>NC_090440.1:138767648-140017648 GCF_031143425.1 Pleurodeles waltl
GAGCCGGCTCCTGTGTTGCGGCCCTCATTCCCGCTGGGCCGGCACGCGCTAACTTGGTTAGCGCCCGCCGGCCCAGCGGGAATGTTGGAATGGGGGCAGCGCTATTTTGGCTGTGTGGCGGCCAAATGGCGGTTCCCGCCTGGCGGGCGGCAACCGCCGCCCGCCAGAGTCAGAATCACCCCCTAAATGCGGTTAGAGAACACCTTAGTCTCCTGTCTAAGAACACCGACTTACAGGATTTCCTGTTAGGCCCCAGAAAACAACACAGAAAGCGCTTCTTATATGAAGTATATAATTAAATTTAAATTTGATAGCTTTCCCGACAAGAAGCCGCTGCCCGGTTAAGGCAAATAGACCAAGAAAACTTACAGAAGGCATTAGCTGTTGTGGATAATGGGATTAATACCCTGTCTGACCAGATATACACCTTAAATAACATTGTCTCTTCTGCTATAGACATTATACAAAGAGACATGTCTTCCTTACACCATGGACAGAGTCAACTAAGGTCCATTATGCAGTTGGGTTGGACACTTCAAACACTGAAGGCAGTTTGCCTTCCCTGGCAACACGTTAGCGCAAGGGACATATTTTCTACATTTAATTTAACGCGACAACAACAACTAATGGCTAAGAAAGAAGCGACTTATGTCATGCTAAACATTGAAAAATTAGAAACGTTGCCTCTTACTGTGGCTGAAATACCATCTGCTGAGTGGTTTATACACAGGGTCATTAATCTGCCTATTTCCATACTTCAATTCACATCCTGTTTAAAACACATTCCGGTAGGCAGATATGAAAGGCTGGGAAATTGTTACATCCATAAGGTGTGGGGGCTACCCTCCTATCTTACAAATGTTTTAGTGGCTTTATAGCGGTAGTGAATGCAACACTTCTGTCAGTCATTCAATGGTTTGTAAACAGCTGTCCTTGCACGGGGCGTGTTGCGCGTCAGCAGTAAAGTTGGCTTGTTATCTGAAGGGAGTTCCAGTGCCCTTGATTAGACCTGCATTCCAGGTGCCTTCAAACGGCAGCTATATTCTCCTCAATAGTGAAGACTGTTGTGGGATGCGAGCCAGGTTGTTTCTGTCTCTAAGATTGTTACATGCTGCGGGAACGTACTTTTTCCTCCTACTAGATTAAAAGAGCTAGCCGACATCTGGCCCCATATTGCGACTTCTATTGTGAATTTTGAAAAGTTGAGCAGATTCAAAGCTTTATTGTTTCAAAAACATGTGGCTCTCACATCTGCACGCGAGACCTACTCACTTCAGGTGGCAAGGTCAGCAGAGATACAGTTCCTTTTAAGTACCAACTTTCCGACACACTTTGGTCAACTCATGGGATGAATATTTAATGCTTCCAGTACTACTGGAATCGCACATTTCTTTAAGGCTGTTGGTTCTGGTCTCATTCACACCTTATCCTCCATATTTGGTTTGATACCATCAGCCATCCACTCAATATTCTCCAGTATTTTGGGGGGATTTCCAATAACTTTGGCTATAATAGTTGGCATCTTGCTGTTGCTACTTTTCATGTGCAATGACTGTCCCGCTGCAACAAGGAGGAATGAAAGCACTCCCACCAGCGCAGCTGTGTCGTGAATGCATGATGCAGTATTTTGGAGCAACATCCCTGGAGGAGTTGGAGTGTGACTGGTCTCTGTCATTCGGACAGGTTTTGCATTGTGTGCAGCCCATGTTTCGGTGCCTCTGGTGCTCATTCGAACATGCACTGAAAGTTTGCCTTTCTACGCAGTGCTTGTTTTCATTGGAAGCTGATCTGTTGATGTTTTCGCTGAGGGTTCATTACCGAACATGCGCTTTGAGGGTGCTGTTGCTACAGGATGCTGCTTACGAGTTGCCCTTCCTGGAGGATGCAGCTCTGAACTCATTACTGGGCACACCACGGAATGCTGCCACCTTGGCTGAGGCTCAGGCTATGGAACATGATTGCTCCTTGGTCCTTCTCTGCAATACCTTTTCAACTTTAACACCTGCCGGAGTGGAAGATTTCCTCTTCTCCATTGTCATGGATTCATTTGGCAATTTTCAAAATGACTCTTGAAATTTGGTCCTTTTTGCGCCACATGTTAACATTATAAATTGTCCTTTTATATGCTCATGTGTCCTTTTAACTTTAGTGAAATTTTTCACATATATATCTTAGGCTGAGTCTTAGTTGCTTTTATGTATATTTAGGCTTTGAACCACCTTCAACCGACAAGGGGAAGGTGTTGTGTAGCCATTTTAGTTATAGCTCTATGCATGTTATTTTAGCATACTAGGCCTGCCGCTATGCACTTCAACCTAGATTTATTTTATTCAGCTTTGTTTTATTATTCTTACCAGAGCCACTTTTGTGGTGTTGTTTTATTTATGTCTATCTAGCTGTTTTTGCTCAAAAAAGACATTCTTGCTCACTCTGTGCTTCTTTCAAGGCTGCAGTAAGATAGGTTGCCGGTGAATGTGGTACAAGTTTTGTCTCTAACATTCATAGAAAACACACATCCTTACGTAGGGACATTTTCTCAGGCCTTTGCTCAGGTATAGGGAATGATGTCTTCCCAGGGGAACCTGAAGAGCAGAATTAGAGCTTAACACGCTGTGCTCTATTATAGCCTAGGTAGGAATTTGTCTATTGACTCTAGTGACAATATGGTAGCTTTATTTCTATGCTTCACTCTCCTTGTCACAATTCTAATCTTGTGACGCTGTATCGTCCTGGTTATTGCAGCCCATGCTTTGCTATCTAAGATGCAGTTGCTTCATTAAAATCGTAGTGAAACATATATTGCCTCTGTTTGTCATTGTGCATGTGAGACTAATGTACCTGAGAGAAACGGATAAGACCTGAGTGACCACAATATCACTGAGAAATCAACTATGTCATGCGCTCAGCTGCCCAATCCTCTCTGGTCTTGGGTAGAGATGAGGCACTGCTAATTAGCAGTAGCAAAACCCTGATTAGGACAACAGGCGTCACCTGTAGTGGGTAAGACTCAGTCTCCCACACTGCAGGTGATTCTGCACCTCAAAATCCAGTAGTCTCATTAGAACAATGAGAGTCTACGCAACAGGAGGACGGGTCAAAAAATGGTACAGAGCTTGCTTAGCCCCATTTATTAACGCCTGGGTTAGGGGACCTGTGGGCCTATTTCCATGGTGGAACACCATGGCCCAGGCCCTAGGGACACTCCCACCCAACCAGAGGGACAGCGGAGGATGGGGGACCCCATCAAAGGTAGTACAGGTAGGTACAGGTAAGTATTTTATTTTTATTTTTAAGTGCCATAGGGGACCCTGAAATGCCCCCCCCATACATGGCACAGGGTGCAATGGCCATGCCCAGGGGACCCTTGTCCCTGTGCTGGACATTGGGCTGGTAGGCATGACTGCTGACTTTACTAAGGCAGGAGTCATGTGGCATGGTAGGTTTAGAGCCATAAAATGACACTAATCTGGTTAGAGTATTTTTTTTACTCTAACCAGCCTAGCATCATTTTTTGGTGATAAAGCTCCATCTCTCATACCGCCACCCCCACTTAGCTAGCGTAAATTTTTTTTATGCTAGCCCACCCATTGCACCGGCTAGCCTTAAATATGACGCCCGCCCGGCGTCTTGGAATGGTGCTAGCCAGCACTATACTTTTTGCCACAAACCTGCGCTAATGCAGGTTTGCGGCAAAAAGTATAAATCAGGGCCTTGGCCTTTATTTGTGGGAGCAAGAAATTCTGATATTGCCCTTACTAAATTATCTTTTGGTTCTACTCCACTTTTTTAAATCTTGTACCCCAAATACCCCACACAATTTACAGAGAATTTACACTTCTCTGCTCTCTGAGTTATGCCTTTTCTTTCAGTACAGATAACACCATTTCTAAAGGTTTGTCATGGGAACACTTGCCTTGACCAAAAATCATAATATCATCTTGAACACATCACACATTGGAAATGTCTTTGCATAATGCTGCCACCACCCTCTGAAAAACTGAAGAGGCTGAATCTAAACCAAAAGGCATGTATTTAAATATAAACATGCCCTCTGGTTTAATAATGAATGTCAATACCTAGATTTGTGTTTCAAGACAATCTGATGGCACACAGCTGTCATGTCTAGGGTAGTGAAAATCTTTCCACCTTTTAAGAAGGTAAGCATTTCGGTTATGTTATGCAAAAGATGCCTGTCCACTCAGATCCTATCATTGAGGTAATTCTTAATGCTCCATTGGGATTCTTAGCAACAATACCTAGGTGATGGCCATTCTGACTATCTATAGCATCAATGATGACCTGATCACATCTTTAACTCCTTCCTGAGTTCCACTCTCATAGTCAAGGGCACATATCTTTGTGTACGACAGGCAGTGCTCCAGCTTTTTATATGAATTGATGGAAAAAACCTATACGTTTTAATATTTTATTTTTGAAAACTTCAGGATACACCTTCACCCATGCATATTCGTAAATAGATGCCACACTTTCTTCTTTCAACAACACCTGCTCAGGACTATTAGGAGCAAGGAGAATACCCATTTTCCTCTGCTCTAACCATCCCAATAAACATGACCCATCCTTGGCGACATATACAGTAGCATGTGCTTTGTTACCTTTAAAATCCAATTCAGTGTCAAATTCACCCACCACATCTAATGTTTTTTCTCCTTAAGCTGCAGGTCTCAAATTTGATTTCTTTAATGTCATATTTTTAAAACTTTCATATTCTTTCATTCCAATGAGAGTAAAAAAGGATGCTATCATGTTGACTAGAACATTAGCTACATTTACAGAGCAAATAGTCTTTCCACACTTTGTAATCCTACTTACAATATATTTTGATATTGGTTGCTTTCCTCCCAAGCCGATTATGTGCAAAATGATAAGGCCCTGATTTATACTTTTTTTGCGCAACACTAGTGTCATTTTTTTGACGCAAAAGCGGCATAACCTTACAAAATACAATTGTATTTTGTAAATATGTGCCATTTTTGCATCACAACATGACACTAATGCGGCGCAAAAAAAGTATAAATCAGGGCGTAAGTATCTTGCTCAGATTCTGAACTATCATCGTTTGCGCTTTCATTCTCCGCCACATGCATCGGTTTAGAGACATTTTTCATTGCTTGCACTGGTAGACTTGCATACCTTCAGAAAATGTCCGTTGTTCTTACACTTCGCATTTTTCATGTCATTAACTGGGCAATCCAACAATTTAACTTTGCGATTTCTACTGCCACATCTACTGTATAATATTCAGTTATTTTTTTCTTTGCCTCCATTTTCTTTTCCTTTTATTTTAAAGAATCCCTTCTATTAACAACATGCACCTGAGAACTCAATGACATTTGTTCCATATGTGTAGTAGTATGTTCTATGCGACCAGCAATTTCATTAGCTCTGTAAAGGGTCATATTGACAGTGATTGATAACTTTTCTTGAATTCTCTTGTTTGTTTTATCAACAATCTGGTCCCTTATCATTTATTGCTCAAACACCCCATAATTACAAGTAGCAAATAAAATTCTTAATGCCCCTACATACTATTCAATTAATTCACCAGGTAACTGTTGTCTAGCATTAAATGTATATCTTTCCATAATGATATTTTTCTTTTTCTTAAAACGTGGTCTAACGTTTTAATGGCAGCAGCATATTCATCTAAAATGAATTGCATATTATCGTTTCTGAGTAAAAATATCTCCTTCAATAGCTTCCAATAAGCTTTGAAACCTTGCTTCCATTGTTCCCATTCACTTTGAGGAACTCCTAGTGTTGAAAGAAAAGCAGGAGAAATAATGTTTTGCTGCATGTTATATAGAGAAAATTAAAAGTTGCTAAGAAGAGGAATGTTGTGTGAAATGAATCACTGTGTAATTAACTTACATATAAATGAGTAAAAATAAAAGTAAAAATGTGCAGATGTGCGAATCACCTTGATTTACAGGATCAATGCTGTGAGGAATTATAGAAAAACTTGTATAATTGAACAGTGCTAGTCCAAAGGTGTGGGAATCACCATTATCTGCTGCACAAAATTACAGTATAGATGTGTGACACACATGTAAAATTGTAGAAAATCACACTAATTAAATAGTAATGGTGTGTGAATCACTGGTCCGCTAAGTAAAAACTGCACCAATTGCACATGTTGCAGCAGTCGCCCAAGGTGTGCAAATCACCGATTTGCTGCCAAGGTCTTATTTGTAGTGTGCAATTGACCTTGATCCTCCAGAACAAAAGCTTGATATGGAGGCAATGGGTTGCTCTGGAGGCAGCTCACACAAGCCTGCGCACATACCTTGCACATGTACAAGCTCATGCACCCAGGCACAGGCCAAAATCCCGGAAACACTCACAGGTTGCTGTAGAGGAATCAGGTCAGCAAAATGAAAATTTTTGCAACAATTCCTCCACTGTCACGGCCATTACCCTTTGCAATAGCCCCTCCATTCTCCGTCGAAATGCTGAGAGGCTGTAGACACCGTTGTTCCTGGATAGAAGCCTGGTCGGTCTTCAAGGACCTCACACTTGTCAACAATGAAAGGAAGAGCCAAGTGGCAGGTAAGTGTAGGTTTCTGTTGTTTATTGAAGATAAGCTGCTGAAGAACAACTGACCAGGCACAGGGGAATGTAAACTGGCAATGTAATTATTCCTCCCCGAATCTACATTCTAAGAGCATTTCAAGCATATACATTTTGAGAACCATGCATGGTTCTCAAAGCAACATGAAACCCAACACGTACCTCCATTCATATCTGATAATTCCATATATATCTGAAATTTCAGAGAGTTTTTATCAGCCGTAATGTGATTACATATATACTTTAACATTGCAATCAAATGGTTTGGGGTTATTGAAGTCAAAGTTAATTTGAACCTTAATTTAATGTGCTGAATAGGTTTTCAAAAGTTCAATAAAAATCAGATTTATGTCATGTAAATTTTGTTCAAGTCACTTATTAAGTTTTCCTGAAACTCTTTTAACCCAAATAATAAAGAGGGTACCAATGTAGAGTCCATTACTTTAATAGACTGGCAAATAGCTTGTACTCCATGAACATTTGAAAATATTTTGCTTGATTGTACAGTAATGTGAACATTACATTTCACATTCAAAATGTGGTCTGACCATGTTAAAATCTTTATCTACAATTAATCCTAAATAGTTGTAGCTTTTAACTAGTTGCAAAACGTTATCTTCCATGTGCTTACTCAAAAGGGTTCGAGACTTGCCAAAGGCCATAATGTTTGTCTTTCCACAAGTTATTTTTACATAATTTCCATAGTCATTAATTTTTTGATTTGATAACTGGAATTGCAGTTTAAAAATAATGACAAATCTGCTATCTACAGTGAAAAATGTAGGAGGGCTAATGTACAGCCCTCCTTAAGGCTGTTTGTTTTTGGGATCTTATCAGACAGTTGAGTTGAGTTGAAGACAGATTTTGTTGTGCAGGGATATCAGAAAATGCAAAACTATCTGGTTAACTCTCCTGTGTCATAGTTTCTCCCAAAGATTTTTCCAGCTAACGTTTTTGAATGCCGAATAATTATCAGTATAGCATGCACATTTTGTAAGATTCCTTCTCAGGGTTTTGTTTACTGAAAATGTAGGTTCTGTCAGCCATTGAGCAGCCAGGCCTAAATCCCATTTGATTAAATGGAATTCATTAAAATTGGTAGCCAAGCTGCACAGATTGCATATATGAATTTTGCAAAATCTTTTTCATTTGCACCCCGGGGAGCGATAGGGTGATGGATTTTTGGATCCTTCTTTGAGCTCTTCTTCATGTAAAGAATGAATAACTTTCTCCCCCTTTCTGTGATGATGGGAACGTGCCTGATTCAAGAATGCATCTAAATAAACTGTGTGGTAAACCACTCTATAAATTAGTTATGCTTTTAGCACATCAATTTCAATTGGTATCCCATTGAAACCACATGCTTGTGAAGAATGGAACTTCCTGATCAAGGTTTCTATTTACAATCTGGAAATTTGCACATAAATAGTTGAGTACTCTGACAAATCATGCATAGTAGAATTGCCTCTTGCATTTAGTTGAGCTACATGCACTTTGCAAGCCTTTTATGATATGAAATAATCGTCAGCAGCTCTGTGGGACACAGTGCCCCAGTTGATTAAGGGCCAAACCTTTTTACATTGTGAGTTTTGATTGCATAATATAGCTTCAAACAGCAGCATCTTGATTACATCTCTGGCTATTATGTATTTCTCGTCAATAATGATTTTTTTCATCCTTTATCATTGTTTATGTACTTTGAGATTGTTGATTCTTTAGTAATATCCTCATCAGCTTCTGGTTATTCCTTTATATCATTGTTATTGTTTGATCAATACAGTTAGGATATAAATTTGATATATTAGGAGGCCTGGTTGAAATAAAAAAGTAGTTTGTATAAAAGATCATTCCAGTCATTATACTGTTAGTTAATGATGAATTGCATACTTGAGAATTTAAATGTTAGATGATAAAGGATTGTTCATTTAAAGATAAAAAATTTTACTGTTGTAATTAATGGATAGTGTAATTTGTTGAGAATCGTGATCACTTTCTTTTCTTTATACAATTTGATAATTTGATAAATCTTACATAAAGGAAAGGAGAATCAACATAATAAAGTAAAATTGATTCCACTTAAATTTGATGAAACAAGAATTGATCTTGCTGAGTGTTCGGCAAAACATCTCCCATTTAAAGAACGAAAGCTGAGTTCCAACTAAAGCTTTCACATGCAATGTTCCACTAATTGGGAGTGAAAAGAGAAGGTATATTTGAAGGCCTCTGATAGGGGATTCTTCGAGTAATTTAATAATAAATTGTGGATGAATCACTGTAGTAGTTGAGTTTTTGTCAAGGATGGATTCAAGATCATCAGGCACCGCTTGTAGGCGTGATTTAGCCTTTAGAAATAATGATGGAATTAGACTTTTAATACTAAAAGTTGCTTTTGCCTTTTGGGATCTATTTGGGCTGTGAATATATATCCACATTTGATATTAGTTATAGTAGTTTTTAACCAAACGCTATTGTGGATTTATGTTAGCAGGCCATCTGCTGGATATCCCAGTGGACTCAGTTTGACCTGAATTCTGATGTATAGACGTTGGTTAAAGCAAAAAAGTTTGATATGCCAGGTTTCCTGTAAGCAGACCACATGATGCTTATCCAAACAAAATATTAGATCATCACCACTCGAGTTTATGTGTTTCTCTATGTCAGTGATAATCCAAAAACAGTTGAGCAGGCCTTGCCTAAGAATGAATTGGAGCTGTCAAGTTTTGGATAGTACGAGAGTCTGATAACAGGGGTGGGTGAAGAATTCCACTCTGCTGGTGAAGTTTGCAGAATTTTGCCCACGTGGGAGTTCAGAAACACTCTGCGAAGTGATGCGAAGCAGAGTTTTTTCTCTCATGCAGCTCACCAACGTTAAGTTGGTGAGCAAGAATCAAAGAAATCACTATGTTGGCAAGTGCGAGTTCGATTTCTGCACGTGGGCGGTTGCTGCTGGTTGCAACTGGTCGTGTTGAGAAACCAGCTACTTGGGTTCAGGAAGTGTCTGCTCAAAAGAAAATCTACTTGAGCGGCATGCTCATGCTTCACATGATGCCGTTCGCACTGATTTTACAGCATGGGAGAAATTCCTGGCACTGAAAATCAAAGTGAACACTGCAACTTTCTCAAACTCCACCACGAGCGGAACTCTGCGTAGCGCAACAGAGATTTTTAACCACTTTGCGGAGTTCCTTGTAGCAGAACTCCGTGAACTCTACCCATGCCTAACATTGATACCTAAAGTCATATTAGAAATTGTAGTAGACAAGCATCTAAAATTATTTTTTTTGGTCATAGGTCTGTTCCAATGGTCTTGTTGGTTAGACTGTTCTGGTGATATATGTAAGTATTTTTATTTGATCAGATTTGATAGCAGTATGCCTGAGGAGGCTAATTTGGCTTCCTTGGCTGAGTTGTTTTGCACTATTACTTCTGTAGACCATTTTGTATGAGTAGATTCAGTTTTAAAATAAGTTAATGAGAGAATCTTATGCTAATCAGATCTTTGAATGGTATATCCCTCAATTCTAGAAAATAGTCTGCAATTTTCAAGATGTTTTGATGGTTGAGAATATCATGTGCTTCTTGTGCTATAAAACAAAAAAAAATCCAAGCTAGTAATGTCTTTGTTGATGTTCTTTAGAAAGGTATTGTATAGTTAAGGTTTGGTACAATGGAAGTCAACACAGTGTGTCCTTGACTGATGGTTACCTGGCCATACAAATTTGAATCCACATTGTTGAACACTTTAGTCAAAGCCAAAATTTGATTTAGTTGAGATCCTCTTGGTACAGAAAAGTTCTCTGTATTGTATAGGATGTGGACTCCTGCTCTGAGTGCCCAACGGTACTGATTTCTAGATCCCTAATGATGATGTTTGTTGTCATAGGCAAACACAGATTGTTGGACCTGTAAGCCTTAGGGTGGCCTTCCCTCAAACTTTTTGCTTTCTTCCCTTCTGTTTTGCTGAATTGGTTTTTGTTGCCTTAGGGCTCTGTGCCTTTTACCACTGCAAACCAGTGCTAAAGTGCTTGTGCACACTCCCTAAAACATGGTTTATACATGGTTGGTATATTTAACTTAGTTAGGGTCCCTACTGAAGCGGTATACTATATACCCAGGGCCGGTAAATTAAATGCTACTAGTGTGCCTGCACCCACCTAAGTAACCCCTTACAACATGTCTCAGGCTTGGTAATGTACTCTATGTTCAGTTTTAAATAACAAGTTCAAGTTGGCAAAATAAACCTTTTGCCAAACCAAAATTCCCTTTTTAATACACTTAAGCCATCTCTAGGGTAGTCCTTAAGCAGCCTATAAGGCAGGGTACATTATATTTAAATAGATGGACATGTACGTTTAGGATTTACATGTCCTTGTAATGAAAAATAAATTTGTTTTTCACTACTGTGAGGCCTACCTCTCCCATTGAAATAACATTGCATTATGTATTACATTTGATAAATGATAATGTTTGTTTGGCAGCAGGTAGAAATGTCATGTTTGGTGTCTAAGTAATTATAATTTGAAATCATCTTTAGTAGTAAAGTCAGAGTTTAAGTCACAATTCTGAAAATGCCACTTTCAGAAATTTTGAATGTCCTACACATTTGGTGACTGCAGCCTGTTCCCTGGGTTACATGACTAGGTACCATTGGCAGTTAGCCTTTGTGTATCCCTCTTAGACAGCCACACAATAGGGAGACTACTGTTGTCAGGATGAGCCATTCTGGGATGATGGTGGGGCACAGCTGTGCACAGTTTTGCACTTCAAATCAGTTTATTCAGCCCTCACATAAAGAACTGCGTACTAGGCTTTTATGTCCCTGCCATCCTTTGACCTTGGCAGGGAGACAAGACATTCCAGATTCATCTTAAAGGGACACCTCCAGATGTTTCTTCCACTTCAAAGCTGGCACAAAGTATACAATTAGGGCCCTCAGACCCAATCTTCAGTTCATTTCTGAACCTGTGGAGTACTCTCAGAGGACTACCCAGCTACCCGCTCCCTGCTTGTACTTTAGAGGACTGTTTGCTGTCCTGTTGTCTGAAGCCTGCCTTGTGCCCTCAGGGGACTGCTGGAGACCTCCACACGTCTGGAGTAACTCCAAGGGCTAGTTGGCTGCCCTCCTGATCAGAGTCTCAGAGACACAAAAAGGGTCCAATCATCTTGAACCCACACCTGGACCCAGCCTATGGGAGCCCTGACCATCCAAGTCCTCCAGTCCTGGACCCTTGGCCATGGTGCTAAAGGTACCCAGTTAGCCCAAATCTGAGACATGGGACTTTTCAGCCAAAAAATGAATGCTTGGCAAAGCGAGAGGAGACCAGGACCTACCTGCTTGCTAATCCGCCCAAGGTACATCGCTGGTCAGCCTGACTTCACTGTAGCACCTGCTACGTTCTTCTCCACAGCAAAAAATTTTGTTCAGCAGATCATCACAGAAGGGCTTTCCAGCCTTCTGGGGCCCTTGTGGGCTTCAGTCTACAGCTTCAGATAGAAATCTTCGCCACAACTTTGTCCAGTGGCTCCCCATGACAACCCCTCCTCCTTGGACTCTCTACAGAACTTTATCTTCTCAGACATTTTTCTTCAAAATTTCTTTCAAGTCTGAAGATAGGCAGAGACTGGTCCCAATCCACTTTGTGTATCTGAACCACACTCCATTGCGGTTGGCCACATCTTTTGATTGTAGGCACTTTGATCTTTTACGTGATCTTTTCCAATTCAAACTTCAAAAATTCATAGCTCTTGTTATGCTGATTGTTTTTGCTGTCAAATGAGTTATTAAAGTGTACTCTATTTTTCTAAATTGGTGGTGGGGTTGTCTTGTGTTGTGTTTTGACTTCCTTGCTATTTAACCCAGAGGGTTAAGCAAAGGATTGTTTAGTGACTTTTTGTGGTTCACCCTGAATAGGATTGTGGCAGTTGCTTGCAAAGAACTCACACCCCCTCAACCAACAACCCAATTTCTCACATTGGTAGCAACAGTGTGCTACAGCACTCATCTTTGAGCATTACCATAAAAATGTAACACTAAAATGTCTGGGGGGGGCGTGGCCAAGATGGCGGCGTGAGCGGACGCGTTGGTCCACGCTCCGCCGCCTAGGCCCTGATCTGGCTGCTCGACCCCGATTGTAGAGGCCCGCGGGGTCCCGGCTGGGTGCCTAGCGCTGTTGGGTGCCGGGGGCCAGTGCATTAAAGGTGCCCCGAGATTGATCTGCTGCACTCGCGGGGGCGCGTCTGCTGAGCTGGCGCTGGTGGCTGGCAGAGGCGGCGGCCCGCGGCCCGTTTAGAGAGGTGGGCCCAGAGCGGAGAGGTGAGCCAGGAGACGGTGGTGGTGTGGCAGGGCCCTTAGCCGGGGACAAGACCCCCTGAGGCACGGGCTAGTGGCGGGACCTCTCTGGTGGGCTCGGCACCAGAGAGGGGAGACGGCGAGGCCCGCTGGTTGGGCCCTGAGAGCCGGCCTTAAGAGAAGACGACGGCGGGGCGAGGACCCCCCCTGGGGGGCTCTACTTGGCGGCGGTGGTGACGCTTGGGGCCCCGGACACCAGCTGGAGGCGTGGATGGCCTGTGGTGACCCTGCCTGGCGCGGAAGCGAGCTGCTTTTGGGAGTGGCCTGGTGGAGTGCACGGCGGAGAAGAGGCTGACGCCTGCGGGTGAGGGGCCCATCTTGGGGGCACAGAGCCCGGTGTTGGTGCGCAGGGGCCTGGCTGAATTTCTGGGCAGTAGCTGTCAGAGGTCATAGATACGGCGACCTCCAAGCCAAAGCGAGACCGGACAGTAAGAGAAATGCTGACGGGGGCGCCCGGCGCTGGGGTGGGCCCCAGAAGATCCCCCAGCCGCGGGGTTCCCTGAAGCAAGGAAGGAGATGCCGGAGGAGGACGTGGCACCGGTCACGAAGGGCTCTCTAGCCTCCCTGTTTGAATCGCTCCGTGGGGACCTGCAGGAGCTCCGTAAAGATATATCGCAGGAGGTGAAGGAGCTGCGGGTGGAGCTCTCGTCCCTTGGTGAGCGGATAGCCCAGGTTGAGGATGGGGAGGCGGCCCGAGGCGAGGAGGTAGCGGTCTTGCAGCAGGAGGTTCTGCGCTTGCGGGAGCAGCAGGACCTTCTTCAGATGACAGTGGAGGACTTGGAGAACCGCTCACGCAGACATAATATCCACATTAGAGGAGCGCCGATTGGAGCGGAGAAAGATGACATTAGATACTTTGTGGTGGTGTTGTTTTGTTCAGTGCTGGACCTGGAAGCATCCCAGGAGATTGTCCTGGACAGAGTATATCGTGTGGGCCGCGCCGGGGGAGTCGGGAACCGCCCGCCTGACATCCTTGCATGCGTCCATAATTACGGACTGAAAGAAAACATTTTGCAGCGGACACGCAATACCCCGCAGGTCCACTTCAGAGGTCATCAATTGCAGTTATACCAGGACCTGTCGGTTCGGACCCTACAGCGGCGGCGGGAGTTCAAGCCTATCACAGAGCATTTACGGGCACATGCTGTATCCTATACATGGGGACACCTGTTCCGCCTTGTTTTCCGCTGGGAGGACCAGCTTCGCCAGGTGAAGACGGTATCAGAGGCTCGCCGGATCCTGAGCTTGGAGGGAGACGCACGGGGCTCGGACACGAGTCTTGGGCCGGCGGACGGAGATCGCCCCGCGCTGGAGGAGGAAGGAGAGAAGGAGGAACCAGCGGCGCCCCGCGGAGTCGGAATGGATTTTGGAACGTCAGTCGGCAGTGAGCAGTGTAGCGGCTGGGACAAGTACCTAGGCGGGGATGGCGGGGTGCCATTGTTTAACAAGGGGTCGCCTATTGCGGGCTTGTGCTCTAGTGGGGGGGCCTGGGCGGCGGAGGCGGTGGACCTAACGGGTGATCTGGTGTGGTTCTACGGCCCTGTGGAGACGTTTCCTCTTGGGAATGGGTGTGAGAGGACCTTTTTGTTATGAGCACCTGTTGTGCGCTTTAGATATATGTTTGTATGCTTCCCTGCGGGTTTGGTCATCATGGGCTCTAATGGGTCGGTCATGTTACTTGGAGCGGTGGAGATGCTGTTCTGAGTTCTGGCCCCTCAGTGGTTTCCCCCCCCCGAGCGATCTCCTCCCCTTGATGGTATGACAATTAAGTGCTTAAGTTTGAATGTCCGTGGGCTTAGCAACCCAAACAAGCGGTTAGCGATATTGTCCGCTCTGGAGAAATCAGGGAGCCATATCTGTCTTTTACAAGAGACCCATTTGTTACTTAAGGATACGTTCCGTATGCGATCCAGATGGTTCCCTAGGCAGCTCTGGTCCTCAGCAACCACGAAACATGCGAGAGTGGCAATATTGCTCTTGAGGACATTTGCTGGGGAGCTAGTGGGGAAGGTACATGAAGTCCCAGGTAGGTTCCTGGCTATTAGAATTAGACTTGGGGCCTTCTCCTTTACCATTGCTTCTCTCTACGCTCCAAATTCCCAGCAGGAGACCTTTCTGAGACAGTCAGTTTCCCCTATACTTAGTTCGCCTGATAGTGCCATTTTGGTAGGGGGAGATTTTAATCTGGTGATGGATAACGAGCTTGACCGCTCAGGCCCGCGCTTTGGGCAGACTGGAGCGTTGTCGGAGATAGGACGTCAATGGCTTGTGGAGTGTGGGCTGGAGGACGTATGGAGGAAGTCGCATCCCACACTCCGGGATTACTCCTTTTACTCTGCTGCGACCAAGACATATGCACGGCT
This sequence comes from Pleurodeles waltl, assembly GCF_031143425.1. Taxonomy (NCBI): domain Eukaryota; kingdom Metazoa; phylum Chordata; class Amphibia; order Caudata; family Salamandridae; genus Pleurodeles; species Pleurodeles waltl. Next base: position 138,782,952 of record NC_090440.1, read on the forward strand.
CGATCTCTTTCTGGCCTCGCATGAGTTTATGTCCCGGGTTAGGGAGGCTACGATTGAGCCCAGGTTCATGACGGATCCTGCCCTTATCACGGTCGAGCTGGCCATGGAGATAGGGCACGTAGGCACCCCGAGCTGGCGCTTTAGGGACTCCCTGATTCAGAGTGAGATATCAGTGGACTCTCTTCGTCGTGCGATTAGGGAGTATATCAGCTTCAACGATGAGGGTGGTACTTCTGTGGAGACGGTGTGGGAGGCGCTGAAGGGAGTAGTGCGGGGCGAGGTGATGGCATTATCAGCGAGGGATAATAGAGCGAGAAGGGAGGTGAGGGAAAGGTTAGAGCAGAGGGTAGCTGTTCTGGAGCGTTCCCATAAATCCACTAGCGCGCCTAGAATTTGGCGCGAATTAGAGAAGGTATGGCAGCAGCTGAAACGACTGGACTGGGATAGGGCGGAGTACGTGGTAGCATGACTTAAGCACAAATACTATATCGGGAGCAATAGATATGGAAAGCTACTGGCGCATCGGTTACATGCGCAGCGTGCGGCGACGGCGGTTTTATTGATCTGTTCTTCTTCGGGCGAAGAGGTCTGCACGAGCGATCAGATTGCAGAGGCTTTTGCGGGATTTTACCGGGGGTTGTACGCAGCGGATGAGCGGCCCTGGATTCTCATTTAGAGGGCATAGCAATTACTCCTCTTGGTGAGCGAGAGGCGTCCCTGTTGGACCAACCGATAAGGCTGAAGGAGGTTATATCGGCTATCTCCCGCTTAAAGAGCGGGAAGTCTCCCGGGCCTGACGGGTTCACGGCACTATTTAATACAACCTTTTGTGTTGAGCTCGCCCCGCTTCTGGTGAGGCTTTTTAACTCCTTTCGGACGACGGGAACTCTGACGCAAGTATGCTGGATGCTACTATTACTGTGGAGTGCGCTTCATATCGGCCGATCTCGCTTCTGAATATTGATGCTAAGCTATTTACGGGGATCCTTGCTCACCGCCTTAATCCTTATATGCCGGGTCTTATTGATCCGGATCAGTCTGGTTTTATCCTGAATCGACAGTGTGGCGACAATACGAAGTGCCTCCTGCATTTGCTAGATAAAATTGAGAGATCCCGCAGAGAGGCGCTTTTTCTCTCTGTCGACGCTGAAAAGGCGTTCGATAGGGTTCATTGGCCATATTTATTTCGGGTTCTGGAGCGTTTCGGCATGGGCCCGGGCTTTAGATCTTGGATCCAGTGTGTCTATCGGTCCCCTAGAGCGGCGGTCAGAGTTAATGGCATGCTTTCTAGGCCGTTCTTGGTGGGGCGTGGGACCAGGCAGGGGTGCCCGCTTTCCCCCCTTTTGTTTGCGTTATATATGGAGCCCCTTGCACAGCGTTTGCAAGATAGTCCCTTGATTTCTGGGGTGAGATTTGGCGGAGACCACCATCGTATTACTTTATATGCGGACGATGTTATTCTTACACTGCAACCTCTTTGCCTGCGCTTATGGAGAAATTAGTTTAATTTAGCCAGGTTTCGGGATTTCAAGTGAATATGCAGAAATCTCAGGTCCTTGGTTTGTCTCTGAGCGCTGATTACGAGGAGGATCTGAAGGCCCGATACCCCTTTATTTGGACGTCCTCACGCCTTTCCTATCTCGGGGTTGAGCTGGCGTTGTCTGCCGTTAAAACAGCGAGTGTGAACCACGCGAAGTTGGTTCGCGATGTACGGCGGGACCTGGAGCTGTGGGGGAGCCATAAACTGTCTTGGCTGGGTAGGATGGCTGCGGTCAAGATGACAGTCTTGCCGTGAATACTGTATATGTTTCAGGCGCTCCCGCTAGCACCCCCCTCCTCGGACGATTGCCACCCTGCAGTCGGTGGTCCTGAGATTTATATGGGAGGGTCGTCCGGCGCGTCTACCGCGGCAGGTTCTATATTGACCCAAGGGTAGCGGGGGTTTGGCGATACCATGTCTCCTGAGATATTTTCAGGCAACACAGCTGCGCTTTCTTGAGAAGTGGAGTCGCCCACTTACGGAGAAACACTGGTGTTTTATGGACCAAGCGGTGGCGGGCTCTCATATATGGAAGGAGCCCTGGCTCTGGCTCTGGCGCCGGCATAGGACGGGGGGCCTTTATTCTTCCCCGATTACTGGAACAACGTTACGTGTATAGGATGAGGTTGCTTGCCGTCTGGGGCTGACTTCCTTTCCGTCCCCTATGACCCCCATAGGCGCAAATCCTGACTTTGAGCCTGGACTTCGTCTGGAGGGCCTGAGACGTTGATATGAAGGGGGCTGTAGGAGAGTAGGGAGTCTTTTTGATGAACAAGGGGTGTTGTCCTTCTATCAGATGCGCGAGGCCTACGGCCTAGAGGAGGAGGATAGATTGATGTACTATCAAGTTCGACACTGGGCTCTCTTGCCGGCGAACAGAGCTCTGATAGACAGGCCTCTTAAGCCATTTGGGAAATGGCTGTTCCTAAAGAAGGGTGATAAGAGAATAATCTCGGAGCTTTATCGGCTATTGCAAGGGGAAGGCCGACCGCCTAAGTCAAAAGGGCAGTTGCGATGGGAGAGGGAACTGGAGAGAGAACTCTCACATGAGGAATGGGATGGCATATTCTATAGAGTACACCACACAGCATACAATGCAGCCGGAAAGGAGACATCATGTAAAGTCGCCTCATATTGGTATTACACTCCAGCGCGGGTGCACGCATGGAACCGTGATAAGTCGGATCTTTGCTGGAGGGGGTGTGGAGCTACGGGTACGCTTACGCATCTGCTTTGGCACTGCCCCAAGCTACATCGCTATTGGGAAAGCATATTAGATGATATTGACGCAGCGTTCCAAGTTAAAATCCCGAGACTTCCATCGTACATCTTACTGGGGTTGCCCAATGCCCTTACTTTTCCTTTACGGTCCTTAAAAGGGAGACAGATGGCTTTAGCACTTAACGCAGCGCTGCAATTGATCCTAGCTCTCTGGGGTACAGACAGAGTCCCGACGCGTATCTCATGGCTCCAAAAGCTGTGGTTTATCTTGGCCATGGAGAAAATCACGCTGGCCTCTCAGCAGCGGGCAGGAGACTTCTTTGGATTCTTTCAGCAGAATTTACCGAGCTGACATGCCCGTTATACCTGAGAGTCTTGAGGCTGATTTGAATTCCTGGTTAGAAGGCTGGGGAGGAGGTCGGATGAGGTAGATGAGCCTGGAGGATGCAATGGGTCGAGATGAGGAGTGATAGGATGATGACATGGTTTCTCGGAGGGAGGCATAGTTGAAATGTTTATGTTTGTATGTTTATGTGTTCTCATCTGTGGGACTGGTGCCTCGGAGGATTATTGGGCAACGCCGAAGGACGTATGATTCTGCACTGAGAAGACTGCCTGGGTGGTCTCGCGGGGTGTGATCCTCTGACTATGAGAGAGATTTCTAGGTGACGATCTGGGATTGCTATTGTGCCGATATCTTGCATATATGTCCCTCGATGAGCTATGTTTGTACATTTATTTTTTTGTCCTTTAACATAATAAACAGATTTGATCCTAAAATCTCTGGTAAATATTTTACTCCAGGTTTGACCACTTTTCAAATTTTACCTAAATTTTGTTTGCCTATTTTTTTCCTTTTTCCAAATGTAAGTTTTCCCCACCACAGTTTTGCTACAATGGAGATGGAGCTGCTCAGGATTGATGACTTCAGCAAAGGCTGAGATGCAGAAGCTCTGCAAGGGGATCTACTCTCAAAGTGGTAGAAGGCTACTGCTTCCTATGAGTTGGTGATGGCAGCATACTGTGTAGTGATGGTTTAGAATGAATAGGTCCTTTTTAACTTGTATCACTGGAGTGAAGCCTTTCAAGGCCATTCATTTGCTAAGGTCCGCTGCTGTGTGCTTAACACACCCTTAGCCTACATTGGTTTGGTGTGAAGTGCTGCACAGTGCTGGACTGGGGTATCTGTACTGGATGCATATGTGCCTGAGAAGAGTATAATGCAGGGGTACTAAAGTACTGCACAGTGTGTATATTTTAAATTAATTTTCTGGATGTATGTTTGCCTATGAGCGGTGCAGTACATGAAGGATATATCATTGTGCAGTACAGATTAAATGATTGTGCTGGGTGTATATGTACCTGTGAGTGGTACCACACAAGAAGAGTGCAGTGCATGCATATTAAATACATGGGCTGAATGTATGTCTGCCTGTCAGTAGTATAGTACATGAACGATTCAGTGCATTTAAATGCAAGTACTAGATGTAAGTGTGCCTATTAGTTGTACAGCATTTAGATGACACAGCACTATGCAATGTGTGCATGATGTATACATGTCCTGGGTGCATATGTGCCTGTGGAGCCAGGCCTCCATTGTGAAGCATGAAGAGGAGGTAGAGTATTCACCCAGATTTGCGTATTCCTATAAGATGGGTCAGAAACACACTGGAGAGGGGAGAGCTAAGTTCCCCTGGATACTTCAAAGGGTGCTCTTCAGTAAGTGGCCACAAGGAAGGGTCAGGGCACATTTCAGGAAGGATATGGGGATGATAAGAGAGTCATAAAGAGAAGGGTTGGGGCCCTCGGCTAACCTTTCGATGCACATGTCACTGAGGCTGACATTCAGTTGTGAACTCTGAACACTTCTGTGGCTTATGTAGTGAAACTATCAGCTTTGGAGTAACTCCTGCTGAGGAAGAATGCTATTCAAGAGGAAGAAAGGGCATTGGAATGGACACTCAAAGGCTCACACCATAAATCATATTTGGTGTTTGAAAATGAATTATAAGAGGGAGAGTTTGAGATCCCCATAAATTGTCATCTCCCAAGCAGCCAGATGGGCTGTGTGAGGCGGGAAAGCTCTGCAAGACATCTCCCTGTGACCAGGACTAGGGGGTCAAGGCTTCCTGGTCTCCTTACTTGTTGAGGGGACATCACCGGGGAAATCCAGGACCATCTGCCTTGCAGCTTGGACCACCAGCGCCTGCCTGCATGTCAAGACCAGTTTGCCCTGTGAGGAAGAGGAGAGCACTGGAGGGAGAAAGGTACAGTAGGGAACCTTGTTGAGTGGACTTCCTGAGGAATTGGCTGTTGCACTGATCGGGTTGTTGCCCGTGTGCTGGACGAAGTTGGTGACCTCCATGTGTCAGTAGAGGTCTTGGATGAATTAAGCTGTGTGCTGTGCTGCACCATTCGTGTTGGAACCCTGTGTAGTGCCGAGTCTGGTACTCCGTAAGCTAGAGCGGGCTGCTGTTAAAAAGACTGCATTGAAGTAAGGGCATAGCCTTGTGCAGTAGCTGGTGGCAACGTTAGATGTTAGGAGGGGCCATCACGAACAAAAATAGCTGTGTGGTAAAGACGGTGGCCTTGTACAGTAGTGGATGGGGACTTAGTATGCCAGTAGGGGCCGCCGTGAAAGATTTCACTGTGCTGATTGGGCAGGAGCTCATGTGCTGTGAGTAGGGGTTGGCATACCTGGTGAAATTCTCTCTAGCATAATTACTCTTAATTACCACAAAACTACTTGTAATTATGCATTTTGAACAATGAAAATAGCACTAAATGGTACAAGCCATAAACAGCAGTAGCCAACAGCCACTCACTCTTTCTTAGTTTGCTATTCCTGTGCTCCTGAGGTAGGATGTTTGCCCCAACTAACTCTTATTACTCAAGCTGGCGTAATTACATAATTTCAGTAATTTTGCATTGCGTGAGTAATCTGTAATTACTGCAGTTACTTTGATTACTCCAGCATAATTAAAATGATGGGCTTGACTGTGAGATACGGTAACCTCATATGATAGAGAAAGTCACTGGAAGAAGTGAGGACACAGTGGGAGCACTGGCACACCATAACCAAGGTGAGGGAACCAAGACAGGGTTGTCACAGCCGATTCCCACTGGCCGGGACAGAGGAAACAGACAGTTACCCTGTGGGAGGAGACGCACAGACCCTCCAGGCACTTTGAGAGCGTGAACGCAACTATGAGACCTTCCCCCTCTGAATGTAGCTGCCTGGGCTGTTTGTGGTCGACTCACTTGAACTCAACTGCAGCAGCTGCAAGTGGACGGGGCACACTCAAGAACTCCATACGCTTCATGTCAGCCGGTGCAGGTAAGACTGGCCTCTGGCCTGTCAGCTTTGGGGGAACTTTTTTTCAAGTTAGTGCAGCAGCACTGAAACACTATCGACTTTATTGACTCAAAGTGGACTCTTTAGACTCAGACTACTAGTGTGGCAGACCATGGATGTTACCAACAGTGAATGGGGAAGGACCAATATTGCTAATGCAAAACTTTTTCATAAAAGTCAGTATTTGGCTGGACAATGATCTATTGTTGCTTCGCACCTTTTGATTTGTGGGCCCATGTTCAGTATCCTGTATCAACACCTCCCCTTGGAGGAGTCTTGGACTGCTCAGGCCATGCTATCCAGGGAGTCAAGTGCAGAAGGGGTACTAGGCCCAGTTGCTCAGAATCCATAGTAAGTCGGACCCTGCGGCATCAGGAATAAAAGACCCCAACCCCAACAGTAGGGCCCTGTAACCCCTGCTGTACACATGACCCTCCGAAAGTGGTTCTGACAGATACATATGAGACAGTGGGTAAAGGACCCTTGATTTTTGTGCCAATGGTTGTAGTTGCACTTGAAATGCCTTAGCGAGAGTTGCAAAACCTTCTGCTATGGTTTTGGTAAGAGTAATGGAATCTGAATTCATACCATGTTCAGGATCAGAGGAATCTGAAGAACTGTTGGAGACTAGGGTGCCTGCCTTAAAGGCAGGACTAGACTGATCATTTGCATGGTGGATATTTCAATTAAACGTGCTTCATCTTTGTATGAATATCTGTTGAAATTGTTGGACAAGATATCCAATGTTTTTGTACGTCTTGTATCAGTGGAGGTTCCATGTTTGAATCATGATGTTGTTTCTCACTAAAAATGTGTATGAAGTGTGCTTTATTTAGATTTTTATGGTCAATTTTGGATCTCTTTGGATCACAATTTTTTCTACATAATCTCCTTGGTCTTTTTAAGTAACACTTACTGGTATAAGTTTCAAACTCATCGTTGAACCCCCTCGATGAAGGATCATTTGAAGACACAGGTACATCTGCTATTATCTCAATTTTGTTCAACTGTCCTAGCTGGCATGGATTTGGGTGTAAGCAGACACTCGTCTTGTTTGTATGGTTTAATAAGTGCTCATTATTTTTGGAATTACCTTCTATGAATCATGGACAAGAGGTTAGCCTGATATTATTGCAAGCACTGAAAGGTTTTGACTGAAGAATTTTAGATTTAACTTAGTGTTAGACATGGCATCCTGGGTGTGGTTTCCCCTGCCTTTTTGCCCCCAGACCTCCTCTTTTTCTTAATTCTTTTTTGCTGGTTTTAGGATTCTGGGCACTTTACCGCAGCTGAGCAGTGTGAAAGTGCAGGCGCTCTGTACTCTAAAACATGGTGACATTGGTTTATTCAAAAGTGGCATATTTAATTTACTAGGAAGTCTCTAGTAAAGTGCACAATATATATGCCCTGGGCCTGTAAATTAAATGTTACTGGTGGGCCTGCTGCACTGATTGTATCACCCATTACAGTAGCCTTTCAAACATGTCTCAGGCCTGCCATTGCAAAGCCTGGGTCTGTGGTCTTAAACTGCCATTGTGACCTGGCAAGCGCTTCCACCTGCCAGGCCCAAAACCTTCCTTTTTATGACATATAGGCCACCTCTTAGGCAGTCTGGTTAGCCCCAAGGGCAGGGTGCAGTGTATTTAAAAAGTTGCACCTGTACTTTTAAGTTTGGCATGTCCAGATAGTGAAAACCAGCTAAATTTGTTTTTCACTAGTATAAGGCCTTGCTCTCCCATGGGCTCACATTGAAGTTACCTTGAAGCATCCTTTAACCCCTTCGCTGCCAGGCCTTTTCCCCCTCCTATGCCGAGCCTTTTTTTGGCTATTTGGGGCAGTTCGCGCTTAGGCCTTCACATAAGCTACCCACGCCAAATTTGGGTCCTTTTTTTACCAACATCCTAGGTATTCTAGAGGTACCCAGACTTTGTGGGTTCCCCTGAAGGAGACCAAGAAATTAGCCAAAATACAGTGAACATTTTGTTTTTTTCAAATAAATGGGAAAAAAGGGCTGCAGAAAGCAGCTCGTGTTTTTTTTCCCCTGAAAATGGCATAAACAAAGGGTTTGCGGTGGCAAGATCACCATCTTCCCAGATTTCAGGAACAGGCAGACTTGAATTGGAAAACCCAATTTTTCAATACAATTTTGACATTTTACTGGGACATACCCCATTTTTACTATTTTTTGTGCTTTCAGCCTCCTTCCAGTTAGTGACCAAAATGGGTGAGAAACCAATATTGGATCCCAGAACGCTAAACATTTCTGAAAAGTAGACAAAATTCTGAACTCAGCAAGGGGTCATTTGTGTACATCCTACAAGTGTTTCCTACAGAAAATAACAGCTGAAATAAAAAAAAAATGAAATTGAGGTGAACAAAACAGCCATTTTTCTCCATGTTTTACTCGGTAACTTTTTCCTGCGATGTCAGATTTTTTAAAGCAGTATACCGTTACGTCAGCTGGACTCTTCTGGTTGCAGGGATATATAGGGCTTGTAGGTTCATCAAGAAATCTAGGTACACAGAGCCAATAAATGAGCTGCACCTTGCAATGGGTTTTTATTCTATATCGGGTATACAGCAATTCATTTGCTGGAATATAAAAAGTGTAAAATAGGTATTAAGAAAACCTTTGTATTTCCAAAATGGCCACAAGATAAGGTGTTGAGAAGCAGTGGTTATTTGCACATCTTTGAATTCCGGGGTGCCCATACTAGCATGTGAATTACAGGGCATTTCTCAAATAGATGTCTTTTTTACACACTGCCTTACATTTGGAAGGAAAAAATGTAAAGAAAGACAAGGGGCAATAACACTTGTTTTGCTATTCTGTGTTCCCCCAAGTCTCCAGATAATAATGGTACCTCACTTGTGTGGGTAGGCCTAGCGCCCACGAAAGGAAATGGCCCAAAACACAACGTGGACACATCACATTTTTTCACAGACCACAGAGGTGTTTTTTACAAAGTGCCTACCTGTGGATTTTGGCCTCTAGCTCAGCCGGCACTTGGGGAAATCTAGCAAACCAGCGTATTTTCGAAAACTAGACACCTAGGGGAATCCAGGATGGGGTGACTTGTGGGGTTCTGACCAGGTTCTGTTACCCAGGATCCTTTGCAAACCTCAAAATTTGACCAAAAAAACACTTTTTCCTCTCATTTCGGTGACAGAAAGTTCTGGAATCTAAGAGAAGCCACAAATTTCCTTCCACCCAGCGTTCCCCCAAGTCTCCCGATAAAAATGGTACCTCACTGGTGTGGGTAGGCCTTGCGCCCACAAAATGAAATGGCCCAAAACACAACGTGGACACATCACATTTTTTCACAGAAAACAGAGGTGTTTTTTGCAAAGTGCCTACCTGTGGATTTTGGCCTCTAGCTCAGCCGGCACCTGGGGAAACCTAGCAAACCAGTGCATTTTTGAAAACTAGATATCTAGGGGAATCCAAGATGGGGTGACTTGTTGGGCTCTGACCAGGTTCTGTTACCCGGGATCCTTTGCAAACCTCAAAATTTGACCAAAAAAACACTTTTTCCTCTTATTTCGGTGACAGAAAGTTCTGGAATCTAAGAGGAGCCACAAATTTCCTTCCACCCAGCGTTCCCCCAAGTCTCCCGATAAAAATGGTACCTCACTGGTGTGGGTAGGCCTAGCGCCCACGAAAGGAAATGGCCCAAAACACAGCGTGGACACATCACATTTTTTCACAGAAAACAGAGGTGTTTTTTACAAAGTGCCTACCTGTGGATTTTGGCCTCTAGCTCAGCCGGCACATGGGGAAATCTAGCAAACCAGCGTATTTTTGAAAACTAGACACCTAGGGGAATCCAAGATGGGGTGACATGTGGGGCTCTGACCAGGTTCTGTTACCCAGAATCCTTTGCAAACTTCAAACTTTGGCCAAAAAAACACTTTTACTTCTCATTTTGGTGACAGAAAGTTCTGGAATCTGAGAGGAGCTACAAATTAACTTCCACCCAGCGTTCCCCCAAGTCTCCCGATAAAAATGGTACCTCACTTGTGTGGGTAGGCCTTGCGCCCACGGAAGGAAATGGCCCAAAACACAACGTGGACACATCACATTTTTTCACAGAAAACAGAGGTGTTTTTTACAAAGTGCCTACCTGTGGATTTTGGCCCCTAGCTCAGCCAGCCCCAGGGGGGGCAGAAATGGCCTAAAATAAATTTGCCCCCCCAACCCTCCCTGCGTGACAATGGCGCAAAAAAAAAGATCCAGTGGCCTAGTTGTTTCTGCCCCCCTTGGGGGAAGATTGACCTAAAATCAGCCGATTTGCCCTCAAGGGGGGCAGAAATGGTCTAAATACAATTTGCCCCTAGGGGAGCGACCCTTGCCTAAGGGGTCGCTCGCCACCTCAAAAAAAAAAAAAAAAAATGCTCCCTGGTGCCTAGAGGTTTCTGCCCCCCCGAGGGCAGATCGGCCTAATTATAGGCCGATCTGCCCCAAGGGGGGGCAGAAAAGGCCTTTTAAAAAAATGCCCCCTCCCCGGAGCGACCCTTGCCCAAGGGGTCGCTCCCTCATGCCTATTTCATAAAAAAAAAAAATCCCTGGTGTCTAGTGGGCGTTTTAGCAGCCGGATTGCTTGCAATCTGGCTGCTAAAACTCTGAGAGAGACTTCAAAGGGAAGAAAATTACTTTCCTTCCCTTTGAAGTCTATCGGCCTCCTCCACGTGATTAGATGACAGCTGGGCTTTGATGAGAGGGGGAAGCTGGCACCTACACCTGAACTGCATGAAGAGACTTTGCTTTCCTGAACTTTAATGCTGAATTTTGATGCCTTGGTGACCGAACTGATGTCCAGTTGACGAAGACTGTCACAGCTTGCTGAACCATACTGATGCAAGGTATAAGACGATGTTAATGATTGTTATGTCTATTTGCTGTTGTCCCTAGGCACCAACCGCTAATTTTGATAGAGCCGTAGTTAGATGTTTTTCCAATTTTGTGTTGACTAAATTGATTTGCATGAAGCTCAGACATGCTTTTCTAATCTGAAGGTTAGTTAGGGTACTCACAGATAATGCTTGCAACATGTATTAACAGTTGATGTCTTTTCTTTCCGGAATCTAAATGTATACCATTTCTTTTGTACAGTTATTCTTGCTATTGATATGTACTGTAACCTTAGAATGTGTAGTGGTCCAAGCCTTGATCAAATTGCGATTCTTTAGGAGATTCTGTGACGGCGCGAGGACCTGCGGCGCCCCACTTGCGGTCCGCGGTCAGATCGGAGATCTGTGTCCTGGACGGCCGTTTCTGTCACGGGCCGCATTTTGAGCCGCGTTTCAGGCCGCTGCATATTTTTCGATCCACAGCGTGACCGGTACATATTTCTTTGTCCGCTGCTTCGCGCTGAGTCTGCCTTTTGCCCTTATAACCTCTCTTACCTATTTTTCCTGTCTTTTTTCTTTTTTCTTGTTTTCTCTTTCTTTGTGGTTTCCCTGTTAGCCATCTTTTCTTCTTCCCAGGAGTCTGTGTTCCCTTCCCTGCATGCTTTGCTTCCTCTTTTACATCATGGCTATTTTTCCATTCACTCTAATGTGGCTTTTCCCAATTCAAGATGGTGTCTTCGGAACTTCCTGCATGTCACTTCATGTTTGCCAGAATATAATCACAGTTGGTCTTCTGTTCCATTCATTGCAAACACTTCCGATCTGGTGGTGCTCCTCACTCCTGTATCCGGTGATTTTTTGGACTTCTCCTGTTTTTTCTTGTTTGCAATTTTTGCTGTTTCCAGTTCATATTACGCTTTTCTTTTATCTTACCTCTTTTTCAGGAGTTCCTTGATTTCTGAGGTTTTTCCCAGGATTCGTTTTTTAACTCTGGGACTCCTTCTGGAGGTCACGGTCTGCATGGTGTTACTCTATCAGCAGCAGCGTGGCTACTGGAAAGGGTCACCCTTACCTTGGTCAGTCCAGAACCAGCAAGAGACCAGATGGTGCCTCGAGATTGACAGATAACCGCAGTAAGAAGCATTCAGATCGTGATAGATTCGGGCAGCCAGTATTGTTTCTTTATGTTTACCATTCCATTTTGAGACTAAGTTATGTGATATTAGAATTGTTAATGTAGGGAAATAAACATTCTAACATTTACATAAAGGTGTGGTTATTCATGGCCGAAAGGTCATGGTGAGTGGAAATTATTGACTCCTATGATTATTGATGTGTTGATTGTCTTTGTTATTGATTTGTGTTGGTATGGAGTCTCTTTGTGGGAACTGCTCTGAGCACAGTCAAAAGGTCCACCGAGCTACAAATGCGTCCCCTAATAAATTAATGTCAATTAACCAAAGATGTGCTAACAGAGATGGTAGCAGAGTATGATGGTTAGTCTCCTAAAGAGCCCATCATAGAGACCCCTTACACAGATGGCCCCTAAAGGAGAAAAGTCATAGAAAGCTTGGATTTTTCAGATTTGATGATACAAAGCGGAGAGAAAATGTGCTGCTAAGTACTTAGAATGACTTTCCCAGGACCTTGGAGCTTGCCAATGATTGTTTGAGGATGTTCCCGGCGTTCTAGTGGCAGCGTGAATGAAATAGGATTGGTGCTTGCACAGCTTATGCAAATAGCAGGCGAATTGTGAGGTTTGTGAGGGTTTATGGACATTTTCCATGTGGTTATTGGTATACGGACCCTGCATGGTTTAATACTCGCGAGTATATTGAAAAGTGTATGAGACAATTGGTTTTTGTTGTAATTTGTCTGCTTTAATAGGTCGATCGGGTGTGGTTGACAACTCAGAGTGTGAGTCCAAGTGCGTGAAATAATTTTTCGACTGAGATCTGGCAAGTCCTTTGTGCACCGGGACAGACCCACTGATTAGCTGGGAGTAAAATTTGCAGGTCGAATTTTGCTTGCAAATTAGGGAAACTGAGAAAGAAGGAGAAAAATCGATAAGGTTTCTGAAGCGATTGTGTTATCCTACCTGTAGTAAACTGACAAATTGGGTTTTGATTTTGTTTAGTGCTCGCAATAATTTTGCTTTAATCTAGTGTACATCTGAGTTTAGGAAGCCAAACTGCAAGACTTTGTCAGCCGCAGTACATGTGAGTGTGACATCATTGGAGCAGCGCTGGGATAGGTTGGTTAGTGAGAAGGGTTGCACACGGATTGGCGGACAACCGTGAAGCACAATTGGTTGAGAAGGTTGGTGAAGAGGATTCTGGGATTCAAAGTCACTTCCTGATTTGATGATGAATAACATAAAGGTCGTAGAAATAAAATGTTTCAAAGCTTTAAAGAGTGCTTTAAGGGGAGATACGTACATTACAACGATTATAGGGAATATTGCACAGCCATAAAGTATGCCAGCTTACATTGTAGTTGAAGAAAAGGATGCTGCCCATGTCTTTGGCTGAAACAATGCCCATGGAGCATTTAATTTGAAGAGCTTGGAGAATTTGAGGAGGGTGCTGTATGACTTGAAACCTCCTCTGAGATCAGCACAATTCAAGGCATTAGCAATTTGGGAATTAGTAACCAGACAGCAACAGCAACAGAAGTTTGAGAGGAGGATGAGAAAGACAGAGAAGACACTAGCGGAGGCTATGTGGGACAGCGATCAGAGATTCTGGAGAACAGAGACTTTACAGGGGATAAAAGGGCAGATGTAGGAAAGGTTTTGCACATCACAAACAGCAAATTTCGCTGTTTGCGACGTGCAAAACCCACATTGTGATTCCCAATTCCCGTTTTGCGAGTCGGTAACCTGGTTACCGACTTGCAAAACGGGACTGTGAGTCACAATTAGGAAGGGGTGCTCCCCTTCCTAATTGCGAGTCACAGCGTAATGCTGCATTGCTTTGTGACTGCGAACGCGGTTGTAAAGCAATTGCAGTTACCACCAGTGTCACACTGGTGGTAACCCATTCGCAAAAGGGAAGGAGTCCCCATGGGACCCCTTCCCCTTTGTGAATGGCATGGAAAACATTTTTTTCAGAGCAGGCACTGGCTGCTCTGAAAAAATGAAACAAAAACATTTAATTTTTCATTTTGTAATGCATCTCGTTTTCCTTTAACCTCTTAGCTGCTGGGTCTTCCCCCTTTACCCCCCACCCCCGTGCTGAGCCATTTTTTGGCTATTTGGGATAGTTCGTGCTTAGGCCTTCATAACTTTTTGTCCACATAAGCTATCCACACCAAATTTCCACCTTTTTTTCCCAACATCCTAGGGATTCTGAAGGTACCCAGAGTTTCTGGGTTCCCCTGGAGGAGACCAAGAAATTAGCCAAAATACACCTAAAATGTGTTGTTTTTTTCAAAAAATGGGAAAAAAGGGCTGATGAAGAAGGCTTGTGTTTTTTTTCCTGAAAATGGAACCAACAAAGGGTTTGCGGTACTAAAATAAACCATCTTCCCAGCTTTCAGGAACAGGCAAAGTTGAATCAGAAAACCACATTTTTCAACACAATTTTAGCATTTTACTGGGACATTCTTCATTTTTACTATTTTTGGTGCTTTCATCCTCCTTCCAGTTAGTGACAGGAATGGGTGTGAAACCAACACTGGATCCCGGAAAGCTAAGTATTTCTGAACAGTAGACAAAATTCTGAATTCAGCAAGGGGTCACTTGTGTAGGTCCTCCAAGGTTTTCCTACAGAAAATAACAGCTGAAATAAAAAAATATTGAAATTGAGCTGAAAAAACCCAGCCATTTTTCTCAACGTTTTACTCTGTAACTTTTTCCTGCAATGTCAGATTTTTTTAAAGCAATATACCATTACGTGTGCTGGACTCATCTTATTGCAGGGATATATATGGCTTGTAGGTTCATCAAGATCCCTAGGTACCCAGAGCTAATAAAAGAGCTGCACCTTGCAATGGGGTTTTATTCTATTCTGGGTATTCAGCAATTCATTTGCTGAAATATAAAGAGTGAAAAATAGGTATCAAGAAAACCTTTGTATTTCCAAAATGGGCATAAGATAAGGTATTGAGCAGCAGTGGTTATTTGCCCATCTATGAATTCCGGGGTGCCCATATTAGCATGTGAATTACTGGCCATTTCTCAAATAGACGTCTTTTTTACACACTGTCTTACATTTGGAAGGAAAAAATGTAGAGCAAGACAAGGGGCAATAACACGTGTGCTATTCTGTGTTCCCCCAAGTCTCCCGATAAAAATGGTACCTCACTTGTGTGGGTAGGCCTAATGCTCGCGACAGGAAAGGCAACATGGACACATCACATTTTTACATTGAAATCTGTTGTGTTTTTTGCAAAGTGCCTACCTGTGGATTTTGGCCTCTAGCTCAGCCGGCACCTAGGGAAACCTACCAAACCTGTACATTTTTTAAAACTAGACACCTAGGGGAATCCAAGATGGGGTGACTTGTGGGGCTCTGATCAGGTTCTGTTACCCAGAATCCTTTGCAAACCTCAAAATGTAGCCAAAAAAACACCTTTTCCTCACATTTCGGTGACAGAAAGTTCTGGAATCTGAGAGGAGCCATGAATTTCCTTCCCCCCAGCATTCCGTCAAGTCTCCCAATAAAAATGGTACCTCACTTGTGTGGGTAGACCCAGTGCCCACAACAGGAATAGATCACACAATGGTCAATGTTGGTACTTACATGAGGCAACTGTTGACCCTGGGGTGATCCATTCCTTACGCAGGCACTCGGTATAGGCACTCAAGTGGGGTAGTGTTTTTATCAGGACAGGTGAGGAATCACTGGGTGGTAGGAATTTTGTGGATCGCAGCATATTCCTCTAGGTTGTGTGACAGAAATGCAAGAAAAATAGAGTTTTTATTCAACATTTCAGCTTTGAAAGGGTATTCTGGGTAAGAAAACTTTAGGGAATCCACAAAAGTCACACCTCTGTGGACTCCCCCGGATGTCTATTTTCCAGAAATGTTTGTGTTTAGTATGTTTCCCCATATAGCCGCCGAACCCAGGACCAAAAACACAGGTGCCTGCCTTACAAAACCAGTTTGTTTTGTGATAGATAATTTTGATGTCTCCACAATACAATTCGGGCAGTGGAATTTGGGGCTGAACTAAATTGGGGAGCTCCCAAGAGAGCACCCTCTCTGTGCTTGCCCCCGCATTCACCTGCTCTCTGGGTTGGGCTAACCCACTATTGCCCTATTGCACAGACTGTGCTTACGAAGGGACAACAGGACTGTCCTCATCACCTCCCTCACAATTTACTGGAAGGAGTTATCCAGTGGGACTCCTCCAACTGAAAAATCACTCCCGGAGTCTGCACCATTGTCCTATCCCTCAGATGCTGTTTCAGTATCTGCTGTCTCAGTCTCTGATCCTTTGTCAGAGCTGTCCTCTATAACCCGAGTGATGTCAGCAGCAGTCATCCATCAAGATGCCATCTCTGCTATTGGCTAAACTGTTGCTCTAAAACGCTAGCCTACATAGACAGTCACAAAATTGCTGGTGTCTGTGTGTGATACGTCCACCTCACCTGCGCTTCTTCCCTCAATCAGCACGTTCTTTCAAGACACTCAAACACCTTGTCACATACCATTCGTCACAGTCTTTAGCACCTCCTGCGCCCAGTCCAACAATCATTATTGGTGCTCCCACTCCCATGTCCTCCTCCTCGGATTCCCTCATTACAACCCAGCAAATGTGCTTTTCATCTCTCCATAGCCACCCCCCACCCCGCACATACATTTAATTTGTATTATAGCGCAGGTGGTGGCTGACTTTACTAATGTACTCAGCTATTTACATAAAATACAGATTTGCTCTTTGCAGTAGTCATATACACCTTCTGTGCTTCTTTATGGCACTAAAACTGCCACTAGACAAAAGTCTGATCCTTTTGTAGAAGAAACATAATCACAAGACTTACTTGACTTTTTTTTATTGCTGCCTAAAAGCTAAAGTTGAAATGAGTCAGTTGAAGCATGTGCACTGCTTTGAAGACGCAAGCTGCAACTGCAAGACAACTGGTGGCAAATATATATATATATATATATATATATATATATATATATATATATATATATAAGATATATATATATAGATCACTTTTATATGTGGGTCTGGTTTTCCTGGGGGCCGATCGCATCCCCCAGGGAAACCACACATACACTGACAAAAGTGATCTCCATATATATATATATATATATATATATATATATATATATATATATACATACATATATATATATATATAGATCTATCTATAGATATATCCATGTAGATAGATATATCTATCTACATGGATTGATATATCTATAGATAAATCTCTCTCTCTATATATATATATAGATCTGGTATTTTTTTTGGTAGTTGTTGGGTTTCCTTGAAACCTACAACTACTAAAAAAAAGTATTGCCCCCACAGGGGGTCGCCCTGCCCACGGGCAACCCCCCTGTCAATTTTTTTATTTTATTTTTACAAAAAAATTAACCCCTGGGGGTGGTGCGATCGTGCACGATTGCGCCCGCCCCAGGGGGCACCAATCTTGAAATTTAAAAATATGGCCCGGGGGGGGGCAGCCCGTTTTCTGAGGGGGGCCGACCCCAACAAGTGAAATCCCTGGTGTCTAGAGGCGTTTCCTGGCCCTCGATCGAATGTGGGGAAGGCTGTTTGGGGCCGTTTTCCCCATCGGAGCAGGAAGCGGCTCTGCGGCCGCTTCCTGCTCCGATGGGGAAAACGATATTGTGATGTCAGCGTGCCTCGCGCTGACTTCACAAAGGGACGGGTGAGGGGCGGGGGAGACACGGAAGAGCTTCCATGTCTCCCAGGGCTTTAAAAAAAAAAATCTGAGGATTTTCAAACCCCCTCCCTGGTGTCGGCCACTGGTCGTGACCCGCACCAGGGAGGAAGTGCAGGCATCGTCCAGTGGCCGATGCCCGCACTTAACGGGTTAAGGAAAACGGGCTGCATTACAAAAAAAAAAATCCTTTATTTAAAAGCAGTCACAGACATGGTGGTCTGCTGTCTCCAGCAGGCCACCATCCATGTGAGTGCTGCGAGACGCAAGGGGTTAGCAAATTGCGACCCACCTCATTATTATTAGTGAGGTGGGCCTTTGCGATCCCCTTGTGAGTCTCTCTGAGTCGCAATTCAGGATTTTCCTACATCTGGCCCTAAATTGTTTCCTGCAATTACTTAGGACATTGGGAGAAAAGGAGGGAAAGCCACTAAGAAGACAAACAGAAGCCCTTCCAAGAGTAGGGTGCAGAGATCAAAGGAGTCTAGCAGGACCTTTAACACTTGAGGAAGAGTCAGATGACAATGAGTTTATTTTACGTTATTGAGGAATCGTCCCACACCATATGCAGAACAAGAGAGTGGTCCGAACACTAGTGTATACCCTACACGGGTTAACATAACGACAAGTCTAGTACAGATTACTCCTAGCATGACACAGAGCCCAATGTAGAGTAGTCTAAATCTACCCACTACATTGGTAGCACAAAATCAGATGACACAGCCGAATGTCCAGAGAATTTACCCTGATGTACCTATTGTGGAAACTGCGCAAACCTAATAGTGCCAACAGGTTTTACCGAAATCAGCTTTGTTTCAGACAGAGTCAACTCCACTCTTACTGCTCCAAGTGCAGCCACAATTAATGCCAAAGTACACTCCTACAACAGGGACACAGACAGACATGTCTGTACTTATAAGTCAGAATACAGGAATTATGCACCCACAGAACCCGAACGTTAGACCAAGCCCAGATGCTGTATCTGTACCTGTCACTATTGGCCCAGTCATACCTTTATTTGCATAGGAGAATAACAGTACAATTGGGCAGGGAGTTCAGACTTCAATGAGGGGAGGACTCAATGAGAATACTTGAATAGTTTCTCCTGAAGGACAGACCTTTGATGGTACTGGATCATTGTTAGACCTTAGTCCATTTGGAGTTCCTCCAAATGCTGGAACCATGTCAAACATCAGTCATAGCCTGAAATAGCTGACCCCACAGTCTCCAAATCTAGTTGTGCAACCGTTTCCAAATACTCAGCCCAACAACATCTCGCTGCAAGGTTTGACTGCCCAACAATTGACTGAATGGTTAGACAAGCTGAATATCCCGCAGAGTGCCCCTAGGGGAGAGGAGTACTTGAACTATAATAGACTGGGAAAGATAGCGGGTGAGCCTATTGAAGGAACTATGGGCGTGAACTGACTACACTGAAGCAGAATTCAGATATCTGTGTCCAAAAATTACAAGGGAAGCGAGCAATGTGCACTATAAGCTAACAGACCTGGCAGAGAGGTATGACATAGAAATAGTGAAGAAAAAACATGTGAAGAGGAGTTACAGATTAGATTTTGACACAAAATATTTTGAACACATGAGATCTGCAGGAGTGAAGGCACACTTTAGGGAGTTACTTCAAAGTGTCTAGACATGGAGAGCATTAGACAAGTGGGCAGGCAGATGGGTAAAGAAGAGAGATAAAAGGAAAAGGGATTCCACAAATCTTACTGCAAATGTGCAGCAGGGTGAGAAGCTGGTAAATGTTTTACCAATGAGAGAGAATTCAGGAGGTAATTTGTTCATGTCCCTTGGAGCAGAAGTGACATTCTATCTTATACAAATGACTATCCCAGGTTGAGAGAGAAACCACTAGAATGGTACCAGCAGGCAGACAGGTTCGTGAAATTTGGCAAAATGTCTGTGGGAAGACATGAACACTCCATTAGAGATAGTAGTTCCAACAGACTTATGGATTGAGTGCAAGAGGAGCGCTCAATTGGCTGACAAAAGAACCAGAGATAGATCTAATTACAGGTGCACCATCTCCAGCGATAATGAAATATTACTCTAAGGTGACTGAATTCTTGAAAATGAGAACTTCACCCAAAAACATTGATTGGCAGAGAATAGACAGGACAGCTCAGGAAGCGAAAGGGTCAATACATGCGTACTATGAAAGATTGTTGTAGGCATGTTAGTATTACAGTGGTATAGAAATGATCGAGCCCAAAGTCATGATTCTTTTTGTGTTTAGATTTGTGGAAGGACTGAGGCCTAAAATTAACTAGATGATTAAGTGGCATTTGATTTTCTGGCAAGCAAAGATGATTGATGAGGTATTGCAGTATGCAAAGTATTTTAGTGATGAGATTGAGTTGAAGCAGAGGAAGCTGAAAGAAAATGAGATGGTGATGCAGATTAGAGCAGCACAAACGGGGATTCAGGGAAATTTTCCGCAGCAACAGCAGCAGCAGCATCCGCAGGGAAGTATGGTATTTCAAAATCAGTTGAGAAGCAGAGGTTGCAGAGGAATGGGTAACGTAAATGGTAGTCCTGATTTGGGTGCTGTAGTGGTTCAGAACGATGTACAGGGAATGAAGAGATTGTTGTCATGTCATGCTTGAGGAGGAATCGGACATTGGAAGCGGCATTGTCCGACGATGGTGCAGGAAGGTGTTGTTCAGCAAAAAAGTGACATCAATTAGTTCCAAAATATGAGAGGACCCAGAATGAGAGGTCATTATCCAAATTTTCATAACAATGTGAATCAGATGCAAAATTTCCAACCCATGCAGCAGGTGCATATGACACATGTGCAGATGATACAGTCGCAGCCAATGCAACCGCAGGTTCAAATGGACAGCAAATCCACATACCTCAAGCCCTAATGAAACAGCAGCAGGTGATGCTTCCTCAACAGGTCACAGGTCAGAAGTTTAACCAGATTAATAACACAGTACACCAATTCCCGTTACACAGTGAGAATGGAATAAACAACAGTTTGATGAGTGAGAGTTCGAATGAAGAGGAATGTGTGCTTGCAGCTTGCTTGGAAGTAGATCAGAAAGGTCCATATGTGAAAGGAAAAGTAATGGGTCATAAAGTTTCCTTCTTGGTTGACACAGGAGCTACATGCTCTACAGTGAGAACTGCAGAAGTTCCAAACTTGCCCCTTTCAGGAAAAATAGTCCAGATTGAAGGAATAGTGAATCAGGATTTGACTAATCCAATCACAGAACCGGTTCAAGTTAAAATTGGCAACTTTAAAGGATCACACAAATTCATAGTCTGTGATTCAAGTCCAGTATCCCTATTGGGAAAAGACTTTCTGTGTAAAACAAGATGCTCAATTACTTGCTCAAATGATGGAATAGCGATATAGACGAACAGTGAAGATAAAGGTGACCCAGCTCCAGAAACCAAGTGTGAAATAATAATAGAGGAATACCCTCTGATTAGTTTCTTTACAGTTTTTACAGTAAAAGATCTTCCTTCAGACTTGCAAGGAACAGTTAAAGAGAGAGCTTTGAAATTTGGCAGGGAAAGACATTGGCCTGATAATGGGAGTTGAGCCAGTTAAAGTTCCGGGAAAGCCACACACAATTTTTCCCAAGATTAAACAGTGCCACATGCCATAGGACATCATTGAGAAGGTTGCTCCCATAATTGCAGAATGTGTATACCAAGGGGTCTTGAAAGAAGTGTTGAGCAGTCCATGTAACTCATCAATACTGGGATTGTGAAAGCCCTGTGGCAAAGTCCGGATTGTTCAGGATCTGAGGAAAATAAATGACACTGTGATCAAATGTGGTCCCGTAGTACCAAATCAGTCTTGATTTTATTTCAAATTCCATTTGATGCGGAATGGTTCACTGTCATAGACTTGTCACAAGCCTTCTTTTCTGTGCCTCTTCATGAGGATAGTCAATTTCTCATTTGTTTCATATTTTTAGATCGAGTTTACTGTTGGTGTAGAATTCCTCAAGGGTTTTCAGAGTCACCTTCCACATTCAATCAGATCTTGAAAACAAACCTGGACTCACTGGAAATGCCTTTTCAGTCAACATTGGTACAGTACATTGATAATGTGTTGATTGCATCCAAAACGGAAGAAGAGTACAAATATGACACGATTCCCTTACTGAACCATTTTGGAAAGAATTGTCATATAGTGTCCCCACTTAAACTGCAATACTGTCAGAAAGAGGTGAAGTATTTGTGTCACCAGATTGAGAAAGAAATAAAGAAAATATCCCCAAATGACCACAATCCATATTGCAGATGAATCCCCAAGCCACACAGAGAGATGTCAAGATGTTTTTAGGGATGGTAGGCTACTGTCGCCAGTGGATTCCCTACTTTTCAGCCATTTCCCAGCCATTGCAGAAGCTTACCCACAAAGAAGTCACTGATCCCCTAGTGTTAGATCAGGCTTGTATGAAAGCATTTTCTGAATTGAGAGAGAGTTTATACAAAGCTCTGGCTTTGGGAATGCCTGACTACACTAAGCCCTTCATGTTGTTTTGTCATGAGTGTGATGCATGTTCTTTGTCTATCTTGACTCAAGTCCATGGAAGTGTAAACCGCCCAGTAGCATATTTTTCAGCTTCTTTAGTCCCAGTTGCAGCAGCTTTACCAGGCTGTTTGTGTGCGGTGCAGCAGTTGGATAGAGCCTCGCACAGTGTGAAGGCATTGTGATGGGACATCACCTGTCTATTGTGGTCCCTCAATCCATTGAAGTTTTACTTACAAGAACAAAAACGCAATACCTGACAGGTGCCAGATTGACTCGCTGTGAGATGAGCATTTTGGGGTCACCTAATGTGTCATTGAAAATATGTACACTGCTTAACCCGGCAATCTTAATCCCCAATGAAAGTGTTGAAATTGAAAAACTTGAAGACATTGATGTCAGAGTCACCAGATCCTTGGGGTCTGTGCACGTTACCAACACATCCACCACTGAACAGCTCCAAGATTCTGATAGATAAATCACAGAGACTGAGAGAGTTCAAGAGGGGAAGAGGGGATTAGGAAGGGAACTGCTGGGAAGGAGACCTGTAGTAAGAAAAAGGTTAGAACACACAATATGAAAATGATATCTCCTGAAATCAATACTAGACTATGATTCTAAGCCTAGTCACTCTGAAAACATGAACAATCTAAGACTTAAGTTTAAAATGACTAAGTTTCAAGATGGCCGGATACCTGTAGGGGAATCAAGATGAATTAAATGAAAACGTTCTTATTCAAGTACTTTCCTTTACATGAGAATCAGAAAAACATTCTGACAAAATTTTAAACCAGTCATATAAATCCTGTTTTGAGAATGTATACTAGGACCATACAATATTGCATCTAGAAACTCTGGCCTTCTGTGTACCCTTAAAATGTTTCAACACAAATTGCGCATATTGCAGATATATATATATATATATATAGTAAACACCATAAAAGGATTGTGCACCATGAATAACACAATATGGATTCAGGAAACAAATCACTTAACTTGTCAACTCGAATATTACATAATAAATATCTTAGAATAGTGGCATACAATAAAGAACATGAGATAAACTCGAGGAGAGAATTGTGCGTTTTGCCGATTCAAATGTTACCATGTAAAATACCCAGAAATGGTAGCACGCAATGAATATCAAAGTCAAATCATCATTAATCGAATCGCGTGTCTTGCAGATTCGTAAAACGCGATGTAAATGTCAAGAAATAACAGCTCACAATAAATAACAAGATCAAAGTACAATGAAACGAATCACGCTTCTTTTGCCGATTCTTAAGCCATCATGTAAATGTCAAGAAATGGTAGCGCGCAATGAACAACAAAGTTAAATCCTCATGAAACGAGTTGCGCGCCTTGCCAATTCGTAAAACATCATGTAAATGTCAAGAAATAGTAGCGCGCAATGGACAACAATGTTTAAACACCATAAAACGAATCGCGCGTCTTGCCGATTCTTAAGCCACCATGCCAATGTCAAGAAATGGTAGCACGCAATGAATAACAAAGTCAAACCTTTATGAAACAAATTGCGCGTCTTGCCTATTTGTAAACTACCATATAAATGTCAAGAAATGGTAGCGCGCAAGTAATCTGTTACTCATTTAAGAATTAAACCAAGAATATGAAAATTCTCAATAACAGTGTTGGGACGTCCAACCACTGTCTTACCGCCTGGAACAATGATCACCAATGAAGGATGAAGGGCAGAAGACTGTAAGATCCAAATAGGCCGCCGGGAGAGGAGCTCAGGAAGAAGCTGCTTCTCTGCACCGGGACCTCTGAATAGTGAGCACTGGGAATTGGGCTGGCTCTCTTTTATAGAGTCTTGGCCCAGCCCAGAACCACGCCCAGGCATGTTGCAGGGAAAGTCTCTGGAAGGCCCTGGAAAGGGGCCACACCCTAACACACTCTGAAAACCTGCAGCAATACATTGCAAAGGAACAGTATTTGTAAGCATATTAAAAATAAGTTTTCAGGATTGAACTCTGCAATGCAAAAGGTTAAACCTTTTATCAGCACAATGCATAAATTACTTTGTTTTGAGAGTGCTGGGTTTTTGAATTTTTTTTGCCAATAGAGCGCGTACTGCTCTGGTGTTGACAATTGAGCATGGTTATCTTGAAGTAACTGATCTGTGCACAAAACCGAGACCTGATATTAGAGACACTTGATTGGAAGAAAATGATCAAATTGTCTTTGTTGATGGTTCCCGTCTAATGGACAACACGGGAACACTGAGAGCAAGATAATCTGTGTGCACAATTTCTGGTATACTTGAAGTGCTCTGGCTTCAAGGAGTATACTCTGCACAGATAGCGGAACTGGTAGCCCTTACTAGAGCATGCCATGTTCCATCTCAGCTTAAAGTTACCATCTACACGGATATCCAGTAAGGGTTTGGAATAATGCACGATTTTGGCCAGTTATGGTCTCAGAGAGGTTTCCTGACCACTTATGGTTCACCAGTAAGAAATGGTGAGAGAATTCAAGAGTTATTGCAAGCTACCCAAATGCCTGAAAAGATTGCCGTGGTGAAATGCAGTGCACATCTGAAATCACAGGATTTTGTGTCAATGAGAAATGGATATGCAGGTCAAGTTGCACGATTTTGCGCATTGAACTGTATATTGTTCAAGAATGAATGGGAATTGTTACCTGAAGAAGATGAGACATATCCTAACTATGCATTACATATTATGGATACGTTGGAAGAGCTGAGAACATTGCAAAATAATTTTTGACAGGGATGAAAAACTTTCATGGGTCAAAATGAAATGTGTACAGCAACAGGATGAACTGTGGGTTTCAGAAGAAGGTCAATTGGTTTTGCTGAACAGTTTGTTGCCTCAAATGGTTAGATATTATCATGGTCAAGTGCATGTTGCGAGGGATGCCAAGATTTGACTGTTTACACAGAATTGGTTCAATCCAAAATTTAGATAAGTTGCTGAAGCAGGTTGCCATTGTTGCCAACAAATGAACGTGGAAAAAGGGACAGTGTTCAATTTGAGCTACATTGGAAGAGGTGGAAGTCCATTTAGCAGAATGCAGATGGATTTTACTGAGATGGCTGTGTGTGGATGATTGAGATATGTGTTGGTGATTGCCTGCATCTTTAGCCACTGGATTGAAGCTTATCCTACACAAAGAAATGACAGTCTCACAGTAGGAAAATTACTGCTTATGGAACTGATACCAAATTTTGGGTTTACGATCTCTTTAGAATCAGATAGAGGAAGTCACTTCAACAATGAAGTAATTCAATTACTATGTGGAGCCTTAAACATTCAGCAGAAGTTGCACTGTAGTTACCTCCCTAAAGCATCAGGACTGGCGGAACAAATTAATGGTACCTTGAAATCAAGAATGGCGAAAAAGTGTGCGTCCACGAATCTGAAATGGCCCACGCATTACCGTTAGTTCTGATGACCACAAGAAACACACCCAACAGGAAGACAGGATTGTCTCTGCATGAGATCCTCATGGGCAGAGCATGTGAACATGACAGATGATATGGTGTTGGACTACTGCAATGGCCTGGCTGATGTGGTTCGCTCTTTCTCTCATCAGGTGGAAGCCACCACACTGTAACCATCACAAGATCAAGGACACAGCCTGAGAGCTGGTGACTGGGTTGTGATCAGAAAACACCTGAGGAAGATGTGTTTGGACCCTCGGTAGAAAGGCCCTTTACAGGTAGTTCTGATCACTACCACAGCTGTGAAGTGCGCTGGAGTTTCAAACTGGAGGAGTTGTTGAGAGTACCAACAATGACCAGACCAGCCTCAGAGCTGGAAAGAGAAGAGAAAGGAACTGAGACCAGATCTGAGCATATTGAGAACGGTTCAGTCACTCCTGTGAGAGACAAAAGAGAAGACCTACAGGAGAGTGACAGTGAACCAATCTCAATTGAGACTGCAGGAGAGTCTAGTCAGAGGAGGGCTCTCCGAAAAAGAGATGATTTTGAGAGACAAACAGAGCAAACTCCAGATCCCGAGGGAGAAGGAGTTGAGGCGGATCAAAACCAATGTCGTCTGACTCCTCCTGAACCAGTCGCAGGTCCGAAAATCATCCTGCAGAGCAAGAAGAAGGTTCAAGTTCAACACTGAAAGAGCATTGACCAAGGGTTTACTGAGAGGTGATAAGTGGCCGGAGTCAGAAGCAAAGACAAAGGAAGCAAATGATCTAACGACAATTAGTGAAGAAGTAGATACAACCAAAAGAGAAGATCTGAGTGAAGGACAATTGATTGGAGATTGAAAATTGAAAAGAAAGAGAATAGCAAGTTGAAGGTATGCTGGTCTTAAATGCGCGTATGCAACAACAAGTGAATGTCAAAGATAATTTTTATATTTTTGTTTTGATCAAGACATTCCAGGTCAATATTTTGGCACTTGAAGGAAATCAATGAACTGAACTGTTAAAACTACAAATTGAGAAAAGTATAAAGAAGAAAAGAGACTGTTGAAAGTGACTGGAAAAAACTTTTGAAAAACCTGATTTGACAAGCTGCTAAACCAATTTTTGACAATTTTTCTGATTTTGAGAAAAGGATCCTGGAAGTGAGACTGAAAGCTGTAAATAATCGCTGAAAGAAGATTGAAGATTTAGTTTTCATTTTTGCTGCATAAGTCACTATTTTTCTCCTCTACTTTCTGATACTTTACAGATCATGAATGACCTTAGCCTGCAGGGTAGGAAGGATAGATGTTGTTAATACATGAGTATTGGTTTGGTGATTGTATGTGTGATACTGTGCCTTTTGTTGATTGTGTGAATGACTGTTCTTGACAAGAGTAAAGCCAACCATACTTCAGCTTTAGAGACAACTACCACACTCACAGAAATAGAGAAATAGAGAAGTTTAGTTTAAATGAGAAATATATGCACGTAGACAATGCACAAGGAACACTCTATTCTAATGTTTTCCATCGCTTATTGAGTGAGTATGTTGAAATGATGGATGCGAGAAATTGTTATGTGTGCATGCAAATTCCTTTATCAGTCGAAGAAGGAGTTATCTATTATAGTTTGTCCCTCACTTATGGAGTTACAAACACAATTCTATAACTAGGAGTACATTCAGTATTTCTATTTCAAACATGACGTTTTGTTTTTGTTTGTCCCCATAATTAAGTACCTGATTAGAGTAGCTAAGCAGAACAATATAGAATTTGTGAGAGGATTCTTTGAGCCTACATTAACTATTGGCATGGCATATGCCCACAAGAATAACTTGACATGCTTGCTTACACCACTAGAAACAAACTTTTTAGATCAGGCAGATGACGGGAGGAAGGCATTAAAGGAGAAGTTAGAAAAGGGTTTAGAGAAAAGGACTTTTAGAAATGATTACGCATTAAGTGAAATAAAAACACAAGGGAGGTTAGCGTTAGATGTGCAAAACATAGGAAAGCTTTGTATGTATAAGCCTAAATCTAGTACTGACACTTTGTTTGTGGGAATGAGTGAATGTAAACATGATTTTGTTTCAGAGTAAATGGACATTTATGTTGAATGGACAGGATCCAGCGATTCCTGGTATATATTACATCTGTGGGCCAAATGCTTATTACTGTCTTCCAAGAGGATGGTATGGTACATGTTACTTGGGGATAGTTTTCCCAAAGATATTCCAACTTGAGGACCTGAAAAGATTACTGAAAATGACTGAATTACATCACATTAACCAAAAGAGAGAGTCTCCTTCTGGTATAGTGGGAGATATATTTGGAGCAATGATTCCTTCAATAGGAGTTGTTCTGTATTCTATAAAGATTCAAAAGTTGTCTACTATTGTGGATAACATGCTGAGAAACTTTTCAGGAGCCATGATCCCAATGGATACAGAAATGGCTTCAGTAAGATTTATGACTCCTTAGAACCGCTTACTACTAAATTCTTTTAGCTAAAGATGGCAGAGTTTGTGAGATGCTTAATTTGATGAATTGCTGTTCATATAGTCCTGATAATAGCAAAGAAAATAGAAGCCTACTTACTAATCTGACTAATGAAAGTGCTAATTTGAAAGGATTGAAAGAACCAGGAGCTTGGGAGAAAGTTGGCAAAGGTTTTGCTTCATTAGGAAATTGACTCAGCAACATTGAGAAAGGGATACTATTGAAAATGATACAAGGGGTATTGATTATTGTGATTTGCATAATTGGAGCATGGGGTATATGTAAATTGTGTTGCATGATTAAATTGAAGAAAATGAATAATGATCAGATGAGGGAAGAAATGAAAAGAGAAAATTTGTTTAGGGAAAATTCAAGGAGGAAATGAAGATTAAGAGAGATAGAAATGACAAATTTTAGCTGAAGCTGAAAATTTGTGTGGGAAGATGTAGATGTAATGACATATTTAGTCATCAGAGGAGGCATTGTTAACGCTGTTTTTTTACTAATTAATATTCATGTATTCTAAGGGCCATATTTATACTTTTTGACGCAAAACTGCGCCGGCGCAGTTTTGCGTCAAAAATATTACCGCCGGCAAATGCCATTTCGGCGGCACAAACCACAGGTGTAAGTAATTTTTTTTTAAGCACACCGCAGCGTCAAGTCGTCAAGCAAAATGACTTTAACCCGGCGGAAATGACTGTGAGCCGTTTTACCACACCGCAAACCGGATATGCAGCGTTTTTTGACGCAATAGCGTCAAAATTCCCTGCAAACACAACCATTTCAGCAGAGGAGATCCAAAATGGATCCCAGATGCCTGTACAGACCCCAGGAAGATGACTACAGACCAGGAACCAGCCAGGAGGACCCACACAAGACCCAGGACAGTTTGAAGAAGAAAAGAAAGTGTTGCTTCAGTGCAGAGGAGCAGGAAATTCTGGTTAAAGAGGTGACAGAACACCAGCACCAACTGTTTGTCACCTCAAAGTTGCCAATCAGTAGGAGAGAGGCAATATGGCAACAAATTGTTGACAAGATTAACAGTGTGGCAGAAGTACGCAGAGCAGTCATCGAGTGCAAGAAACGCTGGCATGACTGCAAGCACAGGACCAAGGAAAAGATGTCCAGGAACAGGAAGGCAGCACTGCAGACTGGAGGTGGGAGTCCAGCACACCAGGAGGCCCTGGACCACATAGAGGAGATGGTCACAGCCGTCATCCCTGAGGAGATCGTCACAGGGATTCAAGGACAGGATAGCGCAGACTACCAGGAGAGGGTAAGTCGCATGGGGAATTAAAATGCACTAATGTCAACTGCAACCGAAGGGGGGATACCGACCACAAAATTAATGGAAGTCATCATATACATGGAGTGGCATGGGTAAAGGGGTATGGCATGGGGGCATGGCCTGAACAGAGAGAAGCTAGGGCACACCATAACACAACACCAACAACAGTTCTATGGGGGTATGCTACCATGCCAACGATGGAGCAAAGGTAAAGCCACGCCAGGAGGGAAGCGCACAGCGTCAAACTGACATCCCGTCACACGTCAGCCACTATACCCCCCATATTAACTAGGGCCCAATTAACAACCTCTAGCCATACCGACAACTGGAATGTAACAGTGACAACAGTTGCCACTACGACCTCCGCTGTGTGTGCAGCTCAAGTAGCCAATGGCAGTAATGTCCCCGTGGAGCATACACACCTAAATTAGTGGGTTGAGGATGACAACTTTAACAATCCCCTGAAACAAGACAAATGTTCCAGTCCTGTCAATTGTGAATGCCCATAGTTGCCGCAAACATCAGCCAATGTCATCAACAGTAGGAGCTACACAGCACTAAGGTCACACCCATGCAGCATATGCCAGGGTCCATCCTGTGCCTGGGTCACAATGCAACATCCCAAATGTCATACTGCTCAGGCAACAGCATTGAGGGGGAGAACACATGTAACTGGTCACTGAAATACACCTGCACAGTCAGAGGAGGAAATAGGACACTGTTACGACTATCAGGGCAATCCAATGTCCACACATTCCCCAACATCAGCTGTACACATTACCAATGCTAACATCCATGTCGTGTCATAACAATGCTATGCATAGGACACGCTACATTTCACCTACATATAAGTGGATGTGAAAGATCAGAGACTGGAGCAGGTCCAGATTGTTAAGTGTGCGGCTAGTGCCATCAGAGCACCCACAGCCAGTGAAAGGTCTCACCATGAGAATGGATGTAGACGGAGGGTTGAGTAGGACAAGAAGGTGGCTAATCACTATTTGGCCAAAACCAACACCTAGAGGAGATGATGCCGACAAGTCTAATAACTTACCACACTACATGTGACGTGCAGGTGGGGCATAGGCCTGGGAGAATGCCCATCTGAAAGACTGGAGCAATGAACAGGAAACAAGATCACAATGTGAAATCATCACAAGGCAGGCATGTCACATCACCAATGCCACAACACAGATACACTAATTGTACCCTATTTCATTGCAGAGGATGATGGATCTCCTGCGGATATGCCTGTCCAGGAATACCCTGATGACATGGATGACGAGCTGACAAACATCAGCCACCAGACCTTCCAAGATGTCCTTGGAACCCTCCAGACCCCACCTTCTGTCACAAGGAGGAGCACAGAACAAGCAGCCATTACAGAGGACCCATCCACAACCCCAACTGTAAGACCTGCCAGCTCCAATACAGCTGAGGACTCAGATGACACAGGCACCAGCTTTGAGAGAACTGTAGTCGGAGTACAGCGGGAGCTGGCCAAGGAGGTGCGGTGGGGATGCAAACTATGGCAGCCAGCCTAGAGGGGGTGCGTTTGTGCATGATGTCATCTGCAGATCAGGCAGCAGCCATGCAGGCGCTAACATCCATCCTGCAAGGACTACAACAAACTGTAAAGGAATTCACCACTGCAGTAAGGGAGTTGCCACAACACCTCGCACCCCAAACCTTCCACTGCATGCACAAATGCAATCATGACCCCCTCAGGGCCGACCTGGCTGCCTACCATCGTGATGTGGCTGCTATTCTCAAGAACCAGCAGATCCTCCTTGCAGCAGTACTGCCCTTAAGACCTTCACAGGTAGCAGTGACCGGGATGTCTGACTCCACGTCTTCAAACACTGAGGTGTGTGTTGCCCCTTCACAACCACCACCACCAAGGACAGAGGAGGCAACACACACATCAGAAGAAGAAGACATGGAACAGATCACCTTCAGATGTAAAAGTACCTGGAAGCACCAGTCCCTGCCACATGGCCACCTATTACCAAGGTCCAGCGCTTTGTAACATGCCAGTCTTGCAACAACTGTACTCAATGACTGTTCTGCAAACCACTGCATATCTTGTCAGCTTGCCCAGTGATTGTCTCTCACTTACTCACTGGCAAATCCTGTCCCTCTGCACTGTCTGACACATCACCCCAGCATGTCAAATGCATTTTCCTTTAGCACTTGTGTACGATCACAATGGAAGATGTCACTATAATGGACTCACAATCTTGGACAATGTACATATAGCACTACAGCACTTTTCAATAAATAGCACTTACACAACCACTTTGTCTCTGTGTAATGTGACACATCAACCGTGCAGTAGATCACTGAATTTTGCCTCCTGTCAAATTACATAGCTTGTCAATACAACTGTCTTGAAATAATGTAGTCTGCTAACTATGCACAGTGGCCTGGATTGCACCATACTCTGCCCTTCCTGAGGGTAATATCTGATGAAAAGAGAAACCATACACCATAATGCTGTGTTGGACAGACTAATGCTTCCTCAAGGGATATCTAAGCCATTAAATAGTGGCAGCAAAATGTTGCCACCATGCAATACTAACACATATAACATTGCCCACAAATCTAAGCAAACAGTCAACAAACTGCATGAATGAAGGTGTCTGAGTTTACATCCAAATAAGTAATCATGCTGAACAGTGTCACAAATGATCTATGTGAGTCATGAACACGATGCTGCAATAGTACTTACTACCACTCAGCTAATAAGTGTTTCCTTGAACATCACACTGCAGTCAGACATAACACAGTGTCCCCAATACCAAATCTGGAAGCACAGTATGTGACATTGAAAACATACTTATTGAAAAAAACACATTGGGATCCATAGTAACTGTGATTGGTGGTTGCAATGGATGGTCAAATCTTTGCAAGGTAGCTTTGGGTTAGCTGCCAATGTTACAGCTCAGTTGGGATTTGTTTGTAGCATAGGACACAAATGTAATACAAAAGAAATCATGTACACTCATGCCAAGGCCCTGATCTACAAGCATTTCACATACTGTAAAGGGTTTACTACATATTTATTAAACGGTAAAAACAGAAGAGAAATCTCGGGGAAAAGCCTTACCTACCCTAATCTACCCTAACTACTCATTACAAACAACGTTCCCTAACTAACCTAAGCTAAACTTACTTATCACATGTAATGAAACGTTCTAAACATCAACCCTCCACCCCCCTTATGAGACGGGACACATGGAGGACAATAGATACTAACCTAAACACATACTGTCCTATACTAAACAAATATATATTTTTTTGTAAATATTTTCTTGAAAATCTTTTTTTTTTTTTTACAAACACACAAGAACCCCAACATAGGACACACTCAAAAAGAAACATTTGAAATAATCGGGACCCCGCACCCACTAACACTAACTAATCTTACAGCCTTTACTAACCTAACACTAAGCCCCCTAAACCCACAAAGTATAAGAATAAGGAAAGAGGAGGGAGGCGAGGGAATCATGTCCATCAAAATGTATAGAGGTTGGTCCTCCCGAGGGTCCGCTTAATGGACCGCACCCGCCGGTTAATATGGTGAACATCCTGCCGTAAGCGACTCATTTTTCGGAGGACATGGTCCATTTTACGCTGCATGTCCACAACAGCAGCAGGGTGAATAGCTGCAGCTGGGGTGGTCTGTTTGCCAGCTGAGGAAGTGTGGGGCCATGTAGGGTCAATGTCAGTGGGCTGCCCTGCAGGTGGTCCAGTGCTAGGGCCTGGAGCACTTCCTGATGTTGTTGCCACAACGGTCACAGCTGTTGTTGGTGCCACCTGGGTGGTAGTGGTGGTGATGCTGGTGGTGGCTGTGGTGGGCAAAGAAGGGCCACCCTGTGGGAATGCCCTCCAGGCTCCGGAGGCCCATTCGTTCCTGTGTCTGCGGACCATTCTTCGGTACCCCGACTCTACCTGCAGTATATGCTGGTACCGCATTGCTCGACTCTGGAATTCACGCACCTGGATGGGTGTCATATCATATTAGCAGCTGTGAAGACAAATGAAAAAAATTTGCATTAGGAACTGCATTGGGTGAAATGGCACAATAAGTAAATCAGACAATACATCAACTGTACTTGTAACAGCTCATATCATCATACAGATCATTGAATGTACCTGAGGAAGTACATCGCAGGCCAGCCTACAAAGGTCGCATCACACATAGCACATCCAAACCCTACAAGATGGGTAACAACTGGCATGTTTTGGCATTAGAGTTCTACCAGTTGTCAGCTAACAATCATGCAGCACATCCTCCACCAATGCCAGGGCTACAAATGTTTTGTACGGGATGGAAATCTAGGGCCACATGATCTGCAAGTTGTAAATGGACTTGCTAGTATAGTACTCATGTGCTAAACCTGAGTGTGTATTCTAGGTTCAGACAAAAGATTCATTGATTTACATGTCTGTGTAACAAACTTGTATCATCAGTCCTAGGCACACTATTCACAAACCCATTGCTGTGTTTGAGGGTGGGGTGTTGGAGAAACAACTAACAATTTGAAACAACATGGACACCCAGGAAGTGTATGAAAGCAGGACATGTGTTTGGCTCAACACACACACCACAGGTAAGGTGGATCTACAAATAGGAGACAGCAAACCCTTAACCAATCCCAGCTCCACACATGTCTGGTAATGCAGACCTTTGTCCACAATCTTATACTTTAAGTAAGCCATGACTTACAACTAACACAGAGATGCAAGAACACCCCTGGCCATGATTTGCATGCACACCTAGGCCATTGCACTCAAGTGCCACATACTCGTAGCACTACATGTGGAGCTACATGCTGCTAGGAAGTTCAGCCAACAGTTTAATCGGTACATTAGTGAATAGGGAAGCAGAAATCTGTTTGTAAGCATTTTGCAGCCCCATTCTGGGAGAATGTGGGTCTGACAGGCTGACTAAATCACAGATTAGGTCCAGTGCGACTCTTGCTGATACAAGTGTTATCCACATGACTCATCCCCATTCACATTGCGGGGCCTACAGGACTGACCTAGAATCAGTAAATAAGACAATACGATAAGCATTGGCCAACTCTAAAATGGTGATAAAATGAAATCCCACTCATGGAACAAGACAAATGATGGGCCAGCGCATCACACCTTGCTATTTGTTCAACACACAGGAGTCCATCACACATCACCAGCAAACACAACACATAACAGACATATCAACACTTACTGGAGTTGTCGGGGTCCTCGATGAAGCCTCCTCGCCCACAGTGTAGGGTGCGGGTCCACCTGTAAGGCATGGAAGGGAGAAATGTACTCAAATTCTGTGCACTGACCAACAATTCCAAAGACAAATACCATGTGTAAGATTACATAAGTAAGTAAATCCACTCAGACATGATGATATTGCATCCGATATAGCACGGCTAACATGTACATACCATGGGTCTCCAGTGAAATTTACACACATATCTGCTTACATGCAGTGGCCCTAACTATCATGCGGTGGCAAACATGCTCCTTCATTAGTGAGCAGACATAATAATGGAGTGTATTTGTCTCATCATGTGTATCCAAGAGAGACATCCAAAGCCAGTTTCCTTGAGGAGTGCATTACCATTCAACCAGCCATTGTGGCCATGACAAATTTATGACACATAGGTACAATGTACAGAGGGGTAGGGACAGTTGTAAGCCCTCATGTTGTTACAGTTTCTTTATTTGATGTGGCCCAGCTATGATGAATTGCACCAACCATAGAGATATTAACCCATGTGCATACCTTTGGCCAGCCATCCCTAAATGAAAGGTGTAACAACAAACACCAAATACCAGTGTAAGATGTTAGCTGAGGGCACCTTGCACTATTTCCCTATGTCTCCAAATCCAGATCTGACATGTATCTGAAATGATGAAGGACCACAACAATCCCTAACATTTATAGAACTTCCGTGATCACTTTCCTTACACACTCACCAGACACACATGAGACATATGTTTGGGAAACATTGCTTTCATCAATTGACGTGAAGTCTGCACTCATTTTCTGCATCATGTAGTGTTTCGAAAGTCAGTCTAGCTGTTGCGTCAACAAAGGTCGGTAATGATTTTGAAAATCTACACCTCACAGGCAAATGTGACCTATATATACATAATTGGCTCCTGATTTGTGTTGCTGTTTGACACAAAGGCGGCACCAACTTACATTAAGCAAAATTATTCAGTAAGTTTGCAGAGCACTTGCTTCCTGACAGCTTGCAATTGTGGTCCGTAACATAGTCCATCAATGACCCTGTATGTTTCCAAAGCATTCCACACACTCAACAACATAGCCAGCAGATATTGTACAAATCATCTGATGTCACTACAGAGCATTTAATCGTGCACATTTACATGATTTTTACTCACCAACAGGGCCACCAATCACAATTCCCAGGTGGTCCAGCAGATCTTGCTCCCTGGAGATGAGGTCAGCCGGGCAGTGCTTCAGCTGGTGGTCATTCCTCTGGCTCCGATATACACGTTGCAAGTGATGCAGAACCTTTCCCCACCAGATCCTCCATGCCTCAGTGTGATACCCCTGTATCACCCGCCCACCTGCCTCAATCATAAGGGGGAGGAAATGGCACACCAGCCATATGAACCCCCCAAGCTCCTCCTCACCCATCTTGCCAAGACGTGGCCTACCCAATATCTTAGCACAAAAAAAGAGGAATAGGGGATAAAAGAGAACAAAGGAGAATAGGGGGAAAGTAGAATAATAAAAATGTAAAATAAACAACTAAAAGAGCCCAACTATCCCCAAACTATCACTACCCACAACAGACTCCCAAAAACAACAAAGACAATACAATACTGGACAATAGTACACAGCAATATTTTATTCACAAACTTACAAGTAATGGACCACACAGGAGACAAAAGCACAATTTGACTAGACAAAACTCTGAACACAGCCACAAAGTCTAGAAGAATCACAGACTGCAAAGTGAAAGTGAAAGTACACCCATTGTACATAATCTGTAAACAGGATGTCCTATTACATCACTTCCTGCCGAAAATGGCCACCGTTTTCATCGTTATGCGTCAAATTTTGCCCATCCCATGTCCTGGAAATTTGGAAACTTTCTCCTAGGCACTTGTTGGTGAACCCACTGTGAGTCAGGCACATGTACAGACTAAGTGGGTACCATGTTATTGACACGGAAAGCCAAAGGTGACCCACAACTGTAATATCACCCCACAGTTGTGGTCATATGACTGAGCCACAACTCTCCTGTGGCAGTGGTGGACCAGCAGATGAGGCAGCATGTGGCCACATATTTCTAGTGATCAATTGCACAGAGGTGTCTGGTTCATGTGTGTGGTCCAATGTTGATCCTGTATATTTTTAGGGGTCTATGTTGTGACAGTTACGTCCAGGTCTCATTATGAGTCAGTGGCGACTATTCCTGTATCTACTGAGTATCCTTTGGAGATCAATGGAAGTAAAGTCGATGAGGACATAAGAACCTACATGGGGATGGTCCCACCCTGTCACTGCAGA
Source organism: Pleurodeles waltl (assembly GCF_031143425.1). Lineage (NCBI taxonomy): Eukaryota > Metazoa > Chordata > Amphibia > Caudata > Salamandridae > Pleurodeles > Pleurodeles waltl. Next base: position 138,820,045 of record NC_090440.1, read on the forward strand.
CGTGTTATGAGACTGTCAACAGGGCAACCTTGGTGTGCTGAGTGAGATCATATCTCAGGAGTCATGTTCCGGCAGGTGTCATTACAACATTTGTAAACAGGTTGGCCTGTAAAGTTCACACTGCATCTGGGAACATCATAGCTTCTGTGTTGATTAATCTTGCAGCTATTCAGCACGCACAGCTCATCAATATGTTGTGAGCAATCTGATTCAGCGTGTGAACTGTCAGGGTCCTAACATGTGTGGACTTTTCATGCACATTATCAGAGGTTGCTTGTTCTGCTGGAGGCACCATACCCAATCCCTGCATATGGCCCTGGTACACTGTCACACTTTGTCGTTCATGCATACATGAGACCCGATTAAGGGATAGGCCATGATTTTGGTATTCCAAGACAATTTTACAATTATGGTACAATTAAAAAGCAGATGATGCTATACAATGTATTTGGGTATGCATTGAGGAAGCACCTGACAAAATACCCCCTGAGGAATGTGAGGTTTGGTAAAGCAAGTGTGGTACATATGTAGCCACAAGGAACCTTTAGGGTAACGCACAGACAGGTGCCAGTCAGGCTGACAGGATGCAGGGTCAATCAGGATCCAAAAATTTCACAAGGTACATACTCAGTGGTCTGACTTACACTGGTCAGAGGAAGAACAAGACAGTTGACATGGGAAACTGTGTTTGTCCTGTGTTTTGGAAGGTGACACATAAACACAAGGGCTGTGTTACACGGCTTAATTTCTAGCAATGCATAACAGTGTATTTGACAAAATGACAACTTCTATGCTTTTCCAAGCATCTGCAGGGGCAGTGTATGTTCAAATGGCTGGTCTGCATGGAGGTGATCACAGGTGTGTGCTGCATCAGTTTATCACAAGTCCTGTAGGTGAGATTCCAGTTCAAATGGCCAACAGTACCTTTCACATGGGAAGCAATCTACAGGTGATAACAGGGCTTAAAAACTACAAGCCAGTGTATTAATTGACCTGACGTCCATGCAGTCAGATGTACTATGACAATGGCATACCATAGGAAAGGGTGTAGCACACTGGATTATTACTGTTAGTTTGTGTGTGGAGAAGAGGGAATATCTGGGGACACATATTACCATTCCAGGGACCTCTTCAGACAGGTGGGGTGAGACCAGGAGCATGGGTGTGTCAGGAATTAGTTAAAGGGCTGACATGTACATGGAATGTCATGTGTGCAATGCTTGTCATAGGTGTAGCACTTGTGCTGTCTATGTTCTGCTTATATGGAACTCTAGTCACAGATAGTCCTTGCAAAGATAGGTGCTGTACGACTTACTGCTGTCAAGGGTCTGGTCATACATTCCTGTTACCAATGCAATAGCACATCCACTGCCTCATGTATGAGGCATTTTTTTCCCTTATAGACTGATGGTGTCTTAGTTGTGTGCCATATGCTGCGATGAACCATGTTGCCAACATGTATGTGCGAAATAGATGTGGTCCTCTGCTATTGCCCTTCAAAAGTGAAATGTACAGGATATATCTCTTTTACAGTGTGTGTGTATGTGACTGTTGTGTAATACGCATCACAATTGCTTTGGAATGTCTGTGTCCTGATCGGTATATCAGCAATGCTCTATGAGGCTACACTGTTATTCTGATAGTTGAAGATAAAGGTTAGCAAAATTGAATTGCCAGACCATGATTTGGTGATTATTATCGGTATTTATTTACATATGTTGCTACAGTGGTGATGGTGAGTTGTTTTAAAAGAAATTGTTCACAATATGTTGGCGCCTACGCAATCCAGCAGCTGTGTTTTGTTGTTCCCCCTCATGTTGCAGGCCAGCATCCCCCCTTCCTCCTCTTCAGGCATTTGTGGCTCTGGTTCTAATAGGGGAATGTTCCTTCGTAAACAAATGTTGTGCAGGATGGCACATGTTAAAATGATCTTACAGATCATTTCTGGTGATTATAGGAGGCTGCCACCAGTGATGTCGAAGCACCTGAATCTCGACTTGAGGATGCCGAAGGTCCTCTCCACTATGGTGCGTGTCCTCCTATGTGCCTCAATGTAGGCACGCTCTGCTGCAGTGCTTGGGATGCCAAATGGTGTCATCATCCATGGCTGGATCCCATAACCCTGATCAGCTGAAAAATAAAATGATTGGGATCATGTTGATGTAGCTTGCCCCATTGATATCACCTTGCATGGCAGTAGTTGTCTTTTGTTGTCTGTGACTCTTTTGTGTTATTGTGTTGATTCCTAGGCTTCTAGGATGTACCATCTGCATTGGGTTGTTTCCTTGGCTGAACGAGTGTTTGACTGCTGACCGGTTGTCAGCAGTATGTTTGGGTATTTGCAGTACAGTGTGCACTCCCCAGCATTGTGACTTGTGATACAGGTGTCCCTGTGTCTTCACTGGGGTGAGATGATAGTTCCATACACAGATTCAAATTTACAGTGGTGGTAACACGTTAGCATCTATGTACCCTGGACATCCCATACCTTTAGACATATGCAATGGATTAATTTAACCATCAGTGAGACGCTTACATTTTGCAAGGAGACAATTAGCCAAACCTCTCCATACATTGTGATCATTGACGTCTTAACATTTGACTGTACACTAATTTCAGATGTGTGACAGGTTCACTGCAGACCTATCAAACATGGCTAGTGATGTCACAACCTCAGTGTGTTCCTGTCCACATGTTGCTGTCATGATGTATGTGTTGTGTGTCCTAGAGGGTTGCTGTGCAGTGTGTGTATAAGTAGGTTTCTGTACTTACTAACTAGTAGTCCATTGCCATATCGTCCATCCTGGAAGTGTTGATTGATGGTAGAGTGACGGAAGATGAATGAGTCATGGACACTCCCAGGATACTTTGCCACGATGTTGGTGAACAATCCTTGGTGATCGACAATGGCCTGCACATTGATGGAGTGTGTGTGCTTTCTGTTGCGGTAGAGGTGTTCAGTTGCAGCAGGTGGCACAAGGCGTACATGTGTGCAGTCGATGGCACCAAGGACGTGTGGGAATCCATTAATGAGGTAAAACCCCTGTTTTGTCTCCTGCTGCTTCTTCTGTGTGTTTGGGAAGCAGATGTGGCGGGGTGTGAGTCCAATGATGGCATCCAGTACTTTGGGCAAGAAGGGGGAGAATGATGGCTGTGATATCCCGGCAACCAGGGCGCCAGTGCTTTGAAAGGAGCCACTTGCCAACATGTGAAGTACAGCTAGCAGCTTGGTTTCTGTTGGGATGGTGCGGGGTGTCAGCAAGGTGGGTGCCAACTGTGGCTCAATGTTGCGCAGCAGCTGCTGAATGGCCTGCCAATTCAACCTGTACCTCTGGATGATGTCATGTTCCCTGAGGCCATGAAGATTTGTCCTGGTGCGGAATATCCTCTCCTGCCTTCTGCGCTGCCTTTGGGGTCCCTGCTGGTGTTGTGGTAGCTGCTGTTGTTGTTGCTAGGCTCTGTGTCTGCGTGCACGCTGGATGAGAACACCTCCATGTCTCCCTTTTGCTGCTCTGCTGTTGCTTCTGTGTGTTCTGATTAAATACAGGTGTGTTTGCCCCATTTTAACACCTGCCCTGACCAGGCGTTAATTTTTGACACAAATCGGGCTGTGCGTCATTTTCCAACTCTGCCTCCTAGCCGTGCGGGATTTTTGCCCGGAAGCATAAATACGACGCCGTTTATGTCATTTTTTGGACAGGAACGCCTACTTTGCATATGATTAACGCAAGGCGGTTTCCTGCATCCAGAAAATTACCCACACGGTCGGATGTTGGCGTCCGCGGGCTCGGGTGTCAAAGTTTAAATATGGGGCAAGTTTTGCACCGAATGTGCGTCAAAATTTCTGACGCACGTTCGCCGCAGACGGAGTATAAATATGCATAGAAAAGGACTTAACATAGAAGAAATAGCACACACATTTGAAAATGTACCTACTTGAGTGACCATTAATATTCACAAGGCGTACTTATAAACAGCTTATTAATGTAAAATGTTGAGCTTGTGTTTGGATTAACAAAGTAGTATGTCATTTGAATGGTTATGTATTATGTATTTGCTTTATTGGTCATAGGCCTTAATTTAGTGAGGTCGTGGGCATCTTTGCACGGCCTCATGTCAAATCGCATTTCTTAGGCAATTTATAAAATGGCTGCTTAGAGAATTAAATTGTGATTTTCCATTCTATGGACCGAGTGTTAGTAGCTAGTATTCTTTCCCATGAGAACTGCTTGCTAGAATATGTTGTACTAGCTAGGAATACATTGAATAACTTAGGCCCGTATTTATACTTTTTGACGCTAAACTGCGCTAACGCAGTTTAGAGTCAAAAAATTTAGCGCCGTCTAACGCCATTCTGAAGCGCCATGCGGGCGCCGTATTTATGGAATGGCGTTAGCCGGCGCAAGCAGACCGGCGCTGCCTGGTGTGCGTGGAAAAAAACCACGTAGACCAGGCAGCGCCGGCGTTGGGAAAAAATGACGTTAGGGCGTCTTAAAATGGGGCAAGTCAGGTTGAGGCAAAAAAATCGCCTCAACCCGATTTGCGCCATTTTTTTACGACGCCCAGACGCCATTTCATGACTCCTGTCTTAGTAAAGACAGGAGTCATGCCCCCTTGCCCAATGGCCATGCCCAGGGGACTTGTGTCCCCTGGGCATGGTCATTGGGCATAGTGGCATGTAGGGGGGCACAAATAAGGCCCCCCTATGCCACCCAAAAAAAAATAAAAAATATAAAAAATTATACTTACCTGAACTTACCTGAATGTCCCTGGGGTGGGTCCCTCCATCCTTGGGTGTCCTCCTGGGGTGGGCAGGGGTGGCAGGGGGGGTCCCTGGGGGCAGGGGAGGGCACCTGTGGGCTCATTTTGAGCCCACAGGCCCCTTAACGCCTACCCTGACCCAGGCGTTAAATAGTGGCGCAAATGCGGGGTTTTTTGACCCGCCACCTCCCGGGCGTGATTTTTGCCCGGGAGTATAAATACGACGCATTTGCGTCGCGTCATTTTTTTAGACGGGAACGCCTTCCTTGCATCTCATTAACGCAAGGAAGGCGTTCACGCCAAAAAATTACGCTATTTGCCCATACTTTGGCGCTAGACGCGTCTAACGCCAAAGTATAAATATGGCGTTAGTTTTGCGCCGAATTTGCGTCGAAAAAAACGACGCTAATTCGGCGCAAACGGAGTATAAATACGGGCCTTAGTGTGTGTAAAGACGATCTTCCTGGGAGCAGGCAATGGATGGACTGACTGGAACATAAGCTGATACAAATGAGTTACCTGACAAGCCCAACGAGGGGAACAGGAGAAGAGGAGCCAATCATCGACATGTGAACAGAGTGGCCTAGTAAATTCTTAGATGTGGGGTTCTACTTTCATTAGACTAAACGTAACTGTTGAAAAGCAAAATGCCAAAGTGGTGTTCAGATTGCTCTGACTGGTACTGACAGCAAATATAGCAGCAGCAGGCTAGTTCATCATTTATTTCACCAATACAAGCAGCACAAGAAATTTCAAAGTTCATTTATCATCATTATAAAATCTTTGTTAGACTTCCCTAGCCCTACTCCCTATTCTTCTAAGTGACAACCCTCTTTCTTCCATTGTACCATAGGAAGTTTTTCAAACTCTCAATCCTAATCGTGATTGTCTCTAAATTGTACGCAAAGTAAACTCATAGATGACAATGAAAGTTTACTGCACAGTTCAATCACAATGTTCAGTTCATGGAGGTTCAACCGAACCTGTATGTTGACTCCAATACTCCTAGATGTCTTGGTCTGAGGCATTTGCAAAGTAGGTGAAGAATACTTACGACTAGGCACTCTTGTTCTCTTTGAGTTTCTCAATGCCACACCTTCGTCTTCAATTTCACTCAGATCAGAGTTTTCAGTTTCCTCAGTAATCGCTGGTGGCACACTCTCTTTAGGCAGACTCAATTTTCCTCGTTCTTATTGTTTGGGCAATGGGTCTTCAGCTTCCACTCGCTTTCTTCCAGCACTTGCTTCATCTACTGGGTCTCATTCCGAATATGACTCAATTGCCACAGGACAAGACTCCACTGTTTCAACTTCAGAGTTAGCCGAGACTTGCTCAAGACCCTCTTCAACTTGATTGAGTTTCTTTTCCAGCTCTGCTTGGTCCCCAACAACTTGGCTGACATGCTCCAGTTGTCTTTCTTGCACCACTGGTTCCTCTGGAACAGGCACTGTTGTATCAAGGGGACACTCAACTCTGCTAGTATGGGAAGTGTGGATCCAATTGGACCTCCACACTTCACAGCAGTCGTGATCACAAGGATTACCTGGCAAGGTCCACGCCACCGAGGTTCCAAACATGTTTTCCTGAAGTGTTTCTTCACCAAGACCCAGTCGCCAGGACTGAGGTCATGACACTGCTCCTGTAGTGGAGAAGCTGTAGTTGGACCGACCTGAGGAGACACAGACTGCACCACATCAGCTAGTCCTTTTCATTAGTCTGGTACCATATCATCTGTTATATTCACAAGTGCATACGCATGAATTGCTGGCAGTCTCATTGACCTCTCCATTAGGATTTCATGGGGGGGCAGTCCAGTCTTTCGATCAGGTACACTGCGGAGACTTATCAACACAAGTTGCAAAGCATCAGGCCATTTCAAAGATGTTGAAGCACATACCTTTGCCAATCTCGATTTCAGCGTGCCATTCACTTGCTCAACGAGACTCGAAGCCTCAAGCCTATAACTGCAGTGCAGGCTCTGCTCTATTTGCAATGCTACACACAACAATTTCAGAACTTCATTGTTAAAATTAGTTCCTCAATCTGATTCCAAAAAGGTCAGGAAGCCAAACCTAGGTATTAACTCCATCAACAGCACCTTGGCTGCAGCAGGACTATCATTTCACCTAGTGGGGTATGCCTTGACCCAATGGAAAAAGATACCCACAATAACCAAAACATACATCAATCCATTGCACATAGGCATCTCAATTGAATCCATTTGTACCCTATTAAAAGGTGCTCCTGACCTTTCTATATAACTCAATGTAACTGCTGTGCTCTTTCCAACATTGTTCTGTTGAAACACAACACGTCAGTGGCACAACGATTCAGCCATCAATCTGAATTTAGGATTAAACCAGGACTGTCTGAACAATCTCACCATATAATCTTTATCAATATAAACAGGGCCATGCAAATGTTGAACCATGGTAGGTAGCAGGCTATTTGGCAACACTGTCCTTCCATCCATTGAAACTCAAATGTCATCATCTCTTTTAACACAACCTGCCCTGACACAACATTTCTGTTCATTTTCAGACACTTCCTCTTGGAGCCTTTTCACCTCATCTTAAGTATCAGCCTCATTTGTAAATCCACCATTAAAGGTGCAGACATCATGGGCACAGTATTTAGCAACCTTGTCGGCATACCTATTGTCCAAAGTCAGATAATCATCTCAAGAATGATGTGCAGGGCACTTGACCACTGTGGCTTGTTCAGGCAAATGTAGTACATTGAGGAGCTTTTTCACTTGTTTGCCATTTTGGATCAGAGATACAGAAGATGTCATAAAACCTCGCTGAGACCACAGTTGTCTGAAGTCATGAATGACACCAAAGCCGTATTAACTATCATTAGAGACTGTCCCTCTCAATTGATCAGAGTTACAGCATACTCTAGTAAGTCTAATCAATTCAGCTACATGAGCAAAAAATATTTCTAGAAGCCAGGTAGCTTGGACAACTCCAGGTAAAGTACAAACAGCATAAACTGCTTTCAAGCTTAATTCGTTGTCTCTCAAGCACGAACCATCAACATTAAGAACATAAGCAGATTCAGGTATGGTTCATCTCGTAGGTGTGGTCTCGGTATGCCACATAGCTCAGTGACATGAAGACAATCGTGATTCCTCTTCACAATCTTCAGTAGTTCCCTGATGCACTATTGGCAGCAGAGTAGCAGGATTCGGAATCCTCCAACATTTGATTGTCACCTTTTCTATGGCCAAAATAACCTGCTCATAGCTGGTAAGTTGCCTACTTGTCAGGTGCTGTATTCGGGTTCTAGTTAATTAAAGCTGTACTGAATGAGGGACATATACAGTTAATGGATGTCCCATGACAATATTTTCACACCTCTCTGCTAGTTTTAACAGCAGCTCCTGATTTTAGATAGCCAGGCATTGCAGAAGCAATTGGACCTAGTGTGGCATAAAACTACCCCACAGGTCTCAGCATTTCTATGCATTTGAGCCAGCTCTGAGAGAGTGCAGCCTTCCCTCTCAATGCAGAAAAGTGTAAAAGATTTGTTATAATCGGGCATACCTAGAGCCAGGGCATGACAGAGACATTCTCTCAGCTCTAGAAATGCGACAAGACAATTGTTGTCCCAGGGTACCAGATCATACACATCCTTGTATGTCAGCCACTGTAAAGGCTTAGCCACCAGCTTAAAGTTGGGTATCCACTATCGACAGTCGCCAACCATTCCCAAACACATCCTGACTTCTTTTTGTACTTGGCAGACCCATTTTTGGTATTGCTGAAATCCTCTCTTGTGCCACCTTTCTCACTCCTTTCTCAATGTGGTGTATAAGGTAGTGGACTTGTTTCCGACAATATTGCAACTTCCCTGGGATACTTTATGTCCTTCCTCTGCCAGGTGGTTCAGTAATGCAATGGTATCCTTTTTACAAGCTTCTTGAGGATTTGACTCCATCATGAGGTTACCGATATAATGAATCGGGACTGAAGTGCATGTCATGACCTAGGACTCCAAATTTTTCTTTAAGATGTGATTGAAAATTGATAGTGACTCAGTATATCCCTGTGGAACTCAGCACCATGACAAAACCCGGCTTTCCGAGCTGAAATACAAAGAGGAATTGACTATCCTCATTCAATGGTATCAAACAGAAGGCTCTACACAGATCAATGACAGTGAACCACTCTGCCTCACATGAAAGCTGAAACAAGCTGAATTTGTTACTGCAGGGAAACAAGGGACAACAATAATGTTCATTTTCCTAAGGTCCAGTACAAATCTGTATATTCCATTTGGTTTCCCAAGACCCATGATGGGAGAGTTACAAGGACTTCCCTTAATCTCCTTCAGAATTCCCAGTTGCATCGTGGACTCAATTACAGGAGTTATTCTAGCAATCGTTTTGGGGGTCAAAATATACAGTGGGGCTTTTGGAAATTCAGCATTTTGTTTAACAGTGACTTGGGCAGGTGCTACACCGTTTATCAGCCTGATATCCTTTCCTGAAAAATCCCACACTTCAAGTATCACTGTTTCTCGCAAATTTGGAGGCAAATAATGAAATGTTAACAGAGTAAATAAGGTGCAATATGTTCCACTTTTCATCAACTTAAAGTTAGCATCCTCATCTTGGGTATGAACTTCTATTCCTGCTGGAGTACAATAGATGACACAATTCAGTTTGGACAGTAAGGTGGTCATTATGGCAATGGCGGTAGGACCCAACGCCAGGCCAGCGGTAATTACCCCCAAATTATGACCATGGCGGTGATCCTCCCATAGACAGCCAATGTACCACCCCAACCGATTGTGCGGTGCGAACACTGAACACAGCGGTAGCAATCTCCAGGCAGGCGGAAGACAAGGATCCGCCCACCATATTATGACATAGCACACAACCAGGGTTTCCGGGGCAGGAGCAACGCCACCAAAAGCCTGGTGGAAATACATCATATAAAAGGAGACACTCACATGAAGGGGCACAGAGGAGTCAGTGGCTGCCATGAAACCTGAACTGCAAATCTTCCCAATGCTATACCACTCCATGGCCGCCCTGGAGAACCAACGCTGATGAAGACGATGACGGTGACACAAGGACACAAGGGAGCGAGGGAGGGGAGAGTGACACACACACGCTCATCACACACCATACACACACGCACAACACACATCATACACACACACACACACACACACACACCACACACCCAGGACCATCTGCAGAGCTAAACAACAGTAACAGAACCCAGGAGCAAAGAAAGCCAAGACACATACCTCTGTTCCAACCACTGTAATCCTCTTGGATGCAGAGCCCAAATCCAAAGTTCTATGCATATTCACATGCAGGGCCAGTGGCTAGTCCAAAGTTGGAATAAGCCCACAGGGCAAAGTCCAAGCCCCAACTTGACTCCTGACAACATCGGGACATTGTGCAGGGGCATTATGTTGGAAATAGGCAGGAACCTCAGGGGGCAGGGGGATGCTTCTTTTTTGGGAGGGGGGTCCTTGTGTTTGGGTTTGGGAGGGGGAAGCACTTTATCCTTCTGTTTTTCGGGCAGAGAAATGGGCTTGGGACGGGGAGGAGTTGCACACATGTGCCCCTTAGTGGAAGCTGAAGTCTTTGGGGGTGGAACAGGGCTAGACTTGGTGCTGGAGGTACTGGGCTTGGGGGTTGGGAACTTTCTCTCACGGGCCAGACAGGGGGTAGGAGGAGGGAGGAGGTCAAGGCAGGAAAGGAAAAGCTTCTTAGGGCCAATGGGGCAGGTTGTCGGAGGAGGGATGAGAGTGGAGGTAGAGGGAGTAGTTGTAGGAGGAGGGGGTGTGCTGGACTTGGGTGCAGGTTCATGGACAGTGTGTGTGTGTGTGAGGTGGATGGCTGTTGGGGTTCTGAGTGTGAGCGTTTGTGTGTCTTTGGAGAGGGCAGACCGGGTGGGGAAGATCAAACAGGACGTGTGGATGGATGTTGTGGTGGTGATCGTGGTGGTGGGTGTGCTGCATGATCTGGTGATCGTGGTGACTGTGCATGTGGTGTGCATGTCTGCGGGTCTGCTGTTGTGGTGGAGATCAAACAGGACGTGTGGATGGATGTTGTGGTGGTGATCGTGGTGGTGGGTGTGCTGTATGAGGTGGTGATCATGGTGGTGGTGACTGTGCATGTGGTGTGCATGTCTGCGGGTCTGCTGTTGTGGTGACTGTGGGCAAGGCTGTTCAGGTGGAAAATTAATGGACTGTTGACGTAGTGCATGCAGGTGTGAGTGCTGATGTGACTGTGAGAGAGGAGGAGGAGGGGGAGAAAGTGGAGACAGTGGATGATGTTGTATGTGCATCTGTGTGTTGGCTGTGCGAGTGCTTGTGGACTGAAGTGTGCTGCCTCTGTTTGTCTGTGCGTGTCTTGTCCGTTGTTTTGGGTGCATGCATGTCAGAATGTGTGCATGGGATGGGGTTGGGGTGAGGAGACTGGGACTGGGAAGTGGTAGTTGGCGGGGGTCGGAAGAAACAGGGACACTGGCTGCCCTCAGGGAGGAGGGCAGAGCGGTACTGGTACGTGGGTGGTAGTTGAACCTGTTGATGGGGTGGTCTCAGAGAGGTCTGCCACCACCAGGGAGCTCCCATCAGAGGAGGTATAATAGTCAGTTGAATCAGCATGGTGTCCCCTCACCCTTCGTCCCACAGGTCCCCTCAGCATCGGTGGACTCTGCCTTCTGTCTGACATGGAAAGCCAGCTACCTAGCCATCTAAAATATGTATTACACCTCAAATACCTATGCTGGACTACGCTGCAATATCTAAGCTGGCACATTGGGCCGTCCGCTGACTAGAACCCTGCACCAAAATCCCATGCCAGGCAACAAAGATGGTTGTCACACACACTATATTCACCCCCTTGTGGCTGCTGTGATGCCCTCAAGCGCTCATCCAACTCTGGGTAGGCCACTGCCAGTATGTATGCCATCAGGGGGGTCAGGTTCTGATGGCACCACTCCCTCATTGGGAGGCTGTCCCCAGGTTGGCCTCCGCAGTCTTCTGGGCCCAGTGTCTCAGGTCCTTCCACTATTTCCTGCAGTGGGTGCTCTGCCGGCTATGAACCCCCAGGGTCCTCATGTCCTTGGTGATGGCACACCACAATCCCTTCTTCTGATGGGTGCAGAGGAAACACAGCAGAAGAACAACATAAACCATACAATTCAGCCTATCAAAGAAGTGGCACACATAATGCATTTGCCCATCATCAAGCATACACATGACCCGTACGACTGCAACAACACTGCCAGCAGCCATACTCCTCAAATGACACACTGCCAGCACACACACTCATCTCCATGCAGCCATGTTGCATGCAACATACCCAAGGTGTACTCACCTGTTGATCTGGAGGCCCATACAACTGCCCTAACAGGGGTAGGACCCCATCCATCAGCCTTTCTATCTCCTCCGACAAGAAGGCTGGGGCCCTTTACCCTGTTGCATGGGCCATAGCAGGTTCCAGAAACAGGTCACAGCAGCACACACAGTGTAGATGTGGTCCTATGGAAAGTCAGGAATCAAGTGAATATATAAACACATATGTAGGATGGACCTATATATTACTGGACAGTTCAATACATTGTAATTTTACTTAGGATAAAGCACTATTATTCAAATTGTGACCAAGGGTATTTAATAATTTTTCTGGTATACAATGCAAAGTGCAATAGAGTGGGTGATGGTTGGGAAAAGTCCATTGTAGTGGGCCAGTCTGTTTGTTGCACAGGTCCAGTGTCCAAGGGGCCATAGGAAGGGGAACAATGGCAGTTTATAGTGGACAAGGTGACACAGTGGAACACAAGGGGACATTCAGAAGGGGCTCATTTCCTGGTGGTGGTATTGGTCTTTGTAACTGTCTCTGGTGTCTGTCTGGGTTGCAGGGAATGTTTTCTGGGTGGTTCAATTGCTGCAGGGGGAGGGGCACAGGTAGCCTGTGGATCCTGTGGCAGGGGCTCGTGCCTACTAGCTGCAGCAGATATGGAAGGCTAGTGGAAGGGGCCCACTAGCACTGGAGTGCTGTGTACTCCCTCATGATGTTGGCCATGTCACCCAGCACCCCTGCAATGGAGACCATGGTGGTATTCAAGGCCTGCTTGATCTCCTGGCGGTGTTCCCCCTGCAGCTGAAGGTTCTCCTGCATGATGTTCAATACCTGACCCGTCTTGTCCTGGGATTGTTGGTATGCCCCCAGGACATTAGTGAGTGCCTCCTGGGCAGTCCATTCCCTGAGCCTGTCCTCCCCCTGGTGCACAGCTGTCCTCCAACCGTCCCTGGCCCCCTGTGCCTGTGTCCCCTGAACTGTGTACCCACTCCCAATGACCCAGGACCCTCCTTGTCTTGCTTGTGAGGGGTTGACTCCCTGTACATGTGGGCACACTCCTGATCAACGTGTCCTGGGGACAGAGGTCTGGGGACATTGGATGGCTGCTGTGCTGTTGTTTCTGAGGGGGGGCTCTGTAGTGGACTATCTGTGGGATGGGGTAGCCAACTGACCAGTGGTCCCAGATGGGCTAGAGAGTTCATCCAGATCCAAAGCTCCTGAGTTGCTGGCATCACTGGGGGCATCTTCTGGTGGGGGACTGGTTAGCCGTGGCACCTCCTCGCCGCTGATATTGGCTGGGGTACCTGTGGGGATATAAGTGGTATATTATGATACATGTCTGTGACATGTTCTGCATCACTAGCTTCCCCAATGGTATTGCTGTTGCCCTGCCACCTTTGTTTGTGTATGAGGATGGATTGTGGGATTGTTAGTTCTCCGTGCTGTTCATGCATTGGAGGTGGGTGTATATGGAGGGCTGGAAGGGATGTGCATGCAGTGGGCATGGCCTCCAGGCTTGGCATTTCATTTTGTTAATTGGGGTGTTGCACTGTGTGGGATGGAGTGGGGTGATGGGTGTCAAGGTGAGGGGTCGTGGTGGCATGCAGGTGATAGGAAGTAGATGTTGACTCCCTAGTGTCCAGTCCTCCGGCTGCTCCAGTGAGTCCCTCAGGATGCAGGATTGCCAAGACTTGCTCCTCCCATGCTGTCAGCTGTCGGGGAGGAGGTGGGGGTCCACTGCCAGTCCTCCTGATGGTGAGCTGGTGCCTTGCTGCAATAGAACACACCTTCCCCGTAGGTCGTTCCACCTCTTCCTTATGTCGTCCCTTGTGTGTGGATCACGGCGTTCACCCTGTCCACAATCCTCTGCAATAGCTCCATCTTCCTGGCAATAGAAATCTGATGGACCTGTGTTCCAAACAGCTGTGGCTCTACCCTGACTATTTCCTCAATCATGACCCGCAACTCCTCATTGGTGAAAGGGGGGTGCCTTTGTGGGGACATGGGTGTTGTGTGGTGTGTGTATGTTGTATAGAGGGTGATGTCTGAAGTGGTGAGATGTGTGGTGTGTGGGGCGTGACAGATGAATGGGTAGTTGTGATATGTGTGTGCTGTTCTCTTTAGGTTTGGCGTGGCAAAGTGTAGTGGTCTTCTAATGTTTGCAAAGGATTGTGGGTGATGTGGGTATGTGTTTTGTAGTACTGTTGGTGGATGCATGGGGTGTGTGTATTTGTGTCAGGTGTTGGTTTTTGGTTTCGGCCAATGTTGAACTTGTTTTGTATTTGGGTGGCCATTTCCGCATCGGCGGTGTGCACTGCCAATGGTTTACTGCAGTTGAACGTCCGTTGTGGTGATTGGTGGGTCATTATTTGGAGGGCATTGTATTGGTTGCGTAATGGTATGGGTGGTAGTACCAACAGTTTATCAGGTTCAGTGGGTCTGCCGTATTTGTTGTGGCAGTTTTATGTCTTTTTGTGTGTATATGTCATAATCTGATGGACGAATGTCTACCTCAGCGAGTTATGTTGGCGGCAGTCAGCGAGGGGATATTCAGTATTTACTGCCAATGTCATAATGAGGGCCTCATTACTGCAATCACATTTTATAAACGTATGCTTTTCTTCAAAAGATCCTATTTTTAATATGACTGGGGCAGTTTCTTGAGCTGTCATTTGTTTATTTTCCACACCAATAGCTTTGGCTGTTTTTCCCAAGAGCTGTAGGTTTGGGACTTCTGCTCTACTCCGATTAGAAAGGGTAGCTCCAGTGTCACCCAAAAATGACACGGAATGACCATCCACTTTGCTATCTACAAATGGTCTGCTCTGGTTTACCTCTGAGCTGCCCCAAGCAAGCAGTTTTCCTCCCCTCTCAGGCACCATCAGGCTGACTGATCGGAGTCACTTCTTTCACCTGTTTCAAACATAGGGAAGTATTGAAATCGATTATTACCCTGTACCTCATTCACATTCATTTTCATGCCCTCATTTACACTCTGGTGTGATCCAACAGCATTCTGCTGTGTCATCTGGGCTGGGGTTGGGGTACTTGCCTTACCGGAGCTTGGAGCACATTAAAGTGTTGGCTCCTGGGTCTTAGGACACCCTGGATCTGGTTAGAATTATGATTCGGAGAAGGCCTTTGCCTCTGAAGTCTCCATATCACTATACTGTTAAAATTCTTGTAACAGCCTTTCATAGCAAGAGTGGATCGACACCTTTGGTTCCTGACTTGTACTATCAATCTTGGCCCAATCTTAAGAAAGCACTTTCCCTGTCAGGAAAGTCAGGATCTCTTCATATTTCTTTATCACCAAAGGTGAAGGACCCTTAGTCACTATGGGGGTGATTCAGACCTTGGCGGACGGCGAAGGCCGTCCGCCAAGGTTCCGCCGCTGAATGACCGCACCACGGTCAAAAGACCGCGGCGGCCATTCAGACATTTCCGCTGGGCCGGCGGGCGCTCTCCAAAAGAGCGCCCGCCGGCCCAGCAGAAATGCCCCTGCAACGAGGACGCCGGCTCAGAATTGAGCCGGCGTAGTTGCAGGGGTGCGACGGGTACAGTTGCACCCGTCGCGTATTTCAGTGTCTGCTTTGCAGACACTGAAATACTTTGCGGGGCCCTCTTACGGGGGCCCCTGCAGTGCCCATGCCATTGGCATGGGCATTGCAGGGGCCCCCAGGGGCCCCGCGGCACCCCCTACCGCCATCCTGTTCATGGCGGGTTTCCCGCCATGAACAGGATGGCGGTAGGGGGTGTCTGAATCCCCATGGCGGCGGAGAGCGCTCCGCCGCCATGGTGGATTCATTGGGGCAGCGGTAAACCGGCGGGAGACCGCCGGTTTACCCTTTCTGACCGCGGCTGAACCGCCGCAGTCAGAATACCCTCGGGAGCACCGCCAGCCTGTTGGCGGTGCTCCCGTGGTCGGTGACCCTGGCGGTCACCGGCCTCCAGGGTCAGAATGACCCCCTATGTTCCTTGTCGGTTCTGTCTCAGGCCATTGAACAGCTATTTTGCACTCAGTCCACAAGTCACTCGGAAGGACAATGCCAAATAATGTATTAAAATTAATCCACAACACCTATCACAAACCTTTCAACCTGACAATGCCTTTCTATTGGCTTCTCTCTCAAGTTTGGGAAATCATTGATAAATGATGCAAGATCACTTCGACTCCACAGCACATAAACAAAACCGCCACCAGGCACTTCTCTCAAGGGGAAGATTGCAACCCCTCCCTCTGCTCCAAGGGGTGACTGTTCATCTGAAGGCTTCTTCATCTTTTTCATTTTCACCCATTTGGCCTTCCACTTCTTTAATTCATTCCATCTCCTAATGTTTGGATCAGTTCTTGAATTTGATTTTGAATCCCGGAGTTTTGATATCAGCAATGCCCTTTTCACTGAAACACAATCAATAGCTTCCTTGCAAAGCCTTGGTTTTAATTAGAACTACCTCAAATATTTGAGCCAATTCTGCTAATTTATCATGAACTTAGCCTGCTCGCTTAGTAATATCTCTACACAGGAAATCCAGGAAAAGCTCATCTTCTTGGTAGATCTTTAGCTGTTTCAAACCAAGATTCCTAACTATCATAGCATCCAAGTCTGTTGTCATCTTTTTCACATTCAAAGCACTCTCTCAGTGTTGATAGAAGGGTTCCATGACTCAATCAATCAATCAGTAACTTTATTTCGGCTAAAAGCCATAAAAGTGAACAGTAACACACCATAACATAATTATGCAATATAAGAAAGAAAAAATAGCAAAGAGGTGACACAGTTTGCTTTAAAAGTCCTGAGTAAGTTATAAAATCACATAGTTGTAAAAGAAAACAGTGCAAAACATGCATTATTATTTAAGATCTTAAAAACCCAAAATATTAAATATAAAATATTAGATCATTATGTCTTGGCTCCAAACAATTAAAACTTGTTATGTTGGATAAATATAATCTAAGACCAATATGTTAAAAGACACACAATTATAGCAATTCTCTAGTTCTTATAGCCCATATATTCTGCAAATATCTCGCAGCTGGGGGAACTATTTTATCATTTGTATCAGTTGTTGAGTATAAGAAGGAGGAATTTAGGCAAAGCACACCACAATTTACTTTAAGAGCCCTAGATAAGTTATAGAATCACAAAGTTATAAGAACCTGAGCAAGCAATCATTTTTCTTAAAATCTTAGGATCCACAATAGAAATATCAAATATTAGGCCATTTTGTCTTAAACTCCAACCAATTAAGAATTGCTATGTTAAATAAGTAAAATCTAAGGCTAATGTGTTAAAAGCACACTAGGTTCCATGACTCACTTCTAAACTAGTACTCTCCTTGGATAGTGTGTTTTCAATTAAGAATTCTAGCTAATCATCTATCTGCTTCACACAAATGGATCCTGTCACTACAGGACTCTGGGGGTCATTCTGACCCTGGCCACCGCGGGAGCACCGCCAACAGGTTGGCGGTGCTCCCATGGCATTCTGACCGCGGCGGTACAGCCGCGGTCAGATACGGGAAACCGCCGATGTACCGCCGGTTTCCCGCTGCCCAAGGGAATCCTCCATGGCGGCGCTGCAAGCAGTGCCGCCATGGGGATTCCGACCCCCTTACCGCCAGCCTTGTTCTGGCGGTTTTGACCGCCAGAACCTGGCTGGCGGTAACGGGTGTCGTGGGGCCCCCTAACAGGGCCCCACCAAGATTTTCAGTGTCTGCCACGCAGACACTGAAAATCGCGACGGGTGCAACTGCACCCGTCGCACCCCTTCCACTCCGCCGGCTCCATTCGGAGCCGGCATCCTCATGGAAGGGGGTTTCCTGCTGGGCTGGCGGCCGGCCTTCTGGCGGTCGCCCGCCAGCCCAGAGGGAAACTGAGAATTACCGCAGCGGTCTTTTGACCGCGCAGCGGTATTCTGCCGGCGGGACTTTGGCCGCCCGCCAAAGTCAGAATGACCCCCTCTGTGGTGTCGAATCACTTCCCTGAGCTCCATTTCCCCATTCAAAGGTGGTTTCCAATCAAAAGAATTATGTCCGGGTATCTTATGATATATAACCATCGAAGTAACTCCTGACATATTTAAAGTTGTGTCTGCATTCGCTCCACATGGAGTGCTACTGTGAGTTAGAACTAAAGGACAAAACTCCCTAATGCCTGAAGTATTTGGGACTCCACTTGCCTTTCAACATTGTCAGGTACACCCTAATTGTACGCATTTCTCCCAGAGCCTTTCTTTTTAACCAGAGGAACTACTGGTCCTATAGTAACTTGGACTTGAATGCCATCAACAGCACTCAATGCAGGGTCAACTGGGATACATTATCCCAAGCCTTCACTTCTTAAATCACAGGGTACACTAGTGGCAGTAACTCCCACAGGAGTAGAAGTCATCTTTGTTGGAGCAGTCACAACATTAGTTGGACCAAGAGTTTTATTTCTACTTCCATCCCCAACTTAATTATATGGAGGTGGAAGTTCAAAAGTAACACATCCAAAAGACTATCTCCAGAGCCTTCATCGCTATCCATACTCATATCGTCAGACTCTTTTTGTTTCCTCTCTTTTGATTTCTATGTTGCTTTATTTACCCTTTCTCCCTCAACCACATCTGTCATATTAGCTGAATAGAATCGAACTCCTTCTATCATGTCAGTTCTCTACTTTCTCTGCTCAGCATCCCATCTAGCATCTGCATAAGTACACATAGCTTTCTTCACTCTGCCCTGATATTTCACTTTGTCTCTTTCATGAGCAGCACGTTCCCAAGTGCTTCACATCTTGTGGGTCACGGAGGTAGCTTCATTTCATATAAAATTCGCCTCAAATTTTCAATAATTCTCAAATTAAATGTGCCACCTCTTTGAATCTCAATGGACCATCCTGGTCTGTGGTCTTTTACCATTGACCAACCCAAATACACGTATGAAACCATAAATTAATCACTTATAGTGACCTGGAGTACTTTCCGGAAGAGCCACTTCTCCATCTCTACTGGGAATGTGAACTTCTCCTCTAAACATATCTCGTATAACTTCAAAGCATTTCATGTTTCAAAACTCTCTATTAAAAATAATGCTGTATTCACAATCCTTTGCCCTGATCCAACCACCAATTGCAGCACAGCACCTTACGACCTTATGACTTTGTCCACCAATAGCAGTCCAGTTCCACGCCAAACAACATTTACTAGCACGTACTGTGAGATAGATCTCGCTCCTCGCAGCAGTTCCCTCTTGTTTAGAATCCACGCACACACTTAGTCCAAAACCTCACACACATACAAAATACAATACAATAACCTTTGTCTGCTTCACTAAAGAAAGAACAGTTTCAATCACACAAGAAAGTTCACTATCACCTCTGATGAAACCTCGACCTGCAGGGTAACATCTAAATCAGTACAATTACACTCACACAAAGTAAATCCCTATTTTAACTGAACCGTTGACGATGTCTCACAATGAACACAACGACTCAGCAGATAATATAAACGGTGTCCTCTACACCTTTTAAACTATCCCTGGATCTTAGGCCACGCCAGAAACAATAGCCTTTTCAACGTCTCTATAATCACCACACTTACAAAACATGCAAACATCTCCGCAAAACACCATCCAATTTTACAATAACTGCAAGCTAAATTAAAACCATTGCACTCTGCAATAATATTGATACTCACTCTTCTGCTGTCAGTAAACCTCCCTTCTGATCCTCCACAACTTTTTAGATTCTCCAAATCTGTGCATGGACACTAGGCTTTGGGCTGTGGGGACTAACTATTGTAGAGCCTAATTCCAGTTTGTCTCAATTAAGAAAGAGAACCATCCTCGTCTGCTACCATCTGATGGAGCCTGGGCCTCATTTTTTCATCTGGGGTCCGATGATTCTTTTCCTCTCTATTCTGAGGGGTGAAGAGATAATTTACCAAACCATTCAAATTGATTACAGTGTAACTCAATAGTCACACATTAAACCTCAGAGTCCAAAGTTACATAGGTGAGTCTCAAAACCATAGTATAGAGATACAAAGTCACCAATGGAGAGTTAAGGCTTGCACAATATTAAATTGAAGCAACATATAAAAAATCAAAACTTTAATAGCAACAATGCAGAAAAGGAGGAATACTTGATGTCTGGAATCTAAAACTATGTTTTCTTGCCTAACCATTGAATCTAGAGCCTAAATTATTTTAATGCTAAAGGAATATCTGAGGAAGGTTAGCAAACAGAACTTCAGTAGAAGATTCTGTTCAAAAGAGGTGCAGTGGCATAAAAGCACATAGAAAATATGAGGTCTATACCTCATACAGGTTTACTCTAAGCAAAGGGCAGGGAGCGTCTGAGTCCCTTGCCAGCTAAACTACCCTTAAATCTTGTTTTTTCCAGGTGCAATAACACCATGACAAAAACTCTAATTTAAAAAACAAAACTGTAAGGCAGTTAGAATTAACGATTTGGTCTTCTGAATGCTTTGACTCCTGTCCTTGATACAACCTTGCATTTAAGAATCTCAAAATCTGTAGCTGCCAGTGCCAAGATACTCCTTTCGTCTGGTAGTTTTCTTTCAGACCCTCTTATCTCTCATGCACAGTGAGTTCCTTGTTAATTTTAGCACCTGCAGCTTTGTAAAAACAAGTTTCATGTTGAAGATTAGACCATACAAAAACAATGTAGCTTTCACTCCGACCAACTAAAATGAACATGAATATACTTTTAGTTCAAAGTTTGTTTTAAATGTCTAACTTGTTGAATATAAAATGATTATAAAGAATAACATTTCAAAAATACTGCAAGGTTGCCATTCTTGCAAGCAAGTATAAATGTAGCTTGTATAAAGCATTCTTGCAAGCGTGTATGAATGTAGCTTATATAAATGTCATCCTCTCATTGTGCACTTTGACTAATATATTTCGATACACCATATTTAACAGTTTATTTTACACATTACAAAAGGAAAAATAACCACCCCTTCTTCTTCACGTTTAGGAAGCATAATGGCACAACCAGGTTATGATCCTTCACATGTAAATGCATATTCTAAGTAAAGCTGAAAAGCTGAATATTGTAAGAGAGAGCAGAAAATTGCCAACGTATATGCAAGACAAACATGACTACATGCAGCTATTCGCTTATCACTTGCAAAACACTCAGGTCCCTATTTCACTCCCAGATTTTAACCCTTCGACAAATGTGAAAAAATGAAGATGTGACAGGAGAGCCAACCAGCCAAACCATTTGAACCAGCCATATCAGCAAAAATCAGTCTGATTTTCCTGTGCCATCCCTGTGCCAGCTGTGACTGCAACACACCATATAGCCACACCACTTACTGCCACATCTTCCTTATGTTTTCCTTGCTGGCCGGAGATCATAGGTTTGATTCCTGCGTTCTGTGTCCAAAGACTCCTTCCTCCTTGCAAAACAGAGGCCTGCTCAGGACAGCCGGCTTCTCAGCCCCCTCAAAAGGCAACCGATTTTCTCCCTGCACCAGCAAAAGTGGGCTGCTGCAGGAGTGGTCAGAGAGCAAGAGAAAAATAGGAATGAGAGAGAAGAGAGAGTGGGAAAAAGTGGGGACGATTGGACACCCATCCGACTGGTGCCCTGTTGGACTACACACCAATCCGATTGGTGTTTAAAGGGGTCGCCAAAGTCAGAAAGTGGTGCATCACCAAACTAGAGAGAACAAAAGACAGAAAACTTGTTGCAGAATCCAGAAGTGGCAGCAGTGGAATGCATTAAGGAAATTCACTTAACAGCAGAGTCTGTGCTTTCGGGCTTTGGAAGCTGCTGAAGCACTGGAGCATTGGGACACTGGGACTCTCAATGTCAACATCTCTGCATCACAAAATAGTGGGTAGTTGACACTTAACGCCTGTGTTTTGTTTTCTAAAAAACATGATTCTGAACTATATTTTGCTTACCCATTTTGCTGCTAGGCATGCCCCATGCTAAGCCTTTTCTTTGGCTATTTGGGGTAGTATCCACTTAGATCCCCATAACTTTTTGTCCACATAAGATATTCATGCCAAATTTGCATCCTTTTTTCCAACATCCTGGGGATTCTAAAGGTACCTAGGTTTTGTGGATTCCCCTGGAGGGAACCAAGCAATTCGCCTGAATACAGCTACATTCAGGGCCTCATTACAAAGCTGTAACCGCCGGGCGGCCGCCAATGCAGCCGCACTCCTGCGGTGCCCATTTGGACATCCCTGCTGGGCCGGCAGGCAGAAACCAAGTTTCCACCCGCCGGCCCAGCGGGGATGTGGGTCGCAACGTGGGAGCCGGCTACAAATAGAGCCGGCGGTGTTGCGGCCATGCGACGGGTGCAGTTGCACCCGTTGCGTTTTTCACTGTCTGCTGTGCAGACAGTGAAAAGAAGCATGGGGCCCTGTCAGGGGGCCCCTGCACTTCCCATGCCACTGCCCACTGCCCATCCCCAGGGGCCCCACGACTTCCCGTACCGCCAGCCTTTTCCTGGCGGTTCAGACCGCCAGAAAAAGGCTGGCGGTCGGGGACTCGTAATCCCCTGGCCAGCGCTGCTAGCAGCGCTGCCCAGGCTGATTATCACCGCCGGGGCAAAAGTGGCGGAATACCGCCGGCCCCGGCAGTGCGACCGCGGCGCTTCCACCGCGGTCGTAATACGCCTGGAGGCACCGCCAGCCTGTTGGCGGTGCTTCCGTCGTTTTAGCCCTGGCGGTCCAGTACTGCCAGGGTCAAAATGACCCCCTCAGTTTTTTTGGTGAACGATGCAAAAAAAGTACTGTGGAAGAAAGTGTTTGTTTTTTCCCTGCAAATGGCATCAACACAGGGTTTGTAGCACTAAAATCACCATCTTCCCAGCTTTCAGGAACAGCCAGACTTGAGTCAGAAAACCACATTTTCAACACAGTTTTGGCCTTTTTCCTATTTCTTTTGTCTTCCATCTCCTGTCAGCTAGTAGTAGAAATGGCTGAAAAATAGATAAAATTCAAAATTTGACAGTGTAAATCCTTCACGGTTTTCCTTTAGAAAGTTGAAATAAAAAAATATTGAAATTGAGTTGAAATAAACAGCCATTTGTGTCTACGTTTTCTTCTGTAACTTCTAACTATGGCAAATATAAAAAACAACAAACCGTTATGTCTGCTGGGCCCTTCTGATCACTTGAATATATAGGGATTGTAGGTTTACCAAGAACCCTACGTACCCAGAGCCAATAACTGAGCTGCACCTTGCAATAATTTTTCATTGTGTACCAGGTATACAGTAATTCATATGGTAGAATATAAAGAGTGTAAAATAGGTATCAAGGAAACCTATGTATTTCCAAAATAGGCACATCCTGTGGAGTTTAGAAGCAGTGGCTATTTGCATGTTTCTGAGTTTGTGGATACCATTACTAGCATGTGAATTAAAGGGCATTTCTCAAAATGACTTCTTTCCTACACACTGTCTTACATTTGGGAGGCTCAAATGCAGAGAAAGATAATTGGTAATAACACCTGTTCTACTATTCTGTGTCCCCCCAAGTCTCCTGATAAAAAGTGGTCCTTCACTTGTGTAGGTGGGCCTAGTGCCCACTACAGGAAATGGCCCAAAATACAATGTGGACATATTACATTTTTCCACCCAAAACTGACCCTTTTTTGCAATTTGCCTAGTTGTGGATTTTCAGTCCTTGCTCAGCTGGCACCTAGGGAAACCTAGCAAACTTGTACATCTTTGAAAACTAGGCACCTGGGTGAATCTAGGATGGTGTGATTTGCGTGGCTCCTACCAGGTTATGCTACCTAGAATGCCTTGCAAACCTCAAAACGTGTATAAATACACATGTACCTCACATTTCTGAGATGAAAAGTTCTCACCCACGCACACAAAGCCCTCCACGACAAGGGACCGGAATACCTCAACAGACGCCTCAGCTTCTACGTCCCCACCCGCCACCTGCGCTCCTCTGGCCTCGTACTTGCTGCTGTCCCTCGCATCCGCCGCTCCACGGCGGGTGGGAGATCTTTCTCTTTCCTGGCGTCCAAGACCTGGAACTCCCTCCCCACCAGCCTCAGGACCACCCAGGACCACTCCGCTTTCCGGAGACTCCTAAAGACCTGGCTGTTCGAGCAGCGTTAACCCCCCTTTTTTTTCCCCTAGCGCCTTGAGACCCGCACGGGTGAGTAGCGCGCTTTATAAATGTTAATGATTTGATTTGATTTGATTTGGTATCTGAAGGGAGCCACACACTTCCTTCAAACCAGCATTCCTCCAAGTCTCCCGATAGAAATGATGCAGATTTTGGGCCCTAGCTCATCCAACACCTAGGGAAACCTAGCAAGCCTGAACTAGACAGCCAGGAAAAACCAGGATGGGGTGGCGTTTGTGGTTCTCACCAGGTTCTGTTACCCAGAATCCCTTGCAAGCTTCAAAATGCCTTTACAAAAACACATTGTCCTCCTATTTCTGTGATGGAAAGTTCTGGAATCTGAGGGGAGCCACAAATTCCCTACCACCCAGCATTTCTCTTGATCCCCTGATAAAAGTGATAACTCACTCGTGTAGGTAGGCCAACTGCCTGTGACAGGACCAAAAACATTTAGAATTTGGGGGGGAACCAAAGTTCAGTCCAAAAGGGTGTTTTTTTTTCATATGTTTATAGGCTGACTCGGCTTTGAGCACCCACACAAGTAGGGTAGAGTTCAGTAAAGATGTGGCAATGCTGGGTGGTAGGAATTTTGTGGAATCCTGTGGATTCTGGAAGTTTCCATGACGCAAATGTAGGGAAAATGCATGATTGCTCACAAAGTTGGAGGTTTGCAGGGCATTGTGGGTAAGAAAATGCTGTAGGGTGCGTTTGAAGCACACCACCCTGGGCTCCCCTAGATGTTTAGTTTTCAGAAGTGTCTGAGTCTGGTAGGTGTTCCCAGGTGGAAGCATACCCATGTCCAAAAAGTGCAGTCACTCACCACTGCAAGTGGGATGATATTGGGAATTAACCAAACTTTCCTAGTTCATATGTAAAATCAACACCTAAATGTCCTCTTACTTGCCATTAGGATTAGATGCTTTAGTCCGTGAGGGGGCAGAAAGAATGTTGTCCCCTTCAGTTGGGGTGGGGGCATAACCACATGCAAAGTCCTCTTTTTTTATTTCCTGGCATTTAGTAGGCTGTCTGCCACCCCAGGGGGCTGATCTAGGGTAATTACCTCCATCTTCCCCCAGGGGCAGAAAGACTGTGTCCCCATTTATGTATTTGGAGTTGGGGAATAGCTATGCCCATAGTGGGCAGCCCCCTCTCCTTATTTTCCCCCCCTAGGGAGATATCTGGGGTAATTATCTTATCTCCCCTAGAGGGCAGAAAGGCTTTGGTCCCCATTTTGTGGGGTGTGCCATGGCCATATCAACAATGGACAGACCCACCCATCTCTTATAAAAAGAAATCCCTGGTGTCTAGTGGGCTTTCTGCCCCCATGGGGGCAATTGGGGGTAGTAACCCACATATACCCCTAGGATGTAGAAAGACTGTGCCTATTTTTTGGGGTGTGGGGACATTGCTATGCCCATTCTGTGCAGCCTCCACACCTAGACTTTTCTAAATAATAATTCCTGGGGTCTAGTGGGCTTTCTGTCCCCCAGGGGGCAGATTGGGGGTACTAACACCCATCTGCCCCATAGGGGGTCAGAAAGACTGTGCCTACTTTGGGGCTAGGGTGCGGCCTTTGCCTTGCCCAGGCAGCTCCCACCCATCTTTTATTGAAAGACAAACCCCTGGTGTCTAGTGGGTGTAATGCCACCTAGGAGGCAGATTGAAGGTAATAACCCCCATCTGCACCCTAGGGGGAACAGAAAGACTATGCCTGTTTTTGGGGGTGGGTTGCCTTGCCCATTCTGGGCAGCTCCCACCCTTTTCTAAATAGAAAGAAAAAGTCCCTGGCGACTAGTGGACTATCTGCCCCTTCAGTTTCAGATTATGGGCTATTGCCACCATCTGCCACCCAGCACCCATGGGGACAGAAAAACTGTATTATTTAAAGCAGTTAGGGAGGAGCAAAAGCCCTTACCGAAGGGGCTGCTCCCCCCTCCCTGATGGCCTAGTGGAGTACATCCCCGTGTGGGAATCACCCTTCTTAGGTAATTCCCAAGCAGGTATCCACTAAGGAAAGGTACCTATGGAAAGGGGAGATTGTCCCCTTTCCAACAGTACCTCCCCTGTTGAAATCGGTGCTCGTGGGGCTGAGATATGCCCCTGAGCACCAAAGTAAATGAAAACGAATCAGCTTGCCTCGGTTGCTTGGGAAGCTCTTCTCCACCAACTAAGGCTAAAAATATCCAAAGGAAATTCCTCTGATGCCCGCACCAGAGGCATTTCAAGTGCCATGTGTACAGATGACCGGGAGCCGTCCAACGCACATGAGCATTGCAGCTTCAGATGGGTCCCAGCCATCTGACGCACAGAACAGGTTAAAGCAAAGACATATCTACTTAACACATTACAATTGAAGGAAAAAAAAAAAAAAAGGAAAAAAAGAAAAATATTATGTTATGTAAAAAAAGGTTTCAACATGTTTGCTAATGTTATCAAATTATAAAAATATTTAAAAAAAGGTTTAAAGCATATTTACAGTAATCATAAAGATATGAAATGTACTATATGTTGCCAAATGCAATATATAAAAACTATGGGGCATATTTATACTTTTTGGTGCAAAGCTGCACTAACACAGTTTTGTATCAAAAAGTTTGCATCGGCTTGCACTATTCTTGAGTGCCAGCCGGGCACCATATTTATGGAATGGTGCAAGCCGGTTCAATGGGTAGGCTAGTGTAAAAAAAAATGATGTTAGCCAGGTGGGGGTGGCAGTATGGGAGAAGGGTGTTTTGCACCAAAAAATAACATTAGGCAGGTTAGAGAAAACAAAATTACTCTATCCAGCCCACCATAATTTTCAGCCGCAAAACCATCCATACCACAAGAATCGTGTCTTGGAAAAGACAGGAGTCATGCCCACCACCCCAATGGCCTGCACACATTTCAGGGCCCCATTGGCACTTTAAAAAAACAATACTTACCTATACTTACCTGGGATGGGGTCCGTCATCCTCCGCTGTCCCTCTGGTGTGGGTGGGGGTGTCCCCGGGGCCTGGGGAGGGCACCTGTAGGCTTGTTCATGGTGTCCCACCATGGAAATATGCCCACAGGTCCCCAAACGCCTGCCCTGACCCAGGCGTTAAATAATGGTGCAAAGCTTATGCAAAGCAAGCTTTGCACCATTATTTGACCCCTCCTGCCCCCCTGCATGATTTTAGCATGGGGGCATAAATATGGTGCCATGGTCATAGAGTCATTTTTTGCACGGGAACGCCTACCTTGCATCTCATTGATGCAAGGTAGGTTTCCACATTCAAAAAATTACTTTAACTCCATAACTTTGTCACTTAGACGGGTCTAGCGCCAAAGTATAAATATGGAGTTAGTTTTGCACTGAATTTGCGTAACAATAAATGAAGCAAATTTGGTGTAAAACAAGTATAAATATGCTCCTATGTTCCTCTGAAAATGTTATGTTAAACATGTCACAAAAATATTATGAATAAAAAAATACAGATTGTGTTGAAAAACGTTATTCATATTGTATGTGCAAACATAATTTAATTGACTTAAAATAAAGTATTTAATTATAAGTAAATGGTATTGCACACACACTTTCTCTTTGTTGATATTACAAGAAATTGTAAAATACATTTTGTTCATTGGAATTTTAAGGGGAAAGAATTTCCATCCTGAATTCAAACTTAGGAACATTATGGTTAAGTGTGGAAATTTGAGGGAGAGGAGTGATGGGATTTACTATTCCTATTGTTACCTTAGCTGCATTGGGGAAAATTTTGATTTGGAGAGTTCAGATTTACTAATCCCATTGCAACCTAAGCACATTTGGGAAAGTGATGTACTTTGGAACTTCATATGCGTTTATATCACTTTAACCTAAACCACTCTGACAAAGGTATTGAACTTGGAAGATTAAGATTTACTATTCCCAGTCTAAACTAAACAACACTGGGGAAAGTGTAACATTTTGAATGGGCCAAATTTACTATTCACACAAATGAAACATAATCAACTTTAAATAAAATTATTAAACTTGAAGCAATTTTTGTAAATTCAAATAGAATGATAAAATAAATTATATATATAAAAAAGTTAAATTACCATTAAATACAGACATCATAAAGAAAGAAGTACAAAAAACAAACTCCTAATTATTTTGTTAGAATTACAAGTATTTATATACTACTATAAAAATACTAGAAACCAACAACTGTTAATAAAATATACAGTAAATAAATTTAAAAAATAAGCATTTAAAAATTTGTTATGAATAGATACACTTATAGATGCATGAAACTCAAAATAACGCCATTAAAAATAATGGACCCCTCGCAAGCCTGCCTGTGCCCCAAGACAGGTGCAAAGGCCCGAGTAGGCAATGGAATGTGAGCCCAAAAATTTAAAAAGGAGTGCTCTTGGAAGAACAATTCACAGATTTGTTTTGGCCAGGATAGGAAATGATGGGTTCAAGTAAAGTAGCCTTTCTTAATTGTAATTAGCCCAATCACTCATTGGAAATAAAAACAAATTAATGCATTAACATCAAATACATACTCCACTAATACATGTTTCCTTGCTGCGTACAAAAATGAATTGATATTCGATGTATGTGGTAGGATAATTGATGACTAGAAAAGGCAACATGTATGAAAAGCATAGAATTAAAACTAGAATATCATATTCATCATGATAGAACTGCACAAGGGTAACAACAACTACTACCACAACACGTAATGTAAGAGTGTTTTAAAATTGCCATTAATAATTGATTTCAAAATAAAATATACATTAGTATGAATCAATTAAAGCTTTCCAGTGGATGTAAAGTGTTTAATATAACCAAGTAGACAGACTCGAAGTGAATGAAGTATATGATAGCATAAATCAAATGTACGGGAAAAGATAGGTAAAAACACATATTTACCACAAATTATTCCCTAATGGGCTAGTACATAATCATATGCATACTAATGATATCAAATACATAACAGGGTGTCAATGAAAATCATAAAATCAACAATGTGGGAACAATTGTGAAACTGAGAAAGTATCAGCAATATATAGTTTAAGTAATCACAAGGGTTTAGCCCTGGTGGGTTATCAGTTTTTCATTGATATTCAGCCCTGTGGAGTGTTTTGCTTTGAGTACCTCTATATGTCCGGGTTGCAATTTTCTTCCAGTCTTTCCACTGTATAGAGCAAGCAACCCTGTTGATGCCAAAATAACAAAGTCAGCTTTGCTATTTTGATCATCTTGAAAATTACTTGACACTGGATATGTCTAATTCCCACTCCCGATGGCTCTGAGACATTGTGAGATCTTCTTTTCACTGGGAATATGGTGCTGCCAACATATTTTGAAAAGTAAGAGCATTCCACTACATAAATACAACAGTCAGTGTCATAGGTGATTAGATGGTTAATGTACCAGGTGATTACAATATTCAAATGATAGCAGTTGACATCATGAATAGATTTACAGAATTGACATTTCAATTATTTCCTAAAACATTTAAGTTTAGTCAACCAATTTGTTCTAACTTGTTTGCCAAACAAGCCATTCTCAAATCTATGAATTAATTAGACAGTTTTACTATATGTGATCAAAGCCCTGCTGTGCAATTTTTCACAAATGACACTATCATTCTTCAATAGAGTATAACGTTTTGTAAGGACAGATCTCACCTTGAACTCTTCCTTGGTGTATGTGGCTACAAACCTGATCTCCTGCATGTCTTTGGTGTTTATAACGTTAGTGTGAGCAAATATGAGTTCCTATCTAGACCTACCATCTACTCATTTGCTTATACTTCTCAAATACTCTTTATATAATAATCTCTGTAAATTGTTACCCTTCTCCTTCTGAAAGGCTTCTTCAATGCTGCAATTGTGTTGGGGAGTGACCCATCATAAGGTATTCTGTTAGTGATATTGCTCGGATGGTTGGTCCATGCATGTAGGAGACTATTTTCTCTTTCATGAATTAGGTAGTAGTCACCTTGATATAAAAAGGCAAGCTCTGTAATACTTATGTTGTGTGTCAGTTTCAAATTCAAATCAGTATCATTTTATTTTTCTACCAATTCCTGCAGATGTTCTGAAATACCATCAGATAGAACAAACAAATCATGGACGTACCTAATCAGGAGAAGCATGTTTAGCAAATTTGTCATTATCCACAGTACAGACTACCAGCTCCTCCCACTAGCCGCTGAACACATTTGGGTAGCTGGGGATGAAGCAGGTACCCTATTGCTGTTCCCGTCATTTGGCTCATCAAGGTGCCCTCAAACATATATATGTTCTAAGTAAGACAAAACTCTATGAGTTGTGATGACATTCTGTTATGCTCAAGGGAGTTGATAGGGAAAATTCCCCATACATCAGGACAGACATATAGGGCCTCATTACAAAGCTGGCGGTCTTTAGTTCACCAGCACCGCTGTGGCGGTCAGGACAGCCACTGCTGTAGCAGGCCGACCACCACATTAGGACCCTGGCAGTCAGACCACCAGGGTTACGCCATTGCCGCCTGGATCTGTGATCCGGAAGGACTGACAGTGGCAGAGATCGTTTTCTGGTTTACAACCTCATTCACTGCCATGAAAAGACTGGTGAAGAACATGTACAGGGGGCCACGGGGGCCTGTACTGCCCATGCACTTGGCCGGCCTAGCAGGAAACTCCTAATAGGTCTGGAGGGATGGTTGCCAACTGCCAAAAATTAGGGCCATAATCATTTCTCACATAGGATGTTGGTGTACAATGATGATACATCTAATTTGGCCATAATGAATGATTCGTCCCAGTCAGGATTGTGGATTTTCTTCAAAAAGTCTGTCTTTGTCCCCCTGACCAGCGTTGGTGTCCCAAGAAAGGTGTGAGAACCCTGTTAAGCAATAAAATGTGAGTCTATTACTCTAGGAGAAGCAAATCCACAAGTGGTTACTAAGGAAGATGTGAGCAATTGTAATGGCCTGTATTTGCGAGGATACCCACATTTCCTTGGACTGATACTGAGGGCTTTTGAACTCTTCTCACTGGGGTACTGTCATCCAGTTCCTAGTGTGTGTGGTTGGATCCCCTAAAGTATGATAAAATTGGCTAACTCCTAATTGGCCTATTTAACTTCACAGTAACGCCTTAGTATATAGTCCAAGTTACACACCAATGGCAATGGAAGTTCAGTGCCACTTGTGGATTGCAGCAGGTGTTTTGCATCTAGTAGGTTGACAAAGGAAACGTCCCCCAGCCTACCTGTGTAGCCTGACTCCTGCAGCTTTTTAAACCTGCAGGCAAACCTGTCAAAATAAGCCTTTCTGAGAGAAAAGAACTCAAATTTTACAACTTAAGGCCCTCATTATGACATTGGCGGTAAGTACCGCTTACCGCCATGCTGACTGCCGCCAACATACCGCCGCTGCAGCAGATTATCGCTACCCATATTATGACACACACATAGCAATCCGTCATTATACAGCCACAAACACAAGTCCACCAGCCCAAAGCTCAGTGATGAACTGGCAGTAGCAAAACCCACACCGTTATGCCAACAGAACTATGACCCACGAATCACCGCGGTAAACCATTGGCGCTACATATCGCCACGCTCAAAATACACACACATACATACAAAACAACACTACACTGGACAATTCAAATAACACACAGCTGACTCCCATACACACACCACACCCACACCACTATAAAACACACACCCACATTTCCCACAACCCTTTACGATTACAAACAAGTGCCACAAGAGAGATAGCAAGACCACAAACAAGACCACAGCCGCACACCACCATTAACTATGCACCATCCACGCACCTTACATCACACACCCCAACACATCACCCCACACACCCTCACCCACACCACTCACACTACACCCATGCACCACAATGACACCCCAGGTTCTCAGAGGAGGAGCTAAGGGTCATGGTGGAGGAAGTAATCTGGGTAGAGCCACAGCTATTTGGATCACAGGTGCAGTAGACATCCATTGCTGGAAAGATGGAGCTATGGCAGAGAATCATGGACGGGGTCAACGCTGTGGGACAGCACCCCAGAACAAGGGATGACATCAGGAAGATGTAGAACGACCTACGGGCGAAGGTGCGTTCCGTGGCAGCAAGACACCAAATAGCTGTACAGAGTACTGGCGATAGACTCCCACCTCCTCCCCCACACCTAACAACATGGGAGGAGCAAGTCTTGGCAATCATGCATCTTGATAGCCTGGCAGGAGTAGGAGGAGGACTGGACTCCGGTAAGTCAAATCTCTATTACTATCACCCCCCTACCTGCATGCCATCACATACCCCCAACATTACCCTCACTCCCATCACTCCTCCACCTCCCACACACCCCACCATCACAACCCACCCCTCTCAATACCAAGCCCTGCATGCTCTACCAATGCATGGACACCCATCACAGATCTGCATGGACACCCATCTCTAAAGAATGCACACTAGAGGGAAACAGCAAGCACACCAAATAACTACTCACACAAGGCAAAGCTGCCAGGGCACTAACAACCATATAGGGCAAAACACCCATGCACAAGATGTCACACGCAGAAACAATAACACTGCATTTACATCCCCACAGGTCCCCCAGCCAACATCACCAGAGAGGAGGTGCCAGCACATCCAGTCCCCCCCCCCAGAAGATGCCCACAGTGATGACAACAGCTCTGGACGCCTGGATCTGGATGACCAATCTTGCCCATCAGGGATCTTCGGACAGTCAGTTACACGGACACAGTCCCATAACACCACAGAGCCTCCCCCCTCAGGAAACACCAGCACAGTACCCACCCAGCGGGCCCATACCTCTGTCCCCAGGAGACGTCAATCAGCAGTGTGTCCACCACTACAGGGACCCCAAGCCACCCCACAAACACAGGACGATCAGGGACCTGGGGTCAGTGGCAGTGGGCATACGGATCAGGGGACAGAGGCACAGGACAACAGGGAAGCTGGGAGGACTGCTGTGTGACAGGGGAAGGACAGGCCCAGGGAACTGACTCTCCAGGAGCCACTCACCAAGATCTTGGGAGCATACCACCATTCCCAGGAGACGATGGGCCAGATACTGGACAAGATGAAGGAGAACCAGCGGCTGCAGGAGGTAAAAATGTAAAAATGTAAATGTAAATTAGCACTTGTATAGCGCACTACTTACCCGTTAGGGTCTCAAGGCGCTGTACTCATACCGCTTTGGAACTCCTCCTGGCTTTTCCCTGTGAGGCACCCACTCCTGAGCACCCCCAGGGTGAAGCCAGGCATCCAAGCACTGTTGGGGCCATTGTGGAGATTAAGCAAGCTATTGCCCAGAGTTGCAGAGTGGGACCCATGAATTAGATTAGGCACCGAGGCGAGAATTATCTGGTCAAGGGGCATTGAGCCCAAGACCTGCCGAAGCGGGACTTGAACTCTGGTCTTGAGCCAGATCTCTGCTTCAGGGTCTGCCGCTCTAACCATTGAGCCACACTTCTCCACAGTACAGTACCTGGAGATCAGGGAGGACTTGAAGTCCATTAACACCACCCTGGTCTCCATTGCAGGGGTGCTGGCAGACATGGCCAACAGTATGAAGGAGGCAGTGGCACACCACCGGGCCCCTTCCACTAGCCAAACCGATGAACAGCCCTCCACCTCCGCTGCCGCTAGTGGACAGGAGGCCCCGCCACAGGATCAACAGGCCACCAGCACCCCTCCCCCTGCAGAAGGAGAACCACCCAGCAAACGTTCCCTGCAATCCAGGCAGAAGCCAGAGACTATTGCCAAGACCCCCGCCAGGAAATGAGACTCTCCTGATTGTCACCCTTGTGCCACACTCTTTCACCCTGTCCACCTTGAACTGCCATTGCTCCCTTCCTATGTCCACTTGGACAATGCACCTGTGTTACAAATAGACTGGAACAATACTCTGGACTTTCTTCCATCATCACCCCATCCCAATGCACTTGCTCCTCTCCTTCTTAGCACTTCAATAAATACTGTTTGAAAAAATACAAGTATGGAGCATGTCACATTTTTTAAGTATATATTATTTTAGCCAGGTTCAAACATTGACATTCAACTGTACAGTAATGTTCACATAGGAAAGACCTGTATTTGGCTGCAGTGATCACACCAAAAGCGATAGTGGGGCACCAACACCTGCAAAATGAGTTGCCAAAGGGTACAGTGAGTTTGCATAGAAGTGGGAAATAACAGCATGCCAGTGACAAAGATATACCAAAAAATGACAATGAATTGTGAAGTAACACTGTCTCACCTGTGTGTCATTGGAAGTATGGTCGAATCACTGTAGTTCTGTTTTCCTCATCCTCATCCTCTGCCTCCTTGTCGTCACTGTCCACAGGGTCCACTGCTGCCACACGTCCATCTCCAGCCTCTTCCTCCTGCAGAAAAGGCACATAGCATCTCAAGGCAAGGTTGTGCAACATGCAGCATGCCACAATTATCTGGCAGACCTTCTTTGGTGATTAGCACAGGGATCCACCTGTTAGATGGAGGAACCCAAACCTGGCTTCAGGAGGCCAAAGGTACATTTGATAATCCTTCTTGTTCTCCCATGTGCCTCGTTGTAATGTTCCTCTGCCCTTGTCCTGGGATTCCTCACAGGGGTCAGTAGCCATGATAGGTTGGGGTAACCCGAGTCACCTGCAAATATTGAGGGACAACATTTAGGCACAAAATATCCCCTATGGCCCATATCATACCCATACATCAACATCTACTGGGTGGGAACCATGGCTCACCTTTTAGCCACACCCTGTGCATCTGTAGTCGGGACATCACATTTGGGATGCTGCTATTCCTCAGGATAAAGCCATCATGCACCCACCCAGGATACTTAGCATTGACATGGGAGATGTACTGGTCCGCCAAGCACACCATCTGCACATTCATGGAGTGAAAACTCTTGTGATTTCTGAACACCTGCTCATTTTGCCAGGAGGGGAGGACAAATGCAATATGTGTATCAGGGCAGACAACACTCTGGTCAGCACTATTGAGAACATTGGCTGTGACATTCCTGCTGCTAAGCCCACTGTCACTTGGAAAGAACCAGTTGCCAAGAAATGGAGCACAGATAGTACTTGCACAAGAGGGGGGGTTCCAGTGGGGTGATGGATAGCAGATATTAGGTCAGGTTCCAATTGGGCATACAGCTCTATTCGGGAGGACACGCTGGGGTAGGTGCCAGAAGAAGGGACAACGCGGACAGACTAGCGACAGTCCCAGTCTTGTACCTCCCAAGAAGCCGTTCATACAGTTGGGGATGGGCGAACCGTGTGTGTTTAGTTGACCAGTTGGACAGTACGCTTCAATGTAAGTGACTGTGTTGTTATTGTTTGACTTACCTGATTGAGATAGACCTCAATAGGGACCTTGTTCCTTGTGACATAGGAGAGGTTTCTTTGTTTTGATGGTCCTGAAGACGCGTCATAGGATCTGTTAAGACCGCTAGATGCGAAACATGTTGACCAGTATCTAGGGGTTACGTGATAATTTCCCGTCCCCTATCATTCTAGAAAGTGTTTGAGCATTACTTCTCATCATACCACTTTCGAGCTGTTTTTAATCTTGGTCTTAACCCCTTGTTGATTATTAAAGAGTGATATTGATGGGGTACAGAACCAATTTTAATTCTCTCCTTTCTTGAGCTATTGCCTGCCTGTAGGTTTTGGTTTCACATATTCCACCACGGCAATTACCATAAAAGATCTCTGGCAAAGAGCCCCCTCACGGGGAGCCCGTCAGACATTGCAGCGCCGGTCTGACGAGGATCACCCTGATGATGAAGCATGACATCCGAATTGGATGTGTGATGGCTCTTGCTCCTAAACCAGTGGGTTTTCCTCTTTTTTGTTAGGATCAGTGCACTCTTTATTATTTATTGATTCCTAGGGAGACTGTGCACTGGACCTTTAATTCTCCCTGTCCCTCTCTTTGATGTTGATAGGTGAGGATAATGTGCCTGTCCTCCACTGTTGCCATGTCCACCAGGCACCTGTACACAGGGGTATGTCTCCATCTCCTATTCATCCACAGCGGTAGCAATCTATGGTGCAAAATAGTGAGGAGCCAGTCAGAAACTGAACATCATAGCCACAACAGTGCAATTAATAATGTTAATTCTAATGTATAAGTGGTATTTTTCCTGTAGGTCCATCACGCAGTTGTTATCCAGGGCCTGCCACCCCCCCTGAAATGGTGTCCGCCTGTCATATGTGGAGGGACAGGTGGAAGTGAGGTAATTCCACTGACATTGTGCGCCGATGTGGGAGGCGGTCGGGAACTACTGTGCAACTCCTCATTGGTTATTATTGGGCCCTATGAGGTACAGTGGCCAATGGTGATGCACGCCAGCGGTGACGGTATGCACCACTGCGTGAACGCCATTTTCTATCTGATCACTCACTTACTACATGACCTTCAACAGGAGAGGACCTACACTGCAGGTGCTGCTGTGACCTGTGTCTGGAAACTACCATGGCTCGTATGACTGGGGGAAGGGCCCCTGCCTTCACCTCGGCAGAGTTGGAGCGAAAGGTGGATGGGGTCCTACCCCAGTACGGACTGCTGTATGGGCCTCCAGACTAACAGGTGAGTACACTGTGAGCACGTGCATGGGGCATGAATGCATGGAGTGGTGTATGTGAAGGCCTTGTGTAGGGTGGGTTGGTGGATGTCCCATGGGCGGCGTGCAGCTTGTGTGCTGGGCCCTGTGTGTGCAAATGGCAATGTGATGGGGTATGGTGGGCCATAAGTGTAACAGGCAGGACGGTCTGACTGATACCTTTTCCTGTGTGTATTTCTCTGTAGGTCAGCGCCCATCAACAGAAGGGTATATGGTTGCCATCGCCAAGGACGTGCAGTACGTGGGGTACAGTTCCCATCATTACAACTTACGCATGGTAGGGGATACCCGGGTGGGTGTTGGGTGTCAGTGGTTCCCCCTAGGCCAGGGATGACATTGCAGAGTAGGTCCCTTGTTGGCAAGGGTTCTGAAGTGAGAATCCTGCTCCCTAGCTGGTAGGCATCCACTACTGGTCCGGGCTGTGTGGGTCCCAGGAGTACTGCAGTTGGTGGTATGTGCCCTAGCATTATTACTGGTTGTGCATTGCATACTTTGTTGGGCTGTTCCCTGTGTGTGAGTGTGCTGTGTACGCCAACAGTGGTGTTGGTGCAGCCATTGACCCAGTGTATCCTTTTTCCCTTCCCCCCTGTTTCTGTTATGTCCTTATGTGCATTAGCATCATCTGACGGAGGAGCAGAGGCACCGGAGATGGAGGGAGCTGCATACCACAGGACCCAGGAGGCAGAGTCCACTGACAGTGAGGGCACCAGTGGGATGGAGGGCGAGGGGAGGACCATGGTGGAGACTGGAGGGGACAGTTTGGACACAGATACATCCTCCGATGGGAGCTCCCTGGTGGTGGTGGACACTTCTGTGACCACCCCAGCTACAGGCACAGCCACCATCCCCGTAGCAGCACCACCCTCCCAGCAGCCCCTCATCGAGTTGCTTGTGCCCGCTCACCCAGGAGGGTGGACATCTCCTTAGCCCCAGGCACCTCAGGCCCTGCCCCACTGAGCCCTGCTGCCCTGAGTGAGGAGGCTATTGACCTCCTGAGATCCATCTCTGTAGGGCAGTCAACCATTGTGAATGCCATCCAGGGGATGGAAGCCCAAATGCAACAGACAAATGCATTCCTGGAGGGTATTCACACTGGCTTAGAGGGCCCAACAGAGCTCAATCCAGGTTCTGGCCTCCTCTCTGATGGCAGCCATCGTCCCTGTTTCCACCCTCCCCCCTGCAACTTCCTCTTCCCAATCCCATTGCCCTCAACCCCAACCTATCCCAAGCACATAGGCAGTTGAGCACGCACACACACAAGAGTGGCACAGGCAAACACAAGCACCACACATCATCCCACAGGCACTCACACAAACACCATCCAGGTGCAGACATACCAACATCTACTGCCTCCACTGTGTCCCCCTCCTCCTCCTCTTCCACCTCCCTCCCAGTTGCGTCTACACTCACACCTGGGTGCACTACATCATCATCCACTACCAGCATCACCACACCAATCAGAACACGCACCTTACTGGCAGACACCTCCACAACAGCCATGCACACGTCCACTGTGTCCTCTCCCACTGTGTCTTTCCCACCTCCCAAGGTACACAAACGCAAGCACTCAGACACCCAACAGCCATCCACCTCACAACAGCATCCAGCCCATGCACCTTCACCCAAATCACCTGACAGACACCTCGCACAACCACTCCCTCTTCCTCCACTCCCAAACATTCTCCCTCTTCCCGCCCCAATGTCCCTAAGAAGCTTTTACTCTCCACCATTGACCTCTTCCCTACCCCTCCACCCCTGTCCTTTACGTCTGGCCAGGATGGCAAAAATCCAGACAAGCACCTCAGCCACCCACTCCACGGGCCCAGTAGTCTCCACACCCACTGGTGGTGGGAAAGGATCCAGGGCCCCAGGCAGCCTCATGGAAAGGGTGCCTGCCCCAAGTGCTGCCAGGAAGGGCAAGGAACTATACCCAGCTGCTGCCAGGAAGGGCAAGGAACCAGCCTCAAGTGCTGCCTGGAAGGGCAAGGAGCCTACCCCAAGTGCTGCCCTGAAGGGCAAGGAGCCTGACCCAAGTGCTGCCCAGAAGGGCAAAGAGCCTGCACCAAGTGCTGCCAGGAAGGGCAATGAGCCATCCCCAGCTGCTGCCAGGAAGGGCAAGGGGCCTGCACCATCAGGCAGGAAGGACAAGGGGCCTGGTGCAGGGACTCAGTTGGAGCCCCCACCACCAACCATGATTGTGCAGCCGTCCAAGGCTGCAGGGGATGGGCTGAAGCCTCCAGCCACTAGCAGCAGCAGAAGCAGCACCACCACTACCACCAGTGGGTAGCCGTCCGAGACTGCAGCGGATGGGCTGTAGCCTCCCCCAACCACCAGCCGCAGCACTGACACCAATAGGCAGCCGTCCGAGTCTGCAGGGGATGTGCTGGAAACTCCCCCCACCACCAGCAGCAGCAGTTCCACCACTACCACCATGGGCAGCTGTCTGAGGCTACAGGGGATGGGCTGGAGCCTCCCCCCACCACCAACAGCAGCAGCAGCACCACCACTGAGCAGCCGTCACCGCCGGTGGATGGTATGTAGTTCTGCCTCCATGGGCTGGTGTGCGGCCTGCCCCCTGCAAATCCTGTGGGACTGACACCCAGGTGAGATACTGTGACCTTTCACTCCCCAGGATCAGAAGCACAGGGCATGATGCCCCCTCCAGAACCAGTGGGTATGACACCCACTTACCCCATCCTCCCCGGGATCAAAGCACAGGGCACAATGCCCCCTCCAAAACCAGTGGGTATGACACCGACCAACCCCAGCTTTCCCAGGACCAAGCACAGGGCATGTTGCCCCCTCCAGAGCATGTGGTCAAGTCACCCACTTGAGAGACTGCGGCCTTGAACTCCCAAGGACCAAACACAGGGCATGTTGCCCCCACCAGAACCAGTGGACAAGTCACCCACTTGAGAGACTGTGGCCTTGCACTCCCCAGGACCAAGCACAGGGCATGTTGCCCCTCCAGAAAGAGTGGTGTTGTTCCATCTGCCGGCTGAGGTGCCCCCCCCCATTCCCTGTCCCCCTGAGGTGCCTGCATATTTTCCAACTGATGCCCCTGCAGTGTTCTCTCCATGTTGCTGCAGGTGACAAGTGGGGCCTTGGACTTTGGCCTGTGGCCCTGCGGCCCACGCACATTGAGGACTGGGCAGTGTCCCTGGAACTGTACATATGTATATACCATTAGATTGAATTTTCGTGCTTCTACTGTATTTATATTATTACACTCACTTTATAACAATCCTATTGTCCTTGCATTATTCCTGAGGGGTACAGGGTAGATATGTTTTATTTCTACATCTGACTGTGTGTATGGTGTTGGGGTGGGGGGTGCTGTGCGTGTGTGTGTCCCTCTCTTTTTCCTCCCTCCCTCCCCTGTGTGCTAGGCGGCTGTACTCACTGTGG
Organism: Pleurodeles waltl; assembly: GCF_031143425.1. Classification (NCBI taxonomy): domain Eukaryota; kingdom Metazoa; phylum Chordata; class Amphibia; order Caudata; family Salamandridae; genus Pleurodeles; species Pleurodeles waltl. The sequence goes on from NC_090440.1 coordinate 138,860,292, forward strand.
TCATCTTCGCAGTTGCTGGTGTTCGTGGTGGAGCAGGACGTAGAGAATCATTGGGAAGATCTGAAGTTCGGGTTCCATGGCGGCGTGGTTGTTCCCTGTGTCTCTAATGGTGAGTCCTTTCCCTTCTGAGCTCTGTTTCTGCCAGGCTTTTGATGTTGTTTGTACTGCCCCGGAAAAGGTGGCAGATTGATGGGTCTGAATATGGTGGGTGGAACATTGACTTCCGCCTGGCTGTAGGCGGCTACCGCCGTGGTGCCTGTTGTTTCCGTCCTGGTGGTCGGTGTGGTAAAGTGGCTGTCTATGGGAGTTCTCACAGCCATGGTCATAATTTGGCAGAAGTTACCGCCAGCCTGTTGGCGGTATTACCTCCACTTAATCACCAACCGCCAGGGTTGTAATGAGGGTCAAAGTCTTATAATGTCTTTTTGTCGTATGTATGACAAATTCAACAAGGGTGAGTTGTTGGATTTATCATTACCGTTCATTTGAGTCTTTTCAGAGCACATTTTGCTCCTTCCTAGCCATACTTATGCTTATGGAAAATACTCCCATTTAATTCTATTGAGCTAAGTATATACAATGACAAAAAATGAAAGGTGCAATTTCAGAAACATTGGGGTGAACATGCTAAAAGGGTGACTTTCTCTCATGTTACATAAGTAATGCCCTACTAAGGACAGCCTCTAGTCTGTATCTAACCCATTACAGTTTAGTGAATCTTTTGTGAAACATGAAGTGACATGAGTACAAAGGTGTGTTCTGAAAACAGGGTTTATGCTATGAAGAGAGTTTACTCTGTACAATATGGTTTGCAGACACTGAAACTCTCATGAGAAGTAAACTTCATACATCAACCATGTTCACTCTATGCAAAACTTCTCCTAAGAGAAACTATTCACTAAACATACACTAGACATGAAGGTACTGAAGGTCATACAACCTGCAGCCTTCGGATGGTGGTGAAAACGTTATAAATAACTCATCTTCTGAAGCTAATCATGCACATGTACATAGGTTGGTACCTGGTGCACATAGGTTCTGTCTTATGTAGAAATTGCTTGGATGATTCGGTCTAAATACTCAAGGCTGCTTACAAAAATTAGGGCAATATGTTTCATGCATTTTACAGGTCGCAAAAGTCCAGCTTTGCAGAATCGAGCTGTTTGAGGCAGGTAAAATGCATTGTGATATGTATGAATTCCAAGTTGAGATTTGGTAACATGCTACTGAATCTCAATTTGAAATTCCGAATGCATACTGTTTCAATATTAGGAAGGGGCATGTTCAATGCTTCCCTGCCTAATATCAAATTGCAGCGTTATGTAGGAATGTTTTGTGAACGAAATGCAGTTGTACAGCATTTGCATTATACCACCTACTTCAAGTAGGTGGTACCCCATTGCATTTCCTTTGAGAATGAAAGCTAAATCATTTTTTAATAGCATCAGTAAGCACACTGACCACTGCCTATTCTTAAAAAATGAGAAGAAAACTTTTCTTTTTTCTTTTTTTAAATGCAGTCCTTTAAGGAAAATGTCTGCATCTAAAAAAAAAATAGCTTAATTAAAAGAAATCACAGACATGGTGGTTTGCTGATCTCAGCTGGCTACTATCCTTGTGACTTTTGCATTTCCTAATGGGTCTCAAATTGCGATCTGCTTCTTGAATATTAATGAGGTACGTTTCATACATTAGGAATAGCAATTACCTAATTGCAATTCACAGAAAATCGCAATTATGTAATTGCCATTTCTAATAATGATACATATGGCCCTTAGGATCAACTACATAGAACCTTTGCTCTTTTAGAAACATTTTCTACAGATCCAAAAACCATGTTTGGACTATACTGGACACAGCTGTCAACTGTCCTCTACTAACAGAGTTCCTCCTGAAGACAAATAATTATAACATGTTCAATACCTCTAAAACCTATGATGTTTTAGGAACACAGTATTTTGTAAATAATTGCACTCATTAGCTGGACACGGTTTATACAAACTGGAGAAGTAATATGGTGGTTGCCTGCAACTATGTAAGTACAAAACAAACTAACATTTATGGGATGATGTCATCAATTGTGTAATTTGAGATGTTATCAGTGATGACATAACTGTTGTCATAGAACATGTCCTGCTTGATGTAATATGTGGCCATAAGCAGTGCAAGACAGGAAGCAAATTACAGTTAGCTCTGCTGAGTATAACTGGTGAATTTCTGTGTTTTTGCTTAAGTTCAAAAAGTCATATTGGGCTTGCCATATTCAACTAACTATAACTCCACTTTAACCTTTGGCTTTTTCAGTGAACCACTCGATATTTGTAGTTGGGACCATGTTTCTATAGGTAGAGGATCCACGTTCCCATGGGGAAACTATTTTTTTATTTGCTTGTCACCATTTGACAACTCTTCAGGAAAGTATAAAAAAAAAGTGTTCTTCCACCTGAGCTTCTTCTTGGAAAGTTTCCAGGTGATCCATCAACACACAGGGGCTGAAGAAACAAGGGACCCCAAATGCATTTTCCCCATTCATTTTTCTAAAGGAAAAATTAGACACAGCTACATCCAAAATGACTGAACTGAATTGCACAAAATTTGGCAAAAAGCTACATGTTGATCCAGCAAGTGTATTATTTGTGATTTGGTGTAAATCTGTTCAGTAGTTTTAGAGAAATTATGATAGATGAATAATTGCATATAACACACTGCAGAAGATCTGTGGATCCAACAGATCAAAAGAGTTGATCTCATTGGCTGCCACCATGTCAATAAAGATGTGGGGGCAGCCATCTTAGGACTCTGGCACTCAGTCCTCTGTCCTGGGAAAAAGGAATAAAAACCATATGGGGAAAGTACCCTGCCCTCCTAGTCCTAGAGGGGGGTCCTAGAAGGATTTCTGATATACCCCCTTCTCCTTATGCTCATCTTTTTCCTTTTTCCAGATGTTGTTCAGAACATTCTCTCTTTTAATTGACTTTTAGTACATTTTGGCGACTCCTTGCCTCTAAAGCATTGATAAACTGGTTCTCTATAGGATTCATAGAACATATCAATTCAATCCTTGGGTACAATCAGTGTCAATTTTATAAGCTGATCCAAAAGAAAAAGGACCAGTGGTATCTATCTCATTTGCCTGAGGACAGGCATTCATGCACCTATTAAGGGGAACTTCAGAAAGTAATGTCATAATTAAAAAAATATTATTCAAATGTATATATCTGTATATAAAATAAGCAGAATACTACAGGTGATGACATGAGAAAGGGGAATGTGGTTTAGGTGACTCCTTCAGCCACTGAAGAAGGCAAGTGAGAACAGACGTCGCAGTTGTTTGGTTCCATTGTATGTTTATATTAAAAAACATACAAAAATCATTTTTTGAAAAAGTTACTATGTTTACCTTCTTCTGGATGGTCATGTATAGTAGGCCTAGGAGTTGACCTAAAAGGAGCAGTGTCAGCAGGGGAACTTAACACTGTTAGTAAAGCAGCCATTACTATGATGGCAACAATCAGTTCTCTGGCTGTGAGTACTCTAAGCAAAGTTCAATAAAGTTCAGTTCATAACCACACTTTGTCATGATGATTACAATCAGTTCAGGAAATCAAACTTTAAATGCTATGGTAGCAAAATCATGTATGTTCTGTTGGCACTGCTGTCTGATCACCCAAGTCACAGGTGGTTTGACAAGTTCCCAGTTAGCATAATATGTCCACTTAGGAGCTGGGTACATTCTACAGGGTACTCCCACTCTTTTTAATCTCCTGAGTACTTACTGTTTCTTTTTCACTGTCACTCAACCCAGTTCTCCAGTGTTAGTGTCACCACCTGTGCATGAGGCTGGCTCACTGTAGTTACTCAGTTTTACTTTGAGACTCTTGGGGCCCTGCCCCCTCTGGTCTTTCGGGTTTAACCTAGAAAGATAGTTGCAGATCAGTGGATCAGGTATCACCAACTCTCCATTTGGACCTTTTATTTCTAGAAAAAGGGAGATATGCACCCAATTAGGCAGTCCTTCACATTTCACAGCACTGTTGGGTACTAGGATAACTTGAAAGGGGCCATTCTATTGGAGTTCCAAGCACAAAATCCAAATGTACCTTTTCACCATGACCCAGTCCCCCAGAATGAGGTAATGGCACTGCTGGTAGTGTGGGAGGACAGTGGCAGTGCCAGCCTGGTGAGAGACAGAATGCAACACAACAGCCAGTCCTTTACAGTAGTTTAGAATCATATCATCTGTGGTATTCAAACTGCATTTGCAGGAACAGCAGGCTCTCTCACAGCTCTTCCCATGAGTCTCTCATATGGTGACAATCCAGTTCCCCAGTCAGCGGAGCTTCAGAGACTCATCAGCATCAACGGCAAAGCATCCAGCCACTTCAGAGAGTTAGATACACACATCCTACACAGTCGGGACTTCAGTGTCCAGTTGATTTGTTCTACAATGTCAGAAGCTTCTAGTTGGTAACTAGAGTGCAGTTGCTGTTCTACTTGAAAACCCACAAACATAATTCTCAGGACTTCAATATTGAAATTAATCTCTCAGTTTAATTCTAGAGAAATAGGGAATCAACAACCCAGTATCAGTTCAGATGACAACAGTTTAGATACAGTCAGATATCATTCCTACCAGTTGGGTACACTGCAACCCAATATAAGGAAACACATAATATGGCCAGGACATAACTCTGCCCTTTACATGCAGGCACTTTTATAAAATCCAACTGCATGCAGTTGAAGGGACCTCCTAGCCTCCTTATGTGACTCATTCTTATTAGGGGCCTTCCTCCGTACATTTATCTGTAGACTGACAACACATCTGTGACACAAATTCACAGCCATGATCCTAAATTGAAGGTTGAACCAGTTCTGTCTAAACTGCCTAATCATCACATATCTCCCTATGTGTGTTGGACATTAGAAGTGTCTAACCATTGGGGATACCAACCTTCTGGTAATATAGGTCTTCCACCCCAATCTCCTCCTCAATCTTCATAAAGCAAGCTGTGACCCAGCCCTGTTATTCAATTTTAGGCACTTTCTCCTGCAGCCTCCTGACTTTTCACGTATCAGCAGCAGTCAACAGCATATTGAGTCCTGTCTCATTTTCAGGTTGATATGAGTAGACCCCGTTAAATGCACTCAACCCATGAACCTAGTACAAGGCAACTTTGGCAGCACACTGGTTGCCCGCTCTGACATAATAATTTCAGCTTCTTTGCACTGTCAATTAAACTGCAGCAATTTCTTGAGGGCATTTGCAATGCCTCCAGAAATTACATCACATATTCCCCATATCTGATTGGAGATCCAGATGACGTCATTAATCCTATTTGAGACCACAACTATCCCAAATCATGGAAGCCATATTGACTATCACTAACAATGGTAACTCTCAATTGGTCTAAAATACAGCAATCTCTAGAAAGCATGAAGAATTCAGCTACTTGCAGCTTCCACTACATCTTGAACAGTGCAAACTGCATAGGAATAGGCAGCTCCTAAATTTCCCTCTTCATCTCTCAAGCAAGAGCCATCCACAAACTGTGCATAATCGGGCTCTTCAAAGGCTTCCTCTTCAATATTGGGTTTTGGCTTAGTGCACAATTCCCTGACATCACGAGTCATGCTCAACCTCACCCACCCTCAGCTTCATATTCATTCAGGCAGGGTGACAATTCGACAAAATTAATGCTACAGAATCTCTTCAAAGTAATGTTTTCAGCAGCGAGTATAACTTGCTAATAGAATGTGAGCCCACTGTTAGTCAAATGTTGGGTCTTGGTTTAGGTAAGCAATATTTCCACAGAGTGAGGAACCATCACACTAAGATGATACTTCATGCCTATATTCTCACTCTACTTGATATTGAGAGCAATTGTTACAACCAATTTGAAGCAGTGAGTCAGTCCTGGGGCTATGGGGTCAAATGGGTAAGGAAGTAAGTCACTGGTCTTTTAGAATCACTATGCATTTGAGTAAGCACCAAGAGAGCACAACCCTCTCTCTCACTGCAACATAACCCATAATCTTTACTTTAACCTGATAATCTCTCAACTCTAAGAAGGTATTCATGCTGTTGCTGCCCCATGCCATTGCATCCCTTGTGTCTCAACCTCTGTAGGGATTTAGCCACCATTCCCAGAAACATCCAGACTTCTCTCTGCATGGTAGGAGGATTCATTTTCAAAATAGAAGATATTTTCTCTTGTTACACCTTCCTTGCTCCTTCTCAATGTTATGCCCGGGATACAGTACTGCAGTTTACTCGGAGACACCTTGTGTGTCCATCCTCAGTTAAGTTGAATCTATCAACAGATCATAAATGCATTGCACCTGGACTGAGCTACATGATAGTTTCAAAGTCTCCAGGTTGTTATTCAAGATTTGATTAAAGATTGAGGGGCTTTCAGTATACCCTTGTGGAACTCAGCACCTTGCCAAAATTCTATTTTCAAACTCAACTGACATTTTTGTTGCAATGGAATTGCAAAAGAACGCTTGACACAGATCAATTACTGTTAACATCTCCGCTTTATGGTGTATTTGAGATAATATCACAGCAGGAGTCTGTACTGCAGCACACCAGGCAACTTTGATATGATTAATCTTCACAGGTCCTGCCCATTGTGATGCTTGCCACTGTCGTTAGGTTCTCATTATCCTAATGAGACTACTGGATTTAGGCAGCAGAATCACCTGTACTACGGGGGACTGAGTCTGATCCCGCACCATGTGACATCTGCCAGCCTAATCCGGGTTTGTTCCGGCAAACTAGCAGTGCTTCATCTCCACCCAAGAGGAGGGGTGACTAGGGCAACCGGGCGCATGACTTAAATGACTCCTCAGGGGAATCATGGTCACTCAGATCTCATCCGTTTCTCTTAGTTACATTAGTCTCACATATGCAAGGACAATCAGTGGCAGAGTAAAGTTCAATAAGGTTTTATTGAGGTAACTGCATCTTAGATAATAAGGCATGTATTGCAATAACTAAGACGATGAAGCACAATAAGATTAAAAGTGTGACAAGGAGGGTAAAATACAAGAATAACGTTACCATATTGTCACTAGAGTTTGTAGAGATAGTTCCTACCTAGGCTATGTTAGAGCACAGCCTGTTAATCTCAAATTCTGCCCTTCAGGTTCTCTCTGGGAAGACATCATCCCTCATACCTGAGCAAGAAGCCTGTAGTCTACATGAGCAGCTGCAGCAAAGCAATCAGCAGACAGCATACACTCGTGGTCATCTGGCTCGAATCTCCCTCTAACGTACATGGGTCAAAGTAGTGTTTTTATAATAAAACAGCTAATGTTCCAAGAAAGAATCCCCACGTAAGAGTGTGTATGTTTCTGTGAACATTGGAGACAAAGCGTACCACTTTTGCTGGAAACCTATCTTACTGCAGCCTTGGGAAAAGCTCAGAGTGAAAGAAATGTCTTGTTTAAGAACGTAGTGCTGACCTAGGAGAAGAACAGCTAGATATAGAATAAAACAAGACCGCAAATTTAGCTACTTTTAAAATAATATAACAAAGCTAAAATAAAACATATCTAGGTTGAAGTTCATGGTGGCAGGCCTAGTTTTCTAAAATAACATGTTTAAAAATATAGCTAAATTGGCTACACAACACCACTAGGCTTCTGCATGCCTATGAAATGGGAATTACTTGGCTCTCCATGATCTCCTTTAAGATACCTTGCTGTATGGTGAACTCAATCACTTGGGCAATTCCACCAATTGTCTCAAGTATGAAATGGTAATGTGGCATTCGGGGATACTCAGCATTAGGTTTGGAAGTAATTTGGACAGGTTCTAAACTTTTATTGAGTTTGCTTTCTCTACCCGAGAAGTCCCAGACTTTGGCTTCACAGTGTCCTTCAGGTCAGGGGGCAGTTTGTCCATAGTAATTCAGGGGAATCTAATTTCCTTGCCTGGTCATTTTGAAGTCAATGTCCTCATCATATGTTTGAAACTCAACACCATCCAGTGTACAGCAAATGGTGCAATTTAATTTGCACAAAAGATGGCATCCTAACAAGTTGAACAGACTAGAATCACATATCACAAAGTGATGATCTTCTTTAAAAGATTGAGACCTTTGGGCCCTTTATTTAACACAGGGTTTCTAATCTAAGCAACACCTACAATTGGATCTTCTTTCCTGAGAGGGGTGTGTTTGGGCCTTCCGCTGTTTTAACAGTGGAATGGAAAGCTCCAGTGTCTATTAAAAAGGACAGTTGATGGCAATTCACCTTACCTTCTATGAATGGACCACCCTGGTCTACCTCCAGTATGTAATTTCCCTCCACTCTTAGGCACCGTCATTCACATCAAAGGCCGAGAACTGATGAAATTAAGCCTGATTCTTAAAAGATCTCTGATGAGTTCTGTGTATCTGGCTCAAATTAAACCCTAGGTTCCCCATAGTCTGTTGGGGCATTGGGGCTTGGTCAACGTTAGGATGCTGCTATCTCTGCGTGGGTACATTTTGCATCTGCATAGGATTAACGTTCTGCGCCTGGCCATTGCCAGACATTCGGTTAGGGTTTAGTCAACACAACCGCTTCCAGTGGCTCAGATTATTGCATATTGCAATAGTTTTGACAGTTTCAATATTGCCACTTCTATTCCAGTACTTGGGTCAATCAGAATACTGTGACCTCTACATTGTGGAACACCATTTCCACCCTGTATCATCGATCCTCCATGCTATTCAACATCTTGAATTCTGCCACCATTTCCCACATATGGTCCATTCTGGAATCCCTTCTGTGCAATCTTAGTTTGGGCCGACAAGAACCTTCCCTTTAGCCTTTTCTGTTTCGTTTCTTGTTCATCACTGCAAATCTTTGCATATTGAAGTATCTCATTCAACTGCTCATTCTGCCAAGGGATCATGATATGCTGAATGTGCAAGCAAACCTCCGGACTCAACCCAAGAACAAACTGTGGAACAAAATTACTTGTGTCTCCCCTTTCTGCCTTTTTAGTACTATGTTGTTTGAACCCCTATCATAAACTTTCATAATAAGCATGCACTGATTCTTTGGCTTCCTTAGTAGTCCCTGTTATATTGATCCAATCAATATCCTTCTGTAGGACCTTTCTCTTCAAGACAGCAATCACCTGATCATATTTTTTCAACATTGTAGTAGATGAGACAAGCACTGGGGCATCTCTCAGAGGCTCAGCACGGGGCCCCAGTATCAAAACATTAGTCCACAAATCTCTGATACCCACAAAATTGAAAAAGATATTTAAATTCTCTATCCAAACCTTTGAAATCTTTACAAAGCAATCAATCTGAGTGTACCACTGATCAGGATTGTCCGTCAATTTCAGGAAACGATTCCTAAATGTACCACGATCACCTCAACTCCAGGGTACATGCAGATATCCCTCTCCATGCTTCTCCCTCAAAAGGGAAGATTGTGAATTGGCACCATCTGTTTGACGGAGGTGGTTTCCCTTTTGCCTCCCTATTGCCTTTCTTTTCTTCTTCTTTTCTCTTTTCTAGCCCACCTGTCCCTCAATCTATCTAGATTACTGAATTATGTATCCAACTGACTTATTCTTAGACATGTAACTTCATCCCAGAAGTCCTTACCTTCACAGTTGGTTCATCATCTAGCTGAGCATGAAAACTCCTCTGTAAAGTTTTACTTCTAGAAAGGTCTAAGCTATACTGATTTGCCAATTCTGTTATTTGTCATGTGCTTGCACTGAACGGTGGGTAAGGTTTTTCTCAATTATATCAGCTCATTCTCCTGATCCTAGTCTACATGTCGGAGGTCAAGGTTTACCATTATGAGCCCCCCTAACTCTACCCTCAATCTGGAAATGTCTAAGGGTCTCACACTTGAATGAACCATCTTTTAATTTTCATCCTCTTCTGTCTTTCAACTTTCTGGGTACTTCCCAAACAATCAGAGTATCACTCCAAAGTCCAAGAATCTGGTGATACTTAGTCCAACTGAGGTCATAAACACTAGGGTTTCACCTGATCCTAAAGTCCTTGAAAATTGGTTTGGATTCCAAATTGTTACTTGTGAATTCTGCGTTGTGGGAATAATGGCACGAAGCATTCCAGCAGCTGCTCCTGAAATGAAAAGTATTGGGATAATGCAATTGGGGCAATTAAAGTGGGAAAGTCATGGTCTGGGATGTTACAACAGGGGCTTTTACTTCAAGAGTCGACACAATAGGTGAACTGTCAGTGTTGAGGCAGTGGCAAAAAGGGTCATCAGAGAAAATCCTCATGTCTGAGCAAGGTCAGCAGGAGCAGGTTGACATTACCCCTACCTGGGGCATTACCACCTTCATCATTGGATTGAACAACGCTATAGTGTGGTGGTCAGGAAAACAGCAATTCATCCAAAAAGTCATCACTAGAATCACTGTCAGTACTGGACTTATCTTGGGCATCAGCACCTTTCTCTACCTGGGGTTTTTCTTACTTAGACTTTTCTTTTGCCAATAACGCTTCCTCTTTCATATCACGTTTCTACATATATTGCTCAGCATCTATTTAGAATCTGCTGAACCTCTAATATGGTACTTCTCTTTGACCTTTGCATATGCAGTACGTTCCCAATCATTCAAGGCCTCATACTGTGCTGGTCTTGGTTGGGATTTCAAATCATATAACATTCATTCTAAATTTTCAATTATGATTAATTTAAAAGTACCATATCTAGGAAATTGCCAGAACCCTTCCTTCTAAATGATCTTGTTCCATTTGTTACGTGAAATATATTTGTGTGCAGCCTGACATATATGGCCATGTAGTGACTAGGCTGACCTTCCGGTAGAACTTCCTCGCCTTTTCAGTCAGGAACTCTCAAGTCACTTCTCACCATCTATATCAATGCCCTAAAACATTTAATTTTTGTAATGATCTTTTGACAATTTTGGATTTAAACAGTCTGAATTCAATCACCAAATCCAAATCACAATGCAATACATGGTGGTACTAGTATCCAATCCCAGTGAGGTACCCTCCATGTGGCCCTATCACACGGTAGCACCTGCTGCCACAACAACCAATACCAGTGCAACACCCGATTATCTGGGCTACTGCACCTTGCAGTATCTCTCTCTCCTTTACAATTTCTTTGTACAAGCACATTTTTGCAAACAAACACAAGCAAGCACAATTAACAAATAACTCTACTCTGTTCCAGTAAAGAAGGTTCAAGTAACAACTTATTCAAGGGGATGATGGAATTTCACATTTAACAATCAATTTCACCTTTGTGTTTTGGTTAAAGCATATCTCTGTCCTGTTGCTAATGTGTGAAATTGCTAAAATGCCAACTTCATAGCTTGTCATATGTTTTTCAAACTCTTGACAAATTATCTAACTATGCAGTTTGCAAAGTTTAAAATAATGGTACAAGAAGCAGCAAAACTGTGCATGTGTGTTTGTTTCATTGTAATCACTACCACTAAGAATGCTAGTCATCACCAGCTGCATCTCTTCCTCTCACTATGAGTGGCCCACTTGATGACAATCTGCATTCTTCCAGTTCCCAGCTGCCTGCATGACTGTGTCATTTTAACTGTCTATCATCACTGGCTGCAGCTCAAAATGTTGCGGCTGCAAAATGTTTTTGTGAGTGGCTCACCTGACCAAAGCATGCACACTTCCAAGTATCCTGTTTCTAGAGAAATTCCGGTCACAGGCAATGGTGTAATGTTAAGTATGCTACTCAATATGCAATTATAGGAGTAGCAGATGTCTCCCCCCACTGCAAGTTAAGAGCTAGGAACAACCCCTTGTGATAGAAATACCCATACTAAGATATGTTCCGACAGAAGTTAGATTATTTTGCTAACCCATAAATTATTCAAGTTACTCCATATATTGACCAACAGGATCACTGTTGCATTAATTAATTAATTTATTTTGTTTAATATTTTATTGACAAAAATAAACATATTCAAATTGATAAGAAATTCCATATTATAGGGCTAAGAATCCAACCAATATGCAAAGTTCAACTACAGAAATAAAAGAAATTCTAAACTTGTCACATGTAATAATTTCATCAACAGAGAACTGAAAACGTTAGGAAGAAAGAGAGAGAAGGAGAAGAGAGGAATAAAGAATGAGAGGAAGGAAAGAGGAAATAAATTTGAAAGAGAAATGTATAAACAATGTAGCTTAAAGAATTATTGTGGATTCAAATTAACATCCAGATCTTAAAAACAAAATGGAAATACGAACATTATGGTAAAAAAGTAATCACAATCTGAACAACCGTTTAACATAAACCTACTTTTAACTAGAATAATTACAAACATGTATGGACAAATATTAATAAGTGATTGCCACAAAGCTTCTCATTTAACAGTTAAAGATGTAGACGATAGATTATATTGATCCAAACGATGACTATGAAAGACCACATCCACCAATGTTGGAGAGTAATATTGTCCGTAGATTTGCAGTGTGAAGTGATCACCTGAAAACCAATTGCAATGAGAAGATCCACTAATTTGCCCCGCAATGTATTATGAGACGAGAGATTATCTAAACTGCCTCAAATAATAACACAGTTAAAGAAAATGGAGACTTAGGCCCTCATTACAACCCTGGCGGTCGGTGATAAAGCGGCGGTAATACCGCCAAGAGGCCGGTGGTAACAAAAATGGAATTATGACCACAGCGGAAACCGCTCAGACAGACAGCCACTTTAACATACCGACAGCCACGGTGGTAGCAACAAGCACCATTGCGGTAACCGCCAGCAGCCAGGCGGAAGACAATATACCGCCCACTGCATTATGCCCAGCCTATCCACCAGCTTTTCCGGGGTGGTACCAACGACATCAAAAGCACTGCTGAAACAAAACACAGTAGTCAAAGGACTCACCTCTGGAGACACAGGGAACAACCACGACGCCATGGAGCCCGAGTTGCACATATTTCCCATGCTCGTCTACATTTTTGTGCTTTATGAACACCAATGTCGGCAAAGACGACCACAATGAATACTGCCGCCTAGCACACAAGGGAGGTGAAAGAGAGTGACACACACACTCAACACGCAACACCCCCACCCCAACACCATACACACAACCAGATGCACAAACAATACATATTCACCCCTACACCTCAGGAATAATGCAGGGACAACATGATTTCAAGAAAGTGATTGTAATACGATAAAATACTAGGAATAAGTGCATCAAAATACAAACGTGTATACATATTTACAAATGTTGGGACACTGCCCAGTCCTCAATGTCTGTGGGCCACAAGGCCACAACACATAGGCCAAGGCCCCACCTCACTCCTGCAACAACACAGAGAGAACACTGCAGGGGCATCAGGTCGAAAACACACAGGCACCTCAGGGGGACAGGGAATGGGGGGGCACCTCAGCCAGAAGATAGTACCTCTGGTCCCGGAGGGGGCTACATGCCCTGTGCGATGTCCTGGGGAGTGTAAGGCCACCGTCTCTCAAGTGGATGGCTTCTCCACTGGTTCTGGAGGGGTCATTGTGCCCAGTGTGCTTCATCCTGGGAAGGATGCGGTGAGTGGATGGCTTCTCCACTGGTTCTAGAGGGGGCATTGCGCCCAGTGTGCTTCATCCTGGGAAGGATGCAGTGAGTGGATGGCTTCTTCAACTGGTTCTGAGGGGGCATTGCGCCCAGTGTGCTTCATTCTGGGTAGGATGCGGTGAGTGGATGGCTTCTCCACTGGTTCTGGAGGGGGCATTGTGCCCAGTGTGCTTTATCCTGGGAAGAATGCGGTGAGTGGAAGGCTTCTCCACTGGTTCTGGAGGGGGCATTGTGCCCTGTGATGCAGATCTTGGGGAGTGCAAGGTCACAGTCTCTCACCTGGGTGTCAGACTCACTGGATTTGCACGGGCCAGGATGCACAAAAGCCCATAGAGACAGGACTACACACTGTCTGCCGTCGGTGACGGCTGCTCAGCAGTGGCAGTGCTGGTGTCAGTGCTGGCAGTGGTGGGGGAAGGCTCCAGCCCATCCCCTGCAGCCTCAGACGGCTGCCCACTGGGGCTGCTGCTGCTGGCAGTGGTGCTGGTGGTGGTGCTGGTGGCAGTGCTTGCAGTGGTGGGGGGAGACTCCAGCCCATCCCCTGCAGCCTTGGACAGCTGCCCACTGGGGCTGCTGCTGGCAGTGGTGCTGGTGGCGGTGCTGGCAGTAGTGGGGGGAGGCTCCAGCCCCTCCCTTGCAGCTTCGGACGGCTGTCCACTGGGGCTGCTGGCAGTGGTGCTGGTGGCGGTGCTGGTGGTGGTGCTGGTGGTACTGGTGACAGTGCTGGCGGTGCAGGCTTCAGCCCATCCCCTGCAGTCTCGGACAGCTGACCCGCCATGGTTGGTGGTGGGGGCTCTGAATGAGTTCCAGCACCAGGCCTCCTGTCCTTCCTGCCTGCTGGTGCAGGCCCCTTGCCCTCCTCTCAGCAGCTGGGGATTGCCCCTTGCCCTTCACACCAGCAGCTGGGGGTGCCTCCTTGCCCTTCCCTGTAGCAGCTGGGGTTGCCTCCTTGCCCTTCCCTGTAGCAGCTGGGGTGCCTCTTTGCCCTTCCTAGTCGCAGCTGGTGGTGCCTCCTTGCCCTTCCTTGATGCACCTGGTGCAGGCACCCTGTCAGTGTTGCTGCCTGGTTCGCGGGATCCTCTCCCCCCTGCAGTAGTTGTCAACACTACTGTGCCCCTGGATTGGGTGGCTGAGGTGATTGTCATGGTTTTCTTCATCCTGGCCTGACGTGAAGGACGGGGGAGGAGGGGTACATAAGAGGTCAATGATGTAGAGGAAAAGCTTCTTAGGGACATTGGGGTAGGAAGAGGGTGAAGGTTTGGGAGTGGAGGAACAGGAAGTGGTTGTAGGAGGTGTCTGCCTGCTGTGTTTGGGTGCAGATGCATGGGCTGGATGCTGTTGTGAGGTGGATGGCTGTTGGGTGTCTGAGTGCCTGCGTTTGTGTACCTTAGGAGGAGGGGGCACACACATAGTGGGAGAGGACACAGGGGATGTGTGCATGGAAGTGGGGGTGGTGACTGCCAGTGGGTGGCGTGTAGTGATAGGCATGGTGGTGGTAGTGGATGAGGATGTAGTTCATGCAGTTCATGCAGTTGTGAGTGATGCTACTGGGAGGGAGGTGGATGAGGAGGAGCAGGGGGACACAGTGGAGGCAGTGGATGTCGGTATGTCTGCATTTGGATGGTGTTTGTGTGAGTGCCTGTGTGATGATGTGTGGTGCTTGTGTTTGCCTGAACCACTCCTGTGTGTTGTTCTGGGTGCACGCTCGTCTGCCTGTGTGCTTGGGATAGGTTGGGGTTGAGGGGAATGGGATTGGCAGAGGAGGTTGGAGGGGGGAGACTAGAAAAAGGGACAATGGATGCCATCAGGGAGGAGGCTAGAGCCTGGATTGATCTCTGTTGGGCCACCATGCCAGAGTGAATGCCCTCCAGGAATGCATTTGTTTGTTGCAATGCATTTGTTTGTTGCAAATGGGCTGCCAGCCCCTGGATGGCATTCACCATGGTTCACTGCCCAACAGAGATGGATTGCAGGAGGTCAATAGCCTCCTCACTCAGGGCAGCAGGGCTAACTGGGGCACGGCCTGAGGTGCCTGGGACGAAGGAGATGCCCACCCTCCTGGGTGAGCGGGCACGGGAAACGCGCTGAGGGGCTGCTGGGAGGACAGTGCTGGTACGGGCAGTGGCGGCTGTACCTGTAGTTGGGGTGGGAACAGATGTGTCCGCCACCACCAGGGAGCTTCCATCAGAGGAGGCATCACTGTATGAACTGCCCCCTCCAGTCTCTGCCGTGGTGCTCCCCTCGCCCTCCGTCCCACTGGTGTCCTCATCGTCAGCGGATTTGGCCTCCTGGGCCCTGTGGGATGCAGCTCTCCCCGTCACCGGTGCCTCTGCTCCTCTGCCAGATTATGCTAATGCACATAAGGACAGAGTGACCAAATAAAAAGGGGGGGGGACGAGACAAAGGTTACCCTTGGCCAATGGCGGCAACTGCACCACCGTTGGCGTACACAACACAATCACACACAGGGAACAGCCCTGCGCACTAGGCAATACACTACCAGTCACAATGCTAGTCACCAGCCAATTGCAGCATACCCGAGACCCACAGACCCCTGCCCAGTAGTGGAGGCCTACTAGCTTGTTTGGAGGAAGTTGACATCAGACCCTGCCCAACATGGGCCCTACCATGCACTGGCCGCCTGGCCTAGGGGCACCCACAGGCCCACATCCCCCACCTGGATGCCACCCCACCAGGCGCAAGTAGTATATTGGGGCACTGTAGTCACCCCCTTGTGGCTGCTGTGATGCTCCCAAGCGCCCATCCAGCTCCGGATAGGCCACCACCAGTATGCGGGCCATCAGGAGGTTCAGGGTTCGATGGGCACCCCTTCCTCATTGGGAGGACATCTCCAGCTGGGCCTCCGCCGTCTTCCGTGCCCAGCTTCTCAGGTCCTCCCACCATTTTCAACAGAAGGTGCTCTCCCTGCCATAGACCCCCAGGGTCCGCACGTCCTTGGCGATGGCACACCTTATACCCATTTTTTGATACACACAGGAAAAGGTCAGACTGTCCTTCCTGTTACACTCATGGCCCGCCATAACCCTCATATCCCCTCACCCACAGACATTGCCCACCATACATGGAGCACACTACCCAGGGCCCTTACCCCATCCCCCCACACAAGGCCTTCACTCACAGCACTCCATGCATTTATGCCCCATTCGTCGTGCTCACAGTGTACTCACCTGTTGGTCTGGAGGCCCATACAGCATTCAGTACTGGGGTAGGACCCCATCCACCAGTCTCCGCAACGGGGTTGGGCAGGGGCCCTTTCCCCAGTGACACGAGCCATGGTTGGTTCCAGACACAGGTCACAGCAGCACTTACAGTCTAGGTCCTCTCCTGTTGAAGGTCAGGTAGCGAGTGGGTGAACAGATAGAAAATGGCGGTCATGTCAGCGGCGGTGTGTACCGTCACCGCCGGCATACATCACCATTGGCCAATCCAACTCATAGGGCCCAATGGGATCCAATGAGGATTTGCACTGCGGTTTTCAACTGCCTCCCGCAACTGCGCACAACGTCAGCAGAATTACCTCATTTCCACTTGTCCTTCCATACTGGACAGGAGGACACCATTTCAGGAGGGGGGACAGGCCATGGCACCTAACTGCATCACAGCATACATAGGCACCATTGGGCATATACAACAATATTGTGTTACAGCCACAACATGGAATGCAGTGTAGTATTTGGAAATATGAAATACTGACAAGCTACTCTCTGTTTTCCCCCTAGATTGCAACTATTGCGGATGAATAGGAGGCCCCTGGTGGACTTGGCAACAATGGAGAACAGGCACATTACCCTCACCTATATGCTGGACAGTGCCACAATCACAGAACTGTGTGCCCATTTGGAACCTGACCTGATATCTACTATCTATCAGTCCACCTATATTCCCCCTCTTCTGCAAGTTCTATCTGTGATCCATTTCCTGGCAAGTGGCTCCTTCCAAGTGACAGTGGGTTTGGCAGCAGGAATGTCTCAGCCAATGTTCTCAATAGTGCTGACCAGTATTGTCTGCCCTGATTAAACACATGCACAGCTACATCGTTTTCCCCCAGGAGGAAGATTTGGCCACAGTGAAAGCTGATTTCTATGGT
Organism: Pleurodeles waltl; assembly: GCF_031143425.1. NCBI lineage: Eukaryota > Metazoa > Chordata > Amphibia > Caudata > Salamandridae > Pleurodeles > Pleurodeles waltl. The sequence goes on from NC_090440.1 coordinate 138,877,976, forward strand.
ATGGGACATATCCTCAACATTATTGGGGCTATTGATGGTACACATATTGCATTTGTCCCCCCCCCGGAGAAATGAACAGGCGTTCAGAAATTGAAAGAGCTTTCACTCCATGAATGTGCAGATAGTGTACCTGGCGGAGCAGTACATCTCCCATGTCAATGCTAAGTATCCTGGGTCTGTGCATCATGCCTTTATCCTGAGGAATAGCAGCATCCAATATGTAATGGCTCAGCGCCAGAGGCACTGGGTGTGGCTAATAGATGAGCCCTGGTTCCCACTCAGGGGTTGTTGGTGTATGGGTATGGTGTTGGCCCTAAGGGTTAGTGTGTGTCTAACAGTTGTCCCTCGATATTTTCAGGTGACTTTGGTTACCCCAATCTCTCATGGATACTGACCCCTGTGAGGAATCCCAGGACAAGGGCAGAAGAAAGTTACAATGAGGCACATGGGCAAACAAGAAGAATAATAGAAAATACATTTGGCCACTTGAAGGCCAGGTTTCGTTGCCTCCATCTAAAAGGTGGATCCCTGTACTACTCACCCAAGAAGGTGTGCCAGATCATCGTGGCATGCTGTATGTTGCACAACCTTGCCTTACATCGCCAGGTGCCTTTTCTGAAGTAGGATGAGGATGGATATGGGTGTGTGGCCGCAGTGGACCCTATGGATAGTGAAGATGAGGAGGCAGAGGATGAGGACAACAGAAGTGCTATAATACAACAGTACTTCCAATGACACACAGGTAAGAAACTGTAATTACACTTTACATTGACAGTTTTGTATTTGACATTGTCACCGGCAGGCTGATTTTCCCACTTCTATGGCCACTCATTGTACCCTTTGGCATCTCTATTTTCAGATATTTGTGCCCCACTATCGCTCCTGGTGTTTTGACTGCAGCCAACTACAGGTCATTCCTATGTATACATTACTGTGCAGTTATATTGCAGTGTTTAAAGCTTGTTAAACGAATACATGGTTAAATGATTTGACAGACTCCATACTTGTATTTATTCAAATGGTGTTTATTTAAGAGCTAATGATTACATAGGGATGTGAAATGGGCTGGGCGGATGATAGAGGAATGTCCAGGATAGGGTCCAGTCTGTTTGTATCACGGTTGATTTGTCCAAGGGTGTATTGTGAGTGGTGTGGGAGAGGGTGTGTGGGGTGCTGTGCTGGGGTGTGTGATTGTCAGGAATAAGGCTGTGCGCGGTCTAGGTCCTGCCCGAAACTCTGCCGCGCGTATTTGCGGTGCTTCATGCGCACCGCTTGTCACTCCCTCTTGTTCTAGAAGTGGTTATCAGTGTCACTTGCCCTGTGGTAAAGCTCATGTAGCTGCAGGGTCAGGACATTGGTGGACAAGATGCACTTATCAGTGCTATTCTATGAATGGACTACAATTCTAAGGTTTCTAGAGGCAGTGACCATCTTGGGGTGTGGCAGGCCTATAAAGCCCAGCCACACCCAAGCACATTGCTCACTATTTTGAAGATTTTGAGGCAGTCAGACCTCGTGGGGGTTCCTCTGAAGAAGAGCAGATTTCCTGAAGGTTTCTAGAGGCAGTGACCATCTTGGGGTGTGGCAGGCCTATAAAGCCCAGCCACACCCAAGCACATTGCTCACTATTTTGAAGATTTTGATGCAGTCAGACCTCGTGGGGGTTCCTCTGAAGAAGAGCAGATTTCCTGCATGGCAGATTGACAGCAAATCGGAGTATCCTTGTTTCCATGGTGAATTCAGATACGAGTAGGTCGTACTCGTAGCGGTAAGGTCTTGATGAGCCCAATCTTGAAGGGAGTTGTTACTTCCAAAAGTAAAGCGCCCCTTAGCACAACGAGCAAAGCGTTTTCAGTCCATAGTGTAAAGCGCTCCTGGCACGACGATAAAATCGCTTCAAGCCAAACGAGTAAAGTGGCCTTGGCGCGACGATCAAAGTGCTTCGGACCACATGAGTAAAGCACCCCTTAACACAATGTGCAAAGCAATTCGGGTCACATGTGTAAAGCTCCCTTGGCACGATAGTCAAAGCGCTTCAGTCCACACGAGTAAAGCGCCCTTGGCAAGACAATCAAAGGCGCTTTAGGCCACACGAGTAAAGCGCCCTTGGCACGACAATCAAAGGCGTTCAGGCCACACGAGTAAAGTGACCTTGGCATGACGGTCAAAGCACTTCATGCTACATGAGTAAAGCGCCCCCTTAGCACAACGTGCAAAGCGCTTCAGGTCACAAGAGTAAAGCGCCCTTGGCACAACAATCAAAGCGTTACAGGCCACATGAGTAAAGCGGTCTTGGCACGAGGATCAAAACGCTTCAGGCCACATGAGTAAAGCGCCCCTTAGCACAACTAGCATAGCGCTTCAGACAAACCAAGTAAAAGCGCTCTCTGGTATAATGTATGATGATCAAAGCGCTTCATGAACAACAAACAAGGCGCTTCTGCCCAACGAACAAAGCGATTCAAGTTCTACGAGTAAAACTTTCAGGCCTTAGTAGTAAATGTGAAAACATTTTGGAGATAAGCAAATAATAGTTTCATTGTTTTTTGGGAAGCATAATATGTGAGATACATAATTTGAGAATTTCTAGGCTGAGTTCAAATGTATATATTATGAATGCATAATTGTTACATGATTGATATTCAGAGTATGACCATAGTCCAAAGCTCTTGTCATCTCTAGGTTCAGAGGTTGCAGTTTGTTCTTGTTCCATGATTCAAAGAAGGGGCTGCCCCCAATTCACAAAGGGTCTCAATCTGATACCACGGAGACGCTTTTATTCAAGAGTCTATTGGTGAGTTTATACTGTTATTAATGAGTATATGCATATTTGTTCTAACCATTTCTTTTCAGATCTCTCTCCCTGCAGTTCCCTACCCTAATTCCCTTCCCCTCGCCTGGCTTTATCATCACTCTGTGCTCTGATAGCTTTCTGAGTTGGTGACGCCGGGAGGTGGGCCTCTTGTTCAACAGCGTACAGATCTCGAGGAAAGGGCACTTTGACAGTGATGCAGGGTGCGTGGATGGTGTATAGGTGATGGTGGTGTGTGTCTCTGGTCTTGTCTGTGGTGTTGCTAGCTCTCTTGTGGCACTTGTTTGTAATAGTAAAGGGTTGTGGGTAATGTGGGTGTGTTTTATAGTGATGTGGGTGTGGTGTGTGTATGTGTGTCAGGTGTGTGTAGTTTGAATTGTCCAATGTGGTGTAGTTTTGTTAGGTTGTGTGTATTTTAAATGCGGCGGTTTAGCGCCATTGAATGTCCGCCGCTGTGATTTGTGGGTCATAATGTTGTGGGCGTAGTTCTGTTGGTGTAACGGTGTGGGTTTTGCTACAGACAGTTTATCACTGACCTTTGGGCTGGAGGACTTATGTGTGTGGCTGTATAGTGACAGATTGCCATGTGTGGGTCATAAAATGGCTGCCGGTAATCAGCTGCGGCAGCGGTATGTTGGCGACAGTCAGCATGGCGGTAAGTGGGATTCACCACCAATGCCATATTGAGGGCCTTAATGCCCATATTATTAATAGATATACATGCCCACACTTGATCCCCAAATTGATACAATTTAGAGCATTGAAAGAACATATGTAAGTACGTCCCGGATCTTTTATTACAATGCCAACAAGTATCATGTTGAAGCAGTTTAAGTTTAAAAAGATGATCTGTGGTATAATACAGCTTGTTATCAAAATAAAAGAAAGATTGTGTAAGGTTGGCTGAGCGTGCAGTATTGTGAATTTTATCCTATATTTTCTCCCAAAAATTAGTGGTCCAATTGGGTTGCAAATCATATTCCCAGGTTAGTTCACTTTTAAATTTAGGTTTATCTGATGAAATATGTTTCAGCTTTTTATGAATAAGAGCGGCTTTAAAAGGAGTGGTTATGGATCTGGGAATAGTCTGTATGCCTTGATCCTGAGTGGTGGAGGATAGAATAGAACACAGGGCCAGATGTAGGAAGCCGTTTGCATGGTGCAAACTGCGAAAATCACAGTTTGCGCCATGCAAACAGCCTTATGTGATGCTCATTCAGTACCGACTCGCAAATTGTGAATGCGACTCGCAAATAGGAAGGGGTGTTCACATCGCAATTCGCAGTTACCACCAGTGTCACACTGGTGGTAACTCATTCGCAAAAGGGAATGGGGTCCCCATGGGACCCCTTCCCCTTTGTGAATGTTGCCCAAAAGGTTTTTTCAGAGAAGGCAGTGGACCACTGCCTACTCTGAAAAAACGAAACCAAATGGTTTCGTTATTTTTTTTATTTTGCAACTCGTTTTCCTTTAAGGAAAACGGGCTGCAAAATACATTTAAAAAACTGCTTTATTTAAAAAGCAGTCAGAGACATGGAGGTCTGCTGACTTCAGCAGGCCACCATCCCTGTGAGTGCAGGGACTCGCTATGGGGTCGCAGAATGCGACCCACCTCATTAATATTTATGAGGTGGGTCTTTGCGACCCCATAGCGAGTCGCAGACGGTGTCTGAGACACCGTTCTGCATCCGATATTGCGACTCGGAAATTGCGAGTCGCACTGACTCGCAATTTCCAAGTCGCAATATCGGAAATTCGTACATCTGGCCCACAGAGCCTAATTAAAAGTTTGGCGGATCGTAAAGCTGTCCACCAAACTCCTGACAGCATGGTCACTGCTTTCATAGCGACCACCTCGTTGGAGTTATTAAGTGTTTCCTGCTAGGTCGGTGGGCGGAAGCCTCAGTTTCTGTCGGCTGGCCTAGCAGGAAACAGGCTACAGCATTGTCTCTGGCTTGTAATGGAGTTGGCAGAAATGCTGTAATCCGCAGGTTGCACCAGCACACTTGTAACGTTCACTGTCTGCAAAGCAGACAGTGAACATTGCAACAGTGCTGGGCAGGGGGGCCCATGCACTGCCCACGCCAAGTGCATGGGTAGTTCAGAGGCCCCCTGCGGCCCCCTGCACCTGTACTCCACCAGCCTTTTCATGGCGGTGTTAGCACCATGAAACAGCTGGCTGAGAACAAAGTCCGCTACCACCAGGCCACCGGGATCATGGATCCTGGTGGTGCTGGCAGTTCCCTGGTGGGCTGACCACCAAGGTTTTGATATGCCCGTCAGACCGCCACATCAGCAGCATTTCCCATTCCAAAGGAAGCGTGATAGAAGCTTATTAACAGCTTCAAAATATTTCCCAGAGATGTTTATAGGTAACATCATAAGATAAAAATGAATAATAGGAAGCAGCATCTTTTTTAATTGTATCTAGACAAACCCACTATGACAAATATAAAGGTGACCAACCCTGTGTTAGTTTGGTAATTTTGGAGACAAGACCATCCATGTTAGATTTTAATGTGTCTTTAAGATTATTACTGTGCTAGATGCCTAGGCACTTTAATTTATCTGAATTCCAAGACACGCCTTCTCTAGCATAAGGGGTTTTAAAATAGAATTTATTTAATGGCATCACTTCAGACTTATTCATGTACAGTTTATAGCTAGATACCTCTGAATCCACATTTACCTCTTTAAAGAAGGCAGGAAGAGTAGATTCTGCCTTAGAAACATAAAGAAGAATGTATGCATGTCCTGTAAATGTAATATGAAAATCATCTAAGTGAAACCCAGAAATATCATTAGGGTGCTTTAATATATACAAAAAGTTCAAGGGCTAGGATGAATAAGAGAGGTGATCATTGTCGCGTATCACGAAATAGAGGAAAGTGTGAAGATTGAGGGCCGCATTACAACATTGGCGGGCGAAGCTGTAACCGCCGGGCGGCCGCCAATGCAGCCGCACTCCTGCGGTGCCCATTTGGACATCCCCGCTGGGCCGGCGGGCGGAAACCAAGTTTCCGCCCGTTGGCCCAGCGGGGATGTGGGTTGCAACATGGGAGCCGGCGGTGTTGCGGCTGTGCGACGGGTGCAGTTGCACCCGTCGCGCTTTTCACTGTCTGCTGTGCAGACAGTGAAAAGCCCCATGGGGCCCTGTCAGGGGGCCCCTGCACTGCCCATGCCAGTGGCATGGGCAGTGCAGGGGCCCCCAGGGGCCCCACAACTCCCCGTACCGCCAGCCTTTTCCTGGCGGTTCAGACCACCATAAAAAGGCTGGCGGTCGGGGACTCGTTATCCCCTAGGCAGCGCTGCTAGCAGCGCTGCCCAGGCGGATTATCACCGCCGGGGCAAATCTGGCGGTATACCGCCGGCCCCGGTGGTGCGACCGCGGCGCTTCCGCCGCGGTCGAAATATGCCAGGAAGCAGCACCAGCCTGTTGGCGGTGCTTCCGTCATTTTAGCCCTGGCGGTCTAGTACCGCCAGGGTCAAAATGACCACCTGAATTCCTTAAACCATGACAGAAGAACGAGGTGAAGAGTAAAGCAAAGAGATTCTTTGTAACATTTAAGGGCCTAAACCAAGCCAATGAAGCACAAGAAATTGGCAGTTACCTCTATCAAAAGCTTTCTCAGCATCCAAGGTTATTGCCGCAACAGAATATTTAAGCTTAGGGGCTTTACTAGGAATATTAAGAAAGACATGCAAATTATCAACTATATTTCCATGTTTAACTAAACTTGATTATTCAATACCCACAAAGCCCAATACCCAAGTCAAAGAGCTAAAGCTTTAGAGAAAACCCTACAATCGGTATTTATCAAAGATAAAGGGATATCATTTTTACATTGGGTTAGAAAAAGATCTTTTTTTTGGATAAGACAAATCATGGCTTCTGTGAAAGAAGCAGAGAAATTATTCACTGAAAGGAAATGTTGCAGTAATTTAAATAATTTAGGAAACAATAATGTGGAAAAATGTTGAAAAAAATTAGACTGTAAATCGGTCTGGATCAGGCTCTTTGCCCATGGGAAGGTGTTTGACAGCAGTAAATAATTATTCAATGAGAAGAGGTTGTCGAAGTATCGACAGATCAATGTGAGTCGATCTGTGCATTGAGGGATGAGAAAAAAAGGATTTGATGGATTCTTCTGAAGGTAAGTGTTCAGGAGTATATACAGTTTGATAATAATCAACAAAGTAATGAGCAGTGTCATTGTCTCGAAATATGTTAACACCTGATGAATTAGTAATTGATTTAATATATGATTTTTCCTTCGTACCTTTCAGATAATTGGCCAATAAAAAACATATTTTATTTTCACCCATGGTACTTTGCATTAATTTTAAGAAGACTACCACATGCTTTGTCTGTAGTAGTTTTGTTAAATTCAAGCTTAGCAGCTACCAGAGCATTCAAATCAGTTCTTTTGTTTTGAGAGGTATCAAATTTCTGTTCTAATTTTTTGATATTAGATCAAATGGAGCAGATTATTTTTCTATTGCTTTCTTTTTATTAGAAACATAACTGATAATAATACCCCTAGAGGCTGTGTTAAAGGCATCCCAGATATAATTAAATAAGGTGTCTGTGATAGCATTAGAAACAAAAAGGTCACAAACCAAGACTTCATAGGAGAAAAGGAATAACTTATCAGATAGTAGGGTATTATTAAGGGGCCAACGTGTTTTGGAAGAAGTATCTGAAATATCCAAATTAGTAATTACCGGCGCATGATCTGAAATCAAAATGGAGCCAATCTCTGAATGAACTAGGTGTTGGGTCAGCCTTTACTAAGAAATATGTAATCAATTCTAGTTTGAGATTTATGAGGGGACAAATAAAATGTAAATTGCTGAAGAGTGGGATTAACTGGTCTCCAGGAATCAAATAAAGTGTTGTGCGAAATGGTGTTTTTAAAATCCTTGTGGGCTTTGTGAGGAAGAAACTTAGTAGTAGAATGCCTATCAAGGAATGGATACAGGATTTGATTGTAGTCTCCTGAAAAAATAAAATTTTCATCTAAATGTTCAATCTTCTGAGAAAGATTCCTCCATAAAACTGGGTCAGAATGTGTAGGGCCATAGACTCTTAAAATTGTAAAAACAACATCATCAATTTTTATTTTAACCAAAACGCACCTACCCTCTTCATCCTTCTCATGAGAAATAAATGAAATATTCAAACATTTATGACACAGAATTGCCACTCCGATCTTGTGAAGGACAAACTGGGAAAAATAAAACTTGCCCACCCATTGCTTCTTGAGCTTGGTAATTTCTGCTTCTGTGACATGGATCTTTAGAAGTAATGCTAAATTATGTTTTAATCTAGAAAGATGAGACAAGACCCATTGTCGCTTTATAGGATTTTTTTAAGCCTTTCACGTTCAATGTTGTTATTTTGAGCTGCATTTTACCGAAATCATGATGTAACAACAAAGAATACTTAATTGAAAACATAATAAGAATCCATGAAAGAATCACAAGAGGATAGAAAAGACAGGTAGATTAAAGTAGTGGAAATAAGAAAAAATAAAGTGGAAATTACCCCTGAAGAAAGATAGAATCAGGAAGGCAACACAGGCAGTAAAAAATACCTCAGTTGTGGAAATGATGGTAATGAGAGAAGAAGTAATCCTGGGGAATGCAGCGAGAATGGAGATCCTAAAACAGACGGAATCAGGCTCTGCACCAGCGGCAAAATAAAAATATAATAAACTCTAAATAATATATAAATATTTGATATATATAATAACTGGGTAAAAACATAAGGGATGAAAAATACAACATAAGACGTGCCATAAAGAACAAAGGGAGGGAATCTATAGCTGCATTATAAAAGACGAAAGAACGAATACTCCATGCATGGGCTGAATAACAGAATACAAGGGGAGAAAATATAAGGATAGAAGAGTAACTACTCAAAGTCAATATAGTACCTGAAAGAAAGAACCAATAAGTTAAACATACTAATATCAAACAAATTATCAAAACATTAATCATGTTTTGGCTGTAGTGCCAATCTCCATATCCTCATGGCTATGGCTATGTTGACGAAGAAAAGTCTGAAGTTGAGATGGATCTTTTAAAGAGTAAAAGTTTTCCTTATAATTGATTTTAAAAGTACAGGGATGAACTAAGCAGTATCTTATGTGCATGGATTTTACTTGTGGGTGAAATTCAAGGAAGCCTTTCTGTCTGGCAGCCGTTGTGTTTGACACATCCTGCGAGGAAAACACCTTGTGGAGAGACCATTGCAGATGTTTAGCAGCAAAAAGAATACTAATTAAGTTTGTATTTTACATAAAGAGGATAAATATACCCCTGGGTCTAGAAGCAGCAGAAAAAGAGAAAAAGGTTTGGGACCTGAATAGTGAGCCCTTTGGATGTTGAGCAAGCTATTATCCTGAAGATGTACTATGGAAGGAAGTGCTTTTTGCAGGAAGGATATCATGTTAGAGCCCTCTGAGTTCTCTGGGATACCATGAAGATGAAAAATGTTCCTTCGATTTCTATTTTCCAAATCCTCTGTTGCTCTCTTGAGTTCCTCAATATCCTTCGTCAACTGAGAAGCATCAGGAACAGAGCTCTCCACTTCAACAATACGCTATTCTACATTCACAAGCCGTTGTTCGTGCTTGGACCATTTCTCCTCAATACATATAAGGGCAGCATTAGTTTCTATCACAAAGTGCTTTAGTGCTTTAATTTCTTCCATAACGTCCTCTAGCATAAGAGTGGGTGGTAATTTGGAAAGAGAATCTGTGTCCTTCTTGGGTCTGTGACTGAAGCAGGTGGCTTTTTTACAAAGATGTGGAAGGAGTTGCAGAGTCAATGAGGCAATAATTCTTCTTCTTCTCCGTAAAAGCAGAACAAATATCTGGAGCAAGGTCCCAGTTGATGATTCTTGTTTCAAATGTTGAGTTTAGTAAAGTTCAGGAGGGATGTATCTTTCTGCTTCTTCTACAAGTGTCTACCCATAAATATGAGTGACGTCACTTTAGTATTTATGAGGGAAAAGGGCACTCCTTGCGTGTACAAAAGGTCTATGAAGCACAAGAAAAGGGAAAAAACGTCCAAGGTTGTGAACCTGAAATACAGCAACCGCTTAGGAAGAATGTGTCAAATTTAATATGATTTGCTATTTAGATGAAGAGAACTCCTCCCCTGGTAATAAACATTTACAACCAAAACAGTAGTAGTACGAATTATGAATAGATACAGAAACTATAGTCCACCGTCATTAATTTAAGACTGTAGAATTAATGATGGTCCCACATTCAAATTAGTGAGATGAGCTTTGTTTAATGAGGCTCTTATTGTGGTTAAAACATTGCCATAGAAAAGCTTGGGATGTAGCAATTATTTATTTCTCAGGTTCTGAGTTGGTAAATTTATGTCACCAGATTCATACAAAAACATCTCCTCTTGCTCAAGCAATGCCTCAACTCCCTTAACATGATTGGGGAATGCATTAACCAGTGAAACCACTGTTGTTGCTGTGTGTTATGATAAGGTGAGCAGAAAGATGGGTGATATGTAGAGTCATGTGTGCATACACTTGCTAGACCAACATTATTATATGTGAAATCTTCTAGTGAATAGCAATAATCCTTTTTAATTAGGATCTGCTAATCAGGTGAGGTGTCTGTTTATTGCTTTTTTAACAGTTTGAAGGTTGGAGTGGAAAGCTCCAGTTGTCTCTGAATAGCCCACGCATGGCAGGGAACAACCTAATCAGAAGTGTAAAAAAATACAAAGGTAAAAACTATTCAAAGCTGCCTCTTTCCCATAACCAATTCTGACATCCACTCATCAACTGGTGAATTATGTTGGATTATGCATCTACCCACCACTAGGTAGAGACAAGAGTAAATTGCGTTCCTTTAACCCCTTCACTTCCAGGCTTTTTCCACATCCTCTGCCAAGCCTTTTTTTTGCTATTTGGGGTAGTTCATGATTAGGCCCTCCTAACATTTTGTCTCCATAAGCTACCAATGCCACATTTGTGTCCTGTTTTCCAACTTCCTAAGATAAGAGTTCTAGAGGTACCCAGAGTTTGTGGGTTCCCCCAGGAGGAGACCAAGAATTTTGCCAAAATACAGCTAAAATGTTTTTTTTTTTTAAACAAAATTGGAAAAAGGGGTGCAGAAGAAAGCATGTGTTTTTTTCTCTGAAAATGGCATCAGCAAAGGGTTTTCAGTGCTACGATCACCATATTCCCAGCTTTCAGGAAAAGGCAGACTTGACCAATAAAACCACATTTTCCAACACAATTGTGGCATTTTACTGGCATGTACCCCATTTTTGCTATTTTTTATGCTTTCAGGCTCCTTTAGTTATTGCCAGAAATGGGTGTGAAACCAATGCTGGATCCCATTCAGCTAAACATTTCTGAAAAGTAGACAGAATTCAGAATTTTGCAATGGGTCACTTGTGTAGATCCTTCAAAGTTTTTATACAGGAATTAACAGCTAAAGTAAAACAATATTGAAATTGAGGTGAAGAAAGAGACACTTCTGTCCACATTTTCTTCTATAACTTTTTCCAGGTATGGCAGATTTTTTAAAGCAATATACCACTACGTCTGCTGGACTCTTCTGGTTGTGGCAATATATAGGGCTTGTAGGTTCATCAAGAACCGTAGGTACCGAGAGCCAATATGCACCTTGCAATGGGTTTTCTTTGTATATCTGATGTACAGCAATTAATTTGGTGAAATGTAAAGAGAAAAAATAGGTATCAAGGAAAGCTAAGGTGTTGAGAAGCAGTGGTTATTTGCACATCTCTGTATTCCGGGGGCTCCCCATACTAGCATGTGAGTTACAGGGCATTTCTCAAATAGATGTCTTTTTTATACACTGTCTTACATTTGAAGGGAAAAAACTTAGAGGAAGACAAGGGGCAATAACACTTGTTCTTCTATTTTGTGTTCCCCCAAGTCTCCCAATAAAAATGGCATCTCACTTGTGTGGGTAGACCTAGTGCCCGCAACAGGAAACGCAGCATGGACACATCACATTTTGACATTGAAATCTGACGTCTTTTTGGAAAGTGCCTAGCTATGGCTTTTGGGCTCAAGCTCAGCCGGAACCTAGGTAAACCTATCAAACCTGTGTATTTTTGAAAACTAGACACCTAGAGGAACCCAGGATGGGGTAACTTGTGGAGCTCCCACAGGTTCTGTTACTCAGGATCCTTTGAAAACCTCAAAATTTGGCCAAAAAAACACTTTTCCCTCACATTTCGTTGATAGAAAGTTCTGGAATCTGAGAGGTGCCACAAATCTGCTTCCACCCAGCATTCCACCAAGTCTCCCAATAAAAATGGTACCTCACTTGTTGGGTAGGCCTAGTGCTCGCAACAGGAAATGCCCCAAAACACTACGTGGACACATCACATTTTCCCAAAGAAAACTGACCTGTTTTTTGCAAAGTGCCTAGGTTTGGATTTTGGCCTCCAGCTCATCCGGCACTTAGGAAAACCTTTAAACCTGGACATTTCTGAAAACTAGGCACCTTGGGAAACTCAGCATGGGGTAACTTGTGGCGCTCTCACCAGGGTCTGTAACCCAGAATCCTTAGCAAACCTCAAAATATGGCCAAAAAAAAGTTTTTCCTCACATTTCGGTTCTGCAAAGTTCTGAAATCTGAGGGGAGACACAAACTTCTTTCTACCCAGCATTCCCCCCATCTCCCGATAAAAATTGTACTGTGTGAGTAGGCCTAGTGCCGGTAACAGGAAATGCCCCAAAACACTACATGGACACATCAAAATTATCAACTACAATACTACGTGTTTTTGCAGGGGGGGCACCTGCGTTTTTTTTCTGCACATATCTGTGTGGGATCACCGCACTGGCACAAATTTCCTACCAGCCGAGTTCCCCTCAGTCTCCCGACAAACATGATACCTCACTTGTGTAGGTGGGCTAAGTGCCTGTGACAGGAATAGCCAAAAACATGTAGAAATTAAGGGGGAAGCCTAAAAGGGCAGATTGTAAAAAAAACGATTTTAGGCTGACAAGTGGGGACAGGATTTTTACCAGTATAGATGCGACAGTGCTGGGTGGTAGGAATTTTGTGGATTCCTGCAGTGTCCGGAAGGTTCCATCACAAAAATGTGGGGAAAATGTGTGATTTCAAGCAAAGTTGGAGGTTTGCAGGGCATTGTAGGTAAGAAAATGGTGCATGTGAAGCACACCACCCTGGACTCACACAGGTGTTTAATTTTCAGATGTGTCTAGGTCTTGTAGATTTTTCAACATAGCAGCGTCCCACAGTCCAAAAAGTGCAGCCCTCACCATTCTAAGTGGGACGAATTTGAGAGTTAGCCAAGCTCTCATCGCCCAAATGTAAAACCAAAATCCAAAACAATCAAACGTCCTCTTGCTTGCCATTGGGATAAGATCTTTAGTGTGTGGGGGGAGAGCTGAAAGAGAGTTACCCCCTTTGGTTGGGGTGGGGGCATGCCCATGGCTATACTGGTTGGTAGCCACCACCCCACTATTTTTTATTTTTTTTATTCCCTGGCATCTGGCTTTCTGCCCACTGGGTAGTGGATCGGGGGTAATTGCCCCACCTGCCCACGGGTGGGCAGAACAACATTGTCCCCATTTATTTGGGATGGGGGTATGGCCATACCCTACCCTCTTTTTTGAAAATAAATCTTCCCTGGTGTCTAATAGGATTACTGCCCCCTTGGGGCAGATGGGCCTTACAAAAATAGGCTGATCTGCCCCCCAGGGTGACAAAAATGGCAAACAGTAATGGACCCCCATGGGGAGCGACCCTTGCCCAATTGATTTCCCCCCCAAAACAAAACACACACACCAATCCCTGGTACCTAAGTGGTTTCTGCCCCCTTGGAGGCAGATGGGCCTAATTCAAATAGGCCAATCTGCCTCCAAGGGGGGCAGAAATGATCTAAAATAAATTTGCCCTCCTGGGGAGCTACACTTGCCTAAGGGGTCACTCCCGTTCTGTAAAAAAAAAATCCCTGGTGTCTAGTGGTTTCTGCCTCCCTTGGGGTAGCTTGGCCTAATTAAAATAGCCCAATCTGCTCACAAGGGGGGCAGAAATGGCCTAAAATAAAATTGCCCCCCAGGGGAGCAACCCTTGCCTAGGGGTCACTCCCCTTGCGTGAAATTGGTACAAAATATATCCCTTGTGTCTAGTGTTTTTTTCCCCGCTTGAGGGTAGATTGGCCTAAGAATAGTAGGTCGATCTGCCCCCAAGGTGGCAGAAATCGCCTAAAATAAAATTGCCTTCCAGAAGAGTGACCCTTGCCCAAGGGGTTGCTCCCCATCTGTAAACGAAAAAAAAAATCCCTGGTGCCTAATGGTTTTAGCCCCCCTTGGGGGCAGCTCACCCCAATTAAAATAGTCCGATCTGCCCCCAAGGGGGGCAGAAGTGGCTTAAAATAAATTTGCCCCCAAGGGGAGCGACCCTTGCCTATGGGGTCACGCCCCTTGGGTGAAAGTGGCGTTAAAAACAAATCCCTAGTGTCCGATGGTTTCTGTACCCATTGGTAGCAGATTGGCCTAATAAAAATAGGTGGATCTGCCCCCTAGGGGGTCAGAAATGGCCTAAAATAAATTTGCACCCCAGGGGAGTGACCTTTGCTAAGAAGTCTCTCCCCACCTGTGAAAAAAAAAGAAAAAAGGTAAACGATCCCTATCGTCTAGAGGATTCTGCCCTCCTGAGGGGGCAGAAGTAGCCTTATAAAAATGCCCCTCACTGGGGAGCAACCCTTTCCCAATGGGTCACTCCCCTTTATTGTTTACATCAAAACAATAAAATCCCTGGTGTCTAGTGGGCATTCCTGCAGCCTGATCGCTATGCGAGCGGGCTGCAGGAATGCTCAGAAAGACATCAAAGGAAAGGAATAGCCTTTCCTTTCCTTTGATGCGTCTCTGATCTCCCCCACCCCCGACTGGAAGAGAAATGCAAGCATTTCTCTTCAGATCCCACTGGAAGATGGGAGCGACCTCTGATGATGTCAACGCGTGATCACGCAATAACATCACAGACATCACTTGGGAAGCCGGGGGGTGCGGAAGGGGAAGTGATTCCCCTTTCATCTCTGCCCAGGGCAGTGGGGTGGGAGGCCCTCAGGGGAGTGCTAACGCTTCCCCCGTTGGCCGGTCCCAGGACGTAATGGTTACATCCGTGGCGCCCCAGCGCAGCACCAACGGATTTAACCATTACGTTCATGGCGTGGAAGGGGTTAAGATTCAAGTAAATCAGATGAAAGAACTACAGTGTACACCCAATATTTAAAAAGATGTGAACCCCAGAAGTAGATGTTAGTAGTGAAAATAAAGTGAGTTAATGTAATCAGTTATCCTGTGTAAAAGAATGTTGTTAAGTTTAGGGAAATGATAAGAGAATGGTGGCGAAGGAAAGTGAACTAGTTAGGGAGGGATGATCAAGCTGGGATTATATGGCTACATCCCTAACTGATTCGTTGTAATAGGCACAAACAAGTAAGGTGCCATAGGAAGATGATCTTATCTTCTTTTCTCTTATCCTGTATGAGAGGTTTGTGATTAAGAAATATAACCCCCTGGTGAAATATCATGCTATTCACCACACAATTCTCTTCTCATACACTCATTCACTCTAATGCGCTATCTTAGCAAAGGAATACCAAAAAATAATATTTAGTAAGTAACTTCATACACGGTTAAAATGTAAAAAGCACAATCATTAAAAAATCAAACAGGCCCTTCAAGGGACCTCTGTACGATCTCTGGTCTAACAAGAATGGGAGACAAAACACAAAACACCCTCCCTGATCTATCATCTCTTGCTGTTCTTATTTAGGTATACAATGGCCAATTGATTTGTGCACCCAGTTTCTCATCTATTCTTGGCCAGTTCCAAAGGGTCCAGCAATCCAGATTGCATCAATGCGTTTTGGTGGTCTTTCACAATTCTTTCACCACCTTCCTCAGGACATATTCATTTCATATCTGTACAAGAATAAGAAATGACCAAATAAAATACACAGATTCCAAATTCCTACAACTCCCCATTACTTAAGAAGCCCTCTTAAAAGCCTAAAACCATCACTTGTATCCCCCCAATTCCACCGGGGCATTAGTTAAAACAAAACAAAAATACCTCTTTGGGATACCTCCCTTTTTTCTTTATTAAAACATCACATAAAAACACCAAGCATGAGCAATGAATCTAGTTGGTGCCAGCTCAACTAAGACCAAACAAACTTTTAGTCATCATTATTCAGCCACAACACTCACCTGCATCCATGAGTCATACAAGTATCAAAATTCACTAATAATCATCAGATCGTATCTTCATCCAGAGAGTGTTTCTTACTTCTCCGTCATCCAAAGACAGGTCACTTTCTTTTGGGCATAACAAATTAATAGGCAATTAATCATATTGAGGGGACCCAACAGGGCAACAGGTCCCCAATGTCTATTTTCACCCTTGGGTCACCATCCACATGTGGCGTCCAATCTCTAACCCCAAATCATAATATTTGTGAATAAAATGAACACCATATACTGCTCAAGAAAACAATCTAACCCAAAACCATCACAAAGTATTATCCCTGTCTATTATTGTGTATTCCACTATTTCCTCAAATTCATAGGAATGTTTCAAAATAAGTACTGTGCTGCTGATTTGGCTCTCAGTTTCAAATCTCTGGGCAAAAAAGAGGAATAAAACAGATTTCCTTATCTCTAAAAACTACAACACTTTCTAGGTTGCCTCAACAGGATATCTATATTCTTTCAGTTGATATGGGCAACACCTTCTAATCTCTGCAACGGGCAAAATTATCACCCTTACAGGCACATAAATGCTTCATTATGCCCACAGAACAATCCATTTTGCCTTATACAAAACATATATGTGGCATTAAAAGTATGTGTCTAGATTATTCCCCATATATCAATATTTTGGGGACGCATGTATACAAATGTTATATAACTGGTGGCTATCTACTCCCGTCCTGGAGATGGCACCATCCCGGTATTGTTTTAAGGATGGACGCAGGTTATCTACACAGCAACACCAGTTAGGTTGCATTACTAAAGGGGCCAAGTCCCAGAGTCACGTTAGTATTAGAGCCCAAAGTGCAATGCGCTGGGCTCAAGATAAACTTTATCCTCCTTTTATCGCATAAACCACCCTCAATTCCAGATTCGCCCACTGCTAGTTCCAAATTCTCCTTACCTTTTCAATAGAATAGCATTAATGTTCTTGCTTCTTTTGACAATGAATTAAGCTGTCTACGTCTGGCTTGGGTGAGCAAAGAAGAAAAATACCTCAAAGATGGAAAGGACAATTTCAGAAGCTGCCACCCGGATACTTATAAGCCCACCATCATTAAAATCAGCCTACTTTGGCTAGAAAAGGGAAGAAGTTTGGTTCCCTGGGGGGCAGCTGGGATCGGCGATGCTGCAGCGTGCCCTGGAAAGCTTTACAATCAGCTTTGTCAGTCAGGCAGGGAGCCCCCAGAATAGCCCAGGGCACCATATGACCAGGGTGCTCTACGAGGATCAGGGGCATGCAGCCAGTTTAAAAAAGAAGAAAGTTTGGACCAGAAGTGTGTAATCTAAAAACAGAGCAAAAGGGAAAAAGCCCACGGTATATGAAACTTAGTATCACAGGACCCAAAAAGCTGGTCCTGTGGAGAGAGTCCCATGAGCACTCATACAGGCACTAGTCGTATATATGTTAGCCTGATCTTTCCATAAAAGGTAATGCCACCACCAAGAGGCTGTAAGATGTGCATTGGGGGCCAGTAGTACAGCAGCCCCCGTAGGAGCCCTAGTTTAAAGGGCTGGCATTCTGAGTGACCATAGGGTTTGAATTGGTAACCAAGGCAAATAATTGTGTTGTTTTCAAGCACTCTTGGAGGTTGGATTTTTGTTGTAGCTGTTGTTGCAGCCTAAGAATGGTTTGTAGCATGTGAAAAATTTGGAAAAAAGGCTCATGCATGCAATTGAGTGAATATTGAAATGTTTTGTTGACTATGACAAAGTTAATAGCGAACCAGTACTTGTGCACATGAGTGAAATGATTTCTTGACAATGACAATGTTGACGTGAATCATTACAAGTATTAAGGAATGTCATTGTGAGATGCTACCATAGTTAATGCTTTTAATGACACTGCATTGATTTATTATGACATATTTCAGCTGTTTTATTGTAGTGACACCCTGACAAAGCCAGTAGGTCTGACTTTTGATAGCTACACTCCATTATATTGTGGTTAGTACATGTAAGGGCTATTGTTGTTTTAGGGTTCGAAGGTTAATAAGGTGAGAACATGTCACTCTAGAATTTTCACATGTCAGCTTGTAGATTTGTGTGAGGTAATCCAAAGGTATTGAATAATGTGCACATAAGCAAGTACTTTTCCTTTTTATAGGTAAAAGTACTGATTAAGGACTTGATTTAAATATTGTCAGATGTGTTACTCCATCACAACAATGACGGATTTCCCTTCTCCCAACTTCTAAATCCCATAGGAAATAATGGGATTTAAATTTCGGCAGACCGGATACCCATTACCGTTGTCGCTGGGTGATCCATCCACCAATATCTAAATCAGGCCCTAAATGACTTCATGGGTTTTTGTTGCTTCATGTCTGCAGTCTGGGGTACTAGCCCACACCACTTCCCATAAGTAGTCTTTCGACCTCTTTGGCTCACTACACTGAAGGAATCAAGTTCTACACAAGGAACTTTGTTCCCAGTAGAGGGAAGGGTGTGGATGTGTTAATTAAGAAGGACCTACATTCCTTTAATTTCATAACCAACTTTGTTACACCATTACAACACAATGATAATTTTGCATTGCCAACTGGTCCACTAGCCATTATTTTAAGATACGTTTCCATTACACAGGCCCTCAATTTTCATGATGGCCAGCAAACAACACTACAAATTTCTCAGTCTTCACCGATGACAGCTAAGCAAAAATTGTAAATGTGCAACATGTAGAATCTAGTTCTCAGGAAGTGACACCATTCACTGCAAAGGCATTTATGGAAAAGTCTCATTATTGACCAGAAGCTTTTGCCTTTGTTTGTTTGTCCCCAGCCTAACATGACTGCATCATTATTCATCATATTCACTGCAGGGGCTTTTTTATGTGAAAGTTTATTTCACTTGAAGGCTGAATTAGTTTTGTCTTTGTTTGTTTGACTCCTGGCCAAAATGACTGCTTCATTATTCATCATTATTCATCCATATACCTTGTACACTGAGGACAACATTTCATGGATCCCTGACATAATATCGATGCATACAAATTGAAGCACAAAAATGGCAGAAATTAAATATTTATCACAAAAATATCGACTTCCTATACTTAACTAATAAAACAACAAATGTTGAGAAATCAAATATCGTTGTTAAATATATTGATTTTTACCTATATTTGAAATAGAAACATAGAAAACAAAAATATTGTTACCTTTAAATAAACATATAATATGTCAAAATATTGAATCACACAATATCAGCTACAATATTATTGCAACATAATTACATAATCTTTCCTAAATATAATAAACTTACTTTTGTCATAAAACAATTATTGGAAATAAATGTAAGCATGTAATATACATTAAATTAAGTACACATTGCATAAACAGAATCTTTACCATTCACCCAAATAACTTTTACACCTAAAATGATAAAAATGCAACCCAAAAATATATTACCAATAACTACGAACACTTAACAATGACTTAAACAGTGACTTAAATATATAGACACACACACATATATATATATATATATATTCAAAACTGACAACTATCAGTCATACATTAAAGATAAAACCTAAAATAGTGTTTACCATAGGACATAATAGATAAGAAAATTCAAACTAAAACTAAACCAACCAATAAAATTAAAGTAAAAACTAATTTAACTGATAAAATCAGACAACAAATTAAATCAACAATATAAAAAGCATGCTAAATTAAACAACTAAAAACTTAAAAAATGACAAATGTTGCAGCTGAGGAAACTCTGCCAGATTCTGTCACCAGAGCATTAAAAACTAACCAAGCAAGTAACATGTATATTTAAACGAAAGCATACTTAATAAACTTGAAAACATCAAAAAACAAATATTGAATAAAACACTCGGAAACTTCTATATCTTAACGTAGACTTCTTAAAAAACAAAACTTTCACTTGAAAAAGTGATAATCTGCCAAAAAAAAAAACAGAAGCCAGCAAAAAATATCTGAAAGTTCCTATAATTTAATTTATTTAAAAAAAAATTTAAACTTGCCCAAATAGCGGGTAAAAATAAACAACTTCAACCACTACAAACTACCACCAAATTAGCATTTTAAATGAACCTGACACTTGTTCTATCCAACAAAAAAAAACACCTTCTCCACATTAGAAGACCCCTAATAGAAAAACTGCAAAACTATGTTAAATATATAAACAGAACATACATGTAGGTGTTCAAAATAGAACAGTTGCATAATTTTACATGTAAATAAGAAACGTTCAAACTTTAAAATATTGAATATATTTATACTATTACATTACTTTCAGATACAATGACAGAGGCAGCAATGTACATAGCTTCACAAGAAGGAAAGCCATTACTAAATCACACATGTTACACCTGCAGCCAAGAAAGTGCATCAATAGAAAATATTAAGTGGAGTTTACCAAACATTATTCTATTACATGCTATGGGATGGAAACTACAAAACATAATGTTGTAATGTATGTAAGAGAACAACCCCACCCCTCAAATGTGACATAAATAGAAGTAAGAGAGAAATTGCTGCATATCAGAGAGGCAAGCACTAGTTCGCAGCAACCCACAACCAACATTTTGAAAGGTATAGGGCCAGGTGTATCATTTTTTCAAATAGTGATTACCTAATTGCGATTATCTGCAACTCCCAATTACGTAATCACTATTTGAATGTATGAAACTCCAGGAGTTTCATTTAGCAATTCCCAATGGCTCGCAAATCTCCGTACCTCATTAATATTCATGAGGTAGGTCACAATTTGCGACCCATTGTGAATGGCAATAATCACAGGATTGGTAGTCTGCTGGGCTCAGCACACCACCATGTCTGTGATTGCCTTTAAATAAAGCAATCTTTTTTTTTTTTTAAAGGCAGTCTATTTTCCTTAAAAGAAAATGGGAGGCATTTAAAAAAGAAGAATGAAAAGTTTTCTTTTCATTTTTTAAGAGCAGGCAGTGGTCTGTAGGACCACTGCCTGCTCTTACATTTTTTTTCTCGCTACCATTCACAAAGGGGAAGTGGTCCTTTGGTGACCCCTTTCTGTTTGTGAATGGGTTACCACCTGCTTGAAGTAGGTGGTAAAATGTGAATCTTTTGTGGCCGCATTTGGGTGCTATTCATTATTAGGAACGTATGACCTTGACATACCCCTTCCTAATGTCGAATCGGTATGTAGTCGCAATTCAAATTTGCGATTCTGTAACAAGTTACTGAATCGCAAATTGGAATTCATACATACTAAAATGCATTTCTGCGATTGCAAGTGGCCCGTTGGGCCATTTGCAATCGCAATAATGCATGATACATCTGGCCCAAACTGTCTAAAGTTCCTGAACGCATCACAGGCAAATTACCACATATACCCACTTTAAAATGTTTAATTGCATGGACCAAAAAAGTCACCAGTGATCCTCCTTTTGCCCCTAGAAGATGTGACTGACTGCTTTCTAGAGAAAGGATAAGACAATTGGGGCACTTCCGAGTGGGCAACCGACTTAGCACAAACTTCAAAGAGTGAGAAAGTAAACGGCATTCATGTCTCCAAATTGATTATAAAAAGGAGAGATTGAGCCTCCCAACTATTTGTCAACCTGAAACTGTTCATCAGCATAGAGAGGCTGAGCATAGCCTATGCTAGTAGTAACCACTACTGGGTACTGAGGGTTTTGCAGTCTCTCTGCTGGGTGAGGAGAATCAGGAGAATCAAGAACACTCGCCCTGGAGCCTGAAGCTCCAGCTACTATCTGACCTAAGACCAGTGGACCCTGTGAGGAGAAGGAGATTGTCTGAAGGGCGTGATCATGCCAAGTGGATACCGGGAAGTGGATTGTGAGATTATGGTTCGTTGGAATCAGTGCACCAATTTGGTTGGCTACTTGTGCGTGCTGTGGGTTACTCCCACTTATCAGGGAGAAGCCATGGAGAAGATTTGACTGCTGTACGGATCAAGACATTCTTCCGTGTGCATAGTTTGTGGCCTCCGTATGCCAGGTGGGAGGCTGTAATGAAGAATAAGGCACACTGTCCTTTGCAGCATCATGATCTAAAGAGGGCTGTCACCTTCTTGTGCTGTTCCTACCCCTGTATGCTATGGTAGATATTGAGGGGCATAGCCCTGGTACATTGCTGTAATGAGACGAGGGATGTTTCCCTTTGCAGTGCTGTGACCTGAAGGTGCTGTTGCCCTATGTGCCACTAAGTACAACCTGTGTATGCCAGAAGGGTGCTGTGGTGAAGTGAGAGGGGTGCTATTCTGGTGTAGAGTGTAGGCATGAAGAAGAAGCTTATAACCCCTGGAGGAAGAGCAATGTCATTCACCGAGACCAAGGATCTGCTGCCGGATTGAGAAAGACATCCCGTGTGACCAGAGGAGCACCATGGACACCTGACGCCTTGACTGCAGCATCGCAAGGTTTACTCATCTCTGGGCCTCAGACACTCACTCGGGCACTCCAGCAAGAGCGAGTAAGACTAAATACCGGCCTACTGGGCCTTGGCGGGACTTACTCTGACTGACGTGGTAAAGCAAGGGGGCACTTAGACTTTGTCAAAGGCATTCAGGAACTTCTAAGACTTGTACTCGCTAGTGAGGACTATCATGGATGTCACCTCGCATAAATGAGGAATAACCATGGTCAGGATGTGGGACATGAGAGCTAGAGCAGGTTAACCTAGCGTGACTGCCTTATGAAGACGTATATTATTTATGGAGTGATGTATTGTACTTTATGTTGATAGATAAATACTCCCCCTTACATAGAAGCAAGCATTTGACGGGACAGTCATTTGTAGGAGATTGCTGGATGTATTTTGAGTTATGAGTCTGTATTCACACCACACCCGCCTCCTCCCTGGGTAGCCTTGGACTGCTCAAATCACACTACCATTGAGAGTCAAGGGTTGAAGAGGAACTTGGCCTAGTTCTTCAGAGTAGGCCATGCCCTGGCACAGTTGGGCCTAGAAGCTCCTGTTTGTCCCATGGCCCTTTGAATGGGGTCGCTTTAGCACCACCTTTGTGGTGGTGCTAAAGGTGCCCAGATAGCCAAACTCCAAAACATGGGAAATATGTTTAGCTAAAAACTGCTCTGAGAAGTGAGAGGAGACTGGGACTAATCTGCTCCTCTATCCACTCAAGGTGAATCCCCTGCTACAATCTCCTAAGCAGCAGCAAATCCTGTTCTGCAATCCTTCTCTAAAGGGCTATCAGCTTCATGGAATTCTCGTCACCTGCAGCATCCAACCTTGTCCCCCTGAAGAAGAATGAAGATATTTTTCCAGTGACTTCGTCCAGCAGCCCTCCGACAATGACAATTCTCCTCAGAACATTTTTCTTCAAATGTCTTCCCAGTCCGAAGGTATGTGCCGACTGGGCCCAATCCACGCTTTGTATCTAATCCGTGCACTATTGTGATCAGCTATATTTTTTTACTTTGACCTGGTCTCACACCACTAGATGCCCATGGCTGACACTTTGATCTTTAAGTACTTTGGCCATGCCATAACTGCACCTGGACTCCCTCTCTTGCCCTTCCACCCCCCTCTATTGACATCAATGGACACCTGGGTACATTTTTTCTGGTCAACTGTCGCTCTCTATCAGCGCACAGTCTACATATTTTTTCACTACTTGAAGAATGTCGTCCTGATATCCTGTTCCTGATGGAAACATGGCTCAAGGACAACTCTTCTCCTGAAGTTGTAAGGTCTCTACCTCAGGATTATTCAATCACCCGCCTAGATAGACCCCATGCAAGGGGCGGAGGCATTGCAATTATCCACAAGAATTCGATTAAATGCTTGACTACTCCACTAGATATCTCCAACTGTGAAAGTCTATTTTTTTCTTTAACCTTCAACGCTACATTCACTTTCTCTGGAATACTCATCTACCGTCCTCCTGGCCCATATGGGGCTTTGTACAGGCCTTGCCAGACCTTGTAGCTGATATCTCTTGCAAAACATCCAATTTTACCATACTTGGAGACTTTAATATTCATGCAGATGACATACATTGTTCGGCTGCTAAAACTATTCTCTCCAACCTGGTGTCATTAGACCTGACTCAGCTCATTACAGGACCATCCCATATTAAAGGCCGTACTATTGATTTAGTTTTTAGTAATCTTCCCAACCTTTTTTTCGATACCGCTCTTCCTCTGATCTGGACAGATCACCACCTACTGTCATTTGTACAACCGGGTGGGCTTCCTCTTCCCCACTTAAGGCCCATAAAGTCAACTTCTCGCCAGTGGTCTAAATTGGACCCCAGGGAATGGCAGGACACTCTTCACCTCCTATCCTCCAAATATGATGAGTCCAGCATGGGTCTCATAGAAGATTTTAATAACTGGATTTCTACATCATTCGACACTCTTCTTCCAGTTAAGACGACTATCAGAAGGACTAATCTCAAGGCCAAACCCTGGTTCACCTCCCAACTGTCGGAACAAAAGAAAGAGTGTAAGAAGCTAGAAAGACGGTGGAGAAGAGATTACAGTGCCACCTCTGAAAAACAATACAGGACAGCCATCAGAGCCTACCACGAGGGAATTAAATCTGCTCAATCCACATTCTATAGCTCTAGAATTGAACAATCTGCTAATTCCCAGAAAGAGATCTTTAAAGAACTCACTCACATCATCTCTAAGGATTCTCCTATAGAGCCCTCCATGACTCATAGCAATGATTTGGCGGATTTCTTTAAAAAAAAGATCAATGACATCTATTCTTCTTTCCCAGTCATTCCCAGTCAACAATTAGACTGTTACTCACAGAAGGACCCTCAAGTCTCTACAGCCTCGCTCGCAGTCTTTCAGCCTTTGACTGCACACTATAAAATCAGGATCTTCCCTCGACCCCGCTCCTCCTCACATTCTAGCATTGGCTTCTAACATAATGGGCCTCATTACAACCCTGGCGGTCAAAGACCGCCAGGGTTGTTCTGGCGATTGTATCGCCAACAGGCTGGCGGTACAATCTGCCTCATTACGACTGCAGCAGTAGCGCCACAGTCGCACCGCCGGGACCTGCGGTTTCCCGCCATGGTTGTCCGGGCGGTTTCCCGCCATGGTTGTCCCGGCGGTTTCCCGCCATGGTTGTCCCGGCGGTCTTAATCCGCCAGGGCAGCGCTGCTTGCAGCGCTGCCCAAGAGATTACGACTCCCCTTCCCGCCAGCCTGTCCATGGTGGTAGAGACTGCCATGGAAAGGCTGGCGGGAAGGGGAGTCTCGGGGCCCCTTGGGGACCCTGCACTGCCCATGCACTTAGCATGGGCAGTGCAGGGGCCCCCAGGCACAGCCCCACCCTGCTTTTTACTGTCTGCAAAGCATACAGTGTAAAGCGCGACGGGTACAGCTGCACCTGACGCACGGCCGCAACACCCGCCAGCTCCATTAGGAGCCGGCTATAATGTTACGGCTGACATCCCCGCTGGGCAGCAGACGGAAACTCTGTTTCCGACCGCCGGCCCAGCTGGGATGTCATAATGCAGGTGGCAGGATTGCGGCAGCATAGGCAGCCGCTCGGCGGTAAAACCTTGGCGGGCGGAATGAGGGCCAACATCTCCTATATTGACTAACACTCTCAACCAATTTTTAAACTTGACCCCATGCAGCTGAGCAACTATAGACCTATTGCTCTTCTCCCTATTCTGTTTAAAATAATGGAAAAGCATGTCAACAATCAGCTAACTTGTTTCCTAGAAGAGCATGAAGTTCTGCACCCTTCTCAAATTGGATTTAGACCCAAGCACAATACAGAACCAGCCTTACTAGCGGTCATGGAAAACGCCCGCCAGCTTTTACACCGTGGTGGACATGCAGCCATTATTCTGTTAGACCTAAGTGCTGCATTCGACACTGTGGATCACAACATTCTCCTTCAAAGATTTTCTGCTGTAGGAATGGAAGGCACAGTACTGAGCTGGCTCTCCTCATTCTTGAAGGATAGAACGTTTCAAGTCTTTGATCGTTCATTTATATCTAACAACTGTTCCCTTACCAGTGGCGTCCCTCAGGGCTTTTCGTTGAGTCCTACCCTTTTTAAAGTTTATCTTTCCTCTCTAGCTAAAGTGGTGGAACCCCATAACTCTCTCTAGTTTCAAATGCCAATGACACTCAGTTAGTAGTATCACTCTCACACACTGAAAATACTTCTCAATCGAATCTCTCATCCTGTTTGGTGGATATAGCCAGATGGATGGAGGAATCTAAACTCAAACTCAATGATGGGAAATCTGAAGTAATGATTGTAGGCAATTCTGCCCTTTCTAACTCTCCTACATTACTTCCAGAGAATCTTAAAATTCTCCCACCTCCTAAAGACCATATAAAGAGCCTTGGTTTTTGGCTTGACCCTCGTCTTACGATGGACTATCAATCCAAAAAGATCACCTCATCCTGTTTTGGCCTCTTAAGAACTGTGAGGAAAATTCTCAAACTCCTGCCTTTCCTTGCCAGAAGACTTCTTATCCAGGCCTTGATATTGTCACATCTGGATTATGAATTATGGTAATGCCCTCTTTCTTAGTTCCCCTGGCTATGTCAGAAGGAGACTACAGGTAGTACAAAATGCAGTCGCCCATTTACTCAAAACTACATCCAGATATACATTGACCAAACCTGCTTTAGCTTCCCTCCACTGGCTCCCCAAATCAACTCATCCTGTTTTGGCCTCTTAAGAACTATGAGGAAAATTCTCAAACTCCTGCCTTTCCTTGCCAGAAGACTTCTTATCCAGGCCTTGATATTGTCACATCTGGATTATGAATTATGGTAATGCCCTCTTTCTTAGTTCCCCTGGCTATGTCACAAGGTGACTACAGGTAGTACAAAATGCAGTCGCCTGTTTACTCAAAACTACATCCAGATATACATTGGCCAAACCTGCTTTAACTTCCCTCCACTGGCTCCCCAAAAAGCAGCGGATCAACTTTAAGACCCTATGTATGACTCATAAAGCCCTTTAAAAAAAGGGTCCCAAATTTCTCAGGCAAAGTATCTCATTTTCTGTCCCAGCAAGACCTTTGAGGTCCTCTGCTGCCCTGTTAGTTCGTTCCCCTCGTTTTAAGAGAACTATATGGGGAGGTAACACCTTCATAGTCAAAGCTGCACACCTCTGGAACATCCTCCCCCTAGAAGTCCGGCAAGAACATCTAGAATTACCTTTTCGCAAGAAATTGAAGACGTTCTTATTCTCATTATAGACTACTTTACTGGGCTTGTGCTCTGGGCATTGACCTACCTTTTAGCGCTGGGTGGCCTTTTGGTACCCATGCACTCTATACATTTCTTAAACTAAACTAAACTACTAGTTTTTACCTTAATTTTTAAAAACACCTAACTCCAGTTCTACTAATTGGATTTTTGTTGTTTTGGTGCCAGTTCATTTATTAAAATGTACTCTATTTTTCTAAATTGGTATGTGATTTTTGTTTTGTTTTGTGTTTTCACTTCAAAGCTGTTTGTGTGCAGCATAAATATGTACACATTGACTTTGAGATAAGCCTGATTGCTTCTCTGCCAAGCTACCGGTGTGTTAAGCACAGGTTAATTTAGTGACTTTTGTAGTTCACCGGGACAAGGATTGTGGTTGTTTTTTCCTTCAGTAGGGTTCTCAAACCCCTCAATCAATAGCCCAAGTTCTTACAGTGGTTTATACTCATTCACACCCAGGAACAAGAGCCAAGTGATGTTTCACAGTCAAACAAAAATCTGGTGTGTGGCTTTTGAATTAAGTCACACCAGAGCTTGACTGAAGAACCCTTAAGTACTTCTAGGCTTTGAACAAATGCCTACAATGTGTGAAAATCCTCTGATCGATGACTAATATGACATGAACGTTTATTTATTTTTTAGGAAAATCACGTTCATGCAATGTTCAAAGTCAGCAGTCAGAATTGCCCATCATCTGACATAACACAGCCAATGTTTCTGTCTTTTTCAGTGATGATTA
Organism: Pleurodeles waltl; assembly: GCF_031143425.1. Lineage (NCBI taxonomy): Eukaryota > Metazoa > Chordata > Amphibia > Caudata > Salamandridae > Pleurodeles > Pleurodeles waltl. Next base: position 138,906,020 of record NC_090440.1, read on the forward strand.
ATCCCATCTTTAAATACCTTGGTTCAAATCTTTTTAGAACTTGATTCTGACTTCTGTGAGGATGTTGGCCATGATGTAATCTTTCGCTATGAAGTGCATCATAATCCTACCATGCAGATAAATTGATTGAAAAACAGCAATGGTATCAGATACCCTCTGGTTAATCCTCTTGAATGTGACTGAACAAAGCATAAATTGTCGCTATCTTGCCCAGTATTCTATGTCAGTTGTGCACGTCTCTCTCCCTTCCTTGCTTCAGCAACCAATCCTTTTATTTACCTGAGCAGTTGTGACACATGATAAATGGCTTCAGCTTGGAGCCTTCCATTGTGAAAAAGTGGTTGTCTCAAATTCCATGAACTGTTTTATTGCATCAAAGAACTCCCAAACAAGGTACAGTGTTTCCTTGCAAAACAGAGCACTATTATATTTTTGTATTTCTGTTACTGTCCCACCTGAATTGAAATTGTAGTGATCTGCATTTTGGGGTGGCATTGGGTATTCTGAATGGAGACTATGAGCAGTAGGTTTTGTGTCTTGGAGCATTTATGGGCCTCTATATTCATCACTGTCATCATCTCTTCCAGCTTGGCCAGGTTCTGGAGCGATATCAGTATCTCCCTTCGATGCTCTTCCCATTTATCCTAAAGTGTGTGACGGATCACTATTGCCAATATATGTGCCCAGGTTCTCTCAAAGCATGGTAAATGGTGTAGGTGACAGTGTTCTTGGTGGTTACTAGTTGGAAGAAATCCCAAAGCAGATATAAGATACTTTTTATGGTGCAACAGTCACAACTCATTCTGGACCCAGACTCAGTGATCTTAAGGTGGAGTAGAACTAAGGTGAACAAGTTTTCCGTTATTTGTTTTAATTTTATTTAGATGGAGGCACACAATGGTGCTGCATAAATCAGAATAGAGATGATTTGCACTTCACCAGTGCTACCTTTAATGTGAAAGAATTAGTGATGAGTTCATCATTCTCAGTGTTATTGCTGTTGACTTTCTCTTTGTGGAAAATGTCTTTGATCTTGGCTGTTTGAATGTGCTTGTGGATCTCAATTTGTCACCTTTGTCTGTAGTGGGAGCTTGGAGAAGCTTAAATAATTGGCATTAATTATTAATATTAAAACAAACACAACACCCAACCTACTCATACCTCCGGCATGTTGGAATGTTCTACGTGCTTTGTTTTTGGAGACAAATCTGCCTTTCTTTCAGCGATGACAGCTTTTACCACAGCACTAAGAGAAAATATTTTCTTTGCTCTGTCAGACCAATGATTTTGCTGGTTGTACACTGGCATTCAGGCATGCTTTAATTGTTTTGGTGTCAGGAAATGGGTGCATCAGGTAGAAAGCGTTGTGTAATTTAGCAAAAACTAAGAAGATGTAATGACAAAATGTGCAGTGCTGGTGCTCTTTTCAAAGGTGACATACTTCTTCTGGCCACTTTCTGAGCATGAAGTTTTCAAAAATGTTTTTGGAATACTAAAAATTGCCTTGATGTTTTGTAACCAATGAACGACCTAACCACGCAAATGCCACTGAGTGCTATAACAAATAATTAACATAGCCTAGTTGTGAGGATTGTGGTGAATTATATAGTGTGGTTGAGAGATCATACTATGTAATACACTCGCAACACTGTCATGGGTCCAGTCAAATTTGTTTTTATAAAACCTTTAGCTCAACCCTGGGTAGCTGTGGCTTCAAGCAGCAAGGCTTAAACACAGGAACTTGTGTCAGACATTTAGAAGACACTTGTTAGAAGCACCAAACAACAAAATAAGAAAGTCAAACAACATGAAAGAAATCCAGCACACATTTATAAAAAGAGATTATATTTTTAGGTATTTTTGACACCAAGATAAGCAATATCCTTGAGATGGTTACGGAGATATAGGCCCTCATTCTGACCCTGGCAGTTTGTAACCGCCAGGGCAGAGGGCAGAGGAAGCACCGCCAACAGGCTGGCGGTGCTTCCGGGGCAATTCTGACCGCGGCGGTAAAGCCGCGGTCAGAAAAGGGGAACCAGCGGTTTCCCGCCGGTTTTCCCCTGCCCCAGGGAATCCTCCATGGCGGTGCTGCAAGCAGCGCCACCATGGGGATTCCGACCCCTTCCCGCCAGCCTCTTCCTGGCGGTTTACACCGCCAGGAAGAGGCTGGCGGGAACGAGTGTCGTGGGGCCCCTGGGGGCCCCTGCAGTGCCCATGTCACTGGCATGGGCACTGCAGGGGCCCCCTAACAGGGCCCCATTAAGATTTTCAGTGTCTGCTTGGCAGACACTGAAAATCGCGACGGGTGCAACTGCACCCGTCGCACCCCAGCAAATCCGCCGGCTCCATTCGGAGCCGGCTTCATCTTTGCTGGGGCTTTCCCGCTGGGCCAGCGGGCGATCTTTTGAAGATCGCCCGCCGGCCCAGCGGGAAAGTTGGAATGCTCCCCACTGTCATTTGACCGCGGGGCGGTGTTTGGGCGGTTTCCGCCCGGCGGGCGGCGGCCGCCACCCGCCAGGGTCGGAATGACCCCCATTGATTTTAAGGTAAAATGTTATTCTCAGCTTTTTAGTCCAAAGCACAAGCAAGTATTGGTAATCTCAAAGTTTAGAAACTTTTGAAATTTTTTAAAGAGTTTTGTTCAACTACTCCAGCACAAGTGGGGTGACCACATCCCGCAGGAAGAATGTCAGGAGGTCTGCTAAGAAGTATTTGGATAGTTAGCTGGTCACCAAAGCAGTCTCAGGTTCAGTTACACACTTTATATCAAAACCATCATAGACTTTAATACAGTGGTCCTGATGCTGGGGATGTAGGATGCTAAAGATGCTCTGGGTGCTTTGCTGTTGACAGGGGTGTCCTTGCAGTTATTCCCCTGTCCAGGGATGAGGGGGGATGTCATTAGCAACAGAGGACAGAGTCCCTGGGTGCAATCTGGACTCCAATAGCACTCCTGGGTCCAGGGGACTCTGTGCAACTTTTGCCTGCTGAGGATCAGCCTCTCAGAGTACCCAGTGGTGTTTCTCAGTAATTCCAGGAATGTGGCTATCAACTTACTGGATGGGGCTCCTCGAGCTTTGGTGGCCCTGGTGCTGGTTCCAGACGGTCAGCCAACTGACCGTTGGAGTAATTTCTTCGATCTGCCACTCAGGAACATCTCTTCCTTGAGCAAGAATCCATAGGCACAGTTGCCTCTTCCCTAGCTCATGGTGTGGCAGGTGGAGTCCAGCAGATGGTTCAGCCTCTCTTGCCAAGACCAGGGGTTAGCAGGGCAGTCATTCTTTGGTCCTTTCTCCAGTTCGGTCATGATCTGAGTTCTGGGGTGCCAGAGGTGTCATATTCATGCCCAGAAAGTGCCCTGGGGGATGATGCAGTCACTAGCCAAGAGGCTACCATGATCCCTCTTACTCCGTGATCGCTTTGAGCTATGTGGGTAATCTAAGAATCCTGCGATGCACTATTCTGCCCACTACCAAGATGTCTGAAGTCTTCCCTGGATGTTAGGAGCTTGGTAGCCCAACCTAGAGGTGTGGCTACCTGTGGGGTAGAAGCCATCTGGAAACCCTATTTGGGCACTGGTCTCCCTGTCTGTTCTCGCCACCAGCCTGTTTACCTGAAAAAAGGGGCAACCGCACTGGAGTGTGATCGGCATTTGCCCACTAAAGGCGGCTTTACCTTTGAAACTCATCTTTTGTGCCAAAACACTGAATGGCTTCCTGCATGGGGACGTAACACTGTTGTGTAGCTGTTTTAGTTACATCTTCATATGCGTTATTTTAGAAAAACTAGGCCTGCCGCTGTGCATTTTAACTTAGATATATTTTATTCAGCTTTGTTTATTATTTTAACAATAGCCACATTTGCGGTCTTGTCTCATTTTCTCTATCTAGCTGTTCTTTGACTAGGCCAGCACTGCGTTCTTAAAAAATATATTTCTTTCAACCTCTTATTTTTCTCAAGGCTGCAGTAAGATGGGTTGCCGGTAAACATGGTAATGCTTTATCTCTCGTGTTCATAGAAACATAAACATCCTTACGTAGGGACATTTTCTCACAACATCAGCTGTTTTATTATAAAAACACTTCTCTGTCCGATACACGTTAGAGAGATATTCCAGCCAGATTACCACAACTGTATGCTGATTGCTGAACGCTTCGCTACAGCTATGTATGTCGACTACAGGCCTCTTGCTCAGGTATGAGGGATGATGTCTTCCCAGTGGAACCTGAAGGGCAGAACTAGAGCTTAACATGCTGTGCTCTAACATAGCCTAGGTAGGAATTATTTAAAGTACTCTAGTGACAACATGGTAGCGTTATTTTTATGCTTTACTCTCCTTGTCACAAATGTAATTGTTTCATGCTTCATCGTCCTGGTTATTGCAGTCCATGCTTTATTATCTAAGACACAGTTGTTTTATTAAAACCTTATTGAAAAATGTACTGCCTCTGATTGTCCTTGTATATGTGAGACTAATGTAAATGAGAGAAACGGATGTGATCTGAGTGACCACGATTTCCTTAAGGAGTCAATTGTGTCATGTACTCGGCTGCCCAATCATCCCTGCTCTTGGGTGGAGATGAGGCACTGCTAGTTAGCCTGAACAAAACACGGATTAGGCCGACAGGTGTCACCTGTAGTGGGTTAGACTCAGTCCCCCACAGTACAAGTGATTCTGCCGCTTAAATCCAATAGCCTCATCAGAATGATGAGAGCCTACTGACATGGCGCCGCCAACATTTGGTCAGGCTCTAATTTTTGGGTCACTACATACAAAGACACCTCAGTACTATATACAGAGACGTCTGTAGTACTGAGGAAGTAGGGAGTACCTAACTAACGCTGTAGGTTATTCAAGCTTGAAGTATTAAAAGGATAATCCCCATTTGGTGTGCTTATCTCTGAACAAAATTAACCTTTTATCATGGCAAATCCGCAACCTGTAGTAATCGCAGTCAATATGCGACCAACCCTTACTGCACATTTACTGGCACATGGCCTAACGGCCCGGGGGGGATCCAGTTACATTTGTTATTGAGGCTCATCCAGCCTATAGAAGAGAATTTGCTTATTCTTGGGTCACATTTCCAGCAGCTGATGGGAATACAAATACATTTCATCACTATACACCTGCAAATATACCTGCGCAATGCAGAGCATTTGCATATCTAGAAATACCTCTATCTTATCAAGAACACATTCATTTGCTTGATGGCGCCCTACCCCATACAACTTTACACGTTAGGTATGGTCCTCTAAGTAATGATGGTCCTACATGGCCTTTATTGGCGACTTATACACCTCACCCGGCGCAGCAAACTTAACACCAGCTGAAGGCAGTATACACACGATTAGTACAGCTTGTAATGCAAACATTTAACACAAGCCCAGTACATGCTGCTCCGGCGCAACCACATGCAGTAACGCCAGGCATTAATCCTGCAACTGTACATTCGATCATGGGTAAAGTACCCGACAAACGAGAAGAAATTCTGTTTTGGTTAGCTCAAAAGATAAACCCACTGGAAGCAGTATTTCCCCATACGTGACCTCAGGATAAGCATAGAATATTAACTATGTGCTTGCCATTTGGGATGGTTCCCATTATAGATAACTGGAATACTTGGGGAATGGTATTTGCCACGCTCTATACTCCCGCACATGGTACACTGACACTTGACAATTTAGCGGAAGTGTTGAAACAAATTCACGTTGAATACGGGGATGCCCTGGACTTGGGGATGCAACTAATGGGCAATTTCGCCACAGCATCCTCAGTTATATTAAGTAACCTTAAAGGGAAGCAGTCGCACTAGCGGTGTGCATGCTGCTCCAGGACATTCCTCCACAGATTCAGGAATGTGAGCTGCCAAAGATTATCGCAGAGACCTACTCTAGCATTGGTCGAGATAGTCTGGGGGCCAGACCAACAAAACCACAATTTCAGGGTAATTCTAATAAAGATTCTACCAAGCAAGCTCCTCATGGTTCTAAGAAATGCTGGGATAAAAAACAACAAACAAATAAAAAAAAGGGGAGAATCTCCACATACGGAGACCCCACAAAATAGATATTATCTCAGAAATAGAGATAGTATAAAAACACCTGACAGATATCAATATACTGATACACGCCAATCTCATTCCTATCATGACTCGCCGGAAAAACGCAGTGAGAGAGGTGAGTGGTCAGAGCAAAGAACTCAGTACGTGAAACAGAGACAGGAATCACAATGTTCAGCAGAGGTTTCTGTTAAAAAAGAAGAGAAACTTCCCCAACAAAAACCCCAATTCAAAAAGAAAAAGGTGGCAGCAGTTGCAGTCCAACATACCACTCCAGAAGAGGACCCCAGTGAAGAACAAGAAGTAGGCATTAGCGCTATTAGACAGCGCAGCAGAGGTCACAATAGTTCGCCGGAATCTTCTAGAGCATCTGGAGGTGAAAGCAACTGATGACTTCCTACAAGTAGAAACTGCGGACATGCATATCTCCACGCCTGGGTGTACACAGTAACGTTACAGTTAGAAGGAGACATTGAGCACACAATCAACGCAATCTTTTGGGACTGCGTGTAAATATATAATTTATTCTACTAGCCGAAAGGGATTGGCCACCTGAATTTGTCTATATTTGCCCATATGGGGAAGAAGTTATTAAACCTTCTTTCTCACATCTTGTTCCCGAGGAGCTGGCAAAATCCTATGCTATTGATTGGGCATTAGCGCAGACACCCATGTTATATTGCAACCACATAGGGTGAGATAAAGACTCCCCCTATCATGTAATTCCTATTGAAAATCAACCACAACCCCAATATCCAATAAAACATGATGCTAAAGTAACCATGTGGGAAATCCTCACACAACTGGAGTACCAGGCCATAATCGTACCCTGTTTTTAGCCAGTGAATAATCGCTTATTCCCAGTAGCTAAGCCGGACCATTCATACAGAATAGTCTTAGACTACAGACATTTAAAAAGTCATATAGCACAGCACTCATGAAGAACATAGTGCGCAAAAAATACGGAATAACACTGGACATTTCCAATGGTTTCTTCTGCCAAAATATAGTGCCTGAGAGTAGAGACCTAACACGTTTCAGCACACTAGGCTCCCAGAAAAATTCTGTCATTTACCCCAGGGGTGCAAGAACAGCCCAGGACTGTTCATGGCTTGTGTGACTTCAATATTGCACGACATTGACCCTGAAGCATTGTCCTAGATAGATGATATTTATCTCACGGATGATGAATTACTGCAACATTTAAGACGGGTAGCCCGCATTGTTGTAGGATTAGCCAAATTCGGCTACAAATTCAATTTAAAAAAAAACAAAATAACCTTCCTTAGTGTCCTGTTTTTGGGATATGAGCTATCAAACAAAGGAAAGAGCCTAGCGCCTCAATGCTTAGAAAAATGCGCACAGTTACAACCTCCAAATACAATTAAAAAACTCTAATCCCTATTGGGTTTCCTAATTTTTGTCAGAACTTATATTCCTGATTATGCATCATGCATAAAACCTTTATATGACTTAATACGTCCTGATTTTTCCAGTAAATTCTGGACAGTAGAACACACACGCATTCTCAGAGCTTTGGAAACAGACATGCTTGCAGCACAACACCTACACACAAGGGACAACAAAAAACACCTGGTCATCAGAGTAATTGCTGGTGCCATTGGTTGCACCTATGTAACTTTCAATGAGGGTGAGACAGTCCCAATTGCATACAAATCACATTTGTATTCAGCATCAGAACAACGCTTTGCTCCCAATGAGAAAATTCTCACTGCTGTTCAGATGGCTGTCATTAAAGAAAGACCACAAGCCCAGGGGAAACGCATTATTGTCGTATCTCCAATTCCAGCCCTTGAGGCTGTTATTAAAGCAAGTGGTCCGAACGCTAAAGCATTACATCCACGTGGGATTCAATGGGCAGCGTCTTTGACAGCCATTGATGTTTACTACATTTTTGACCCAAAATTGCAAACTCAAGAATTTTTGCAATATAAACTAGAATACCCAGTTCCGGCATATACATTGCCTACTGATCAATATCAAAGAGTCATGTACACTGATGGCTTAGCACAAACCACAGTAGGCACAAAACATCAATACTCCACTGCTTGGGCAGTCGTAATCGGCTACATGGGGGATCATACATTTTGTCCCCTGCATACATACACGCAAACCCTAAGGGATTGCACAGCACAACTAGCAGAGCTAAAGGCTCTGGTGATGGCACTGGAATATACGGACCCTGCACAGTTAACACTGATTTTTTGGGATTCGTACTGCTGTGTCCAGTCCTTCAATGAATACCAGCATTACTGGTGCCAGAATGGGTTCAGAGATTCTAAAGGCAATTCCATCAAACACAGACTACTGACGGGGAAAGTAGCGGATCTGAAGGAAACTCTACCAAACGTCCATGTTGTACATACACTTGGACACTAGCACGTTGGAATACACGTTGCTGGAAATACACTGGCTGATGAAGCAGCCAAATCAGCAGTAGCTATGGCTGCTATTGCTGTAGTAACCCGCTCTGGATAGAAACTGGACAATGACATATGGACTGCCGTGAAATTCATGGCTGAAGGCATGCCCTGTCCAAAAGCATTGCCTGCTAAATAGTCCTACTGAATGGGAGGCTGCCTTGATGCCGAAGTAATAATACCAGGTGTGGGGGCTCGAGTAATTCCAAACATAAGACATGAGATCAGAGTTGACTGAGGCAGTGCATGAGGGTGTTGCATCTGCCCATGCTGGTGTGGTGGCTACAATAGCATTATTGCAAGCACGTTCTTGGTGGCCAGGTCTATACAAACAGGCCAAGCAGTATGTCCTTTGTTGTGACATCTGCCAACAAATGTAGGGTTCCACCGTCAAACACCCACAGCAGACACCCCTCTTAATTTCCAATAAACCATTTCAATGTGTGTACTTGGACCATTGTGGTCCCTTAACACCGGACAGTGCATACAAATATATTTTAGTCGCTGTTGACTCTTGCTCCAGATTTCTATGGGTGTGGCCTCAATGCTCGGCTGACGCTCAGACTGTCATTAAAGATTTGCAAGTCTTTACCAGCACATATACCGTTGTGGCTTTCCACTCGGACCAAGGCCCTGCTTTTGCCTTAAGGGCATTCAGGGACATTATGGGTTCGTCAGGGGTCCAACTCCATTACTCGTCTCCATTCCATCCCGAGGGATATAGTGTAGTGGAGCAACAAAAATATGATTTAAAGCAATCCTTAACAGCCATAGACTTAGGTATGGATTGTAGTTGGCTTAATCACCTGTATGAAGTCCAGAGAGCACTTAACAATCTGTCTAGAAGGTCCCTGGGGGGTTGTACTTCATACTAGTGCCTGTTTGGAACTCAAATGTATGTTACAAATCTTGATGGCCATGGCGTGGAGGCGGCAGAAACACCTTTTGATATAAATGAACGTGTCGCTGTCTTGCAGGAATTACAACAGTTCTGTGACAACAACGCTTCTGCCAGTGCTGCCTCCGCAGGAATTATGGATGTACCAATAAACCTACCGGCTGGATTCCTAAAGTTAGGGATCTAGTATGTGAAAAGGTTGCTGTGAAAAGGAGTTTGTTCCTTCCTATCGTGCACCGGTCCCAGTCTTGGGAATACACGCTACCAGAATTGTCATTTTACCACCGTTGGCTGGTGCTAAAGAAAATTGCTTTGTATCTATCCACAATGTCAAGGTACACCATGTGGGTGATCCTGCACAGCAGAACAAGAGGAGCAGCCAGTAGTTCCCTAATCTCTCTCACTACTGGTCAAGATGTCCTTCTACAAGTTTTGAGCAGCAACGCTGAGACCTCTCCGAGCTTGGGGAGGGTGGAAAATGATCTTGCATTAGTTCCACTAACATCTGCTACAGCAAACAATACAGAAATTACTGATCGATTTGACAGAACTTCAACACAGACAGATGGCTTCATTTACTATGAATCACCGCAAGAGACCCCTACCAATTCTCCTCCTACAAATACGGCTCCAGCCTTTGCAAGAACTGCCTCTGGATACTTCGTCGACATAAACAACACTGTCTCAGACTCATTTGCCTCTTCTACATCTGAACTGCCAAAAACACGAAAGCTGATAAACTGGCTTAAAACAAATTACTTTATTTTCCCATGGAATTATCTATGGCTTTCTTTGAATGCATTAGCTTTCTTCCTTTGGATAGGCTTTGTCATAACATTCTTTCTAATCATACATGATGTTGGAAAATGGGTTATTGGTAAGGGCAGGTAAGTACCTACACTTAGCAATAGGCCACTTACCTCCACTTAGGTCCAGTTAGGTCTCAGTAAATTAAACCCAGCTCAATTCTTGGTAGCTTGGCAACGAGCGACAAGGCTTAATTTAGGAGATAAAGTGTAAAGCATTCAAATATCACAAAACAGTAATAAAATAAAACACAGGAAACAGTTGAAAAATCCAAAATCAAGTTATAAAAATAGGAAATATTGTTAGCTTTAAAATGACACCAAAACTAATAAAATCGGGGAACCGGAGATATGAATTTTTAAAGAATTAATGCTTTCTAGCGCATAGAAACAAAAAGCGCCAATCTGGTCATCCGGTCGCACCTCGACCGGGGCAAAGTCAAAGTCTAAGAACGACCGCGATGGAGCCCGGCTCGGCTACAGCCGCGGGAGGCCTCAGTCAAAAGTTTACCTTAGGACTTAGTCATTTTTCTAAAGATTTTCTTCAGAGGGACAAACCTGCCAGTCCAATCTGACCTCCTGGAACTCTTCCTCGGATACGCGTCGCGTAAGCCCTTGGTGGAGAGTTTTACCTTTGGACTTAGTCATTTTTTCGAGGTGAAAATCCATTGACCGGGACAAACCTGAATCTTGATCCGACGTCCTTAGAGTCCTCTTCCGATATGCTGCCTGGGAGGTCCCGGTCAACTTCCCACGTTCGGACATCATCACTTTTTTGGCGATTTTCTTCACCAGGACGAACCTGCAAGTCAGGCCGGGTCGCCGTTGAGGCAACCTGGCTAGAGTTGCCGCGGCGGGTCGGTCCCTCTATGGAGCTTTTTTCCAGAAGTTCTCCAAACTTCTGGATCTTCTTCCAGATGTTCTTTTAAGGTTCTTTTGAGGCCCACAGTTCACCCCAAGGTTCCAGAAGCTATGAGATGCTCTTTGGGGGTGCGGACTACAACTCCCTGGCGCAAACTCCTCTTTGGCCAATGGACAGTGGTCAGCTGGTTGGTTTCTTCAGGAGTTGGTGCAGGGGTCTCTGGTTAGCAAGTTTTCAGCTGAGGCAAACCGGGAGTCCCTCCTTGAACCAGTTGAAGCCAGGCAAAGTCCCTCTTGTGATGAAGCCCAAGTGTGCAGCTGGTGCAGTCCTCCAGAGGGCAGTGTCCAGGTGCAGGCCAGGGGTCCAGCAGGGCAGTCCTTCTACTTCTGTAGTTCTTCCTTGTTGGAATTTGATAGGGATCTGGTAAGGAATTGAGGTGTGGGTGCAGGTCTGTCAGTTGTATCCTTGCTCCTGGGTGAAAAACAGGGGGTCCTGGTTCTCCAATCAGGGGCAGGGTCCTTCCCCCTATGATGACCACTTCCTGGGAAGTGTGGCAAAAATCAATCCCAGGGAGCAACTTTCCTCAAAAATCCATCATGGCTGAAAGTGATTTTGGGAGATTACATCTGGCTGAGCCCACCCATGGGTGTGGCTACAAATCCTAAACGCACCCCTCTCCTGCCCTCTCCTAATCTAATCAAGGGGGCACCTAATTTTCTGGGTTTGCAGGATGTGAGTGTGTTACTGGGTTGCTCCAAATGCCCTTCCCTGCCTTTGAAGACCAGTTTGGCAGCCCTCCCCCCTTCCTGCTTCCCCATCTGCTGAGGGAAGTCCTCCTCCCCCAGGCACATCTCTTTGTGTTGAGCCAGGGCACTCCACATCTCTTAAGGCAGCCTTGCCAGGCTGCCAGAGGCTGGCCAATCAGAGCAAAGCAGCAAAAACACTGCAGGGCTGAAGTTGACAACTTTTCAGGTAAAGTTTAAAACTCTTTACCTGAACAAGTTATATTAAATCCCACAAATAGAAGTTGTGGGATTTATTAATACAATTAATTTGATACCAAACTTGTGGTATCTGTTACTTAAGGGGACTTTTAAAATTAAAATAAAGTCTCCCCATTCTAGCCTATGGAGGCCATTCACTACACTGAGGAAAAAACAAATGTGGCTGTTTTACCTCACCAGGGCTTATAAAACTATTTTTATAAGGTCCCTGCTTATAGTTACATGGCACCCAGCCCTAGGGGTACATAGGGTATACCTTAGGGGTGACATATATGTAAAAATAAGGTAGTTTAAGACTTTGGAACTACTTTTAATTCCAAAGTCAAATTTACATATAACTTTAATTTAAAAGCAGCCAGCAAGGCAGGCCTACCTTTAAAATTACACTGGGCACCTCAGCAGTGCACCTGTGGGGGCACCTCCAATGCTGGGGTCCCTAAACCTCCATGCCCTACCATATACTAGGGACTTATAGGTAGGTTAATTTTGCCAATTATAATTAGCCTAATTCGCATATCCACTTTACACAGAGCACTGGCCCTGGACCGGTTAGCTTTACCCAGGGCACCATCAGAGTCAGAAAAACACTAGCAAAAAGTGAAAAATGGGGGCAAAAAGTTAGGGGGCCTCTGCAATCAGCTCTGTTCTCTCACACATGGTCATTTTCTTCATGAAAGATCAACAGTTGAACTGGTGGATGAGGTCCTAAAACCCCATTTGTCTTCTCACAAGGTCCGCAGAGACTTGTCTTTCGTGAACATTTCCACTATACCAATTCCTGATAGGATTGTTTGGGATCAAGTCACATTTGATATATACGGCGCAACGGAGGTCATTCAAATACCATATGTGTTTAAACTTTCAATGAACAATGTAATAATACCCGGAGTTGTTTCTGATGACTGGGATGTAAAAACATTTGATTCTATGATGACTGAATTGCAGTATTTTACTGTATTTGAAAGTGAGGATGTTTATCAATCTATAGAGAATTATGGTGATAAGTTTTGATATAATTATTATGCCCACCATTTCATTCACAGAGCAAGTACCCCAAAGACCATTTTTAATTACACACAATGGGAACATTGTCCACCTTCACTACAAGGGAGTTCTAAAACATATTCTGAAAAGTTTGCATATTTTTCTGGGCACAATGTTAAAAATGCTGAGTCATATTATTTTAAATTGCCATCAATGGAAAATGTACACATATTATTGACAGATACAAAATTCATTTATTTGGATTCCTTTGTTTCCTGGCAGGCTGTAGAAGGCTATGAATATTGGCTGAAGTCGATTGACTTAAAAAGTGTGTGGGGAACAAGAAATTGGCACATAAGGGGTAAGAAAGCTTTGTTTAGAGCATGCCTGATACCTGTCAAAATTATGGCCCTCATTACAACATTGGTGGTAAAAGCCGCTTACCACCGTGCAGAAGACCGCCAACACACAGCCGCGGCCGCAGAATCCCGCCACGGCCATTATGACCCACTCCTTGGAATCCGCCAAAATTCAGACACCCACACAAGTCCGCCACACCAAAGGTCAGTGATAAACTGGCGAAAACAAATCCTCCACCGTCACGGCAACAGAAATACGCACACACTATCACGACACACGAAACCATGCAGTGGTCTTTCAACCGCGGTATTCCAGTGGCGGTACACACCGCCGCCCTCAAAATACACACATACATACAAAACACAGCCACATTGGACAATTCGAAATACACACACCTGATACACATACACACACCACTCCCACACACTCAATACAATATAAAACACACACCCACATCACCCACAAACCCCTACGACCAAACATCGCAAACGAAGGCCAGAGAGAGACACCACAAACAACTAACAAGCATCCACAGGCACACAATACCATCACCCACAGAACTTCCACGCACCTCACACAACACACCACTAAATATCACCCCACCTATCACCACACACACCACCCCACACATCACCCACACCACCCCATGGCAGGGCAAAGACACCCCAGGTTCTCGGAGGAGGAGCTCAGGGTCATGGTGGAGGAAATCATCCGGGTAGAGCCACAGCTATTCTGATCACAGGTGCAGCACACCTCCATTGCAAGGAAGATGGAGCTATGGAGAAGAATCGTGGACAGGGTAAACGCAGTGGAACAGCACCCAAGAAATCGGGATGACATCAGGAAGAGGTGGAATGACCTACGGTGGAAGGTGCGTTCCGTGGTCTCAAGACACCACATCGCGGTTCAGCGGACTGGTGGCGGACCCCCGCCTCCTCCCCCACAACTAACAACAATGGAGGAGCAGGTCTTGGCGATTCTGCATCCTGAGGGCCTCTCAGGAGTAGATGGAGGAATGGACTCTGGTAAGTCAAATCTTAACTATTACATCCCCCACCCTACCTGCATGCCATCACATACCCCCACCCTCACCCTCACCCCCATCACTCCTACTCCTCACAAATGTTCCACTATAACAACCCACACATCCCAACACAAAGCCCTGCATGCAACAACAAAGCATGGACACCCATCACCAAAGCATGGCCACTGCACATACCCATACACCCCCTAAACCATCATCACACAAGGTCCTACACAGGAATGCAAGCACTGGGGTACACGGACACCCACCCATTGCACACCATGGCACACACAGATGTAATAAACATCCTTTTATACCCCTGCAGGACCCCTACCCAACGTCACCGGACAGGAGGGTCCACATATGTCCACACCACCAACAGAAGAGGCCCACAGTGATGACAGCAGCTCTGTCCAACTGGATCTAGATGACCAGCACGGCCCATCGGGGACCTCAGGACAGTCGGTTCCCCTGACACAGTCACAGGCCACCACCGAGCTTCCCCCCTCTGGAAACACCAGCACAGTATCCACCCAGCGGGCCCATACCTCTGTCCCGAGGACACGTCGAGCAGCAGTGTGTCCACCACTACAGGGAACCCAGGCTAACCCACCACCCCAACAACAACAGGGACCTGGGGGCAGTGGTAGTGGGCACACGGTCTAGGGGACGGAGGCCCAGGAACACAGGGGAACTGGGAGGGCTGCTGTGCGACAGGGGGAAGACAGGCCCAGGGAACCCACTCTCCACGAGGCCCTCTCCTCCATCATGGGAGCCTACCACCACTCCCAAGAGACGATGGCAACGGTACTGGCCATGTTTCAGGAGACCCAGCGCCTGCAGGAGGAACAGTATTTGGGCTTCAGGGAGGAACTCAGAACCATCAATTCCACCCTGGGCACCATCGTAGGGGTGCTGAAGGAAGTACTCAACACCAGGAGGGACACTGTGGCACTACAAGGGGCCCCTGACACTAGCATGGACGATGAACTGCCCACCACCTCCGCCGGCGCTAGTGGACAGGAGGCACCGCCACAGGACCACCACACCAGCACCCCACCCTCTGCAGAGGGAGAACCACCACGCAAACGGTCCCTGAGATCCAGGACAAAGACAGAGAACGATGCCAAGACCCCCGCCAAGAAATGAGACCCCCCTGAATGTCATCCCTATGTTCCACTTTGTCACCCTGTCCATCCTTAAACTGCCCCAGCTCCACTTCCTATGCCCATTTGGGCAATGCACCTGTGAGACTAATAGACTGGACTCTGCCATGGACAGTCCTCCACCATCAACCCTCACCATTTTGCAACCCCCTCCAATATTGAGCACATAAATAAACACCCTTGAAGCACAAAACAATCTGGAGTCAGTCTGTGATTTCGAAATAGTGTATTAGCAATTACTGTGGCAAAATGCTCTTACAATTGTAATGTCAACATACCTATATCACACAGCTCTAGTCCATGAGGAATCAAAGCAGATGTCACACAGTGGGACCCACATCTGTGAAATCGTAAGGGAATGTGACAACTCAGTGACCATACACTGGGTGAAAACGACAGACAGTAGAGAGGTAGTAGTGTTAAAGTACATGCAGTAGGCGGGTTTGTATTCTTACCTGTGTCTCACTGGAAATATTGAAGGATCACTGAGTTCCTGTTGTCTATGTCCTCTTCTTCTGCTTCCTCGTCTTCACTGTCTACAGGCTTCACAGCTGCAACAACACCGCCATCTGGACCATCCTCCTGCAGAAAAGGCACCTGCTGTTGCAAAGCTAAGTTGTGAACTATACAGCAGGCCACGATGATCTGGCACACCTTCTTTGGTGAGTAGAATAGGGATCCACCTGTTATATGGAGGCACCTGAACCTGGCCTTCAGGAGGCCGATGGTCCGGTCTATTATCTGCTGTGTTCGCCCATGGGCCTCATTGTACAGTTCCTCTGCCCTTGTCCTGGGATTCCTCACTGGGGTCAGTACCCATGACAGGTTGGGGTAATCAGAGTCACCTGCAAATGGCGAGGGACAACTGTTAGACACACACTAACCTGGAGTGATATCCCCAGACAACCATTCCCACTGACATGCTTCCAGGTGCTCACCTAATAGCCACACACAGTGCCTCTGGAGTTGACCCATCACATAAGGGATGCTGGTATTCCGCAGGATGTAAGCGTCATGCACTGAGCCAGGCAACTTGACATTCACATGAGAGATGTACTGGTCTGCCAAACACACCATCTGCACATTCATGGAATGATAACTCTTCCGGTTTCTGTACACCTGTTCACTCCTGCGGGGGGACCAAAGCCACATGTGTCCCATCAATGGCACCCATGATGTTGGTGCTATGTCCCAGGGCATAGAAGTCTCCTTTCACTGTAGGCAAATCCTCCACCTGAGGGAAAACGATGTAGCTCCGCATGTGTTTCAGCAGGGCAGACAACACTCAGGACAACACGTTGGAAAACATAGGCTGGGACATACCTGATGCTATGGCCACTGTTGTTTGAAATGACCCACTTGCAAGGAAATGGAGTACTGACAGCACCTGCACTTGAGGGGGGATTCCTGTGGGATGGCGGATAGCTGACATCAGGTCTGGCTCCAACTGGGCACACAGTTCCTGGATTGTGGCACGGTAAAGCCTGTAGGTGATGATCACATGTCTTTCCTCCATTGTCGACAGGTCCACCAGCGGTCTGTACACCGGAGGATGCCGCCATCTCCTCACATGTCCCAGCGGACGGTGCCTATGAAGGACAACAGCGAGCACACAGTCAAACAACTCAGAGGTACGTAAACACAGCTTACACCGAACACGAATCATAATCCGATATTTGGCCTGTATGTGTGTTGAGGCTAGGCCTAGGTATGTATGACGCAGTTAAAAATTAAGCCATGTGGGCCCCTGAAATTGCGGCTGCCTGACCTGTAAAGTGGGACAATGGGATGTGAGGTAACTGCGCTGGCGTTGTACACTGTCGCGGTAGGCGGTCGTAGACCGCAGCGCAATCCTGCATTGGTTAACATTGGACCCTATGGGTCCCAGGAGCCAATTACGATGTACGCCGGCGGTGACGGTAAGCACCACCGTGAACGTGACCGTCATTTTCTATCTGTTCAATCACTCGAAACCGGATCTTCGACAGGAGAGGACCTACACTGCAAGTGCTGCTGTGACCTCGGTCTGGAAGAGACAATGGCTTGTGCGACTGGGGAAAGGACCACTGCCTTCACATCGAAGGATTTGGAGAAACTCGTGGATGGGGTCCTCCCCCAGTACACGCTACTCTACGGTCCTCCAGACAAACAGGTAAATACACTGGGAGCATGCTGTATGGGCTATGCCTGTGTGGAGTGGGTGGATGAAAGATGGGGGGGTTGAGATTGAGGCGTGCATGAAACGACGGTGAGTGCATGTGCATCAAGGCAAGGGTAGGGATGGTGGCCAATGATTGTGACGGTGCAGTTGGTAATAACTTTTCTTTTCCCCCTGTAAAATTCATGTAGGTCAGCTCCCACCAGTAAAAAGATATTTGGCATGCCATCGCCAAGGACGTCGGACACTGGGGGTCTACCACAGATGGAGCACCCACTGCAGTAAAAGATGGGAGGACATTCGCCGCTGGAGCAAGAAAACGGCGGAGGCCCAGCTGGGGATGGCCTCCCAAAGTGGGAGGGGTGCCCGTCGCACCATGACCCCCCTGATGTTCAGGATCTTGGCGGTGGCGTACCCGGAGTTGGATGGGCGATTGGGGGCATCACAGCAGCCACAAGGGGGTGAGTACACTCTCATTCTGCTGATTTTGCACGCAGTGGAGGTGTTTGGGTGGGGGAGGGGGGCTGTGGGTTTCCCTAGGCCAGGGTGAGTTTAGGAGACAAGGTCCCCTTGTGCTGGCAGAGCCTGTGGCACCCCACCCCACCTTTGTACAGTGCCAAGTACACCTAGTCAGGCTCCTGTGAAATCGATGTGCCCAGATGTCATCCATAGCCTTGTAGGCCATGTCCCAGGGATTGAACAGTGGAGGCCAAGTGTGCGGCGCAGTGCAGGGGGCTTCTGTGTCTGTCGTGTCCGCCAACGGTTGTTGTAATGCAGCACCAGGGCCGCTGGGCCAGAGAGAACCGCCAGCACCAGCCCAACTGGGCCAGACAGGGCCACCAGCCCCGCTGGGCCAGAGAGGACCGCCAGCACCAGCCCCACTGGGCCAGAGAGGACCGCCAGCACCAGCCCCGCTGGGCCTGAGAGGACCGCCTGCACCAGCCCCGCTGGGCCAGACCGCCAGCATCATCCCCGCTGGGCCAGACAGGACCGCCAGAACAAGGCCCGCTGGGCCATGAAGGACCGCCAGCAACTGAATCACTGAAAAGGACACCGCCGCCACAAGCACCGCTGAACAGGGCACCGCCGCCATAAGCACCGCTGAACAGGGCACCGCCACCACAGGCACCGCTGAACAGGCCACCGCCACCACAAGTACCGCTGAACAGGGCACCGCCGCCACAAGCACCGCTGAACAGGGCACCGCCGCCACAGGCACCGCTGGCCCATGAGCGCCAAGGGCACTGACGCTACTGAGGCCGCCACGAGCAGGATGAAGCACTCTGGGCACCATGCCCCCTCCAGAACCAGTGGAGATTCACATCCACTACCTCAGTCCTTAGCAGGATGAAGCACTCTGGGCACCATGCCCCTCCAGAACCAGTGGAGAAAGGCATCCACTACCTCAGTCCTTAGCAGGATGAAGCACTCTGGGCACCATTCCCCATCCAGAACCAGTGGAGAAAGGCATCCACTACCTCAGTCCTTAGCAGGATGAAGGACTCTGGGCACAAAGCCCCCTCCAGAACCAGTGGAGACTGTTATCCACTGGAGAGTCTGTGGCTTTGCACTCCCCAGGATAAAGCAGTGGGCAACCCACCCACTGAAAAGACTTGTGAGACTGTGGCTTTGCACTCCCCAGGATAAAGCAGTGGGCACCCCACCCACTGAAAAGACTTGTGAGACTGTGGCTTTGCACTCCCCAGGATAAAGCAGTGGGCAACCCACCCACTGAAAAGACTTGTGAGACTGTGGCTTTGCACTCCCCAGGATAAAGCAGTGGGCAACCCACTCACTGTAGAGACTTGTGAGACGTGGCTTTGCACTCCCCAAGATGGAACAGTGGGCAACCCACCCACCAGTGGAGAAAGGCATCCACTACCTCAGTCCTTAGCAGGATGAAGCACTCTGGACACAAAGCCCCTCCAGAACCAGTGGAGACTGTTATCCACTTGAGAGACTGTGGCTTTGCACTCCCCAGGATAAAGCAGTGGGCAACCCACCCACTGAAAAGACTTGTGAGACTGTGGCTTTGCACTCCCCAGGATAAAGCAGTGGGCAACCCACTCACTGTAGAGACTTGTGAGACTGTGGCTTTGCACTCCCCAGGATGGAACAGTGGGCAACCCACCCACTGTAGAGACTTGTGAGACTGTGGCTTTACACTCCCCAGGATGGAACAGTGGGCATGTGGCCCTCTCGTGGATTTGGCGTTGTGCACTCAACCGGCTGAGGTGCCCCCCCTTTCCCTCCCCCTGAGGTGCCTGTTTTCTTGCTCTATGATGCCCCTGCAGTGTTCTCTCCATCATGGTCGGGGATCTTGTGTGGGCCTCGCCCATACCGTGTGGGCCCAGTGTTCCACGGACTTCATTGGAGCACTACCTGGACTACTATTCTTGGTGTATATTTTGTTTATAGTGTATATATATATTTCTGCATACTTGATTTTAATATATTACAATGGTTACACTCATTTTCTTTTGTCTTTGCATTCTTCTGGGGGGGTTGGGGGATGTAACTATAATGTATCATGCTGTATTAGTGTGTGTGTTGTCGTGGGTGGGGGTGTTGCGTGTTGCGTGTGTGTGTCCCTGTTTTTTCCCTCCCCCCTCCCCTGTGTCGTAGGTGCAGTACTCACCATTGTCTTCGCCGCCGGCGTTCGTGCTCCTGGTAGAGGAGCAAGAAGATAAGGGCTGGCAGGATCTGCAGCTCTGGTTCCATGGCGTCTGGATTCCTCGTGGGGTGTGTAGAGGTGAGCGTTTTCCCTTCGAAGTCCTGTTTCCACCGTGTTTTTGTCCGCGGTGAATCCGCTCCGGAAATGTGGCGGATTGGTAGGTTGTGATACTGTGGGCGGTACTTTGTCCTCCGCCTGTCTGTTGACGGTGATCGCCACGCTGTTTGTTTGTACCGCCGTGTCAGTTGGAGTGTTAAAGTGGCTGTCTTTGTTGGCGGTTTCCGCCACGGTCGTAATTGCAATTTTTTTACCGCCAGCCTATTGGTGGTCTTACCGCCGCTTTAACACCGTCCGCCAGGGTTGTAATGACCACCTATATTTTTAAATAAAACTGTACAACAAACAAGTTGCTTAGACTTAGAAAAGATGAAGGAATTGAATGTGCCCAGTATTCCTGCCTCAGAAAAAGTTTACAAATGGCAAAAGTACATAAATGCAACTGAAGATCAGCTTGATGAATGGGTCCAGAATGGCATGTTTATTGCTCCACTGTCACATCCTGGTGGGTGGCTATTGTGGCCAGTAGATACAAATGGGTGTCATAAACGTTTTATAAACTCCATGGGGGGTTTTAGAACAAGTAGGTCGGACCTTAGGTATGTGTCATCTGAACACACGAGTATAGTAACAACATACAGTGTAGGGA
Organism: Pleurodeles waltl; assembly: GCF_031143425.1. Lineage (NCBI taxonomy): Eukaryota > Metazoa > Chordata > Amphibia > Caudata > Salamandridae > Pleurodeles > Pleurodeles waltl. The sequence continues at coordinate 138,927,165 of NC_090440.1, forward strand.
AACTATGCAAGCAATGGTTGAAGAGTTCCTCACTAGATGCTGTTATAGAACACCCTAGTCTACTGTCTAATAACACTGATTTACAGGACTTCCTTTTTAAGGCCCCAGAAAATAACACAGAAAGCGCTTCTTATACGCAGTGTATAATGGAATTTGTAAGCTTTCCTAACAAGAAGCTGCTGTCCAGTTAAGATAAATAGATAAGTAAAACTTACAGAAGGCATTAGCTTTTGTAGATAATGGGATTAATACCCTGTCTGACCGGATATACACCTTAAACAACATTGTTTCTTCTGCAATAGATATAATACAAAGTGGTAAGTCTTCTTTACACCATGGACAGACTCAACTAAGGTCCATAAGGCAGTTGGGTTAGACACTACAAACACTGAAGGCAAGTCGCATTCCCTGGCAACACGGTAGCGCAAGGGACATATTTTCAACATTTAATTTAACGCGACAACAACAACTAATGGCCAAGAAAGAAGCGACTTATGTCATGTTAAATATCGAAAAGTTAGAAAAGTTGCCTTTTACTGTGGCTGAAATACCATCTTCTGAGTGGTTAGTACACGGGGTCATAAATCTGCCTATTTCAACACTTCAGTTCACTTCCTGCTTAAAACACATTCCAGTAGGCAGATATGAAAGACTAGGAGATAGTTACATCCATGAGGTGTGGGAGCTGCCCTTCTCGTACAAATGTCTCAGTGGCATGAAAAAGGTCTTTCTTAGCGGCAGTGAATGCAAGACTTCTGTCAGCCGTTCGATGGTTTGTAAACAGCTGTTCTTGCACGGGCATAGAACCCTTCGGCAGCGAACTTGGATTGTTATTTGAAGGGAGTTCCAGTCCCCCTGATTACACCTGTGTTCCAGGTGCTCTCAAATGGCAGCCATGTCCTCCTCAAAAGTGAAAACTGTAGTGGGATGCGAGCTTGGATATTTTATGTTGTTTCGGTCTCGAAGATTGTTACATGCTGCGGAAACGTACTTTTTCCTCACACAAGACAGAGGGAAGTAGCTGAGATTTGGCCGCATATGGCTACTTCACATGTGAATTTTGACAAGTTGAGAAGACTCAAGGCTTTATTGTTCCAAAAACATGCGGCCCTCACATCTGCACGCAAGACCTATGCACTTCAGGTGGCAAGGTCAACAGCAGAGATGCAGTCCCTTTTAAGTACTAACTTTCCTAGACACTTTGGTGAGCTCGTGGGATGAATATTTAATGCATCCAGTACTACTGGAATTGCAAATTTCTTTAAGGCTGGTTGTTCTGGTTTTGTTCACACCTTCTCCTCTATATTCGGTTTAATACCATCAGCCATCCACTCAATATTCTCCAGCTTTTGGGGGGATTATCGATAACTTTAGCTATAATATGTGGCATCTTGCTATTGCTACTTTTTATGTGCAATGGCTGTCCTGCCGCAACAAGGAAGACTGAAAGCGCTCCCACTAGCGCAGCTGTGTCGTGAATGCATGATGCAGTACTTTGGAGCATCACTCCTGGAGCAATTGGAGTCAGACTGGGCTCTGTCATTCAGACTGGTTTTGCATTGTGTGCAGCCCGTGTTTCAGTGCCTCTGGTGCTCGTTCCAACATGCACTGAAAGTTTGTCTTTCTACGCAGCGCTTGCAGTGTCATCGGACACTGATCTGTTGATGTTCTCGCTGAGGGCTCATTACCAGACATGCACGCTGAGAGTGCGTTTGCTACGGGAAGCTGCATATGAGTTGCCCTTCATGGAGGATGCAGCTCTAAACTCATTGTTGGGCACACCATGAAATGCTGCTGCCTTGGCTGGAGCTCAGGCTTTAGAACATGAATGCTCCTTGTTTTTGTCCTGACGATGAACTTTCGACTTTACCACCTGCCGAAGTGGAAGATTTCCTGTCTTCAATTATCCGGATTCGATTGGAGACTTCCAAAATGACTCTGGCTATTGAAATTCTGCCATTTGTAATGCCACAGTTACCATTCCAAACTTTACACATGCTTAAGTGTCTTTTTGGCTTGTTATTATTGACATTTTTATATGTACCGTAGATTCGATTTTTAGAAGCTTTTATATATAACTCTCTTTGCACCACCTTTGAACTGGCAAGGGGAGGGTGTTACATAGCTGTTTTAGTTACGGCTTCATATACGTTAATTTAGAAAAACTGGGCCTGCCGCTGTGCACTTTAAGCTAGATATATTTTATTTGGCTTTGTTTATTATTTTAACAATGGCCACATTTAGGGTCTTGTTTTATTTTCTCTATCTAGCTGTTCTTTGGCTAGGCGAGCACTGCATTCTTAAACAAGACATTTCTTTCACTCTGTGCTTTTCTCAAGGCTGCAATAAGATAGGTTGCCGGTATACGTGGTAACGCTTTGTCTCTCATGTTCAAAGAAACATACACATCCTTACGTAGGGACATTTTTTTCAGAACATCAGCTGTTTTATTATAAAAACACTTCTCTGTCCCATACACATTAGAGGGAGATTCCAGCCAGATGACCACAACTGTATGGTGATTGCTGAACGCTTCACCACAGCTGCTTATGTAGACTACAGGCCTCTTGCTCAGGTATGAGGGATGATGTCTTCCAATGGGAACCTGAAGGGCAGAACTAGAGCTTAACATGCTGTGCTCTAACGTAGCCTAGGTAGGAATTATTTTAATGACTCTAGTGACAACATAGTAGCGTTATATTTATGCTTTACTCTCCTTGTCACAATTTTAATCCTGTCATGCTTCATCGTCCTGGTTATTGTAGTACATGCTATATTATCTAAGATGCAGTTGCTTCATTAAAACCTTATTGAAACATATACTGCCTCTGATTGTCCTTGTGTAAGGAAATGCCTCCTTGGCATGGTTGCCCCCTGACTTTTTGCCTTTGCTGATGCTATGTTTACAATTGAAAGTGTGCTGAGGCCTGCTAACCAGGCCCCAGCACCAGTGTTCTTTCCCTAACCTGTACTTTTGTATCCACAATTGGCAGACCCTGGCATCCGGATAAGTCCCTTGTAACTGGTACTTCTAGTACCAAGGGCCCTGATGCCAAGGAAGGTCTCTAAGGGCTGCAGCATGTCTTATGTCACCCTGGAGACCTCTCACTCAGCACAGACACACTGCTTGCCAGCTTGTGTGTGCTAGTGAGGACAAAACGAGTAAGTCGACATGGCACTCCCCTCAGGGTGCCATGCCAGCCTCTCACTGCCTATGCAGTATAGGTAAGCCACCCCTCTAGCAGGCCTTACAGCCCTAAGGCAGGGTGCACTATACCATAGGTGAGGGTACCAGTGCATGAGCATGGTACCCCTACAGTGTCTAAACAAAACCTTAGACATTGTAAGTGCAGGGTAGCCATAAGAGTATATGGTCTGGGAGTCTGTCAAACACGAACTCCACAGCACCATAATGGCTACACTGAAAACTGGGAAGTTTGGTATCAAACTTCTCAGCACAATAAATGCACACTGATGCCAGTGTACATTTTATTGTAAAATACACCACAGAGGGCACCTTAGAGGTGCCCCCTGAAACTTAACCGACTATCTGTGTAGGCTGACTAGTTTTAGCAGCCTGCCACAAACCGAGACATGTTGCTGGCCCCATGGGGAGAGTGCCTTTGTCACTCTGAGGCCAGTAACAAAGCCTGCACTGGGTGGAGATGCTAACACCTCCCCCAGGCAGGAATTGTCACACCTGGCGGTGAGCCTCAAAGGCTCACCTCCTTTGTGCCAACCCAGCAGGACACTCCAGCTAGTGGAGTTGCCCGCCCCCTCCGGCCAGGCCCCACTTTTGGCGGCAAGGCCGGAGAAAATAATGAGAAAAACAAGGAGGAGTCACTGGCCAGTCAGGACAGCCCCTAAGGTGTCCTGAGCTGAGGTGACTCTAACTTTTAGAAATCCTCCATCTTGCAGATGGAGGATTCCCCCAATAGGGTTAGGATTGTGACCCCCTCCCCTTGGGAGGAGGCACAAAGAGGGTGTACCCACCCTCAGGGCTAGTAGCCATTGGCTACTAACCCCCAGACCTAAACACGCCCTTAAATTTAGTATTTAAGGGCTACCCTGAACCCTAGAAAATTAGATTCCTGCAACTACAAGAAGAAGGACTGCCCAGCTGAAAACCCCTGCAGCGGAAGACCAGAAGACGACAACTGCCTTGGCTCCAGAAACTCACCGGCCTGTCTCCTGCCTTCCAAAGATCCTGCTCCAGCGACGCCTTCCAAAGGGACCAGCGACCTCGACATCCTCTGAGGACTGCCCCTGCTTCGAAAAGACAAGAAACTCCCGAGGACAGCGGACCTGCTCCAAGAAAAGCTGCAACTTTGTTTCCAGCAGCTTTAAAGAACCCTGCAAGCTCCCCGCAAGAAGCGTGAGACTTGCAACACTGCACCCGGCGACCCCGACTCGGCTGGTGGCGATCCAACACCTCAGGAGGGACCCCAGGACTACTCTGATACTGTGAGTACCAAAACCTGTCCCCCCTGAGCCCCCACAGCGCCGCCTGCAGAGGGAATCCCGAGGCTTCCCCTGACCGCGACTCTTTGAACCTAAAGTCCCGACGCCTGGGAGAGACCCTGCACCCGCAGCCCCCAGGACCTGAAGGACCGGACTTTCACTGGAGGAGTGACCCCCAGGAGTCCCTCTCCCTCGCCCAAGTGGAGGTTTCCCCGAGGAACCCCCCCCTTGCCTGCCTGCAGCACTGAAGAGATCCCGAGATCTCTCATAGACTAACATTGCGAACCCGACGCTTGTTTCTACACTGCACCCGGCCGCCCCCGCGCCGCTGAGGGTGAAATTTCTGTGTGGGCTTGTGTCCCCCCCGGTGCCCTACAAAACCCCCCTGGTCTGCCCTCCGAAGACGCGGGTACTTACCTGCAAGCAGACCGGAACCGGGGCACCCCCTTCTCTCCATTCTAGCCTATGCGTTTTGGGCACCACTTTGAACTCTGCACCTGACCGGCCCTGAGCTGCTGGTGTGGTGTCTTTGGGGTTGCTCTGAACCCCCAACGGTGGGCTACCTTGGACCAAGAACTAAGCCCTGTAAGTGTCTTACTTACCTGGTTAACCTAACAAATACTTACCTCCCCTAGGAACTGTGAAAATTGCACTGTGTCCACTTTTAAAACAGCTATTTGTGAATAACTTGAAAAGTATACATGCAATTTTGATGATTTGAAGTTCCTAAAGTACTTACCTGCAATACCTTTCGAATGAGATATTACATGTAGAATTTGAACCTGTGGTTCTTAAAATAAACTAAGAAAAGATATTTTTCTATACAAAAACCTATTGGCTGGATTTGTCTCTGAGTGTGTGTACCTCATTTATTGTCTATGTGTATGTACAACAAATGCTTAACACTACTCCTTGGATAAGCCTATTGCTCGACCACACTACCACAAAATAGAGCATTAGTATTATCTATTTTTACCACTATTTTACCTCTAAGGGGAACCCTTGGACTCTGTGCATGCTATTCCTTACTTTGAAATAGCACATACAGAGCCAACTTCCTACACCTTGTATAAGTGAGACTAATGTAAATGAGAGAAACGGATGAGATCTGAGTGACCACAATTTCCCTGAGGAGTCCATTGTGTCATGCGCTCGGCTGCCCAATCATCCCTTCACTTGGGTGGAGATGAGGCACTGCTAGTTAGCCGGAGCAAAACCCAGATTAGGCCGATAGGTGTCACCTGTAGGGGGTTAGACTCAGTCCCCCACAGTGCAAGTGATTCTGCCACTCAAATCCAGTAGTCTCATTAGAATAATGAGAGCCTACGCGACAATACCTTTCATAGTAACAGGATACCATTGTTCCTTAACCTGGAAGTCGTTCACAAGGAGCGCAGAGGCCGTGTGAGGCCAACAGACAAATTGAGCGACAGAGTAGCACTTTTCCATAAAAGTGACATTAAATTTGATTTGGGCATCTAGTCAAGTTTAATGCCACGATCTATTTTATACCTTGAAATGCCTCAGGACCCCATAGGCCTTCCCTATGAGTGACTTACATGTATTGTTAAGGGAAGTGGAGGACTTGCCATTGCTTTAAAACTGCTTTTCCAGACTGCAGTGGCAGGCTGCATGACATTTTTTAACCTTATCCCACATAGAGCGGCACAACCTGTGCTGTAGCCCTAGGGTGGCACTCCGTCTTACATCTCCTGGGTACCCTTGGTACCATATACTAGGGACCTTTAAGTGAGTCAGCTTATGTCAATTAGGGGTAGCCAATTTAACATATACTTTGTAAGGGTTTATAGCACTAGTGCTGAGATCTGGTTAGCAGGCCTCAGTGAACTCAGCATCAAAAGCCAGCAGCATCAGTCCAAGATTTTGGGCGTGATTCAAAACTGGGTATTTTCTTAAATCCAGTAATACACAAATAGGATAGTGTGGAATACAGCAGGAGCCTGCCTCTGGTTGGTGTGGTTTATGATCTGGTTACACCTCTTCCCTGCTGTTGAGCTTATGAATCCCTTCTTTTTTGTGCACGTTTTGGCCCTGGAACTTCTGGGGCAACGGTTGCCTTCACCCTAACCCTGTTGAGGGACTGTCTGCTCTGTAAGTGTTCTTGCACTCATCCAATCAATCCAGCCACTGTTGGCATTAGTGGCAACACACTAAGGTTTATGAATTTTGGTACAACTAAGGGTATTTTAATGATTCCTCCAGTGGTTCTGAATGTATTCTGAGCTGTGTCTTCGCTTACTGTTTTTCGGGTAGTGTATGCACTGACCGGTCTGGGTGCTTCATCTCTCTCATGTTCTGGTGCCTAGTGATTTGTGCCTGATGTCTTCCATTCCTTTGTAAGTCCTGGTCAGCTAGTCCTGGGTTGTGCAGTCAGTAGCACTCTTGGTAAGCGATCTTTGTCTTCTCTGGTCTGGCCCATTCTTTGTTGGACACTGTAGCAGTATTCACGAAGTAATGGGGCGTTTTGCTGGAATCCTTCGGCTTCTCTTTTGTTTTGGCTTCCATCTGTGTTGTTGCCCTTGCAGGTTGAGCCATGTACTGTCTCTGACTTCTCCTGGGCTGGTGTTCTTCCTTAGTTGGATGGTAAGAATTCCATTTGTACAATTGTCTACATCATTGACCTTGGTTCCCGTGTGGCATCTCTATTGTGGCTGGTTTAGTTGACTTACTCTGTCCTCCAGCATTACATTTTGGTCCTGATTTTGGTCCTGATAGAGCTGATTATGTTTTCATCTTCCACTTGTCCAGGGTGTGCTTCTTGATTCTGGAATACTTCTTTCAAAGATAAATCACTGCAAGAAGAGTTAATTCACCGATAATGTTTTGAAATTCATAAAACAGTGAAAAACAAATGCCGTTTTAAATCGTACCAAAAGCCCGTCGCTTTTATCACAAAATCTCGAGTTTCTACTAAGCAAGTATGAGTCATGTAGGTTTAGGTGTATGAGTTGACCCAGTGTCTTCATCCTACTGCACACTCTTCCTGCTGTGACCTTCCTCTCCCAGTAACCGTGGATACAATAACTGCACCTGCTCCAGCTCTTGTAAGAATTTGAGGGCTAGATGTACCAAAGGATTTTACCCATTCTGTGTCTATGGGAAAAAGCTTTCCTACACCGGAGTGAATAAGAGACGAGCTCGCTAAGAAGAAAGCACATTTGCATTGAACTGAATCCTATCTACGTATGTTTTAACTAAACACAATTGCCCTGATTACAAGTAACACAGAGTGAAGTTAATTTCATATCGCTTTATTATGGCATGTTTGGTGTGGGAGAACCAAACATGGGGCCAGATGTATCAACAAACCATTTTGCGATTCTCTAATAGCGATTTTTAAGAAATCGCTATTTCTGAATTGCAAAATGGTATGTATCATATTTGCGATTCGGTAAAAGTGATTTCTAAGGCCCCCTCTGCTGCACCCCAAGATTTTTTTTAAGGACTTGTAAGGCACATACATGCCAAAGGGGCATGTGTGCATTACATGTCAATTTTAAAAATGCATTTTTCATGCATTTTTAACATTTGCACATGCTTACCACCAAGTTCAACTTGGCGGTAATAGCGATTCCTTAATGCCCACTTCGCATTAAGGAATTGCTTGATGCACGTGGTTTAGAAATCGCAAATAAGGATTCCTTATTTGCGATTTCTTATTTAGAGAATCGCAATTTGCGATTCTCTAAATGGGCTCGCAATTTTATGGAATCGCTATTTTAGCGATTCCTTAAATTTGCGTTGCGAATGCCTTTCATAAATACTGAAAGGCATTTTTGCATTCGCAAACGGCCATTCGCACCGTTTGCGAATGCAAAAATGGATGATACATCTGGCCCATGAGTTTTCTCGGCCCTTAATCCAGTTATAAAAATTGCTTGAGGATTTGGCGGTAGCGGTAGGCGGCGTGGGTACGGAAAGGGTCGCAAAATGCTTCCCTTGCTAATAAAAAAATAAAATAAAATAAAAAACTTTACCTCCTGCCTTTAATTCCCCTAGACTCTCTTCGATTCCTTCCCCCCCACAGGCCTGTGCATTACATTATCACCTGCTCGTAGAACTATAATGCATACAGTAAAACACCAAGGAATACTGAATTTCGTGTTATGTCCACAGTACCGGGGAGATTCTACTTTGTAGAAAAGACAAAGGGGTGATTCTAACCCTGGCGGTCGGTGATAAAGCGGCGGCCAAACCGCCAACAGGCCGGCGGTCCAAAAAATGGAAGTCTGACCCTGGCGGGAACCGCCAACACAGCCCGCCACATTAACACTCCGACCGCCACGGCGGGACCGACAAACAGCGCGGCGGTCACCGCCAACAGCCAGGCGGCAGACAATGTACCGCCCACACTATCATGACCCACCAATCCGCCACCTTTTCCGGGGCGGGAGCCCCGCCGATAAAAACACGGCGGAAACAGACTACGAATGTGAAAACGCTCACCTCTACGCACTCCACGAGTACGGAGGACAGCATGGAACCCGAATTGAACATCATACCTGCTCTCGTCTACCTGCTCATCTACCACGAGTACGAACTCCGGCGCAGACGTCAACGGTGAGTACAGCACCTACGACACACGGGAGGGGGGAGGACGAAAGGTTACGGGCACACACATATGCAACCCCCCCCCCCCAATATGTACACACCAATGCAGAGCAACAAGTCACAGTGACACCAACCAAACCCCCGTAAAAAATGCAATGACATTTCAAAATTGTCAATAAATATTTATGTCCAAAATAGCCTCCGATAAGTATTGGTCAACTAGCCAGAATATTTACATTTAAAAAGTCAATATACACAGCAGTGGACAACTGCAGAAATCAGTCCTGCACATTTTACGTAGTAACGATTTGTCCGTGGGCCAAAGTGTAGCAACACAAGGGCAAAGCCCACAAACGAGACCTGAGTCCTTTGGAGAGAACACTGCAGGGGCATCTGATGACAAAACTAAAGGCACTTCAGGGGGAAGGGAAGGGGGGGCACCTCAGCCACATGAGTCCACGACGCCAGACCCACGAAGGGGCCACCATGCCCACTGCCATATCCTGGGGAGTGCTTGACAGGAAGGGCCCAGTGGAGCGGTGCTTGAGACGGCGGGGCCCAGCGGAGCGGTGCTTGAGACGGCGGGGCCCAGCGGAGCGGTGCTTGACAGGAGGGGCCCAGCGGAGCGGTGCTTGACAGGAAGGGCCCAGCGGAGCGGTGCTTGAGACGGCGGGGCCCAGCGGAGCGGTGCTTGACAGGAAGGGCCCAGCGGAGCGGTGCTTGAGACGGCGGGGCCCAGCGGAGCGGTGCTTGACAGGAAGGGCCCAGCGGAGCGGTGCTTGACAGGAGGGTCCCAGCGGAGCGGTGCTTGACAGGATGGGCCCAGCGGAGCGGTGCTTGAGACGGCGGGGCCCAGCGGAGCGGTGCTTGACAGGAAGGGCCCAGCGGAGCGGTGCTTGAGACGGCGGGGCCCAGCGGAGCGGTGCTTGACTGGAAGGGCCCAGCGGAGCGGTGCTTGACAGGAGGGGCCCAGCGGAGCGGTGCTTGAGACGGCGGGGCCCAGCGGAGCGGTGCTTGAGACGGCGGGGCCCAGCGGAGCGGTGCTTGACAGGAAGGGCCCAGCGGAGCGGTGCTTGACAGGAGGGGCCCAGCGGAGCGGTGCTTGACAGGAAGGGCCCAGCGGAGCGGTGCTTGACATGAAGGGCCCAGCGGAGCGGTGCTTGAGACGGCGGGGCCCAGCGGAGCGGTGCTTGACAGGAAGGGCCCAGCGGAGCGGTGCTTGAGACGGCGGGGCCCAGCAGAGCGGTGCTTGACAGGAAGGGCCCAGCGGAGCGGTGCTTGACAGGAGGGTCCCAGCGGAGCGGTGCTTGACAGGAAGGGCCCAGCGGAGCGGTGCTTGAGACGGCGGGGCCCAGCGGAGCGGTGCTTGACAGGAAGGGCCCAGCGGAGCGGTGCTTGAGACGGCGGGGCCCAGCGGAGCGGTGCTTGACAGGAAGGGCCCAGCGGAGCGGTGCTTGAGACGGCAGGGCCCAGCGGAGCGGTGCTTGACAGGAGGGGCCCAGCGGAGCGGTGCTTGAGACGGCGGGGCCCAGCGGAGCGGTGCTTGAGACGGCGGGGCCCAGCGGAGCGGTGCTTGACAGAAAGGGCCCAGCGAAGCGGTGCTTGACAGGAGGGGCCCAGCGGAGCGGTGCTTGACAGGAAGGGCCCAGCGGAGCGGTGCTTGACATGAAGGGCCCAGCGGAGCGGTGCTTGAGACGGCGGGGCCCAGCGGAGCGGTGCTTGACAGGAAGGGCCCAGCGGAGCGGTGCTTGAGACGGCGGGGCCCAGCGGAGCGGTGCTTGACAGGAAGGGCCCAGCGGAGCGGTGCTTGACAGGAGGGTCCCAGCGGAGCGGTGCTTGACAGGAAGGGCCCAGCGGAGCGGTGCTTGAGACGGCGGGGCCCAGCGGAGCGGTGCTTGACAGGAAGGGCCCAGCGGAGCGGTGCTTGAGACGGCGGGGCCCAGCGGAGCGGTGCTTGACAGGAAGGGCCCAGCGGAGCGGTGCTTGACAGGAGGGGCCCAGCGGAGCGGTGCTTGACAGGAAGGGCCCAGCAGAGCGGTGCTTGAGACGGCGGGGCCCAGCGGAGCGGTGCTTGACATGAAGGGCCCAGCGGAGCGGTGCTTGACAGGAGGGGCCCAGAGGAGCGGTGCTTGACAGGAAGGGCCCAGCGGAGCGGTGCTTGAGACGGCGGGGCCCAGCGGAGCGGTGCTTGACAGGAAGGGCCCAGCGGAGCGGTGCTTGAGACGGCGGGGCCCAGCGGAGCGGTGCTTGACAGGAAGGGCCCAGCGGAGCGGTGCTTGACAGGAGGGTCCCAGCGGAGCGGTGCTTGACAGGAAGGGCCCAGCGGAGCGGTGCTTGAGACGGCGGGGCCCAGTGGAGCGGTGCTTGACAGGAAGGGCCCAGCGGAGCGGTGCTTGAGACGGCGGGGCCCAGCGGAGCGGTGCTTGACATGAAGGGCCCAGCGGAGCGGTGCTTGAGACGGCGGGGCCCAGCAGAGCGGTGCTTGACAGGAAGGGCCCAGCGGAGCGGTGCTTGACAGGAGGGTCCCAGCGGAGCGGTGCTTGACAGGAAGGGCCCAGCGGAGCGGTGCTTGAGACGGCGGGGCCCAGCGGAGCGGTGTTTGACAGGAAGGGCCCAGCGGAGCGGTGCTTGAGACGGCGGGGCCCAGCGGAGCGGTGCTTGACAGGAAGGGCCCAGCGGAGCGGTGCTTGAGACGGCGGGGCCCAGCGGAGCGGTGCTTGACAGGAAGGGCCCAGCGGAGCGGTGCTTGACAGGAGGGGCCCAGCGGAGCGGTGCTAGAGACGGCGGGGCCCAGCGGAGCGGTGCTTGAGACGGCGGGGCCCAGCGGAGCGGTGCTTGACAGGAAGGGCCCAGCGGAGCGGTGCTTGACAGGAGGGGCCCAGCGGAGCGGTGCTTGACAGGAAGGGCCCAGCGGAGCGGTGCTTGACATGAAGGGCCCAGCGGAGCGGTGCTTGAGACGGCGGGGCCTAGCGGAGCGGTGCTTGACAGGAAGGGCCCAGCGGAGCGGTGCTTGAGACGGCGGGGCCCAGCGGAGCGGTGCTTGACAGGAAGGGCCCAGCGGAGCGGTGCTTGACAGGAGGGTCCCAGCGGAGCGGTGCTTGACAGGAAGGGCCCAGCGGAGCGGTGCTTGAGACGGCGGGGCCCAGCGGAGCGGTGCTTGACAGGAAGGGCCCAGCGGAGCGGTGCTTGAGACGGCGGGGCCCAGCGGAGCGGTGCTTAACAGGAAGGGCCCAGCGGAGCGGTGCTTGACAGGAGGGGCCCAGCGGAGCGGTGCTTGACAGGAAGGGCCCAGCGGAGCGGTGCTTGACAGGAAGGGCCCAGCGGAGCGGTGCTCGACAGGAAGGGCCCAGCGGAGCGGTGCTTGAGACGGCGGGGCCCAACGGAGCGGTGCTTGACAGGAAGGGCCCAGCGCAGCGGTGCTTGAGACGGCGGGGCCCAGCGGAGCGGTGCTTGACATGAAGGGCCCAGCGGAGCGGTGCTTGACAGGAGGGGCCCAGAGGAGCGATGCTTGACAGGAAGGGCCCAGCGGAGCGGTGCTTGAGACGGCGGGGCCCAGCGGAGCGGTGCTTGACAGGAAGGGCCCAGCGGAGCGGTGCTTGAGACGGCGGGGCCCAGCGGAGCGGTGCTTGACAGGAAGGGCCCAGCGGAGCGGTGCTTGACAGGAGGGTCCCAGCGGAGCGGTGCTTGACAGGAAGGGCCCAGCGGAGCGGTGCTTGAGACGGCGGGGCCCAGTGGAGCGGTGCTTGACAGGAAGGGCCCAGCGGAGCCGTGCTTGAGACGGCGGGGCCCAGCGGAGCGGTGCTTGACATGAAGGGCCCAGCGGAGCGGTGCTTGAGACGGCGGGGCCCAGCGGAGCGGTGCTTGACAGGAAGGGCCCAGCGGAGCGGTGCTTGAGACGGCGGGGCCCAGCGGAGCGGTGCTTGACAGGAAGGGCCCAGCGGAGCGGTGCTTGACAGGAGGGTCCCAGCGGAGCGGTGCTTGACAGGAAGGGCCCAGCGGAGCGGTGCTTGACAGGAAGGGCCCAGCGGAGCGGTGCTTGAGACAGCGGGGCCCAGCGGAGCGGTGCTTGACAGGAAGGGCCCAGCGGAGCGGTGCTTGACAGGAGGGGCCCAGCGGAGCGGTGCTTGACAGGAAGGGCCCAGCGGAGCGGTGCTTGACAGGAAGGGCCCAGCGGAGCGGTGCTCGACAGGAAGGGCCCAGCGGAGCGGTGCTTGAGACGGCGGGGCCCAGCGGAGCGGTGCTTGACAGGAAGGGCCCAGCGGAGCGGTGCTTGAGACGGCGGGGCCCAGCGGAGCGGTGCTTGACATGAAGGGCCCAGCGGAGCGGTGCTTGACAGGAGGGGCCCAGCGGAGCGGTGCTTGACAGGAAGGGCCCAGCGGAGCGGTGCTTGAGACGGCGGGGCCCAGCGGAGCGGTGCTTGACAGGAAGGGCCCAGCGGAGTGGTGCTTGAGACGGCGGGGCCCAGCGGAGCGGTGCTTGACAGGAAGGGCCCAGCGGAGCGGTGCTTGACAGGAGGGTCCCAGCGGAGCGGTGCTTGACAGGAAGGGCCCAGCGGAGCGGTGCTTGAGACGGCGGGGCCCAGTGGAGCGGTGCTTGACAGGAAGGGCCCAGCGGAGCGGTGCTTGAGACGGCGGGGCCCAGCGGAGCGGTGCTTGACAGGAAGGGCCCAGCGGAGCGGTGCTTGAGACTGCGGGGCCCAGCAGAGCGGTGCTTGACAGGAAGGGCCCAGCAGAGCGGTGCTTGACAGGAGGGGCCCAGCGGAGCGGTGCTTGAGACGGCGGGGCCCAGCGGAGCGGTGCTTGAGACGGCGGGGCCCAGCGGAGCGGTGCTTGACAGGAAGGGCCCAGCAGAGCGGTGCTTGACAGGAGGGGCCCAGCGGAGCGGTGCTTGACAGGAAGGGCCCAGCGGAGCGGTGCTTGACAGGAAGGGCCCAGCGGAGCGGTGCTTGACAGGAAGGGGCCAGCGGAGCAGTGCTTGAGACGGCGGGGCCCAGCGGAGCGGTGCTTGACAGGAAGGGCCCAGCAGAGTGGTGCTTGAGACGGCGGGGCCCAGCGGAGCGGTGCTTGACATGACGGGCCCAGCGGAGCGGTGCTTGACAGGAGGGCCCAGCGGAGCGGTGCTTGACAGGAAGGGCCCAGCGGAGCGGTGCTTGAGACGGCGGGGCCCAGCGGAGCGGTGCTTGAGACGGCGGGGCCCAGCGGAGCGGTGCTTGACAGGAAGGGCCCAGCGGAGCGGTGCTTGACAGGAGGGGCCCAGCGGAGCGGTGCTTGACAGGAAGGGCCCAGCGGAGCGGTGCTTGAGACGGCGGGGCCCAGCGGAGCGGTGCTTGACAGGAAGGGCCCAGCGGAGCGGTGCTTGACAGGAGGGGCCCAGCGGAGCGGTGCTTGAGACGGCGGGGCCCAGCGGAGCGGTGCTTGACAGGAGGGGCCCAGCGGAGCGGTGCTTGAGACGGTGGGGCTCAGCGGAGCGGTGCTTGAGACAGCGGGCCCAGCGGAGCGGTGCTTGACAGGAAGGGCCCAGCAGAGTGGTGCTTGACAGGAGGGGCCCAGCGGAGCGGTGCTTGACAGGAAGGGCCCAGCGGAGCGGTGCTTGACAGGAAGGGCCCAGCGGAGCGGTGCTTGACAGGAGGGGCCCTGTTCAGCGGTGCTCTTCTGCACGGCGGGGCCCTCTTCAGCGGTGCCTGTCTTCACGGCGGGGCCCTGTTCAGCGGTGCTCTTCTGCACGGCAGGGCCCTCTTCAGCGGTGCCTGTCTTCACGGCGGGGCCCTGTTCAGCGGTGCCTGTCTTCACGGCGGGGCCCTGTTCAGCGGTGCCTGTCTTCACGGCGGGGCCCTGTTCAGCGGTGCTCTTCTGCACGGCGGGGCCCTCTTCAGCGGGGCCTGTCTTCACGGCGGGGCCCTGTTCAGCGGTGCTCTTCTGCACGGCGGGGCCCTGTTCAGCGGTGCCTGTCTTCACGGCGGGGCCCTGTTCAGCGGTGCCTGTCTTCACGGCGGGGCCCTGTTCAGCGGTGCCTGTCTTCACGGCGGGGCCCTGTTCAGCGGTGCTCTTCTGCACGGCCGGGCCCTCTTCAGCGGTGCCTGTCTTCACGGCGGGGCCCTCTTCAGCGGTGCTCTTCTGCACGGCGGGGCCCTCTTCAGCGGTGCCTGTCTTCACGGTGGGGCCCTCTTCAGCGGTGCTCTTCTGCACGGCGGGGCCCACTTCAGCGGTGCCTGTCTTCATGGCGGGGCCCTGTTCAGCGGTGCCTGTCTTCACGGCGGGGCCCTGTTCAGCGGTGCTCTTCTGCACGGCGGGGCCCTCTTCAGCGGTGCCTGTCTTCACGGCGGGCCCTCTTCAGCGGTGCTCTTCTGCACGGCGGGGCCCTCTTCAGCGGTGCCTGTCTTCACGGCGGGCCCCTCTTCAGCGGTGCTCTTCTGCACGGCGGGGCCCTCTTCAGCGGTGCCTGTCTTCACGGTGGGGCCCTGTTCAGCGGTGCTCTTCTGCACGGCGGGGCCCTGTTCAGCGGTGCTCTTCTGCACGGCGGGGCCCTCTTCAGCGGTCCTCTTCCAGGAAGTCTAGGGAGCCAGACCTGGGCTGGACACCCTGATCACTCGCCCTCCGAATGTGCAGTGGCAGACCCCTTCGGGGACGGAGTCCTGGGCCCTTTGCTGTCGTCCCTTGCAGGCGGGATGGGGCTTGCGGGGCCCTCCAGCTCCGCGCTCCTGATGGATGACCTCTCCGCCCTGCTGCCCTTTCGCTCCTTAGATGGGGCTCTCGGGCCCTTGCCTCCCCTGGCTGTTGTGGCAGGTGAAGTGGCCGTTGTTAGCTCCTTGGGGGCAGCCGTCTCAGTCCTCTCACGGCGGCCCTTCACTTTACGTGTCCTCTTGCCTGGGGGTGGGCTGGATGTCCCCTTGCTGCTCAGTGAAGTGTCACTGCCGCCAAAGGGTGGACTCCAGAAGCCATGCACCACTTGGACCCTCGAAGCTGGGCTGGTGGTGGCTGAGGTGCTCTTGGGACTCTTAACCGATGGAGGGGGTGGGTCAGGGGAGGGAAAGAGGTTAAGATTAGAGAGGTAACATTTCTTAGGACCAAGGTAAAGGGTAGGAGTAGTGGTGATGGAAGTGGAGGAAGAGGATGTGGTTGTAGGAGAGTCAGGTGTGCTGTCTTTGGGTGCAGGTGACTGAGGCGTAGGCTGTCGTGAGGTGGTTGGCTGTTGTTTGGGTGTCTGCCTGCGTTTATGTGTCTTGGAAGGGGGGGTGACAGACACAGTGGGAGAGGACACAGGGGACGTGTAGATGGCAATGGGGGTGGTGACTGCACGTGTGAGGACTGTAGTGGAGGGTGTGCTGGTGATGGAAGCACTGGCTGATGGTGGTGTGCATGCAGGTGTGAGTGTATACGTCACAGGGAGGGAGGAGGGAGACGAGGAGGAGGGGGACACAGAGGTGGTAGTGACTGTTGGAATGTCTGCATCTGGGTGTTGCTGGGGTGAATGCTTGTGTGTCCTGTGGTGCTTGTGTCTGGATGATCTGGCCTTGGGTGTTGAGGTGTGTGCAGGCTGGTCTGATGGTGTGGATGGGATAGGCTGAGGGACAGGAGACAGAGAAAGGGTGGAGGCAGTTAGAAGAGGGAGGCTGGAGACAGGGACAATGGCTGCCGTCAGTGCTGAGGCCAGAGCAGTGAACGATCGTTGATGGGCAGCCTGACCCGAATGAATGCCCTCCAGGTAGGCATTGCTCCGATGCACCTCCCTTTCCACCCCCTGGATGGCAATCAAAAGGGTAGTCTGCCCAACAATGAGCATCCTCACGAGATCAATGAGCTCCGCACTGAGGGCAGCAGGGGTAACTGGGGCAGGGGCTGAGGTGCCTGGGGCGAAGGAGACGCCCGCCTTCCTGGGCGAGCGGGCACGGAGCGAAGGCTGAGGGGCTGCTGGGAGGGCGGGGCTGGAGCGCTGGGTGGCGGCTGTACCTGTGGAGGCGGGGGGCCCGTATGTTGCCGCCCCCGCTAGGGAGCTCCCAAACGAGGACGTGTCCGTGTCGCTGGTGTCTTCACCGGTCCCCGTTGTGGTGCTCCCCTCGCCCTCCGGATCACTGGTGCCCTCGGTGTCTGTTCCAGTCCCCACCGGGGCATTGTGACTTGCAGCTCTCTCGTGCTCCGACGCCAATTCTCCTCCGCCTGATGATGCTGATGCACAAGAAGACAAAGAATAAGGGTGGGGGGAGAAATAATACAAAGTTGAGTGTATGCCTTGTCAATACGTTGGCGGAGAGGACAGACACAGGTGCCTCATGCACTAAGCCGCGAAATTGGGGTACACTACTCAGTACTTCTGACTAGGCCAACAGGTCTAGGGACAACAGACGCGCACATGGGTGATGCAGGACCATGGATAGCTGTACTTGGCACCCTACAGAGGTGGGGGGCGGGGGCACAGGGCCATGTCTAAGGGAGGGGACTACACTACAGAAAGCGCCCTGGCCTAGTGTCACCCACGGCCCTCCTCCCCCACCCAGACGCCTCAACTGCGCTTAAGGATAGCAGAATGTGCAGGTACTCACCCCCTTGTGTCTGCTGTGATGTCCTCAAGCGCCCATCCAAATCAGGGTAGGCCACCGCCAGGATCCGGGACATCAGGGGGGTCAGGGTACGACTGGCACCCCTCCTAGGTCGGGAGGCCATCCCCAGCAGTGACTCGGCGGTCTTTCGGGTTCCGCGGCGGATGTCCTCCCACCTCTTGCGGCAGTGGGTGCCCCGTCTGGTGTAGACCCCCAGGGCCCGGACTTCCTTGGCGATGGCATGCCAAATGTCGATTTTCTGATGGGCGCTCACCTGTTAGACATGTACAGGGTGGGAAAGAGAAAACGTGAATTTTCGGCATGTTTGGAGTACATGCCCCCCCCTCCCCAACCTTGCCATGTGGCCCATTCTCTCATCTGTTGTGCGTTGCAGTCCTCATTTTCTCCCCACCCCAACAACTTACATCCACCCCACTCCACACAGCCATAACCCATTCAATGTGCACTCAGTGTACTCACCTGTTGGTCTGGAGGACCGTAGAGTAGCGCATACTGGGGGAGGACCCCATCCACTAGTTTCTCCAACTCTTCAGACGTGAAGGCAGGGGCCCTTTCCCCAGTCGCAGCAGCCATTGTCACTTCCAGACCGAGGTCACAGCAGCACTTGCAGTATAGGTCCTCTCCTGTGGATGATCAGGTATCGAGTGATTAGGCAGATAGAAAATGGCGGTCACGGCCGCAGCGGTGCGTGCTGCGGCGGTGCGTACCGCGGCGGTGCGTACCGCGACCACCGCCGCACATCGTCATTGGCTCCTGAATCCCATAGGGTTCAATGTTAACCAATGCAGGTTCGTATAGCGGTCTTCGACCGCCTACCGCCACGGTGTGCCACGCCAGCGCATTGACCTCACATCCCATTGTCCCACTTCACCGGTCAGGCAGCCGCCATTTCAAGGGCCCACATGGCTTAATTTCAACTGCGTCACACAGGCCTAGGCCTTGCATTGCCACACATCCAAACATAGCCATCCATACCTTATCGTGTACTGTGCATGCAGTGGTGAACGTACCTGTGACTTGCTTGACTCTGTGCTCCATGTTGTCCTTCCTAGGCACCGTCCGCTGGGACTTGCGAGGAGAAGGATGAATCCTCGCATGTACCGCCCGCTGGTGGACCTGTCGACAATGGAAGAACGCCACATCATACTACGATACCGGCTTGACCGAGCCACTATACATGAACTGTGTGCCCAGCTGGAGCCAGACCTGATGTCCCCCATCCGCCAACCCACAGGAATTCCCCCTCTAGTGCAGGTTCTGTCAGTCCTCCATTTTTTGGCAAGTGGCTCATTCCAGACAACAGTGGCCATGTCATCTGGAATGTCTCAGCCTATGTTTTCAAAAATCTTGTCTAGAGTGTTGTCTGCCCTGACGAAACACATGCGGCGCTACATTGTATTCCCTGAGGACGTTGATTTGGCCACTGTGAAGGGTGATTTTTATGCCCTTGGACATATCCCCAACATAATTGGTGCCATTGATGGGACCCATGTGGCTTTAGTACCCCCAAAAGACGATGAGCAGGTGTACAGAAACAGGAAAAGTTACCATTCGATGAACGTCCAGGTGGTCTGTTTGGCTGACCAGTACATCTCCCATGTGAATGCCAAGTTCCCTGGGTCAGTGCATGACGCGTTTGTGATGCGAAATAGCAGCATCCCTTATGTGATGGAACAGCTACAGAGACAACGTGTGTGGCTAATTGGTGACTCTGGTTACCCCAACCTGCCTTGGCTATTGACCCCAGTGAGGAATCCCCGGACCAGGGCAGAGGAACGGTACAATGAGGCCCATGGGCGAACTAGGAGGGTCATTGAAAGAACCTTTGGCCTCCTGAAGGCCAGGTTTAGGTGCCTACATATGACAGGGGGATCCCTGATGTACTCACCAAAGAAGGTGTGCCAGATCATCGTGGCCTGCTGTATGCTTCACAATCTGGCATTGCGACGTCAGGTGCCCTTCCTGCAGGAGGATGGTCCAGATGGTGGTGTTGAAGCGGCTGTGGAGCCTGCGGAGAGTGAAGAGGAGGAAGACGAAGAGGACGACCCAGACAACAGGGACAGAGTTATCCTACAGTATTTTCAGTAGCACACAGGTAGGAATCTCCCACGCCATTTACCATTTAGTGAATGCCCCCTGCATCTTTACTTTGTGTATTGCCCCCCAGTTCTTTTAACCTGAAGTTTACTTTTCCCTTCCCTTTTCAGTGCTGTATGACCCACTGCGTGACTTCTGCCTGGTTAGCCCATGGACTATTGCTTATTGACATCGGTATGTTGTCCACACATATATAACAGAACATTATTGATAAGTAATGTGTTATACATTTGTAAATAATACAGGCTGACTCCAGAATGATTTATGTGCAATGAGTGATTTATTTTTAGTGCTATATTTTGGTACATGATATTAAACGGTGAAGGGTGAGGGTGGAGTTATGTCCATGGCAGAGTCCAGTTCTCGGTCGCACAGGTGCATTGTTCATATGGCAGTGGAAGGATGGAGCAGGGGCAGTTCAAGGTTGGACAGGGTGACACTGTGGGACAGTGGAATGACATCCGGGGGGATATTAGACTGGTGGGGGTCCTGGCATCCTACTCTGTCTTCCTTTGAGATCTCAGGTTCCTCTTGCGGGGTGGTTGTTCTTCAGCAGGAGGTGGGGTTCTGGTGGCCCGTCGTTCTGTGGGGGCCTCCTGACCACTAGCACCGGCGGAGGTGGTAGGCTGTTCCTGGCTAGTGACAGGGGCCCTTTGCGGTGCCACATGGTCCCGCAATGTGGTTTCAATGCGGTTTAGGGCCTGGACTATGGTCCCCATTGTGCTAGCGATGGCCCGGAGTTCATTGCTGAACCCCATGTACCGTTCCTCCTGCTGTGCCTGGATCTCGGTGAACCTGGCCAGTACCGTTGCCATCGTCTCCTGGGAGTGATGATACGCTCCCATGATGGTGGTGAGGGCCTCTTGGAGAGTCGGTTCCCTGGGCCTGTCCTCCCCCCTGTCGCACAGCAGCCCTCCCAGTTGCCCTGTTTCCCCGGGCCTCTGTCCCCTGGACGGTGTGCCCACTACCACTGCCCCCAGGTCCCTGTTGTTGTTGGGGTGTTGGGTCAGCCTGGGTGCCCTGTAGTGGCGGACACACCTCTGATTGACGCGTCCGCGGGACAGAAGCATGGGCCCGCTGGGTGGGAGCTGTGCTGGTGTTCCCAGGGGGGTTTGGGTCTGCTGTGGCCTGTGTGTGGGGAACCGACTGTCCAGAGGTCTCCGATGGTCCGGGCTGGTCGTCAGGTTCTAGGTCGACAGAGCTGCTGTCCTCGCTGGGGGCCTGTTCTGGGGGTGGGATGGACATCTCTGGACCCTCCGTGGCGGTGTGTTCGGGCCCTGCAGGGGTAAAGGAGTATGGTTATTGTTTCTGTGTGTGCCATGGTGTGCATTTTGGGTGCCCTTGTCCCCCAGTGCTGGGATTCCCTTGTGGGAGGTGTTGTGAGGGTTTGGGGGGGTGTATGGGTATGTGCAATGGTCATGCTTTGGTGGTGGCTGTCTATGGTTTGTGTTGGAATTCAGGGGTTGGTGTTGTTTAGGGTGGGTTGTGCTGGTGAGACATTGGCAGGGAGGTTATGTGCTGGGGGGTGAGATTGGGGGTGAGGGGGGGGTTGGCATGCTGGTGTTTGGGGGGGGGGTGAAGTAGTTGAGATTCTACTTACCAGAGTCCATTCCTCCGCCTACTCCAGCGAGGCCATCAGGATGCAGGATGTTTACCACCTCTTGCTCCCATGCTGTGAATTGGGGTGGGGTGGGTGGGGGTCCGCCGCCAGTCTTCTGCACAGCGATGTTGTGCCTGGAGATCATCGAGCGCACCTTCCCCCGTAGGTCGTTCCATCGCTTTCTTATATCTTCCCGATTTCTGGGATGCTGTCCCACAGCGTTGACCCTGTCTACGATCCTTTGCCATAGTTCAGCCTTCCTTGCTATGGTGGTGTGCTGCACCTGTGTGCCGAAGAGCTGGGGCTCAACCCTCATGATTTCCTCAACCATGACCCGGAGTTCTTGGTCCGAAAACCTTGGGTGTCTTTGGGGTGCCATGGGGTGGTGTGGATGAGGTGTGGGGTGGTGTTTGTGGTGATGTGCGTGGTGATATGTGGTGATGTGTGCGTAGATGTGGTGTGGGTGATGAAGTTGTGTTCCTGTGTGTGTTGGGGTTTTTTAATGCTGTGCTCGCTATCGCTATCTCTCGCTCTCGCTCTCGCCTTCGCTCCGATTTCCAACTAGTGGGGGTTTGTGGGTGATGTGGGTGTGTGTTTTATAGTTCATTGGATGTGTGGGAGCGTTGTTTGTATGTGTGTCAGGTGTGCGTATTTCAAAATGTCCAATGTGGCAGTGTTTTGGAGCTGTGTGTGTATTTTGAGCGCGGCGGTGGGTACCGCCAATGGAATACCGCGGTTGAAAGACCGCCGCGTGGATTCGTGGGTCAGAATGGCATGGGCGTGTTTGTGTTGGCGTGACGGTGGAGGTTTGGTCATCTCCAGTTTTCCGCGGCCCGCTGATGTGGCGGCCTTCCTTGGATGTCGGATTTTTGGCGGTTTCACAGTTGGTGGTCAGAATGACCGTGGCGGTCGACCGCGGCCGCGGCGGTAGTATGGCGGACTTCTGACCGGCGGTAAGGGCCTTTTACCGCCGAAGTCAGAATGACCCCCAAAATCTCGTATGTTTTTAAAGTAGACCTACTATCGGGCTAGTCGGAATCAGGGTCAATGCGCATAGGTATATACAGCAGTGATGTATAAACGAGTTGTCCACGGGGTAGTGCTTAACCAAATCCAGCTTCCAATTTGCAAGGCTTACCTAATTTAAATACAACATAACATTTTTCAAAGTCTGACTTCTAAATATGCTATCTTTCCGGATACCTCATCTTCCAAGCTACTGAAATATTAGCTGAATTATGCACTAATAGATTTATTGTATATATTTTTAATAATATAAACCCATTTATTGAGAGTGCATATATTTACCAATATTTTTGGAAACGTTTTGGTTGGAATGGCAGGACTCTCCGAACATACTAACTCACCAACATGCTAGTAGTGTTAGTGGGAGTGACATCAAATGTTCTTCACCACTTACTACAGCACAGGAAATTTCATCAATTATTCCTTGAATCAGTGGCGTAACAAAGGCACCCTCAGGTCACTTCTTTGTTGATCACTTCTCCTCAATTCAACACTTTCAATTTAATACGTGGAACTGAACTTTTTACCTATCATTTACTCGTAGTATTACGCAGAGTTTGAAGACAAAGAATGATTTGGGGAATGGTGACTATTACATGTTTGAAAATGTTAGCTGGTAGTGCCTTTTCCAGAATTGTCTGCATATTTCTTTACAGATAAACATTATTTAATCCTTTCGAAAATAATTGTGCTTGTCTATATTTGGATTTCAGTTTTAAATCACCATCTGTCCTTGCAGTTCGTGCTGATTCACGCCTACAGTAATATGAGGGGTTTTCTTTATGAGTCATAAACGATAAAATTGCATTTAAAAATAAGACGAGAAATTGAGTCAATCTGCGTATGACTTCTTTTTTAAATAACAAAGACCCAGAATTTTCTAGGTATATTTATTTTTACAGGCCATATGTGTGACTAATGATAGAAATACGTGAAAGGTTGTCTGTCATTAACATGACTAAATATCAAGAATACGTTTTCAAAATAAAAAAAGTAAAAATAACCGTGTTACCAAGAAGAACATATGCATTACCAACCATAACAAGTGATCATTACAATGGATATGTTACCCCGTAAGAACCTGATTTAGAGTAGGACTGGCATGGGATATCATTTTAAAAAATCCTTACATTCCGTGTACGCACCCAGCTTCGTTTAGAGCACAGGGAATGACAGTGTATCCCATGACACATCCGCCAGTCGGACCGCCATGGGGAAGACTGCGAGCTAAGATGTCACCAGAGAGGGTGTCCTGACACCTTTTTAATGCAGGATGGCAAGCCAGCCGCCATTTTCAGCAGCGTCCCTTTGTTCAGAACGGCCATACAACACATGGTGATCTTGTATGGAGATTTGTATTTATAAAACTGTGTGTCAGATTTACAAGCCCCTTCCTCCACGTTAACGCAGCCTTAGTGTAATTTGTATGATGCTAAGGCGATGTTAAGTTGGCCATTCCCCTGTGCCATATTTACAAAGTTGCGCAATGCATGCATTGTGCCACTCTGCAACCCCTTGTGACACATTATGCCTGTGCAAGGCATAATGTATGCAAGGGGGGCATTCACAGGCAGAGAGGCTTGAAAAAATGACGCAGTAAAATTCACAAAATTTCACTGCACCATTTTTTCTGTCATTTTTAATGCCTGCTCAGGGCAGGCATTAAAGTGACGCTCTCATAATAATCTATGGGCTTCCTTGTGCTTGGCTGTACTAGCATCACATTTCTTGGCGCTAGTGCAGCAAAGCACCACATCAGCGTAAACATTCTTGACGCTGTTGTGGTAACAACCACCATGGTGTGCCGTATTGTAAATATGGCACAATCATATTGTTGTTATGGGTGGCAAGAAGGACGCAAGAAAAGTGGTGCATCGGGACCGATGTACCACTTTCTTGTAAATATGCCCCTGAATCTTTTGATGAGGGGAAATACATTTTGGCATACTGCACCTTATACAGTAGACCAGATATACATCTTTAGCACTAATGTGTTCAGAGATGTAGAGCCAGTGTAGACACCAGTGCATGCTTAATATGATCATGGTGTATATCTGCATATGGATTCAGTTGAGCTGCATGGTAGTACAATCAATCAATCAATCAATCATAGGATTTGTAAAGTATGACTTGCCAACCAGGAGGGTATCCAGGTGCTCAGGGTTGTCGCTGTGCGTCAGAGCTACTCCTCAAAGAGCCATGTCTTTAGCTTTTTCCTGAGGCTGAGGAGGGTGTGTGAGGTGCGAAGGTGGGGTGGGGGTCATTCCAGATCTTGGCAGCCCATTGTGGCATAACAAAGAAGTGCAGTTTGGTCATCCAAGAATGACACTTGCCTTCATCAAAAGGAACTGCTGGATTTATTATGACCAGAGACCAGTAATCCAGTGGCAACCAGACTTTTGATGGACCCACTAAGGCTTTGAGGGGCATCAAACATCTGTGATGAAGTCAACCCACTTTGGGTTCCAGAGTAGCTTACTACTTACCAAAAAGTGTTTCACTGCATTGTCAGGGGTTGTAAATGCTATCCAAATACAATTTCAATTCCTATTGCATTTTGGTGTCTGCTGTCTGTATCCTGGGTCACATGACTGTGTACCAGGCAGTTGGTCTTTGTATATTGCTCACAGAGATTGAGACAAAACCATAGGTGTTGGCAGGGTGGGCCATTTCTGATGCAATGAGGGGGAGGATCTGTCACTTACCACACTTGCACATCACAAAGGCTCCGAGTGAGCATACTCACTAAGGGCTTGACACTAGTGTTTTGTGACAGGGCAGAGAGACAGGAACTTCCAAGCACATCTGGGGGTAGAAACCTCCAAAACCTTCTACTTCAAAGTGGGCACCAGGTCAAAATAGTGGACCCTGAAATCTAACTCAGTACACCTCTGGACCTGTGGCAGACTCAGGAGGACTGCTGTGCTGCTCAGCAAGAAGGACTGTCACTCTGTTTCCCTGCTGCCTTCCTGCCTGCTGCCCTGCTGTCTGAGTGAAGGACTGAACCTGCATCTTGAGGCCAGGACCTTCAGAGTAGCTCCAAGGGCCAGCTGGTTGGCTTTCTGATCAGAGCCTCAAGGACAGAACGGGTTTCAACAACCTTGAACTCAGCACCTGTATATTGCCAGCTGCGAGTCTTGTTCCTCCATGAGGTGACCTCGACCAGGGAAAGTCGACCTGAAAGTGCTCTGACAGCCCAGCAGCCTAGATAAAGGTCCTGTGAAGCAGAACTGACTCAGCGTGATGCATCTCCTTGCAGCCGCATCAGAACTGCTGCAATGCAACACATCCCCAACACCAAACTTTCCACCACTGCCCGCAGTCTCCTTGGAACCGCTGATGCGGAACACATCCTTGATGCAACTTTTACATGGCAAGCCCCTCGTCAACCGCTTCCTCAATGACGTCGCAGGATTTCACATCGCAGCCCAGCAGCTTCTTTGGAACCTATGGAGCGTGAAGCATCTTTGACGCAGGACTTGGCATCACAAGCCCCTCATCAATGGCATCGTCATAGCCGTCACCGGGCTCTGCATCACAGCCTTGCGGCTCTTTAGAACCACCACAGGTTGATGTGTGATTGACAATGAATCTTGCAAGGCTCTGCAAACCAGGATTCAAGGAAATTTGTTTCAGCTGGCCTAACTTGATCCCTGTAACCAGCTCAGGCTTCATCACAGTTGGTCTAAATTTGTGAATTTGTCCTGTTCCAGCACGACTAACTACAGTTGGTGCTTTGTACTTCTAGGCACTATTTTTCTTAAAACTTTGAAACTGCAATCACTGGTTTTACTGATTGGAATTTTGCCATTTTGGTCTCAAATAATTGACTACATTTTACTCTGTTTTTCTAAGTTGGTGTGTGTTAGAAATGGGGTCTTTGGTTGGCAGTAAGGTTACCCCCTGTCCAAGCAAGGACCCTCACTCTAGTCAGGGTAAGTCATACAATCCAAATGATCCTGTGCCCACCCTCTGGTAGCTTGGCACTGAGCAGTCAGGCTTAACTTAGAAGGCAATGTGTAAAGCATTTGTGCAATAAATCATACAATAACATAATATAGCACCACAAAAACACACCACACAGTGTTTAGAAAAATATATAATATTTATATGGATAAATGCAGGTCAAAATGATTAAACTGCAATACGGATATGTTCAGATATCACTGAAAAGTGATATAAAGTGTCTTAAGTCTTTTTAAAGCAAACAAAGGGGGTGATTCTGACCGCGGCGGACGGCGGTCGCCGCCCGCCAAGCGGTTCCTGCCGAAAGACCGCTCCGCGGTCAAAAGACCGCGGCGGTCATTCTGGCTTTCCCACTGGGCCGGCGGGCGACCGCCGAAAGTCCGCCCGCCAGCCCAGCGGGAAACACCCTTCCCACGAGGACGCCGGCTCAGAATGGAGCCGGCGGAGTGGGAAGGTGCGACGGGTGCAGTTGCACCCGTCGCGAATTTCAGTGCCTGCAAAGCAGACACTGAAATTCTTCGTGGGGCCCTCTTACGGGGGCCCCTGCAGTGCCCATGCCATTGGCATGGGCACTGCAGGGGCCCCCAGGGGCCCCGCGGCACCCCCTACCGCCATCCTGTTCCTGGCGGGAGAACCGGCAGGAACCGGATGGCGGTAGGGGGTATCAGAATCCCCATGGCGGCGGAGAGCGCTCCGCCACCATGGAGGATTCTCAAGGGCAGCGGGAAGTCGGCGGTACACTGCCGACTTTCCGTTTCTGGCCGCGGCTGAACCGCCGCGGTCAGAATGCCCAGCGGTGCACCGCCAGCCTGTTGGCGGTGCTACCGCCGACCTCCGCCATGGCGGTAATTACCGCCAGGGTCAGAATGACCCCCAAAGTCTCTTTCAAGCACAAAGTACCTGGTTCGTGTGAAAAAACTCTGCAAAGGGCTGCAGAGGTGGAGATGTGTGGAAACAAAGGGGTGTGCGTTGATTTTGCGGGCCACACACAGTGATGCGTCATTTAGTTGTCATGCAGGGACAGCTGTGCGTCGATTTCTGGTGCTCGGTCATGGATCCTCTTTGAGTTGTGGGGTTTTCAGACGCCCTGGGGACAATGCATGGATTTCCGGTGCTGCTAGGACGAAGTCACAGGAGCTGCGTCGATCCTGTAGGCATTGCGACAAATTTTCTACCGCACGGCAGGAGCTGCGTCGATTCCTCTCTGGAAGTCGGGCTGCGTTGTTCCGGCTCAGGTGTGCGTCAATCCGTTGAGGATGTGCATCGAATTTCCGGTCACTATGCTGGTGTTGCGTTGATCTCCTCGTTGCGAAGTCAGGCTGCGTCATTCTGGTTCGGCGTGCGCACCGCGCTGCAGGCTGTCATTTCTGGCAGGCTGTGTATCGATTTTCGCCGCACAAGGAGTCCTTCTTTCAGAGATGAAGTCTTTTTGGCCCTGAGACTTCAGGGAACAGGAGGCAAGCTCTATCCAAGCCCTGACAGATGAGTCCTTTGAGCAGCCTGGCAGGTCTTCTTGTCAGGATGCAGGTTCTGGTTCAGGTTCTCTTCTCCAGGAAGTGTCTGAATTGGTAGGGGAAGAGGCCCTGTTTAAATACCCAAATGTGCCTTTGAAGTCAGGAAGACTTCAAAAAGTGCTTAGAAGTGCACAAGGTCCCCTTTCAGTTCAATCCTGTCTGCCAGGGACCCAGTATGGGTTGTGGCAGTCCTTTGTGTCAGGGCAGGCCCTCCACCCTCCCAGCCCAGGAAGACCCATTCAAAATGCAGATGTATGCAAGTGAGGCTGAGTATCCTTTGTATGGGGTGGGTCTGAGTGAATGTACAAGGGAGCTGTCAACTAAGCCCAGCCAGACGTGGATTGTAAGGCACAGAAAGATTTAAGTGCTGAGAAATGCTCACTTTCCAAAAGTGGCATTTCTAAAATAGAATTATTAAATCCAACTTCAACAGTCAGCAGGATTTTGTATTATCATTCTGGCCATACTAAATATGACCGTCCTTCTCCTTTCGGATCAGCAGCTCCCACTCAAACAATGTATGAGGTCAGTCCCAATGTTAGCCTATGAAGGGAGCAGGCCTCATAGCAGTGTAAAATGAATTTAGGAGTTTTACACTACCAGAGCATGTAAACTACATAGGTACATGTCCTGCCTTTTGCCTACACAGCACCCTGCCCTATAGGTTACTTAGGGCACACCTTAGGGGTGTCTTATATGTAGAAAAAGGGGAGTTTTTGGATTGGCAAGTACTTTTAAATGCCAAGTCGAATTGGCAGTGAAACTGTACACACAGGCCTTGCAATGGCAGGCCTAAGACAAGGTTAAGGGGCTACTGAAGTGGGTGGCACAATCAGTGCTGCAGGCCCACTAGTAGCATTTAATCTACAGGCCCTGGGCACATATAGTGCACTCTACTAGGGACTTATAAGTAAATTAGATAGCCCAATTGGGTATGATCCAATGTTACCATGTTTAAAGGGAAAGAGCATATGCACTTTAGCACTGGTCAGCAGCGGAAAAGTGTGCAGAGTCTAAAAACCAGCAAAAACAGTATCTCAAAAGTGGAGGGAGGCAGGCAAAAAGAGAGGGGTGACCATCCTGAGGCTGTTTGGTCTAACATGTGTCCCCCCCAGCTGAAAGTGGGGAGAGCTACCAAACCTCCTGGGAGCTCTCATCGCTAAGGAGGAAGTATCTGGAGAGACCATGAGCGTTGGCATGGTCAATCCCTGTGCGATACTCCACCGTAAAGTCCACTGTAGGAAAATGGACCACCTCAAGTTTTTAGGATTGTCACCCCTCATCTGCATGAGTCATCTGAGGGGCCTGTGGTCTGTCTGAACCTGGAAATGAGTCCTAAACAGGTATGGTCTCAGCTTCTTCAGTGCCCAGACCACAGCAAATGCTTTTCTTTCAATAGCACTCCACCTCTGTTCTCGTGGTAATAGTCTTCTGCTAATAAAGACTACTGGTTTGTCTAGGCACTCCTCATTTAGCTGTGTCAGGACTGCCCCTATGCCATGCTCTGAAGTGTTTGTCTGCACGATAACTTCCTTGGAGTAGTCAGGAGCCTTGAGCACGGGGGCCGTGCACATGGTTTTCTTCAGGGAGTCAAAGGCTTTCTGACAAGCTTCTGTCCAATTCACCAACCTAGGTTGCTTTTTGGATGTGAGTTCTCTCAAGGGTGTCACCATGCTTCCATAGCCCTTGACAAATCTGCGGCATTAGCCAGTGAGGCCCAAGAAGGCCCTCACCTCGGTTTGTGTTCTAGGTGGTTGCCAGGCCTTGATAGTTTCAATCTTGGCCTGGAGGGGCTGCACCTTGCCACCACCTACTAGGTGTCCCAAATACACCACGGAACCCTACCCAATCTGCACTTACTGGCCTTGATGGTCAGGCCTGCCTGTTGCAGGGCCTGAAGCACCTCCCTGAGGGGGTGCAGGTGTTCCTCCCAGCTGTCACTGTAGATGGCAATGTCGCCCAGGTAGGCTGCGCAGAAGGCATCCTTGCCGGCTAGGACCCCGTTGACCAACCATTGGAAGGTAGCAGTGGCATTTTTCAACCCAAAGGGCATCATCCAGAATTGTTAATGGCCCTCGGGTGTGGAAAATGCAGATCTCTCTTTGGCCCCCTCAGTCAAGGCGATCTGCCAGTACCCTGGTGTAAGATCAAAAGTACTGAGGATTTTGGCAGCATCTAGTCTGTCTATGAGCTCATCAGCTCGGGGGATGGGGTGAGCGTCAGTACGTGTGACTGAGTTGAGACCCCGGTAGTCCATGCAGAAGTGGAGTTCTGGCTTGGCACCGGGTGTAGCAGCCTTGGGTACCAGCACCACAGGGCTGGCCCAGGGACTACTAGATTTGTCAATAACTCCTAGAGCCAACATCTTGGAAACTTCCTCCTTGATGCTGGCATTCACCTTATCTGACAACCTGTAAATTTTGTTCTTTACAGGGGGACTGTCTCCCGTGTCAATATCATGCACACACAGGTGTGTGAGTCCAGGGGTGAGGGAAAACAGGGAGGAGTACTGTTCTAGTAACTGGTAGCAGTCCCCTCTCTGGTTTAGGGTCAGGGAGTCAGAGAGAATGACACCCTCCACTGACCCATCACCTTCCTTGGCAGAGAGGAGGTCAGGGAGAGGTTCACTTTCCTCCTCCACACCCTCATCTGTCACCAGAAGCATGTTGACTTCTGTCCTCTCAAAGTGAGGCTTTAGTCAGTTGACATGGAGCACCCTTAGGGGGGTTTCTAGGGGATTGGAGGTACACTTGGTATGTGGCCTCCCCTTTCCGCTCCTTTACTTCAAATGGGCCATTCCAGTTGTCCTGGAGGGCTCTAGGCTCTTCTGGCTCCATTAACCACACTTTGTCTCCAGGTTGAAACTTCACCAGGGTGGCCTTCTGGTCAAACCAGCGTTTCATTACCTCTTGACTGTACTCAAGGTTACTTTTGGCCATTTTCCAGAGGTGGTGCATCTGGTTGCAGAGGGCCAGCATGTAGCTGACGACATCCTGAGTGGGTGCCTTGGGAGCTTTTCCCAACCCTCCTTGACAACGCTTAAGGGTCCCCTGACAGGGTACCCATAGAGAAGCTCAAGGGGATTGAACCCCACCCCCTTCTGGGGTACTTCTCTGTAAGCAAAGAGAAGGCATGGCAAGAGGACATCCCACTTACGCTGAGGGCCTCAGGGAGGCCTGTGATCATGCCTTTCAAAGTCTTTTTGAATCTTTCCACAAGACCATTAGATTGGGGGTGATAGGGTGTGGTGAACTTATAGTTTACACCACACGCATCCCAAATGGACTTCATGTATGCAGACATGAAGTTAGTGCCTCTGTCAGACACTATGGCCCTCATTACATTTGCGGTAAATGCCGTCTACCGCCATGCAGAAGACCGCCAACACACCTCCGCGGCCGCGGAATTCCGCCACAGCTATTACGACCCACAGCTCAGAACCCGCCAAAATCTAGACACCCACACAAGTCCGCCACACCAAAGGTCAGTGATAAACTGGCGATAACAAAACCTCCACCGTCACACCAACAGGAATACGCCCACACTATCACGACCCACGAATCCATACAGCGGTCTTTCAACCGCGGTATTCCATTGGCGGTACACACCGCTGCGCTCAAAATACACACACATTAACAAAACACAACCACATTGGACAAATTGAAATACACACACCTGATACACATACACACACCACTCCCACACACCCAATACAAAATAAAACATACACCCACATTACCCACAAACCCTTACTACCAAACATTTTGAAGAAGGCCAGAGAGACAGAAAAGCAAAGACAATGCCAGAATACAGAGGCACACAACACCATCACACATACACATCCACGCACAAAACACCACACACCCCTAAACATCACTCCACACATCACAACACACACTACCTCATACATCACCCACACCACACCATGGCACTGCAAAGACACCCCAGGTTTTCTGAGGAGGAGCTCAGGGTCATGGTGGAGGAAATCATCCGGGTAGAGCCCCAGCTATTCGGATCACAGGAGCAGCACACCACCACAGCTAGGAAGATGGAGCTATGGTGCAGAATCGTGGACAGGGTCAACGCTGTGGGACAGCACCCAAGAACACGGGATGACATCAGGAAGAGGTGGAAAGACCTACGGAGGAAAGTGCGATCTGTGGTCTCAAGACACCACATTGCGGTTCAGAGGACTGGCGGCGGACCCCCACCTCCTCCCCCACAACTAACAACATGGGAGGAGAAGGTCTTGGCTATACTGCATCCTGAGGGCCTCGCAGGAGTAGCTGGAGGAATGGACTCTGGTAAGTTAAATCTTTAACTACTTCATCCCCCACCCTACCTGCATGCTATCACATACCCCCACCCTCGCCCTCACCCCATCACTCCAACTCCTCACATATGTCCCACTATCAAAAAACACACATCCCAACACCAAGCCCTGCATACAACAACAAAGCATGGACACCCATCACCAATGCATGCCCACTACACATGCCCACACAGACCCCTAAACAATAATCACACAAGGTCCTACACAGGAATGGAAGCACTGGGTTACAGGGTCACCCACCCATTTACACCATGGCACACACAGAAGCAATAATCATGCCTTTACACCACTGCAGGACCCCTACCCAATGTCACCGGACAGGAGGTTCCAGACATGTCCACTCCACCCACAGAAGAGGCCCACAGTGATGACAGCAGCTCTATCCAACTGGATCTAGATGACCAGCCCGGCCCATCTGGGACCTCGGGACAGTTGGTTCCCCTGACACAGTCACAGGCCACCACAGAGCCTCCCCCTTAGGAAACACCAGCACAGCACCCACCCAGCGGGCCCATACCGCTGTCCCCAGGACACCTCAAGCAGCAATGTGTCCACCACTATAGGGAACCAAGGCTAACCCACCACCCCAAGAACAGCAGGGACCTGGGGGCAGTGGTAGTGGGCACACAGTTCAGGGGACAGAGGCCCAGGAAAACCGGGGAACTGGGAGGGCTGCTGTGCGACACAGGGAGGACAGACCCAGGGAACCCACACTCCACGAGGCCCTCTCCAACATCATGGGAGCCTACCATCATTCCCAGGAGACGATGGCAACAGTACTGTCCAAGTTCCAGGAGACCCAGTGGCTGCAGGAGAAACAGTATTTGGGCTTCAGGGAGGAACTAAAATCCATCAATATCAACCTGCGCACCATTGTAGGGGTGCTGAAGGACCTCGTGAACACCAGGAGGGACACTGTGGCACAACAAGGGGCCCCTGACACTAGCCTGGACGATGAACTGCACACCACCTCCGCCGGCGCTAGTGGGCAGGAGGCATCGCCACAGGACCACGACACCAGCACCCCACCCCCTGCAGATGGAGAACCACCCTGCAAGCGGGTCCTGAGATCCAGGACAAAGACAGGGAACAATGCCAAGACCCCCGCCAAGAAATGAGACCACCCTGAATGTCATCCTTCTGTCCCACTTTGTCACCCTGTCCATCCTTAAACTGCCCTAGCTCCACTTCCTATGCCCCTTTGAACAATGCACCTGTGAGACTAATAGACTGGACTCTGCCATGGACATTCCTCCACCATCACCCCTGACCATTCTACAACCCCCTCCACTAATTTAGCACTTAAATAAACACCCTTAAATCACAAAACAATCTGGAGTCAGTCTGTGCTTTCACAATTGTGTATTTGTAATAACTGAGGGAAATAGCAATGTCCATTGTATTGTCAACATACCTATGTCACACAGCTCTAGTCCATGAGGTAACATAGCAGAGGTCACACAGTGGGACCCACATCTGTGAAATAGAAAGGGAAAGTGACAAATCAGGGTCCATACACTGGGTGAAAATGACAGACAGATGAGAGGTCGAACAATTTTATCAGATGTAGGAGGCAGTGATGTCTTCTTACCTGTGTCTCACTGGAAGTAGTGATGGATCACAGTGTTTCTGTTGTCTATGTCCTCTTCTTCTGCCTCCTATTCTTCACTGTCCACATGTTCCACAGCTGCCACAACATCTCCTTCAGGACCATCCTCCTGCAGAAAAGGTATCTGTCGTCGCAAAGCCAAGTTGTGCAGCATACAGCAGGCCACAATGATCTGGCACACCTTCTTTGGTGAGTAGTATAGGGAACCACCTGTCATATGGAGGCACCTGAACCTGGCCTTCAGGAGGCCGAAGGTCCTCTCTATAACCCTCCTAGTTTGCCCATGTGCCTCATTGTAGCGTTCCACTGTCCTTGTCTTGGGATTCCTCACTGTGGTCAGTAGCCATGACAGGTTGGGGTAGCCAGAGTCACCTGCAAATGTCGAGGGACAACTGTTAGACACACACTAACCCTTAGGGACAACCCCAAACAACTATTCACACTGTATAGGGTCCATGTCCTCACCTAATAGCCACACACGGTGCCTCTGGAGTTGCCCCATCACATAAGGGATGCTGCTATTCCTCAGAATGTAAGTGTCATGCACTGAGACAAGAAACTTGGCGTTCACATGGGAGATGTACTGGTCGGCCAAACACACCATCTGCACATTCATTGAATGGTAACTCTTCCGGTTTCTGTACACCTGTTCACTCCTGCCGGGGGGGGGGACCAAGGCCACATGTGTCCCATCAATGGCACCTATGATGTTGGGGATATGCCCCAGGGCATAGAAGTCACCTTTCACTGTAGGCAAATCCTCCACCTGAAGGAAAACGATGCAGCTGAGCATGTGTTTCAGCAGGGCAGACAACACTCTGGTCAACACGTTAGAGAACATTGGCTGGGACATGCCTGATGCAATGGCCACTGTTGTTTGAAAGGACCCACTTGCCAGGAATTGGAGTACTGACAGGACCTGCACTAGAGGGGTAATTCCTGTGGGACGGCAGATAGTTGACATCAGGTCTGGCTCCAACTGGGCACACAGTTCCTGGATTGTGGCACGATCAAGTCTGTGGGTGACTATTACATGTTGCTCTTCCATTGTCGACAGGTCCACCAGCAGTCTGTATACCGGAGGATGCCGCCATCTCCTCACCTGTCCCAGCGGACATGCTCTATGGATGAGAACAGCGATCAGAGAGTCAGCCAACACTGAGGTACAAAATAAATAACTTTATTGCACACATTTGTCAATCCGCTATGTGCCTGTCTAAGTGTGTATGTGTAGGAGGCTGGACTGGCTTGTAGTGAGTACCAAGGGGTACTTGCACCTTGCACCAGGCCCAGTTATCCCTTATTAGTGTATAGGGTGTCTAGCAGCTTAGGCTGATAGATAATGGTAGCTTAGCAGAGCAGCTTAGGCTGAACTAGGAGACGTGTGAAGCTACTACAGAACCACTTAGTGTCATATGCACAATATCATAAGAAAACACAATACACAGTTATACTAAAAATAAAGGTACTTTATTTTTATGACAATATGCCAAAGTATCTCAGAGTGTACCCTCAGTGAGAGGATAGGAAATATACACAAGATATATATACACAATACCAGAAATATGCAGTATAGTCTTAGAAAACAGTGCAAACAAAGTATAGTTACAATAGGATGCAATGGGGACACATAGGGATAGGGGCAACACAAACCATATACTCCAAAAGTGGAATGTGAACCACGAATGGACCCCAAACCTATGTGACCTTGTAGAGGGTCGCTGGGACTATTAGAAAATAGTGAGGGTTAGAAAAATAGCCCACCCCAAGACCCTGAAAAGTGAGTGCAAAGTGCACTAAAGTTCCCCAAAGGACAAAGAAGTCGTGATAGGGGAATAAGGCAGGAAAGACACAAACCAACAATGCAACAACGCTGGTTTTCCAATCTGGGGTACCTGTGGAACAAGGGGACCAAGTCCAAAAGTCACAAGCAAGTCGGAGATGGGCAGATGCCCAGGAAATGCCAGCTGCGGTGCAAAGAAGCTTCGACTGGACTGAAGAAGCTGCGGTTTCTGCAGGAACGCAAAGGGCTAGACACTTCTCCTTTGGAGGACGGATCCCACTCGCCTTGTAGAGTCGTGCATAAGTGTTTTCCCACCGAAAAAACGCCAACAAGCCTTGCTAGCTGCAAATCGTGCGGTTAGCGTTTTTGGACGCTGCTGCGGCCCAGGAGGGACCAGGAGGTCGCAAATTGGAGCAGGAGGTAGAGGAGACGTCGAGCAAGACAAGGAGCCCTCTTAGCAGCAGGTAGCATCCGGAGAAATGCCAGAAACAGGCACTAAAAGGATGCGTGAAACGGTGCTCACCCGAAGTTGCACAAAGGAGTCCCACGTCGCCGGAGACCAACTTAGAAAGTCGTGCAATGCAGGTTAGAGTGCTGTGGACCCAGGCTTGGCTGTGCACAAAGGATTTCCGCCGGAAGTGCACAGGGGCCGGAGTAGCTGCAAAAGTTGCGGTTCCCAGCAATGCAGTCTAGCGAGGTGAGGCAAGGACTTACCTCCACCAAACTTGGACTGAAGAGTCACTGGACTATGGGAGTCACTTGGACAGAGTTGCTGGATTCGAGGGACCTCGCTCGTCGTACTGAGAGGAGACC
Source organism: Pleurodeles waltl (assembly GCF_031143425.1). NCBI lineage: Eukaryota > Metazoa > Chordata > Amphibia > Caudata > Salamandridae > Pleurodeles > Pleurodeles waltl. Next base: position 138,963,493 of record NC_090440.1, read on the forward strand.
CAAGGGACCAGTAATGCAGCTTTTTGGTGCCTGCGGTTGCTGGGGGAAGATTCCGTCGACCCACGGGAGATTTCTTCGGAGCTTCTAGTGCAGAGAGGAGGCAGAATACCCCCACAGCATGCACCACCAGGAAAACAGTCGAGAAGGCGGCAGGATCAGCGTTACAGAGTTGCAGTAGTCGTCTTTGCTACTATGTTGCAGGTTTGCAGGCTTCCAGCACGGTCAGCAGTCGATTCCTTGGCAGAAGGTGAAGAGAGAGATGCAGAGGAACTCGGATGAGCTCTTGCATTCGTTATCTAAGGAATCCCAAGAGACAGAGACCCTAAATAGCCAGAAAAGAGGGTTTGGCTACCTAGGAGAGAGGATAGGCTAGCAACACCTGAAGGAGCCTATCACAAGGAGTCTCTGACGTCACCTGTTGGCACTGGCCACTCAGAGCAGTCCAGTGTGCCAGCAGCACCTCTGTTTCCAAGATGGCAGAGGTCTGGAGCACACTGGAGGAGCTCTGGGCACCTCCCAGGGGAGGTATAGGTCAGGGGAGTGGTCACTCCCCTTTCCTTTGTCCAGTTTCGCACCAGAGCAGGGCTAAGGGGTCCCTGAACCGGTGTAGACTGGCTTATGCAGAATTGGGCACATCTGTGCCCAAGAAAGCATTTCCAGAGGCTGGGGGAGGCTACTCCTCCCCTGCCTTCACACCATTTTCCAAAGGGAGAGGGTGTCACACCCTCTCTCAGAGGAAGTCCTTTGTTCTGCCATCCTGGGCCAGGCCTGGCTGGACTCCAGGAGGGCAGCTGCCTGTCTGAGGGGCTGGCAGCAGCTGCAGTGAAACCCCAGGAAGGGCAGTTTGGCAGTACCAGGGTCTGTGCTATAGACCACTGGGATCATGGGATTGTGCCAACTATGCGAGGATGGTATAGAGGGGGCAATTCCATGATCATAGACATGTTACATGGCCATATTCGGAGTTACCATTGTGAAGCTACATATAGGTAGTGACCTATATGTAGTGCACGCGTGTAATGGTGTCCCCGCACTCACAAAGTTCAGGGAATTGGCTCTGAACAATGTGGGGGCACCTTGGCTAGTGCCAGGGTGCCCTCACACTAAGGCCCGTATTTATACTTTTTTTAGCGCCGCATTTGCGTCGTTTTTTGACGCAAAAACGGCGCAAACTTGCAAAATACCATTGTATTTTGTAGGTTTGCGCCGTTAGCCGTCAAAAAGCGGCGCAAATGCGGCGCTAAAAAAAGTATAAATACGGGCCTAAGTAACTTTGCACCTAACCTTTACCAGGTAAAGGTTAGACATATAGGTGACTTATAAGTTACTTAAGTGCAGTGTAAAATGGTTGTGAAATAACGTGTACGTTATTTCACTCAGGCTGCAGTGGCAGGCCTGTGTAAGAATTGTCAGAGCTCCCTATGGGTGGCAAAAGAAATGCTGCAGCCCATAGGGATCTCCTGGAACCCCAATACCCTGGGTACCTCAGTACCATATACTAGGGAATTATAAGGGTGTTCCAGTAAGCCAATGTAAATTGGTAAAATTGGTCACTAGCCTGTCAGTGACAATTTGAAAGAAATGAGAGAGCATAACCACTGAGGTTCTGATTAGCAGAGCCTCAGTGAGACAGTTAGTCACTACACAGGTAACACATTCAGGCACACTTATGAGCACTGGGGCCCTGGTGAACAGGGTCCCAGTGACACATACAACTAAAACAACATATATACAGTGAAAAATGGGGGTAACATGCCAGGCAAGATGGTACTTTCCTACACAACCCCCCCCCAAACGAAGGACAATAAGACTAGCCATGACCTGATGAGTCTTCATTGTCTAAGTGGAAATATCTGGAGAGTCCATCTGCATTGGAGTGGCTACTCCCAGGTCTATGTTCCACTGTATAGTCCATTCCCTGTAGGGATATGGACCACCTCAACAATTTAGGATTTTCACCTTTCATTTGTTTTAGCCAAAGTAGAGGTTTGTGGTCTGTCTGAACAATGAAGTGAGTGCCAAACAGGTATGGCCTCAACTTCTTCAGAGCCCAGACCACAGCAAAGGCCTCCCTCTCAATGGCAGACCAACGCTTTTCTCTAGGGGTCAACCTCCTACTAATAAAAGCAACAGGTTGATCCTGGCCCTCAGAATTAAGTTGTGATAGGACTGCCCCTACTCCTAATTCAGATGCATCAGTTTGGACATAGAATTTTTTAGAGTAACAAGGGCTTTTCAGGACAGGTGCAGAGCACATGGCCTGCTTCAGCTCCTCAAAAGCTTTCTGACAGTTAGCTGTCCACAATACCTTTTTAGGCATCTTTTTGGAAGTGAGGTCATTAAGAGGGGCTGCAATGGAGCCATCGTTCTTAATGAACCTCCTGTAATACCCAGTGAGGCCTAGGAAGGCTCTCACCTGAGTCTGAGTGGTAGGGGGAACCCAATCAATAATTGTTTGGATTTTCCCCTGAAGTGGTGCAATCTGTTCCCCACCAACAAGGTGTCCCAGATAAACCACTTTACCCTGCCCTATCTGGCACTTTGAAGCCTTGATAGTGAGGACTGCCTTCTGCAGGGCCTCCAAAACTTTCCAAAGGTGGACCAGGTGATCATCCCAGCTGGAGCTAAAGACAGCTATATCGTCCAAATATGCTGCACTGAAAGCTTCCAGCCCTTGCAGGACTGTGTTCACCAACCTCTGAAAAGTGGCAGGTGCATTTTTCAAACCAAAAGGCATTACAGTAAACTGGTAATGTCCTCCAATGGTTGAAAATGCAGTTTTAGGTTTAGCATCTTCTGACAATTTGATCTGCCAATACCCTGCAGTCAAATCAAAAGTGCTTAGATACTTGGCAGATGCCAGTGTATCTATGAGCTCATCTGCCCTGGGTATAGGGTGAGCATCAGTTTTGGTTACCAAGTTGAGACCTCTATAGTCTACACAAAACCGCATCTCCTTCTTTCCATCTTTGGAATGGGGTTTTGGTACAAGTACCACAGGAGAAGCCCATGGACTTTCAGAGTGCTCAACCACTCCTAGTTCTAACATTTTCTGGACCTCTTGCTTTATGCAGTCCCTGACATGGTCAGGCTGCCTATAGATCTTACTTTTGACAGGTAAACTGTCTCCAGTATCTATAGTGTGCTCACACCAAGAAGTGGTACCTGGCACAGTGGAGAAGAGTTCAGAGAATTGATCCAGGAGATTTATGCAATGGTCTTTCTGCTCAGCAGTAAGACAATCAGCCAAAACTACACCTTCCACAAGAGCATCTTGTTCTGTGGAAGAGAAGAGATCAGGTAGAGGATCACTGTCTTCTTCCTGTCCCTCATCAGTTGCCATGAGCAGGGTGAGATCAGCACTGTCATAGTAGGGTTTCAGGCGGTTGACATGGAGCACCCTAAGGGGACTCCTGGCAGTGCCTAAGTCAACTAAATAGGTGACTTCTCCCTTCTTTTCAACAATTGTGTGGGGTCCACTCCATTTATCTTGGAGTGCTCTTGGGGCCACAGGCTCCAAGACCCACACTTTCTGCCCTGGTTGGTACTGAACCAAAACAGCCTTCTGATCATGCTATTGCTTCTGGAGCTCTTGGCTGGCCTGAAGGTTTTTACTGGCCTTTTTCATATACTCAGCCATCCTTGATCTGAGGCCACGTACATAATCCACAATATCCTGCTTAGGAGCTTTTAAAGGTTGTTCCCAACCCTCCTTTACAAGTGTGAGTGGACCCCTAACAGGGTGTCCAAAAAGAAGTTCAAAGGGGCTCAAGCCCACTCCTTTCTGGGGTACCTCCCTGTAGGCAAAAAGGAGGCATGGTAGAAGGATATCCCATCTCCTGCGGAGTTTTTCAGGGAGACCCATAATCATGCCTTTGAGAGTTTTATTAAATCTCTCCACCAGTCCATTTGTTTGTGGATGATAGGGTGTTGTGAACTTGTAAGTTACACCACACTCCTTCCACATGGCCTTTAAGTATGCAGACATGAAATTGCTTCCCCTGTCTGATACTACTTCCTTTGGGAAGCCCACCCTAGAAAATATTCCCAGGAGGGCCTTTGCCACTGCAGGTGCTGTAGTGGTCCTTAAAGGAATTGCTTTAGGGTATCTTGTGGCATGGTCCACTACCACCAAGATAAACCTATTGCCTGAAGCAGTAGGAGGGTCAAGGGGGCCAACTATGTCAACCCCTACCCTTTCAAAGGGAACCCCAACCACAGGCAGTGGAATAAGGGGTGCCTTTGGGGTGCCACCTGTTTTGCCACTGGCTTGACAGGTTTCACAGGACTTACAAAAATCTTTTGTGTCCTCAGACATCCTAAGCCAATGAAACAATGGAACCAGTCTGTCCCAAGTTTTCATTTGACCCAGGTGCCCAGCTAGGGGAATGTCGTGGGCAAGAGTTAGGAGGAACTTTCTGTACTCCTGAGGAATCACTAGTCTCCTGGCAGCTCCAGGTTTAGGATCCCTGTGCTCAGTGTACAAGAGGTTGTCCTCCCAGTAAACTCTGTGAGAGTCACTGACATCCCCATTAGCCTGTTTGACAGCTTGCTGTCTGAGACCCTCTAATGTGGGACAGGTTTGCTGTGCCACACTCAGCTCCTCCCTGGCAGGCCCCCCTTCACCCAAAAGCTCAGCAGTGTCTGCTTGAAGCTCCTCTGGTGTAGGTTCTGCACAGGGAGGGAATTCTTCTTCCTCAGAAGTAGAAACCATTGTAGAGGGAGGGATAGTAGGAAGTGGTTTGCTTCTACTAGCCCTAGCTTTAGGGAGCACTTGGTCCATTGTTCCAGGATCCAAGCTTCCCTGTCCTTTTTGCTTTTTGGCTTGAGCCCTTGTCAAAGCAAAAATATGCCCTGGGATGCCCAGCATTGCTGCATGGGCCTCCAACTCCACATCTGACCAAGCTGATGTCTCCAAATCATTCCCTAATAGACAGTCTACAGGTAAATCTGAAGCTACCACAACTTTCTTTGGACCAGTAACCCCCCCCCCAGTTGAGATTAACAACAGCCATGGGGTGGCTAAGTGTGTTGTTGTGAGCATCGGTTACTTGGTACTGGTGACCAAGTAGGTGTTGTTCAGGGTGGACCAGTTTCTCTATGACCATAGTCACACTGGCTCCAGTGTCCCTGTAGGCCTGAACCTCAACACCATTTATTAGGGGTAGCTGCTTGTACTTATCCATATTAGGGGGACAATCAACTAAGGTGGCTAAATCAATAGCCCCCTCAGAGACTAACACAGCCTCTGTGGCCTCCCTAACAAGGCCAACCCCAACTAAGTTACCAATAGTGAGCCCAGCTACTCCCTTGGATTGGCTATTAGTAGGTTTGCTCCCACCACCACTGCTATTAGTAGGGACACTAGGGGTAGCAGTAGGGGTTGTAGTGGTAGGAGGCTTGGTGCTTTTCTTTGGACAACTGGGATCTGTTGTCCAATGGCCTTTTATTTTACATAAATAGCACCATGGTTTCTTTTCCTTGTTTTGATTAGAAGAGGATTTGGGCCCACCACCCCCACCAGAGTGTTTTTGTGGGCCTGATGAAGACTCGTTTTTAGATTTGTCCCCACCCTTGTCAGAAGACTTACCATCCTTCTTCTTGTTGCCATCTTTGTCACCCCCTGTATGAACTTTTCTGTTCACCCTTGTTCTGACCCATTTGTCTGCCTTCTTTCCCAATTCTTGGGGAGAGGTCAGATCAGAGTCCACCAAGTACTGGTGCAACAAATCAGACACACAATTATTAAGAATATGCTCTCTCAGGATCAAGTTATACAGGCTGTCATAATCAGTAACTTTACTGCCATGTAACCACCCCTCCAAGGCCTTCACTGAATGGTCAATGAAATCAACCCAGTCTTGTGAAGACTCCTTTTTGGTCTCTCTGAACTTTATCCTGTATTGTTCAGTGGTTAAGCCATAACCATCCAGGAGTGCATTCTTAAGAACTTTGTAATCATTAGCTTCATTTTCTTTTACAGTAAGGAGCCTATCCCTACCTTTTCCACTAAATGATAGCCATAGGATAGCAGCCCACTGCCTTTGAGGGACATCCTGTACAGCACAGGCCCTCTCAAGTGCAGCAAACCACTTGTTAATGTCATCCCCCTCCTTATAAGGGGGAACTATCTTATGCAGATTCCTGGAATCATGCTCTTTTGCAGGATGACTATGGGGAATACTGCTGCTGCCACCATGGGTTTCTAAACCCAGTTTCTGTCTCTCCTTCTCTACTTCTAAAGTCTGTCTATCCAAATCCAGCTGTTGCTTCTTGAGCTTCAGTCTGGTTTGTTCCACTCTCAATCTATTGAGCTCCCTTTCTAACAATCTGTCATCAGGGTGGGTGGGAGGGACATGCCTTGAAACAGAAGTATGGTGAGAATGGACAGAAGGAGACCTGTCCCTTACAGAGGACACCCTAACAGCTTGGCTAACAGAAACATCAGTACCACTGTGGTGTGAGTAAATGATTTTGCAATGATGTGAGACAACACTATTTGTATGGTGTGACCCATTATCATTACCAACTATGCTAGACTGTCTAGTAATGGGCAGGCTAGGAAGTTTCTTTCCTGAATCTTTTCCTGGGGGAGTCCCTGGATCAGATTGGGAACCATTAGCTACTTTTTCAACAGATGGGGCACTTCTTGCCTTATCTTGTTCTCTAAGCATGTTAAGTAACAATTCCAAGGAAGGATTCTTCCCTACACTCAAACCTCTCTCTATGCAGAGACTCCTTACTCCTTTCCAGCTAAGGTGATCATATGCAAGTTTGGACAGATCAACATTTTGGCCTGTGCCAGACATTTTTAGAGAGAGTTAAAGTGATAGAAAAAGAGAAAAAAGTTTGTCAGAGCTTTTAGAAAGACTGGAAAAAAAACTTTAAAAACTTTTTAGAACTTTTTAGAAAGTTAGAAGTACTTTTCAGCACTTAGAAAAGAGTGAAAAGAGGAAATGCAAAACTTTTTGGCAATGTGTATATACACTGAACTTGTTTTGTATATTTTTCTCTTATGAAAAGTACAATGACAAGAGTGGTAAGTAGTCTCAAAGCACTTATCCCACCGCTGCACAACCAATGTAGGAGGCTGGACTGGCTTGTAGTGAGTACCAAGGGGTACTTCACCTTGCACCAGGCCCAGTTATCCCTTATTAGTGTATAGGGTGTCTAGCAGCTTAGGCTGATAGATAATGGTAGCTTAGCAGAGCAGCTTAGGCTGAACTAGGAGACGTGTGAAGCTACTACAGAACCACTTAGTGTCATATGCACAATATCATAAGAAAACACAATACACAGTTATACTAAAAATAAAGGTACTTTATTTTTATGACAATATGCCAAAGTATCTCAGAGTGTACCCTCAGTGAGAGGATAGGAAATATACACAAGATATATATACACAATACCAGAAATATGCAGTATAGTCTTAGAAAACAGTGCAAACAATGTATAGTTACAATAGGATGCAATGGGGACACATAGGGATAGGGGCAACACAAACCATATACTCCAAAAGTGGAATGTGAACCACGAATGGACCCCAAACCTATGTGACCTTGTAGAGGGTCGCTGGGACTATTAGAAAATAGTGAGGGTTAGAAAAATAGCCCACCCCAAGACCCTGAAAAGTGAGTGCAAAGTGCACTAAAGTTCCCCAAAGGACAATTAAGTCGTAATAGGGGAATAAGGCAGGAAAGACACAAACCAACAATGCAACAACGCTGGTTTTCCAATCTGGGGTACCTGTGGAACAAGGGGACCAAGTCCAAAAGTCACAAGCAAGTCGGAGATGGGCAGATGCCCAGGAAATGCCAGCTGCGGGTGCAAAGAAGCTTCAACTGGACTGAAGAAGCTGCAGTTTCTGCAGGAACACAAAGGGCTAGAGACTTCCCCTTTAGAGGACGGATTTCTCTCGCCTTGTAGAGTTGTGCAGAAGTGTTTTCCCGCCGAAAGATCGCCAACAAGCCTTGCTAGCTGCAAATCGTGCGGTTAGTGTTTTTGGACGCTGCTGCGGCCCAGGAGGGACCAGGAGGTCGCAAATTCGACCAGGAGGTAGAGGGGACGTCGAGCAAGACAAGGAGCCCTCTTAGCAGCAGGTAGCATCCGGAGAAATGCCAGAAACAGGCACTACGAGGATGCGTGAAATGGTGCTCACCCGAAGTTGCACAAAGGAGTCCCACGTCGCCGGAGACCAACTTAGAAAGTCGTGCAATGCAGGTTAGAGTGCCATGGACCCAGGCTTGGCTGTGCACGAAGGATTTCCGCCGGAAATGCACAGGGGCCGGAGTAGCTGCAAAAGTCGCGGTTCCCAGCAATGCAGTCTAGCGAGGTGAGGCAAGGACTTACCTCCACCAAACTTGGACTGAAGAGTCACTGGACTGTGGGAGTCACTTGGACAGAGTTGCTGGATTCGAGGGACATCGCTCGTCGTGCTGAGAGGAGACCCAAGGGACCGGTAATGCAGCTTTTTGGTGCCTGCGGTTGCAGGGGGAAGATTCCGTCGACCCACGGGAGATTTCTTCGGAGCTTCTAGTGCAGAGAGGAGGCAGAATACCCCCACAGCATGCACCACCAGGAAAACAGTCGAGAAGGCGGCAGGATCAGCGTTACAGAGTTGCAGTAGTCATCTTTGCTACTATGTTGCAGGTTTGCAGGCTTCCAGCGCGGTCAGCAGTCGATTCCTTGGCAGAAGGAGAAGAGAGAGATGCAGAGGAACTTGGATGAGCTCTTGCATTCGTTATCTAAGGAATCCCAAGAGACAGAGACCCTAAATAGCCAGAAAAGAGGGTTTGGCTACCTAGGAGAGAGGATAGGCTAGCAACACCTGAAGGAGCCTATCACAAGGAGTCTCTGACGTCACCTGTTGGCACTGGCCACTCAGAGCAGTCCAGTGTGCCAGCAGCACCTCTGTTTCCAAGATGGCAGAGGTCTGGAGCACACTGGAGGAGCTCTGGGCACCTCCCAGGGGAGGTATAGGTCAGGGGAGTGGTCACTCCCCTTTCCTTTGTCCAGTTTCGCGCCAGAGCAGGGCTGAACCGGTGTAGACTGGCTTATGCAGAATTGGGCACATTTGTGCCCAAGAAAGCATTTCCAGAGGCTGGGGGAGGCTACTCCTCCCCTGCCTTCACACCATTTTCCAAAGGGAGAGGGTGTCACACCCTCTCTCAGAGGAAGTCCTTTGTTCTGCCATCCTGGGCCAGGCCTGGCTGGACCCCAGGAGGGCAGCTGCCTGTCTGAGGGGCTGGCAGCAGCAGCAGCTGCAGTGAAACCCCAGGAAGGGCAGTTTGGCAGTACCAGGGTCTGTGCTACAGACCACTGGGATCATGGGATTGTGCCAACTATGCCAGGATGGTATAGAGGGGGCAATTCCATGATCATAGACATGTTACATGGCCATATTCGGAGTTACCATTGTGAAGCTACATATAGGTAGTGACCTATATGTAGTGCACGCGTGTAATGGTGTCCCCGCACTCACAAAGTTCAGGGAATTGGCTCTGAACAATGTGGGGGCACCTTGGCTAGTGCCAGGGTGCCCTCACACTAAGTAACTTTGCACCTAACCTTTACCAGGTAAAGGTTAGACATATAGGTGACTTATAAGTTACTTAAGTGCAGTGTAAAATGGTTGTGAAATAACGTGTACGTTATTTCACTCAGGCTGCAGTGGCAGGCCTGTGTAAGAATTGTCAGAGCTCCCTATGGGTGGCAAAAGAAATGCTGCAGCCCATAGGGATCTCCTGGAACCCCAATACCCTGGGTACCTCAGTACCATATACTAGGGAATTATAAGGGTGTTCCAGTAAGCCAATGTAAATTGGTAAAATTGGTCACTAGCCTGTCAGTGACAATTTGAAAGAAATGAGAGAGCATAACCACTGAGGTTCTGATTAGCAGAGCCTCAGTGAGACAGTTAGTCACTACACAGGTAACACTTTCAGGCACACTTATGAGCACTGGGGCCCTGGTGAACAGGGTCCCAGTGACACATACAACTAAAACAACATATATACAGTGAAAAATGGGGGTAACATGCCAGGCAAGATGGTACTTTCCTACAGTATGCAAGGCCTATACATGTGTGACGCATTTAAAATGAATGCCATGTGGCCCCATGAAATGGTGGCTGCCTGACCTGTAATGTGGGACAAGGGGATATGAGGTAACTTCGCTGGCGTTGTACTCCGTCGGGGTAGGCAGTCGTAGACTGCAGCGCAATCCTGCATTGGTTAACATTGGATCCTATGGGTCCCAGGAGCCAATGACGATGTATGCTGGCGGTGACGGTCCGCACCGCCGCAGACGTGATCGCCATTTTCTGTCTGTTCACTCACTTGATACCTGATCTTTGACAGGAGAGGACCTACACTGCAAGTGCTGCTGTGACCTCAGTCTGGAAGCGACAATGGCTCAAATGTCTGGGGAAAGGGGCCCTGCCTTCACATCGGAGGAGTTGGAGAAACTAGTGGATGGGGTCCTCCCCCAGTACACACTACTCTACGGTCCTCCAGACAAACAGGTGAGTACACTGTGAGCATGCTGTATGGGCAATGCCTGTTTGGAGTGGTGTGGATGGGAGATGGGGGGGAATGAGGTGTGCATGAAATGACTGTGAGTAGATGTGCAACAGGGCAAGTGTGGGAACGTGGGCCAATGACTGTGACGGTCCGGACGGTTACTGTTTTTCCTTTTCCACTGTACTATTTCTGTAGGTCAGCGCCCACCAAAAGAAGGATATTTGGCGTGCCATCGCCAAGGAGGTCCGGGCCCTGGGGGTCCACCACAGACGGAGCACCCACTGCCGGAAAAGATGGGAGGACATTCGCCGCTGGAGCAAGTAGACGGCGGAGGCCCAGCTGGGGATTGCCTCCCAATGTGGGAGGGGTGCCTGTCGCACCATGACCACCCTCATGTTCCGTATCCTGGCGGTGGCGTATCGGGAGTTGGATGGCCGCTTGAGGGCATCACAGCAGCCACAAGGGGGTGAGTACACTCACATCCATCTGATTCAGCACACATTGGAGGTGTCTGGGTGGGGGAGGTGGGCTGTGGGGTCCCCTAGGCTAGGGCGAGCCTTGTAGGCAAGGACACTTTGTGAGGCACGCTAAGTGGCACCCCATCCCCACCAGTGGTAAGAGCCATCTACACCTAGTCAGGCTCCTGTGACTTGCATGTGTGCAGCAATCGGGCTTAGGCCTCGTACCCCATGTTCCTGTGATCAATTAGGGAACTCAAAGTGCATGGCGTAGTGCAGAGGGCTGCTGTGTCTGTAGTGTCCGCCAACGGTAGCGGTATTGCATGCACTGAACATGTCTTTCTACTTTCTTTCCCCCCCTCTTTGTGGTCTCCCTGTTCTTGTGTGCATTAGCATCATCAGGCGGAGGAGCTGTGCCACCGGAGCAGGAGGGAGCTGCATCCCACATGACCCTGGAGGGCGAGACTACGGACTCAGAATTCACCAGTGGGATGGAGGGCGAGGGGAGCTCCACGGCGGGGACAGTAGCTGAGACCAGTGACACCGACTCCCCCTCTGATGGGAGCTCCCTTGCGGTGGCGGGCCCCTCTGTGCCCACCGCATCTACAGGTACAGCCGCCACCCCCCTACCAGCACCGCCCTCCCAGCAGCCCCTCAGAGTGTGCCCCGTGGCCGCTCACCCAGGAGGGTGGGCATCTCCTTCGCCCCAGGCACCTCAGGCCCTGCCACAGTCAGTCCTGCTGCCCTCATTGAAGAGGCCATTGACTTCCTCAGATCCCTCACTGTTGGGCAGTCTACCATTCTGAATGCCATCCAGGGTGTAGTGAGGCAATTGCAACAGACAAATGCATACCTGGAGGGCATTCATTCTGGCCAGGCAGCCCAACAGCGAGCATTTCGGACTCTGGCCTCAGCACTGATGGCAGCCATTGTCCCTGTGTCCAACCTCCCCCCTTTAACTTCCTCCACCCAGACCAAATCCCCAATACCTCAGCCTATCCCAAGCACACCATCAGACCAGCATGCACACACCTCAACACACAAGTGTAGCTCTGGCAAACATAAGTACCACACATCCCACAGGCACTCACACAAGCATCATACCCATGCACACATACCAACATCCACTGCCTCCACTGTGTCCCCCTCCTCCACATCTCCCTCCTACCTCCCTGTCACATCTCCAATCACACCTGCATGCACTACATCTTCAGCCACTACCTCCATCACCAGCACGCCCATCACCACACACCACTCACGTACACTCACCACCCCCTCTACCATTCACACATCCCCTGTGTCCTCTCCCAGTGTGTCTGTGAGCCCTCCTCCCAAAGTACACAAACGCAGTCACACACTCACCCAACAGCCATCCACCTCACGACAGCCTCCAGCCCAGGAACCTTCACCCAAAGTCAGCAAACGAACACCTCCTACAACCACTACCTCTTTCTCTACTCCCAAACCCCCTCCATCTACCTGTCCCAGTGTGTCTAAAAAACATTTCCTGTCAAATCTTGACCTCTTCCCTTCACCTCCCCCACCCCTTCCGTCCCCTAGGGCCGGCCTTTCGAGGTCCCAACCCAGCACCTCAGCCACCACGTCACCGGGAACAGCGGTTCCAGCAGTAACCTGCTTCTGGAGTGCGCCAAGCAGCAGGACAGCCAGTGTCCCAAGGAGCGAGGCCAAGGACATCCCCCCACCTCCAAAACAAAAGAAGTTGCTCAGAGCCCGGAGGGAGAAGGCCCAAAAACCTGCCACGAAGGGCCCCGCCAGGACAACAGTTGGGAGTGGCAAGACAGCTGCGCCTCCATCCAAGGTGTGGAAGGGCCAGAGAAAGAAAGGGAAGTCGCCGCCAACCTGCACGGCGGTCAAGACTGCCACCGGCACCGCCACATGCACCGCCGCCAGCACCCAGGACACTGTGCCCTTCACCTGCACCGCAGACACTGTGCCCTTCAGTAGCAGCAAGCTCAGTGAGGCCGCCACCAGCACCGCCGCTCAGGACACCGCCGCCAGCAGCAAGCTCAGTGAGCCCCCCACCAGCACCGCTGCTCAGGACACCGCCGCCAGCTGCAAGCTCAGTGAGGCCCCCACCAGCATCGCCGCTCAGGACACCGCCGCCAGCAGCACGCTCAGTGAGCCCCCCACCAGCACCGCTGCCCAATGAGCGGCACAAGCACCGCCGCTACTGAGACCGCCACCAGCACCGCCAGCAGCCACAACACATCCTGTGCCAGTGGCACCACCGCAGACATGGCTGCCATCCCCAGTGGTCATTCGTACGAGGCTGGTGGTCAGTTCCAGGGGCCTGGACAGCTTCCATGTTGCCCCATCATCAGTGGAGTGTCAGATCCACTACCTCTGTCCTTGGCAGGATGCAGCACTCTGGGCACAAAGCCCCCTCCAGAACCAGTGGAGAAAGGCATCCACTACCTCTGTCCTTGGCAGGATGAAGCACTCTGGGCACAAAGCTCCCTCCAGAACCAGTGGAGTATCACATCCACTACCTCTGTCCTTGACAGGATGAAGCACTCTGGGCACAAAGCCCCGTCCAGAACCAGTGGAGTAAGGCATCCACTACCTCTGTCCTTGGCAGGATGAAGCACTCTGGGCACAAAGCCCCCTCCAGAACCAGTGGAGTATCACATCCACTACCTCTGTCCTTGGCAGGATGAAGCACTCTGAACACAAAGCCCCCTCCAGAACCAGTGGAGAAAAGCATCCACTACCTCTGTCCTTGGCAGGATGAAGCACTGTGGGCACAAAGCCCCCTCCAGAACCAGTGGAGTGTCAGATCCACCTCCTCTGTCCTTGGCAGGATGAAGCACTCTGGGCACAAAGCCCCCTCCAGAACCAGTGGAGTATCACATCCACTACCTCTGTCCTTGGCAGGATGAAGCACTCTGGGCACAAAGCCCCCTCCAGAACCAGTGGAGAAAGGCATCCACTACCTCTGTCCTTGGCAGGATGAAGCAATCTGGGCACAAAGCCCCCTCCAGAACCAGTGGAGTGTCAGATCCACTACCTCTGTCCTTGGCAGGATGAAACACTCTGGACATAAAGCCCCCTCCAGAGCCAGTGGAGAAAGGCATCCACTACCTCAGTCCTTGGCAGGATGAAGCACTGTGGGCACAAAGCCCCCTCCAGAACCAGTGGAGGCATCCACTACCTCTGTCCTTGGCAGGATGAAGCACTCTGGGCACAAAGCCCCCTCCAGAACCAGTGGAGAAAGGCATCCACTACCTCTGTCCTTGGCAGGATGAAGCACTCTGGGCACAAAGCCCCGTCAAGAACCAGTGGAGTGTCAGATCCACTACCTCTGTCCTTGGCAGGATGAAACACTCTGGGCATAAAGCCCCCTCCAGAGCCAGTGGAGAAAGGCATCCACTACCTCAGTCCTTGGCAGGATGAAGCACTCTGGGCACAAAGCCCCCTCCAGAACCAGTGGAGAAAGGCATCCACTACCTCTGTCCTTGGCAGGATGAAGCACTCTGGGCACAAAGCCCCCTCCAGAACCAGTGGAGGCATCCACTACCTCTGTCCTTGGCAGGATGAAGCACTCTGGGCACAAAGCCCCCTCCAGAACCAGTGGAGACTGTTATCCACTTGAGAGACTGTGGCTTTGTACTCCCCAGGATAAAGCAGTGGGCAAACTACCCACTGGAGAGAATTGAGAGACTGTGGCTTTGCACTCCCCAGGATGCAGCTGTGTCATAGGTGCAGTACTCACTGTGGTCGTCGCCACTGTCGGTGCTGCTCCTGGTAGAGGAGCAGGAAGACTTTCGCAGGGAGAATTTGAAGTTCCGGCTCCATGGCATCCTGGTTCCTCGTGGGGTGTGTAGAGGTGAGTGTTTTCCCTTCCAAGTCCTGTTTCCGCCGTGTTTTTCCTCCGCCCCGGAAAAGGTGGTGGATTGGCTTCTCATAATGGTGTGGGCGGTACATTGTCTTCGCCTGTCTGTTGGCGGTGACCACCATGCTGTTTGTTTGTACCACCGTGGCGGTCGTAGTGTTAAAGTGGCTGTCTATGTTGGCGGTTTCCGCCGCGGTCATAATTCCATTTGTTTTACCGCCGGCCTGTTGGTGGTCTTACCGCCGCTTTAACACCGACCGCCAGGGTTGTAATGAGGGCCTATGTCCTTTGTGAATCCCACACAGGTAAATATCCCCATTAGAGTTCTGGTCACCACCGGTGCAGTAATGGTCCTCAGAGGGATTGCTTCTGGGTAACGGGTGGCATGGTCCTCCAGAACCAGGATGAACCTGTTGCCTAGGGCAGTTTTGGGGTCCAATGGACCAACAATGTTGATGCCCACCCTTTCAAAGGGGGTGCCAATGACAGGGAGTGGAATCAAGGGGGCTTTTAACCGTTTCCCTGTTTTACCATTGGCCTGGCAGGTAGGACAGGATCTACAGAACGCATCTGAGTTTGTCCTCTTCCAGGGCCAATAGAAGTTTGTGGCAAGCCTGGCAAAGGTCTTGCCTTGCACCAAATGTCCTGCCAGGGGGATGTCGTGAGCCAGACCCAGTAGGAAGGCCTGGTAATACGGGGGACCACTAGTGCATGTGTTGCCCCAATGGCCAGAACCTCAGGCTCACTGTAAAGGAGATCAATCTCCCAATATATATGGTGATCGCCAGAGGCTTCACCTTCTGCCTGGGCTGAGGCCTGTTGCCTCAAGCCCTCAAGAGTGGGACATTCTTTCTGCGCCTTTCAGAATTCCTCTCTGGTGGGCCCACCCTCAACTTGCCAACCAGCAAGCTCAGGTAGGTCACCTAGGGTGGCAATGTCTTCCCCAGTTGGCTCAGGGGCCTCCTCCTCGGGAACCCCGCCAACCACTGTGGGAACTTCTGGGACCGGTTTCCCGTACCCTTTGCCCCTTCTCTTGGCAGTTGTCTGGACCATTGTTCCAGGCTCCAGACGCCCTTGACTTCCCTCGCGGGGAGCCATAGACCGTGTGGTCATGCAGACCCACTCAGGCAATCCCAACATCTCCAAGTGAGACCTTAGCTCCACCTCCTTCCAGGTAGTGTGCTCAAGGTCGTTGCCTAACAGACAAACCACAGGCATGGCAGGACTCAAAGCTACTTTTAGAGTACCAGAGACCCTCCCACACTCAAAGGGAACCAGAGCTACTGGTAGGTGGCTCTCACGATTGTCAGTGACTATGACTTGGTGGAATGTATTTGGGAGGAACTGCTCTGCTGACACCAGCTGACCCCTGACAGTGGTCATGCTGGCTCCTATGTCATGCAGAGCCTCCATCCTTTGCCCATTGATTGTGACCCACTGCAAATACTTGGAAGTATTGGCAGGCACGTGGGCTTTTGACACATCTCTGCATTTCCCAGGAACACTAGGGTTACCTCTATCTTCTCCCCAAAACTATCTGGGACTACCTCCTCCCCGAGCGCTGCACTAGCCAGCCCAGGTGTCGGCCCTCCTTTGGGGGGCTGTGCCCTCGTGGGACACTTGGAGTCACCCTCTGAGTGCCCATACTTACTGCACTCTGAGCATTGGGGTAAAACCTCCCTGTCTTATGGTCAATGAACCCCTTCCTCTTGGAATCAGACCAGGACTGGTTACCACTATTCCCTTGGGAACTGTTTTGGGGGCCTTTTGAGAACCCCTTGTTTTTAAGTTTTTCTCCCCCCTCTTTCTTCTGATGAGAACTCTGACCACCTTTGTGGGTGCCCCCGCCCCCCAGATACCTTTTTGGAAACTCTGGTGCTAGTCCAGAGGTCCGCCTCCTCAGCAAGCTTCCTGGGATCAGTCAGCTTACTGTCTACTAGGTGCTGGTGCAACTGTGTAAAACAAGTACTGAGCATATGCTCTCTCAGAATCAAATTATACAATCCTGTGTAATCATCTACTTTGCAGCCCTGCACCCATCCCTTTAGTGCCTTACTGGAAAAGACAAAGAAATCTACCCATGTTTGTGTGGACTGTTTGGTGCTCTCCCTGAACCTCTGATGGTATTTCTCAAGGGTCAGCCCAAACTTGGCAAGTATAATGGCTTTCATGTGTGAGTAGGTGTTTTGATCCTTTGGATCCAATGTGAGAAGTGTGTCCCTCCCAATTGCTGGCACATACCCCCTCATAGCTGTACCCCATTGCTCTTCACGAACCCCATGAGCCGTTAGTGCAACTTCATAAGCAGCTAGCCATTTATCAAGGTCATCTCCCACCACAAAACTGGGCACCACATTTTTGGGTATACGAACCTTCTTTTCTCCAGCAGGTCCTGCCTGTATGCTGCCACCATTCCTGCTGGACTCAGACTGCTTCGCCTTAAGATCCAGCTCCTTTAGTCTCAGTTTGTGAGCCAACAAAAGTTCCTTCTCAGCCAAAAACAATTCTGCCCTCCTTTCTTCCTATTGAGCCTCAATTTTCAGCCTTGCCATTTGCAATTGAAACTCTCTCTCCTTTCCTCTGCGGTCAGGCCCTGATCAGAAACACTGCTCCCTGGTTTGGCAGGGGGCACAATTGCAGTGGTAACATCATCCACTGATGACAAAAAATCCTCTGGGGAGCTATCTTCTGGCTCCTCCTCCTCCTCCTCAGCATCCTCCTCTATATGGGCTTCTGCCCAGGCCCTCAGCGCCACTTGAAATTCCTCCTTTCTGGAGGCACCTTGGATGGGTACTCCCATAGCCCTGCAGAACCCTTTCAGCTGTTTGACAGTATATGTCTCCAACAGGGCCAGGTCAAAATCTCCTGCTTGAGACCCAGCCTGAGACATGTTGAGTGAGGATTTTAGTAAAAAATTGACAGGAAAAATCTAAATTGCAAAAAGAGATACAAATCAAGTTGAGCTTCAACTGTGGGTAGGTAATGAAATACTTAGCTACTGTATGTCACTGCACAAATACAAGTCCTATCCTTACCGCTGATCACCAATGTTAGAAATTGGGTCTTTGGTTGGCAGTCAGGTTACCCCATGTCCAAGCAAGGACCCTCACTCTAGTCAGGGTAAGTCATACACAATCCAAATTATCCTGTGACCACCCTCTGGTAGCTGAGCAGTCAGGCTTAACTTGGAAGGCAATGTAAAAAGTATTTGTGCAATAAATCATACAATAACACAATATAGCACCACAAAAATACACCACACAGTGTTTAGAAAAATATATAATAATTATCTGGATAAATGTAGGTCAAAACGATTAAAATGCAATATGTATATGTTGAGATATCACTGAAAACTGATATAAAGGGGGTCATTCTAACCCTGGCGGTCCAAGACCGCCAGGGCTAAAATGACGGTGGCACCGCCAACAGGCTGGCGGTGCCCCGCTGGGCATTCTGACCGCGGCGGTTCGGCCGCGGTCTGAAGTGGAAAACCGGCAGTCTCCCGCCGGTTTTCCGCTGCCCAAATGAATCCTCCATGGCGAAGCAGCAAGCTGCGCCGCCATGGAGGATTCTGACACCCCATACCGCCATCCTGTTCCTGGCGGTTCTCCCGCCAGGAACAGGATGGCGGTATGGGGTGCCGCGGGGCCCCTGGGGGCCCCTGCAGTGCATGGCATGGGCACTGCAGGGGCCCCCGTAAGAGGGCCCCAAAAAGAATTTCAGTGTCTGCTTTGCAGACACTGAAATTCGCGACGGGTGCAACTGCACCCGTCGCACCTTCCCACTCCGCCGGCTCAATTCTGAGCCGGCGTCCTCGTGGGAAGGTAGTTTTACACTGGGCTGGCGGGCGGCCTTTTGGCGGTCGCCCGCCAGCCCAGTGTAAAACACAGAATACCCGCAGCGGTCTAATGAGCGCGGTGCGGTATTCTGGAGGGGGGAACTCTGGCGGGTGGCCTCCGCCGCCCGCCAGGGTGAGAATCACCCCCAAAGTGTCTTAAGTCTTTTTAATGCAAACAAAGGCCCTCATTCTGACCCTGGCGGTCTTTGACCGCCAGGGCGGAGGACCGCGGGAGCACCGCCGACAGGCCGGCGGTGCTGCAATGGGGATTCCGACCGCGGCGGTAAAGCCGCGGTCGGACCTGCACCACTGGCGGGCTCCCGCCAGTGTACCGCCGCCCCATTGAATCCTCCACGGCGGCGCAGCTTGCTGCACCGCCGCGGGGATTCCGACCCCCCCTACCGCCATCCAGATCCCGGCGGTCCGACCGCTGGGATCCGGATGGCGGTAGGGGGGGTCGCGGGGCCCCTGGGGGCCCCTGCAGTGCCCATGCCACTGGCATGGGCATTGCAGGGGCCCCCGTAAGAGGGCCCCTACATGTATTTCACTGTCTGCTGCGCAGACAGTGAAATACGCGACGGGTGCAACTGCACCCGTCGCACAGCTTCCACTCCGCCGGCTCGATTCCGAGCCGGCTTCATCGTGGAAGCCTCTTTCCCGCTGGGCTGGCGGGCGGTCTGAAGGCGACCGCCCGCCAGCCCAGAGGGAAAGTCAGAATTACCGCCGCGGTCTTTCGACCGCGGAACGGTAATCTGACGGCGGGACTTTGGCGGGCGGCCTCCGCCGCCCGCCAAGGTCAGAATGAGGGCCAAAGTCTCTTTCAAACACAAACACAAAGTACCTGGTTCGCGTGAAAAATCTCCGCAAAGGGCCGCAGAGGAGGAGATGCGTGGAAACAAAGGGGTGTGCTTCGATTTCTTGATGCGTTGTTTAGTTGTCACGCAGGGACAGCTGTGCGGCGATTTCTGGTGCTTGATCATGGATCATCTTCGGGTTGCGGGATTTTCAGACGCCCCGGGGGACGATGCGTGGATTTCCGGCACTGCTAGGACGAAGTCACAGGAGCTGCGTCAATCCGGTAGAAGTTGCGTGGAATTTTGTAACGCAGGTAGGTGCTGTGCTGATTCCTCTCTGGAAATCAGGCTGCGTCACTACGGCTCGGCTGTGCGTCGATCCAGTGAGGCTGTGTGTTGAATTTCCGGTCGCTATGCTGGTGCTGCATCGATCTTCTCATCGTGAAGTTGGGCTGCGTCATTCAGGTTCGGGGTGCGATGAAACTTTTACCGTGGTGCAGGCTGTGTGTCGTTTCTGGCAGGCTGTGAGTCGATTTTCGCCACACAAGGAGTCCTTCATGCAAAGATGAAGGGGGTTATTCCAACTTTGGAGGAGGTGGTAATCCGTCCCAAATGTGACGGATTTACCACCAGCCGTATTACGAGTTCCATAGGATATAATGGACTTGTAATACGGCTGGTGGTATATCCGTCACTTTATCGTCACTTTTGGGACGGATTACCACTTCCTCCAAAGTTGGAATAACCCCCGAAGTCTTTTTGGTCCTGAGACTTCAGGGAACAGGAGGCAAGCTCTATCCAAGCCCTTGGAAAGCACTTCTTCACCACAGCCAGAGAGCAGCAAGGCAGCAGGGCAACAGCAAGGCAGCAGTCCTTCACAGAAAGCAGACAGGTTAGTCCTTTGAGCAGCCAGGCAGGTCTTCTTGGCAGAATGCACGTTCTGGTTCAGGTTCTTTTCTCCAGGAAGTGTTTGAGTTGGTAGGGGCAGAGGCCCTGTTTAAATATCCAAATGTACCTTTGAAGTGGGGGAGACTTCAAATAGTGGCTTAGAAGTGCACAAGGTCCACTTTCAGTTCAATCCTGTCTGCCAGGGTCCCAGTAGGGGGTGTGGCAGTCCTTTGTGTGAGGGGAAGGCCCTCCACCCTCCCAGCCCAGGAAGACCCATTCAAAATGCAGATGTATGCAAATGAGGCTGAGTATCCTGTGTTTGGGGTGTGTCTGAGTGAATGTACAAGGGAGCTGTGACCTAAGCCCAGCCAGACGTGGATTGTAAGGCACAGAAAGATTTAAGTGCAGAGAAATGCTCACTCTCTAAAAGTGGCATTTCTAAGATAGTAATATTAAATCCAACTTCACCAGTCAGCAGGATTTTGTATTACCATTCTGGCCATACTAAATATTACCTTCCTACTCCTTTCAGATCAGCAGCTACCACTCAAACAATGTATGAGGGCAGCCCCAATGTTAGCCTATGAAGGGAGCAGGCCTCATAGCAGTGTAAAATGAATTTAGGAGTTTTACACTACCAGGACATGTAAACTACATAGGTACATGTCCTGCCTTTTGCCTACACAGCACCCTGTTCTATGGGTTACCTAGGGCATACCTTAGGGGTGTCTTATATGTGGAAAAAGGGGAATTTTAGGCTTGGCAAGTACTTTTAAATGGCAAGTCAAATTGGCAGTGAAACTGCACATACAGGCCTTGCAATGGCAGGCCTGAGAGAAGGTTAGGGGCTACTGAAGTGGGTGGCACAATCAGTGCTGCAGGCCCACTAGTAGCATTTAATCTACCGGCCCTGGGCACATATAGTGCACTCTACTAGGGACTTATAAGTAAATTAAATAGCCCAATTGGGTATGATCCAATGTTACCATGTTTAAAGGGAGAGAGCCTATGCACTTTAGCACTGGTTAGCAGTGGAAAAGTGCACAGAGTCTAAAAACCAGCAAAAACAGTATCTCAAAAGTGGAGGGAGGCAGGCAAAAAGTTAGGGGTGACCACCCTAAGGCTGTCAGGTCTAACAGTGTGGGTTTTTTCTTGTGCTGTGTTTTCAGTTTAATGGTGCTACAAAAATACTTTAGACATTGCCTCTAAGTTCAACCTGTCTGCATTGTGCCAAGCTACCAGAGGGTTAAGCACAGGTTGATCTGTGGTTGCTTGTGTTTCACCCTGACAGAGATTGTGATTGCTGCTTGAATAGGGTTTCACCCACCCCCTTAACCAGAAACCACATTTCCAATAAGAATTCCATAACATTTCTATTATGGACGTTAGCGGAAGCAAGAGGAGCCGCTAAGGAAAGCGCTCACTGCTTGCTTACATTCACAAAGATGCAAGTTTAAGCAGGGAAATGAATCAAAGTACATTTAGATTAACCGTACAACTCTACTACTGTGCAGCACATGGTTTCGACACTCCTGAACTTGGAAATATTACATGCAGGTTTCCAGCTCGTGCATGGAGACTATGCCCCAGGAATCCAATTGGTATTTAAAAACTACCCCAGGCCGTGGTCTAGGAACCAGCTCCGGGGAAGCTAGAGGTGATGGTAGTTGTAGCTGTTAGGACAGAGCCCGGAGTCCACAGCACAGCTCCCTCTCCATGCCTTCACCTCTCTAAGGCACTACCCCCTTTTTCCCCATTGGATCACATGGTGGAAAACATTCCAGAGTTGACGACCGGCAGTTCCCCTATGCTACTTTTAGCTTAATGAAAAGCCAACAGAACTTTTGTGGGAGTTACACTTCTGCAGAGATGGGGATCTGATATTTATCCCTGTTCAAAAACAGCTTATGCGTTGTACACAGCTGCAGTTAGTGGCCGACTTCGAGTTATGTTTTTTCTGTCACTGCACTGATGGGACAATATCTTACCTTTTTTAGCCTGTTTGAAGCCCAATGTTTAGAGCACGCCATGTTTTGATAAATTCGTTTTTACTGGTACTGCTCAGTAACTCATTCTTTATTCTTTGTGCTCATTTAAAGCTCTGAATACATATCAATTCTAGCGAGGCCATGTTTTATAAAGTAGCATTGCTTTGAGATAAGGTCTCTGCACGCGCTCGTATTTCTGGTTGTAAAACTGTCAGTAGGCAAGTCACTAGAGTGCTGTTTCATGTCAGTGCCTCAGAACTGCAGTCGCAAATGCGGAAAACAGCATCAAGGCAGCACAGGCAGGGGACAAGGGAGGCAGGGTGCAAGCTCCTTAAGGTATACTACATCTGAGCGATGTGTACTTCTCCAGGCCTTTGAGGAGGTGTACTGTGGTGTGTGGTATGTCCTTAAAGTTGGATCAGTGCAGTGTGGGAGGCCTTGTAACACGGTGCTGCTAACACTACATGTATGGGAGACTACGAGGGGTTTCTGGCAGCAAAATAAACGATGTAACCGCTATTCTGGACTAGGTAAAACAGCCGTAGGAGACTTGCCAACTAATACAGTGCCACCGTGTGTCACACGATATCAGCTGTCTTCACACGGTCACCCGGTGAGGAGTCGATATCAAAGGGTGGCAGGAAAACAGGACGAAAACCACTGTGAAGAGTGGATTTCCACCTCGTTTTCGTAGGCTTTTAGCTGCGGACGTCCATTAAGGGGGTGAAAACACCCCAGAATATTGGCACCAGCATTGAGAAACCTTTTTTTTTTTTTGGGAGAACGGGGTTTGAGGTGGTGCTGGGCAAAAGTGTCTTGTACGTACAAGGTCCCACCCCTCTCCTCACATGGATAATTTTTATTTTAGTTGGCAGGTCTGCCTTAGGATAGGTAGAGAAATGGAGCAATTCATTTTTGGAATTCTATGTTCAGAAATGTAGCCACACATGTATGTCGATTAAAATGCATGTATTTCAGAACAACTGGTGTGCCCAAATAATACATATAAATATTGGTCTATGTCTACACGTCTGAACCCCTTCGCTTCCAGGTCTTTTCCCTCTCAGGTGCCAGGTCTTTTTTTGGCTATATGGGGCAGTTTGTGCTTAGGTCCTCATAACAATTTGTCCACATAAGCTACCTAGGCCAAATTTGCGTCCTTTTTTTCCCAAATCCTAGGAATTCTAGAGGTTCCCAGAGTTTGTGGGTTCCCCAGGAGGAGGCAAAGAAATAAGTCAAAATACAGCAAAAAAATTGCTGTAAAAAAAAAAATGGGAAAAAGGGCTGCAGAAGAAAGCTTGTGTTTTTTTCCCTAAAAATGGCATCAACATTTTTCAACACAAATTTCGCATTTTACTGGGACATACCCCATTTTCACTATTTTTGTGCTTTCATCCTCCTTCCAGTTAGTGACAGATAAAGGTGTGAAAGCAATGCTAGATCCTGGACAGCTAAACATTTCTGAAAAGTAGGCACAATTCTGAATTCAGCAAGGGATCATTTGTGTAGATCCTACAAGGTTTTCCTACAGAAAATAACAGCAGATTAAAAAAAATATTGAAATGGAGGTAAAAAAACAACCATTTCTCTCCACGTTTTACTCTATTACTTTTTCCTGCGATGTCAAACTTTCTAAAGCAATATACTGTTATGTCTGCTGGTCTCTTCTGGTTGCGGGGATATATAGGGCTTGTAAGTTCATCAAGAACCCCAGGTACCCAGTGCCAATAAATGAGCTTCACCTTGCAATGGGTTTTCATTGTATAATGGGTGTACAGCAATTTATTTGGTAAAATATAAGGAGTAAAAAATAGGTATCAAGGAAACCTTTGTATTTCCAAAATGGGCACAAGATAAGGTGTTGAGAAGCAGTGGTTATTTACACATCTCTGAATTCCGAGGTCCCCATAAAAGCATGTGAATTACAGGGTATGTCTCAAACAGACGTATTTTTTATACACTGTCTTACATTTGGAAGGAAAAAATTTAGAGAAAGACAAGGGGCAATAACACTTGTTCTTCTATTCTGTGTTCCCCAGAGTCTCCTGATAAACATGGTACCTCAATTGTGTAGGTTGGCCTAACGCCAACGACAGGAAATGCAACATAGACAAATCACATTTTTCATTGAAATCTGAGGTGTTTTTTTGGAAAATGTCTCGCTGTGAATTTTGGCCTCTAGCACATCCGGCACCTAGGGAAACCTATCAAACCTGTGCATTTAAAAAAATATATACACCTAGGGGAATCTAGGGTGGGGTGACTTGTTGGTCTCGCACCAGGTTCTAATACCAAGAATCCTTTGCAAACCTCAAAAGTTGGCAAAAAAAACACTTTTTCCTCATATTTCTGTGATGGAAAGTTCTGGAATCTGAGGGGAGCCACAAACTTCCTTCTACTCAGTGTTCCCTCAGGTCTCCCAACAAAAATGGTACCTCACTTGTGTGGGTAGGCATAGTGCCCGTGACAGGAAATGCCCCGAAACACTATGTGGACACAACAAAATTGTCAAATACAAAACTACCTGTTTTTGAAGGGTGGGTGTGGCACGTGCATTTTTGGCCCTGGGCTCATCAGCCATCTAGGGAAACCTAGCAAACCCAGCCATTTCTGAAAAATAGACACCAAAGGAAGTCCTGGGAGGTGTGACTTGCGTGGATCCACCAGTGTTTTCTTAAACAGAATCCTCAACAAACCTCAAATTTAGCTAAAAAATCTCATTTTCCCCACATTTCTATGTGGGATCACTGCACCAGCACAAATTTCCTACCACCCAACGTTCCCTTCAGTCTCCCGATAAAAATGATACTGCACTTGTTTAGGTGGGCCAAGGGCCTGTGACAGGGAAGAGCCAAAAACATGTCAAGATTGAGGGGAACCAAAGCGGGTCCAAAAGGGCAGTTTGAAAAAACCCCACGTTTTTAGGCTGACAAGTGGGGCAGAATTTGTTATCGGTATAGATGCGAGAATGCTGGGTGGTAGGAATTTTGTGGATTCCTGCTGATTCTGTGAAGCACAACACCATGGACTCACCCAGATGTTTAGTTTTCAGATGTGTCTAGGTCTCATAGATTTTTCTACATGGCAGCGTCTCAAAGTCCAAAAAGTGCAGCCCTCACCATTCCAAGTGGGAGGATTTGAGAGTTAGACAAGCACTCATGGGCCAAATATAAAACCAAAACCAAAAACAATCAAATGTCCTCTTGCTTGCCATTAGGATAAGATCTTTTAGTATGCAGGGGAGAGCTGAAAGACTGTTACCCCCCTTAGTTGGGGGGGCATAACCATGCCCATGCTGGTTGGTACCCACTACCCCACTATTTGTTTTTTAATTCCCTGGAATCTAGTAGGCATTCTGCCCTTAGGGAGTGGATCAGGGGTAATTGCCCCATCGGCCCACCAGAGGGCAGAACACCTTTGTCCACATTTAGGTGGGGTGGGGGTATGGCCATACCCCCACCCTCTTTTCTTGAAAACGTTCTCCCCTGGTCTCAGGTGGGCTTTCTGCCCGCCCCTTGGAGGCAGATGGGCCTTACAAAAATAGGCCAATCTTCATCCTCAAGGGACAGAAATGGCCAACAGTAATGTGCCCCTCGCCCAAGGGGCTGTCCCACCAAACAAAACACACACACACCAATCCCTGGTGCCTAAGTGGTTTCTGTCCCCCTGGGGGCAGATCGGCCTAATAGAAAAAGGCCGATCGGCTCCCAAGGGGGGCAGAAATGGGCAAAAAAAAAATTGCCCATAAGGGGCCAATCACCACCTCACAAAAAAAATGTAAAAAAATTATCCCTGGTGCCTAGTGGCTTCATCCCCCCCTGGGGGCAGATCCGCCTAATTAAAATAGGCCGATTTGCCCCAGGTTGGGGGGCAAAAAGTCCTCATAAATAATTGCCCGCAGGGGAGCGACTTGCTCAAGGGGGTCACTCCCCTTCATTGTTTACATTAAAAAACAAACAAATCCCTGGTGTCTAGTGGCTTCTGTCTTCCCCAGGCAGATCAGCCTAATTAAAATAGGCTGATCACCCCCCAGTGGGGGGTGAAAATTCCACATAAATAATTGCCCGCCAGGGGAGCGACTCTTGCTCAAGGGGTCGCTCCCCTTCATTGTTTACATTGAAAAACACTAAAACTCCCTGGTGTCTAGTGGCTTCTGCCCCCCCCCGGGGGCAGATCGGCCTAATTAAAATAGGCCGATCTGCCCCCAAGGGGGGGGGCAGAAATGGACTAAAAAAAGATTGCCCCCCAGGGGAGCGACCCTTGCTCAAGTGGTCACTCCTCTTCATTGTTTACGTAAAAAAAGAAAACTCCCTGGTGTCTAGTGACTTCTGCTCCCCCTGAGG
Source organism: Pleurodeles waltl (assembly GCF_031143425.1). NCBI lineage: Eukaryota > Metazoa > Chordata > Amphibia > Caudata > Salamandridae > Pleurodeles > Pleurodeles waltl. The sequence continues at coordinate 138,990,175 of NC_090440.1, forward strand.
TGGGAGAAAAGGCCTAATAAAAAATTGCCCCCCTTGAGCAGGAGTTGTGCCCCTCATGGCAATTACACAAATAAACAAAACAAAACAAAAATCCCTGGTGTCTAGTGGGCGTTTCTGTAGTTGATCGCTGGGCCTCCAGCGCAATTGGGCCGGCATCTGATGAGGTCAGCACGCAATTGCACACTGATGTCATCAGACGTCACTGGGGTGGTGAAAGGGGAAGCAATTCCCCTTCCATTCCTGCTCAGGGGAGGGGGGTGGCAGGCCCATGGGAGGATCGCTAGCGCTCCCCCTGTGGGCGGGGGGCAGGACGTAACAGTTACGTCCTCGGCACCCAAGGAGTTATGTAATGCTACAGCATGTAACATTACAGTGCACTTTGTGTGTACCTCTGTGTATCTTATGTAGATAGAACATTATGCAGGAGACTCAAAAGCTGTACATCATTAAAAAAATGGGGGAATATGTATTTTGTCACACCTGACCACAATCAAAAATTCCAGTCTGCAGTTACAATCTAAAACATATTCATAGATGCAGTACCCTGTGCCCTGCCCTTCTCCAGTTGAGTTACATGTTGATTTAGATGACAACTGGCTCAACACAGCAGAAGATGTAGACCTACCACTCTAGAGAAGGAGGGTCTTCGCTTACCTCTAGTTGACTGCTCTGATGAACTACACATCTGCCACAACAGTCCCCCAATGGAGCTGATAACCCAGCATTGTGGCAAAGCATCAGAAGCATGCCAACAACTCACCAACACAAAGATCACCCCACCACCACCACCAGCTGCATCTCCTGTTCCAGAGACCGTCATCATCATGACAGTTAAGATGCACACATGAGTATTGTTAGTAATATATCTCATGCAGCATATATCACCATGTCCACAGACACAACATGGGACTCATTTACATGGCCTTTGCACCACTGTTGCATAACTTTTTTTTAAATAAAGGTGGCGCAAGAGGTGCTTTACACTGCTCCACATTTACAAACTGACGCATTGGGCCCAATGCATCAGCTTGTAAAGCCTTGTGCCACATTACACCTGTGCCAGGTATAATGTATGCAGGATAGGCTTTCCATCAGGAAAAGCCACACAGAACTGACACAGTGAAGTTTACAACATTTCACTATGTCGTTCTAAGACTTCACTGCATCAGAATTTTAATGCCTGCTCACAGCAGGCGTTAAACTGATGGAGGGCTTTTCTCAATGGGAGTCTTTCTAGCATTGCTGGAGTAGCATCATTTTTTTGACGCTAGTTCAGCAGTGCGTCAGTTTAGCGCCAAAGCATCAGAATTTCTGACACATCCGTGAAAAAGTGCACCAGGGAGCTCTGTACTGTAAATCCATCAGCCATGTCTGCCTGTGCCTGTCTTATGCTGTCACACAAAAGGAAGTCATACGCAAAAGCATCCCTAAATTGAATCACCAATGGTTTATAGCTCCATTGCAGGATAAAGGTTGCCAGCACTTCCACAGATGTTGCATATCCTGAGGTGTTATGCAGGTGTTATGCAGACTAGATGAATAATGGAGCCTCATGTCTGTAGTAGTACACAGTTAGCTACATGTATATGTTTGAATCTAACACACGTGTCTGTGAAGCATGCTGTTAGAAATGGGGTCTCAGAGTTCAAGGTGTAAAGTATTTGTGCCAACATACACAGTAACTTAATGAAAACACTACAAAATGACACAACACAGGTTTAGAAAAATAGAAAATATGTATCTAAACAGAACAAGACCAAAACGACAAAAAATCCACAATACACAAGTCAAGTTATCAAGTAAAAATCAAAAAGAGTCTCCATGTAATTTTAAACACAACGCTAACGCTGTTAGCATGGAAATGTACCTGAGTGCATAAAAAAAAAACACGCACGGGCGAGTGTGTGCCAAAAAGGGGTTGCGATGCGTTGATTTCACTCACAAGCGAGACCGTGCCTCGTTTCTTCTTCAGTCAAGTCGTCATACGTTGTTTCTTCTCTCCACAGGAGAGCGATACGTCCAACCACACTCTCAGGTCCGGGCAGGCCTTGTGTCATTTTTACACGCCCAGCAATGTTTGCTTTGGAAATCCTGCCCCACGATGATCCAAAAACCACACAGTTGCGATCTCACCAGCCTCCGCCAGCGATGCTGTGCGTCGTTTCTCCAGCCGCAGGTGTCAATCTTCCGGTTGTGTTGCAGGCAAGCGTAGATTTTCAGCTGCGAAACCGGCGGGACATCAATTTTTCAGCTGCAGATCGGAGTCGTGTCAATCTTTTCCCCACACGGCGGTCGGTGCGTGGATTTCTCACTCTTGGCCTACCAGCTTCACCTTTCATGGTCCCAGGAACTGGATGGGCACCACTTGGCAGAGTAGGAGTCTCAGCAGAGGCTCCAGGTGCTGCAGAAAGAAGTCTTTGCTGTCCGTGAGACTTCAAACAACAGGAGGCAAGCTCTAAATCAAGCCCTTGGAGAGTTCTTCACAAAAAGGAAGGCAACACAAAGTCCAGTCTTTGTCCTCTAGCACAGGCAGAAGCAGCAAGCAGGATAGCTCTGCAAAGCACAATCACAAGCAGGTCAGCTCTTCTCCAGGCACAGGTTTCTCCTCTTTTCCAGGAGTGTTCTAAAGTCTGTGGTTTTGGGGGCCCTTCTTATACCCATTTTGCCTTTTGAAGTAGGCTTACTTCAAAGAAAAGTCTCTCTTGTTTGTCAAATCCTGCCTTGCCCAGGCCAGGCCCAGACACACACCAGGGGGTTAAGACTGCATTGTGTGAGGGCAGGCACAGCCCTTTCAGCCCTTTCAGATGTGAGTGACCACTCCTCCCCTCCCTCCTAGCACAGATGGCTCATCAGGAAATGCAGACCTTTTGTATCACTGTCTAGTGAGAGGTGCAACCAGCCCAACTGTCAAAGTGACCCAGAGAGGGAATCCATAAACAGGCAGAGTCACAGAAATGGTTCAAGCAAGACAATGATCACTTTCTAAAAGTGGCATTTTCAAACACACAATCTTAAAATCAACTTTACTAAAAGATGTATTTTTAAATTGTGAGCTCAGAGACCCCAAACTCTACATGTCTATATGCTCCCAAAGGGAATCTACACTTTAATCATATTTAAAGGTAGCCCCCATCTTAACCTATGAGAGGGAGAGGCCTTGCAACAGTGAAAAACAAATTTAGCAGTATTTCACTGTCAGGATATATAAAACACACTACTATGGCCCTTATTCCAATATTGAACTGCCATCAGGCCGCCTATGTGGCCTGAGACCCGCCTGCCACATTTTGACATCCCCGCTGGGCTGTAACATTGCAGCCGGCTCCTAATGGAGCCGACGGCAATGTGGCGGTGCGGTGGGTGCAGCAGCACCCGTCGTGCAATCCCCTGCCCGTAATTCGGGCAGTGGATTGCATGATGAGGCTGTGCCTGGGAGCACCTGCACTGCCCATGCTAAGTGCACAGGCAGTGCAGAGGCCCCCAGGGGCCCCCCAGTCCCCTTTCCACCAGCCTTTCCATGGCGGTAATTACCGCCATGGGCAGGCTGGCAGAAAGGGGACTCGTAATCCCCAGGGCAGCGCTGCTTGCAGCGCTGCCCTGGCGGATTACAACCACCGGGACCGCCATGGCAGTAGCCTGGCGGTCCCGGCGGTATGACCGTAGTGGGACCGCCACGGTCATGATGCGGCTGGTAGTACCGCCAGACTGTTGGCGGTACTACCGCCACAATAACCCTGGCGGTCAAAGAGGCAGGTCTGAGCCATGTTTACAGAGCTACTAATATGGGTGGCACAACCAGTGCTGCAGGCCCGCTAGTAGCATTTGATTTACAGGCCCAGCACCTCTAGTGCACTGTACTAGTGACTTACTAGTAAATCAAATATACCAATCATGGATGAACCAATTACATACACATTTTGTATAAGAGCACTTGCACTTTAGCACTGGGTAGCAGTGGTAAAGTGCCCAGAGTAACAAAAACAGCAAAAACAGAGTCCTGCACACATCAACAACCTGGGAAACAGAGGCAAAAAGTTAAGGGAGACCACTCCAAGGATGAAAAGTCTAACGCATGCCTACCTAGCTGTGTTGTTGGTGTTCTCACAAGTGTCATGTCTTCATTTCCCTCACACAGCACAAGCCCTTGACGCAACTACTAATGGTGTCGCAATTACGTAAACTTCCTATTCTAAAAAAGAAAGCTATCCATAATGCACTTGCAATTTAAACTGGGAGCAGTGTAGTCCCTCTCAGACTTTAGTGGTCCCTGATGAACCCTTCTTTCGAGGAATGTGAACTCACATCATAGAACAATGAAAGGAAAGCCATCTGCTCAAAAAACAACAGACAGGGCTAAACTTTAAAGATTTACTCAGAATAAAATAGTTACAGTAATGCATAAGCTGGGCCATCAATCAGTAATATCGAAGCATATAGATTCTATAAGGAGCAGGAATTTAAAGAACTAAGTAGAAGTTTAGCAATGTCAAATCAGGTATAGATTCATCTTCCCAGAATGGAAAAAGTTCTCCTCTATTTAGACAAAGGATTTCATAGATTCAATTCATTAGTACATGACTCATCGGCTTCTTGTTATAGAAAAGCCTGAAAGTTCTTAATTAGGGTAGGGAATAAACAGCAGAAATGGTCACTTTGTGTACAGCAATGTCACATTAAAGATGGATGACAGAAGCTCAGTTATCCTAAGTTAGCTAAATCTACTTTTTGAGTTCTACACACTGCAATTTTAACAATCTACTTTCACAAAGCTAAGACATGTATTTCTCTGATTTTGCTGGACAGTACTCAGTAGATACCCAGGTGCAACTCCATTGTTCTCTGCTGCATCACAAACACGAGCCTCAATGAACAATGAGCCTCGCCCATCCAACAGTTTCCAACATCTTTATCAAATATCTGTATTTCTCCTTGTTATTTCCTCTTTCCATGTATACTTCCTTGTACAGCACACATAGAAAGGGGTAAATGCCTCTATGGATTGTTTTTGTGCTTGCTGCCCTGCTTTGTGTGAAAGACTAGTAAATACTCTTCTTTATGTGTTCCTATAACAATGTGTACATGCTTGACCCTACAAAAGTTACATTTATCAGCAAGTTAATCTCTTTAATTTACAGCATCTGGGGGAGAAACGTCTGAGGATGACATTTCATCTAAAAGTGAAGATAAATATATGAGTGAGCCTCCTGATCCTGAGGTTGGCCATTTTGATGCACACAACATAATAGAAGATGAGGAGAGTGATGACATAACACAGGTTGATCTGTTTACCATATCATCACTGCCGTTTACCATTCTCACTCATCTTTGGGATTACAAATTCCCATGTTCAAGGACAAAGACTACAGATGCTTGCCCTAACTACGCACGTCTCATCTATGCTTAAACCCATTTTGCAGGTACCCAACTTGAATCTTCAGTTAGATGTTACCATCCAGCTGCAACTCCACTTTTCTCTCCTGCATCTCATATGCAACATTCCTATCCAACATTCTCCAAACTTTCCCTCTCAAGGTAGCCTTCTACCTCCCACCAAGAAAATGCAATGAGGATGCATGAGTGAGAGTTGACTATGGAAAAGGGTAGCACTCTAGAAGGGCAGCATCCTTAGCCATCAAACTGTGTGGAAGGATGAGTGCAAGTGCATGTGTTCAATCACCATCTACTTGGGGACCTGTGTAATCACACCCACCTACTGAAGACCCACAGTCAGCTCCGGCAATATTGGGATCACAGTGGGAATATTAACAAATGAGAATGAATCCCTGACTGATAGGTTACTAGTCACATTTTCAGGAACAAGTCCTGCACCTAATGCATCTGGTGGTCAATAGCTACCTGCAGTGCTTCTCACTTCATCTAGCAAGGAACCAGATTCAAATACCTATCCAGGACCCCAAATGCAAAGCCAGGGATGTGGCTTTCGAGCTGGAAGAATCACTTTTTTTGTCTCCTGGATATATTGTTGTGTAGCCATTTTAGTTATAGTTTCATGCACGTTATTTTAACATACCAGGCCTGCCGCTGTGCACTTTAACCTAGATATATTTTATTTGGTTTTGCTTTATTACTATTACAGTAGCCACTTTTACGGTCTTGTTTTATTTTCTCTCTATCTCACTGTTTTTGCCTAGGCCAGCAAGCTGTTCTCAAACAAGACATTCCTGCTCACTCTGTGCTTTTTCCAAGGCTGCAGTAAGATAGGTTGCGGGTGAATGTGGTATAAGTTTAGTCTCTGACATTCATAGAAAATACACATCCTTACGTAGGAACATTTTCTTAGACCACCAGCTGTTTTATTATAAAAACACTTCCCCGACCCTTACACGTTAGAGAGAGATTCTAGCCAGAGAACCACGACTGTATGCTGATTGCCGAATGCTTCGCTACAGCTGTATTGCAGACTTCAGGCCTTTGCTCAGGTATGGGGGATGATGTCTTCCCAGGGGAACCTAAAGGGCAGAATTAGAGCTTAACATGCTGTGCTCTATCATAGCCTAGGTAGGAATTAGTCTGTTGACTCTAGTGACAATATGGTAGCATTATTTTTATGTTTTACTCTCCTTGTCACAATTTTAATCTTGTCATGCTGTATCATCCTGGTTATTGCAGTCCACGCTTTGCTATCTAATATGCAGTCGCTTTATTAAAGCATTATTGAAATATATACTGGCTCTGTTTGTCATTGTGTGTTTGTGAGACTAATGTAGCTGAGAGAAACGGATAAGACCTGAGTGACCACAGCTTCCCTGAGAAACCAGTTATGTCATGCGCTTGGCTGCCCAATCATCCCTGCCCTTGGTTAGAGATGAGGCACTGCTAGTTTGCCAGAGCAGAACCCGGATTGGAGCAACAGGTGTCACCTGTAGTGGGTTAGACTCAGTCTCCCACACCGCAGGCGATTCTGCCACTCGAAATCCAGTAGTCTCATTAGAATAATGAGAGTCTACGCGAGAATATCATTGGATTTAAGAGCTTTGTTGTATTTGGGCTTTCAGAAGTAAGTTCAAAAACACTTGCATAAAGGGTGTTGTACAACTTGTTTGTTTGATAGAGGACATGCACCAGGATTTATCTGTACTTTTGTTTGATTTTTTTACATTTACTGTAGTGGCTGGCCTGCATTTGGGGCCTAGTTATAGTTTTACCTTCACCTTTTCTTCTCTAAAGGAAAAATGTTTGAAAAATATTTTACAGTTCACTACATTTTCTCTGTGTTTTGTTTTGTAAATTTGCTATATTCATTTAATTCACTATATTAATGTTAAATTACCTAGTCTGCTAATGGAATAGGCCTTCCAGCTCTAGGCCCAGTACTAGTCACGGGTACATGACGAAATTACTGTTTGTGATTTCTGTTGAACTGAAACACCATGGATGGCATTGGATTAAATATAACAAACTGTTGTTAGGCAGTGTTTCACTTTTTTGTTCTGCAGTGTATGGTGGGGTAATACTTGATGCCTTTGTATGATGTGTGGTGTTATAAACATTTTAGCCACTTTAATTTTTGTTTTTGGATTTACTGACTTAATGCTGTTTTTTTTCTCTCCTGTACCAATGTCTTCTTTGTCTGGCCAGAGCGTGAGACTGTTTGTCATAGGCCACCATTGTTTTGTATTGTTTTACCATGTGGCTGGAGGCCATTTTGTGTAGGCAGCCAGTAGGCCTGCATGTGTTCTTCTTAGTTGTGATTGACACGCCTCCTTGCTGGTTGTTGTTTGACCATGTGACTGGCGGTCATTTTGTGTAGGCAGCCAGTGTGCTTTTGGGCCTGCATGTGTTCTATGTGGTGGTGGGCATACCTCCTTGCTGGTTGCTGTTTGACCGTCTTGCTGGTGGCCATTGTGTGTGTTTTGCTTGAGGCCTAGTAGGTCAACGCTTATTACTAAATGTCCTGTATGAACAGTGTTTTATATTTTATTATATACATTTTGTTTGCATTTTCCACCTACACCACTCCTTGCCTCCTAAATCCCTGTGGTTTTTCATGGTAGTCCCCTTTCCCTAGTACAATCAGCAATTGATTGTATTTTTTAAATGTTATTCTTTTCTTTAATAATTTGTTTCACAAACTTTATTTTATGTAATTTTATAATAATAAAAATAATAATAACAATACTAATAATAATAATAATAATAATAAATAAATAATTTTTATTTTTTCCCCCTTGATTTTAGGTTTTTTTAAAAATAAATTAAAATTTTTGATGTAATGTTTTTACGATTTTAATTTTTCATTTTGCCCCTTAGCCCCATGTCTGTCATAGTTGTACAGCTGCATAGCATTAAATTATTCAAGGATTATTCCATATGTCACCAGCACCCCCCCCGATTGCCACATGCCAACTTAATGCACATAAAGCTAACAGTTAGATTCTGTATGTTGCAGTTGTTGCTCTTTCTTATCTTTCCTGAGTGTACATGATAATGAAAGTTAAAGTTGGTGTGGTTTTACTAATTGATTAGAATGTATTATTTCATATTTATTCATAATTTAATTTACCGCTGAATTATATTGTTTCTACCACTAATGAAAGTGCAACAATGCCACGTTTCACTAATATCCTTTTGCATGTTTGCTTTTAGGTGTACGAAGAGAAAGAGACATCACCCTACAGTACTGTCACACAGAAGGTCTGTGCATGTTGTGATGCATGACCACACTCACGACCACACAGACTTCTCTTCAGTTTGTGAAGCTATGTGCTACTGCCAACTGACAGCTTCAAGATGGCCTCAAAGAAATGTGCTACCAAGAAAGCGGTCAGTGATAAGAAAGAGTTTCCCTCCACTGTTCTGCCACCTCAGACCTTTTTCAGGCAAATGCATGTGCCTGCCACACCAGCCTCTGGAGAAACAGGTTGGGAGCACCAATCCCACATCAGTGGTCCCACTCCAAACTAGTACCAAGCCCATGTCTGGCACAGAGACAGCCTCTCTAATCATAGCAATGCCAAAGAGCAGTGACTTTGAATTGGACTGATATATTTATATATATGTATATATATATATATATATATATATATATATATATATATATATATATATATATAAATAATATATTTTATTGTATTTGTCACAGACTATCCCATTCTGGAAAATCAAGGAATTTACTTAGAATCACTTTACTCAATGTCCTCATCACACTCCTCTACCACACTTTGTAATAATTACATTTTTCCAACAAATACATTTGCTTTGCAGAAAGGAAAGGAATCCTCTTAACTTACTCAACTGCAGGGTAAGATAGAGGGGATTAGGCAGGTCGGTAGAGTATACACTTTACTGATCAAGTCCTCATTATTGTCACATGCCTAAGGGTAGGCTAGTAGTGTGACACACTGTGGTTGGCAAATGTTGAAAGAGAAAAATTTGAACAGAAGTAAATCTGTAACGGAAGCCATAATGAATGATATTTATATATCACTTGACTAGAAAAATGTGAACTTAAGAAAGATTAAAGGAGTGAAGTACTAGAAAGCGACTGACCCAGTGGGCACTGGGAGGGAAGAGAAACACACCTGTTTTTTGCATCGCCATGCATTAAAAACTGGTTGAAATATTGACTTAACTTAAGCAGACAGACTCACATTGCACAGCTAACATTGCAGTGCCGATTCTCCAGAATTGAACCATGCAGCTGTTAGGTCATCATGGGTGGCACTGGAGGAAGGCCCTTGCAAGGGAAGGAGGTGATGGTTAATGGATGCTGGGATGCATATTACCTGCTCACTTGAAAAATGCTGTGAGTCAAGGAAATAGTCAGAAATACTACCCAACCCTTTGAATCAAACCTTTGATAAAAAACATTCCAAGCAAGTAAAGTAGGTGAGAAGGACACCGCTATACAGAAGAGCTCCCTTATTTTTTTGTTCAAAGTTTTTTTTTCTATTCATCATTGCAAGTTGTTCTTCTAGTACTCTTATTCTTCACCCTTGGCTTTGATACCCACAATTTAAGCTTTACCTTCTCTTATCCACTCCTTCACCATTTAAAACAATCCAAATTCCAAACATGGCTCTCAACTAAACTTTCACCAACATCCATTTATTTACTCAACACCCATCCAGGCATAGAATCCTTTCAACCATACCCTTTCACCCACCTGTGTGGGCATCCTTTCACCCCGTATATCCTTTCATCTACCCTTCACCCACCCATAAATCCTATCATCATCACCCACCTATAAGATTATTATGTACCCTTTCACCCACACATACTATCAATTATATATTTGCAGATCGAAGAGGCCATTAATACTTGACTTCCCCTGTATTTGCTAAAGCAGGGTGTTTATGAGTGAGCCAACAACACTAGTACCCTTGTCAATAAGAAAACGATATGACTTACCACAGCCCACCACTGCCGCCTTCAAAACTCCCCCTTTATCTGCTTCCACAGCCGGGTCTATGCTGGCACTGCTGGGCCTGAAACTGGTGGTCGGTGCGGCTAGAAAAAAACATTACACAATTTAGATGCCAGATATACCTCCCCCAATTGTTTTTTTTTTTTTTATAGCAAAATACAACCGCAATACATCACTATATTTCGGTCACAGCCTTATCTTCTATCAAAATATCAGGTGGGCATTTTGTTAGTTGGCAATTTTTTAAAAGCCAGGTAGTCAGTATAAAAAAAAAGATTTTGGTAATGGAGGGGCAGAACTAGCTATTGATGAATCTGAGTTTTTCAAGAGAAATAAAAGGGTGCAAGAATTGATCAATGAAGTACATATGGTCTTGGTTGGCTAATGCAATGGGGCCATCCTCCTCATACTTCCTACCATGGTGCACGGTCATCAACTGCTAATGTACTATAATAATACATACACAACATTGGAGGGTACAAGCAATTACATGACCATGTTCAAAAACACCTTTATTTTCTTTGTTTTAATGACTGAGCTAGAGCAAGAAAAAGAAACCCTTCTCACAAAACGTGCATAGTATACCCTACATGGGCTTGCAATCTTCAGTACAACGGCTCTCTGAGCCTTACCACCAATCCACAAGATATATGAGGGGAGAGAGGAGAGGGAAAGCTCACTGACAAAGCAGAAGAAAGGAAGCTACAGGCAGACTGGTACAGCCGGACAGTTTGAAGTAAAGAAAGTTGAAATATAGAAAATAAGTAAATATGATAATCCAGGGATAATAAGAATTTACGAAACAGATAAATCAAAGTGAATTTGGAAAAGAAAATAGGAGACAGGCACAGTAAAAAGGTAAAAAATAATTCTGATTTAGAAGCTGTAAAAGTTAGGAAAATAAATATTAATATTAACAACAACTGGAGGGATTACTGGGCCAGCAGAGCCCTCTGCCCCGGCACTAGTGGAGGGGCACCTTCAGCTCCCTCACCCGCCTCACGCCTCACCTGCCTCACCAGCCCTCTTCTTGCCCCTAGATGCTTAATGATGTCAGATTTTTTTTTAGAAAAGATTGGTGGTAATGTTGATAAATTATCTCTCAAAGAATATTATCGGCAGTAACATTTCTACATCAGAGGTTCAGAGCGCCTGTACAATAATACTAGTCTCATGGACAATCCTATTACAAATTTCCTAACCCTATTCAAAATTTCCTGAACTACATTTTGGAATTATTAGTTCATTGCAATAAGTTATTTATACAGTTCTCATCTCATCCTCAATCTCTCAATGCATAGATGGATGAATGCATTCAAAACTGCTCAACATCAATGGGAAATTGCTTGGCAGTTGGCACTGTACGAGCTACAAAAAATAAAGGCACAGAGAAATGAGAGAACATGCTACTTCACCTAATACTAATATCAACTATTACTAGCTCTGCATTACTTTTTAATCAGCCCAAGCTAGCACCAAACATAAGTACAATTAGGTAACGATGAGCACATGTCAAGATGATAAGACCATCACATAATATCATATTTGTGTTGGACCTGGCCCTTGTGGCAGGTTCATCCCCTGACTTTTTGCCTCTTCGTCCTATTTTTTCTGACCTCTCGCTGTTGGCTCTAGGACTTCCAGCACTTTATCACTGCTGATCAGTGCTAAAGTGCAGATGCTTTCCCTTCCTAAAGTTGGTATGATTGGCTTATACCTGATTGGCATATTTAATTTACCTGTACAGTGGTATCTCTATATCCAGGGCCTGTAAATTAAATGATACTAGTGGGCTTGCAGCGCTACTTGCACCACCCACTGAAGTAGCCTTTCAAACCTGTCTCAGGCCTGCTAGCACAGGGCCTGTATACTAACAAAGAAGAGGGGGGAGTATCCTATAACCCTTGCCTGCTTAGGATACCAACTTAACACTACACACACCAAATATTAGCAGGAAAGGGATAAATTCAAATGATTTCAAAGAACCAATAATAACTCTTGGTTCAAGAGGGAGAAACTATTTCCCTTATTTATTTCATTTAATCATATGCAGCAGCGACAGAATCAAAGGAAAAAATGCCTATCTATAAACTAATAACACTATACTGTATACAGTTATATCTACACATATACATAAATATCAGGCTTGTGAAACAGACAATACATACAATATCTAAAACCAAGTGTCCTACTCCAACATTTAATAAGATAGTCACAACAAAACAGTAAACGTAGTGATCACAAATCACATGGTGACCAAGGGTCTTGCACCCAGCTGTATACTACCTCAGAATTTTTTTTGAGAAAGGTAGTAAGTAGTGCTATACAACTTATTGGAAATCAATTAACTTTTTCAGACTCCTTGGACCCATTCAAAATATGTCGACGCGTTTCGGCCTAACAACTCAAGGCCTCATCAGGACTGTCGGAGAACGCTGACATCACTCTTTCCATCTGTGGAGTGAGTATCTAAATTACGATACTCAGTACCCGAGTGCCATTTACTTGTGCCACTCGTTTTGAATACCAGCAACTGAATGTTATTGACGGAATATTTTCCTGAATTATGCCGGTCAGCACTAGTGGACGATCTCTGCGTTACGCTGTTCAAACTTTCTCGTGACAGTTTTCTGCCACAGGGACCTGACATCTAAATTTACTTGCCAGCCCCAGAACTCCCCATTTAATACATGTATACATCTCCCTTAAAGTAGGCCCTAGCTAGCCCTATGGGCAGGGTGCTACGTATATAGAAGGCAGGACATGTGCCAAGTTGCGTGGCCTGTCCTAAAGTGACAAACAGCCTAACTTGGTGTCTCACTGCTGTGAGTGCTGCCTTTTCATAGGATTGCATTAGAAATGCCTTACCTTATGTATAGGGGGTATTTTCTGATTTATGAGAGGTAGCATAGGCATGTTTGGTATGGTTGTAATGGTGATGAGAAATGCTGATTACTGGTGTAAGTGGATTTTGTATTACTGTTACAGAAATGCCACTTCTAGAAAGTGAGCATTTCTCTGTGGTTATGGTGTTTTGCAGCTTGACTCCAATCCACATCTGGGCAGAGTGACAGTTGGGCTTTGTGCATACTTTTCAGACAGCCTGTACACAGGGAGGGTGGAGGTGTCACAGAGGTGCATCTGCATGCTGAATAGTCTTCCTGGGCTGAGAGAAGGGCGAGGCAGGGCACCTCTACATTTGTAAAGGCTGTGCCCTGGCCTCACACAATACGGTTGTTTACCCTCAACTGATGTTTGGAGCCTGTGCTGGAGGAGAGAGGGGGCACTCCCAGAACCAGTAGGAACTGGTTGGAACCTCCTCTCCCCTTCCTTTGTAACACACTGTAAAAATGAGTATAAGTACAGGTTAATTTTCACCACAAGTTGGGAACTCTTGGTGACATTTTGGAACTGGACACAGAATGCTGGAAGGACTCACCAGGAACCGCCATGGACTGCTGCTGCTGTGCTGCCCTGTGACCTGCTTGGTCACTGTAAGGAACTGCCTGCATCCCCCATGCGCTGTTCTGCTACTGGGCACTGCCCCTTGTGCTCCTTTTTCAATAACTTTGTTCCCCAGGGGCAGGGTGCTGTGGCCCCTGACCTCTGCAACCACTTAAAGCATGAGGAGTGCTTCATTTTGCCCATAGTGCCTGGAGGGTGCTTTTGCTAATATGCCCTCAAGTGCCTTGAAATAACTTTATTTTGCGTGCTTCTAGCATTTGAAAGTGCTTTGTGCTGCCGTGGATATCACCGCCGCAACCCGGCTTCATTTTCAAAGTGCGCCGGAGCCGCGCTGTCCCTAGTGCCCCCAGGGGCACCACAAACAGAAAGGAAAGGAGCGAGCGCACTCCTAATGTGCCCACGGAGCGAGCACGCTCCCAGGAGCTCCCCCGGGGCACAAGCAGGCATCGCTTCAGTGCCTGCCCACGTCGACAGAGATGGCCGGGGAAGGAAGCCTTATCGGAGGCTCCCCGCCCCACCAGTCCCCTTGAATTTCCATCTGCTGGACGGGCAGGGAGAAAGGAAGCCTCATCGGAGGCTCCCCCTGCCCAGAGGAGCCATTGTTTTCTGTTGCCTGAAACCGTGGGTTGGGCGGAAGCCTCACCAGAGGTCCCCCGCACCGCTGGTCTCCTTCTTTGCCCCCTTGTCATTTTGGGGTATTAATGTGCCCCCCCCACTCTGTTGGAGGGCCAGTGAAGGATCCGGGGGGCCCCCAGAGATTGCAGCCCGTCACAAAAACGGAGGGGACGCGTGGTGCCCCCTCCTTCGCTATTGCTGATTGCTGGCTTTGCCCCTGAGTTGGAGGTCCAGTGGAGGCCCGGGGAGCCCCAGAGATTGCGGGTCCCAGGAGGGGCCTGCCAGAAACCCAGAGGGGGTGCGTGTCACCCCCCTCCTCCCTCAGAGGGCCCTCATTTTGCACAATGGAGTGCTGGGGGCCCCTTTAGATCTCCTCATGGCACTGGAGGGCCTCATCATGCAAACCAGGTACTTTTAAAGGACATATATATGTCATAGGTTCCTTATATGGACATTATTGATTTATATGTTGCCTACCTATTGTTATGATGTGCTACATATATGTGCTGATGTTCCTGTTATGGGCATGACATGCTAATATGTGATTTTTCACTTGCCATATGTTTTATAATGTTCCTGATATGGGCGTTTATGATATTTCTATAACAAGTGCCTTTGTCTAGTAATATGATTCCTGACTACTGCGTATGTTGCAGAATACTAGGTAACCTGTGTGTTATATTTGACTACTGCTGGTTCTGCAGAGTTTCTAAAGTGTAACGTTCTGACAACTGCTAAGGTAGCAGGATATTACTGACATGTTGTGTTTGGTCTAATAATTGCATTGTGTACAATACATAATATTTTCATACAACCTTGTGTTGTGTTTCCTTTGTGGTGGGATAGTGCGTCACATGTGTTGTGTGTGTTGTGCAAATGCTTCACACATTGCCTCTGGGATAGGCCTGACTGCTCGTGCCAAGCTACGAAGGGGGCGAGCAGGAGTTACTTTAGACGTGTAACTCCCTTGCCCTGACTAGAGTGGGTGGGTTCTGCCTGGCTTAGGTGCATACCCTAGCCAACCAGAAACCCCATTTCTAACAATTTGTAACATAAAGTTAACTTACCTGCGTGTGAGCAGCATGCTTCCTATTTGTGAAGAAACTTCAAACTATTAGCGTAGAACACAACTAATAATTATTACTCACCGAGCCCCACAATCTCTATGCCTAGCATGTCCAGCAGGTCCATTCATGGTCCAAGATATTGGCCAACCAGTGCGTTAGCTGTTGCTGGGTGCACCAGACCCCAGAGCTGTGGCGCACAACCCAGCACGCTCTCTCCCAGCATTGCTGGCACTACCGGAGGCCATATCCAGACTCGGGCCTGCCACCTGCCGACAGGGTTGAGGGGACGTGGCGCTGACATGAAACACCAATGCAGCCACCTCTTCCTCAGAAAAAAGGGCATGGGGCTGCACCCCTTCAACGCGGTGCCACCCACAATGAAGGCAGCTGTCGGTGGTGTTTCGTGACCTGGCGCTGCCACTCCCCTGCTTTGACATGGCACTGGGGACTTGAGGGAGGGAAAGATAAGAAAGGAAAAAAAAGGAAAGAAGGAAGAAAAAAGAAAATAAAGCAAAAAAAATAAAAAAGTATAAAAGTCACAAAAACACAAAAAAATAGTAAAAATATGAAAACACAAGGAGAAAAGGTAATATAATAAACAAAAAGTAGGGGAAAATAAGTTTTTAAAGTATGGGATGTGGCAGATAGAAGAGGGATAAAACTAGACCCCAGCACCATAACAAAGCAAAAAACAAAATGCCCGCGCCCATGAGGACCGCATGGTGCCATCCATGCTTGAATTCCAATGCAAGGATGTACTTTGCGTTGCAAGTGACATTAAACGCCACACGAACGGGCGCAGGAGCAAACTCTGCCCACTAGAGTAACTCCATGCAGCCTGACTGAGGTTTTTAACAACTTCACATTGTTCAGTGTAACGTGGCAACGCAAATTCCACCCAGACTTAAAAAGGCCAAGAAAGACCTCTACTAGCCATACATTTCATGAACTTACATACACACATTATTCAAGTTGTTTAATTGCACTACTTAATTAGAATTTTAGATATTTTAGTACATTCTCATCTGTTTATGCATCATAATAATTGACATGTATGTTGAACAGTAGCTAAATAAAAAAATTAAAAAAAGTTGATTCAGGTTTACTGCGTCCTATATTTCATAATTTGTTATCAACCTTTTTCCTAAAAGGTAGGGAGTCAAAGGTTCAAATCATGTAGCTCTTTGTTTGAGGACCATAAGCATTTCAAAATTCCAAAAGCATTTGGATCCATAAGTTCCTATTAATCTAAGTGTTAATTTTCGCTATCCAGGGCTTGTGTTCTTCCCAAAGGATGATGAGCCTAGAATAACGATAACGATAAACCGAGTCAAACCAAACTTACCCCAGACAATGTTCAAAGTCAAAACTATGAAGGTTTATTTACATTTTAGAATCATTACGGAAAGCAAAAAAGTTAGTTAGTTCAAACCAAAATAACAATAGATCTCAAAATGCAAATAAATATGTATTAGCATAGTATAGTAATGACTGAGCCCTATTCTACTAAATTAGCCTTAATCAAGTATGGTGCAGCAGAAGGCAAAATGATGCAAAAGAATTCTTGGTATAGAGTCAAATAACAATGTAACATGGAGTTTGCTCTCTCAGTAAAGAGTAAAAGCTGTCTGAAGTGCAAAGTTATATTCCATCATGAGGGAATGCTCTATAGGAGTCCCAGCAAAGTCTGTCAAACATACATTATACATCTTGGTATATAGGTTTTCACACAGAAGAATCAAACTAGCAACATGGTATGAAACAAATTATACTTCACAAAATCCAATGCTAAAACAGAAAACACATCATATTGATCTAATGTGTAGGAAGCTGGCTCTCTATACAGTGAACTAAAATGAAGTGAACTGTGCAGAGAGTCCAGTGGATCCCCAAGTGGTATTGCAAAGGCAAAGGTAGATAGGACTAATGCTGTATTTGTGGTACTGTGGGCGAGCAGTTAGGCTTATCTGAGGGTAGTACTAAGCATTTGTTCTTCAGAGTGCTTCTCACTGTTATCCTATGGAGCAAAACAAAGTTTAGCAAACACAGGGTTAACAAAGACTTACAAAGCCAATTTCAGCAAGTTACATTAAGTACTGTGCACTGATCAGAACCACACCAACAGATCACACCGGGCGGCAATACGGCGTTGGGTGCTCAGTGGTTTCCTTTGGGAGTTTGGTCCTCGTGAAGACAGGCAGCAGACTCCGGCTAGGAAGCCAGTCAGGGACAACAAGAAGGTAGGTAGTTGACCTGGGATGCTCAGGGACGTAGGCGCATCTTTGGTTCTTTTCTCCTGTGCCCAGGGATGACAGATGTAGGGGTGTCTTTAGGAGTTGGGTTTTTAATATCCGGGAGCAGTTGCGGTCAGAGGGTATCATGAGGCTGCAGACATCATGGGGGAGTCCAGCAGGCGAGGACCATTGGTGAACTCAAGCACTTTGGAGCCGGGGGACGTCATTGGCACCGGTGACCCACCTCAGCTGGAGTCAGGGGTCACGGATGCAGTGGCTGCTGGAGATGTTGGAGTTTCTCTATCCACAAGCCGGTGGGAGAGGGGGACTGAGTGCAGAGGCTGCGGGCATCTCAGGAGAGTCCAAGATGATTGTGACCATACTAGAATGGGTCTCTGGGCAGCTGGGGACCCGCATTGGCACCATTAGCTTCACCTAGGGTCATGGATGTCGGGTGCAGTCGCCACTTCTGATGTTGAATTTCCGGGGTCCAGCAGCTGCAGTCTTTTCTTTGGAGTTTCTTCTTGCAGGGCAAGTCTGTTGCCCGTGGGAGACTTGAGTCTTTATTGAAGGCTGGACAAGCTGACTTCTTGTGCAGGATCCTTCGAGATCAGAAGGCATGTGGAGGGGCTGGTTCCAGGTCAGCTGCTTCTTTTTTTTTCTCTTCTGCCGGTGCAACTCTTCTTTGTTCGCGTCTTCTTACATTGTGGGACTGGTATGAAGTGAGCACTCCTCCTAATTTAACTAATTTTCCCGCCTGTGCTGCCACCAAAAGTGATGTCAGAACAGGGGAGTTGGTCATCGCCACCAATTTTAGAGACTTGTGTCACATTACAAAGGAGTCAAGGCCTTTGAAGCTCCCCGCCCTGGAATGTCCATCCTGCCTGGGAGAGGAGATCACACCTCTGCCCAGTGCAGGCTTTTGTCTCAGGACCTCAAGAGTTCTGGCTCTCACCTTGGGGGACCAGAAACTGGTCAGGACCAGTCATTCAGTAACACTAGTAGCTGGTAGGTTTTCAGAGAACACCTCTAAGGTGCCCTCTGTGTGAATTGTTTTATAAACCCATCATTGGGGTCAGTGAGGGTTTATTATTCTGAGATGTTTGGTACCAAACATCCCAGGATTTAGAGAAG
Organism: Pleurodeles waltl; assembly: GCF_031143425.1. NCBI lineage: Eukaryota > Metazoa > Chordata > Amphibia > Caudata > Salamandridae > Pleurodeles > Pleurodeles waltl. The sequence continues at coordinate 139,009,077 of NC_090440.1, forward strand.
ATGTCATGTAACTGGGAAACTCGTAATGACAGGTGTCCAGCACATGCATTTAAAACGGCTACCCTGTGCACTTACTATGTCTCAGAATTGATAGAGGCATAGCAGGGGCACATCTGTTCATGCATATATGCCCTCACATGTGCCTAGGTGCACCCTGCCTTAGGGGCGACTCACACCTGGCACATGCAATGATCTGGGACCTGGCACACAGGGGTGTGTGACAGGTTGTGTTTTCAATTTACCTTGCACCAAAACACACAACGACTGCACTTGAGTGAGTCTTCAATGAGGGGTATATGGGTGTGACACAGCTGGTGCTGCAACCCTTTGTAACCTCCCTTAGTACCCCAAGCCCTAGGTACCAGGAGTACCATTTTCTAGGGACCTATAGTGGTAACTAAAGAGTTTGCCAAATGTGAAAAACAACTGTGCAGTTTTGGGGAGAAAGATCTAGCACTGGGGACGTGGTTAGCAGGGAGCCAGTGCACTAACAGTCAAAGTCACATCAGAAACCAGGCAAAATGTGGGGCTAACCATGTCAAAAAGGGAGCTTTCCTACATATTGCTAATGAATAATTCTGTATTGTACTTTACTAGAGAAAACAATGGAACATTTAAAAACACCCATGCAAAAACCACTAGCCTGAGAAAGTAGCCTTTTGAAAATACAGTCAAGCTCTACTCCTTCCTTCAGGACATTAGAATCACAGAAAAGAACACCTTTCAAGACACAGGGAAAACACAAACCTAAAACTACTTGAATCAATAGTATTTTACAAAATGCTAAATGACACAATTTATTGCAAGCTGCTTCAATAAAGGAACCATTTATCATAGGCAACAAATGAAGAATTGCAAATGAATCAGAGGCATGACTAAGCCTCTCAGCTTTAATGACAATGTTAAATACAGTTCAAGTTATATAATTTGTGACACATTCATGTTAACTAAACAACAGTTTTTATTAATTCTACATTCACTCAAACAGCGAATGCCCAGTGACTGCCTACCTAAAGGAATAATCACAACTTTTGTCAGAGTGAAACTTTAAAGTCACTAAATTACCCTGAGCTCAACAACCTGGCACCTCTGACAGAGTGCAGACAAGATTATCTTAGGGCAATGTGTAAAGTATTCATGCATTACCAAAATAGTAACACTGTCAAAACACCTAGCAAAAAATTGAATTAGCAAAATAGAGTGAACTTTAATAAATACATTTACACTAAAACCACTGGAATCCAATGAAGGGAATTTGAGATAGGAAGTTTGTTATGAGAAATAGCACCAAGAAAAAGTAACAGTGCCAAAGATAGTCAATGGTCACGGTAGATTGGGACCAAGGTGTATTTTCAGGCTGACTGCAATAGAGCTTTGTAGGAGGCTGGCCTGGCTTATAGTGGGTACCAATGGTATTACACCTTGTGCCAGGCCCAGTTATCCCTTATTAGTAGAGTGTAGTAATGTTCTAGCAGCTTAGTCTGATAGAGGTAGCTATAGCAGAGCAGCCAAGGCTGAACTAGGAGACATGCAAAGCTCATGCAATACCACTTATATCAGATAGGTATTATATCATAAGAAAGACAATACTCATAGTTACTAAAAATAAAGGAACTTTATTTTAGTGGCAATGTGCCAAAAATACCTCAGAGGATATACTCCCTTAGGAGGTAAATAACCTACACAAAATATACACAACTAGCCAAATCAAGTAAGTAAAACAGTCAGAAAGTAGTGCAAACACTGTAGAACACAATAGGATGCAATAGGCCTAGGGGCAACACAAACCATATACTAAGAAAGTGGAATGCGAACCACGAAGGCTAGTGTAGTGTGTAGAGGGTCGCTGGGAGTGTAAGAAAACACTAAGGGTTAAAAGGAGACCCCACCCCAAGAACCTGGAAAGTAGGAGTAAAGTACTACTATTTGCCTAGAAACACACTAAAGTCGTGATAAAGGATTTTGCAAGGACCACAACAGACTGCAAAGCACTGAAGACGGATTCCTGGACATGAAGACCTGAAAAGGAAGGGGACCAAGTCCAAGAGTCACTAAAGTGTTCAGATGGTCAGGAGCCCACTAAACCCCGGGTGAAGGTGCAAAATGGCTGTCTCTGGTTGGAAGAAGCTGCAGCTTTTGCAACAACGAAAGGAGGTAGGAAGTTATTTTTCATGCAGAAGATGTCCCATAGTGTGCTGGAAGATGTAGAGTTGTTTCCTTGGCAAAATACCACCAACAAACCTTGCTAGCTGCAAGAGTCGTGGTGGAGAAAAAGAGTGCTACCCTGACCCAGGAAGGACCAGGATATCACCACTTGAGAGGAGAAGAGACAGAGGGGGCCCTCATCAATGTAGAGAGCCCTCAGACAGGAAGGAAGCACCCATAGAAGTCCTTGAACATGGGTTCAGGAAGTCTGAACACGGTGGTTGTCTCAACACTGCAAAGAGAGGTCGCACAACACGGAGATCAACTCAGGGAGCTGAGCAACACAGGGCGGAGTGCTGGGGACCTAGGCTCAGCTGTACATGCAGGATTTCTTGGAAATGTGCACAGAAGCCCTTGTAGCTTCAGATCACGCGGTGCACAGGATTACTGTCTGGGGAGGGGAGGCAAGGACTTACCTCCTCCAAATTTGGACCTTTGGACCACTGGACAGTCTGGGTCACTTGGGTCTACAACCTGTGGTCCAGGGGCCATGCTCCTCAGGATGAGAGGGGACCCGGAGTACCGGTGAAGCTGAAGTTTGATGCCTGCTGGAGCAGGGGGAAGATTCCGTTGACCCACAGGAGATTTCTTCATGGCTTCAAGTGCAGGGTGAAGGAAGGCAGCCCCCTGAGCATGCACCACCAGGAAACAGTCGAGAAAACCAGCAGGATTAGGTGCCACAATGTCGCTGGTAGTCTTCTGGCTACTTTGTTGCAGTTTTGCAGGCGTCCTGGAGCAGTCAGCGGTCGATCCTTGGCAGAAGTCAAAGAGAGAAGTGCAGAGGAACCCTGATTAATTCTTGCAAGTCGTAATCTGAGGAAAAGCCCACTCGAAAGACCCTAAATAGCCCTCAGAGGAGGATTGGCCACCTAGCCAGATAAGCACCTATCAGGAGGGGTCTCTGACATCACCTGCTGGCAGTGGCCACTCAGAGGCCTCCAGAGTGCCCTCACACCTCTGGAAACAAGATGGCAGAGGTTTGGGACACACTGGAGGATCTCTGGGCACCACCCCTGGGGTGTTGATGGACACGGGAGTGGTCACTCCCATTTCCTTTGTCCAGTGTTGCACCAGAGCTGGGACTGGGGGTTCCCTAAACCAGCCTAGACTGGCTTATGCAAGGAGGGCACCATCTGTGCCCTTCAAAGCATTTTCAGAGTTTTGGAGAGGCTACCCCTCCCCAGCCTTTAACACCTATTTCCAAAGAGAGAGGGTGTAGCACCCTGCTCTCAGAGGAAATGCTTTGTTCTGCCTTTCTGGGACTGGCTGCCCAGACCCCAGGAGGGCAGAAACCTGTCTGTGGGATGGCAGCAGCGGTAGCTGCAGAGAAAACCCCAGAGAGCTGGTTTGGCAGTACTGGGGTTCCATAGTGGAGCTCCCAGGATGCATGGAACTGGCTCCCCAACACCAGATTTGGAATGGGAGGACAATTCATGATCTTAGACATGTTACATGGCCATATTCGGAGTTACCATTGTGAAGCTACATATAGGTATTAAGCTATATGTAGTGCACACGTGTAATGGTGTCCCCACACTCACAAAGTCCGGGGAAATGGCCCTGAACTCTGTGGGGGCACCTTTGCTAGTGCCAGGGTGCCCTCACACTTAGTAACTTTGCACCTAACCTTCAGCAAGTGAAGGTTAGACATGTAGGTGACTTATAAGTTATTTAAGTGCAGTGAAACTGGCTGTGAAATAATGTGTGTGTTATTTCACTCAGGCTGCAATGACAGTCCTGTGTAAAGGTTTGTCTGAGCTCCCTATGGGTGGCAAAAGAAATGCTGTAGCCCATATGGATATCCTGGAACCCCAATACCCTGGGTACCTAGGTACTATATACTAGGGAATTACAAGGGTGTTCCAGTATGCCAACTGAAATTGTTAAAAGTGGTCACTAACCTATAGTGACAAATTTAAAAGCAGAGAGAGCATGAACAGGTTCTGATTAGCAGAGCCTCAGTGACACAGTTAGGCACTACACAGGTATACACATTCAGGCCACAAACTATGAGCACTGGGGTCCTGGCTAGCAGGATCCCAGTGAGACAGGCAAAAACATACTGACATACATGTAAAATTGGGGGTAACATGCCAAGAAAGATGGTGCTTTTTTACACCCCCCCCCCAAACGAGAGACAATAAGGCTAACCTTGCCCAGATGAGTCTTCAATGTCTAAGTGGAAATATCCGGAGAGTCCATCTGCATTGGAATGGATACTCCCAGGTCTATGTTCCACTGTATAGTCCATTCCCTGTAGGGAGATGGACCACCTCAACAATTTAGGGTTTTCACCTGTAATTTGATTAAGCCATAATAGAGGTTTGTGGTCTGTTTGAACAATAAAGTGAGTACCAAAGAGGTATGGTCTCAACTTTTTCAAGGCCCAGACCACAGCTAATGGCCTCCCTTTCTATGGCAGACCAACGCTTTTCTCTAGGGGTGAACCTCCTGCTGATAAAAGCAACCGGTTGATCCTGGCCTTCTGTGGTTAGCGGTGATAGAACTGCCCCTACCCCTAATTCAGAAGCATCAGTTTGAACTATGATTTTTTTTAGTAACACGGGCTTTTGAGGACAGGTGCAGAGCACATGACCTGTTTGAGCTCATCAAAACCCTTTTGACAGCTAGCTGTCCATAATACCTTTTTAGGCATCTTCTTTGATGTGAGGTCATTAAGAGGGACAGCTATAGTGCCATAATTCTTTATGAACCTCCTGTAGTACTCAGTGAGGCCTAGGAAGGCCCCCACTTGGGTTTGAGTTGAAGGGGGAGTCCATTCCATAATGGTTTGGATCTTCCCCTGCAGAGGTGCAATCTGTTCCCCACCTACCAGGTGGCCCAGATAAACCACTTTCCCCTGCCCTATCTGGCACTTTGAGGCCTTGATAGTGAGGCCTGCCTTGTGCAGGGCCTCCAAAACTTTCCCAAGGTGGACCAGGTGATCATCCCAGGTGGAGCTAAAGACAGCAATATCATCTAGATATGCTGCACTAAAGGCTTCCAATCCTTGGAGGACTGTATTCACCAACCTCTGAAAAGTGACAGGTGCATTTTTCAATCCAAAGGGCATAACTGCGAACTGATAATGCCCTTCAATGGTTGAGAATGCTATTTTGGGTTTAGCATCTTCTGATAACTTAATCTGCCAATACCCTGCAGTTAAATCAAAAGTGCTTAGATACTTGGCAGAAGCCAGTGTATCTATCAGCTCATCTGCCCCTGGTAAAGGGTGTGCATCAGTTTTTGTTACTTGATTGAGACCCCATAGTCCACACAAAACCGCATTTCCTTTTTTCCATCTTTACTATGGGGTTTAGGGACAAGCACCACTGGGCTGGCCCAGGGGATTTAAGAGGGTTCAATCCCTCCAAGATCTAACATTTTCTGTACATCTTGTTTGATACAGTCTCTGAGATGGTCAGGCTGTCTATAAATTTTACTTTTGACAGGTAAACTGTCTCCAGTGTCAATTGTGTGCTCACACCAGGTAGTTGTGCCTGGAATTAGTGAGAAGAGGTCAGAGAACTGATCAAGGAGATTTATGCAGTTGTCCTTCTGCTCAGCAGTAAGGCAATCTGCCAATACAACTCCCTCCACTAAGCCATCAGCTTCAGTAGTGGAGAATAGGTCAGAGAGAGGGTCACTCTCTTCTTCCTGCCCTTCATCTGTGGCTATGAGCAGGGTTAAGTCAGCCCTGTCATAGTAAGGTTTAAGGTGATTGACATGAAGCACCCTGAGGGGCTTCTGGCAGTGCCCAGGTCCACCAAATAGGTGACCTCACCTTTCTTCTCCACAATGAGATAGGGTCCACTCCATTTGTACTGGAGTGCTCTTGGTGCCACAGGCTCCAATACCCACACCTTCTGTCCTGGTTGGTACTGTGTCAGGACAGCCCTCTGGTCATGCCATTGCTTTTGGAGCTCTTGGCTGACCTGAAGGTTTTTACTGGCTTTTTTCATGTACTCAGCCATCCTCTGAGGTCAAGCACATAGTCCACAATGTCTTGTTTGGGAGCTTTTAAAGGTTGTTCCCAACCCTCCTTCACAAGAGCAAGGGGACCTCTTACAGGGTGTCCAAAGAGGAGTTCAAAGGGGCTGTAGCCCACTCCTTTCTGGGGTACCTCCCTATAAACAAAAAGGAGGCATGGCAACAGGACATTCCATCTCCTCCTGAGTTTTTCAGGGAGTCCCATGATCATGCCTTTGAAGGTTTTGTTAAATCTCTCAACCAATCCATTTGTCTGTGGATGATAAGGAGTGGTGAACTTGTAGGTAACACAACACTCCTTCCACATTGCCTTGAGATATGCAGACATGAAGTTACTACCTCTGTCTAATACCACTTCCTTAGGGAAACCCACTCTGGAAAAGATTCCCAGGAGGGCTTTTGCCACTGCAGGAGCTGTAGTGGTCCTTAAGGGTATAGCTTCAGGACACCTAGTGGCATGATCCACTACTACTAGGATGAATCTGTTTCCTGAAGCTGTTGGAGGGTCAAGGGGGCCAACAATGTCAACCCCTACCCCCTCAAAGGGCACCATAACCACTGGAAGTGGAATTAAGAGGGCCTTAAGTGTGCCACCAGTCTTGCCACTGGCTTGGCAGGTCACACAGGAGCGACAAAACTCCTTTGTGTCCTCTGACATATGAGGCCAGTGAAACAATGGAACAAGTCTGTCCCATGTTTTACTTTGGCCCAAATGCCCAGCCAAAGGAATGTCATTAGCCAAAGTCAGAAGAAACTCCCTATACTGCAAAGGGATGACCAATCTCCTGGCAGTTCCAGGTTTAGGGGCCCTTGCCTCAGTATAGAGAAGGTTGTCTTCCCAGTAGACTTTGTGGGTATCAGTGACAGTCCCATTTTGCTGTTTGACAGCTTGCTGTCTTAAACCCTCTAGTGTGGGACAGGTCTGCTGTGACACACTCAGATCTTCCCTAGCAGGCCCCCCTGCACCCAAAAGCTCAGCAGTGTCAGCTGCCAACTCCTCTGGTGTAGGTTCTGCACAGGGAGAGAATTCCTCTTCCTCAAAAGGGGAATCTTCTGGAGAGGGAGGGATAGTGGGCAAGGATTTACCCTTTCTACCCCTAGCATTTGGGAGCACTTGGTCCATTTTTCCAGGATCCAAGTTTCCCTGTCCTCTTTGCTTTTGGGCCTGAGCCCTTGTGAGAGCAAAGATATGCCCTGGAATGCCCAGCATTGCTGCATGAGCCTCCAACTCCACTTCAGCCCAAGCTGATGTTTCCAAATAATTTCTTAGTAAGCAGTCTACAGGTAAATCAGTGGCTACCACAACTTTCTTTGGGCCAGTAACCCCTTTCCCCAGTTGAGATTCACAACAGCCATGGGGTGGCTAAGCGTGTTGTTATGAGCATCAGTCACTTGGTACTGCAGACCAAGTAGGTGTTGTTCAGGGGCAACCAGCTTCTCTGACACTGGCTCCTGTGTCCCTGTAGCCCTCAACCTCAACACCATTTATTAGGTGTAGTTGCTTGTACTTACCCATATTAAGGGGACAAGCAACTAAGGTGTCAAAATCAATAGCACCATCAGAGATTAAAACAGCCTCTGTGGTCTCCCTAACTAGATCAACCCCCACTACATTCCCAACGGTGAGACCAGCTACACCCTTTGACTGGCTATTTGTAGTGTTCTTCCCACAATCACTGCTATTACTAGGGGCACTAGTGGAAGCAGTTGGGGTTGTGGTGGTGGGAACCTTGGTGTTTTTCTTTGGACAAGTGTAATCACTTGCCCAATAGCCTTTACTCTTCCATAAATAACACCATGGCTTCTTTTGATTGTGTGAAGAAGATTTGGACCCACCTCCCCCAGAGGATTTTGTGGGCCTGATGAAGACTCTTGTTCTGACCCATTTGTCTGTCTTCTTTCCCAATTCTTGGGGAGAGGTCAGATCTGAGTCTACCAAGTACTGATGCAACAAGTTAGACACACAATTATTCAAAATATGCTCTCTCAAAATTAGATTATACAGGCTTTCATAGCCTGTCACCTTACTGCCATGTAACCATCCCTCCAATGCCTTCACTGAACAGTCTACAAAGTCTGTCCCGTCTTGGGAGGACTCTTTTCTGGTATCTCTGAACTTTATCCTGTATTGTTCAGTGGTTAAGCCAAATCCATCTAAGAGTGTATCCTTCAAAACTTTGTAATTGTTGGCATCACTTTCCCTGACAGTAAGGAGTCTGTCCTTACCTTTCCCAGCGAAGGATAGCCACAATATAGCAGCCCACTGCCTTCGAGGGACCAGCTGTACCATACAGGCCCTCTCAAGTGCAGAAAACCACTTGTTTATGTCATCCCCCTCCTTGTAAGGGGGTACAATCTTATGCAGGTTTCTTGAATCTGTTTCTCTAACAGGATGACTATCAAGAGTGCTGCGGTTGCTGCCACCATGGGGATCTAACCCCAACTCCTGTCTTAATCACTCTACATCTAAGGATTCCCTATCTATGGCCAACCGCTGCTGTATTAGCCTCAGTCTGGCTTCTTCCAAACTCAGCTTTCTGAGTTCCCTGTCTAGGGTGTTATCCTCAGGGTGGGAGGTTTGGGAATTCTCTGATACAGAGGTAATGTGAAAATGTGCAGAAGTGGACCTTTCTCTAACTACCTGAACCCTAGTGACCTGGCCTTTTGGAGTGAAAGGTGTCCTCCTTTTGTGTGACCCCCTCCCACTACCAGCTTCACTAGGTGGCTTGAAAGGTCTTTGGAAGTACCCTCTCCAGAGTTCTCAGGACCCTCTCCTGAATCTATCTGGGTACCCCCCTTCTCTACCTCCTGATCCTGGGTTTAACCAGTCTGACTCTGGTCACTTTCAAGGAGAAGGCTAAGAAGGTGATCCTTAGTAGGGTTCTTACCAATCCCCAAACTTCTTTCTATACAGAGACCCCTCAAACTTTTAAATTTTAGATTATCATAAGTTGTCTTCACAACTTTGGGAGTGGCCTCTACCACAGACATGGTGAAAAGAAAGAGGTTAGGGGTAAGAGAAAAAGTTGAGAAAACTTTTAAAGAAAAGAGAAACACTTTTTAAACATTTTTAGAAAGTTTTTAGAGTGAAAGTAAGACTGTTAGGTTTACTTGTGTATATTTCTAAGTATTAAGAACATGTTTTTCTTATGAAAAGCACAAATGACAAAGTGGTAAAGCAGTTACAAGTGCTTATCCCACTGCTGCCACCAATGTAGGATGCTGGCCTGGCTTATAGTGGGTACCAATGGTACTTACACCTTGTGGTAACATCCCCCACTGCTTGTGGCAAATCCTCTGAGGTGCCACTCTCTGGCTCCTCCACCTCAACATTCTCTTATGAACGAGCTTCTGCCCAGGACCTCAGCACTTTTTGGTACTCCTCCTTCCTGTCAAGCAGAAAAACAAAATTGCAGAAAAAAGAGAAAAATCCAGTTGACCTTTAACTGTGGATAGGTATTATACGTGTAGCTAATGTATGTCACTGCACAAATACAAGTCCTATACTCACTGCTGATCAGCAATGTTAGAAATGGGGTATTTGGTTGGCAGTTAAGAGTGACACTATGGCCCTCATTATGTCATTAGCTCCACCACGCTGGCGGTGGTGGTAACACCGCGGACGGCGTGGCGGTGCTGGACCGCCAGATTATGACCACGGCGGTAAACTGGCTGCAATGCAGCCTGTTCACCTCCTGTACCATCAGGGAGGTTGGACCGCTGGGGCAAAGGTGGACCACCTTCGCTCCAGCGGTCCACCATAGACTGACGATGGTGTTTGGAGCCTCCTTTCCGCCGTGGATTTCTTGGCGGCAACACCTGTCAGGAAAACCCTGGTGGAAAGGATATTGGCAACAGGAATTTACCTTCCTGTATCAATAATGCAACTCCCCCAGCCCTCCCCATACAGCCACGGTCCCCCCATAGCTCCTGGAGACCCCCACCCCATCCAAGCATGCACACACCACACTCAAACACACACACACACATATGCAATCACACATTCTTGCACTCACTCAGACACTCATAATCACGCACATACACGCACACAAACACCACCCCCTTCCAATCACACAACCGCACACCCCCATGCACATACACAATACTCATCACCCCCCTCCCCTATCAGACGGCACTTCCCTTTTCACAGTGGACATCTGGGAGGGAACGGGATCCTTGGGGTCTTCTCCGCCGGCACTGCCCTGTCACCACATTGCCACCACGCCTATTACCAACTCGTAATAGGCATGGCAGTGTTGTGAGGATGTGGCAGTGCAAGCGGAGCAGCCTCCACTGTACCGCCGACCGCCAGTATGGCTGCTGGCGGGTCTTGGCCCAAATTCTGTTGAAGAGCTGCCAACAGTCATAATTTAGCGGTCCGATGACCTCCATCCCTGGCGGTGTTGAGGCTGGCGGGACTTCGGCGGTCTACATTATAGAGCGCCAAAGTCATAATGAATGCCTATATCATTTGTTCAAAAAGTCCAACATGATCAACAGAATGCAACAATAGCAATCTGACATTCAAACTCTTCATCCAGTATTAGTAAATGGCCTAAACAGGCTCCATATGGGGCCAGTTTAGGGGTGGACCAAATGCAAAAAGTAGAGAAGGGGCTTTAGCCGGACAAGGTCTGTCACCTTGTTGCAACTGAAATCATAGCACTGGAGGCTGAGCGGTATACTTACCAGGAAAGCTACTAGCGCCCCAAAGAAGTTATTTACAGCAACCTCTAAGCAGTGTACTTTGGGTTACCCCCAGATTTCAGTGCCATAAGTAGCGGTAGACAAGGCCTTAGCTCTGTAAGCCTTGAGAGCAGGTGAGATTGTTTGGGTGGTAGTCGTTCGAAAAAAGAACTAGATTACTTTTGACTTGTGCGACGGCATCAAATAACTCTTTAAAATTTGGGGATCACACTTAAATTTGGGGATCACACTTAAATTTGTCCGACAGGGTGATACCTAGATAATCAAAACACAACACCCTTTCAAGGTTTACATTGCCCACTCTGATACTCTTTGATCTTGCAGGGCACTTGCCAAAGACCATACATTTTGTTTTTGGACAGTTTATCTCCAGTCCTCTCTCTTCGCAGAACAACCCAAACCTTATCAACAGATTTTGGAGCCCCAGTGGGGATTTAGAGATTAGCAATGAGTCATCTGCAAATGGGAGGATCAGAATTTTCCCTCCATTTGTAGTGGGGGAGTCGTTGGCACACTGCCCAAGGTATTCAGCAACATCATTCATATAGAGAATAGCGTGGGAGCCAGAACACAGCACTTGTGCACACCACAGCCAATAGTGATTCTGGACGTCAGTTCTCCATACCCCCCTCCAACGTACCTGAGCATAGTTCTCAGTGTGCAATATAATCAAAATATCTACAAGGTCACTTGGAACACCAATCTTCCTCAGGACCCTCCAGAGATTGTCACACAGGATCAAATCAAAGGCAGCTTGAAGATCAACAAAAGCTTCTGCTGTTGTAGGAGGACATGTTTCAAGTATAAGGCAGAAAACATGGTCAAAAGTATTAATCTCCTACCGGAAACCTGCCTGCAGGGATGAAAAAACATCTTCTGTGGCTGCCCACATCAGTAATTTATCGAGCACTTGTCTTGCAAAGATTTTTTTGAGGTTATCCAGTAGGCTAATGGGACAATAATAAGTAGTATTGCTTGCATCTCCTTTTTTGAATACTGGGAAAATGTCTGGCTCTTTCCAAGTGTCAGGCTTTATGCCCCCTACATCTATTACATTTGATAGGGTATTTATGTACCATGCCCATGGACGGGGTTCAGATTTGTATAAATGACTAGGAATACAGACCAGGCCAGTGGCTTTTTGGGGTTTCAGACTGTCAATTGCTGACAGAGTTTCCTCCATAGAGAAGAATGGGGCACAAACACCGGGCATAAAACTTGGAGTGCCAGTAGGCATCTCCTCCTCCCCAGCTTCCAGAGACCGTGCATCGTTATGGCTCACAGAGTACAAAGGACCAAAGTGATCAACCCAATTATCTGGTGAGATGTGAGAACACCTGGGTTTTCCATGTTCTCTGATCCCATCTGATACTAATGACCAAAAGCTGTAATTATCTCTTGCTTTCAGGGATTGTAGTAGTTCTTGCCATTTGTCCTCATCTCATTTTTTCTTCGCACCTTTGAGTGCCCTTTTGTACCTGGCGCGAGCACATTTAATTTCTGCCCTATTGCACTCCCTTCTCACAGATTATAGGAGAAGTTTGGCCAACCTACAGTCCTGATTAAACCATCTGGGGACTTTCCTGAACGTCATAGGTCTGCCTCAGCAGTCAGTGACAACAATAGATTTAATCTTGTCAAAAAATAAAGTATAAATACTTAGCATGAGATCAGGTTCAATAGTTAAACCATCATATAACAACATATGATGAACAAATAGTTGATAGATCTCTGCATATGTATCCTGTTCTACCACAACTCTTGGTCATGCTACTCTGCAACTGTTATATGTTACACTAGGATCTGGCAGTGCTGCTTGTTCCAAGCTGAGAGACCTAAGGTATTGATTACCCCTCAAAGAGGTGGCCAAGGGATTATGGTCATGATCAGTGGTATTCAGCACCTCCATATCACAAAGGTCTGGCCAGAGATCCACCAGCACATAATCGATAACACTCGTCTGGCCTCTTCTGAATGTAAACGCTCTAACCTGATCTGAACGGGTTCTCCCATTGAAAGCCCATGCGCTACCAGGAATGTGGCTACTTATCCCCTTCTGTGCCCAGGACGTAATGGTTACGTCCTGAGGCACAGTGCTCCTGTGCCAAGGACGTAACCATTACGTCCTGGGCACAGAGCCCAGAGGGAGCGCTTGCGCTCCCTCTGCGGGGTTCCCCCCACCCCCCCAAGGCAGGGGTGGAAGGGGAAGCCCTTCCCCTTCCACCCCAACCACCCCACCTGTGACGTCCGCGTGCGATCATGCGCTGACAATCACAGAAGCCTCCTCCCATCGCGCTAAGAGAAATGCAAAGCATTTCTCTTCCGATCACGTGGAGGAGGCCGGAAAGGCTTCAAACGGAAGGAAAGGAATTTCCTTCCCTTTGAAGTCTCTCTGAGCATTTCAAAAGCCTGATTGTAAAGCAATCCGGCTTTTGAAATGCTCACTAGACACCAGGGATTTGTTTAACAAAAGGAAATTGGCATGAGGGAGCGACCCCTTAGGCAAGGGTCGCTCCCAGGGGGGGGGCATTTTTTTTAAGGCCTTTTCTGCCCCCCCTGGGGGCAGATCGGCCTATTATTAGGCCGATCTGTCCCCGGGGGGGGGCAGAAACCTCTAGGCACCAGGGATCATTTTTTTTTTGTTTTTTTTTGTTTTTTTAGAGGTAGAGGCAAATTATATTTTGGCCATTTCTGCCCCCTTGGGGGCAGATTGGCCTATTTTTATGAGGCCAATCTGCCCCCAAGGGGGACAGAAACCACTAGACACCAGGGAGGTTTTTTCTTTTCTTCGTGAATTTCACACAAGGGGAGCGACCCCTTAGGCAAGGGTCGTTCACCTGGGGGCAAATTTATTTTAGGCCATTTCTGCCCCCTTTGGGGGCAGATCGGCCGATTTTAGGTCAATCGGGGCAGAAACCACTAGGCACCAGGGATCTTTTTTTTTGCACCAATGTCACGCAAGGGGAGTGACCCCGTAGGCAAGGGTCGCTCCCTTGGGGAGGGGGGGGCGCTTGGGCAAATGTATTTTAGGCCATTTCTGCCCCCCCGGCAGAAACCTCTAGGCGCCAGGGCAAATTTTTTTTTTGTGTTTTTTTTTGTTTGTTTGTTTTTTTAGAGACGGGGAGCGACCCATTAGGCAAGGGTCGCCCCCCATGGGGGGCAAATTGTATTTAGACCATTTCTGCCCCCCTTGGGGGCAGATCGGACGATTTTTGTTAGGCCAATCTGCCCCCATGGGGGCAGAAACCACTTAGGCACCAGGGATTGGAGTATGTGAATGCGTGTGTTTTCTTTACGCCCCCACCTCAACTGAAGGGGGTAACAGTCTTTCAGCTCTCCCTCACACTATAAAACATCGTATCCCACAGCAAGCAAGAAGACATTTGATTATTTGGGGTTTTAGTTTTACATTTCGGCCATGAGAACTTGGCTTACTCTCAAAATCGTCCCACTTGGAATGGTGAGGGCTGCACTTTATGGACTTTGGGATGCTGCCATGTAGAAAAATCCACAAGACCTAGACACATCTGAAAACTAAACATCTGGGTGATTCCAGGGTGGTGTGTTTCACATGCACCCCGCACCATTTTTGTACCCACAATCCGCTGCAAACCTCCAACTTTGCTGGAAATCACACATTTTTCCCAAGTTTTTGTGATGGAACCTTCCGGAATCTGCAGGAATCCACAAAATTCCTACCACCCAGGATTGTCTCATCTATACCGATAAAAATTCTGCTGCACTTGTCAGCCTAAAAATGATTTTTTTGCAAACTGCCCTTTTGGACCCCCTTTTTCCTCCCTCAACATCGACATGTTTTTGGCTCTTCCCTTTCACAAGCACTTGGCCCACCTACACATATGAGGTATCATTTTTACCGGGAGACTGAGGGGAACATTGGGTGGTACGAAATGTGTCCCAGTGCAGTGATCCCACACAGAAATGTGGGAAATATGTGATTTTTTAGCTAAATTTGAGGTTGGCTCAGGATACTGGGTAAGAAAACATCTTCAAATTTGTGGATCCTCTAAGATTCCAGAACTTTCTGTCACCGAAATGAGAGGAAAAAGTGTTTTTTTGGTCAAATTTTGAGGTTTGCAAAGGATTCTGGGTAACAGAACCTGATCAGAGCCCCACAAGTCACCCCATCTTAGATTCCCCTAGGTGTCTAGTTTTCAAAAATGCGCTGGTTTGCTAGGTTTCCCCAGGTGTCGACTGAGCTAGAGGCCAAAATCCACAGGTAGGCACTTTTAAAAAAACACCTCTGTTTTCTGTGAAAAAATGTGACGTGTCCATGTTGTATTTTGAGCCATTTGCTTTCGTGGGCGCGAGGCCTACCCACGCAAGTGAGGTACCATTTTTATCGGAAGACTTAAGGGAACGCTGGGTGGAAGGAAATTTGTGACTCCTCTCAGATTCCAGAACCTTTTGTCACTAAAATGAGAGGAAAAAGTGTTTTTTTGGTCAAATTTTGAGGTTTGCAAATGATTCTGGGTAACAGAACCTAATCAGAGCCCCACAAGTCACCCCATCTTGGATTCCCCTAGGTGTCTAGTTTTCAAAAATGCGCTGGTGTGCTAGGTTTCCCCAGGTGCCGACTGAGCTAGAGGCCAAAATCCACAGGTAGGCACTTTGCAAAAAACACCTCTGTTTTCTGTGAAAAAATTTGATGTGTCCACGTTGTGTTTTGGGCCATTTCCTTTCGTGGGCGCTAGGCCTATCCACACAAGTGAGGTACCATTTTTATCGGGAGACTTGGGGGAACACAGAATAGCAAAACAAGTGTTATTGCCCCTTGTCTTTCTCTACATTTTTTCCTTCCAAATGTAAGGCAGAGTGTAAAAAATGATGTGCAAATATTCAACACCTTATCTTGTGGCCATTTTGGAAATACATAGGTTTTCTTGATACCTATTTTTCACTTTTTATATTTCAGCAAATGAATTGCTGTATACCCGGTATAGAATAAAAACCCATTGCACGGTGCAGCTCATTTATTGGCTCTGGGTACCTAGAGTTCTTGATGAACCTACAAGCCCTATATATTCCCGCAACCAGAAGAGTCCAGCTGATGTAACGGTATATTGCTTTAAAAAATCTGGCATCGCAGGAAAAAGTTACAGAGTAAAACGTGGAGAAAAATGGCAGTTTTTTTCACCTCAATTTCAATATTTTTTTATTTCAGCTGTTATTTTCTGTAGGAAACACTTGTAGGATGTACACAAATGACCCCTTGCTGAGTTCAACATTTTTTCTACTTTTCAGAAATGTTTAGCGTTCTGGGATCCAACATTGGTTTCTCACCCATTTTGGTCACTAACTGGAAGGAGGCTGAAAGCACAAAAAATAGTAAAAATGGGGTATGTCCCAGTAAAATGTCAAAATTGTATTGAAAAATTGGGTTTTCCAATTCAGGTCTGCCTGTTCCTGAAAGCTGGTAAGATGGTGATCATGCCACTGCAAACCCTTTGTTGATGCCATTTTCGGGGAAAAAAACACGAGCTGCCTTCTGCAGCCCTTTATTCCCATTTTTTTTTTAAAAGACAACATTTTCACTGTATTTTGGCTAATTGCTTGTCTCCTTCAGGGGAACCCACAAAGTCTGGGTACCTCTAGAATCCCTAGGATGTTGGAAAAAAAGGACGCAAATTTGGAGTGGGTAACTTATGTGAACAAAAAGTTATGAGGGCATAAGCGCGAACTGCCCCAAATAGCCAAAAAAAAGGCTCGGCACAGGAGGGGGAAAAGGCCTGGCAGCGAAGGGGTTATAGAACAGTCTTAGTATAGTGGCTCTGTGGATTTCTTACCAACTGTGGGACACCCCAAAACTCATCCTTTTCCTTAGTCACCAGTTTTAGAGCATTACATGGTTCAAATGAGGTACTGAAATCTCCAGCCAGTATTATTCTGGAGTCCTGTTTGTGGGTCTCCACTAAACTGTCTTATATGTCTGAGACTGGTGGCTCACTTTTCGCTGTCATAGAGCGAGCATATATGTTCAATATGGTCAGTGGCAAGCCCCTAGGGAACATCAACTTAATGCCGATTAAGTTCAGGTGAATCTGTCTTAAAGTGTTCCTGCACGCAAGCAATGTTATTACTAACCAAGATCATGAGACCACCCATTGCCCGTCCCATTTTCTTAGGTGGAGTGGCCTCTATGCTGTTGTTGGTGAATCCATTTACAAAAACCTTATTCACAGCCAGGTTTCTTGAAACAAGCAAACATTATACTTACTTATAAGGGAAATCCAATCCTCTTTGAGTTCACCCTTGCTACATTCTGCAAGAGTAAGTGAAGATCTGTCCTAGATTTAACTGCTGCTTTAAAAGGTAAGTTCTATTGCTCTCTGTCTGCTAAGTGGCAAAATGTCCCTGTTAGAGGAACAATCGGATTCAGTGACATGAGACAAGTGGGTACTTCTGGTAGCTGACTGTTGTCCCAGCAGGCGTAGTCAGTTCTGCTGATCTAGCGTGGCAAGAGGAGAAAATCATTTACAGGTGGAAATACCATAGTTAGTGTTGTGAGTACCCTGGGCTTGATGCGGACTGTGTGTAGCAGACTGTGCGGTTCTACTTGTGCCTATCACTGCTGGGGGATAGAAGAACCCCAGGGGAAGGGCTCTGATGCCCTCGTTTCCATGACCTTTTTGTCTGAGCAAATGTAACAAATATTGGACATAGAATGGTATTTTTAAGTTCACAATTACACAATCACCCTGTGTTGATTTCAGTGTGGGACCCACCCATGAGACTCACTGAGTAGTAATGATTTCCCATCAAGATCATATGTCCAACCGGAGTGTTCCCTAACCAATGAGCGACTTTGTTTAATAATGAGTCATGCGACTCTGGCTTATGTGGCACATTCTCAAGAACGATGATATATGAAGTGCATTCTGGTGGTAAGCTGGGTCTAACATCAGGAGTTCCAGGGCTTGGTGAGGAAGACCCCGGGTCCGCCTTACTTCTTGCTACTATGAGGTGGTTGATACCAGGTCATTAGAGAATGCCCTTATAAGGCCCTTTATGAGCAAGGGACCTATTCTGTGTGCACTGTGCGGGATGCCCAGATGGACCAACAGCAGCCCTAGCTGGACAGACTGCCTGGGCCTCAAAGGCCTTGTATGGTTAATCAATTTTGCAGAACTTGGGAACTGTGATCCGCTGACATGGGCAGTCCCATTCTGTTTTAGTTCAAGTTCTATGGAGTCCTAGACGCTCAAATATGGGTTTCAGTTTTAAATCCAGAGCAGTGTATAGCATAGTTTCCAACTTATCAATCAACACACACTGATCCGGGACAAGTACCTGCTTTATTTCTTTTACTAGCACCTTCTTGTTAATTGCCTGACTAGTGAGCTGAAGAGCTGACTGGTTGGTTCCAGTCCTTTGGCGTTTCTGCGTTCTGATGATCTCCGGTTGTTTCCTTTTCCCTGCCGGCAGCTGATCTTCTCCTAACCTAGAGGAAGGGGCTGCAACTGTGACTATAGGCTCCAGTAGAATGAGTGCCTGTGTTGGCGCCTGTACTTGCTTCATGCCAGGATCCCGGCTGGAGCTATATCTGCGGGGGTCAGCTTGAGTGGACCTCCATCTTGCCAAAGCAGCTCTCTGTCTTCATCAGGACAGGGTGCTGGGACCCGCAAATCCCCTAGAGTAGGAAAATGTTATGAAGCGACAGAGAGCCGATGCTCTACCAGCTCAATTTCTTTGTCAATAATGCTGATTGCCCTTATTACAAAGTTAGCCATGCTCAGTTTACATGAGCTGGTGTGGCCAGGGGGGCCAAGAGGCCCAGGGGCAGCTTTGGGGATGGATTGGCGTTTACAAATCTTGCCCCTTGGCATGCTGTAATATCAGATGATGCCCCGTCGCAGACGGCCATACATAAACAAATACCACAATCACAAGTAAGTGAACAAATACCTCTTTAAGGTCCACAAGGCTTTGGTGCTTCCAGGGGAGTTGGCCCTGCCCAGCCTCTTCCGGTCAATGACGGGTGCAATTTATTGGCGTGCGCCTGGGTGTGTCCCGCACTGCAGGTCAATGCAGCTCAATTAATGGCAGACATCAAGGCCTGGGGCTTGTAGTCCGCCCCCCTCTTTGCTCATCTCAGTGCTTCTCCTGCGCTGTGGGTCAGTGCAGCTCAATTAATAGCAGCCGTCAAGGCAGGGCAGCCTGGGGCTTGTAGTCCACCCCCCCTCTGCTCTTCTCAGTGCTTCTCCCATGCTGCAGGTCTACGCAGCTCAATTAATGGCAGCTGTCAAGGCAGGGCAGCCTGGGGCTTGTAGTCCGCTCCCCTCTCCACTCTTCTCAGTGCCTTATGAAATAATATACTTGTGGCATTTCTAATACAACTATTTTTGGCATCATACGGCTCATGAGGGTGATGTCTATATAAGCGATTTGAAATGTTGATATGGAGTTAATGGTAAAATGAAACAGCCCAGATGCCAGAAAATTGGAAACAGACATTACAAACTAAAAACTAGGACAAAAAACTATTTTGTGGAGAGAGAAATAGCACTAAGGTTATTATCTTTTATGAAGAAGTTACTATTACCTCTGGATACTGAATTTTATTTTTAAAAACTAAAACCAGATGGACATACTATAATGAGAGGAACATCAAAATCGCACAGATATTGCAACATCACCTACCAAGTTAGGATTACAATTGGAAAACTGAAATATTATAGATGTAGTTCATATATTGCCAGTTTTTATGACCTCATATGGCCTACCAGGGGTGATGTCTTTATAAGGCTTTTCTTTTGCTAGTGTCCTTTATAAAAAGTAATTCTATTGAAACAATCGTAATACAAGACACTTACCTTTACCATATGTTT
Organism: Pleurodeles waltl; assembly: GCF_031143425.1. Lineage (NCBI taxonomy): Eukaryota > Metazoa > Chordata > Amphibia > Caudata > Salamandridae > Pleurodeles > Pleurodeles waltl. Next base: position 139,028,828 of record NC_090440.1, read on the forward strand.
CTTTATAATAGCTCATTAAGTATAGCTAAAAGAATCAGTCAAATATTTGTCCAATGCATAAGGTCACTAATTTACAGCAACATACTGTGCAGTTCCATTTTTATTGTACAGTCTTGGACTTTTTTGCTTATGCAGGGTCATCCCCAATCTTTTTGCCTCCTGTCTCCTATTTATTCTGACCTGTTGCTGTTGGCTTTTGAACTCTGAGCACTTTACCACTGCTAACCAGTGCTAAAGTGCATGTGCTCTCTGTGTAAAGTGTATGGTTAATTGGTTTATCCATGATTGGCATATTTGATTTACTAGTAAGTCCCTAGTAAAGTGCACTAGAGGTGCCCAGGGCCTGTAAACCAAATGCTAATAGGGGGCCTGCAGCACTGGTTGTGCCACCCACCTTAGTAGCCCTGTAATCATGTCTCAGACCTGCCACTGCAGTGTCTGTGTGTGCAGCTTTAACTGTAAATTTGACTTGGCAGGTGTACCCACTTGCCAGGCCTAAACCTTCCCTTTTCTTACATGTAATGCACCCGTAAGGTAGGCTCTATGTAGCCCCAAGGGTGGGGTGCAGTGTATGGTTGAGGTAGGACATATAGGGGGTCATTCTGACCTCGGCGGTAAAAGTCGCATACCGCCGGGCAGAAGACCGCCATAACACCGCCGCGGCCGCGGTAAACCGCCACGGTCATTCTGACCCGCAACTGGCAAACCGCCAAAAACCCGACATCAACAAAAGTCCGCCACACCAAAGGTCAGCGGGAAACTGGCGATGACCAAACCTCCACCGTCACTCCAACAGACATACGCCCATACCATTCCGACCCACAAATCCCTGCAGCGGTCTTTCAACCGCGGTATTCCATTGGCGGTACACACCGCCGCGCTCAAAATAAACACACCTTTACAAAACACTACCACATTGGATAATTCAAAATACACACACCTGAGACACATACACACACCACTCCCACACACCCAATTAAATATAAAACACACACCCACATCACCCACAAACCCCTACGACCACAATTGCGAGTGAAGGACAGAGAGAGAGAGCACAGCATAGAGTACACCATCACACAGAGGCAAATCACAACATCACCCACACAATTTCTACGCACAAAACACTATACACCACCACAGCCACCACACTCTACAACACATACACCACCCCTCACCTCAACCACACCACCCCATGGCACCCCAAAGACACCCCAGGTTCTCTGACGCAGAACTCAGGGTCATGGTGGAGGAAATAGTTCGTGTAGAGCCCCAGCTCTTCGGGGCACAGGTGCAGCACACCACCATTGCCAGGAAGATGGAGCTATGGCAAAGGTTAGTGGACAGGGTCAACGCTGTGGGACAGCATCCACGCAATCGGGAGGACATCAGGAAGCAGTGGAACGACCTACGGGGGAAGGTGCGTTCCATGGTATCAAGGCACAACATTGCGGTGCAGAAGACTGGCGGCGGACCCCCACCTACTCCCCCCGAATTCACAGCATGGGAGGAGGAAGTCTTGCACATCCTGCATCCTGAGGGCCTCGCAGGAGTAGGCGGAGGAATGGACTCTGGTAAGTCAAATCTTCACTACTTCATTCCCCCCACCCCACCTGCATGCCAAATCATACCCCCACCCTCACCCCCACCCCCATCACACCAACTCCTTGCAAATGGCTCACCATCACATCCCACCCATCCCAAAACCTAGCCCTGCGTGTGTCCCCAAAGCATGGACAACCATCCCCAAAGCATGCCCACTGCACACACTCATCACCCCCTCAAGCCACCGTCACAAAAGCCCCCACAAGGGAATGCCAGCACTGGGGGACACAGCCACCCACCCATTACACGAAATGCCACACACAGAAGCAATAACCAAACTCTTATACCCCTGCAGGACCCGAACGCCACCACACCGCCACGGAGGGTCCAGAGATGTCCATCCCACCCCCAGAAGACGCCCCAAGTGATGACAGCAGCTCTGTCTCCCTGGACCCTGATGACCAGCCCGGCCCATCGGGGACCTCGGGACAGTCGGTTCCCCACAGACAGCCACAGGCTACACCAGACCCAACCGCCTCTGGGAACACCAGCACAGCTCCCACCCAGCGGGCCCATGCCTCTGTCTCCAGGACACGTCAATCAGCGGTGTGTCCACCACTACAGGGCACCCAGGTTGACCCACCACCCCAACAACAACAGGGACCTGGGAGCAGTGGTAGTGGGCACACCGTCCAGGGGACAGAGGCCCAGGGAAACAGGGCAACTCGGAGGGCTGCTGTGTGACAGGGGGGGGACAGGCCCAGGGAACCCACTCTCCAAGAGGCCCTCTCCTCCATCATGGGAGCATACCACCACTCCCAGGAGACGATGGCTACGGTACTGGCCAGGTTCCAGGAGATCCAGGTCATGCAGGAGCAACAGTACATGGGGTTCAGAGAGGAACTGAGGAACATTAGTTCCGCAATGGGGACCATCGTCCTGGCCCTAACCCAGATAGTCACCACATTGCGGGACCATGTGGCACCACAAAGGGCCCCTGTCACTAGCCTGGACCAGGAACAGCCTACCACCTCCGCCGGCGCTAGTGGACAGGAGGCCCCCACACAACGACGGGCCACCAGAACCCCACCTCCTGCAGAAGAAGAACCACCCCGCAAGTGGAACCTGAGATCTCACAAGAAGACAGCGTAGGATTGCAAGACCCCCGCCAGCAAATGATACCCCCTGATGTCATCCCACTGTCCCACATTGTCACCCTGTCCAACCTTGAACTGCCCCTGCTCCATCCTTCCACAGGCATATGGACAATGCACCTGTGCGACTGAGAACTGGTCTCTGCAGTGGACATAACTCCACCATCACCCATCCCCGTTTTACAATCATGTTCCTTAAATTTAGCACTTTAATTAAATCACTTCTTGCACTAAAAAAATCTGGAGTCTGCTTGTATTTTGAACAAATGTATTAGACATAACGGTGCCAAAATGTTCAGTTACATTGTGATGACAACATACCACTGTCACACAGCTGTAGTCCATGGGCAAACAAAGCAGAGGTCACGCAGTGGGGCCCACAGCTCTGAAAACGGAAGGGAAAGTCACAACTCAGTTAACAGGAACTGGGGGGGAACTCAGAAAGTAGAGAGGCAGGAGACTTTAAGTAAATGTAAAATGGCGTGGTTGATTCGTACCTGTGTGCTACTGAAAATGCTGTTGTATCACTGTGTCCCTGTTGTCTGTGTCGTCCCCATCGTCTTCCTCCTCTTCACTCTCCACAGGCTCCACAGCTGCTACAACACCACCATCTGGGACATCCTCCTGCAGGAAAGGCACCTGGCGTCGCAAAGCCAGGTTGTGAAGCATACAGCAGGCCACGATGATATGGCACACCTTCTTTGGTGAGTACATTAGGGATCCACCTGTCATATGGAGACACCTAAACCTGGCCTTCAGGAGGCCGAAGGTTCTTTCTATAATTCTAGTTCGCCCATGGGCCTCATTGTACCGTTCCTCTGCCCTTGTCCTGGGATTCCTCACTGGGGTAAGTAGCCACGAGAGGTTGGGGGAACCAGAGTCACCTATGAGCCACACACGGTGTCTCTGTAGCTGTTCCATCACATAAGGGATGCTGCTATTTCGCATGATGTACGCGTCATGCACAGACCCAGGGAACTTGGCATTTACATGGGAGATGTACTGGTCAGCCAAACAGACCACCTGGACATTCATCGAATGATAAATTTTTCTGTTCCTGTACACCTGCTCACTTTCACTGGGGGTAACCAAGGCCACATGGGTCCCATCAATGGCACCAATGATGTTGGGGATATGTCCAAGGGCATAGAAATCACCCTTCACTGTAGCCAAATCGCCCACCTCAGGGAAAACAATGTAGCTCCGCATGTATTTCATCAGGGCAGACAACACTCTGGACAAAACCTTAGAAAACATAGGCTGAGACATCCCTGATGATATGGCCACTGTTGTTTGGAATGATCCACTTGCCAAAAAATGGAGTACTGACAGCACCTGCACCAGAGTGGGAATCCCTGTGGGTTGGCGAATGGGGGACATCAGGTATGGCTCCAGCTGGGCACACAGTTCCTGTATAGTGGCTCGGTCAAGTCTGTATGTCAGTATGACATGTCGTTCTTCCATTGTCAACAGGTCCACCAGCGGTCTGTACACGGGAGGATTCCTCCATCTCCTCGCAAGTCCCAGCGGACGGTGCCTGGGAAGGACAACATGGAGCACAGAGTCAAGCAACCCACAGGTACGTAACCACAGCTTGCACAAAACACGATTCGCTATGCATTGAATGGCTTGTATGAGTGGCAATGCAAGGCCTAGGCCTGTGTGACGCAGTAGAAATTAAGCCATGTGGGCCCTTGAAATGGCGGCTGCCTGACCTGTGAAGTGTGACAATGGGATGTGAGGTCAATGCGCTGGCGTGGCACACTGTGGCGGTAGGCGGTCGAAGACCGCGGCGCAAAGCAGCATTGGTTAACATTGAACCCTATGGGTCTCAGGAGCCAATGACGATGTGCGCCGGCGGTCGCGGTACGCACCGCCGCGATACGCACCGCCGCGGGCGTGACCGCCATTTTCTAACTGCTTAATCACTCGAGACCTGATCATCCACAGGAGAGGACCTATACTGCAAGTGCTACTGTGACCTCGGTCTGGGAGATACAATGGCTGCTGCGACTGGGGAAAGGGCCCCTGCCTTCACATCTGAGGAATTGGAGAAACTTGTAGATGGGGTCCTCCCCCAGTATGCGCTACTCCACGGTCCTCCAGACCAACAGGTAAGTACACAGGGAGCACGTAGTATGGGCTATGCCTGTGTTGAGTGGGGTGGGTGTAAGATGGTGGGGAGGGGTGCGAATGGGGAGTGCAAGGCACGACAGATGAGAGCATGTGCCACATGGCAAGGTTGGGGAGGGGGGACCACTCACATCGACCATGCAGGAAAGTGATGATATTTCTTGTTCCATCCTGTCCATGTCACATAGGTCAGCGCCCATCAGAAGATCGACATTTGGCGTGCCATCGCCAAGGACGTCCGGGCCCTGGGGGTCCACAACAGACGGGGCACCCACTGCCGCAAGAGGTGGGAGGACATCCGCTGCGGGAGCAGAAAGACCGCGGAGGCTCTGCTGGGGATGGCCTCCCAACCTAGGAGGGGTGCCACACAGCAATTGACCCCCCTGATGTCCCGGATCCTGGCGGTGGCCTACCCCAATTTGGATGGGCGCGTGAGGACATCACAGCAGACACAAGGGGGTGAGTATCAGCACATTCTGCTATATTAGCGCACAGTGGAGGTGTCTGGGTGGGGGAGGAGGGCTGTGGCTATCTCTAGGCCTGGGCGGTTTCTGTAGGCTAGGCCCCTCCGTTAGTCATGGCCCTGTGCCCCCGCCCCCCACCTCTGTAGGGTGCTAAGTACAGATATCCATGGTTGGGCCTCACCTACGTGTGCATTTGTCGTCCATTGACTTGTAGGCCAAGTCACAATAATTGAGTAGTGTACCCCGAGTGCGCGGCGTAGTGCAGGGGGCTTCTGTGTCTGTCCTCCCGCCAACGGTGCCGCCAATGCATGCACTCAACATGACTTTCTTTCTTCTCCCCCCCCTTTTTTTGGTTTTCGTGCTCATGTGTGCATTAGCATCATCAGGCGGAGGAGAAGTGGCATCGGCGCACGAGGGAGCTGCATCTCACATGGCCCTGGAGGGCCATGCAACCGACTCAGAGTACACCAGTGAGACGGAGGGCGAGGGGGGCTCCTCAACGGGGACCCGTGGAGACGTCAGCAACACCGACACGTCCTCGGAAGGAAGCTCCCTTGTGGTGGCGGCACCACCCGTGCCCACCTCAACAACAGGTACAGCCGCCACCCAGCGCACCAGCCCTGCCCTCCCAGCAGCCCCTCAGCGTTCGCCCCGTGCCCGCTCGGCCAGGAAGCCGGGCATCTCCTTCGCCCCTGGCACCTCAGGTCCTGCCCCAGTTACCCCTGCTGCCCTCAGTGCGGAGATCATTGACCTCCTCCAGACGCTCATTGTTGGGCAGTCTACCCTTTTGAATGCCATCCAGGGGGTAGAAAGGGAGGTGCATCGGAGCAATGCATACCTGGAGGGCATTCATTCGGGTCAGGCTGCCCATCAGCGATCGTTCAACGCTCTGGCCTCAGCACTGACGGCAGCAATTGTCCCTGTGTCTAGCCTCCCCCCTCCAACTTCCTCAACCCAGTCCCACTCCCCTGTTCCTCTGCCTATCCCAGACACACCTACAGACCAGCCTGCACACACCTCAACACCCAAGGGCAGCTCATCCAGACATAAGCACCACAGATCACACAAGCATTCACCCAAGCAACATCCACATGCAGACATGCCAACAGCCACTGCCTTCTCTGTGTCCCCCTCCTCCTCGTCTCCCTCCTCCCTCCCTGTGACGTCTCCACTCACACCTGCATGCACACCACCATCAGCCAGTACGTCCATCACCACCACACCCACAAGAACAGTCCGCACACGTGCAGTCACCACCCCCACTGCCATTTACACGTCCCCTATGTCCTCTCCCAGTGTGTCTGTCACCCCCTCTTCCAAACCACACAAATGCTGTTCCCGCCAGGGTCAGAATTCCATTTTGTTTACCGCCTGCCTGTTGGCGGGTTGGCCGCCGCTTTAACACCGACCGCCAGGGTTGGAATGACCCCCATAGTAATGTGTTTTATATGTCCTGACAGTGAAATACTGCTGAATTCGGTCTTCACTGTTGCAAGGCATTTCCCTCTCATTGGTTAACGTGGGGGCTACCTTTAAATATGATTAAAGTGTAGATTCCCTTTGGGAGCTGATAGACATGTGGAGTTTGTGGTCTCTGAGATCACAATTTAAAAATACATCTTTTTGTAAAGTTGATTTTAAGATTGTGTGTTTGAAAATGCCACTTTTAGAAAGTGAGCATTTTTCTTGCTTAAATCATTTCTGTGACTCTGCCTGTTTGTGGATTCCCTGTCTGAGTCAGTTTGACAGTTGGGCTGGTTGCGCCTCTCACTCGACAGTGACACAAAGGGAGCTGGGGTGTAGTCTGCATTTCCTGATGAGCTATCTGTGCTATGATGGAGGGGAGGAGTGGTCACTTACACCTGAAAGGGCTGTGCCTGCCCTCACACAATGCAGTCTCCAACCCCCTGGTGTGTGTCTGGGGCCTGGCCTGGGCAAGGCAGGATTTCACAAACAAGAGAGACTTTTGTTTGAAGTAAGACTACTTCAAAGGGCAAAATGGGTATAAGAAGGACACCTAAAACCACAGACTTGAGAACACTTCTGGAAACCAAGAGGAACCTCTGCCTGGAGAAGAGCTGAAGAGCTGAGGAAGAAGAGCTGCCCTGCCTGTGACTGTGCTTTGTGGAGCTATTCTGCAGTTGCTGCTTCTGCCTGTGCTGGAGGACAAAGACTGGACTTTTTGTTGCCTTCCGTCTTGTGAAGATCTCCAAGGGCTTGATTTAGAGCTTGCCTCCTGTTATTTGAAGTCTCAGGGACAGCAAAAACTTCTCTCTGCCAGCGCCTGGAGTCTCTGGAGAGACTCCTACTCTGCCAAGTGGTACCCATCCAGTTCCTGGGACCCTGAGAAGAGAAGCTGGCAGCCCAAGAGTGAGAAATCCACGCACAGACCGCCATGTGGGGAAAAGATTGACGGGGCTCCAATCTGCGGCTGAAAAATGACACGCCCCAAGCTTCACGGCTGAAAATCGACGCACACCTGCAACGTGACCGAAAGATCGATGCCTGGGGCTTGAGAAACAACACACAGCATCGCTGACGGAGGCTGGTGAGATCGCAACCTGCGCTGCGTGTTTTTCGGATCATCATGCGTCTGGATTTCCGAAGCAAACACCGATGGACGAGTAAAAACTACGCAAGGCCCGCCTGGACCCGAGAGTGCTGCGGAGAGAAGAAATGACACACGCCAAGCCAACTAAAGGAGGAATGACGCAAGATCTTGCTTGTGAGTAAAATCGACTCATCGCAAGCCCTTTTTGATGCGCACTTGCCCATGCTGGGTTATTTTTGACGCACCCAAGGTACATTTTCACGCTTACAGTGTTAGTGTGTGTTTAAAATTACATGAGGACTCTTTTTGCATTTTTAGAGATAACTTGACTTGTGTATTGGAGAATTTTGTCGTTTTGGTCTTGTTTTATTTAGATAAATATTTTCTATTTTTCTAAACCTGTGTTGTGTCATTTTGTAGTGTTTTCATTAAGTTACTGTGTGTGGAGGTACAAATACTTTACACCTAGCACTCTGAAGTTAAGCCTACTTCTCGTGCCAAGCTGACATATGGAGTAAGCAGGGGTTAGCTTTGGGTGATTCTCTTTTACCGTGACTAGAGTGAGGGTCCTTGCTTGTACAGGGGGTAACCTGACTACCAACCAAAGACCCCATTTCTAACATACAGTCTATATCATTGTTTTTTCCCCACTGTTCAATAATCATTTTTTACACATCATATCATTTATGGTGTAAAAATATATACTCTGAGAATAGTAAAAAAGGAAAAACAAAATGCTTACTTTAATAGTATGATTGTTTTACATCATTACAAATGTGCAGTTCTATACTTATAACATGACATTTTGCAATGAAGAAATGGAAAACTTTATTGTGAAAATTTATATCATGTACATTTACACAGATCAATGAAATCATTTATTGCAGTAATGTAGATTACTAAGAAGATCTTTACCTTTTACAGAGCATCTAATATGACACTCAGGCAGACTTTGGTGCATACACTAGCACACCCAGATACACAAAGAGATATACACTGAGACACCCAGGCACACACTGATGCATACACTGACACACCCAGGCAGATACTAATTCATACACTAAAACACTCAGGCATCCACAGATGCATGCACTGACACACCCAGGCACACACTGATTCATACACTAACACACCCAGATACAACCTAGGCATAGCCTCATGCATACACTGACACAGTAAGGCACATACTGATGCATACTCTAACATACCCAAGCACACACTCACGCACACACAGACACGCCCAGAGACACTCATCCATACACTGACATATCCCCGTACACACTCATGCATACACTGACATACCAAGGCACACACTGCTTCATACACTGACACACCCAGGCATGCACAGATGCATACACTGACACATCCAGGCACAAACTCATCCATGCACTGACATACCCAGACACACACTCATGCATATTCTGACACACCCAAACACACACTCATCCATACATTGACATATCCAGGCACACACTGATGCATACACTAACACAGTCAGGCACACACTCATACATACAATAATGCACCCGGGCACACACCCATTCATACATTGACAGATCCAGACGCAAACATATGCATTCACTGACACACCCAGGCAGACACCCATGCTTACACTGATACACCCAGACATACACTTATGCATACACTGACACACCCAGGCACACACTCATACATACATTAACTAACCTAGGTATACACTGATGCATAAACTGAGACATCAAGACACACACTAATGTATACACTGATATACTCAGGCACACACTCACACATACACTGACAGAACCAGGCACAAATGTATGCACACACTGACACACCCAGATACACACTCAGGCACACCTAAAACAAAAAGACACACACTGATGCATACACTGACACATCCAGGCATGAACTCATACGTACCCTAACACACCTAGGTTCAAACTGATGAATATACTGACACACACACTCATATATACATCAACACACCTAGGTACACACTTAGGCATACACTGACACACATTGATGTATACACTGACACATCCAGGCTCATACTCATACATACACTGACTGACCCAGGCACAAGTTTATGCATACACTGACACACCTAGCACACCCAGATACACATTCATGTATACTCTGAAACACCCAGACACACACTGATTTATACACTGAAATACCCAGGAACAGACTCATACATACACTAACACACCTAGGTATATACTGATGCATACACTGAGACACCCAGACCGACTATCATACATACTGTATATCAACACACCTAGGTACACACTCTTGCATACTTTGACATACCCAGGCGCACCCAGGTATACACTGACACACCGAGGCATGTACTCATGCAGACACTAAAGCAACCAGGTATACACTGATGTAGGCACTGACACACCCAGACTCTCACTCATACATACACTGAAAGACCCAGGCACACACCTATGCATACACTGATATACTCTGACACCCACTCATGCATATGGTGACACACCCAGACACATACTGATATATCCACTGACACTTCCAGGCACACACTCATACATTCACTAACATAACTCTGTAAACACTCATGCATCCACTGACACATGCAGGCACACACTGACTCATACAGTGACACACCCGGACATACACTAATGCATACACTGACATACCCAGGCACATACTAATGCAGACACTAAAACAATCAAGAATACACTGATGCATACACTCACACAGCCAGGCAAAACACTGATGTATACACTGACACACCCAGGCACACCTTGAGGTATACGCTGACATACCCACGCACACACTGATGCATACACTTACACACATAGGCAGACATTCATGCATACTCTGACATACCCAGGCACACACTGATACATAGAATAACACACCCAGGCACACACTCATACATACACTACCACACCTAGGTACACATTATTGCATACTTTGACACACCCAGACTAACACTCATACATAAACTGACAGGCCCAGGCACACACCCATGCATACACTGACACACTCTGGCACACACTCATGCATATGGAGACACACCTAGACTCATACTGATATATCCACTGACACCCCAAGGTACACACTCATACATTCACTAACATATCTAGGTAAACACTCAGTCATCCACTGTCACATGCAGGCACACACTGACTCATACTGTGACACACCCGGACATATACTAACGCATACACTGACTTGCCCAGGCACACACTAATGCAGACACTAAAACAATCCGGCAAACACTGATGAATACACTCACACACCCAGACAAAACACTGATGTATACACTGACATACCCAGGCACACCCTGATGTATCACTTACACACCTAGGCAGACAATCATGCTTACACTAACATACCCAGGCACACACTGATACATGAACTAACACACCCAGGCACACACTCATACATACACTAACACACCTAGGTACACATTATTGCATAGGTTGACACAACCAGACACACACTGATGCATACACTGAGAATCCTAGGTACACACTCATGCATCCAGTTGCAGACCCTGACACACACACAGATGTATACACTAACAAACGCATGCACAATCTCATACACATACTGACATACCCAGGCACAAACCCATGCATACACTGCCACATGCAGGCATACACCCATTCATACATTGACATACCCAGGCACACATTGACGCATAAGAGGCACACCCAGACACACACTAATGCATACACAGACACACCCAGGCACAAACTCATACATACAGTAACAGACCCAGCCACAAATGTATGCATACATTGACACACCCAGGCACACACTTATACATACACTAACATACTTAGGTACACACTCCTACATACGAAACAAATCCAGGCTCACACTGATGCATACACTAAAACACCCAGGCATACACTGATGAATACACTGAGACACCCAGTCACACGCTGATGTATACACTGACACACCCAGTCACACACTAATACATACACTAACACACCTAGGTACACACTCATGCATACACTGACATACCCAAACACAGACAGATATATACACTAAATACCAAGATGTAAGCTTTAAGGGTTATCGAGAAATCCAGTAGTCCCTGGGCCAGCCCAGTGGTGTTGGTCCCTAAGGCTACTGCCCCAGGTGCGAAGTCAGAACTCCGGTTCTGTGTGGACTACCGTGGTCTCAACTCAGTCACATGGACTGATGCTCACCCCATCCCCCGAGCTGATGAGCTCGTTGACAGGCTGGGCGCTGCCAAGTTCCTGAGTACGTTTGATCTTACTTCAGGGTACTGGCAGATCGCCCTGACTGAGGGGGCTAAAGAAAGATCTGCATTTTCAACTCCTGATGGCCATTACCAGTTCCGGGTGATGCCATTTGGATTGAAAAATGCCCCCGGTGCCTTCCAACGGTTGGTTAACGGGGTCCTAGCTGGCAAGGATGCCTTCTGTGCAGCCTACCTGGATGACATAGCTGTCTACAGTTCCAGCTGGGAGGAACACCTGCTCCACCTCAAGGAGGTGCTTCAGGCCCTGCAACAGGCAGGCTTGACCATCAAGGCTAGTAAGTGCCAGATTGGGCAGGGTTCCGTGGTGTACTTGGGACACCTAGTGGGTGGTGGCAAGGTGCAGCCACTCCAGGCCAAGATTGAAACTATCAAGGCCTGGCAACCACCTAGAACTCAGACTGAGGTGAGAGCCTTTTTAGGACTCACAGGATACTACTGCAGATTTGTCAAGGGCTATGGTACCATTGTGTCACCCTTGACAGAACTCACTTCCAAGAAACAACCTAGGTTGGTGAATTGGACAGAGGCTTGTCACAAAGCCTTTGACTCCCTGAAGGAAGCCATGTGCATGGCCCCCGTGCTCAAGGCCCCTGACTACTCACAGGAATTTATCGTGCAGACAGACGCTTCAGAGCATGGCATAGGGGCGGTCCTAGCACAGCTGAATGAGGAGGACCTAGACCAACCAGTAGTCTTTATTAGCAGAAGGCTATTACCACGGGAACAGAGGTGGAGTGCTATTGAGAGAGAAGCTTTTGCTGTGGTCTGGGCACTGAAGAAGCTAAGACCCTACCTGTTTGGGACTCACTTCCGGGTTCAGACAGACCACAGGCCCCTCAGATGGCTCATGCAGATGAGGGGTGAGAATCCAAAACTCTTGAGGTGGTCCATTTCCCTACAGGGAATCGACTTTACGGTGTAACATCGCCCCGGGGTTGACCACGCCAATGCTGATGGTCTCTCCAGATACTTCCGCCTTAGCGATGAGAGCTCCCAGGAGGTCGGGTAGCTCTCCCCACGTTCAGCTGGGGGGGACACATGTTAGACCTGACAACCTTAGGGTGGTCACCCCTAACTTTTTGCCTGCCTCCCTCCACTTTTTGGACACTGTTTTTGCTGGCTTTTAGACTCTGCGCACTGCTAAAGTGCATATGCTCTCTCCCTTTAAACATGGTAACCTTGAATCATACCTGATTGGACTATTTAATTTACTTATAAGTCCCTAGTAATGTGCACTATATATGCCTAGGGCCTGTGGATTAAATGCTACTAGTGGGCCTGCAGCACTGGTTGTGCCACCCACTTAAGTAGCCCCTTTTTCTTGTCTTAGGCCTGCCATTGCAAGGCCTGTGTGTGCAGTTCACTGTCACCTCGACTTGGCATTCAAAAGTACTTGCCAAGCCGAAACCTCCCCTTTCTCCACATATAAGTCACCTCTAATGTGTGCCCTAGGTAGCACCTAGAGCAGGGTGCTGTGTGGGGGAAAGGTAGGACATGTACCTGTGTAGGTTACATGTCCTGGTAGTGTAAAACTCCTAAATTCGTTTTTGCACTACTGTGAGGCCTGCTCCCTTCATAGGCTAACATTGGGGCTGCCCTCATACAGTATTGACGTGGTAGCTGCTGATCTGAAAGGAGTAGGAAGGTCATATTTAGTATGGCCAGAATGGTAATACCAAATCCTGCTGACTGGTGAAGTTTGATTTAATATTACTATTCTAGAAATGCCACTTTTAGAAAGTGAGCATTTCTTTGCACTTAAATCTTTCTGTGCCTTACAATCCACATCTGGCTGGGCTTGGTTGACAGCTCCTTGTGCATTCCCTCAGACACACCCCAAACACAGGGTACTCAGCCTCACTTGCATACATCTGCATTTTGAATGGGTCTTCCTGAGCTGGGAGGGTGGAGGGCCTGCTCTCACACAAAGGACTGCCACACCCCCTACTGGGACCCTGGCAGATAGGATTGAACTGAAAGGGGACCTGGTGCACTTCTTAGCCACTCTTTGAAGTCTCCCCCACTTCAAAGGCACATTTGGGTATAAAACAGGGCCTCTGCCCTACCTCATCAGACACTTGCTGGAGAAGAAACCTGAACCAGAACCTGCATCCTGCCAAGAAGAACTGCCTGGCTGCCTAAAGGACTCACCTGACTGCTTTCTACAAAGGACTGCTGCCTTGCTGTTGCCCTGCTGCCTTGCTGAACTCTTGTCTGGCTGTAAAAGTGCTCTCCAAGGGCTTGGATAGAGCTTGCCTCCTGTTCCCTGAAGTCTCAAGACCAAAACGACTTCTCTTTTTCATTTGGACTCTTCGTGCGCCGAAAATTTCGACGCACAGCTTGTTCCGTGGCGAGAAAAACGCCACACACCGAAGCTGATCGACGCGATGCCTTCGGGGCAACCGGAACTTCGAAGCACGGCCTCGCAAGGACAACGCCGCGTGACTTCCAGAGGGGAAATCGACGCAACACCTGCCGTGAGAGCGAAACTTCGACGCACAGCCCCGCGGAACGACGCACAGCCGGAAAACCAGCAAAAACAGTGTACAAAAAGTGGAGGGAGGCAGGCAAAAAGTTAGGGGTGACCACCCTAAGGCTGTCAGGTCTAACACCCAGGCATAAACTGATGCATACACTGACAAACCCAGGCACACACTGATGTATACACTGACATACCCAGGCACACACTCATATATATACTGACAAATCCATACACACACACATGCATACACTGACATACCTAGGCACACACTGGGGCATACACTGACACACCCAGGCACAAACTCATGCACACACTGACAGATCTATGCATAAACTGACACACATCCAGGCAGACATGCTGACACACCCAGACACACACTGATGCATACACTGATACACCCAGGCACACACTCATACGTACACTAACACACTTAAGCACACACTGATGTATACACTGACATGCCCAGGCACATACTAATGCAGACACTAAAACACCCAGACATACACTGATGCATACACTGATACACCCAGGCACACACTGATATATATACTGACACACCCAGGCACACAGTAATACATTCACAGATAAACCCAGGTACACACTCATGCATACACTGACACACCCAAGCACATATTGACACAAACAAGCCAAGTTTTTTTTTCTTTCTCAACAATAATCTAAACAGCTAGCCAAAAAAAAACAAGTTAAAACAACCAACTTCCATCAGTGTGAAAAAAACTGGAGAAAAAAAAGTAAAACCAAAAAAAAAGCTAGAAGCAACTTTTCTTCACAACATCCAAAACAATCTGCTACACCAGTAATCTTTAGTGCCACAAATTTGCACAGTGTGTAAGCATTTCTTGCAGCTCCAGACTGGTGGCAGGTATATTGACTGCTGTAGTAAATGTTGTCCCTCCAGAAGTTGAGGCAGAGCTCATGTCCCCGATGTTCCAGCTCTGTCCTGCAGCATGTGGTTGTAGACACACTTATGATATCATCCATGATGTCACTGATCATATCATAAGTGATGTAGTATGTGAGGTCATAAGCAGTGCATTGCAAGGGCACAAGTTATCACTAGCTGAGGTAACTATAACTGCTGAATTTCACTGGGTTTGTATGTGTGAAATGTGAGCCTAACTATACTATCCCTGTAACCTTTGTTTTTTTTGAGTGAAAATATATATATATATATTCATTTAAAAAAACAAAGGTTACAGGGACATTATAGTTAGGTTCTGAACTTACTTGTACAAACCTTAGAGATTCACCAGTTATAGTTATTTCAAGTAACTATAACTCATACCCTAAGGTAACAATAACTTGCGCCCATGCTGTGCACAGTTTTTTTAAAATTTTACAACAAACCTTACAGTGAAATTATCAACAATGTTATAAAAGATGTCATAATTGCTGTAGTATTTGGGGTAATTAGCAGTTCATGGCGAGGGCGCAAGTTATAGTTACCCTAGGGCAAGTGCTTAAAATCCCTATGGGAATTATAATGGGAAACACCCTTTTTTTTAACCCCCCTTTTTCTCAGCCCCTCACTTGACGGATCACCCTGAAACTTTCCATGTCCAACAAGAATCTCAGGAGCGAAGGATTTATGAATAATAACAAGCTCATGCAGGGAAATGCAGAGCTAGGATTGGCTGCTAGCACTTCAACCAGGAAGTGTTGGCAGCCATCTTGGGCCTCATCTTCAGCTGAGTCCCAGAAAAAAAGATTAAAAAAAGAAAAGGGGCCAAGTTAGGGATACCTTTAGTCCTTAGCTCCGGTGCTGGAGTCCCAGAGGAACCCCCGCAGAGCAAAAGAGCATTTTAAAAAAAGTGTTCAGCAGGATTCGCAGCGGATCCACAGATCTGGGGAAAACCTTTTAAAAAAAACTAGTGCAGGCACCCGCACTTGTTTAAATTCAACCCCTGGATGGGCCAGTTCCCAGAGGCATTGAAATTTTGAATAGAAGGGGGCCACCTGGTACACCAGAGCCCTCAGGACCACCACCTCCCTGGGGCTAATGTTTAATCAAATGTGTGGTGCTGCCCGGCACTTACCACAGCCCCAGGGACAACCACCTCCCTGGGGTAGATTTTGTAATGAAATGCGGGGGCACTTGTTCCCCCTGAAGTCCAGGTCTCTGCCACCTCCTGGCACTAATGTTTAATCAAACAAGGGGGATAGCCTGCCCCCCTACAGCCCTGGTGGGGGCTACCACCTGCCTGGGGCTAATGCTTATTCAAATGTAGGGGTGCTGCTCAGTTCCCCACAGCACCAGGGACTGCCACCTCCCTTGGGCTGATATCGTAATGAAATGTGGGGGCATAGCCCAGCACCCCAGGGACCACCACCACCCCAGGGCAGATTTTGTAATGAAATGCAGCTGGGCCGCCCAGCCCCCCCTCCAAAGCCCCCGGGACAGCCACCTCCCTGGGGCTATATTTTAAATAAGATAGGGGGTCCACCACGAACGCTCGGCCCCGGGGACCACCACCTCCCTGGAGCTGTATAAATTGGAGGGGGGACCTAATGAAATGGGTATACTAATGAAAATGACTTTACGTTAAAAAATACTAGAAATTTACTGAAAAAAAACAAAGGTTACAGGGACGTTATAGTTAAGCGGTAGAATTTAAAAAAGCATAGAAATTCACTTAAAAAACCAAAGGTTACAGGGACGTTATAGTTAAGCTCACATTTTAAACGTATAAAACTATAGAAATTCAGCAGTTATAGTTATTGTTAACTGAAGTAATTATAACTTGTGCCCTAAGGCAACTATAACTCATGCACTCACCATTCATTGCTAATTACCCCACAAATTACGGCATTCATGACAATTTTCATTCATTCTCCCAGGCTTGTGGCAGTCAGCATGGTGCAAGGGTGCCTGTGCGGCACCCCCATATTGTGAAGCCACATCCCAAAATGGCTGCCAACACTTCCAGGTTGATGTGTTGCCAGTCAATAGATAGTAGCACAGGGACAGTTGGATCCAAGGATTCTCCGCATCCCTAGATATTTAAATTACTTTTTCTTTAATATCTTAACAACTACTGAAAGGATTTATCTCAAATCAGAAAAGGCACGCTTTCTGGACCAAGGTCTAGTTTTCTGCCAAATTTTGTGTAAATCCATCAGATTCCTCAAGCGGTGGCAAAGTTATTGGCCAAACAAAAGACGCTCTTTCTATGGATACAGGGTCCTAACTATAATCACCTACATGTGACAGGTGTTTTTTGACTTGCCTATATCTTTGGCACCGTTTGACGAACCTTCACGATTTTTTTTTTAAATTACCCCGATGATTCTTTTGCGTACAGATAGTTTTGGGGTGATCCATCAAGTGGGTGTCGAGATAAAGGGGAGGGGGTCTGAAAGGGGGGTCTAAAACATGCGTTTTCCATGTTAATTCCCATTGGAGCTTTGAAACTACAGCCCGAACCAATGGGCAGAATTCCACCAAATTTGACAGAAAGCTAACTTTTGGTATGCAGGTTACACTTTTGGTTATTTGGTGTCAATACATTTAGTAGTTTTGGAGAAATTAAAGATAATCCAAATTTATATGTATGAGGTCATGAATAATTTCAGATATTTTCAAATTTTTGTGAATGCACCTGAATATAGGCTCTGTAATTGGCTGGCCAGAACCTGAACAGGAAGGTGCAGGAGCCATTTTAAGGTCTCATGACATGGTCCCTGGGCCTGTAAATCAAATTGAAAAGTAGCATAAGGGGTCAGGGCAGATGTACTCTGCCCCATGGGTGTGAGATTGGGGTGTTTGAGGATCAAATTATGGGTTTTAAATGTTTTTCCTTCACCATACATGATATTCGCGAATGATCAAGGTTAATCTAGATTAATTGAGATTAATAGTGAGTAAGCTAAAACAAAATTCAAAACAAATTCACTGACTCATTCATACACTAATTCATTCACTCATGCATGAACTCACCCACTTTCAGACCCACTCAGACACTCACTCTCCCACTCAGATGTCCACTGACAGAGAAAGGCCCTGTGGCCAACTTCCGCTGCACACGGCCAAAAGCTGTGCGTGGCATGGGGTTGGGTGGTTATAAAGACTTGGCTGCAGAACCTGGCCACAGGCCAGGCCCTGTCACTAACACCTGCCACGCATGGCAGGAGTTGGAATAATGTGTAGCAATTAAAATTACTTTATGTTAAAAAAATCATAGAAATTCACTGAAAAAAAACAAAGGTTAGAGGGGCGTTTTAGGTAGGTTCTGAATTTACTCATATATAGCCACAGAAATTCAGCTGATATAGTTAGAGTTATTTCAAGTAACTATAACTCGCAGTCTAAGGTAACTATAACTCGCGCCTTCACCATGTACAGCTAATTACTCCACATAATATATCATTGATGACATTCTCTATGGCATCTTTTAAATATTCACTGCAACATTTGCAATAAAATTATTGATAAGAAAGCTGTGCATGAGGAAGACATGAGTTAGGCTGCTAGTTATAGTTACTTGAAATAACTCTAACTATAACTGTTTAATTTCCATGGTTTTGTATGAGTAAATTCAGAACCTAACTATAACGTCCCTGTAGCCTTTGGTTTTGGGTAGAGAGAGAGAGAGAGAGAAAGAGAGAGATAGAGAGAAAGAGAGAGAGACAGAGAGAGAGAGAGAGAGATCCTCAAGGGTATTGGTAGAAGATAATGGAGAGGTATTTGGGCAGCTGTCTTGTAATATTACAGTAATTCAAACAACAAATTGGGCCTCATTTCAAGTTTGGCAAACTTCCAACGGGGAGGTTTCAGCCTTACTGGCGACCTCCCCGCCATGACCTTTTATGACTTTTCCGCTGGGCTGACGTGCGAAATCAAGGTTGCCACCCATCAGCCCAGTGGGAAAGTAGAGGCAGCATTGTCATCGGTTCATAATCAAGCCAGCGGCAATTCTGCTGCCCGCAGGGTACACCGGCGCCCTCACAATGCTCACTGTCTTAACACTTTTTCTCCCCTGTAGCCTCCTGGACCTGTTCTACGCCAGCCTTTTCACTGCGGTTTTACTGCAATGAAAAGGCTGGTGGAGAACCAGGTCATAACCAGGTCATAATCATCAGGGCGGCGCTCATTTAAGCTCCGCCCTGGCTGATTCTGACCTCCGCCACCGTTAGCCCATCAGGATGACCGATCCCGGTGCACACGGTGTACCCTGGAGGTCTGGCCATCAGAGTCGTAATGAGGTCCTTATTGTGTTATAGCATGAAAATTGAGTCACTTTTACTATACTTTAAATACAATTGGATCTAATTATTATGTATATAATTAGGAATATATTTCATCAACTCACAGTATCTCCTATTACAAATGAAACCTGTATAACACAAAGTAACCAAAATACCAAACAAACACAGTCTGGTGTAGCCTGGTGTAGCTAGTTAGTTTAAAAAATAATTACATAAATCTTGCAAGACTAACATAGTTAACATAAAACAGAACAACTGTACAGTTACTGTAAAACATACTTAATTTCAATAACTAATAGAAACAGCAGGCCACCAACCAGTCCTTTTGCTTTGAACAAAGGCTTAGCGACCACATTGGTTTACTACAGAGCGAGATAAGGTAACCTAGAGGCTTAGGAAAGCATGCATGAATGTCTTCAGTGGTGTTTTCATTTACATAGTATGACGCATGGTGTGGCCTAGTGTTTGTAAAATCTAGAGAAGTGTTTTTTTTTATTGAAACCATTTTCCAAAAATACATACATGCTAGCATTTTACAACTGGCAAAATCAAGGGGGTGCATTTTCCCCATTTACATATATTGAAGAAGATGCAAGTTTAGGCGGGACGCAGGTAAAATAAAGCCACTTTTGGATTACAAATCAGGAAACTCCCACCTGAAATGGGTCTCTTGGCATCTATATGAATAGAGTTAATAATACACAGTGAGGTATCACAACAAATGAAGCTGCTAGCCTCTAACAACAACCCACTTGATGACAAGTATATAAAGGTCTGACACAAGAGTTCTTGTCAATCAAAACATGGTGTTCTGGACTGTACTAAAGAATGTCGAGACCAGAAATATCATGATAAACTATCATCGTGTCCAGAATATGTTGAAGGACAAAATATTGAGAGGTAAGTGAATCTTGAGGAATTATCAATTTATTATTCTCAATTCAGAAGCTGTCAGTGGTCTCTGCTGGTTGCTTGTCTTTTATGCAGACCTGGCCCTACTTTGGGACAGATGTCTGACCTAGGAGGCAGAATGAGTCACATTACCTCCTTGCCATAGAGGTCTTATTCATTTGCTGGGAGGCCTCTGTGATAGGATAGAATTACTTCTACCCCTAAGGGAGTCTGCAGATGAAAAGGGCTTCCCATTTACAGGTTGGTGTCAGGGACTGTCTCCAGGAACTGCTGCAAGAGTGAGTAATATTGCCACAGGGAACTTTAACTCCATTGGTTAGGGAGGAGCTAGAAGCGCCCCCCCCCCAAAAACAATTAGCTATTACCAACCATTAATGTGGCACCCGAAGGCAACCTCTTCAGAACACTCTCTGGAACTGTGGAAGAACAGAATAAACACTGCACCTGCTGCTTCAGAGCTGTTAGGAGACCCAAAGAGTTAAACCTGCTTCCACTTGTAACTAGGACAAAGAAGTGAACTTCAGTGGTCAGCTGTTTGCCCCCCTGTGTGGCTAAAGTGACACAACAAGCTGCAAAAGGCCTTTTCCCTGAAGTGCCTACCTGAGCAGTTGCACTGACTTGGACTGAACCAACACCAGCGGCCTCTGCTGGAAAATGTCTTGAACCCTAAGTTCTAACTTACAACCACCAGAGTAGCGAGATCATCCATCTAAGCCGATCTGTCTTAGACTCTTGCAGCTTGTTGGTGTCAGTGACCAAATTCATACCACTGATGAGATTATCTTCTCAAGTCCATGTCCATGTGAGAAGCTGCAGCTGGAATTTCACATTGACAGGGACCACAAGGAAATCATTGTTGCTGCCTGTGAAGTAGGTCAGGCATCATGGACAGTCACTGCGGGTGTGAATAGCCGGTTGTAACTAGAGCTTTCCACTGGTAGTCGACATGGACTGTTCCTGCTGATGCAGACTGTAGATGCTGAGGCAAAGAGCAGTTGTCACTGGAGTTTTGAGTTGGTGGATGCTGCAGATGGTTGTTGTGTGCAACAAGGAGTCTGTTTAAGGTCACGAAAGGCCCAAAACCTCTGGATTTTTCAGTTGGAGTTCAGAAGGAGTGCTCTCTGAAATAGTAGTTTAAAACTGCAGTACAGGTTGCAGTGGCAGGCCTGAGGCATGTTTTACAGTGCCACTATAGTAGTTGGTACAATGAGTGCTGCACCCAACTAGTAGCATTTGATTTACGGGCTCTGGGTACATGTAATACCATGTATTAGGATCTTATAAATGTGCCAATTAGGTGTAGGACAATGTTATCATGCTTAAGGGAGAGAGCATGAGAACTTTACAGGGTAAAGTGTGCAAAGTCCTAATGGCAACTAAGTGTGGTAAAAAACATAGGTGAGGCGAAGGCAAAAAGTCTGGGAAAATACCTTGCTGAGAATATCAAGTCTATCAATCAGGCTATAACAAAAACCCCAGAATTTTGTTTCACCAAGAAACCTTGGTGCTAACTTCACTGCAGTTTGAGGATTATCACACCTTCTGTTTACTAGCTACTGAAACGTAATATATGTTCAAATGATTTTATTGTTTTTATAAAGTACATTAACATTGAGACAGACAAAAAATAGCAGTAAAATGGTAGGTAACAATAATGTAATACATATGATAAATAACCATATTAACCGTATGCCATTAAAAAGTGAAAACAGTGAAGAATCCTAAAATAAAACAAAAAGGATAAAAACATATATGGACTAATAATGTAGTATTGAGCAACCAAATGAAATGGAAAAATCATTTGCAGTTAGCAGTTAGAAATATACTCATCCATGGGAATTTGATTGGAGCTGGAGTCTTGAACTAGCTAAAAAATGATTCAACCCATTTCCATAAATAAATATAAATTCCAATCCCACCATATCAGTATAGATAAAAGAATGAGTAGATTTCCAATGCATGGTAATCGATTTAATAACACATGCGATTAAAACATCAAATAATTTCATATTTACAAATATTAAAAGGGGAGGAATGGTGGAGGATTTACATACACTAATTTCGAAGGTTAAATGAATGGTATGGTATGGTGGAGAATTAAAGAGATTTTATCCCAAACATGAGACCAAAATTGAGACATAAAGGGACAATCAAAGTGCATGTTTCAAAGTACCAGGTTCTGACTCACAATGCCAATATTCTGAGTTGTCACATAAACGTGTATCATATAATTTGACAGGAGACGAATGGCTATCATTTAATATGAATGAGTTAGATTGACAAATAGAGGAATGTAGCCAGCTGGAGATATCTTACAAAGCCAATTTTTCTTCTTTTGTAGTGGAGAATATGTAGTTTAAAAAATAGGATTCCAAAATTCAAACAATTTCAATAATTGAGAAGATTTATTAAATATCATATTTTATACATTTTAGAGGCAATATGACCAGAGAAACTATGAATATTAAGTAAAGGTTCCACATCTGAGCCGTAAGGATGTGGGGTGAAGGAATCATTAGCAATTAGTATTGCAATGCATAAAATTACATATTATGGTAATGAGAAGTAGGAATGTGAAATTTAGCTTGGATATCTGAAAAGGACAAAATACATTGCTGTGACATATGTCAGAAATATAAAATGTTGCAGCATGTATTCATTTATTCCAATTGTATACAGATGTATGTAGTTTGATTTTGGAATTATACCATAATGATATTTTTTAGAGGTCACAGTCTTGTTAATAAATATGGTATCAACATAGGGTAGCGCACGTTTTGTTGCATTAAGAATTGGAGAATGAGACGTTAGTTTACAGAGGTCCATGGTAAGATTTGCTGTTAAAGGAAAGGGTGTAGAAATATTCTTCTCTATTAGAACCTATTTTGGAAGTAGATATGGTTCTAAGCTTGAAAACCAGTGAACCCCTTGTGCAGTTGAAAAGGAGATGTGAAATTTCTGAACGTTCGGAATACCAAAACCTTCTTCCAATTTAGAGAGTTGTAATATTCCATAGTGGACCCATGAAGGTTTGCTATTCCAAAGGAATTTAGTAAGAATTGCCTTAATGATTTTAGAAAATGGTTGTAGGAAGTGATACAAGTAACATTGACAGTACATATGATATTTGAGGAGTTGTTACCATTTTTATAGCTTCAAGTTTATCCCACCGAGACAAATGTAAGGATGACTATCTATGACTATCTGTCAAATGTTTGTGAAATGTTGAAGAATATTTGATTACAATTCTTGTTAACAATACCCTTTATTTAATTCTGAAAGTAAATTCCTAAATACTTGAGCCCAGACGAGTTCCATATGATATCAGTGGCACTTAACATGTTAGCTGTACAATAAACATTTAGAGGGAAAAAATCTGTCTTATTAATATTCAATGTATAACCAGAAACCAAAGTGTAATCTTTAATATGTTTAAGTATAATGGGCATGAAGGTGATGGGATGGCCAGTTTATGGTAGAATATCATCTGCATAAGCATAACATTTAATGGTTGTGTTATGAATAGGGAAGCCTTTTTTTCTATTGAGGTCGGAATGGGACATGTTAAAAGTTCATTAGCTGCTAAAAATATAGGGGGGAAGAACAACCTTATCTTGTGCCTTTAAATAAAGAAAAATATGTAGAATTAATGCCATTCACACATATAGGGGGTCATTCTAACTTCGACGGGCGGCGGAGGCCGCCCGCCGAAGTTCCCCCACCAAAATACCGCTCCGCGGTCTAAAGACCGCGGAGGGTATTTTGGGATTTGCCCTGGGCTGGCGGGCGGCCGCCAAAAGGCCGCCCGCCAGCCCAGGGCAAATCAACCTTCCCACGAGGACGCCGGCTCAGAATTGAGCCGGCGTAGTGGGAAGGTGCGACGGGTGCTGTTGCACCCGTCGCGTATTTCAGTGTCTGCATAGCAGACACTGAAATACTGAGTGGGGCATGGGCACTGCAGGGGCCCCCAGGGGCCCCTGCGGCACCCCCTACCGCCATCCTGTTCCTGGCGGGAGACCCGCCAGGAAGAGGATGGCAGTAGGGGGTGTCAGAATCCCCATGGCGGCGGAGCGCGCTCCGCCGCCATGGAGGATTCTGCAGGGCAGCGGGAAACCGGCGGGAGACCGCCGGTTTCCCGCATCTGACCGCGGCAGAACCGCCGCGGTCAGAATGCCCTTGGGAGCACGGCCAGCCTGTTGGCGGTGCTCCCGTGGTCGGTGACCCTGGCGGTCACCGACCGCCAGGGTCAGAATGACCCCCATAGTTGCCCTGGGAGAAGAAAATAATGCTCTAATCATTGAAATAAATGTGGTACCAAAACTGAACGTTTTCATAGTTTCAACAAAAACTTTCAATTAACTTTATCAAATGCTTTCTTTGTATCTAATGCTAGGAGACTACTAGGGTTTTTAATGTTATGGAGAGAGTTACTAGCGTGACAGGCAGGTCTGTATTGTGTGCTGAAAGACTTTCTTTCACAAAGCCTGCTTGGTCTGATTGAATAATAGCATTTAGTATAGGAGATAATCTAGTTGCAAGAATCTTGCCATATATTTTACAATCTAGGTTAATAAGTGAAATGGGATGGTATTTCTGAAGTAGCTTCAAAAGATCCTTCAACAGAAGCATTGGCAGCAAAATCCTGAAATAATGATAAAAGCACCAGTGAAGTTTTTAGAGAATTCTGCTGGAATATCATCAGGACCTGGTGATTTTTTTAATTTAAGGATTTAATTGCAGATCCTACTTCCACTATAGTTAAAGGGGCATCAAGAGTAGTTCTGTAAGTGAGTGATACATTGCAATGGTAAAGAAAATGATCTATTGTTGTATCCTGAGGCTCCTGAGATTTACTATAGAGATTTGAGTAAAAATTTTGAAATGCTTTAGCTTTGTCTGTGGTGGATAGTAGGAGTTGTCTTGTGGAGTTACAAATAGCATGGATTTGATATGCAGATTTTTTAAGTCGTAAACAATTAGCAAATATGCAACCAGTTTTATTAGCATTAAATTGGAAATTTACTTTTTTTTGCAGCGATAAAGGCCTGCTTGCTTACTAATTCATACTGAAGATGTTTTGGTTTTGTTTTACATTGCATATCTGAGGAACTTATAAAATGTTTCCCATCTATGATTATTTGTTGTTCTAATGATGATCATTTTGTATTAAATGACTTAAGGCCCAATTACAAGTTTGGCAGATGGAAAACCAGACCGCCAGACCCGTGGTGAGGAGACCTCCATCTGGAGACTGGGGAGGCCTCCCCACAGGCCCGATTTTTCCACTGCTCTCACAGGCAGAAACAAGTGGAAAAACGTGCAGCAGCATTGGACTCGGCTCCACTCCCCCTCAAGAACCCACAATAGACAGTGTGCATTCTGACGGTGCTTGGGAGGGGGCCCATGACTGGCGGACAACATGGTTGTAAAAAAACATGATGGAGCTGACTTTTACTAGTGAAGAAACTACATTCCCCGCCCAGGTTTTTACCATGGAGGCCAAAATTTTGCCATCCAATGTCAGTATGACATTTTTGTAAATATTCTAGGATTTTCCGCGTTTTTAGTGGCCTTTAGCATTTAGGGAAGCAACCTGTAACTTACAACTAATAGCCATGAGTGTGTTTGGCGTATAGATGGACTGCAGTAGAAAAATATAGTACAATAAAACTAAGTGAATGAAGAATTGAAAAATAGCCCACATATAAAGACAGGCAAGTGAACAAGGCAAACAAACACAAACCCTCTAGAAGTGGGACACATTAAAGAAAATAGTGTAACTACGAAGGTACAATCTATGAATTAGATGAAACACCATATTACCTGCTGTGGGAAAAAAGGAACAATAATAACTATGCAGCCTGAATAATCACATTTTAGGTGCAGAAGAGTGTGAATTCAGTGGCACTGGAGCATTGGGATCAAGATATGCGATTAATTCTGCTTGCGCAGTGAAAGATTAATTACATCATTTTTCCATATTCTCATAACTGCTGGGTCCAATAAACCATATTTGTATCCAGATTACGGCATAAATCTGAGAACTGTTTACACATGGTGACTGTTTCTTTTGTGTCAATGTAGATTGTGTGTCCTTCCACAATTAGTGCTAGAGTCTCTCAAATAGCCTTCCGGAAAAGTATAAGGCAATGATGGAGCAGTATTTTGAAGACCACTTGTCTGGGCTTAAAGTGATGTGGATTGCGATAAGAAGGTACACAATGGGCCTTGTCAATTTAAAAAATTTCAAGAAATTGTATTTTTAGCAGTGATGGTATGAGGTTTTCAAAAGAGGATCTACTATTCTGACTTTCAATATTTTCTGGAAAATTGAAAATGCACATTTATATTGACGATTTTTATTTTTGAGCACTAAAAGCTGTTTCTTCATAGATGCTATTAGGTTAACATGAGGTGTTAACTGGTCAATTGCAGCCTTATTGTTTCTCATGTTAATGGTATTATCAGATATCTTCATAGTGAGGTCTGCCACATCTCTCTGAATATGCTTAATATTATGACATATAGCGTTTTTAGTAGAATTATTGCGTATGACATGAATTTTGTCCAATATTCAACATTCAATATATTCAACATGTGAAGCCACCATTTTAGTTTATGCAGGTGGAGGAGAAGATGCTTGCTTACATTTGTTAAGAGGATTCTGAGGTTATTTAACATCTATTTTGAATATAATAGAGAGAACCCTTTTAGTTGAAGAATAGTGCAGTTAAACATGCTTGTGTGGAATTATTACAATATGTTCCAAATAGTGGTGACTGAACAATATAAGCAGGCGGTAAGTAGCAAATATGAGGAAAAGGGGATTTCTTTATAAAGTTTCTGAACCCCAAAGTCTGCAGCCTTTCCCTTTAAGAAAGGGATTGAAATAATAAAGGCTGTACCTTTAAGAGGGAGCAAGGAGGTATAGTACCTCCTCTCTTTAGCCCTGTCTTTGTCAGACAGTCCTCAGCTGTGCAGTTTCCTCACAGAAACGACCGCAATGAAAACAAGCATTTGCAATCCAGCCAGTCTCGCGTTTGCTTGAGCTAGAGCAATTAGCATTGTAAACTCCTAGCCAGACTTTTCTTGCCACATAAATTGAAAATGAAAATAAAACAGTTTCACATAACTAACTGGACTTTTCTTGCCATATAAACTGAAAAGTAAAAGTTTCACATAAGCGAGCTGACAGCCGCCATCAGTGCAAAGCAGACACACAAAGGGAAATAAAAGTTGACTCGTAGTGAAACCTATCGGCAAAAGTGCAATTATCCATGTAACCGGCAAAAGTGCAATTATCCAGGTAACCAGCAGAAGTGCAATTAACTATGTAACAGGGTCGATGTCATGCAAAGCGCTCGACTTCTGCCCAGCGAAATAGCGCTGCGAATAAAGAGAAAAAGTAGTCCAGAAACCGGACGGAAAACGTGGAGCCTCGTATGTTTTCAGTACTTGGTCACTACACTCGAGGAGGGCTAAACACCGGAAAAGGCATGACTTATGCATGCCTTTCACTAATGAAAGTAAGCAGATTTTAAAAGGCAAGCTTACAAACCAATGAAAGACACTGGCGTGACATGGGCATGGCTTGAAGCCCAAAGAGAGATTACAACACTGGACGGAGCGTTTTGCGCTCATCTGTAAAAATGAGTCTTCAATGCCTGAGAAACAACCCCAAAGCTAGTAAATACATGCCAAGGTGTTCAAAAGGAAATATATGTGAAAAATTGTGATGGAAATCCAAATTGATGTTAAAAATCGTTGTTAATGTCAGGCTGTGGCAGAGCTTAAATTGTGTCCCTGCCTGAAATTTAATATGGATCTTATATTAGGGGAATGGTGAGTGTTTTGTGATTTAGGGTCTGATTTCGAGTTTGGTGGATGGGTTACTCCATCACAAATGTGACGGATATCTCGTCCGCTGTTAGCTGCAATGTAATTTAAATATAGCAGACAAAATATCTGTCATCTTTGAGGAAAAACGACGTCTGGCAATCTCTAACTCAGACCCTAAATCTTAACTGTTCAATTATAGTGTTGAAAGGTGCTTTAATTAGACTGCTAATGTTGAAGTATATCTAAAGGCCTGATTTAGAATTTGCAGACAGAATACGCCATCACCATTATATCCTTTGGGATTTAGATTTCAGCAGACAGGATATACGTCATCGGTACACCGGACTGACCTGTTCTCCAAATTCTAAATCAGGCACTAATTCTTTTTTTACCCTTATTGCCATAAAAGGAATGTTTTCATTTTTTTATGATACAACAGAATGGGACCACAGCCAGTATTTATGATTATGTGCATGTGAGGTTGTAATTTAAGCATTTTGAGGATTTTATTGTGTTATGTTGAAAGAAATCTAATCCTCTGACATTTTTTCTACAGTGAATTTGACTGTACCAGCATTTTTGCGGCACCAAAATCTAGGTTTACCTGTTAAAAATACATAAAGGATGCAAGGATACACTTTTGCACTAAGAAATAGCGCTAAATACAGCGCAACATGATTAGGGAGAGCGAGCAACTATTTGCACTCGCTAAATGAGCTCTTGTGGGTAGGATTTTCCCTCCACGTACTCCCGGCATTTAGTGCTATTCTCTTACTTCAAAATGCACAATTGCATCCAAAATGGACACGATGATGCATTTTTGTGCTAAGAAATAGCTCTAAATGCAGTCGAACCTAATAAATGGGCAGCTGTTCGCTGAATGTACTCTTGAAGTAGGATTTTCCCCCGAAAATTTGCGAGTAGGAGTAATTGTGTAATTATTGGTAATTCCATACGGAATTCCTGAAATTACCGTGATGACTCTGGCATAATTGAAATTATGCCCAGGCCTGATCATAGGTGCCATCAGAGGCATAATCAGCACCAAACGAGGATACTACTGATGTCAAAGTTAACACGTACTGATATATCGTTTTAAAATGTTTCCCCATTGTGAATCTGCAAACATCTGCACCCCGTCTTTGGTACATCTGTTAATAGATCAATGTCTGTCCAAGTAGCATGAAGGGGAAAAGGAATTCAAAAAGTGAAAACTTGATATTGACTGAAAAGGTTGCCGCTGTAAAAAAAGAGCTCTGTAAACATTGCGATATTTCTCCCTTCACTTTTTTTACCTGTCTCAATGAAATGAAGGTTTTGCGGTAATAGTGGGTTGTGCACCCAGCACCTTCAGCCAGGTATGACTCCAAAACGCACATAAACGACCCATAATGTATTGTCGGCAGACATTACAGAATCGGGGAACTACTGGCTTGTTTAGCAGCACTGCACGCAGCCCAGTATTTTCCTACCTTCTTCCCCATCGTTAATGTGTTTTGTTTTAGCTTTTAAATGCCGAAAATGTGTTATACTTTATTTGTATATACAATGAGAAAAAAAAAGAGGACTTAACTTGCCTTATCATAACAATAATGGCGGTTATATGCGCTCTGAGTGTGGGTGTCTAGCAGTTCCTTTTATTATTGTTTGTTTTTCCTATCATCTCTGTGGAACTCATCCAAAAGTGCCGCATAATTCGTTCATCTCTCAAGCGAGAAGCTGGCGTCTTGCGTACTGTACTAACATTTAGTGAAAGCAGCACTTTGCTTCATTAAAGTTGTAACAGCTTCGCCTCAGTATGGGATATATAAAGCCTACGTCTGGTTAAATATAGCCGTCTTCTGCTAGCTCCCACTATTTAGAAAACGTACCCACGTCATTCGACTTCACAGGTCTAAATATATGTTCTTTAAAAAAATGTGTCTAATGATAAACACTCTCTCCTAATTTTGACATACACGTCACGATCTAATTTAAAATAGCAATTTAAATTTAGCATGGAAAGCGCATTATTTGGTAGGTGAAAAGTCGCAAGGTGACAGTCATTCCTTATCTAGGGTGTTAAATGCGCCATTAAAAATGATACGTGTTAATGAGAACAACACCTCCTTAAAAATGAAAGTAGCATAAATGGAGGACTTGTGTACAGTAGTGTGATTAAGTAGTTCTTTTTGTGCAGTCACACATGACTCTACAAGATTATTCACGATTTTATATTGGGTATTAGGACCTTTGAGTCCTTGAGAGCTCATGCAGTTTGAATCCATTAACCAGTTTTCCATTATTCCACAATATTACTTATTTAGTATAATAATAACATTATTAAAATGTCATAGCTAAGGTAAATTAGCACCGTGAAATTAAGCATGGAAGCTGACCAACCAATCAGAATACTCTGTTTTGACCAGCAAATCTGAATGCACCATTTTTGGCCTTTAGTTA
Organism: Pleurodeles waltl; assembly: GCF_031143425.1. Lineage (NCBI taxonomy): Eukaryota > Metazoa > Chordata > Amphibia > Caudata > Salamandridae > Pleurodeles > Pleurodeles waltl. The sequence goes on from NC_090440.1 coordinate 139,059,822, forward strand.
CTGTCATAGGCCTACATTTCTGTGCTGTCATCTCCCTGTCATCGGTGTGCTGTGGGTCCCACCCAGTGTAATGGCAAGTGTAGTGAAAAATAGCAGTGCTGGCCTTAGGATCTTTCAGGCCCTGTGCAGAGGATACTTTATGGGCCCCCATGACACAAATCAAGTTGCAGCAGAGGACCGGTAGATCCTGCACCACTTTCGACAGCTTGAGCTCCTACTCTAAGGTGGAAAACAGCTGACTATCCGCAGACTGCGCTTTAAAATGAGCGACACCCCCGGTTACAAGTTAAAACAACAAGATCAGCCTCATGCCTGATGCACGTTAAAACAAGCTGCTTGAACTTCTAATGTTGCAGATAATGGGGAAATGTAGTTACTGAATATGAATAAATTGAGATATGCGTTCATAAATTGTGCTGACCCATGGCAGGGCGCATTACACAATGTACCATGCACACAGCTGCTTTTTTTCCTGCTGTGCGCATTTCAAAAACTCACACAGGCCAGTGTAGGAAAGGCTGCCACTCTTTCTGTGGTACAGCAGATTAGGACAATGACGTTCCATGAAGTGCACTGTGCCCTTACGTTACCTGCTACTGTTCTGTGATCTCGGAACTAGCAGTGGCATTGCCAGTGTTAACAGAAAGAATGAAAAGCCTCCAGCTTTTTGTGGGGACTTGTTAGTTTACAGAGCTTCTGAGGAGCACATGCTCTCTTCCGTCTCCTTGTCCCATTGTACTTTTGTTGCCTCCGTAGCTGACTGCGCCCAGCTCCTATTGGGCTGAGAGTGCTGGGCTCTGAGAGCACTGGTGCTGAGTGGCAGGCACTCTGACATGGATGGTAAATTTCCGTGACATTTTCTGAGACATTTTCAGGCCCCTCCTAAGTTGCGGGCCCTGTGTGACCACACAGTTTGTACACCTCTAAGGCCAGCACTGAAAATATGAAGGATCACCTCTGGCTCATAATGGTGGGTAGGATATTTAACTGCTGTTATTGCTTGTGGCTTAATTGTGTTCTGTTGTTTTAACATTTTTCTTCGGACTCAGAAGATGTATCCAGTATTGGTATATGTAGTTTTGTTGAACCAGAAGGTTGTTTACTTTTGTCACAATCCAATGTATGGCCATGCTCACAGGGGTTGGATGGGGACCTCTCTGGATATGCTCAAATTTGCAATAATCAACGTGTACAAAGAAAAGTAGACAGTGAAATTAGAGCTAGTGACCTACCATGATAGCAAAGAGAGGGCACGTACAACACGTTGCAACAGCTCTCTTATTTATCAGTGCATTTGCAAACCTTACCACCATTGACATTACGAATGAGAGCATGGGGGCATGTCTGCCGGTGCTCGTCCCATGAGGATGTGATGGCACCAGTGGTTAAAAATAACACAGCGAGTATTGTTCTCTAAAATATTGGTTTCACCATTCACATGTGCTAATTACTACATATCAGGCCATGCTACCTACCTCAACCCGAATGGCTTATTTGTCAATCATAAAATATTTTGGATGATATAAACATTGTATTGGTCTGGCTTGGCAGCACAGCTGTCATTAGAAAATTATGTGAGCATAACTAGAGATGGGCCTTGGCTTCACCCACATTTTGGGAGTTAAGAAAACACGTTGTGCTTGGGCATAAGTTGTGTGCATTGACAAAAACGTGCTTGCCCTCCACACAGCTGTGATCATTTCTTTATGTATCCAACTGACTGAGCTTGAACTTACTTTCAGGTGCAGGCACATTACATTAGTATGCTGTAAACATGTCCTTTATAACTAGATAATTGGTGGTGTTTTTCTCTGGCAGTAGCACAGATGGGAGGAGGGCAGTCAGCAACTGTCACAAGATCATTTTAACCTACACCAATTTTATACTACAGGTTTTGCTTCCACAAAAATACATATCCATTCCCATGTATTTTACTTGTAATGCTTCACATTACCCTATAACATTCCTTTAAAGCTAGACCCAATGGCCACACATAAATGAAACATTTACAGATGTCACATATTGGTACAGAGGATATATAGCCCACCTGAAACACAATGCAAAGATCAAGCTAAACTAAATACATATTTGCGATGGATTTAACTAAACAAGAACTCTCTCCATTATTTATTTTATTTTGTTGTTTTACAGTACAATGCATATTCCAAAATGTTCCATTGTTGGTGATGTCTGTTTGGGTTTTGAAACTTACTGTGACATCTTTAACAGGATGGACCTTTTAAGACCGATTTAGGCTGAAGCCTGGGTCATTTTTTACTGATCTGTGTTTGCAATCTGTACTCCCAATTTAGGCATACCAAATGGAAGGAGTATCATTAAGTTGGATGATAATTAAAATGTATTTTATATTAATACAATAAGTCCCTCATTTTGGAGGTCACTTAATTCTAATGAGGCGTGTACCTATGAGAATGATGAGATGTTTATTATTCTCTGAAGATTTGAGCTGCTTAAATTATAGGTCAAAATGAGAAATTACATGTAGAATTGAACCTTGAATTACTATTTTCCCAAGTATTCCCACGTAATTCTAAAGAAAATGTATCATGCTATTTTACTGCACTCCCAGCATAAGTTACAGCTGTAGATTGTTTGTAATGATAATGGTTGCTTCCTAACAGTTAAAGTTCAATAGTGCTCCCGCTCTCTCACCGACACATGTCCCAGGGATACCAAACATGAGAAGCTGGCCAATGAGGGGGCTGACTTATTGGTTAGTGGCAACTTCAACCTTGTTTGGGATCATGACATCGAAATGGTGGCGCTTCATTCCAGTGAACAGGGGCTATGTCCATTGCTCTTAAGCAAGACGTCACAGACCTTGGACTGGTGGATGCCTGGCGTTATAAACACCCAGAGGTACATGACTACTTGTTTTATTCCCACATCCACACTTCTTACTCATGCATAAACTACCTCTTTTTCATGTCCTGGTTGCTGCGCTACCTGGATTCTGCCACCATTTCCGATATCTCCGTCTCCAATCGTGCACACTTAAAGATCACCTTAGCTAGCACAGGGGCCCCCTCTTCCAACTGACCTCGCTGGAATCTCTCCCCTGAAGGTTCTCCAAGATCCGGTTGATGATTGAGATTCAAAAGGACATTTTTAGCATATTTCACTACCAACGCCCAGCCTGAGACGTTGGTCCATGTTCATTGGGACGGATTCAAGGCCACTACACAGAAAGTCATCTCCTCCATTGCCATTGCTTGAACGCAGAAGGCCAGACTGGTTGACTCAGGCTTCACAGCCAACATTAAAACCCTTGAGCGCATTGAAACACTCTGCTCTATCTAGGCGTACCAATCAAAAATAAGCACTACTACAGGGCCAGCTGAGGGCTCTCCACATGAACAAGGCTGAGCGATCTCTGTTGGCCCTGAAACAGAGGTACTACAGGGGAACAAGGTGGGTGCCCTCCTTGCATGCAAACTCTGCCAACAAACTTCACATTCCCATATATAAATAAAACTTGGAGATGGGTTATCAGCGAACAAGTCAAGTGCCAGGCTTTCCTAGATTTTTATCAGGCTCTTTACAGTGGGGACAGCACTTTCCAGGCAAATATAGATTCTTATCTTTGGGACCCTTTCCATCCGCAGCATTCAGAACTTCTAAAAGCTCCTATCACCTTTGCAGAATCACAGATAGCCCTCAGAGGACTGCTGTTGGGAAAAATCCCAGGCCTGGGCAGTCTACCTGTGGAATTTTATTGCACATTCCTTCCTCACACCTAAGATCATCTACTGTCATTTTTTAACTCATTTACTGCACAACAGGTGGCCTCACCCCCACCATGGTGGCAGCAGAAATAGTACTTATCCTGAAGCCGTGTGACCACCCATCTCTGTGATCATCGTATCAACCCATAGCTATTCTGAACACAGATGTCAAGATCTATTCAAGCATTATGGCCAGCAGAACGGAACTATATCTTCCTGGCTTAATAGACCCAGATCTGGTCAGCTTTATCCATCACAGACAATATCTGCTGAATCGCTCACCTAGTAGAAAAAGTTCAAAGCCATGTTATCCCTGCCTTCTTGCTCTTGCTAGATGCAGATAAAGCCTTTGACTAAGTCAGCTGGCCTTTCCTAAAAGCTGTTCTTAAGAAAATTTCACTTGGGCATGCTATGGTTTCTAGGATAATAACTTCATATGCATCCCCTACAGCCACTATTTGTGCCAACTGGAGCACGTCAGGGATCGAGAGGGTTTGGCTTGTTCATGCCTCCATGAGTAATACTGGGTGGCACATCTGCGCTACATTTCAGAGGGTCGTCCAAGAGAGTGAGAAACATTGGTCTCACATGGACAGGACTGTTGCATGCAGCCCACTCTGGGACCTGGTGTGGCTTCCTAAACATAGTAGACTAATAGAGTGTACATTGCTACCACTACCAAAATTGCCTTCAAAAGGGGTCTGACTAACTATCCTTCTCAGAAAACTCCACTTGTCCGTAACCCTGATTTCACGCTGGCCTTACAGTCTAACTTCTTCTCAGTTTGGAGGGAGGGAGATTGCTGAACCCTTTGAGACCTCTTTGAGGGGTAGTAGGTCAAGTATTTCAACAGTGGAGCAGGACTTTAAAATTCCTGAATCATCAGGACTGCAATACAATCAGCTGAGACATTGGGTACTCTCTCCCACCAACACTCATGGGTTACCCACAGTTCTCCCACTTCTAGACTCTTGTGCACTCTTTTAATAGGACAAAGGGGCTAATTTCATACACGTTCCAAGTACTCCAGCACTCTATCCCTGTGAGACTACATACCTACCATTCTAAATGGGCCTCCATGTCAACACCAGAGCAGTACATGCTCTATTGGCGACTAGAATGCAAAAACCAAGCACTCTCAAAACAACGTAATTTATGCATTGTGCTGATATGTTGTGGTTTAACCTTTTGCATTGCAGAGTTCAATCCTGAAAACTTATTTTTAATATGCTTACAAATACTGTTCCTTTGCAATGTATTGCTGCAGGATTTCAGAGTGTGTTAGGGTGTGGCCCCTTTCCAGGGCCTTCCAGAGACTTTCCCTGCAACATGCCTGGGCGTGGTTGTGGGCTGGGCCAAGACTCTATAAAAGAGAGCCAGCCCAACTCCCAGTGCTCACTATTCAGAGGTCCTGGGGTGCAGAGCAGCAGCTTCTTCCTGAGCTCCTGTCCCGGTGGCCTTTTGGATCTTCCAGGCTTCTGCCCTTCATTGGTGATCATTGTTCCAAGCGGTAAGACGGTGGTTGGACTGTTCTGACACCGTTATCGAGAATTTTCATATTCTTGGTTTAATTCTGTAATGATTAATAAATTACTTGCGCGCTACCATTCTTGACATTTATATGGTGGTTTACATATCGGCAAGACGCGCAATTTGTTTCATAAAGGTTTAACTTTGTTATTCATTGCGCGCTACCATTTCTTGGTATTTCTTGGTATTTACATGTTGTCTTACGAATCGGCAAGACGGGCGATTAGTTTCATGAGGATTTAACTTTGTTGTTCATTGCGCGCTACCATTTCTTGACATTTACATGGTAGCTTAAGAATCGGCAAAAGACGCGCGATTTGTTTCATTGTACTTTGATCTCGTTATTCATTGTGAGCTGTTATTTCTTGGCATAAACATTGTGGTTTATGAATCGGCAAGACACGCGATTCGTTTAATGATGATTTGATTTTGATATTCATTGCGTGCTACCATTTCTTGACATTTTACATGGCGACACTCGAATTGGCAAGACGTACGATTCTCGCCTCAAGTTTAATTCAAGTTGTTTATTGTATGCCACTATTCTCGGATATTTATTATGTAATATTAGAGTTGACAAGTTATATGATTTGTTTCCTGAATCCATATTGTGTTATTCATGGTGCACAATCCTTTTATGGTGTTTGCTATATATATATATATATAAATCTGCAATATTCGCAATTTGTGTTGAAACATTTTAAGAGTATACAGAAGGCCAGAGTTTCTAGACGCAATATTGTATGGTCCTAGTATGCATTCTTAAAAAAGGATTTATATGACTGGTTTAAAATTTTGTCAGAATGTTTTTCTGATTCTCATGTAAAGGAAAGTACTTGAATAAGAAAGTTTTCATTTAATCCATCTTGATTCCCTTGCAGATATCCGACCATTTTGAAACTTAGTCATTTTAAGCTTAATTCTTAGATTGTTCATGTTTTCAGAATGACTAGGCTTAGAATCATAGTCTAGTATTGATTTCAGGAGATATAATTTTCATATTGTGTTCTAACCTTTTTCTTATTACAGGTCTCCTTCCCAGCTGTTCCCATCCTAATCCCCTCTTCCCCTCTTGAACTCTCTTAGCCTCTGTGATTTATCTATCAGAGTCTTGGAACTGTTCAGTGGTGGACATGTTGGGAACGTGCGCAGACCCCGAGGATCTGGTGACTCTGACAGAATAGTGAGCCCACAAATTATTATCTTCCTGGTTTGTGTATGTTCTCAGCATGGCCATGCTGGACGAGTTAGTCAAGGCTATTACCCAGCTTCAGGCAGAGGTGGTTTCATCCAAAGAATTGACAACTAGCTTAGGTGAAAGAGTGAGTCAGTTGCAAGATAAGATAGAGAAGAAGGAACAAAGTCCCACAGGTGTGTCTTGGCCATGTACTTCTTCTCAGACTTCTGGAAGTAATCCTACAAACATTTCCCTAAATGTTCCTTCCGCAATTCCTTTAGCTCCCCCAGAACGTTTCTCAGGTGACCCTTTGAAAGCTCAATCTTTCCTGGTTCAAGTGGGACTACACTTCACCTGCAGACCACATACTTTCCCCGATGCCCAGTCCAAAGTAGCTTTCTTGTTATCATATTTGGCTGGGGATGGAGCTACTTGGGCAATTCCTCTTGTGCGTAAAAATAGTCCCTTGTTGTACAACTGGAGAAATTTTGGTAGTAAGTTTGAGAGAGTTTTTGATCGTAGAACTGTAACACAGTCAGCAGATCATGAATTATTAGATTTACACCAAGGGAATCAAGATCTAGTGCTGTATTTAGCCAACCTTAACCGGCTGGTTGCTAAGACATCCTGGCCTGAAGAAAAACAAGCGGTCTTGTTTTACAAGGGACTCAAAGAGGAACTAAAAGATATCTTAGCGCAAATGGACCCACAACCTACATACTGTCAAGAATTAATAAACCTTGTCTTGAGACTTGATCTTCATTTAGCAGAACGTAAAGGAACGCGCAAAAAGATTGAAAAATATTCATGGCACGTTCATGATAACAGAGACTCAAGAACTCCGAAAGAAAGAACGCCAGAACCGATGGAAATAGGAACCATCAGAAGACCTTTGACCAAAGATGAAAAGGACTTACGCAGTAAAAATGGACAATGTCTTTATTGTGGGTGAAAGGGTCATTTTGCCAAAGATTGTCCAATCAAACAAAAGAACAAGCAAGGTCCAGTTCAGAAGGTCGCAGCCAATGCACCAGTCGAGTTGGAAAACTAAAACACCCGAGATGCAGAGAAGGGTTGGTGTTGGGTGTCACTGTGGACCCTTCACAATCTAGACATCTTAAACTGGAAATAATAATTCAGGTCAAGAAAAAGATCTATTTCAAAAAAGCTCTAGTTGATTCTGGGGCTACTGGGAACTTTGTTGATGTCCAATTGGTTCGTGCCTGGGGGATCCCATGTATTGAAAAGAAGACCCCAGAAATCATCCAGGCACTCGATGGAAAACTCTTGACTGGAGGTCTGGTAACTCTTCAGACTATCCCCTTGTCGATGATTTGTGAAGATAAGTATCAAAGAAAGAAACATAAAGAGAAAATCATCCTTGACGTGATCCATGCTCCCCAATGTGGGATTATCCTCGGCTTGCCATGGTTAACTCATCACAATCCAGAGATCAATTGGGCAGAACGAAAAATCGTGTTCTCATCTGCGCTATGTAACGAACAATGTCTCCAAAAGATTTAAGTACCAAAAGTTAGCAACTCTTACATAGCTACTGCTGCAGAGAAAGAAATTCAGCTGCCCAAACAGTATTCATCTTACAAAGATGTATTTGATGAGAAAGGAGCAGAGACTCTACCTCCTCATAGATCTTATGACTGTCAACTTGATCTAGCCCCAGGTGCGATACTTCCCAACTGTCGTGTATAAGCCCTGTCAGAACATGAAAATCAACATTTACGAAAATACCTAGATCAATTTTTGGAGAATGGCTTTATTCGCCCCTCTAAGTCTCCTGCAGCTTTGCCTTTGTTTTGTGTTCAAAAAGCTAATGGAGAACTTTGAACTTGCATTGACTATAGGGGTTTGAACAAAGTCACCATCAAGAATAAATATCCTTTACCCCTAATTCCGGTCTTATTGGAAAAAGTAAAGAGAGCAAAAATCTACACGAAGCTTGACCTTCGAGGTGCTTATCATTTGGTCAGAATGAGAGAGGGTGACAAATGGAAAACAGCGTTCAAGAAAAGATATGGCCTTTTTTAATACACCGTCATGCCTTTTGGTCTGTGTAATGCCCCAGCAGCATTTCAATTTTTCTTGAATGACGTTCTTAGAGAGTACCTCGACATATTTGCCATAGTCTACATCGATGACATTTTGATGTACTCAGACAATGAAAACGAACATGTCCAACATGTCAAGAAAATTCTTGTAGCCCTTCGAAAACACCATTTATATTGCAAACTAACCAAGTGTGAGTTTCATGTTACAACAGTTGAGTTTTTAGGGGTTATTCTTACCCCTCAAGGTATGGTAATGGCAGAAAAGAAACTAAAAGCTATATCTGATTGGCCCACCCCAAAGACTGTTCGTGATGTACAATGTTTCCTGAGGTTTGCAGATTTTTACCGGAGGTTCATAAATCATTTCTCCCAGACAGCGGCTCCAATCACTAAGCTACTAAGAAAGAAAGAAAAGTTTGTATGGTCCCCAGAAGCTGATCAAGCCTTCTCGACTTTGAAGGAAGCTTTCTCCACTGCCCTAGTCTTGACTCATCCTGATGTGAATCAACCTTTCATAGTGGAAGCAGATGCTTCAGATGTAGCAATAGGAGCCGTCTTATCACAGCGAAATAAAGACACTGGTCAACTTCATCCTGTAGCTTATATGTCTCGGAAGTTGAACGAAGCCGAACAGAACTATGTCATTGCTGAAAAAGAGCTTCTGGCGATTCGTGACGCCTTTAAAGAATGGAGACATCATTTGTTGGGTGCCAAATACACTGTCACAGTATATACTGATCATCGTAATCTTCAATTCATGAGTTCCGTCAGACTTTTGACCCCTCGGAAATTACGCTGGATGCTGTTTTTTGCAGAATTTGATTTTGTAGTAACCTTCCTGCCTGGTAAAGATAATCACAAGGCTGACGCCTTGTCCCATCAAGAGTCTACCACGTTGCCTGCATTTCAAGCCTCCAGAGCTATCATTGCTCCTGACAAGGTTCTATGTATCATAAAAACTGAAGATTTCTTTGAAGAAATTCGCAACTCTTTCACTGTTGAAAAATGGCAAACATGGGCCCAAGCAGATCCCAAAAGGTCAATCAAGCAAGGATTACCCTTTCATGATGCTCATTTGTTCGTACCCATTACCAAACTTCCCAAGATAGTGTTTCATTGGTTGCATGTTATACCTACGACGGGTCACCCAGGTACTCCTAAAACTCTTGAACTGATCCAACGCTATTTTTGGTGGCCTACCCTAACAAAAGATGTAAAAGTAATGGTAAACAACTGCGAAGTTTGTGCTCGCATTAAAACAAGTAATTCAAAACCAAAGGGTTGTTACATCCACTTCCAACCCCAAGTCGTCCATGGGAGCACATTTCTTTAGACTCTATTACCGGTCTACCAGTGGTTCAACAGCATTCAGTAATTCTGGTGGTAGTAGATAGTCTCACGAAATATGGACATTTCATTGCCTGTAAAAAATTGCTCACTTCTAGTGTATTTGCAACTATTTTACTGAACAGAGTGGTTCGTTATCATGGACTGCCAAAGGTTATCCTCTCCGATCGGGGTTGCAATTTGCCTCCAATTTCTGGAAGACATGATGTAAAACACTTCAAGTGACATCTACGCTATCTACTAGTCACCATCCTCAAACAGATGGTCAAACGGAGAGACTAAATCAGACTTTGAAACAGTACTTACGTGCCTACGCTGAAAAAGCACTTCATTCTTGGACATCTATGCTCTGGTTTGCTGAGTTAGCTTACAATAACTCATTCCACACTTCTATTGGTGTTATACCCTTTTTTGGTTTATTTGGCTATCATCCTGACACCTTGCCCATCACAATTCCTCAAGAAAGTTCTCTTACTCCAGCTGTGTCAGAAACCATTCAGCATTTGCATCAAACCCAGAAACTGATTCAACAGCATTTAGAAAAAGCCAAACAAAAATACAAAAGGCATTATGACAAGAAACATTGTGAGGGACGTCAATATCAACCAGGTGACAAAGTGTGGCTTTCCACAAAACATATAGGCCCTCATTCTCACCTCCACATACACCACGCGAGATTCCGGCAGTATGGAACCCGAGTTGCAGGTCATCCCCGCACTCCTATACCTGCTCCTGTACCAGGAGCACGCCCGGCGGCGCGGAAGACATCAGTGAGTACTGCACCTACGACACAGGGGAGGGAAAAGATTACCGGCACACACCCACCCACCCACACCCACTACAACACACACATCAATGCATTCCCACAGATCACTGTCACAACCCACAACCCCCCCCCCTTCCGAAATAATGCAAAGACCAAAAGAAGAGATCTCAAACGGGCAGATATATTGAAAAATGGACAGCAGTAATCCAAATAAATAAATAAACTATGAACAAAATATATACAGCTACTAAATGTAGTCCAACCACTGTCCGTGGACCACAGGGGTCCTGAGCAAAGGGGCAAGGCCCAGTCCCACGACAAGAACTCCACGGAGAGAACACTGCAGGGGCATCAGAAAGAAAAAAGGACAGGCACCTCAGGGGGAAGGGAAGGGGGGGCACCTCAGCCACTTGAGTACACGACGCCAGATCCACGAGGGGACTCCATGACCACTGGCCCATCCTGGGGAGAGCAAAGCCACAGTCCAAACAGTCCATACAGTGGGTGGCCTGCCCACTGGGCCATCCTGGGGAGAGCCAAGCCACAGTCCAAACAGTCCATACAGTGGGTGGCCTGCCCACTGGGCCATCCTGGGGAGAGCAAAGCCACAGTCCAAACAGTCCATACAGTGGGTGGCCTGCCCACTGGGCCATCCTGGGGAGAGCCAAGCCACAGTCCAAACAGTCCATACAGTGGGTGGCCTGCCCACTGGGCCATCCTGGGGAGAGCAAAGCCACAGTCCAAACAGTCCATACAGTGGGTGGCCTGCCCACTGGGCCATCCTGGGGAGAGCAAAGCCACAGTCCATACAGTCCATACAGTGGGTGGCCTGCCCACTGGGCCATCCTGGGGAGAGCAAAGCCACAGTCCAAACAGTCCATAACAGACTCCACTGCCACTGGAGGAGGCATGTTGGCCAGAGGACATCCTGCAGCCCTGCCCGAGACAGATCCTGCCCTGCCACGTCTGCCAAAGGGCCAGCGGTTCCTGCCTGGAAGGGCCCAGTTCAGCGGTTCTTGCCTTGAAGGGCCCAGTTCAGCGGTTCCTGCCTTGAAGGGCCCAGTTCAGCGGTTCTTGCCTTGAAGGGCCCAGTTCAGCGGTTCTTGCCTTGAAGGGCCCAGTTCAGTGGTTCTTGCCTTGAAGGGCCCAGTTCAGCGGTTCTTGCCTTGAAGGGCCCAGTTCAGCGGTTCTTGAGATGGCGGGCCCCAGCGGAGCGGTGCTGGAGACGGCGGGGCCCAGTTCAGCGGTTCTTGCCTTGAAGGGCCCAGTTCAGCGGTTCCTGCCTTGAAGGGCCCAGTTCAGCGGTTCTTGCCTTGAAGGGCCCAGTTCAGCGGTTCTTGCCTTGAAGGGCCCAGTTCAGCGGTTCTTGAGACGGCGGGCCCCAGCGGAGCGGTGCTGGAGACGGCGGGGCCCAGTTCAGCGGTTCTTGCCTTGAAGGGCCCAGTTCAGCGGTTCTTGAGACGGCGGTCCCCAGCGGAGCGGTGCTGGAGACGGCGGGGCCCAGTTCAGCGGTTCTTGCCTTGAAGGGCCCAGTTCAGTGGTTCTTGCCTTGAAGGGCCCAGTTCAGCGGTTCTTGCCGTGAAGGGCCCAGTTCAGCGGTTCTTGAGACGGCGGGCCCCAGCGGAGCGGTGCTGGAGACGGCGGGGCCCAGTTCAGCGGTTCTTGCCTTGAAGGGCCCAGTTCAGCGGTTCTTGCCTTGAAGGGCCCAGTTCAGCGGTTCTTGCCTTGAAGGGCCCAGTTCAGTGGTTCTTGCCTTGAAGGGCCCAGTTCAGCGGTTCTTGAGACGGCGGGCCCCAGCGGAGCGGTGCTGGAGACGGCGGGGCCCAGTTCAGCGGTTCTTGCCTTGAAGGGCCCAGTTCAGTGGTTCTTGCCTTGAAGGGCCCAGTTCAGCGGTTCTTGCCTTGAAGGGCCCAGTTCAGCGGTTCTTGAGACGGCGGGCCCCAGCGGAGCGGTGCTGGAGACGGCGGCCATTCTATGGCCAACTGCTCATTGCCTGGTGGTGCCCTCCTGGGCAGCGGGGATGGTGCTCCTTCAATGCCCACCTGGGCTGTGGGTGGTGTGGCCCTCCTGGCCAGCTGGGCTGGGTCCTCCCTGGGCAGCGGCTATGGGGGTGGTGGGCTCTCCCGGGGCAGCTGTGCCGGTTCCTCCCGGGGCAGCGGCTATGGGGGTTGCGGGCTCCTCCTGGGCAGCTGTGACGGGTCCTCCATGGGCAGCAGGCCTGCTGCCTGACTTCTCCGCCTTGCTGCCCTTGCCCTCCTTAGTCGGGAGTCTGTGGCCCTTTCCTCCCTTTGGAGTTGTGGCTGTTGACAGTGGCTGGCTAGTGTCCTGGGGGGATATCGAATCCGGGCTCCGGCGGCGGCCCTTCCGCCTTCTGCTCCTCTTCCCAGGGGGTGGGCTGGCTGTCCCCTTGCTGCTGGGCGAAGATCCAGACCTGCGGGCTGGTGGGCTCCAATACCCCTGCACCCTTGTCAAGGGGGCTGCAGGGCTGGTGGTGGCTGAGGTGCTCTTCTTACCCCGACGAGAAGGAGGGGGGGGCTCAGGGTCAGGAAAGAAGGTAGCAGTAGAGAGATAGATTTTCTTGGGACAATGGAGAGTGGTAGGTACAGTGGGTATGGGAGTGGAGGGAGAGGATGTGGTTGTAGGCGAGACAAGTTTGCTGTCTTTGGGTGCAGGTGCAGGAGCGGGAGGCTGTCGTGAGGTGGATGGCTGTTGGGTGGGTGGGTGGCTGCGTTTGTGTGGTGTGGAAGAGGGGGTGACAGACACAGTGGGAGATGACACAGGGGACGTGTAAATGGCAGTGGGGGTGGTGACTGCACGTGTGCGGACTGGAGTGGAGGGTATGCTGGTGATGGAAACACTGGCTGATGGTGAGGTGAATGAAGGTGTGAGTGTAGACGTCACAGGGAGGGAGGAGGGAGACGAGGAGGTGGGGGTCACAGAGGTGGTAGTGACTGTTGGCATGTCTGCATCGGAATGTTGCTTGTGTGAATGTCTGCGTGATCTGTGGTGCTTATGTTTGGATGAGCTGCTCTTGGGTGTTGAGGTGTGTGCAGGCTGGTCTGATGGTGTGGGTGGGACAGGCAGAGGAACAGGAGACTGGGAGGAGGGAGTTAGTAGAGGGAGGCAGGAGACAGGGATAATGGCTGCCGTCAGTGCTGAGGCCAGAGCCTGGAACGATCGCTGATGGGCAGCCTGACCCGAATGAATGCCCTCCAGGTACGCATTGCTGCGATGAACCTCCCTCTCCACCCCCTGGATGGCATTCAAAAGGGTAGTCTGCCCAACAATGAGCGTTCGGAGGAGGTCAATGACCTCCTCACTGAGGGCAGCGGGGGTAACAGGGGCAGGGCCTGAGGTGCCTGGGGCGAAGGAGATGCCCGGCTTCCTGGCAGAGCGGGCACGGGGCGAACGCTGAGGGGCTGCTGGGAGGGCGGAGATGGTGCCCTGGGTGGCGGCTGTACCTGTAATGGCGGGGGGCACGGATGGTGCCACCCCCGCAAGGGAGCTCCCTTCCGAGGACGTGTCCGTGTCGCTGCAGGGTCCAGTCGTCCCCGTTGTGGAGCTCCCCTCGCCCTCCGTCTCACTGGTCCAGTCAGACTCTGTGGCATGGCCCTCCTGGGCCATGTGAGATGCAGCTCCCTCCTGCCCCGATGCCACTTCTCCTCCGCCTGATGATGCTGATGCACACAAGCACAGAAAGACAAACAAAAAGGGGGGGGGGAGAGAGAAATAAAGAGATTTTGAGTACATGGATCACCGGTACAGTTAGCGGACATGACAGACACAGATGCCCCCTGCACTAAGTTGCGCACTTGGGGTCCGCTACGCATTCCGTGGAACATGCCCTACACGCCTAGAGTTGACAACTGCACCCATGGATGACACGGCCCAGGGATGGCTGTACTGACACACTACTGAGGGTGGTGGCTGGGGACACAGGGGCTTACGGGGGTGCCCAGCCTACAGATATCGCCCTGGCCTAGGGGGACCCACAGCCCTCCTCCCCCACCCAGACACCTCCACTGCGCGACAACAGAGTAGATGATGCTTGTACTCACCCCCTTGTGTCTGCTGTGCTGCCCTCACGCGCCCATCCAAATCAGGGTAGGCCACCGCCAGGATCCGGAACATCAGGGGGGTCAGTTGACGGCAGGCACTCCGGCTACGTTGGGAGGCCATCCCCAGCAGAGACTCGGCGGTCTTCTTGGTCCCGCGGCAGATGTCCTCCCACCTCTTGCGGCAGTGGGTGCCCCGTCGATGGTGGACCCCCAGGGTCCGGACTTCCATGGCGATGGCAAGCCAAATCCCGATCTTCTCATGGGCGCGGACCTATGTGACACGTACAGGGAGGGAGAAATACCACGTTCAAGTTTGTCTGCATTTTCGTTGCCAGTGGCCCAACGCCCCCCATCCCCGCCAGGCCCCCCGCCAGGCCCCCCGCCAGGCCCAACATGCCCCCCATCCCCGCCAGGCCCCCCGCCAGGCCCCCCGCCAGGCCCAACATGCCCCCCATCCCCGCCAGGCCCACCGCCAGCCCCAACATGCCCCCCATCCCCGCCAGGCCCCCCGCCAGGCCCCCCGCCAGGCCCAACATGCCCCCCATCCCCGCCAGGCCCCCCGCCAGGCCCAACATGCCCCCCATCCCCGCCAGGCCCCCCGCCAGCCCCAACATGCCCCCATCCCCGCCAGGCCCCCCGCCAGGCCCCCCGCCAGGCCCAATATGCCCCCCATTCTCGCCAGGCCCCCCGCCAGGCCCCCCGCCAGCCCCAACATGCCCCCCATCCCCGCCAGGCCCCCCGCCAGGCCCCCCGCCAGGCCCCCCGCCAGGCCCAACCTGCCCCCCATCCCCGCCAGGCCCCCCGCCAGGCCCAACATGCCCCCCATCCCCGCCAGGCCCCCCGCCAGGCCCCCCGCCAGCCCCAACATGCCCCCCATCCCCGCCAGGCCCCCCGCCAGGCCCCCCGCCAGGCCCAACATGCCCCCCATCCCCGCCAGGCCCCCCGCCAGGCCCAACATGCCCCCCATCCCCGCCAGGTCCCCCGCCAGGCCCCCCGCCAGCCCCAACATGCCCCCCATCCCCGCCAGGCCCCCCGCCAGGCCCCCCGCCAGCCCCAACATGCCCCCCATCCTCGCCAGGCCCCCCGCCAGGCCCCCAAGCCAGCCAGTGGCCCCAAATCCATATTGAATTAAACTCACTTGTTGGTCTGGAGGACCGTAGAGTAGCGCATACTGGGGGAGGACCCCATCCACAAGTTTCTCCAACTCCTCTCCAGTGAAGGCAGGGGCCCTTTCCCCAGTCGCAGCAGCCATTGTCCCTTCCAGACCGAGGTCACAGCAACACTTGCAGTATAGGTCCTCTCCTGTGAAAGTTCAAGTCGCAAGTGGATAAGTAGATAGGAAATGGCGGTCACGTCCGCGGCGGTGCGTACCGCGGCGGGGCGTACCGCCACCGCCGGCGCCCTTCGCCATTGGCTCCTGAAACCCATAGGCTTCAAAGTTAACCAATGCGGCTTCGCGCCGCGGTCTTCGCCCGCCGACCGCCGCGGTATGCCACGCCAGCGCATTGACCTCACATCCCATTGTCACACTTCACAGGTCAGGCAGCCGCCATTTCGAGGGTCCACATGGCTCAATTTCAACTGCGTCACACAGGCCTAGGCCTTGCATAGCCACTCAGACACGCCATTCACTGCATAGCGATTCGTGTACTGTGCAAGCTGTGTGAACGAACCTGTGGGTTGCTTGACTCTGTGCTCCGTGTTGTCCTTCCTAGGCACCGTCCGCTGGGTTTGGCGAGGAGACGGATGAATCCTCGCGTGTACCGACCGCTGGTGGACCTGTCGACAATGGAAGAACGCCACATTATCCTGACCTACCGGCTTGACCGTGCCACTATACATGAACTGTGTGCCCAGCTGGAGCCCGACCTGATGTCCCCCATCCGCCAACCCACAGGGATTCCCCCTCTGGTGCAGGTCCTGTCAGTACTCCATTTCCTGGCAAGTGGGTCATTTCAGACAACAGTGGGAATTGCTTCTGGGATGTCTCAGCCCATGTTTTCGAAGGTGTTATCCAGAGTGTTGTCTGCCCTGATGAAATACATGAGGAGCTACATCATTTTCCCTGAGGTGGGCGAATTGGCTACAGTGAAGGGTGATTTCTACGCCCTTGGACATATTCCCAACGTCATTGGTGCCATTGATGGGACCCATGTGGCTTTGGTTCCCCCAAGAGACAGGGAGCAGGTGTACATGAACAGAAAAAGTTACCATTCCATGAACATCCAGGTGGTGTGTTTGGCTGACCAGTACATCTCGCATGTAAATGCCAAGTTCCCTGGGTCAGTGCATGACGCCTACATCCTGAGGAATAGCAGCATCCCTTACGTGATGGAACAGCTAGAGAGACACCGTGTATGGCTATTGGGGGACTCTGGGTACCCCAACCTGTCGTGGCTACTGACCCCAGTAAGGAATCCCCGGACCAGGGCAGAGGAACGGTACAATGAGGCCCATGGGCGTACTAGGAGGGTGATCGAACGCACCTTTGGCCTCCTAAAGGCCAGGTTTAGGTGCCTGCATATGACAGGTGGATCCCTAATGTACTCACCTAAGAAGGTGTGTCACATCATCGTGGCCTGCTGCATGCTTCACAACCTGGCTTTGCGCCGCCAGGTGCCTTTCCTGCAGGAGGATGGTCGAGACGGTGGTGTAGTGGCAGCTGTGGAACCTGTGGAGAGTGACGAGGAGGAAGACGACGGGGCTGAAACAGACAACAGGGACAGAATCATTGAACAGTACTTCCAATAGGACACAGGTAACAATTCAAACATAATTTAGTGAATGTGAACTACTCTCCTGCATCTCTGCTGCCTGTCTATTTGCCCCAGTGTATGATGACTGAGTTGTGGCTTTTCCCTCCCTATTTCAGATCTGGGGTCCCCACTACGAGTCCTGTGCTTCGTTTCCCCATGGACTACAGCTTTGTGGCAGCTGTTTGTTGACTTCACTATGTACAAGGACATATTTGCACTGTCATGTCAATTACAATATTTTGAAATCACAGCCAGACTCCAGATAGTTTTGTGCTAAATGGGTGTTTATTTCAGTGCTCAAAATGGGATGGGTGGTTTCAAGTGGGTGGGGGCTATGGTGAAGGAATGTCCATGGCAGAGTCCAGAGTAACAGTCACACAGGTGCATTGTCCAGAGGCCTGTGGAGAGATGGAGCATGGGCAGTTCAAGGATGGACAGGGTGACAATGTGGGACAGTGGGATGACATCAGGTGGTATCCTTTGCTGGCGGGGGTCTTGACATCCTACTCTGTCTTCTTGCGAGATCTCAGGGCCCTCTTGCGGGGTGGTTCTTCTCCTGCAGGAGGTGGGGGTCTGGTGGGCTGCTGTTGTGCGGGGGCCTCCTGACCACTAGCGCCGGCGGAGGTGGTTGGCTGTTCTTGGTCCAGGCTAGTGGCAGGGGCCCTTTGTTGTTGTTGAGTGTCCGTCCTGGTGTTGATGAGGTCCTGCAGCAGCCCGACCATGGTAACCAGGGTGGAGGTGAGGGCTCTGATGTCCTCCCTGTACCCCCGATAGTGTTCCTCCTGCAGTACCTGGATCTCCTGGAACCGGGCCAGTACCGTCGCCATCGTCTCTTGGGAGCGGTTGTATGCTCCCATGATGGTGGTGAGGGCCTCGTGGAGAGTGGGTTCCCTGGGCCCGTCCCCCCCCTGTCGCACAGCTGCCCTCCAAGTTGCCCTGTTTCCCTGGGCCTCTGCCCCCTGGCCGGTGTGCCCACTACCACTGCCCCCAGGTCCCTGTTGTTGTTGGGGTGGTGGGTTATCCTGGGTGCCCTGTAGTGGTAGACACACCGCAGATTGACGCGCCCTGGAGACAGAGGCATGGGCCCGCTGGGTGGGAGCTGTGCTGGTGTTCCCAGAGGGGTTTGGGTCTGTAGTGGCCTGTGGCTGTCTGAGGGGAACCGACTGTCCAGAGGTCCCCGATGGTCTGGGCTGGTCATCGGTGTCCAGGTCGACAGAGCTGCTGTCATCGCTGACGGCCTCTTGGGTGGGGGGGGTGGAGAATTCTGGGCCCTCCGTGGCGGTGTGTTGGCGGTAGGGTCCTGCAGGGGTATAGAGGTATGGTTATAGTTTCAATGTGTGCCATATGGGTGTATCTGTGGGTTCCCGTGTCCCCAAGTGCTGGCATTCGTGTGTGGGGGCTTTGGTGAGGGTGGCTTGTGGGGGGGATGTCTATATGCATTGGGGATGCTTTGGTGATGGGTGTCCATGCTTAGTGGACGCATGCAGGCCTAGGTTTTGGGATGTGTGGGTTGTGATGGTGAGACATTGGCAGGGAATAGGTGTGCTGGGGGTGGGGGTGAGGATGGTGCTGGGGGTGAGGATGGTGGTGGGGGTGAGGATGGTGGTGGGGGTGAGGGTGAGGGTGGGGGTGAGGATGGGGGTGGGGGTGAGGGTGGGGTTCGAGGATGGGGGTGAGGGTTGGGGTATGATTTGGCATGCAGGTGGGGGGGAAGCAGTAGTGAAGCTTCAACTTACCAGTGTCCATTCCTCCGCCGACTCCTGCGAGGCCGTCAGGATGCAGGATGTTCAAGACTTCCTCCTCCCATGTTGTAAATTGTGGGGGTTGAGGTGGGGGTCCTCCGCCAGTCTTCTGCACGGCGATGTTGTGCCTGGATACCATGGAACGCACCTTCCCCCGTAGGTCGTTCCACCGCTTCCTGATGTCTTCCCGATTTCTGGGGTGCTGTCCCACAGCGTTGACCCTGTCGACAATCCTCTGCCATAGCTCCGTCCTCCGGGCAATGCTGGTGTATTGGACCTGTGTGCCGAAGAGCTGGGGCTCTACCCGAACGATTTCCTCCACCATGACCCTGAGTTCTTCGTCTGAGAAGCGGGGCTGTCTTTGGGGTGCCATGGAGTGGTGTGTATGATGTGTGGGGTGGAGTATGTGTAGTTAAGTGTGTTGAGTGTGGTGGTGTGTGTTGTTTTGTGTGTGGATATTGTGTGGGTGATGGTGTAGTGTGCCTCTGTGTGATGGTATTCTGTGATCGCTGATGTGTCTCTCAGTGCTTCTTTCTGAATTTTTTGTCGTAGGGGTTTGTGGGTGATGTGGGTGTGTGTTTTATATTGTATTGTGTGTGTGGGAGTGGTGTGTGTATGTGTATCAGGTGTGTGGAATTCAAATCGGCCAATGTGGCTGAGTTTTTTTCGTTTGTGTGTATTCTGACCGCGGCGGTGTGTACCGCCAATGGAAAACCGCGTTTGAATGACCGCCGCGTGGATTCGTGGGTCGTAATGGCATGGGCGTATTTCTGTTGGCGTGACGGTGGAGGTTTGGTCACCTCCACTTTTCCGCCGACCGCTGGTCTGGCGGTCTGTTGTGGCTGTCGGATTTTCGGAGGTTTGGCTGCTGCGGGTCAGAATGACCGTGGCGGGTTACCGCAACCGCGGCGGAATTATGGAGGATTTCTGACCGGCGGTAGGCGCCTTTTACCGCCGAGGTCAGAATGACCCCCATAGACTTCAATAAGAAGCACATGTTTAACCCCAAATTCATAGGTCCTTATACTGTCCTTCAGCAAATCAATCCAGTGACCTATAAACTACAATTGATAGCTCAAATTAAGAATGGAGCACACCTAAACAAGTGAAAGGGATTACAATTTCTAGTACAATACATGGAATCCATAATACTGTTGAGAAATTTGATAAATAGTCGTACTGTGATTTAAGAGAAAAATAGACCTACGCTGTAAGACAATGGTGTATGATGTATCCGAGACTGTACTGTTACAATACTTTTAATACCAAGCATATCTATAAAATGTGCATGTGTACAACAAAAAATTTGTGAAAGACCAACAAGAAATATTTATAATAAAGCCAAGTCAAGAATAAGCAAGAACACCACACATTTGTCCCAAGACCTATGACTTAGTCACAGCCTCGTATTTTGTGTTTTGGCAATGTGCAAGCCTCATGTTGCAATAAGTTCATCAGTAGCCGAGTAATATCCAATTCATTGGTTTGTTGCACTGAAAGTTCTTGTCATCCAATGTGGAAGATCGACATGTAATTTAATAATCCATTTCAGACCGATGTAGAAAAAAAATGTGTAGATCAACAATCCAATTCAGCCATAATACAATTCAGTTTGTAGTCCGTTCGGACTGTGTCGAAAGTCCTTCCGTGTATGTAACTTCTATGTCCTTCTAAACGGGCGTTACATACACGGAAGGACTTTCGACACAGTCCGAACGGACTACAAACTAGCCTTGATAAAGTCCCGCTTGGGACGAAACACGTGTCGGCTGAATTGGATTATGGCTGAATTGGATTGTTGATCTACAAATTTTTTTTCTACATCGGTCTGAAATGGATTATTAAATTACATGTCGATCTTCCACATTGGATGACAAGAACTTTCAGTGCAACAAACCAATGAATTGGATATTACTCGGCTACTGATGAACTTATTGCAACATGAGGCTTGCACATTGCCAAAACACAAAATACGAGGCTGTGACTAAGTCATAGGTCTTGGGACAAATGTGTGGTGTTCTTGCTTATTCTTGACTTGGCTTTATTATAAATATTTCTTGTTGGTCTTTCACAAATTTTTTGTTGTACACATGCACATTTTATAGATATGCTTGGTATTAAAAGTATTGTAACAGTACAGTCTCGGATACATCATACACCATTGTCTTACAGCGTAGGTCTATTTTTCTCTTAAATCACAGTACGACTATTTATCAAATTTCTCAACAGTATTATGGATTCCATGTATTGTACTAGAAATTGTAATCCCTTTCACTTGTTTAGGTGTGCTCCATTCTTAATTTGAGCTATAAGTTGTTGGTACAAGTTCTCTTGTCCCAGAATACATGTTTGACAACAGGCATGTTCAGAATGTATTGAGCACCAATACTATACTCTACACTAATGGGAATGTGAGGCCATATAGCAAGGTTTTCTGTTGTCATGTTTATAAACTACAATTGCCCAGATCCTTACGGATTCATCCAGTGTTCCACATTCCACTCTTAAAAAAGGCAGTCCAAAAGGTCCACCCTCATCCAATTCCTGTTCCAGTACAAGGGGAAGAAGAATACGAAGTCAAGAAAGTGTTGGATTCTAAACTGAGAGGGCGTAATCTATGGTACTTAGGGCCAGATGTAGCAAACGTTTGCGAGTCGCAAATGGCCCGAATCGCTATTTGCGACTCTGCAAAATCGGAAATGGGATGTAAAAATCCCATTTCCGACTCGCAAAAAGCGATGCAAGCCGTTACCGACTTGCAAAATTTGCGACCCCATTTTGCGACCCGCAAATAGGAAGTCGCAATTTGCGAGTCGCAAACCATATGCAATAGCAACTCGCAAATTGCGACTAGTCGCAAAAAGCCCAGTTTGCATTTCCAATTTACCACTAACTCAGAGCAGGTGGTAACCATTACCAAAGTATAAAAGGAGACCCAGAAGGCATCTGGGTTACTCAATGTGGCGGAGATATACCTGATAGCAGTGAGGAGGAGAGCCCACGCAGCCCAGCAGAGGAGGAGGAGGAGCCAGAGACAGGAGAAGATTTACAGAACAAGGCAGACACTCTTCCAGCAAACTGAGGAGGAAATCTATGATAAATACAGACTTAGCAGCGCAGCTATACTAGATTTTATAGATTTACTCAAACCACAGCTAGAACGCCAGACTCTGCGCGGCTGCGCCATCCCTACGCATGTGCAAGTGCTATGCTCACTGCACCTCTTGGCCTCGGGGAGCTATCAGGGGGTCATTGCTGTGGCAGGTGGGGTATCCCAAAGTGCACTATCAAGGTTCCTCAGGGCATTCCTAGATGCCTTACTCACACACATGTCCCGATACATATACCTACCCAGGAATGAGGCAGAAATCAACAGCACAAAGTTGGACTTTTACCGGATTGCCAACTTTCCCCATGTCATAGGGTGTGTAGATGGGACACATATTAAAATATCCCCCCTGCAAACCTGGAATATCTGTTCCGCAATAGAAAGTGTACCCACTCACTCAATATTCAGGTTGTTTGTGACGCCCATTATGTCATCACTGACATTGTAGCTAAATTTCCAGGCAGTACTCATGACTCCTACATTTTTAGGCACAGTGGGATACACCAACACCTGGAACGTAGGGAGTTTGGAGACGGATACCTCCTAGGTAGAGCTGCATACACCTTGTAGACATGCACACAGATCAATGTGCACACCAACCAGGACTTTCTAACAGTGTACTTTTTGTGCCCAACAGGTGACAGTGCATATGCACTACGGCCATGGATACTGACTCCGTACTTAACACCCAGCAATGAATGTAAGAGGCGATACAACAGTGCACATAAGAGGACCAGGAACCTGATTGAAAGAACCTTTGGATTGCTGAAAGCACGGTTCAGATGCCTTCACCGAAGTGGAGGTGCCCTCCAGTATACCCCCATAACGGCATTCAAAATAGTTGTCGCATGCGCTATCCTGCACAACATTGCCACCCGATGTGGGCTACCTCTCACCCCTGCAGACCCAGATTCTGAGGATGAAGAGCAAGAGCAACCACATCGCCATCATGGGGATAGAAGCATCGCAAATCAAGGCAGACTGAGACGGGAACACATTGCAACCCAATACTTTGGAAGGTACGTGCCAACTTCTACCATACTCACCAATTGAACAAACACTCCATTTGTTAAGTGGAACAAAAACATTATTTTATATGTGCAAAAACCAAACTATATACAATGAAAAACTGTTCAGGGACTTCAAAAAGTCAACCTGGCATGGGACACATTGCCATCATGTGCCCCAACATCAGGGACAGTGGTTAGTTCACAGCCTACGGCGGCCTCTGCCAGCCTGGCTGGTACCAGGTTGCTCAGCAGTGCTCTGCCTCGTACTCCCACTCCGTAGCACCCTGGTGTCACCAGCAGAGACACTGCTGACAGTGGAGACCTCCTCACTGTCTTGTGGAGTGTCCCCTGTACCCCTGGACACCCGCCGTGCCTCCATGAGGTCTATCGCATGGGTGATCCGGCCCAGGCCCCTTGCCACATCACCCGCAAAGTGGCCCATTTCAACCTGGAGGCCGACTGTTCTCCTTGACAGCCCAGTTGTGTTCACTGCCAGTCTGCAAATAGAGGAGGCCATCCTGTCCAGCCTTTGGAGCAGCTGGCGGTCCCTGCGCCACGCACCCTCACTCTGCGTAAGCAGTCCAGCCACCAGTTCATGCATTGACAGGGCTAGGTCACCAGTGTTGTTGCCAATTACCTCCAGTTGTGCATGAACCTGCTGCATGCTGTTTGCATGGTTCCTTTCGAAGCACTGCAGAACCCCACTAATCCGCCCTAACTGTTGATTCTGCAGGCACTGACCCCGTAGCAGTTGTGCCTCCGTCGGTGTGGTGGATGGAAGCCCTGACTCTGCCTGCTGCTCTGCTCTCCTCATCCTGCGTCGCCTGCGCAGCGGTGGAGGCACTGTGATGTGTGATGTGGCACTCCTGGTTGTTGCTGGTGCAGGCTCCGAGACCACTGTTGCAGCGGGTGTCGCCATAGAGGGGATGGTGTTGGTGGTGCAGGTGGGAGTGGTGGCTGCTCCTGTTGTCTCCTCATGGGTCAGGCTGACCATTGGCACCTGGCTGCTGTGGCTGGTGGTGGTGTCTTGTGGGAGACCTGTGGGACATGGGGAAAACACTGTCAGTGTCTACTATCTGTTGAACACTTCCTAATAAACATTTGCCTATTAACTGCCTACTTGACTACATTGCCCATAATGCATCATGCTGGTATATGCTACTCTGAAATGGAGCTATCTTGGTTGTGCATGCCCCTGTGTACATGGTGGGTGGGGGTATGGCATTGATGGTGGTACAGGCATATCACATGGTACTCACCGGTTGATGTTCTGGGCTCAGAGGTGTCCAGTTCTCCAAATCCAGTTACTGACTCCAGCTCCAGGGTCTCCTCCACCCTTTCCTCCAGGGGTATGGGTGGTGGTATGGAAGATGGTCCCTCTCCTGTGCCTCTCATCTCCCGGAGCCTTTCTGCCACCCTCTCCTTGGTCCGGGAGCGGAGGTCGTACCACCTCTTCTTTAGTTCATCCACACTCCTGTGGCTGACCCCCAGGGAGTTTACCTTCTCCTGAATTTCCTGCCAAATTCGTTTTTTGGCAGAGTCTGGCACATTGAGGGCTGCCTTCCCAAAAACCTCATCATGGTGCTGACAGCACTCCTCTGTGAGCACCTCCAGCTCCTTCTCTGCAAAACGTCAGCTTTCTCTTCCTGGGAGTGTCAGCCATGGTTGCTGTTGCTCTGTAAGCTGTGCTGCAGTTAAAAAGGGTGTGGTCCTCCCTCCTCCCAGGTGTATTTGCAAACTTCCTGGCTGTGATGTCATCATCATGTGCCAGGAAGTGTTTTCCAGAGTGTTCTGGAGTGGTTTCTGGAGTGTTCTGCAGCACCTGCATTCAATTTTCAGCACAGTCGCAATTTGCGACACCCACTCGCAAATTGCGAGTCCGTTTTTTGCGCGGTCGCAAAAAGCGACCTCCCAAACAGTGGACTCGATATCTGCGGTGCGACTCCGGATGCGAGTCGCAATTTGTCCCCGCAAATTATACCTGCATTCCAGTTAGCGACACGCAAATTGCGAGTCGCACATGCTCGCAAATTGCGAGTCGCTAATTTTTTTTTACCTACATCTGGCCCTTAATCTCATGGAAAGGTTATGGTCCTGAAAGTAACTCATGGGTTTCATCTGATGTTCATGCTCCAGTACTTGTGAGACGCTTTCATCGTCTTAATCCAGGCAAACCAGGCCCTAGAGCGCGTCTGGGAGAGGGGAGTACTGTCAACACCAGAGCAGTACGCGCTCTATTGGCGACTAGTATGCGAAAACCAAGCACTCTCAAAACAACGTAATTTATGCATTGTGCTGATATGTTGTGGTTTAACCTTTTGCATTGCAGAGTTCAGTCCTGAAAACGTATTTTTAATATGCTTACAAATACTGTTCCTATGCAATGTATTGCTGGCTGCAGGTTTTCAGAGTGTGTTAGGGTGTGGCCCCTTTCCAGGGCCTTCCAGAGACTTTCCCTGCAAAATGCCTGGGCGTGGTTGTGGGCTGGGCCAAGACTCTATAAAAGAGAGCCAGCCCAACTCCCAGTGCTCACTATTCAGAAGTCCCGGTGCAGACCAGCAGCTTCTTCCTGAGCTCCTGTCCCGGTGGCCTATTGGATCTTCCAGGCTTCTGCTTTTTATCCTTCATTGGTAATCATTGTTCCAGGCGGTAAGACGGTGGTTGGACTGTTCAGACACCGTTATCGAGAATTTTCATATTCTTGGTTTAATTCTGTAATGATTAACAAACTACTTGCGCGCTACCATTCTTGACATTTATATGGTGGTTTACAAATCGGCAAGATGCGCAATTTGTTTCATAAAGGTTTCACTTTGTTATTCATTGCGCGCTACCATTTCTTGGTATTCCTTGGTATTTACATGATGTCTTACCAATCGGCAAGACGGGCGATTTGTTTATGAGGATTGAACTTTGTTGTTCATTGCGCGCTACCATTTCTTGACATTTACATGGTAGCTTAAGAATCGGCAAAAGACGCGCGATTCGTTTCATTGTACTTTGATCTCGTTATTCACTGTGAGCTGTTATTTCTTGGAATAAACATCGTGGTTTACGAATCGGCAAGACGCGCGATTCGTTTAATGATAATTTGATTTTGATATTCATTGCGTGCTACCATTTTTTGACATTTTACATGGCGACACTCGAATTGGCAAGACGCACGATTCTCTCCTCGAGTTTAATTCATGTTGTTTATTGTATGCCACTATTCTCGGATATTTATTATGTAATATTAGAGTTGACAAGTTATATGATTTGTTTCCTGAATCCATATTGTGTTATTCATGGTGCACAATCCTTTTATGGTGTTTACTATATATATATATATATATATATATATATATATATATATATATATATATATATAAAAATCTGCAATATTCGCAATTTGTGTTGAAACATTTTAAGAGTATACAGAAGGCCAGAGTTTCTAGACGCAATATTGTATGGTCCTAGTATGCATTCTTAAAAAAGGATTTATATGACTGGTTTAAAATTTAGTCAGAATGTTTTTCTGATTCTCATGTAAAGGAAAGTACTTGAATAAGAAAGTTTTCATTTAATCCATCTTGATTCCCTTGCAGGTATCCGACCACTTTGAAACTTAGTCATTTTAAGCTTAATTCTTAGATTGTTCATGTTTTCAGAATGACTAGGCTTAGAATCATAGTCTAGTATTGATTTCAGGAGAAATAATTTTCATATTGTGTGTTCTAACCTTTTTCTTACTACAGGTCTCCTTCCCAGCTGTTCCCTTCCTAATCCATTCTTCCCCTCTTGAACTCTCTTAGCCTCTGTGATTTATCTATCAGAGTCTTGGAGCTGTTCAGTGGTGGACGTGTTGGGAACGTGCGTAGACCCCGAGGATCTGGTGACTCTGACTCTCCAACACTACAGAAGGGATGTCCCAGAAAGAATGCGATTAACTATGGCAGGATATCACCAAATTGCATTGAATTACTGCCTGGCAAGTGACATCTTATAAGCTGATGACAGGATGGTATTACACCACAAGGTGCTTGTACACTATCTACCTCTCTACATCTCTGCCGTGTTTGTGCTGCAACGTAGCACAAGGCGTCTTCCTTCACACTTGGTGGTCTTGCCCCCTTATTGCAATTTACTTCAGAGAAATTCTGAGCCACACCAAGGGTGTCATTGGCTTCCCACTCCTGAAGTTCCCACCCTGGTGATACTTGGCATTTGGCCCCAGACACTTAAAGCTAGGACGCATGATTAATAGCTACTGATAGCTCAGATGTTAGGTGCTGCTAAGCAACTTATCGTACTTCACTGGAAAACATCTGTAGCCCCGCCTGTAGACCAGTGGCTCACACATCTGTGGTATGTATTGGCTATGGAACACCTATCTCATAGGGTAGTCCTAATGGACATCAAATTTACCTATATTTGGCAACCCATGACAAACTAGTTTACAGGTTTGGATCATCTCTGTTTTACCCCAACCAGACTTAAAGCACTACAACTGTTTGATTGGTACTTCCTACGCCTTACCATAGCAAATTATCCATTGGATATCCTGCTACCTAAGTAGCTTACTATTGCTTACACCTCCATGTTTGAGTTTCCCGACCCATCCACCCAAAGGGTGTCCCCCTTGTCATTCTCACCTCCCGGCCCACTCTTGGTTGTTGACAACCTAATTTACTGTCTTTTTTTTTTTTACTTATACTATTTGGTATGGTTTACCTTGTTATTTATGCAGGAACATTGCGTGTACAAGTTGCCTATGTAATGCCATTGCTTTAATGATCAATGCCTCCTCTATAGGCCCACCTTTGGGGTTCGGTATGCTGTATCTTTGTATTCTCTTCTCATTAACCCTTTCTGTTCTCTGTTGATTCATGCTGGCGCTTCTCAGTGCATTCATCGGCTATAGTCTTTTTTTTATTCTGAATTAAAATATTTCAATAAAAAAATTCCTAGTAAAATAAAAAGAATAAACCACAGCATTTTGTAATAAGTACTTTACTTGTAGCATGCTAACCCTGCACACTTTGTTTAAGATAGGAGTCAGATTAATACATATAAATACATGTTCTAAACTTAGATTGTGTTATTGAGTGAACAGCACAAACTGATATTGCCATTGTCGGGTCCAATCCAGGCCATATTACTTCACAACAACTTTTTTCCCCAAGCAAATTGATCTTTGATGTTCCTGTAAGCAAAAAAGCTGAGGAAAGCCCTTAATATAAAATGTATTTCCATTTTCAAATTTCAAAACATGCCCAATGCATTTGGGGTTACCATTTTTCTGGGAACAAAAGGGCAGATGTACGTAGTTTTTTTGTGCTCCCAAACAGCCCAGTTTGCAGAATCAGGCCGTTGGTGAATGCCAAAAAGCCTTTCTGCATGTACAAACCCTTATGCGAT
Source organism: Pleurodeles waltl (assembly GCF_031143425.1). Classification (NCBI taxonomy): domain Eukaryota; kingdom Metazoa; phylum Chordata; class Amphibia; order Caudata; family Salamandridae; genus Pleurodeles; species Pleurodeles waltl. The sequence continues at coordinate 139,088,529 of NC_090440.1, forward strand.
TCAATAACCCATTCCTGAATCACAAAACAGGTTTGAGATTCGGTATTAAGAAGGTGCGTGCTAAGGGCATTCTGTCCTAATGGCGACTCGCGGGGGATGTAAGAATGATTTGCAACCGAAATTAGGTCACAAAACAATTGCAGTTTACCACCGACTTCAAGTTGGTGGTGACCCATTCACAAATTGGAAGGGGGACCTCTTTCCCTTTGTGAATGTGAGTGCAAACATTTTTGAAGAGCAAACAGTGGTCCCACAGACTACGACCTACTCTGAGAAAATGAAAATAAATCGTTTCAGTTATTTTTTTGAACTGCATTCCATATTCCTTTAAGGAAAACATGCTGCATTTTAAAAAAAATAGCTTTATTTAAAAAGCAATCACAGACGTGGGGGTCTGCTGAACCCAGCAGACCACCATTCCTGTGATTTTTGGCCATTCCTAATGGGTCACACATTGTGACCTACCTCATGATTATTGATGAGATTGGTCCATTTGTGACCCACTGGGAATCGCTAAATGTATTTGAGACACATTAGTACATCGCTGTTTATGATTTCATAATTGTGAATCGCAAAAATTTGCACTTAGGAAATGACAAATAGAAAGCTACATACATCTGGCCCAAAATTACACATTGTTTATCTGGACAGGTGGCTTTCAGAAGAAACCATGCCTTAGAAGTGAGGGAGAAATGTGCTGAACTGGACTTCTTCAGTAATTCCTCATATATTAGTGTACCCTCAAGCCCCAACCTGAATTAGGCCTGATTTTCCCCATCCCTGTCTCTTCCAGTTGCCATGTCACTGGTAAATATGGTGGTGGACAAGCCTTTTTTACTGTTTTGTTTGTATTGGGGAACTAATACTCAAGTAGTAAGCATTACTCAAAAAGTTACCAATATTCTGAGATCTTGGGAGCAGTACATGTTGAGGTCCTAAAACACAACACAGAGGTTGCGCCATGAATGTACCATGTTGTGTGGCGCAAGCATAGCACAACCCTTTTGTAAATATGCCCCATCATTTGCAAGTTGAACATAAAGATTATAGCAACACAGATGACACCTTTGTTGGCAGGATTTGCACAATAACATTTTCAGTATGAAAAAAGTTTGGATCCACATCTGCCTGACCCAATCTAGACTCATTTTTGTGACTTCCTCACTTGTCATTGTTAACCTCCTAGCGGCATACGCTTTACACACTTTTCCTCCATTTTGTTGTATTCATTCTTTCTATTATGTCATCACATATATTGCATTTCTTCATCTTGCAATAGCTTAATTTTCATGTTTCTTCTTTCCTAATTTTGTGCCATCTCATTTCACATTACCCTTTTTTCAGGGCAACATCTCTTCATGTTTTAAAATCTTTTGAGCCCAATCCATAAAATGACAGTGTATAATTTGTGCACTAGAAATCCTCTCCTAATGCAAACATACAGTGCAAATTACAGTTCACTGGCTTCCATTTAGTATTATATTTATGACCTAACCAAGGCACACAAAATCTACTTTTTTCCACATTTGCGCTCCTGATTTGGACTGGATCCAAATGGACATCACCTGCATTGAGGTGCCACTGGACCTCTGAGGACATACAACACTGACATCACCAGAGTCGAAGGTAGAGATTTTCCATGAACTGATTACAAGACCCACGCAGAAATATACATGCCACAGGTATGTTTTTAAAGACCTCTGACATGTATATGACAGGACCACATTTGTGTCAGAGATTGATGGAGACACACCGGTGCACAAAACATATCGCATACATACACAATTGTTATTGTGGTGTCTGTATTCATGGGCAAATAAATTCTAGGATCACAATAACGATAGAATCGCGCTCTTCACCATATCTATGTGTGCAAACTGCAAGTGAACCTGTACCTGTGATACTGTGAGTCCAGTTGTGTAGGTGAGTCAGTACGTGTGTGTGTCTGTGAGATTGGATTGGCTGGTTGAGGTGGAAGGAGCTGGAGTGGGTGATGGGATTGTGTCTGTATGTGTGCCATATGCATGTGGATCTGATGTCTGATATGCTTTCTGGGTTGTGTGTTGTGTTGCTGTGTGCAACATTCATGAGTGTGCCATGGTTGTGATGTGTCCAATTGTGCTTTTGTGTGTGTGTGTTTGTGTAGATGGGTTTGTCATTGTGTTAGTTGTTGTGGTTGTGTTGTATGTGCGTGTATGTGTGTGTAGTATCAATGTTGTAAGTGTGTTGTGTCATGGATGTATGGCAATATGTGGTTTCTGCATGTAGATGTCATGATGTCATGTTAAGGTGGAATGGGAATGGGTAATAGGGTGTATGCTGTGTGTTGTGTCGTGTGTTGTGCAGTTGGACACATATGGCCAAGGTACAGTGTGTGTATGTCACTTACCTTGATGCAATTGCCACTGCCATTATTTGGTGTCCAGTGGTTCCCACGATGGGCTCCCACCATCAGCAATCTGCTCCCAGTACACCCCCTGCAGAACTGCAACATCCCAATAGGGTCGCCAGTCTGACGGCTAAGTAGAGCACTCTGTTGTGGGGGTCTGCGGCTCAGCTGCAATACATATGAATACAGTGGGTAGAACACCGTTGATGGTGTATTTGACTTCACCGCTGCAGCAGATTGGCAGTAATACCACCAAGATATAAATCAGGCCCTTAGTCTTTTTTGCAAAAAATAATTGAAAAAAGTATAGGAGGACAGGGTAGGAACAGAAGTCAGAATTTGCACTTATTTGGGGTGGGAGCAGGTGATGGGCCCCCTCCCTGAGCTGAATAGTGGGACCCCATCCAGTGGGGCCTGACACATATATTGGAAGGGGAGAGAGTGCTAAGCCTTCTCCCATTGCCTCACTGAGGCCCAATAAACTCATTCCAAGGGCTGATTTTAATCCCATAAACTCTAACATTATTTGTAGCCTGCATTTTATTTCTCAAGTTCCTGAAATTTTTATTTTTTTATATTCTGACATCAGTGTCAGCTATCTCCTTCTTTGTCATCTGACAAATATTTGTTGCAATCAAATACAGCTCATTAGTTACCAGAGCTCTGTACTCTTCATGGTTTATGGCAAAACAAACAAGTGGCTGGCTAATGAGAATCAGAGTGGGCTGTCAGAATTTGTAGAACTTTAATATGCTGGATTTGCTTCTATGCTCATGTCACAATTCTCAGTATTTATTGTGTAGTATTTGGCTCCAAAATGTTTTCAGAATTTTTTGAGGATCACACAATGACTGTGTGGCACCATGAGAATTAGAACATTGAACACTGCACATACTAGATTTCTGGGGAGGTTAACAGCGGTGCTACCAATTAACCAATATGTGTCATTGAGTTTTGGAATGTACTGCCAGACCCTCTAATAGTGAGATATAATGAGGTTGTCTGAGCCCTAAACCCCTATCTCCAATCCCGCCATCGACATGGCTGACGATTGCTAGCGGAGTCGGCAGGACTTAGGCGCCGCCCGCCAGACTTCCCCCTCCGAAATACCGCTCCGCGGTCGAAAGACCGCGGAGGGTATTCTAAGTTTTTCCCTGGGCTGGCGGGCGGTCGCCAAAAGACCGCCCTCCAGCCCAGGGAAAAACTCCCTTCCCACAAGGATGCCGGCTCGTAATCGAGCCGGCGGAGTGGGAAGGTGCGACGGGTGCTGTTGCACCCGTCGCGTATTTCACTGTCTGCCAAGCAGACAGTGAAATACTTGTAGGGGCCCTCTTACGGGGGCCCCTGCAGTGCCCATGCCAGTGGCATGGGCACTGCAGGGGCCCCCAGGGGCCCCGCGACCCCCCCTACCGCCATCCGGTTCCCGGCGGGCGGACCGCCGGGAACTGGATGGCGGTAGGGGGGGTCGGAATCCCCTCGGCGGCGCAGCTAGCTGCGCCGCCTTGGAGGATTCAATAGGGCGGCGGTACACTGGCGGGAGACCGCCAGTGTTGCCGGTCTGACCGCGGCTTTACCGCCGCGGTCAGAATGCCCTGCGGGGCACCGCCGGCCTGTCGGCGGTGCTCTCGCCGACCCTGGCCCCGGCGGTCTAAGACCGCCGGGGTCAGAATCACCCCCTTAGTCAGTCTTTCACCTATGGTATCGCCAACATCTAAATTGGGCGGGTGGACCCCCAAGTTGGTGGTCGGGTTATCTGATGAAAAACGGGCAGTGATGCATTATCAACAATATCTAACTCAGGCCCTAAGTTCCTGGCATCCTGTAAGAGTTGCTGCAATATTTTCTTTCATAGAAGGGGAAAAAACACCCTAGGCCAATCAGAACACTGGCCAGGATTTAAGAGGGCCTAGCGCCTCCTTGTGCCACATTAATATCATTTTTTTACACTAATGTGGCCCAATGAGACCTAAATCACTGCACCAGATTCACAAAGTGGTGCAATGCATGCATTACGCCACTTTGTGACCCATTGTGCCACAATATGACTGTGTCCGGCATAATGTATTCAAGGGGGACGTTCCCCATTAGGGGGACCAAAAACATGGCGCAAAGAAATCTAAAATATTTCTTAGTGTAATTTTTTTGTCATTTCTAATTCCTGCTCAGAGCAGGCCCTGGGAAGGGGGCTGCAAGTGCCTGACCCCTTATATTTTTGCCATCGGGATTTCGGGTCCGGGGCACATAAAGGCTTGGTGATAAGGGGCCAAAAGCCTCCCCTCACCCATTTTTTATTGTATTTGGCCCTGTGTGTTGTGGTCCCTGGGGACTACTTATGCTCAGGGAGGGGGGCTGTGTGCCCTCCTCCCCTGCTTAATTATAATTAGCCCAGGGAGTGGGGTCCCCACAGCCAATTAAGGTTTGAGCAAGGGACTGCATACCTCTCTCCCCTTAATATATATGTATTGGCTCCATAGGATGGGGTCCCTATGGCCGAAGGCCAACCCTATGCTAAAGGTTGTGTGTGGTGTGAGGTTGGCAGATTGCTGCAGTTTTGGCTACAGGTCCCAGTGGCTGGCCAAGCCCTGTGGCCAACTCCCCATTGTGCAAAGCCAAAGGATGTGCACAGCTTGGAGTTGGCTGCTTTTGGGGAGTTAGAAGCAGGGGTTGACTGCAACACAGACCCTACGGTTATTTCATGCTATGCAGATCAAAGGCTGTGCTTCATGTGGCTTTGGCTGCCATCGGGTGACTGCCTAGAAGGAGTTAGATGCAGGGTTTGGCTGCAAGGCACAGCTTGCAGCAAACCGCATGCTGCATTTGTGTGTGCCATGAGGTAGGCTGTCTGTGGGGGTTGACTGCCCCAGGGTACTTGGCTACAGGGTCTGTACACAGGCCAGGTCGTGTTCCCAACCCCCTTATGTGCACAGTCAAAAGGCTGTGCACAGTGTGGGCTTGGCTGTCTGTGGAGGGTTTACTAGGATTTATTGCAGAGCCTGGCAGGAGGCCAGGCACTGTGGACAGCCCCCTGCCATTCATGACCTTCCGGTTGGCTTTAGGCATGGTAATAAATTATTACTTTACATTAAAAAATCAAAACATTCACTAAACAAATAAAACTTAAAGTCAAGTTATAGTGAGGTGTGAAAAAACGTCTGTTTTTGTTGAAAAAGAAACCTTAGAAATTGTTATAGTTAGGTGAATTTGTCAGTGACAACATTAACATTTTGAACTAAAATAAAACGTAGACATTGACCAGATATAGTTAGCAGATAGTGATTTATGACATCACTGATGACTTGCTCAGGTAACTATAACTCGTGCCTATGCCATGCACAGTTTTCTCATCAATAATTTCATTGCAAATTTTGAAGTGATATTAGCAGTGATGTTATAGAATATTTCATGAGTGATTTAATATGTGGGGTAAATAGCAGTGCATGGCGAGGGCATGAGTTAAGGTTACCTTGGGACACTAGTTATAGTTACTTTATATAACTATATGAGTAGTGTATTTTTGTTGTTTTTTAGTTTAAAACATTACATTGTCACTGAACATTTAAAATAACTATAATGTTATTTTAACTTTTTACAGTGAATTTTTAATGTAAAGTGATATCTTATTACCATATATAAATCAACCCACCCACCACATTTAGTCGACTCCTCTGAAGGCAGTCAACAAAATGCTGAGAAAGGCCTTCTGATTTGTGTAGAGAGCTATTGGCCACAGTCCTAGCCTGTGGCCAATCCCTCACAGGCAGCCAACCCTACACTATGGATAGCCTTTTGTGATGCAACATAGGGTTTGCCTTTGGACCCTAGGAACCCAATCCTTGGGGCCAAAACACACACATATATCTTAGGGGAAGGGGGCATGCAGTATCCTGTCCCAAGCCTTTATAAATCCTAGGGAAACCCATACCCCAGAGCCAAATTGAACATAAAGGGGAGGAGGCCATGTGGCCCACCTCCTCAAGCCTTAAATGGCCCTGGTGACCCCATCCCCTAGGGCCAAATTCTAAGGGGTTGGGGGAATGAAGCCATCCTCCCTGAACCTTGTCAGGCCCTGGGGATCCCTTCCCCCAGGTCAAAGCTAATAAAGACGAAGAAGGGCCATACAGACCCCATACATGAAATTTATTAAGCTCTGGGGGACCCCACCCCCAGCCCAAATACAATTAAACAGGAGAGGGGCCATGCAGGGCCCCTCCTGAGCCTTTATAGGCCCCATGGGCAAATCTTATTTTAAAAGAGAGCAGGGCACACAGCTCCCCTGAGCATTAGTAAGCTCAAACCTTTGGACCACATCCCCTGGGGCTGAGTAAATAATAAAGGGATAAAATTAGTGGGGTGTAAACATAAAGACATGTGTTATTAGCCTGGCGAGTTTGATGTTTTTGGTATCACAGATCTAGGTCTTATGTTTGTGGGTTATCCAGCCATTAAAATGTTGGTGAGCAAAAGAATGATAGGTGGTCACTGGGATAAAGTCAGCAGCAAACAGGATGCCTTCTTTAAGAATTAAGAAATGGAGTATGACACCTTTCATATGAAAAAAACGCCTTGCAATGTGCAGTCAGATCATTGTTAAAGAGGAAGTGAGAGATATGTGTTTCTGGGTAGCTAGCATCACACATTAAAATACTGTTTAAATATGGTACTTATTGAGCATAAATGTGCTTCATACAGTGTTCAACAAAATGGAAGTAGCATCAAGAAAGTTCCAGTACCCTGTGTTGGAGAGAAAATTAAATGTGAAGAAATGACTCTACATCAGACATCAGTAGAAAACAATATACAATTATATGTGGTCAAAGAACAATTTAGGCCTAAAATCCAAGCTGATACTGGAGAGTTGAAGAGTTCAGAATGCATGACTAGCAAGGTCTTCGTTAAAGGAAAATCTGTGTTTGTGAGGTTGAATGAATTTATTGTCTTAGCACACGTGCACATATTCGGCTGTCCCAATATATTAAAAGCATGATTGAAGAATAGGAGCAGGAGATTAAATTAGCCAAGGGTAAACATAATGCGATAAGAGGTCTTTGGAGCAGAGCAATAAATCAATCACCCAAATACACATGCATTCAAGAGTAGTTTGTTAAGCATTGTTATAACTGCAATAAAAAATGTGTAGGAAATAGGTTAAATGTTTAGGTACACGTGACATTTTGCAACAAACATGTAACTTATAAGTAACATAATATTTGACCTTTTGTAATAAACGTTGTTTGTGTTACTATGTAAGTGGTTGCCTGTGAATGTGCAAATTGACACCAGCTGTTTATCTGTATGGAGATAGCTACACTTCCTGCTGCAGAAGTAAAAAGCTGGGTTTTCCTTTCCGAGAGGAGTCTTGTATTTTTCTTTATCATAAGTTTCCACGCAACATTTGGAGAACCAGCATAGGAGCAACCTCCGACCCTGCTTGCAGGTAGGTCTCTCCCCGCCTTGCCCTCCACGCCACCTCCTTCTCCCGTACTCTCTCTTTCCAAACCCTGCCGCTGCGTCCCCTGCGGCCCCTCCCACCTCCCCCTCCTTTCTCTCACCGTTCTTCTCTCTCCAAACCCTGCCGCTGCGTCCCCTGCGTCCCCTCCCAGCTCCCCCCTCCTTTCTCTCACCGTTCTTCTCTCTCCAAAACCCCACCGCTGCGTCCCCTGCGGCCCCTCCCGCCTCCCCCTCCTTTCTCTCACTGTTCTTCTCTCTCTAAAACCCCGCCACTGCGTCCCCCGCGGCCCCTCCCACCTCCCCCCTCCTTTCTCTCACTGTTCTTCTCTCTCCAAACCCCGCCGCTGCTTCCCCTGCGGCCCCACCCCTAGCCCTCTCATAAGACAGGCCCTCCCGCCTCCCAGCTGCCACTCCCACCCTCCCCTCCTCTTATGACAGCCATGGCGCGGCAGCGCCCGCGCCCGTCCGTGCCCGTCCGTGCCTGGACCGCGCCCAGCGCCAGAACCCCTGGCCCTCCCAGGCACACCTACTCCCCCCTCACCCTCCACTCTCTCAACCCAGGCCCCCACCCCACATGCACCACATCTAGCCCCACACACACTCATGGCCCCTTCACCTGCTACATCTGCCACTTCTCCTGCTCGTCATCCCTCACACCACACACCAACCATAGCAACCCCACCCTCAACAGACACAACACCCCCAACACAAAACTCACCCACCCTGCCCCCACCAACCAACCCCGCAGCACACCAGCCCACAACCAGAACACACCTCGCAACAACACCCTCACGCACCACACCAACGTCACCCACCACAACCACCTGAACTGCCTACTACTCAACATCCACTCCCTTCACAAACATGCCATAGAACTCTGGGACCTCATCACTACACACTCACCTGACATCGCCTTCCTCACGGAAACCTGGACCAACCTCTCCTCAGAACCCAACATAGCCATAGCCACCCCCAACGGATACAAACTCCAACGCAAAGAGGCTGAGGCATCGCCATCCTACACAGAGACACCATCAAAGTCACCACCAGCTCCCAGAGACACTATCGGCAACACTGAACACATGCACTTTCTCGTCCACATGAACAACAACTCCACCCTCAGAGGTACTCTAGTCTACAGACCACCCGGACCACGCCCCGCCTTCTGTGACACCATCGCAGACAGCATCAGCCCGTACGCCCTCACCTCCACAGACTACATCATCCTCGGTGATTTCAACTTTCACTTAATAAACCCACAAGACCACAACACTACCTCCATCATAGACAACCTAAACAACCTCGGACTCAAACAACTGGTCACCGCACCCATCCACTCAGCAGGACATACGCTGGACAGACCACCGCTGCGTCTACTTCTCCTTCACCAAACCCCCGCACACTACCACCAACACACCACACCCTACCGCATGTGGGACAAGATCCCCACAGAACGACTAAACTCCCAACTGGCCCATAACCCCCCCCACACCAACAACCCCAATGCAGGAGCACACAACCTCTCCAATTGGATCACTACCTGCGCAGACACACTAGCACCCCTCAGAAGACACATCACCACCCGCAACATCAAGAACGCCTCATGGTTCACCCCTAAACTCCACGACTCCAAGCGCAAATGGCGACAAGCTGAGAAAATATGGAGACTAGAACCCTCCTCAACCAACTTCTCCACACTCAAAACCAAAATTCTCACCCATCACCAACTCATACGCACCGCTAAAAGAGTTCACTACAAGACACGCCTTGACAACAACTCCCAAAACAGCAAAGAACTCTTCACCATCATCAACGAACGTGCCAAACCCAAAGCCAGCAACATAGACCCCACACACACACACACACAGCCCCTATGTGACGCCCTTTCCAACCACTTCCTCCACAAAATCCTGGACATCCACAACAGCTTCACATCATACACACCCACCACACATACCCCTCTCCCACCCAACTCAACCCTCCCTCAAGACCCGCCCACCACACTATCCACATGGACCCCTACCATACACGAAGAAACAGAAAAAAACCATGAACTCCATCCACTCCGGTTCCCCCTCCGACCCCTGTCCACACCACATCTACAACAAAGCTAGCCCTACCATCTCCCCCATACTCTACAACATAATCAACTCCTCTTTTGACTCCGCCACCTACCCAAACCCCTGGAAGCACGCAGAAATGACTGCTCTCCTAAAAAAAAAAAAAGCCGACCCGGAGATCCTCTCCAGCTACTGCCCCATCTCCCTCCTCCCGTTCCCCGCCAAGGTTGCAGAGAAATTAGTCAACACTCGCCTATCCTACTTCCTCGAAGAAACCAACACCCTTGACCCCTCACAATCTGGGTTCCGCAAGAACCACAGCACAGAAACTGCCCTCATTGCATGCACTCACGACATTAGGACCAAAGTCGACAAAGGCAAGACCGTCACACTCATCCTCCTTGACCTCTCCGCAGCTTTTGACACCATCTGCCACCACACACTCCGCACACGCCTCCACAACATAGGAATCCGCCACAAAGCCTTAGACTGCCTCTCCTCCTTCCGCACCGACCGAACCCAGAAAGTCCGCCTCCCGCCCTTCCACTCCAACACTACCAAGATCACCTGCGGAGTCCCCAAGGGTCCTTTCTCAGCCCCACACTCTTCAACATCTACATGATCCCCCTAGCCAACATTCTCTGAGCACACGGAATCACCATCCTCTCATATGCAAATGACACCCAACTCATCCTCTCCCTCACCCGCAACCCCACCACCGCCAAAACCAACCTACACACCACTCTCCTAGACACCGCCAACTGGATGACCACCAACCATCTCAAGCTCAACTCAAACAAAACCGAAGTCATCATCTTCGGTCCCAACAAAACCACATGGAAAGCCTTCTGGTGGCCCCCCGCCCTAGGCCCCGCACCCACCCCCGCAACCCACGCACGCAACCTCGGCATCATCCTCGACCCCGCCCTCTCCATGACACAGCAAATCAATGCTCTAACCTCCTCCTGCTTCCACACACTCCGCACTCTAAAAAAATCCTTCAAATGGATCCCCCCAGAGACCAGAAAGACAGTCACCCACGCACTCATCAGCAGCAGACTGGACTACGGCAACGCCCTCTATGCCGGCACCACACTCAAACTCAAACGCAAACTCCAAAGAATCCAGAACACAGCTGCGCGCCTCGTCCCTGGCCTCCCCCGACACGAACGAATCTTACCACACCTCAAATCCCTACACTGGCTCCCCATAGACAAGAGAACCACATTAAAGATCCTCATCCACGCACACAAATCCCTCCACAACACCGGCCCAACCTACCTCAATGAAAGAGTAAACTTCCACACTCCCACACGCAACCTCCGGTCAGCCGACCTCGCCCTAGCCACAGTCCCCCGCATCCAGCACACAACCACAGGAGGCAGGTCTTTCTCCTACCTTGCCCCCAAAACCTGGAACTCCCTCCCCACCGACCTTCGCAAAACCAAAGACCTACTAGTCTTCAGAAAGAACCTCAAGGCTTGGCTGTTCGACCAGTGACCCTCCCTGGCCCGCCCCTCCCTCCCCCAGCGCCTTGAGACCCTCACGGGTGAGTAGCGCACTCTACAAATTTCTTTGATTGATTAATTGATTGATAGGAGTCCCTTTTGCCCTCAATTGACTGCTGCCACTGGAATACCGCCTACCCCCAGTGCATAGATCATTGCACATCTTTGATGAGTTAAGCAGACACCATGTTCTCTAAAGTTCTGCCTATTTAAGGGATGGGCAGGACCCAGTGATTGCCATCTTTAAGATGAGGACAATGCAGACTTTCCATATTTTTTGTATACTGTATGTCTTGTCTCTCTGGCAAAGATAAACATAGATATAATATAAATATAAGGATATAAGGTTATCACATACAAGATTGTGTACATGTGTTGCACAATATTAAGTTAAGATGCTGCATAGTCAGTACAGTGTTTATCCCAATATAAAGATTTGAAGTGGTCAATGTGGATGGTTCGAAGTTGGGTTTCCAAAGATGTGTTCTAATATTTTGACATAAAGGGATGGCTGAAAGGCCCACGTCATTAAACTTTACCTCCAAATACAATCTAAACACCTGAATTACTATTCTGGACCTAATGTCCAGAAGTCATTCTATGGTCTATGAGATGCATGGTTTGGGGGTTATCCTCTCATGAGTGCGAAGGTGAGTAGCCAGTTGCTGCAAACAGTATTTACTATTTGGAGTCAATAGAACTGTGATTAACTTTTAGAAGTAATTGAAGCGTTCATATTTTTTTTAAAACATATATTTTGAGTGTGTGTGTATACATGAAAATAGGAATATCGCCACAGAGTGATGTTGTTGTATAATATTGCTTTGTGCTGCTATGATGTATAATGTTTAACATATGACTGAAAAGACAAATTGATAGGTTTCTATGCAAATGATACTAGATGGAATGACTATGTAGACAGGGCTGTTAGTATGGCATGTTGGGCAGTATCCCAAAAAAGAGATGAGGATTTTAGAAGGACTGAAGATAATTTACCACCCTGGCAGAAGGAGAAGGGGAATGTAACAGTTTTGCTAGGAAGCATCCAGGAATGGTTATTACGAAGTGAGGACAGAAGGGATACGAGAGAAAGAAGGAGAAAAGGATATTATGATAATCTTTCAGGCCAGATTTCAGGACGTTTTGGGAGGATGATAGATAGAGTAGAGTCAATACATAGGTGTGAAATACTTTGATCTCTAGAAGCTAGGGTGTTTACATATGTTATTAGTAGTCAAGAAAAAACCCTTATTGATCTTGAACATACAAAGGGGGCGATGGGATTCCCTAATTGCACTGGCACTAGAGAATGAGAGCAGGACATGTTCTCTAGAGCTAGAAAACAAAAGAGCTTGAGCAGTTGATGTTTCAGGGAACGCCTGGCCAGCCAGACCTGGGGATGGGATTTTGTGAAGTTGTAGGAGGATTAACATTGCATTATAAACCAATGCAGATGTGAGTGTTGCACAACACTAATCTCGCACCTAGCAAAATGGTTGCTGAAGGAGAAACTAGTTGATACAGTGTTGTACCTTATGTGGATAATTTAGCAGGGTGGACTGAAGGTTTAGCCCCAAATATGAGTCCATGACGAAGAGAAGGGTCCTTTGATCCACATGACATGCATATGCTGTGGATTGTATTCAGTGGCATAACAAACCTGGAGGGGGGCCCCCTGCAAAGAACCTGGAGAGGGCCCCTTCTAGACTCACTCAGGTCCGGTATTGTGCTGAGGGTGCCCCTGGAGCTCAGGGGCCTCTCCCAACTGCCGAGGCTGCGGAGGCCTTTGTTACACCACTGGTTGTATTCTTTATGGTGAGAGAGATCCAGACTGAGATTATCCTTACATGTGGAAATGTTTGCACTTGTAGCGAAAAAATGCCAGACAGCACAACCCCAAATGTTCTGTCTCTCCCATTTATCAGATGCCCCTGATACGTAAGAAATCAGGGGCACTTCATATGCTTCATGGCCACAACCGGACAAAGAGAATCTTAAAAAGCTGTTACTGCCACTTATAGAGTGAGCAGGGAAATGGATTAGGTCAGATCACTAACAAAATATCAAAAACCTAAATAATGCGAGACATAAATATTATGTCAAAAATATCTTGCACAAAAATATCAGTTTTCCTATACTTATAATTGGAAATACAAAAATATCGACTAAAATATAATTTTACACTAATATCAAAATAATAGACAAAGATATTTTTTGTAAATATATATTGTTAAAGATTAAGATTATTAACATTTAACAACAATATAATGTTAATTAAATATATTTAAAGAATGTAAAGAATATATATAAACATATACTTATTTAAACAAACACACTTTTGTATGTATGTGTGTGTGTGTATTTATTTACACACGTACAATGTAAAATTATTATTAAAATAATTGCACTTTATACTAGATTTAATATATTTTTATACTATATAATACAAATATATATATATATATATATACATATATATATACTAAAAACTATAACAAATCATTTAGAAAAAAAATAAAAACATACAAATGTATTTACAAAAAAAATATATAAAAAATCCATTTTACAAAAAATGTATTATATATTATGAATATCACTGATTAAAAATGTAATTTAAAATATACAAAAACATATTATTAATAAGAATAAGAATAACATTTTAAATAATATTTAAAAAACTATTAATTTTGAAGAATAATACACATAATATTCCTACTCCACTCTGCAACAGCAGGGAAAGTGATGGACTCAGGAGGGGTAAAATTTACTATTTTCATTCCATTGGTGCAATAGTAAGGATAGCCTTGGCCTCCGGAGGGGTAACATTTACTATTACCACTCCATTAAGTATATCATAGGGCAATAATTGGTATCAGGAGGGGTCAAATGTAATACTCCCACTCCACCCTGTGCAACAGTAGGAAAAGCATTCCCACTCCACTTGGTGCAACAGTAGGGAAAGTGTTGAGGTTGGGAGGGATAAAACTTACTATTCCCATCCCAGTCGGTACAACAGTAGGGATAGCCTTAGACTAAAATTTAGTATTAATACTCCAGTCAATGCAACAGTAGGGTAAGAATTGGAATCAGCAGGGGTAAACTGTAATGTTCCCACTCCACGCTGTGCAACAGTAGGGAAAGTGTTAGACTCAGCAGGGGTAAAATGTACTAATCCCACTCCAACAACAAGCAACAGTAGTGAAAGCATTGAACTCAGGAGGGGTAACATTTACTATTCCCACTCCAGTGTGTGTAAAAGTAGGGAAAACATTGAATTCAGGAGGGGTAAAATGTACTATTCCCACACCAGTCACACAACAGTAAGGAAAGTGTTGGACTTTAGAAAGGTAAAATAAAAAGTAATTTTCCCACTCCAGTCAGTACAATAGTAGGGGAAGCATTGTATTCAGGAGAGGTAAAATGTATTATTCCTACTCCAGTCTGTGCAGCAGTTGGGAAAGCATTGGACTCAGAAGGGGTAAAATGTACTCTTTCTGCTCCAGTTGGTACAACAGTAGGGAAAGCGTTGGACCCAGGAGGAGTAAAATATACTATTCTCACACCAGTCAGTGGAACAGTAGGGAAAGTGTTGGACTGAAAAGGGGTAAAATTAGCTATTCCCACTCTAGTCAGTACAACAGTAGAGAAAACATTGGACTCAGAAGGAGTAACATTTTATATTCCAACTCCATTGTGTACAACAGTAGGAAAAGCATTGGACTCAGAAGGGGTAAAATGTACCACTCCTGTTCCAGATGTTGCAACAGGAGGGAAAGCGTGAGACTCAGAAGGGGTAAAGATTCCTATTCCCACTCCAATTGGTGCACAGTAAGGAACGTGTTGGACTATGGAATGGTAAAATGTACTATTCCCACTCCAGTCAGTGCAACAGTATGGAAAGTGTTGGACTCAGAAGGGGTAAAAGTTACTGTTCCCACTCCAGTCTGTACAACAGTAGAGAAAGTACTGGACTCAAGAGAGGTCAAATATAATATTCCCACTCCAGTGTGTGTAACAGGAGGGAAATCATTGGATTCAGGAGGGGTAAAATATACCATTCCCACTCCAGCTGGTGCAACAGTAGGGAAAGCGTGGGACTCAAAAGGGGTAAAACTTACTATTCCCACTCCAATCTGTGCAAAAGTAGGGAAAGCGTTGGTCTCAGGAGGGGTAAAAAAATAAATATTTTGCCTGAACACTGATTAGGTCCTTTGAAAAGCAATCTGCAGGTAACACCCTGGCAGTAGGTGTAATAAAGGGGCTCATTTTGAGTTTGGAGGACGGGAAAGCCCGTCCTCCAAACTACCGACAGTGTGGCCGCTGCATTCATGGTGACCACCCCGCAAGACCTGTTAGGAGTTTTCTGCCTAGCGGGAACCAGGCTACAGCATTGTTTCCGGCTTGTAACTGGCCTGCAACAATGATGTAGCCCACAGGGCACACCAGCACCCTCACAACATTCACTGACTGCTAGGAAGACAATGAACATTGCAACGGTGCTGGGCAGGGGGGCCGCTGCATTGCCCATGGCAAATGCAGGGGCTCCCGTGTGGCTCCTTGCACCTGTTCTCCGCCAGCCTTTAAATCTTTAATGGCGGTGAAAAAGGTTGTAATCTGCAGGGCCCCTGGCCTGGCTGATTACGATTGCCATCACCACCAGGCCATTGGGATCATAGATCCTGGGAGGGCTGGCGGAACCCTGGCGGTCTGACCACCAGGGTTGTTATGTGGTGGTTGGGCAGCCACAACAACGGGGGTCCTGACCACCAGTACAAGGCTGGCGGTCTGAAGAACTTGAACCTCATAATGAGGCCCAAAGAGTTTACTTATCTCTCTTATAAGAGATGAATGGGGTATTGGTTTTCAGAAAGCTGGAGTGAGAAATACTATCCTCACTGAAACTGGATATGATGGTTTCCCATGCAATTTTGTTTGTATAGTAGTTTGGGATCAGGTGAGAAAAATGTATCCTAACAGGCCAGACATTGGGTCCCTCATGGCTCAATCAATGCAGCCAAATGAGGATACCACTCAGTTTCTCAGCAGGATGAAAGAAAAGTGGACTCAATAAGTAGGTCAGGACTCGGAGGTAACATGGGGGGAATTCTGTGCTGGTTTACAACATAGTGAAAAAGGGTTTACCCTTTGATATACAAGACAACCTTGAATATAGTGGTTTCAGAAGCCAAGCCCTGGACAGAGATCCAGGCACATATAATCAATTTTTGTAAAAAGAAGCAGGAGGAGGTGACAGAGAAAGCAGCAGCCAAGTCAATGGATCAAATGTTGGCAATGAAAGGAGCAGTGCAAGGAGTTGTAGTAGCAGGTACCACTCAGATGTCTGCAATGTCTATGGGATCCGTCCCAGGGGAAACCCAAAACACTACCCACAACAGCAGGATAATATAAGGGCACAAGGAAGTAGCAGAGGAGGATGAGGAGGAATAGGAAGAGGCAGGATAGCCCCCCCAAAGGATGAACAAAATATGTAATTACGGTCGCGGATATGGACATTTCATTAGAGATTGCAAGACTAAGATTTTGCATGAGCAAAATGAAAGGACAGGTGTTTACAATGAGCCAGGAAATACAGTAGTGCAGTCACAGTCAAACGCATAAATAATATGTGTACCTCAGACGCCATCACAAAATGTAACCAACAGTAACCAGCAATGCCTCAGGTGCAACAAATGCCACAGCAGCAAAGATACCTAGCACCCCCAAAGGTAACTCCACCTCAGTGTGGACAGGGTGGTGTGATTGTGAGAGGAGAAAATCCTTTCCAGACAAATGATGTGGGAGTATACACACAATGAAGGTGCCCACAGACTTTTTCCTAGTGTCCAGTTTTGTCAGTGACACATAGGCCGGATCTTGTATTAGAGAGGGAGACCTTCCAATTTCTAATAGATCAATGGACACACAAGGATTTTCTGGGCAGTAATGAGAGTTCCATTTAGCAAATCAGTGGACATGAAAATAGGAGGGGGATACATTGAGTTCTGTTTACTGTTCTTTCCAGCTGCCCCAAATAATTTATTTGGGAGAGATCTTATTGCCAAATTGAAAATTATGGAAATGTGACTTGTTCTACTCCTGGTGTTCCACCCTCCAAAATAATGGTTGTAACAGTAGATTCTTCTACTGGAGATCAAATCAGAGCTCGACCCACTAATATAGAAGCATTAATTTCATCAGTGTATACAATAATAGCAGAAACCCCAGAGTTACTGGGAAGAGAGGTCCAGTTACCTAAAAAGTTTATTTTCCGGCAACAAGGACAAGACTCTTGGATACCCAACCATGATTTGATATTAAGAATATCTGGCTTAGAGATAACATCAACCTATAGCACTCTGATAGCCAGTGATTATAACCATGTCTTGTGGGCATGTGTTATATTAATTGAGCCAGATAAAATGGTTTAGGGAAATATTGGATAATCAAATAATTTATGATGATTCTAAGAAAACAGTTGTAGTCTGTCACTATGACATACCGTTGAGAACTGTATTGGAAGGAGGGACACCTGCACCAGGTAGAGGTTTTGCCTCTGCCAGGGATGAATTATCAGACACCTTGTGGACTAAAGGTCTCCATGATGTAGGTCTTATTCGTGCTGCTACTCCATTTAGAATTACACTGAAGGAAAGTGCTATTCTAGCTACAGTGAGACAGTATCCTCTTTCTAAAGAAGCAGATTAGGTCATCGCCCCAATTATACAGGCATTGTTAGAGCAAGGAGTAATTTGCCCTGGAGTACCTCCTTGTAATAGTCCTATTTATCCAGTTAAGAAACTAAGGGTAATACTTGGTGTGTTGTTCAAGACCTGCACCCCTATAATGATGTAGTATCAGAATTTCCAATTGTTCCCGGCCCTTCCATCATTTTGATGAACATTCCTCAGGATGCTAAATATTTCTCTGTTATAGATCTCAAGAATGTTTTTTTTAGCATCCCTCTTCATCCAGAAAGCCATTATTTGACAGTGTTTATCTAGCATGGTACTCAGTATTTGTGTTCTCATTTACATCAAGGGTATTGTGAGTCCCCGAGCATTTTCAACAGAGTGGTTAAAAAAAATCTGTCAATCATCCACTGTGACAGTACCATGTTGCAGTATGACTACAACATATTTGTTTGCAGTCCTACAGAACAACAATGTAGGAAAGATACCATATCACTTTTGATTACTGTCATACAGAGAGGATACAAAGTAGAAAAAGGCAAAGGGCCTGATTATGAGTGTTACAGGCAGGACCGCCAACCGCCAAGCAAAAAAGGCAGACCACCAGCAACTCGGCAGCCTGGAGATAGGTGGTCCAGCCTCCAGCGCCATCAGCTTCACAGCCAACCACTGAGTATGTTACAATCACAAAGTCGCTGTGATGGTCCCCTTGTGGCGGTCAGCCAATGGTGGTTGACCAGGCTGTTCATAGATAGCAAAGCAACAGAGAACTGCACCTTGGATGAATTAAAAAACACCATAGTTGACACACATTGGCAAAGTGGACATACCTGCAAAGGATATTATGAACAGACCCATTCCCAGACCACAATCCTTTGTATTTCCTCTGCAAGACAAAAACGTCCAAGCACCTTTTTATGTAGAATACATGGATTAGGCACCTTTTTTTTCACCATCCCAAAGAACACCTGCACACACTTTTGTCCATTCACACTCTATTGCACTTCACCTGTGTAGGTCCCTGTTACCCTTACTTTTTTTTCACCATGTCACGTTCAAAGCATCCTTGTGTTTCTGAAGATGAGTTAAGAGCCATTGTGGATGCAATCATAAAACTAGAACCACAATTACTTAAAGTCCAAGTCCAGCACACTCCTCTCAATAGGAAAATAGAAATGTCGGACAATGACAGTCGACCGAGTGCATGCTGTAGGCACAATTCTGCACACATGGAGAATATTAGGAAGAGGTGGAATGACCTCAGGGGAAAGATCCAATCCTTGGTCTCCAGGCAGCAGCTGCAGGGCAAGAAGACTGGTGGTGGCCCTCCAAGTTCCCCATTAATACTCTTTCCCTAGGAGGAGAACGTCTTGGCCATCTGGCATCCTGAAGGCTTTCCAGGAATATCAGGGGGAATGGAGTCTGATAAGATAGAGCTCAAAAATGCAATGTCATGCATGCTCACAGCTCACCTTTACCCACTGTTTTGTTTGTGTACCCCATCAAAATGTAATCCCCAGAGTATCTGAGTTTAAACACTGTCAATGTATATCATTGGACCCAACAGCACAGTAACCAAGGGCCATCACATGCCATATGTTCAAATGGGGCCTGGACATCTCCCAATATCAAAAATACATTCCAGGACCCATGGTATGTCCATAATGAAAATGTATGCTTAAACAAAAATGCAGCCTGCATACAGATATGTAATACACAACCGTTGCAAGCATTTGTGAGTAGGAAGAGTGTCCTGAGTGTAACTCCCAGTAGGCCCTGTTTTAGTAACTCCAACCACCAGCCCAGTGATCCCTTGTCCAAGGACCCATGTTGGTTGACTCTCAAATGAAGTGAACTCATCTGGGGAGATAACATTTTTATAGTGTGTATTTCACAGGGATTGAATTTACTGCAACTCCTAGCAGGACCTGTTTCTGTAATGGTCTGGAATCTACTCCAATGCTTTCATTCACCATGAATGACCCCTTCACATATGATTTTTTTTTAGTTATGTCACATATATTTTATGTTAGTCTTAGTGGCAGAATAGAATTACCCTTCACTGACTCTTTGTCTATTGATTTTCTTTTCTTTTTCAGCTTTATTTCGGCAAAACAATACCATAAAAGCATACTGACAAAATTCTTACATTTCTAAAAAGGAAACGAGAACACTTTAAGAGAATCAATAAATCAGACCCATCTTAATGAAGATCAGGACCAGGGCTCCCCCAGGGCCAAACAATACAGATAGGCAAGTTATAAATATGAGTGTTATAAGAATAAGCGGTTAATCAATAAAAACACTATAAAGATACAAATACACATCATCATACACATCACCATAAAAATATTCTAAAATACCTATAAATACAAATCTTTATACAAAAAACAATTAGGATTGTTATCTCACTATTAGTAGCAATGACTGTGTGCTAGCACAAATAGTGACCATTGTAAAGATAGGATTCATGCTTTTTTGAAGGGACATTTGCCTCTAGCATATCAAATTGCCTCTAAAAATCTTGGCAATATGCATACCACCATCACATGAGGGATTATTTTGCTAATTTTAAGAGCTGGTTGACAGTCCTTGGGACCCAACGATACCATAAAAGCATACTGACAAAAATCTTACAATTCTAAAAAGGAAACGAGAGCACTTTGAGAGAATCAATAAATCAGACCCTTCATAATGAAGATCAGAACCAGGGCTCCCCCAGGGCCATACAATACAGATAGGCAAGTTTTAAATATGAATGTTATAAGAATAAGCAGTTGATCAATAGAAACACTATAAAAATACACAATACACATCATCATACACATCACCATAAAAATATTATGAAATACCTTTAAATACGAATCTTTATACAAAAAACAATTAGGATTGTTATCTCACTATTAGTAGCAATAACTATGTGCTAGCACAAATAGTGACCATTGTAAAAATAGGATTCATGCTTTTTGGAAGAACATTTGCCTCCAGCATATCAAATTGCCTCTAGAAGTCTTGGCAATATGCATACCACCATCACATGACGGATTATTTTCTAATTTTAAGAACTGGTTTACAGTCCCTGAGACCCAACGATTTCTTTCATTCATACATGCCTATATTCAATTAAAGGCCATAAAAGGGGTACAATCATGTAATACAATAGGCACATTATTCCAACAGCGATTAATATTCACTTAACTACTAAAAACAAACTATCTGGTGTTGGTCTTAAAAAGAATAAGTAAGAATCGATTACAATATTTCGTTTATAAAATCCCTAAAATTTGCCTCCCGTGCCATGAGGCACTTGTTTGTTTAGCTAAGGGGGGATTTTTTTAGAAAAGAAATAAATAAATGACTGGATCTAAGGACTAGTTTCATAGGTATCAAATGACCATTCTGGGTAACTTGAAAAACCTCCCAATGACTAATGACTACGGTCCTTATGCCAGGGGGCAAGATAAAGTTATAAATCAAGAACTTCCCGGGTAATGTCAATATCCCCTGGGCTAAATATATCTTTGGCTAACTGTATAACCAGAGACCATTGGATTACCAAAGGTAACTCCCAATTATCAGTTTAGGGACCGTAGATTAACTGTGGGAGTTTTGCCTGGGTTGGAGCACCTATAGCCTCAGGCCCGCCTTGTCTCTAATGAATGAAATTGCTAATAGAAACCGGCTTAGACCAAAAACAACATAAGGTATTGTGCTGGATCTCAAGAATCTTGCTGCTTCATTGCAGTTCCTGATTCCAACATTCCTACAAATAGGTCGAATCCATTTCCTCCTTGGTTTACCATAGGCATTGCAGATTAAGAGAACATGATCCGCCGTTTCAGGAGTCTCCATATTACACAGCTCACAAGTCGCCTCATGATTTCTCCCATTCGAAAGGCCCCATTTAAAAGTAAAGGTCTTAACCTGGAGAGTCCCATATCGAAGCTTCATGAATAAAGCTTTTGCTCGTCTAGGTTGGATAGTGTCGATCCATTCCTCAACACTCGGTAATGGTTTAATATCCAGGAAGCTTAGGGTTAGTCTCCCTAGATCCTTGCTGTAGAAAGGGCTATTAAAGGTGAAGTCCCAGAATACTTGCTTTAGTCGGATCTTGGATTGTTTTGTGAGGATATGCGGTTCATCCCAATAAAATTTCAGCCCTAAATTGTAAAAACATTGCCTTATATAGTGGAGCCACGGGAGGGAGATGGCCTTATCCAAGTCCATGATCTCAATAAGTGCTTGCCTGTATTGGATCAATTCCGGGGTTGTCCAAAGTCTACACCAGTAAAGCAAGGGCCTCAGGGCTGCCAATTTACCTATTTGTTTCATGTTAATATCATAAGTTAAAGGAATCAGCGGGGTGGATGGAGGGAGAGCCAGTACCCCCCTCATAAAATTATTTTCCTGAGTAACCAGTGGGGTTAGTTTTGTGAATCCCCAGAGTTCGGCGCCATATAGAGCAGCGGCCTGTGCTTTGCACCTATAGATCTCAAATACTGGTGACACAATGCTAGACCTTGAGCATTTGTAATTTTTGCTAATTGCCATGGAACTATGGGTTAGGGAGATAGCAGCTTTATTGATGTGCGGTGCCCATTACAAGTTGGCATCAAGCAGTATCCCTAGATAGTTGAAGTTTTTTACTCGTTCCAATGCCTGCCCTCTAATCCGAATGTTTCTCTTGAGTGCTTTATGGGGGTTAACGGTCAGGTATTTGGTCTTGTTTGTATTTATTTCTAATCCTTTCATACTGCAATACTCACTAAATTTGTCTAATAGAGTTTGCAAGCCCATGGGAGTTTGAGATAATAGAATGGTATCATCTGCAAAAAGGAGAGCGGGGACTGGATCACCATTCAATCTTGGTGAGTCATGGTTACTTTGTTTCAGATGATAAACCAGATCATTAATGTATAATGAGAAAAGTGTTGGGGCAAGCACACAGCCCTGTCTCACCCCCCTCTTGATAGGTATTGGGTCTGTCAACTCTCCCTTTGGCCCCCACCGAACCTTTGCAAATGTATTTTCATGTAACCTCTCTAGCTGGCCCAAGAGGTTCCCTGGCATGCCCTGTTTTCCTAATGCTGCCCATAAGGAATCTCTTGGCACCAGATCAAAGGCTGCACGCAGATCCACAAACGCGATATAGCGGTGACCTTTCCTTAGTCTAGTATATTTCCACATTATTGTCAATAGCATAAAAGCCTGGTCAACTGTACTCGTCTGCTGTCTGAAGCCTGCTTGATATATAGTTAATATGCTGTTTTCTTCTATCCAGGTACTGATTCTATTCAGCATCTGTCTAGCGTACATTTTCTGCATGGCATCTATGAGGCTGATTGGTCTATAGTTCCCTGGGTCTTCCCTGGATCCTTTTTTGTAGATTGGGATTATTTCTGCCCCTTTCCATGTCTCGGGCATTAGACCTCCCCTTGCTATAGCATTACTTAAAAGATTTAGATAAGGTGCCCAAATTTCTATGCTATGTTTAAACATATCCCCCGGGATCTTATCCAAACCGGGGGCTTTTCCTGGCTTGATTACTTCAATGGCATTCGCCGTCTCCTCCAGACTAAATTGTAACTCGGGTAAGATGCCCCAGGTAGCTAGGGTTTTGTGTCTTGAGGGATAGAAATCAAGAGTGGGGGGATCAGAGTAAAGCTGGGTAAAATAGTTAACCCATGTTTTGGGATCTATATGATGATCTGTGGTAAATATCCCCTCTTTGCTACCATGGGTAACTATTTTCCAAAAGATCCTAGTATCATTGCTTTTTGCTGCTTCCAGCAGATCTTGCCATTTTTGATCCTCCCAATTGCTTTGGGCAGCTGCCAGCGTTTTCTTGTAGCTGGCCCTTGCCTGTTCTACGGCTAATTGATTTTTTTGTTTTAAAGCCTCTATCAATACTCTTTTCCTCACCCTACATTTGTTAGTGTACCATGGACTACTTGGGGTGGTTTGCACCTTCTCCTTTTTGTGCTTGTTCTGTAGCTGTTTGTTCAGAACGGGTCTTAGTGCAATACTCATTGACTGGTGGATGGCTGTAATAGGGATATCAATAGGTATGTTTTCTGCATAAGGCTCCAGGAGATCAGAAAATATGTTATAGATATTTGTCATAATATCCAGATTGCCTAGTATTACTGGCCATTTTACAACCCTTCTATTGTTACTGAGGGTGGGTTGTAACTCCACCTTGTCATGTTCTGTATATTCCAAATCCAAATCTAGGAGGTGGGCCCTGAGTTTAATTATTAGCGGGAAGTGATCGCTATCCCTTCTTTTATCTATTTTAAAAGTCGCTAATCTTCCCTATGTACTTATACTATGCAAAATGTAGTCTATTTTTGAGGTTGAATTGCCTCTCTGGAAGGTATCCAAATTAAGGCCTCCTTCACCCACTCTGCCATTGCACGCCCTCAGTCCGTGCTTTAATGTAAGGCCCATGAGTTGCAGTGCGGCCACTGTGGCCGGAACAGTTTTTTCTATTGTTAAATAAGGAATTGCTCTCATTCGATCTTCATCTTCTGCTAAATATTCGAATCCAGTTATAGGTTCATAATTACAATTAAGGTCACCCCCTATCATAATTGTCTCTCCTACTGGGATCTTTTTGAGCAGGTCGTCTAATAGAGTTATTACAGGAGACTCCAAATTTTTCCTTCTAGGTCTTATATATACATTGAACAAGTGGGTTATTATCTTATTTTTTTCCCCACTACCAACCATATAATGGCCCTCATTCTGACCTTGGCGGGCGGCGGAGGCCGCCCGCCAAAGTCCCGCCGTCAGGTTACCGTTCCGCGGTCGAAAGACCGCGGCGGTAATTCTGACTTTCCCGCTGGGCTGGCGGGCGGTCGCCTTCAGACCGCCAGCCAGCCCAGCGGGAAAGAGGCTTCCACGATGAAGTCGGCTCGGAATCGAGCCGGCGGAGTGGAAGCTGTGCGACGGGTGCAGTTGCACCCGTCGCGTATTTCACTGTCTGCGCAGCAGACAGTGAAATACATGTAGGGGCCCTCTTACGGGGGCCCCTGCAATGCCCATGCCAGTGGCATGGGCACTGCAGGGGCCCCCAGGGGCCCCGCGACCCCCCCTACCGCCATCCGGATCTCGGCGGTCCGACCGCCGGGATCTGGATGGCGGTAGGGGGGGTCGGAATCCCCGCGGCGGTGCAGCAAGCTGCGCCGCCGCGGAGGATTCAATGGGGCCGCGGTACACTGGCGGGACCCCGCCAGTGGTGCCGGTCCGACCGCGGCTTTACCGCCGCGGTCGGAATCCCCATTGGAGCACCGCCGGCCTGTCGGCGGTGCTCCCGCGGTCCTCCGCCCTGGCGGTCAAAGACCGCCAGGGTCAGAATGACCACCAATGTCCTCTGACTCAGTGGCTTGCATACGTATCTCGACATTTAATGAGATTTTCACCCATAAAACCAACCCCCCAGACGGTCTCCCTCTGGCAGCTGCAGTTGCACTAATAAAGTAGGTTTTATATCCTAATTTATACTGTGGATCTTTAAGCCAGGTCTCTTGAAAGAGACAGACATGATATCGATCAATATAGTCCTGCCATTCGGGGTCTATAAGCTTATTTTTTAAGCCGGCTACATTCCAGGAGGTCATGGTGATAGGACCCCTTCCGTTTAGGGTAATGACATTGGAAGTAGGACTCAAATAGGCTGTCGAATCTTTCCTACTATGCAAAGACTCCACTACACTCCCTGCCCCTGTAACATGAAGATCATTCCCTTCGTGGGGCTCACCTACTGTTGGGTCCCCATTTGGTCCCACTAGTGCCTGATCTATCTGGATTAGTCAATCTACTCTTTCTAGATTGGAATCACCATTTCTCTTTTGCTATCCCTCATTGTGATTGTACTTATACCTCTGGTCTCGGGGTTTGGTAATTAATGGATCCGAACTAAACCTCATGGCATTGATTTTGGGGGCGGGGGTTCTCTGTTCCATGTCAATCAGGCCTCTGATTAATCATCCATCCTTAAATGTTAGTGCAATAACGTCATGTTGCCCCTTCTCTCCTGGGATTCTTTCTGCCCCCCTGATATCTGATCGAATTATGGATAGACAGTGTCTTTTGGCCCTAATCCAGTGTGTAAGCTTATTTATTAAGGAATCCTCGTCTTCTCTGCTATTTAAGGGCAATTTTGGAACATTTAACAGATAAACAACATTGGTCCTAATAGGAAACCTGTCCTCCTCAGAATGTCGATCCCATGTAGTGTAATGGTTATGATCATTAGATACTTGGGGATAGGGGTTCAGAGTAGGTTCAAAATTTCCTTTTTGGGGTCCTTTTATCAAACGGGGTTCTCCCCTCGTGGATTCCCTGTTTCTTGGCATAGATCGCTAGCATTTCTTCTAGGGTAGTTGCGTGAACCAGTATTTTCCCGATTTACCCCTCTCATGCATCCCTGTGGTTGATGTAAAATCTTAGCTATAGCTGGGGTAGAGTTGGAGTTAGTATTCAAATTTTGAGAACATGTGGGTCTACCTTGTGGATGGAATGATATAGGGGGGGACTCCTTTTCGCACTGAGCTCTGTGAGTACCCCTACCCCCCTCCTTTTCCACAATTTCGGTTAAGGTTCTTACTTCAAGTTTCAAATCCCTAACTTCCTGGATTAGTCCAGTGAGTAGGTCGTAAAGGTCTACTATAGTTCTTATTTTGTGTTTTAGAGGTTTCACTGGTTCTAAGTTGAGAGGAGAGGTCCTCTCTCTATCTAACTGTACAGTTGGGATAAATGGGTGTAACTCATCCACAGATCCCCCCTCTTGTGCATTCTGTACATTACTACTATCGAGTTCTGTCAGGACTGCATATTTATTGGAGCACACAAGTTCGCACTCCTGCGTATGGCCCTTCTTCCTAGTATTATCAATGGTGCATGGATGTATAGAATGTATTGTAGCATCCTTAGGGCTGCCGGTCCTAGTATCGGAAGATGCCTCCCCCTCTTGCTGGCAGATAATCTCTATCACTTTATCATCCTCTGGTTCGATTTTCTTCATGTAATAGGAGGTAATCTTTTTATCGGGACCCTCCCGGATGGTGGCCCTGCTACATAGTAGTGACTCTACCTCCTCGATAAGATCATCATATTCAGCTATAGTGCAGTTCTCACCCGCATTCCTAAGTTTTTTTATAGATTTCTCCTTCCCCCTTCTGGGTTCTGATGCCTTACGTTTTCCCATGACTTGAGCCGCCTATATAGTGCTTCGGCTCTATGAACCAGTCCACAATATGTATTTATGAAAGAGATTAGAAGAAGGACTGGAGGGGGTAGACCTAGTTAATACTATTATCTTCTCGTGTGATAACGTTAGCTATAAATATTGCACTCTAGATACAAGCAGACCTCTTGCAGAATGTAAAGAGGCAGAGACCCAGCCTAGCCCCACTCCAAAATCTATCAGGTAATGATAAGAGCGTTACAACAATAAAGGGAGAGTACCGACCTGAGGCCCTCTATTAAAAGACCCTTTTTAGGGGTAAATGGCAACACAGAACCTTCAGGCAACCATACATATAAGTTGCCAAGTCCAAATGACTTTGGATGAATGTCAGGGAGGTGGCCCAGCTCCTGCCCCTGACACACCTCCTGGGACCTCTGACGCTCTTCCTGCGCTTCCCGCGACGGCGGGAGCGCTGTTATTGGAATTAAAGGGCTCCTGCCCCTGACACACCTCCTGGGACCTCTGACGCTCTTCCTGCGCTTCCCACGACGGCGGGAGCGCTGTTATTGGAATTAAAGGGCTCCTGCCCCTGACACACCTCCTGGGACCTCTGACGCTCTTTCTATTGATTTTAATTTCATATGTAGCCATGTAGATATGTCAGAACATGTGGACCATACAATGATGATCCAGGCTACTTGTTTAAGATGGGATATGTTGCATGTATACAGTTTCCAGCTCAGGACTACAACCCTCCCAAACAAACCCAAACACACAAGTGTCTGCTCAAGATAATCATTGTATTACAGTGTTCAGCACACAGGCTGTCAATTTTCCCGAACTGCTGGAAATCAAGAATGATTGACTCATGCAGAGTAAATTAACATATTGACAGGTACAGACCCCCAGGACATGGAAGGAAGGGATTTGTCATACATTGTCCTGTAGAGTAGGCAAACGTTGATATGGCTGATGTCAGTAGCTTGAGCCTTATCACATACCACACCAAAGTCATTCAACATCACATAATCCAAGATACAGACAGATGGCAGTGCAAAAGTCTCTGATCACAGGGCCATCGTAGTCCAATACCCATGCATCTGGTGGTGTGACACAAAAATATGTCAGTGTTGTGACAGCTACATACAAGTCATACAAAATGAAAGGAAAAAAGACTTGGTCGTAAGCGAGGGCTACATATTTGATGACCACATGATAACATACATGATGCAGCAGGCCCACTACAGCACACAAAACAAGTGCAATAAAGACTTCTGCACCTCCACCCAAACACTGTGTAAGCTGTCTTGGCACAGGTCTCATATACCCAAAATCTGCGACCAACATTACCTGGAACAATACATTTCCACTTTGTATGCCAGAACAGCATCACAAAACCTACCAATGTCAGAACTCTGAAACACCCACATAAAAATGTCATGGTGAAAGTACCTGTACAAAGAACAAAACAAGAAGTATAAGCCTGAAACCATACATATAACACAAGTAACATAGCAAGCATCTGGAAAACAAAGTACATTGCAAGGAAACTGACACAAAAAAGCAACATCATCAAGGTGGGGATGTGTCAAAAGCTATCTTATCAAAAAGCATTTGGCTTATTATTGCAGAGTATCACCTCCCTAGCTGTTTCCAAAACACTCAGGTCCCCAAATTCTCACAATGACAGTTCATTGTACTGGCACAGTCATGAAATCACATGACATACTTATACTCATGAGAAGTAGCTGTGGAGGAGCTCTTCTCGAAAGTCATCTCCTTCCTCTTCACCACAGTCATCCCCAGTTTGCATTTCAGGATTCGCACCTGGTGACACTGTAAACACCTCCTCGTTTGAATGTATGCGATATTCTTCCGCAGGGCGATGTTGTGGAGCATGCAGCATGCCACAGTGATCTGACACACTTTCCCAGGTGAGTAGAGGAGAGCTCCACCATTCCTCTCCAAACACTGAAATCTGGCCTACAGGAGCCCATTGCCCACCATGTTCTTCCATTGTCTTCATTGAAGTGGATATCCCCTGGCGTAGTTGGATTCAGGCATCAGCAACCAAGGATGGTTTGGATATGCTGAGTCTCCTGCTAAGGAATGGGACATAAGTGCAACAATGAGTCACTCACTTCATGATTGTAGCACCTGACATTGCTCACACACAATCAGGACAGATGTGACTTACCATCCATCCAGGCCCTCTCTGGGTGCAGTTGTGACATCAGCTGGTGTATGATGCTGATGTGCATTGTGAAGGAATCATGGGCTGATCCAGGATAAAGGGCACACACGTTTGAGATCTGCCAAACAGACAACTTGCATGTTGATGGAATGGAAGTTCTTTCTGTTGTGATAGACTTGTTTATTGGCCTGTGTTGCCACGAAATCAACATGTGGGCCATCAGTAGCCTCCGCCACATGGTGTAGATTGGCAAAACCATAAAACTCAGCCTTCACATTGACAAAATTCTCACATCGGGGGAACCTGATATAGCTGTCAATGTGTTTCACCATTGCTGAGAGGAAATCCTTCAACATCAGACTGAACATAGGTTGGGACATACTAGCAGATAAGGCCACTGTATGTTGGAAGAACCCTGTAGCCAGGAAGTGCCATACTGACATGACGCGTACAATAGGTGGTATGCAGGTTGGATTACTGTTAGCTGGCATCAGATCTGGCTCCAACTGACAATATAACTTCACTTTTGTTTGTCTATTCAGATGGTATAACTGTATGATGTGGCATTCATCCATGGTCTGAAGGTCTGGCAGTTGATGGTAGACTGGAGGTTGTTGAATCCTCCCTCTCCCAGGGTACCTATGTGTGACAAGACATGTTTTGTAACATTAGTCAGTGTGTCCACAGCAACATCCACAATGCATGCCAACAATCTCTGACAAAGCATTTCTGACTGGATAGACATGACACACAATACACATCCCAGCTGGAAACACACAAGGGTCACATGTACATGTAACCCCCATGGGTTTCAACTTGTGTCCACAACAGGGATTCAGGCAATACCCAACTATGTGCTACACAATTGTCCCTTGAAATGTGACTGCATTTTCTGAATGCCAAAAATACTGTTGGGGGTGGTGGCTCCTACAACACCGTCATATGCGATCTGTGCCCTGCAACAGACTACACTGGTGGTTGTGATGCTTCTACACATGTATTGCATGTGTGGTACAGTTTACACAGCCATATACAGTATTTCTAATTGCCAAATTGGCAGATGCCTGCACTGGACATTAGGAACCGCCCACAACAGCCAGCGGAAGTCATCTGCATGGTAGGAGATTAGAATAGTGTTAGTCCTGACAGCCTTAGGATGGTCACACCTAACGTTTTGCCTGACTCCCTCCACTTTTAGTTTTTGCTGGTTTTTATACTTTACGCACTTTACCACTGCGAACCAGTGCTAAAGTGCATATGCTCTCTCCCCTTGAACATGGTAACATTGGATCATACCCAATTGGACCGTTTAATGTACTTATGAGTCCCTAGTACTGTGCACTATATGTGCCCAGGGCCTGTAGATTAAATGCTACTAGTGGGCCTGCAGCATTGGTTGTGCCACCCACTTAAGTAGCCCCATAACCTTGTGTCAGGCCTGCCATTGCAAGGCCTGTGTGTGCAGTCACTGCCAATTCGACTTGGCATTTAAAAGTACTTGCCAAGCTTAAAACTCCCCTTTCTCTACATATAAGATACCCCGAAGGTATGCCCTACGTAACCCATAGGGCATGGTGCTGTGTAGGAAAACGGCAAAACATGTACCTATGTAGTTTACATGTCCTGGTAGTGTAAAACTCCCAAATTCGTTTTTACACTGCTGTGAGGCCTGCTCCCTTCATAGGCTAACATTGGGGCTGTCCTCATATATTGTTTGAGTGGTAGCTGCTGATCTGAAAGGAAGGTCATATTTAATATGGCCAGAATGGTGATATAAAATCCTGCTGACTGGTGAATTTGGATTTAATATTACTATTTTAGAAATGTCACTTTTAGAAAGTGAGCATTTCTCTGCACTTAAATCTTTCTGTGCCTTACAATCCACGTCTGGCTGGGTTTAGTTGACAGCTTCTTGTGCATTCACTCAGACACACCCCAAACACAGGATACTCAGCCTCACTTGCATACATCTGCATTTTGAATGGGTCTTCCTTGGCTTGGAGGGTGGAGGGCCCGCTCTCACACAAAGGACCGCCACACCCCCTACTGGGACCCTAACAGGATTGAACTGAAAGGGGACCTGGTGCACTTCTAAGCCACTCTTTGAAGTCTCCCCCACTTCAAAGGCACATTTGGGTATATAAACAGGGCCTCTACCCCTTCCAACTCAGACACTTCCTGGAGAAGAAACTTGTAACCATAACCTGCATCCTGCCAAGAAGAACTGCCTGGCTGCCCAAATGACTCACCTGACTGCTTTCTGTGAAGGACTGCTCCCTTGCTGTTGCCCTGCTGCCTTGCTGCTCCCTGGCTGTGGTGAAGAAGTGCTCTCCAAGGGCTTGGATAGAGCTTGCCTCCTGTTCTCTGAAGTCTTAGGACCAAAAAGACTTCTCTCGTGCAACTGGATTCCTTGTGCGGCGAAAATTTGAAGCACGGCTTGCTAAAAACGACGCACAGCCTGCCCCACGGTGAAAAATTCACCGCACGCCGAACCAGAACGATGCAGCGCTGGTAACTTCACTCCATAAGCCCTGGATTCTACGCGCAGACCCCGGGGCTTCGGAAAACCCTGCACCTCAAAGAGGATCCACGACCGAGCCCCAGAAATCGACGTACCACTGTCCCTGTGTGGAAACTAAACAACGCATCACCGTGTGTGGCCCGAGAAATCGACGCACACCTCCTTTGTTTCCAAGCTTCTCCTCCTCTGCGGCCCCTTGCGGAGATTTGTCAAACGAACCAGGTACTTTGTGCTAAAAAGAGACTTTGGGGGTCATTCAGACCCCGGCGGGCGGCTCTGGAGGGAACCGCTATATGGCCGCTCCGCGGTCGAAAGACCGCGGAGGCCATTCTGGCTTTCCTGCTGGGCTGGCGGGCGACCGCCAGAAGGCCGCCCGCCAGCCCAGCGGGAAACCCCTTCCCACAAGGAAGCCGGCTCCGAATGGAGCCGGCGGAGTGGGAAGGTGCGACGGGTGCAGTTGATTTAGCTGATTTCAGTGTCTGCTGAGCAGACACTGAAATCCTTTGTGGGGCCCTCTTACGGGGGCCCCTGCAGTGCCCATGCCATTGGCATGGGCTCTGCAGGGGCCCCCAGGGGCCCCACGACGCCCCATACCGCCATCCTGTTCCTGGCGGGCGAACCGCCAGGAACAGGATGGCGGTATGGGGTGTCGGAATCCCCATGGCGGCGCAGCAAGCTGCGCCGCCATGGGGGATTCCCAGGGCAGCGGGAGACCGCCGGTTTTCCTATTCTGACCGCGGCCAAGCCGCCGTGGTCAGAATGCCCTGCGGGGCACCGCCAGCCTGTTGGCGGTGCTCTCGCATCCCCGGCCCCGGCGGTCCTTGACCGCCGGGGTCTGAATGACCCCCTTTGTGTGCTTTAAAAAGACTTAAGACACTTTGGCGGTCATTCTGACCACGGCGGGCGGCGGTTGCCGCCCGCCATGCGGTCACCGCCGAATGACCGCTCTGCGGTCAGGAGACCGCGGCGGCCATTCTGGCTTTCCCGCTGGGCCGGCAGGCGACCGCCAAAAGGCCGCCCGCCGGCCCAGCGGGAAAGCCCCTGCAACGAGGATGCCGGCTCCGAATGGAGCCGGCGGAGTTGCAGGGGTGCGACGGGTGCAGTGGCACCCGTCGCGATTTTCACTGTCTGCTAAGCAGACAGTGAAAATCTTTGTGGGGCCCTGTTAGGGGGCCCCTGCACTGCCCATGCCAGTGGCATGGGCAGTGCAGCGGCCCCCAGGGGCCCCACGACACCCGTTCCCGCCATCCTGTTCCTGGCGGCAAGAACCGCCAGAAACAGGGTGGCGGGAATGGGGTAGGAATCCCCATGGCGGCGCTGCAAGCAGCGCCGCCATGGAGGATTCCCTGGGCCAGGGGAAAACCGTCGGGAAACCGCCGGTTCCCCTTTTCTGACCGCGGCTTTACCGCCGCGGTCAGAATAGCCCAGGAAGCACCGCCAGCCTGTTGGCGGTGCTTCCGCGGTCCTCAGAATGACCCCCTTTATATCACTTTTCAGTGATATCTCTACATTTACTTTTTGCATCTTTGATCGTTTTGACCTGCAAATAACCAGATAAATATTATATATTTTTCTACACACTGTGTGGTGTATTTTTGTGGTGCTTTATTGTGTTATTGTATGATTTGTTGCAAAAATATTTTACACATTGGCTTCTGAGTTGAGCCTGACTGCTCAGTGCCAATCTACCAGAGGGTGGGCACAGGATAATTTGGATTGTGTGTGACTTACCCTGACTAGAGTGAGGGTCCTTGCTTGGACAGGGGGTAACCTGACTGCCAACCAAAGACCCCATTTCTAACATTGCTGATCAGCGGTGAGGATAGGACTTGTATTCGTGCAGTGACATACAGTAGCTAAGTATTTCACTATCTACCCACAGTTAAAGGTCAACTTGATTTGTATCTTTTTTTCTGCAATTTCGTTTTTCCTGTCAATTTTTTTACCAAAATACTCAACATGTCTCAAGTGGGGTCTCAACCAGGAGATTTTGACCCAGCCCTGTTGAAGACATGCACTGTCAAACAGCTTAAAGGGTTCTGCAGGGATATGGGAGTACCCACCCAAGGTGCCTCCAGAAAGGAGGAATTTCAAAAGGTGCTGAGGGCCTGGGCAGAAGCGCATTCAGAGGAGGATGCTGAGTAGGAGGAGCCAGAAGATGGCCCCCCAGAGGATTGTTTGCCATCAGTGGATGATACCACTGCAACTGTGCCCCCTGCCAAACCAGGGAGCAGTGTCTCTGATCAAAGCCTGACCGCAGAGAAAAGGAGAGAGGAGAGAGAGTTTCAGTTGCAAATGGCAAGGCTAAAAATTGAGGCTCAACAGGAGGAAAGCAGTGCAAAGAGAGAATCAAGCAAAATGAGGCTGAAAGAGAAGCCAAACAGATAGAAGCTGAAAGAGCTGAAGCTGCAGCTGAGAGAGCCTTGGCTGAGAAAAAACTATGGTTGGCTCATGATCTGAGTCTCACGGAGCTGGAGATCAAGGCGAGACAGTATGAGTCCAACAGTAATGGTGGTAGCATACAGGCAGGACCTGCTGGAGAAAAGAAGGTTCATATACCCAAAAATAATGTGCCCAGTTTTGTGGTGGGAGATGACATAGATAAATGGCTAGCTGCTTATGAAGTTGCACTAAGGGCTCATGAGGTTCCTGAAGGGCAATGGGATGCAGCTATGTGGAGTTATGTGCCAGCAGTGGGGAGGGACACACTTCTCACACTGGATCCCAAGGATCAAAACACATACCCACTTCAGAAAGCCATTTTACTTGCCAAGTTTGGGCTGACCCCTGAGAAATACCATCAGAGGTTCAGGGATAGCACCAAACAGTCCACACAAACATGGGTAGATTTCTTTGACTGTTCCAGTAAGGGACTGAATGGATGGGTGCAAGCAGCAAAGTAGATGATTATAAAGGGTTATACGACTTGATTCTGAGAGAGCATATACTCAATATTTCTTTTACAGAGTTGCGCCAGCACTAGGTAGATAGTAAGCTGACTGACCCCAAGAAGCTTGCTGAGGAGGCAGACCTCTGAGTTAGCACCAAAGTGTCCAAAAAGGCATCTGGGGGGGACTCCCACAAAGGTGGTCAGGGTTCCCAACAGAAGAAAGAGGGGGGAGTAAAACTTAAAGAAAAGGAGTTCTCAAAAGGCCCCCAAAAGAATTCCCAAAGGGGGGGTGGATACCATTCCTCTTCTAGGTTTGCAAAGAAGCCATAAAACAGGGAAATTAATCCCCAAATGCTTAGAGTGCTACCAGCATGGACACTCTAAAGGCGACTCCCAGTACCTGAAGAGGGCACAGTCCACCACTGGACAGACACCTGGGTCGGCTAGTGTAGCGCTCGGGGGGAGACAGTCCCAGTTAGCTTTTGGGAGCAGGCAGAGGTTTCCCTAGTGTCCCTGGGAGAAAGAGAGATGGTGCCTAAAGCCTACATGCCAGAAAATACTTCAAAGTATAGGCAGTGGGTCACCATTGATGGGCAAAGGTTGGAGGCTCTACGTGACACAGGAGCCAGTATGACTACTGTCAAGAGTCAGCTGGTGTCATCAGAGCAGATAGTCCCAGATACATTTCACCAGGTCATAGTAGCTGATAATTGCGAGAGTCACCTACCAGTGGCTCTGGTTCCCTTTGAGTGGGGGGGGGGGTCTCTGGTACTTTGAAAGTAGCTGTGAGTCCTGCCATGCCAGTAGATTGTCTGTTAGGCAATGATCTTGAGCATACTGCCTGGAAAGAGGTAGAGCTCAGATCCCACCTGGAGATGTTAGGTTTGCCTGACTGTGTCGGCATGACCACACAGTCCATGGCTGCCCGGAAGGGCGTCAAGAGTGTCTGGAGCCTGGAACAATGGCCCAGACAGCTGCAAAGAGGAAGGGCAAGAGGCACGGGAAACCCGCCTCAGATGTTCCCACGGTGGTGGACGGGGTCCCTGAGGAGGAGGAGGCCCCTGAGCCAACGGGGGAGAACATAGCTGATCTGGGTAACCTACCTGAACTTCCTGGCGGCAAGTAGAGGGTGGGCCAACCAGGGCAGAATTCTGCAAAGTGAAGAAGAAATGCCCCACCCTTGAGGGTCTGAGGCAACAGGCCACAGTCCAAGCAGCAGGTCACGCCTGTGGCACTCACCATATTTACTGTGAGAATGATCTTCTTTACAGTGAGCCTAATGTTCCAGTTCCTGGGGCAGCCCGTGTGCTGGTTGTCCCCCAGTGTTACCGGGCCTTCCTACTGGGTCTGGCTCACGACATTCCCCTCGCAGGACATCTGGGCCAAGACAAGACCTTTAACAGGCTTGTCACCCACTTCCATTGGCCCAGAATCAGGTTAGCCTCAGATAATTTCTGCAGAGCTTGCCCCACCTGCCAGGCTAGTGGGAAGACAGGGAAAAAGCTTAAGGCTCCCCTGCTCCCACTCCCCGTCGTTGGCACCCCC
The DNA here is from genome assembly GCF_031143425.1 of Pleurodeles waltl. Taxonomy (NCBI): domain Eukaryota; kingdom Metazoa; phylum Chordata; class Amphibia; order Caudata; family Salamandridae; genus Pleurodeles; species Pleurodeles waltl. Next base: position 139,124,966 of record NC_090440.1, read on the forward strand.
TTTGAAAGGGTGGGCATTGACATTGTTGGTCCCTTGGACCCCAAAACTGCCTTGGGCAACATGTTTATCCTGGTTTTGGTGGACCATGCCACCCGCTATCCAGAGGCAATCCCTCTGAGAACAGTGACTGCACTGGTGGTGACCAAAGCCCTCTTGAGAATATTTACCCATGTGGGATTACCTAAGGAGGTTGTGTCTGACAGGGGCACAAATTTCTTGTCTGCGTACATAAAGTCCATGTGGGATGAGTGTGGGGTGACCTACCGGTTTACCACCCTTTATCATCCTCAATCCAATGGGCTTGTTGAGAGATTCAACAAGACCCTGAAGGGCATGATTAATGGCCTGACTGAAGCTATGAGGCGTAAGTGCTCACCATGCCTGTTGTTTGCTTACAGAGAGGTGCCCCAGAAAGGGGTGGGGTTCAGCTACTTTGAGCTTCTCTATGGTCACCCTGTCAGGACACCTCTAAGCATTGTTAAAGAGGGCTGGGAGAAAGCTCCCAAGACACCTCCCCAGGATGTGGTCAGCTACATCCTGGCCCTCCACAACCAAACCCAACGCTTCTGGAAGCAGGCCAAGAGTAACCTCAAGGCTAGTCAAGAGGTGATGAAGGAGTGGTATGACCGGAAGACCACTCTGGTTGAGTTCTCACCTGGAGACAAGGTTTGGGTGATGGAGCCAGTAGAACCCAGGGCTCTCCAGGACCACTGGACTGGCCCCTTTGAGATCAAGGAGTGTAAAGGGGAGGCCACTTACCTAGTCGACCTCAAGACCCCTAGACACCCCTTAAGGGCCCTCCATCACAACAGGCTCAAACCTCACTATGAGAGGTCTGAGATCAGTATGCTCCTGGTCACAGATGAGGGCATGGAAGAGGAGAGTGAACCTCTCCCCGACCTCCTCTCTGCCAAAGAAGGTGATGGGTCAGTGGAGGGTGTCATTCTCTCTGACTCCCTGACTCTAAACCAGAGAGGAGACTGCTATGAGCTGTTAGAGCAGTTCTCCTCCCTGTTCTCCCTTACTCCGGGACTGACCCACCTATGTGTTCATGACATTGACACAGGTGACGGTCCCCCTGTGAAGAACAAAATTTACAGGTTATTGGATAAGCTGAAGGCCAGCATCAAGGAGGAGGTCTCCAAGATGTTGACTTTACGGGTTATTGAGAAATCCAGTAGTCCCTAGGCCAGCCCTGTGGTGCTGGTTCCTAAGGCTGCTGCCCCCCCGGTGGGAAGCTATAACTCAGGTCCTGTGTGGACTACCAAGGTCTCAACTCAGTCACACGGACTGATGCTCACCCCATCCCCCGAGCTGATGAGCTCGTTGACAGACTAGGCGCTGCCAAGTTCCTGAGTACGTTTGATCTTACTTCAGGGTACTGGCAGATCGCCCTGACTGAGGGGGCCACAGAGAGATCAGCATTTTCTACACCTCATGGCCATTACCAATTCCGGGTGATGCCATTTGGGTTGAAAAATGCCCCTTCTACCTTACAACAGTTGGTTAACTGGGTCCTAGCTGGCAAGGATGCCTACTGTGCAGCCTACCTCCATGACATAGCTGTCTACAGTTCCAACTGGGAGGAACACCTGCTCCACCTCAAGGAGGTGCTTCAGGCTCTGCAACAGGCAAGCCTGACCATCAAGGCTGGTGAGTGCCAGATTGGGCAGGGTTCTGTGTTATACTTGGGGCACCTAGAAGGTGGTGGTAAGGTGCAGCCACTCCAGGCCAAGATTGAAACTCTCAAGGCCTGGCAACCACCTAGAACACAGACTGAAGTGAGAGCCCTTTTTAGGCCTCACTGGATACTACCACAGATTCATCAAGGGCTATGGTACCATTGCGTCACTCTTGACAGAACTCACTTCCAAGAAACAACCTACGTTGGTGAATTGGACAGAGGCTTTCAGAAAGCCTTTGATTCTCTGAAGGAAGCCATGTGCACGGCCCCCGTGCTCAAGGCCCCTGACTACTCCTAGGAATGTATTGTGCAGAGAGACGCTTCAGAGCATAGGGGCTGTTATAGCACAGCTAAATGAGGAAGGCTCAGACCAACCCGTAGCCTTTATTAGCAGCAGAAGGCTACTACCACGGGAACAGAGGTGGAGTGCTATTGAGAGAGAAGCATTTGCTGTGGTCTGGGCACTGAAGAAGTTAAGACTCCACCTGTTTGGGACTCACTTCCGGGTTCAGACAGACCCCAGGCCCCTCAGATGGCTCATGCAGATGAGGGGTGAGAATCTAAAACTCTTGAAGTGGTCCATTTCACTACAGGGGATGGACTTTACGGTGGAGCATTGCCCGGGGATTGACCACGCCAACGCTGATGGTCTCTCCAGATACTTCCGCCTTAGCGATGAGAGCTCCCAGGAGGTTGGGTAGCTCTCCCCACTTTCAGCTGGGGGGACACATGTTAGACCTGACAGCCTTAGGGTGGTCACCCCTAACTTTTTGCCTTCCTCCATCCACTTTTTGGACACTGTTTTTGCTGGTTTTTAGACTCTGCGCACTTTACCACTGCTAACCAGTGCTAAAGTGCATATGCTCTCTCCCCTTAAACATGGTGACATTGGATCATACCCAATTGGACTATTTAATTTACTTATAAGTCCCTAGTACTGTGCACGATATATGCCCAGGGCTTGTAGATTAAATGCTACTAGTGGGCCTGCAGCACTGGTTGTGCTACCCACTTAAGGAGCCCCTTAACCTTGTCTCAGGCCTTCCATTGCAAGGCCTGTGTGTGCAGTCACTGCCAATTCGACTTGGCATTTAAAAGTACTTGCCAAGCCTAAAACTCCCCTTTTTCTACATATAAGACGCCCCTAAGGTATGCCCTACGTAACCCATAGGGCAGGGTGCTGTGTAGGCAAACGGCATGACATGTACCTATGTAGTTTACATGTTCTGGTAGTGTAAAACTCCCAAATTTGTTTTTACACTGCTGTGAGGCCTGCTCCCTTCATAGGCTAACATTCGAGCTGTCCTCATATATTGTTTGAGTGGTAGCTGCTGATCTGAAAGGAGTAGGAGGGTCATATTTAGTATGGCCAGAATGGTTATATAAAATCCTGCTGACTGGTGAAGTTGGATTTAATATTACTATTTTAGAAATGCCACTTTTAGAAAGTGAGCATTTCTCTGCACTTAAATGTTTCTGTGCCTTACAATCCACGTCTGGCTGGGTTTAGTTGACAGCTCCTTGTGCATTCACTCAGACACACCCCAAACACAGGATACTCAACCTCACTTGCATACATCTGCATTTTGAACGGGCCTTCCTGGGCTGGGAGAGTGGAGAGCCTGCTCTCACACAAAGCACTGCCACACCCCCTACTGGGACCCTGGCAGACAGGATTGAACTGAAAGGGGACCTGGTGCACTTCTAAGCCAGTCTTTGAAGTCTCCCCCACTTCAAAGCCACAATTAGGTTTATAAACAGGGCCTCTGCCCCTTCCTACTCAGACACTTCCTGGAGAAGAAACTTGTAACCAGAACCTGCATCCTGCCAAGAAGAACTGCCTGGCTGCCCAAAGGATTCATCTGACTGCTTTCGGTGAAGGACTGCGGACTTGCTGTTGCCCTGCTGCCTTGCTGCTCCCTGGCTGTGGTGAAGAAGTGCTCTCCAAGGGCTTGGATAGAGCTTGCCTCCTGTTCCCTGAAGTCTCAGGAACAAAAACACTTCTCTTTTGCAACTGGATTCCTTGTGTGGCAAAAATTAGACGCACAGCTTGCTAAAAACGACACACAGCCTGCTCCGCGGTGAAAAATTCACTGCACGCCGAACCGGAACAACACAGAGCTGGTGACTTCGCTCCACAAGCCCAGGATTCCACACACAGACCCCGGGGAGTCGGAAAACACAGAAACCCGAAGAGGATCCATGAACGAGCACCATAAATCAGTGCACAGCCGTCCCAGAGTGGAAACTAAACGACACATCACCATTTGCGGCCCGAGAAATCGGCGCAAACCTCCTTTGTTTCCATGCTTCTCCTCTTCTGCGGCCCCTTGCGGAGATTTTTCACACAAACCAGGTACTTTGTGCTAAAAACAGACTTTGTTTGCTTTAAGAAGACTTAAGACACTTTATATCACTTTTCAGTGATATCTCTGCATTTACTTTTTGCATCTTTGATCGTTTTGACCTGCAAATAACCAGATAAATATTATATATTTTTCTAAACACTGTGTGGGGTGTATTTTTGTGGTGCTGTATTGTGTTATTGTATGATTTATTGCACAAATACTTTACACATTGCCTTCTCAGTTAAGCCTGACTGCTCAGTGCCAAGCTACCAGAGGGTGGGCACAGGATAATTTGGATTGTTGTGACTTACCCTGAATAGAGTGAGGGTCCTTGCTTGGACGGGGGCAAACTGACTGCCAACCAAAGACCCCATTTCTAACACATAGGCTAATGTTTTTGCCTTTTGTGGTCGCAACCTAATGGCGGTGTGTCCATCGGGGTTGATGACTTCTTACGTGCTGTTCGTGTCCATTATGTTCTGCAAAATCATTCATTTGACTCCCGACACTGCTGCCAGCAACACCTCCGCTACTTCAGCCACTGTGTGCGACCTCTGGAAGCAATCATGCCGTGTCCAGCAGGTGAAAGGACACTTGCATTCTCTCCAGAGGAGCTGGAGAGTCTTGTGAATGAGATGCATCCCCTGATGGACAGCTCTATGGCTGGCCAGAGGAACAGGTCAGTACCTTATGCGCACAATTGACTCTGTTAAACACCATCCTTTCCCTTCTTACAGGCTGCAATGTGCCCCTGTGTTGCAGCCTGAGTGGAGTCAATGTGATGTACATGGTTCAGGTATTGGTGACCAGTACTATATGTTGTGTTCATTCCCTTTCTGTTGTGTGATGTTTTTTGTCCCTATATCCTCCTGTTGGATGCACATAATTAAGCAAGGAGACGTTACTGCCATACAGTGACATTTCTTTATTTCTGATTGTTGTAAATATTAAACAACATATATGTGCAAGACAGCATGAGCTGTGCATGCATCTTGTCTGAGTCATTTGGGGATCTTATAAGCAATGTGTATAGTGCCACAGATCTTTCACCCGACTTCTGGTGTTGCCAAACGGTTGTCTGGAAGGCATCCCATGACTCACTGTGCCCTTAAAGTTGCCACACAAGCCACAAGCCACATTGCTGGTGGCCAATAATGTATTGTCATGCATGGAAGTGATGGAAATGTGAGCGTCATGTAGTTTCAGGCAGAAACCAGGGCCTGTCAAGTGTATCTCCAAGTATGGGCCATAGTCCAGGCTGTGGGAGAGTCACTGTGGCTATACAACTGTGGCACTGTGCCCACTCCCTGTAAACCAGCGGAACCTGTCATGGAGGTAATATGAGGCTCTAGTTGCAACACTTGCCCTGTCTGCCTCAGTCCATTGACTAGACTAGGAATGGGTACTGAGCATTTTGTAGCATTGTCAATGTGTGTTCCTGAACTATGACAGGTCTCTTGCCCCCACAGCTCTGTTGTCACCTCACAGAAGCCCTATTTGTCCTCTACAGGCTTATTGCACAAATGACAGACCCACCATGCATACAGAATGTAGATTTCTGGGAGGCCATGACATGTGAATCAGTAGCTTGGTTACATAACAGAAATTGTAAAATTTATCCCTTTGTCTGTTGTATGCCATCTCAGTATTTTAGACACATATGTCCAAAGGAGTGTTCTGTTGTACATGTATATAACAAAACAACTCCCCCCTGAAGAGGCGTAAGTCTGCATTTGGTAGGCCACATGCCCCCATATGCACAGGGAAGACACTATCTGTACCCTCCACGCCAGCCCCTTCATTGTCACTCAAGTGTAAAGGTGAAGTCTGTACTATGGAAGTTACTTGTAGGAACTGTATGCAGTGAGTCAGTCTCGCAGAGTGTAAATGTGCCTGTCCTGTCAGGCCTAAGGAGTTTAAACTTCATAAGCCACATAGGTGTGTATTGTTTCATTGTGGTTTAAATCACAGTACGTTACTGGAGCATGGGCTACCTGATGTCAATACGCTTGCTTAGTCATTATAGGCCCCGAGCAGGGTAGTGTGTTAGTCTGCAGATGTGTAGTCATGTCCCTGTACTTATTGGCATGTGTGCTTCACATTTGTGGTGTGATGACAAATTGACAATTTTTTGCTTGGTGTTTCTGACATCTGTGACACTTGAGTTGTTTCCATCCATAGAGGTAAACACCCATCAGAAGAAGGAGGTATGGAGAGCTATTGCCCTTAAGGTGCTGACCCTGGGGGATTACAGCTGATGGGGTGCCCATTGTTGCAAAAGGTGGGAGTACCTGAAATGCTGTGCCCGTGAGATCCCGGATGGCCAGCTGGAGGTGTCCTCCCGACGTGGGTGGGGCGCAAATCGGGCCATGACCGCCTAATGGCCAGCATCCTGGTGGTGGTGTACCTGGACCTTGATAGGAAACAGCAGCCACATTGCCAAGTTAATGGGTTAGGTTTTGAAACCCACCCAACGATTAGGGATGAACCATGTGTGACAGATAGATGAGTAACTGTATGTGTAGGTATGTGATGCGGCGCATCCTGATGTTACTTGCCTATTGGCCTAGGGACAGAGGACACAACTGTGTACAATCCACAGACAATCTGCTCTCCAAGGACAACACATGGCTGTGTACATTGATCAATCAAGTAATGTTTGTTGTTGTAGTGGGTGTAAATTCCACGCTAAAGACCACTACTCCTCAGTGTTACAGGCCAAAGGCAAAAGAAGTGATGGATCACTTTCCTCAGCCATGTGTCTGCTCAAATGAGTAAATTAGCATTTGCCCCCCCCGAGGCCACTTGTCTTTAGTGTGTGATGACTGCTGGTGCCTCACTACTGCCTCTAATGTGAAAATGTCCATCATACATGTGACAGGGCATACACTGTTCATTGGGTGCAGCCACAGATCAATACTTTCCCTTGGTAAGCGGGGGATGTCCATTGATATGGCTTGTATGCCTTCACTCTTGCCAACAGTCTTTTTGCCTACGTGTTAGCATGTGTCCCTTTCTTTTTGACAAAATGTGTACACTGCTGTTTCATGCATGGTCTGTCTATGTTGATGGGATGATTTCTGTAATGCATTACATATATGTGCATGAAAACCTGTGTTTGGAATCGGATATTTGCAATGGGACTACATTCCATGTAGTGCCACAGACAGGAGTGTGTCACCATTGATTGTTGGCTCACACATACCCTCACCCATCATAGCATGTCATTTGACAATGAGGGACATGCCAGGTATGACTAGATGTTTTACCCACTGTGTGCATTTCCATGCCATTGATGTGGCATTATGTGGAAAAGTGTGCTGCACATGTGTAATGGGGAAGGTTTGTTAGCGGACTGTTGGCATGCATCATGGAGTGGCTTGCAGCTATTTTGAAATCACATGTGGTTAGGTAGAACCATTCATCCACAGACATCTAGGTTTGCAGGACCAAAATGGAGACAGCTTCAATTGGCAACATGTTGACGGCCTTCTACAAGTACTTGCACATCTCTGGGCCTCTCCAACCTTCAAAGGACTAATGGTGTCTACTGATGCAATGGGAGTATGTCATTGTGAGAGGTTCCAGACATTAGTGTTAATTCTCCTGGGGCTTGCTGATTCCTTGTGTTGTATATTCTTGAGAGATATCCTCTCGACAATGTGCAAATTCTGTCTACAGTGTCCACTTCTATGCCACATGTGTACCATGTCTGAGCAACATTAGCACTACCTCCGTGACACCAGTTGGACAATTTACAAACAGTGAAGTGTCAATTGTTAATATGTTTCCGGTGTGACATGAGTGTTCTATGTCACCTTCTTCTGGCTACTGTACTGCTGTCAGCAACATGGCAGGTTTTAGAAACATCATTTCATATTGTTGTATTATTGTGTATGTGACAAATAGATGTCTGCATGACCTTGTGTGGGATATGTGGGAATGAAAGAGGCATTGGCCTACTATTGTGTGATAACAGGTAACTGAGTTATGCTCAATGTGGCAAAGCCTTGAAGGTGTTGTGGTCTCCTACTTGTTCAATTGTTACTGTGATTGCACAAATACAGACATGCAATTGTAGTTGTCTGAGATCTTGATTTTCCTGTGGGCAACTGTGCATGCATATGGTATGCTACATGTAGGAAGTACTTTAGTTTGTTGCTGGGACCTGATTGACATCATAGTAATGTTTGCTAACCACAGCTGTTGTTCAGGTGTGATCAGGAACTTGTGGTGACCCTTTTCCTCTTTGTGCAGCATCATCCCAGACAAGTGAGGGAGACAGGGCACAACCAAGTAAGGAATAATCTGGCCATAGTACCTCAAATCATGACACGATCAACACAGAGGGACCCAATAACCTGGAGGGTGAGGGAAGTGCCATGAAGGAGGAATGATCAATGTCATCATCATCTTATCTTCCTCCATTGGTGGGTCCATCAGCACCTGCTCCTGTACCATCTATGTCCACCAGTCCCAGCTCTATCCCCACCCTAACTGTTGCTTCCCACCCAGTTGGCCATGTCCGTTCACCCAAGAGGGTGGCCGGCTCCTTTGCTGCAGGGACCTGACCCAGAGACGCTGTTGCCCCTGCTGCCCTGAGTGAGCAGGCTATTGACCTTCTGAGGAGTATCTCTGTGGGGCAGACTTCCATTGTGAATTCCATCTAAAGTTTGGCCTGCCAATGTCAGCAGACCAATGCTTTCCTTGAAGGCATTCATAGTGCCATGTCTGGCCTACAGAGATCTTTTCAGGCTCTGACCTCCTCATTGATGGCAGCCAGTCACCCCCCCCCCCACACTCTTACCCCCTCCACATCCCTCTCTCCAATCCAAAACCACTATTCCCCTAGCTGTCCCAAGCACAAAGACACATCTGCATGCACTCACCTCAACACACAAAGCAGCAAACATCACCACACATACCACGACACACCAGCATGCATGCACTCAACATATATCCATACACATTACATCAACCACCACTTCACCAGACACCCCCACAACCCCCACCAACACAAATGTCACATTCAGCATATTCACAGACACCAAAAGAACATTGTGTTATGTTTAGTTTGGTAAGTATTTCATCTTTTGTTGTCTAATGTCAGCATGCATGGTGTTAGATTTGTCCCTTTGATAAGGATTGTACTTTTTCTCATGTGCTTGAGTTTTGTTTGTCCAGACATGGAGGGTGTGCAATTGTGCTAGCTTCCTTTGAATTTGACAGCCCATGTGTCCATTGTGCTGTGTGTACCTTGCAGCTACTTCATTTAGATGTATGGTCCTTGCTGTTGCTGTTGTATTTTTAGCTTTATGACTTACACTTCCACATTATGCAGATATGCATGTCACACAGCTCTACAATTGCTTGTCCCTAGGATACATGAATAGCCTGTTCCTGTGCAAATGTTGTTTTACTGGTGAGTGCAAAATGTAATCTGTCCCAGGGAGGCATCCTTCCTTGAGTGTTCCTGACGCCACCATTTCTGTTGTGGAGGTGTTTTTTGGCCTGCCTCATCACCGTGGCAGTCTACACTGTCTGGAGGTGCCTGTGGGACCACAGCCGTCTTTGCTCTCTGGGACCGCCAACATCGTAATACAGTGGTCCTTTAGCAGATGTTTAATGCATCCTTACAGATAGACAGGACTATAAGGATGAAAAAGGATTAATGAGGAAAACAGGTTGTCCTAACTCTCCAGAATGGATACAAATGGTCTTAGTTTGAGGGTTCTTAGGAGTGACGCGCCTGCCCACTGAGTCTAGTAGTTATTTAGTAAATCCTTTACTACCTAATTGTGTTCATAGGCCAGAATCACACCATTGTGATATTTAATTTTCCTGTAGGGTCATGTCTGTATAGAACGGAACTGATATTAATCTGGATGCAGTAAGAAAGTGTGAGCGTATTTGAGACAATAATACTGTGTGTTACATTTGGATATATAGGGGGTCATTCTGACCCTGGCGGTAAATACCGCCAGGGCCGGGGTCGGCCACCGCTGACTTTCCGCTGCCCATGGGAATCCACCATGGCGGCGCAGCTTGCTGCGCCGCCATGGGGATTCTGGCACCCCATACCGCCATCCAGTTCCTGGCGGTTCAGGATGGCGGTATGGGGTGTCGTGGGGCCCCTAGGGGCCCCTGCAGTGCCCATGCCATTGGCATGGGCACTGCAGGGGCCCCCATAAGAGGGCCCCACAAAGAATTTCAGTGTCTGCTTTGCAGACACTGAAATTCGCGACGGGTGCAACTGCACCCGTCGCACCTTCCCACTCCGCCGGCTCCATTCTGAGCCGGCTTCCTCGTGGGAAGGGTGTTTCCCACTGGGCTGGCGGGCGGCCTTTTGGCGGTCGCCCGCCAGCCCAGTGGGAAACCCAGAATGACCGCCGCGGTCTTTTGACCGCGGTACGGTCTTCTGGCGGTTCCCGCTTGGCGGGCGGCTCCCGCCGCCCGCCAAGCTTAGAATCAGGGCCATAGTACAGTAAGTCCATAGGCAGTAATGAGAATAACATCTGCTTCTTTATGTTTCAGAGGACCGTTAATGTAGGCAGGTATATCGACTGCATTGCCACAATAGATAACACCAACATGCATGAGGGCACCTCCAGCCTCATGGGCTATTATTGGAAATGTGCAGAACTGTTTTACACTATGTACCATAGTCACTTGCATAACCGTGTTTTGGTAATTCCTGGGGTCAATTTATCAACGCTTCATGAAAACCCCATAAACCATTAAATGACTTTGTTACATCATCACCGAAAGAGAAGACCTGCACAGTATTATGGCACCGCCACTTGGAATAATGTTCCCCAAGAGTACTGGTTTTTTAGTAATGCACAATTGTGCTTTGGAAGTATTCTGCTGTTTGTTCAGGCAAAGGCAACTGCTCAATGTCTCTAGATTTTAGCATGTTGTGGAAGGATCTGTACAAAGGCTGGATGGATGTTTCCAGTTAGGACACCAACAAAAGTAGTAGATGCTCAGGGCAATATATATCACTTAGTGCCAATGTTTAGACCCAATAATTGAAATATCAACTAGAGGGAGGAGGTAGTTGGTAGCATGTTCCAGTACAATGTGTTGGAGAGGAAATGAAATGTGAATAAATTACAATACATCAGACATCAGAAGAAAACATAAAATTATATGTGGTGAAAGAGCACTGTAGCACTAAAATCCATGCTGATACCAAAGAGGTGAAGATTTCACTTGAAAACAGAATGCATGACCAGCAAGGTCTTATTTAAAGGAAAACCCATGTTTGTAAACTTGAAGGAATTTATAGTCTTAGCAACCTGATACATAGTATGTTGTCCAAGTAAATAAAACATGATTGAAGAATAGGAGCAGGAGATTGAATTAGCCAAGGGTACACAGAATCTGATAAAAGGTCTTAGGAGCAAAGCGATAAAACACACATGCATTCAAGAGTAGTGAAAGCATTGTTGGCTAAGCATTGTTAGAACTGCAATAAAGAATGTGTGAGAAATAGGTTAAAGGTTTAGGGACACCAGTGGTGTGATATTTTGCAACTGCTAAGTAACGTATTTGATCTTTTGTAGAATGGATTAGTCATGTTACTATATAAGTAGCTGCCTGTAAAGCAGCAAATTATAACCAGCTGTTTACTCTCCCTGCCACATCAGTAAAAAGCTGTATTTGCCTTGTCGAGAGGAGTCTCCTCTTTTTCTTTATCCTAAGCTTCCCCGCAACACAAGCGTTAGAAGGGAATGTAAGACATCATTTGAAGCTGTTTGCAGAAATTGGTGTGTGAATAACTAAAACATCATCTCTAATATTAAATTTGCAGACAAGGCTAAGAATATAAAAATACTGCTTTTATACGAACTTAATAAGGGGGTGATGCAAACATGTTCAACATGGTGCTTAACCACTGATCTGAAATTAGGCAGTAGACATGTGATAGTGGAATTGGTCAGAATAGACAAAGGAAAAGAACATAAAGGATTGCCAATGAAGTGCTCAGATTCAATGTTTCTATATCCCATTAAGGTGGAAAGGGAGAAAATCTGTGGCACACAAAAATAGGAATTGGAGAGCTAGCAGCAGGGGGTACAGCAATATACCAGCCTAGAATTTTCATGGTAGGAATCAGCAAGATGAAGAGCAGAGTATGATCCAAGAAAGTACTTGTCTAATTCGTAAGCATGGCCATCCTTAGCATTGTAGTCATCAAGGATATTTATAAGATCCTTAGGAGAGTGGGAAAAGTATACGAGGGTAAGCACCTCATTGTTTCTGGAAATGAAAGGGAGAGAAATTATATTATTCTTTGAAACATGGGGAGGAAGCGTAAGCTTACCCATCAATTAAAAGGGCCAAATAGAGATCCCTACTAAATACAGAATGCTTACCCTATTAGATATTTCGAGCAAAATATATAAAAAGTACTTGTTACAGGGCATAGAAGAAAGGCTTGATAACAAAATGTACTACCCATGACTTACCCTAAAACTTTTGGCAGGAAAATATGCACTAAGTAAAAACCAACTTCTCTTTGTGGTATTTGTAGATTAAACATCGACAGTTAGCACAATAAACAGAACAGAAACTGAACAAGACTATGGGAAAATGGAAAAATAGAAAAATGGGAGATCCCCCTGGTGCTTTTAAAATTGATAATTAAGCTCCTTGAGGGTTCGGTTGCAATTGTGCACTATCCTGGAAAGTCAATGTGCTGAATGGGTTATGATAAGGATGCATCTTAGCTCAGTTTCTTTTTTATGTACTTTGCAGATTCCCTTATACCACTATGTACAGCCCATACATTTCCACCAAAATTGTGTTGTTTCCTTTTCGCATAATTTTATGCTGATGACATAGCCCTGTTTCATCTTACACCAGTTGGTTTTCAGCATCAAATAAATTAATTCACAAAATACGCATTGCCAAATATTGAATAAATGTAGATAAAACAAAAACAATGCTTTTTCAAATAGTGTTAAAAAGAAAATGATACCAAAGTGGGTGGATTTGATGCATCCCTAGATTTACAAGAGCTTGTAAACCTGGGGATGCGCCAAAACCCTACTTCTCCCCAGCTGAGGTGAATTCTGAAGCACACATAGAAAGAGGAAAAGGCCTCCCAACATTGTTTTTGTGCAGGAGGGTGCTCTTCCTACACAAAAACAATCCTGCCTACAATGCAGAAACCCTTGCGTGTGGTCCTGCTACACTACCAAAATGGCACCAGTGCAGTGTGAACGGACAGGAATGAGCAGTATTGTTAAAAATGGCACTCTCTCTTTGATGCAATGGCAGCACAGCTAGGTGACTTGCTGTGCTGCCCTGTGCCAAAAGCCCATAAATATGAGCCTAAGTATTTAGGAAACACCTTCAAAAGTAACCTAAACTTTATTACTCACATAGAAAATGTTACATAAAGAGGGCAACTGTAGCAGGTGTTCTGTGACATCTGAGTTATGAGTCGGGCCATAATTCAGTGAAAGTCTAGGAAGAGACATACAATCAAAAAGTTGTAAATCTTCTGTTTTATGGGTGTGAAATAATTGAAGAAAGAGCAATAAGGGCTATATGTGCGAACGTTTTTATCGGTCACAAAGGGTCTGATTTGCAGCATCGGGCCATTTACAACCGCAAAAAAAAACATTTTGGGATGTACCAATGCACTATTTGCAATTTGGTAACCTATTACATATTTGCAAATATGGTCTGCAATTCAGTGTTAGGAAGGGGCGTGTTAAGGGCGTCTCTTCCTAATAGCGACTCGCAGTGGGATGTAAGAATATTTTGCAGTTGAAAAGCATTCACAAGGTAGCACCAAATTCAAATTGGTAGTAACCCATTCGCATATGGGAAGAGGTCCCTAAGGGCATAGCGGTGACAATATTTTTAAGAGCAGACAATGGTTCCACATACCACTGACTACTCTTAAAAAATGAAAAGAAAACTTTTCAGTTTTCTTTTTGAAGCACATCCTGTTTTCCTTCAAGTTTAAGTTGATTTTATTTTGCATGATTGAATAAAACCTTTGCAAATTAGAACTATAAAAGAAACACCAATGACTAAAAACTTTTCCAGAGAACAAAGTGTGTATAAGGATTGGCAAACAGTTGCAATCTAGTTTCATAGTTAGTGTTAGAAATGGGGTCTTTGGTTGACAGTCAGGTTACCCCCTGTTCAAGCAAGGACCCTCACTCTAGTCAGGGTAAAAGAGAATCACCCTCAGCTAACCCCTGCTTACCCCCTTGGTAGATTAGTAGAGCAGTAGGCTTAACTTCAGAGTGCTAGGTGTAAAGTATGTATCCAACACAAACAGTAACTCAATGAAAACACTCCAAAATAACACAACACAAGTTTAGAAAAATAGGAAATATTTATCTAAATAAAACAAGACCAAAACGACAAAAATCCACATTACACAAGTAAAGTTATCAATTAAAAAGCAAAAAAGAGTCTTTAAGTAGTTCCAAACACACACTAACACTGTTAGCGTGAAAATGCACCTTGGGTGCGTCAAAAATAACCCCGCATGGGCGAGTGTGCGTCAAAAAGGGCTTCTGATGCGTCGATTCCACTCACGAGCGGGACCTTGCGTTGTTTCTCCTTTCAACAGGACCCCTACCAAACATCACCGGACAGGAGGTGCCAGACATATCCAGTCCTCCCACAGAAGAGGCCCACAGTGACGACAGCAGCTCTGCACGCTTGGATGAAGATGACCAGCCCGGCCCATCAGGGACCTCTGGACAGTCGGTTCCCCTGACACAGTCACAAACCACCACTGAACCTCCCCCCTCAGGAAACACCACAACAGCACCCACCCAGTGGGCCCATCCCTCAGTCCCCAAGACACGTCAATCAGCAGTTTGTCCACCACTACAGGGAACCCAGGCAACCCCACTAACACAGGACGATCAGGGACCTGGGGGCAGTGGCAGTGGGCACACGGTTCAGGGGACAAAGGCACAGGACAACAGGGAAGCTGGGAGGACTGCTGTGCGACAGGGGGAGGACAGGCCCAGGGAACCAACTCTCCATGAGGCACTCTCCAACATCATGGGAGCTAACCACCATTCCCAGGAGACCATGGGCACGGTACTGGCCAAGTTTCAGGAGACCCAGTGGCTACAGGAGGAACACTACCTGGGGATCAGGGAGGACTTGAAGTGCATCAACACCACCTTGGTCACCATTGCAGGGGTGCTGGAAGCCCTTCTCAACACCAGGAGGGACACAGAGGCACACCAACGGGCCCCTGACACTAGCCTGGACGATGAACAGCCCTCAACCTCCGCCGCCACTAGAGGACAGGAGGCACTGCCACAGGAACAACAGGCCACCAGCACCCCACCCCCTGCAGATGGAGAACCACCCCGCAAACGGTCCCTGAGATTCAGGAACAAGACAGAGAACATTGCCAAGATCCCCGCCAGGAAATATGACCCCCTTGAATGTCACCCTCCTGTTCCACTAAGTCACCCTGTCCACCTTAAACTGCCATTGCTCCACTTCCTATGCCCCTTTGGACAATGCACCTGTGAAACAAATAGACTGGACTCTGCCATGGACATACCTCCACCATCACCCCAGCCCGTTTTACAACCCCCTCCACTTATTTGCACAGAAATAAACACACTTCAATCACAAAACAATCTGGAGTCAGTCTGTGCTTTCATAAATGTGTAATTGCAATATCTATGGAATATAGCAATGTCAATTTACTTGTTCACATATCAATGTAACCCACTGTAGGCCAGCAGTAAGCGTAGCAGAGGGCATAAAGTGGGACCCAGATCTGTGAAATGGAAAGTCAAAGTGACAAGTCAGTGTCCATACACTGAGTGAAAATGACATACTTATGCTAGCTCCAACAATAGTATGAGATGTGGGAAGCAGTGACATCTTCTTACCTGTGTCTCACTGGAAGTATTGCATGATGATGTTGTTTCAGTTGTCAATATCCTCTTCTTCTGCATCCTCTTCTTCACTGTCCACAGGCTCCACAGCTGCCACAAGACCATCATCTGGCCCATCCTCCTGCAGAAAAGGCACCTGGCATCGCAAAGCCAGGTTGTGCAGCATACCGTAGGCCACAATTATCTGGCACACCTTCTTCGGTGAGTAGTATAGGGAACCACCTGTCAGATGGAGGCACCGGAAACTGGCCTTTAGGAGGCTGAAGGTGCGTTCCATTATCCTCCTAGTTCGCCCATGTGCTTCATCGTAGCGTTCCTCTGCCCTTGTCCTGGGATTCCTCACTGGGGTCAGTAGCCATGACAGGTTGGGGTAACCAGAGTCACCTGCAAATGTCGAGGGACAACTGTTAGACACACACTAACCCTTAGGGACAACCCTATACCCAGACACCTATGTCAACTGTATTGGAACCTTGGGCTCACCTATTAGCCACACACGGTGCCTCTGGAGTTGCCCCATAACATAAGGGATGCTGCTATTCCTCAAAATGTAAGAATCATGCACAGAGCCTTGGCATTCACATGGAAGATGTACTGGTCTGACAAACACATCGAATGGTAGCTTTTCCGGTTTCTGTACACTTGTTCATTCCTGCGGGAGGCTACAAATGCCACATGTGTCCCATCAGTGGCACCAATGATGTTGGGGATATGTCCCAGGGCATAGAAGTCACCTTTCGCGGTGGGCAATTCCTCCACCTGAGGGAAAACGATGTAGCTGCGCATGTGTTTCAGCAGGGCAGATAACACTCTGGACAACACGTTAGAGAACATTGGCTGGGACATCCCTGATGCCATGGCCACTGTTGTTTGAAAAGACCCACTGGCCAAGAAATGGAGTACAGACAGGACCTGCACTAGAGGGGGTATTCCTGTGGGATGGCGGATAGCTGACATCAGGTCTGGCTCCAACTGGGCACACAGTTCCAGGATTGTTGCACGATTAAGTCTGTATGTGATTATGATGTGTTTCTCTTCCATTGTCGACAGGTCCACCAGGGGTCTGTACACCGGAGGATGCCGCCACCTTATCACCTGCCCCAGTAGACGTGCCCTATGGAGGAGAACAGCGAGCAGAGAGTCATCCAACACTGAGGTATCACAATGTGTTATTTGCAGAAACGTTTGTAATCCACAATGGGCCTGATTACAACTTTGGAGGAGGTGTTAATCCGTCCCAAAAGTGATGGTAAAGTGACGGATATACCACCAGCTGTATTACGAGTCCATTATATCCTATGGAACTCGTAAAACGGCTGGTGGTATATCCGTCACTTTTGGGACGGATTAACACCTCCTCCAAAGTTGTAATCAGGCCCAATGTGCAGGTATCTGTCTGTATTCCTGGCCTAGATAGGCGCTGAAGTTGTACACCGTTGCGGTGGGCGGTCGAAGACCGCGGCACAATTCTGCATTGGTTAACATTGGGCACTATGGGTCCCAGGACCCAATGACGATGTACGTCGGCGGTGACGGTACGCACTGCCGCGGACGTGACTGCCATTTTCTGTCTGTTCACTCACTTGATACCTGACCTTCAACAGGAGAGGACCTACACTGCAATTACGGCTGTGACCTGTGTCTGGAAGCGACAATGGCTTCAGTGTCTGGGGAAAGGGCCACTGCCTTCTGAGGAGTTGGAGAAACTAGTGGATGGGGTCCTCCCCCAGTACAAACAGGTGAGTACACTGTGAGCATGCTGCATGGGCAATGTCTGCTTTGAGTGGTGTGGATGGAAGATACATGGGGGAGGCTGAGGCCTGCATGTGCGGATGGTGAGTGTATGTGCGCCCACCAGAAGAAGGGTATTTGGCGTGTCATCGCTAAGGATGTCCGGACCCTGGGTGTCTACCACAGACGGAGCACCCACTGCCTTAAAAGCTGGGAGGACCTGCACCCCTTGAGCAAGAAGACGGCGGAGGCCCAGCTGGGGATGGCCTCCCAACGTGGAAGGGGTGCCCATCGCACCATGACCCACCTGATGTACCAGATCCTGGTGGTGGCCAATCCGGAGTTGGATGGGAGCTTGAGGGCATCACAGCAGCCACAAGGGGGTGAGTGCACTCTCATTCAGCTGACTCTGCGCGCATTACGAGGTGTCTGGGTGGGGGAGGTGGACAGTGTGTTCCCCTAGGCCAGGGCGAACTTGGTAGGCAAGGTCCCTTGTGAGGCAGGCTATGTGGCACCCCAACCCCACCAGTGGTAAGGGCCATCTACACCTAGTCAGACTCCTGTGACTTCCAGGTGTGCAGCAATTGGGCTTAGGCCTCGTACCCCATGGTCATGTGAATTTTCTAGGCACTGTTAGTGCATGGCGTAGTGCTGAAGGCTGCTTCCTGTGTATTGTGTCCGCCAGCGGTAGTGGTGTTCCATGCACTGAACATGTTTTTCTTCTGTCTTTCCCTCCCCTTTATGTTGTCTCCCTGTTCTTGTGTGCAATAGCATCATCAGGCGGAGGAGCAGTGGCACCGGAGCAGGAGGGAGCTGCAACCCACTTGGCCCTGCAGGGTGAAGCAACGGAGTCTGAAGCCACCAGTGGGACGGAGGGCGAGGGGAGCTCCACGGCGGACACAGGAGCATACACCAGTGACAGCGACTCCTCCTCTGATGGGAGCTCCCTTGCGGTGGCGGGCACCTCTGTGCCCATCGCATCAACAGGTAAAGCCGCCACCCCCCCACCAGCACCGCCCTCCCAGCAGCCCATCAGCGTGTGTCCCATGCCCGCTCACCCAGGAGGGTGGGCATCTCCTTCACCCCAGGCACCTCAGGCCCTGCCCCAGTCAGCCCTGCTGCCCTCAGTGAGGAGGCTAGTGACCTCCTGAGATCCCTCACTGTTGGGCAATCTACCATTTTGAATGCCATCCAGGGTGTTGAGAGGCATTTGCAACAAACAAATGCATACCTGGAGGGCATTCATTCTGGGCAGGCGGCCCAACAGAGAGCATTTCAGGCTCTTGCCTCAGCACTGATGGCAGCCATTGTCCCTGTGTCCAGCCTACCCCCTCCAACTTCCACTACCAAGACCCAATCCCCTGTACCTCAGCCTATCCCAAGCACACCATCAGACCAGCATGCACACACATCAACACACAAAAGTGGCTCAGGAAAACATAAGCACCACACATCCCACAGGCACTCACATAAGCACCATCCCCATGCAGACACAGCAACATCCACTACCTCCACTGTGTCCCCCTCTTCCACGTCCTCCTCCTCCCTCCCTGTCTCATCTCCACTCACACCTGCATGCACTACATCCTCAGCCACTACCTCCATCACCAGCACGCCCATCACCGCTCACGTGCAATCACCACTACCACTGTGTCCCCTCCCAGTGTGTCTGTGAGCCCTCCTCCCAAAGTACACAAACACAGGCACACACCCACCCAACAGCCATCCGGCTCACAACAGCCTCTGGCCCATGCACCTTCACACAAATTCAGCAGACGTACACCTCCTACAACCACTACCTCTTCCTCCACTCCCAAACCCACTCCATCTTCCCATCCCAGTGTGTCTAAAAAAAACTTTTCCTGGCAACCCTTCATCTCTTCCCTTCACCTCCCCCCCATCCTTCCCCTAAGGCCAGGCTTTCCAGGTCCCAGCCCAGCACCTCAGCCACCAAATCCCCAGGCACAGTGGTGACAGAAACTGCGGGGTCATCAAGTGCGCCACCCATCAGGGCTGCCAGTGTGCCACGTAGCGAGGGCAAGGACATTCCGCCACCTGCCAAGGTGAAAAAGGTGCCCCATCCCGGAGGGAGAAACCGCACCTACCGGCCACCTAGGGCTACGCAAAAACAAAAGGGGATAGTGGCAAGACACCTGCGGCACCATCAAAGGTGGGGAAGGGACAAAATCAGAAGAGCAGGTCAGGACAGGGCACGGTGGCACCGACTGAGAGACCAGTGTCACACCTTCTGTCCATGACAACACCAACCTGTACGACGGTGAACACTGCAAGCTGCCCCGCCACCAGCACCCCCACCTGCCCCGCCACCTGCACCGCCACCTGCACAGCCACTCGCACGTCTACAGCCTCAGTGACAGTCCCCAGCCTCTTCCCCAGTGGGCAGCTGTCAGAGGCTACAGGAGACATCCTGCTGTGTCCCTCCGCAGGTGCTGACCCATGCACCACCGCCAGCACTGCTGCCACAGACACCGCCGTAAGCACCGCCACCAGCCCCGTGACATGCTCGGACAGTGGCACCACCGCTGACATGGCTACCATCCCCAGTGGTCAGTCGTCCGAGGCTGGAGGAGAGTTCCTGGACCCTGGCCAGCTTCCATGAGGCATGACTTCCATCACTGTTTGCAGCTGCAGGTGGAGGGCGAAGCCGCAGCAGTGTGGGGTATGTTGCTGCCTCCATGGCATATCATGCTACCTGTTCCTCAGCAATCTCGTGGCACACACACCCAGGTGAGGGAATTGTACCAGCCACACTGCACGTGGAGCACTCTGGGCACCATGCCTCCTCCAGAACCAGTGGAGAATTACATCCACTACCTCAGTCCTTGGCAGGATGAAGCACTCTGGGCACCAGGCCCCCTCCAGAACCAGTGGAGAATGACATCCACTACCTTAGTCCTTGGCAGGATGAAGCACTCTGGGCACCAGGCCCCCTCCAGAACCAGTGGAGACTGTTATCCACTTGAGAGACTGTGGCTTTGCACTCCCCAGGATACAGCAATAGGCAAACCACCCACTGGAGAGACTTGAGAGACTGTGGCTTTGCACTCCTCAGGATAAAGCAGTGGGCAAACCACCCACTGGAGAGACTTGAGAGACTGTGGCTTTGCACTCCCCAGGATACAGCAATGGCCATGGAGCCCCCCCGTGCAGCAATGGCTTAGTGCGTTCATCTGGCTGAGGTACCCCCTCCCTCTGAGGTGCGTGTTTATTTTCGATCTGATGCCCCAGCAGTGTTCTCTCTGTTTCCAGTCAGGTATCTTGTGTGGGCTTTGCCCATGCATTTTGGGACCAGTGGTCCACAGACAATGATTGGTACACTATCCAGACTTGTGTAGTTGGTGTACATATTTGTATATACTGAATTTAAATTTTTGACTATCAGATTTTTCATGATTACAATTGTTATAATCATTTAATTTTGTCCCTGCGTTCTTCCAGGGGGTGATGGGGTGTATATGTAATGTTGCTGCATGTATTTATGTGTATGTTGTTGTGGGTGAGGGTGGGGGTATTGCATGTTACGTGTGTGTGTCATTCTCTCCCCCATGTTGTAGGTGCAGTACTCACCGTGGTTGTCGACGGCGTCTGTCCTGCTCCTGATAGAGCAGGAGGAAGAGCAGCATTGGTAACACCTGTAGTTCAGTCTCCATGGCGTCCTGGTTCCTCGTTGGGTGTCGAGAGGTGGGTGTTTTCCCTTCTGTGTACTGTTTCCGCCGTGCTTTTGATAGTTTTGGTTCCGCCCCGGAAAAGGTGGCGGATAGGCGGGTTGAAATACAGTGGGCGGTACTTTGTCCTCCACCTGTCTGTTGGCGGTTACCGCCGCGGTGCTTGTTTCTACAACCGTCGCGGTCTGAGTGTTAAAGTGACTATCTGTGTTGGCGGTTTCTGCCATGGTCATTATTCCATTTTTTTTGCCGCCGGCCTGGTGACGGTATTACTGCCGCTTTAACACCGACCGCCAGGGTTGTAAAGAGGGCCTACCTTAACCAAACACTGCACCCTGCCCTTGGGGCTACCTAGGGCCTACCTTAGAGGTGTCTGACATGTAAGAAAAGGGAAGGTTTAGGCCTGGCAAGTGGGTACACTAGCCATGTTGAATTTACAGTTAAAACTGCACACACAGACACCGCAGTGGCAGGTCTGAGACATGATTACAGAGCAACTTATGTGGGTGGCACAACCAGTGCTGCAGGTCCACTAGCAGTATTCGATTTACAGGCCCTGCCACCTGTAGTGCACTTTACTAGGGACTTACCAGTAAATCAAATATGCCAATCATGGATAAGCCAATTACATACACATTTTTTAAAGGAGCACTTGCACTTTAGCACTGGTTACCAGTGGTAAAGTACCCAGAGTATCAAAAACAGTAAAATCAGAGTCTAGGCATGGTTGGACTCCAGCATACATCAACAACCTGGGGAACAGAGGCAAAAATTTAAGGGAGACCACGCCAAGGATGAAAAGTCTAACAGTTAGGCATATTTAAAAAATAAATACCATGTCATCACTATTGAAATATCTTATGTACAAAAACAATGCAGAGCAATTTGAAATATCATATGTGGAAAGAATACTATTGTTTGATGCACCTATGAGCAAAGCATTTCCACTACAATGATCAAAAAGTGCATAAGTGTTGCCAAAGAGGTTGCACTCTACTGTCAAAGTTAGATATGTTAAAAAAGTGTCATTGCAGTAAGGACTGACCTATCTCCAAAACAATAGATTTTTCTTCAGCTTGTTAATGTTAAGATGTACAAAGACAGTTAGGGTAAACCATGTTCAAAGTAGTGAGTTGTTGGGATAGGAGGTGCCTTTCCCAATCCAGCTACCAATCATGAATAATTACAACAAAATTATTTCCCATTAAAGGATCTGCCCATTAGATTACATGCAAGCAATTCAGAATGACACTACATGTTCAGATCCCTCTTTGTTTCAGAAGTGGACAAAGCATTGGTCTTCTCTGTGCAATTAGCTCTTTGCAAATGCATGCCAGGCGCACTATGGCCCTCATTACAACCACCTCCCGCCAAGATCGGACCGCCGGGCGGCCGCCAATGCAGCCGCACCCCCGCTGCAGCCATTTGGAGATCCCCGCCGGCCCAGCGGGGATCTCAGCCATAACACAGGAGCCGGCTCCAAATGGAGCCGGCGGTGTTGCGGCCGTGCGGTGGGTACAGTTGCACCCGTCGCGCTTTTCACTGCCTGCATAGCAGACAGTGAAAAGCTGCACAGGGCCCTGTCAGGGGGCCCCGCGACTCCCCGTACCGCCAGCCTTTTCCTGGCAGTTCAAACCGCCAGGAAAAGGGTGGCGGTAGGGGGACTCATAATCCCCTGGGCAGTGCTGCCCTGGCGGATTACAACCGCCAGGCCATTATGGCGGGAAACCGCCGGCCCCGGCGGTGCGACCACGGCACTTCTGCCATGGTCGTAATGCCCTGGGAAGCACCGCCAGCCTGTTGGCGGTGCTTCCTCCGGAACATACCTGGCGGTCTTGGACTGCCAGGGTTGTAATGAGGGCCTATATCTTCTTTCCCCTTGTCACACAGCAGACAGTCAGTCCTGACAAGGTTGCATTACCAGGGTGGTTGGTGTAGGAGAAGAGGTAATATGCCCAGTCGGTATCCCAAAAATGTTTCTTTTAATAGGTTGGAGTACTACGTATGGAAATAGGGTTGGGCTGTCACTTTGTCGTAGCTGTGTAGCACCAACCAATCATGGGCTCTGCCTGCCACTGCTGCCTTATCCTCAATTAACAACAGTGTTTTGGTGGTTTTGTTTACCATCTTTTTGAGGCTGGTGTGGGTTGCAGAGAATTCCCAGATGTCCTGTAGGCCAAGTTGCATTACTGATTCATTGAGGTAGGCCTTGACAGTAGATCTGCCCCTGGTCGTCAATTCCAGCCATAGATGTGTATTTAAAGTGCTTGGTTCGACATTTTTAATTTTATGCCTGATGTTAATATAAGTGCCTCTTCTGGTGAGAGATTGTTTCTGAATGAACTCCAATCTTATCTGGGCTGGGGAAGTGTATTTGGGGAGGCCGAGTATCATTCTGTAGGCTCTGACCATGATCTCATCCAGGGTTAATGCGTCCCTTTCATGTAGAGGCTCACTCCTGTAAGTTATCGTTGGGATCAGTTTCACTTGTATTACCCAGAGCAATTGTGTAAGAGTTGGGCCCTCCACTTTCTTCTTTAGGTTTTTTAACCGGTTCTGTGCCTTGGACGAGGTGATCTCGTCCTCGGGGCCGGTTCCCCAGTGCCTTGGACGAGATCACCTTGTCCTGCACCTTGCCCACGGGGGCAGCGCTAGCGCTCCCCCGGTGGGCCCCCCACCTACACCCCCTGGACGTGGATGGAAGGGAAATCCCTTCCCCTTCCACCCCGACCCCCCCTCGGCAATCTGATGACGTCAGCGCACTCACAGCTCAAGAGAAAGGAACTCCAACAGGTGAGTCCTTCCCTTTTTGGGGGTTTTGGGGGGGAAAACAGACACGGAGGAAGGAAAGGGTTTTTTCTCCCCCCGTGCCTATTTTCAGTGGATTCCTGGTCCACGATCGCGGGCGGGGCCCGCAATCGTTGACCAGGAATCCCCACTAGAGACCAGGGATTCTTTGGCTGATTATTTTTGGGAGAGACCCATTGGGCAAGGGTCGCTCCCATAGGGGCTATTTTTTTTTTATATTTCAGACACTGGGGGGGGGGGGTGGGTGGAATCCCCACTAGGCACCAGGGATTCTTTGGCTGATTCATTTTTGGGAGCGACACTCTGGGCAAGGGTCGCTCCCATGGGGAGCTATTTTTCTTCATATTTCGGCCCCCCTGGGGGCAGATCGGCCATTTTTTAGCCGATCTGCCTCCGGTTGGTCGAAAGCCACTAGACACCAGGGATTTAGTTTGCACTAGGATTTTTTGGGAAGCGATCCCTTGGGCATGGGTCGCTCCCCTTGGGGGCATAAGTAATCCTTTTTCGGCCCCCCCTGGGGGCAGATCGGCTGTTTTTTCAGCCGATCTTCCCCAGGGGGGTCGAAAGCCACTGGACACCAGGGATTTCATTTTCTTAGGATTTTTTGGGGAGTGACCCCTTAGGCAAGGGTCGCTCCCCTTGAGGGCATAAATAATCCTTTTTTGGCCCCCCCCCCTGGAGGCAGATCGGCCGTTTTTTCAGCCGATCTGCTCCCGATGGGGGTCGAAAACCACTAGACCACCAGGGATTATGTTTACCTTATGTTTTTGGGGAAGGGTCACTGCCCCGGGGGCAATCATTTTTTATATGTTTCAGCCCCCCTGGGGCTAGATCGGCCATGTTTTTGGCCGATCTCGCCCCCGGGAGAGTCAAAACCCAGTAGGCACCAGGGATTGTGTGGTGTGTGTGTGTTTTGTGTGTTTGGGGGCACCCCTTGGGCAAGGGTCGCCCCCCAAAGGGGGAAAAATTAGTATTGGCTATTTCTGCCCCCCTTGGGGGCAGATGGGCCTATTTTTGTAGGCCCATCTGCCCCTAAGGAGGGCAGAAACCACCAATACGCCAGGGATTTTTTTTTTTTTTGTTCCCCTTTTTTTTGTTTTGTGCTAGGGGTGCCCCCTTAGGCAAGGGTCACCCCTAAAGGGAGCACAGAGCTGTTGGCCATTTCTGCCCCCTTGGGGGCAGATTTGCCTATTTTTTTAGGCCCATCTGTCCCCAAGGGGGGCAGAATCCCTTAGGCACCAGGGATCTTGTGTGTGTGTGTGTGTTTTGTGTGGGTGGGGGGGCAGCCCCTTTTGCAAGCGTCGCTCCCCAAAGGGGGGCACATTACTGATGATCATTTCTGCTCCCCTTGGGGGCAGATCGGGCTATTTTTTTAGGCCTATCTGCCCCCAAGAGGGCAGAAGCCATCAAGACATGAGGGGAATATTTTTTTTGGGCTCCCCTTAGTTTTATTTCTGCTGGGGACACCCCTATTTGCCTCCTTTGGCAAGGGTCACCCCCCCAAACAGGGAACAGAGCTGTTGGCCATTTCTGTCCCCTTGGGGGCAGATCAGCCTATTTTTTTTAGGCCCTTCTGCCCCCCTTGGGCACCAGGGACAGTTCTAAGTTCTTGGTGGCAGGGTGTTTGTCAACTGGCGAAGTATTTGTATTTGTGATTATAACAATTTATTTATTCTTTTTGTTCTAGTTCAAAGCTTTTGCTTCCTTTGCTGTGGATCCTTGCGGTTTTGGCAGTAGTTGTCCTGCGGTTTGCATAGTTCCATGTTTTAGGTAAGTGAAAGCAATGTACTCCAAAGGAGTATTGTTGACATGCATGAATGACATGTTTGTAGGTGGTGTAGTCAATGTAGTTTTGTGTGTGAAATTGTCCTTAGATTTGAACACAGTGATATTTGTGTTGTCATATGTCTAAATTACTCATTTCTTTTTTCTTTTTAGTGGGATATCATTGGTGAATGCTGTGTCTGTGCAGAGTAGTTGCTGGTGAGTAGCTTTTTTAGGCAAGTGAGTGGTATAGTTTTTAGTACATAACTCTGTGTGATAAAGCTACACTTTGTTTATTACTTATTTTAGTACTGGTGGTTGTTGGCAATCCATGTGTTAGTGAGGATCATGGCTAGCCGCAGAGTGACCGCTCAGCAGGTTGTTGGCATGCTTTTTGAGTCGTCTTCAGACCATGATTACGAGACTATATCTGAGGCAGAGGAGGAAGTGAGAGATTCTGGCAGTGAGTTTTCTGTCCGAGATGATTCTTCTGATGAGGAAGCCACTCTTAGCGCAGATGAAGGGCCTGTTTTAGAGGAGGACATTGGTGTGCCAAGAGTGCAGCAGCCCGGGGCTGAAGGGTTTCCCATTAGAAGACCTGACACCTGGATTGCCCCAAACATGGAGCAGCCACAGTTACCTGCATTTACTGGTCTCCAGGGTGTAGAGTCAATACAGAAAACTTTTTTGCCTGTCAATTTCTTTCACTTGTTTATGGACAATGTATTTTTGGAAGAGATTGTGGAGCAGACTAATGTGTCTGTGGAGCAATATTTGAGGGACAAAGCTGCCAGACTTAGGCCTCAGTCTAGAGCTACTCAGTGGGTTCCCACATATCTTGAAGAGATGAAAAGGTTTTTAGGTTTGGCTTTTTTGTTGGGGTTGATAAGGGAGCCGTCACTGGCTTCTTATTGGTCTACTAGTCCCTTGATGGTAACAGCTATGTTTCCTGCTACTATGACTCATAATCGCTATTTGCTTCTTCTTCGTATGCTGCATTTTGTAGACAATGCTTTAGCCTTGCCACGAGATCACCCTGACTGTGACTGTATTTTTAAGATTAGGCCTGTCTTTGATCATTTTGTAGATCGGTTTATAGAGGTCTATGTTCCAGGCAAAGAGATAAGTGTGGACGAGTCTTTGGTCCTTTTCAAGGGGGGTTTAGTTTTTAAACAGTACATTCCTAGTAAGAGGGCACGGTATGGGCTTAAATTGTATATGCTGTCAGAAAGCAGTACAGGATATGTGTATAATTTCCCAGTCTACACTGGTAGGGATTCCAGTATGGACCCTCCTGGTTGTCCGGCCACTTTTGGAGTTAGCTAAAAAATTGTGTGGGAACTTGGTAGACGACTGTTTAACAAAGGTCACCATTTGTACGTGGATAATTTCTACACTGGAGGGCAGTTGTTCAAGGAGTTGTTTAGAGTGGACACTGTTGCTTATAGCACAATCCGTTCTAACTGGAAAGGCTATCCAAGGGAGCTTGTCTGTAAAAACTTCAGAGGGGACAGTGCAGTGCCTTGCAGAATAATGAGCTGCTAGCTCTGAAATTTTCAGACAGGAGGGATGTGTACATGCTATCTACCATCCATGATGAGAGTACTTCCCCTGTGACTGTTTGGGGCCAGGTTGCGGAAGCTCGCAAACCTGCGTGCATTTTGGACTACAATAGGCACATGGGTGGTGTTGATAGAGTAGATCAGAGGTTGGAACCTTACACTGCTCTGTGTAAGTCTTACGTGTGGTATAAAAAGTTGTCCCTACATTTATTTCACCTGGCAACGTTTAATGCCTTTATTGTGTTCAAGGGTTGTTCACCTGAATCAAGGATGACATTTGTTAAATTTCAGGAGTTGGTGATAGAGAGCCTTATTGTGGTGGAACAGGCAAGAGTTCCTAGAGAAGCAGTGGTGGAGGATGTTGCTAGATTGAAAGATCGCCACTTTCCAGATCACATTCCTCGGAAGACTTACCCACTAAGAAATGTAGAGTATGTGCCCGAAGAGGTATCCGGAGGGAGAGCTGGATGTCCTGCCCCGATTGCCCTTCAAAGACTGGGCTGTGTGTGCCCGCCTGGTTCAGAATTTACCACACCAAGAAAACCTTTGAGGAAATACCGTGAGCGTAAACTGCCTATTTTATATTTTTCGTATGTTCAGTTTTGCAGTTGGCATTACTGTCATGTATTTATTTAGAGCTGTTGTGTTTGTAGTTTTGTACTTGTTTTATAATTAGTTAGTGGTTTCTTTGTTGTTTATAAACAGGAAAAAAAGTGATGGCGATGTGTGTGGGGTGGCGCTTCGTTGGCAGTGTGCATGGGGTGGCACTTGGCTGGCGGTGTGCTTGGGGTGGCGATTGGCTGGCAGTGTGCATGGGGTGGCACTTGGCTTTCGGTGTGCTTGGGGTGGTGCTTGGCTTGCGGTGGCATTTGGCTGGCAGTGTGCATGGGGTGGGGCTTGGTTGGCAGTGTGCGTGGGGTGGAGCTTGGCTGGCAGTGCGCGTGGGGTGGTGCTTGGCTGGCAGTGTGCGTGGGGTGGCGCTTGGCTGGCGGTGTGCTTGGGGTGGTGCTTGGCTGGCGGTGTGCGTGAGGTGGTGCTTGGCTGGCGGTGGGGTGGTGCTTGGCTGGCAGTGTGTGTGGGTGGCGCTTGGCTGGCAGTGCCAGCCAAACATCAGTCCACACACCCCCATCAGCTAGTGTGACTGCTGTATCAGGTATGTGGGTGTATGTAAGTGATGGACCCTTGAGTGGCGCTGTCTGTCGATGCGAGTGTTGTAATGTGCTGGACCCGTGGCTGGCGGCGTGAATGGTCTTGTGCATGTCATGTATGAAAGGTGTGTGAATGGACTGTAAAACGGTTGGTGCCTTGACGTGGCTTTACAGCTCACGAGCTGTGAATCATTGGTTCAGTTTTTTGGCCTTTCAGTTATTAACAGTGCATTTCACTTTTGTGAAATCTCTTGTTAATAAAATTTGATCTATTGAACCATCACTCACCCTCGTGCCAAATCCAACCGGTATGTGTGGTACAAATGACAAAACCTACTCTGCTGTAATCAGGCATCGCAGCACACTTGTGACACGCTAGCTGTCTCAGGTGGGACCCCGATGATGAAGCATACCACCAACTTGGTTGGTGGGTGAGGGGTCTTTATCACATAACCTAAGTGCGTTTCTTTTCACAATTTTAGTGTTTGGCACATCACGAACGTACGTGGACACACCAAATGATATATTGCAAAACTACCTGTGTTTGGGGTGGAGGGGACACCTACGTTTTTGGTCGTGGGTGCGGTCTTCATTTAGGGAAACCTACCAAACCCAGACATTTTTTAAAACTAGACACCCCAAGGAGTCCAGGGAGTTGTGGCTTGCGTGGATCCCCCAACATTTTCTTACCCAGACTCCTCTGCAAACCTCAAAATTTGCTTAAAAAATCATATTTCAGGATTTTTCTTAGTAGGATCACCGCTCCAGCACAAAATTCCTACTCCCCAGCGTTCCCCTCAGTGTCCTGAGTAAAATTACACCTCACTTGTGTGGGTCCCCAAAGCAGAGTCAGCCTAAAGCTGTATAAAAGAAGAATATGTTCTTATCAACTCGCTGTGCTATCCCCTCTATCGCTACAAGTTTTTGGCCTTATTCTGTTGCAGGCACCTGGCCCACCCACACAAGTAAGGTATCATTTTTATCTGGAGACTTGGTGCCGGCTGAGCTAGAGGCCAAAATCCACAGGTAGGCACTTTGCAAAAAACACCTGTGTTTTCTGTAGAAAAATGTGATGTGTCTACGTTGTGTTTTGGAGCATTTCCTGTCGCGGGCACTATGCCTACCCACACAAGTAAGGTACTATTTTTATTGGGAGACTTGGGGGAACAGTGGGTGGAAGGAAATGTGTGGCTCCTCTCAGATTCCAGAACTCTCTGTCGCCAAAATGTGAGGAAAAGGTGTTTTTTTAGCCAAATGTTGAGGTTTGCAAAGGATTCTGTGTAACAGAACCTGGTGAGAGCCCCACAAGTCACCCCATCCTGGATTCCCATAGGTCTCTAGTTTTGAAAAATGCACAGGTTTGGTAGGTTTCCCTAGGTGCCGGCTGAGCTAGAGGCCAAAATCCACAGGTAGGCACTTTGCAAAAAACACCTCTGTTTTCTGTAGAAAAATGTGATGTGTCCACGTTGTGTTTTGGAGCGTTTCCTGCCGCGGACACTATGCCTACCCACACAAGTGAGGTACCATTTTTATCGGGAGACTTGGGGGAACACTGGGTGGAAATTTGTGGCTCCTCTGAGATTCCAGAGCTCTCTGTCACCGAAATGTGAGGAAAAGGTGTTTTTTTAGCCAAATTTTGAGGTTTGCAAAGGATTCTGGGTAACAGAACCTGGTGAAGCCCCACAAGTCTTTCTCTACATTTTTTCCTTCCAAATATAAGACAGTGTGTAAAAATGACGTCTATTTGAGAAATGCCCTGTAATTACCATGCTAGTATGGGCACCCTAGAATTCAGAGATGTGCAAATAACCACTGCTTCTCAACACCTTATCTTGTGTCCATTTTGGAAATACAAAGGTTTTCATGATACCTATTTTTGACTCTTTATATTTCAGCAAATGAATTGCTGTATACCCGGTATAGAATGAAAACCCACAGCAAGGTGCAGCTAATTTTTTGGATCTGGGTGCCTAGGGTTCTTAATGAATCTACAAGCCCTATATATCCCTGCAACCAGATGAGTCCAGCGGGCGTAACAGTATATTGCTTTCAAAAATCTGACATTGCAGGAAAAAGTTACAGAGTAAAACGTAGAGAAAAATGGCTGTTCTTTTCACCTCAATTTCAATATTTTTATATTTCAGTTGTTATTTTCTGCAGGAAACCCTTGTAGGATCTACACAAATTACCCATTGCTGAATTCTGAATTGTGTCTACTTTTCAGAAATGGTTGGGTTTCTGGGATCCAGCACTGGTTTCACACCCATTTCTGTCACTGACTGGAAGGAGGCTGAAAGCACAAAAAAACGTAAAAATGGGGTATGTTCCAGTAAAATGCCAAAATTGTGTTGAAAAATTGGGTTTTCTGATTCAAGTCTTCATGTTCCCGAAAGCTGGGAAGCTGGTTATTTTAGCACCACAAACCCTTTATTGATGCCATTTTCAGGGGAAAAACCACAAGCCTTCTTCTACAGCCCTTTTTTCCCAAAACAACATTTTCTCTAATTTCTTGGCCTCCTTCAGGGGAACCCACAAAGTCTGGGTACCTCTAGAATCCCTAGGATGTTGGGAAAAAAAGGACGCAAATTTGGCATGGGTAGCTTATGTGGAAAAAAAGTTATGAGGGCCTAAGCGAGAACTATTCCAAATAGGCAAAAAAAGGCCTGGCACAGGAGGGGGAAAAGGTCTGGCAGTGAAGGGGTTAATACCAGTGCTAGGGCATTCTTATTCCACTTCAAAGCCGCTTTCTGTAGTTTGAAAGATACATTTTTGCCTATATTGATGCATATATATTTATATTCCGACACTGACCCTAGACGTTGGGTGTCAATATGCCAGCTTGAAACTTTTGTATGGCTGCTTTCATTTTTGTAAAGTTGACCTTTAGTCCATTTTCTATCAAGTCTGCATAGGTGGCATCAATGAGGTGCGCGGCTTATTAACGGCAGGTCATCTGCGTAAAGGAGATTAGAAAGGACTATTCTCCCAAGCTTCGGGGGGTGGGAGTTACAGCAATCTAGTATAGTTTCATTGCTAAATTGCCTAGGAAGAGGTTAAACAGAGTAGGGGTGAGGATTCAGCCCTGCTTCACTCCTTTGGCAGTTGTAATAAATCTTGAAAGATGCATCCCCAATCCTAGCTAAACCTGTACCCACATGTCTGTATGTAATAGAATCAGTAACATCAGTAGGGCAGGTGAAAAAGTTTGGTTAGCCAATTTTGTCCATCATTTACCTTGGTCGATATGGTCAAAAGTGGCCCTGAAGTCAGTTAATCAAAGATACAGGGGTAACGTTCCACCCTTAACCTCACCTATTATTAGGGAGAGGGACAAGATAAGAAAGTTGTGGTACCCATATGTTTACAGAATCCTGCCTGGTTTAGCAGAATAATGCAATTAGCGGAGATCCAAGATGTTGGCTCCTCTAGAATGGTACAGCCAAATATTTGGCCTCAATATTGCTAAGTAATACAAACTGATAGTTTTTGCGCTGCTCTTGTTGCCTTGCTTGTGGATCTCTGAAATTATTGGTGGTCATTACAACATTGGTGGTAAAAGCCGCTTACCGCCGTGCAGAACACCGCCAACACACCGCCGCGGCCGCGGAAATCCGCCTCAGCTATTATGACCCACAGCACGGAATCCGCCAAAATTCAGACACCCACACAAGTCCGCCACACCAAAGGTCAGTGATAAACTGGCGAAAACAAATCTTTCACCGTCACGCCAACAGAAATACGCCCACACTATCATGACCCACGAATCCACGCAGCGGTCTTTCAACCAGGGTATTCCATTGGCGGTACACACCGCTGTGCTCAAAATACACACACATCTCCAAAACACAGCCACATTGGACAATCCAAAATACACACACCTGATACACATACACACACCACTTTCACACATCCAATACAATATAAAACACACACCCACATCACCCACAAACCCTTACGACCACAAATCACGAATGAAAGCCAGAGAGAGACACCACCAGCAAAAACACTAGCATCCACAGGCACACAACACCATCACCCACATAACTTCCACGCACCTCACACAACACCCCACTACATATAAGCACACTTATCACCACACACACCACCCCACACATCACCTACACCACCCCATGGCACGGCAAAGACACCCCAGGTTCTCGGAGGAGGAGCTCAGGGTCATGATGGAGGAAATCATCCGGGTAGAGCCACAGCTATTCGGATCACAGGTGCAGCACACCTCCATAGCTAGGAAGATGGAGCTATGGCAAAAAATAGTGGACAGGGTCACGCAGTAGGACACACCTAAGAAATCGGGAGGACATCAGGAAGAGGTGGAACGACCTAAGGGGGAAGGTGCATTCCGTGGTCTCCAGACACCTGGCGCTTCAGCGGACTGGTGGCGGACCCCCACCTCCTCCCCCACAACTAACAACATGGGAGGAGCAGGTCTTGGCGATTCTGCATCCTGAGGGCCTCGCAGGAGTAGGTGGAGGAATGGACTCTGGTAAGTCAAAGCTTTACTATTACATCCCTCACCATACCCGGATGCTATCACATACCTCCACCCTCGCCCTCACCCCCATCACTCTAACTCCTCACAAATGTCCCAACATCACAAACCACACATCCCAACACCACACCCTGCATGCAACAACAAAGCATGGACACCCATCACTAAAGCATGCCCACTGCACATACCCATACACCCCCCTAAACCATTATCACACAAGGTCCCACAGAGGAATGCAAGCACTGGGGTACACGGTCACCCACCCATTGCACACCATGGCACACACAGATGTAATAAACATCCTTTTATACCCCTGCAGGACCCCTACCCAATGTCACCGGACAGGAGGGTCCACACATGTCCACACCACCAAAAGAAAAGGCCCACAGTGATGACAGCACCTCTGTCCAACTGGATCTAGATGACCAGCCCGGCCCATCGGGGACCTTGGGATAGTCGGTTCCCCACACCCAGTCACAGGCCACCACAGAGCTACCCCCCTCTGGAAACACCAGCACAGCACCCACCCAGCGGGCCCATACCTCCGTCCCCAGGACACGTCAATCAGCTGTGTGTCCACCACTACAGGAAACCCAGGCTAACCCACCACCCCAACAACAACAGGGACCTGGGGCAGTGTCAGTGGGCACACGGTCCAGGGGACGGAGGCCCAGGAACATAGGGGAACTGGGAGTGCTGCTGTGCGACATGAGGCGGACAGGCCCAGGGAACCCACTCTCCATGAGGTCCTCTCCTCCATCATGGGAGCCTACCACCACTCCCAGGAGACGATGGCAACGGTACTGGCCAAGTTTCCGGAGACCCAGCGCCTGCAGGAGGAACAGTATATGGGCTTCAGGGAGGAACTCAGAACCATCAATTCCACCCTGGGCACCATTGTAGGGGTGTTGAAGGAAGTACTCAACACCAGGAGGGACACTGTGGCACAA
Organism: Pleurodeles waltl; assembly: GCF_031143425.1. Taxonomy (NCBI): domain Eukaryota; kingdom Metazoa; phylum Chordata; class Amphibia; order Caudata; family Salamandridae; genus Pleurodeles; species Pleurodeles waltl. The sequence goes on from NC_090440.1 coordinate 139,159,063, forward strand.
CAAGGGGCCCCTGACACTAGCATGGACAATGAACTGCCCACCACCTCCGCCGGCGCTAGTGGACAGGATGCCCCGCCACAGGACCACCACACCAGCACCCCACCCCCTGCAGAGGGAGAACCACCTCGCAAACGGTCCCTGAGATCCAGGACAAAGACAGAGAACAATGCCAAGACCCCCGCCAAGAAATGAGACCACCCTGATTGTCATCCTACTGTCCTACTTTGTTACCCTGTCCATACTTTAACTGCCCCAGCTCCACTTCCTATGTCCATATGGGCAATGCACCTGTGAGACTAATAGACTGGACTCTGCCATGGACATTCCTCCACCATCACCCCTCACCATTTTGCTACCCCCTCCAATTTTGAGCACTAAAATAAACACCCTTAAAGCACAAAACAATCTGGAGTCTGTCTGTGATTTCGGAATACTGTATTAGCAATAACTGTGGCAAAAAGCTCTTTCATTTGTGATGTCAACATACCTATGTCACACAGCTCTAGTCAATGAGGAATCAAAGCAGATGTCACACTGTGGGACCCAGATCTGTGAAATCGTAAGGGAAAGTGACAACTCAGTGACCATACACTGGGTGAAAAAGACAGACAGTAGAGAGGCAGTAGTGTTTAACGACATGTAGTAGGCAGGTTTGTATCCTTACCTGTGTTTCATTGGAAATATTGCTGGATCACTGAGTCCCTGTTGTCCATGTCTTCATCCTCTGCTTCCTCGTCTTCACTGTCCACAGGCTCCACAGCTGCAACAACACCGCCATCTGGACCATCCTCCTGCAGAAAGGGCACCTGTCGTCGCAAAGCCAAGTTGTGAAGCATACAGCAGGCCACGATGATCTGGCTCACCTTCTTTGATGAGTAGAATAGGGATCCACCTCTCACATGGAGGCACCTGAACCTCGCCTTCAGGAGGCCGAAGGTCCGCTCGATCACCCTCCTAGTTCACCCATGGGCCTCATTGTAGCATTCCTCTGCCCTTGTCCTGGGATTCCTCACTGGGGTCAGTAGCCATGACAGGTTGGGGTAACCAGAGTCACCTGCAAATGGCGAGGGACAACTGTTAGACACACACTAACCTGTAGGGATATCCCCAGACAACCATTCCCACTGTCTTCCTTCCAGGTGCTCACCTAATAGCCACACACAGTGCCTCTGGGGTTGCCCCATCACATAAGGGATGCTGCTATTCCGCAGGATGTAAGCGTCATGCACTGAGCCAGGGAACATGGCATTCACATGGGAGATGTACTGGTCTGCAAAACATACCATCTGTACATTCATCGAATGATAACTCTTCCTGTTTCTGTACACCTGTTCACTCCTGTGTGGGGGGGACCTAAGCCACATGGGTCCCATCAATGGCACCTATGATGTTGGGGATATGTCCCAGGGCATAGAAATCACCTTTCACTGTAGGCAAATCCTCAACATGAGGGAAAACAATGTAGCTCCGCATGTGTTTCAGCAGGGCAGACAACACTCTGGACAACATGTTGGAAAACATAGACTGGGACATCCCTGATGCTATGGCCACTGTTGTTTGAAATGACCCACTTGCAAGGAAATGGCGCACTGACAGCAGCTGCACTTGAGGGGGGATTCCTGTGGGATGGCGGATAGCTGACATCAGGTCTGGCTCCAGCTGGGTACACAGTTCCTGGATTGTGGCAAGGTCAAGCCTGTATGTGATTATAACATGTCTTTCCTCCATTGTCGACAGGTCCAACGGTCGGTACACCGGAGGATGCCGCCATCTCCTACATGTCCCAGCGGACATTGCCTATGAAGGACAACAGCGAGCACAGAGTCAAACAACTCAGAGGTACATACCACAGCTTACACAGAACACCATTCATACTCAAAAAGTGGCCTGTATGTGTGTTGAGTCTAGGCCTAGGTATGTGTGACGCAGTTGAAAATGAAGCGATGTGGGCCCCTGAAATGGCGCCTGCCTGACCTCTAAAGTGGGACAATGGGATGTGAGGTAACTGCGCTGGCGTTCTACACCGTCGCAGTAGGCGGTCGAAGACCGCGGCGCAATGCTGCATTGGTTAACATTGGATGCTATGGGTCCCAGGAGCCAATGACGATGTATGCTGGCGGTGACGGTACGCCCCGCCGCGGACGTGACCGCCATTTTCTATCTGTTCAATCACTCGATACCTGATCTTCAACAGGAGAGGACCTACACTGCAAGTGCTGCTGTGACCTCGGTCTGGAAGAGACAATGGCTCGAGTGTCTGGGGAAAGGGCCCCTGCCTTCACATCGGAGGAGTTGGAGAAACTCGTGGATGGGGTCCTCCCCCAGTACACGCTAGTCTACGGTCCTCCAGACAAACAGGTAAGTACACTGGGGCTATGCCTGTGTGGAGAGGGGTGGATGTAAGAAGGAAGGGGGGAGAGTGCGGCGTGCATGAAACGACGGTGAGTGCATGTGACACATGGCAAGGGTAGGGATGGGGGCCAATCACTTTGACGGTGCTGTTGGTAATTACTTTCTCTTTCCCCTGTACAAATCATGTAGGTCAGCGCCCCCAGAAAAAACATATTTGGGGTGCCATCACCAAGGACGTCCAGACCCTGGGGGTCTACCACAGACGGAGCACCCACTGCCGGAAAAGATGGGAGGACATTCGCCGCTGGAGCAAGAAGACGGTGGAGGCTCAGCTGGGGATGGCCTCCCAACGTGAGAGGGGTGCCTGTCGCACCATGAACCCCCTGATGTTCAGGATCCTGGCGGTGGTGTACCAGGAGTTGGATGGGCACTTGAGGGCATCACAGCAGCCACAAGGGGGTGAGTACACTCGCATTCTGCTGACTTTGCGTGCAGTGGAGGGGTCTGGGTGGGGGAGGTGGGCTGTGGGTTTCCCTAGGCCAGGGCAAGTTCCGTAGGCAAGGTCCCTCCGTAAGACAGGCCATGTGGCTCCCCATCCCACCTCTGTAGAGTGACAACTACACCTAGTCATGCCCCTGTGTCATCTATGTGTGCAGATGTCATCCATAGCCTTGTAGGCCATTTCCCAGGGATTGAACAGTGGAGCCCAAGAGCGCGGCATAGTGCAGGGGGCTTCTGTGTCTGTCGTGTTCGCCAACAGTAGCACTAATGCATGCACTCAACATGTCTTTCTTCTATCGCCCCCCCCCCTTTTTGTGGTCTCCCTGTTCTTGTGTGCATCTGCATCATCAGGCGAAGGAGCAGTGGCACCAGAGCACCAGGGGGCTGCTTCTTACATGGCCATGGAGGGCCACACTATAGAATTGGACTTCACCAGTGGGACGGAGGGTGAGGGGAGCTCCACGGCGGGGACAGGAACTGAGACCAGTGACACGGACTCGTCCTCTGATGGGAGCTCCCTTGTGGTGGCGGCAACATCTGTGCCACCCCCATCTACAGGTACAGCCGCCCCCCCCTTCCAGCACCGCCCTCCCAGCAGCCCCTCAGCCTTTGCCCGGTGCCCACTCACCCAGGAGGGTGGGCATCACCTTCGCCCCAGGCACCTCAGGCCCTGCCCCAGTCACCCCTGCTGCCCTCAGTGAGGAGGCCATTGACCTCCTCAGGTCCCTCACTGTTGGGCAGTCTACCATTTTGAATGCCATCCAGGGTGTAGAAAGGCAGTTGCAACAAACCAATGCATTCCTGGAGGGCATTCATTCTGGTCAGGAGGCCCTTCAGCGAGCTTTCCAGACTCTGGCCTCAGCACTGATGGCAGCCATTGTCCCTGTGTCTGGCCTCCCCCTTCCAACTTCCTCCACCCAGACCCAATCCCCTGTACCTCAGCCTATCCCAAGCACACCTACAGACCAGCATGCACACACGTCAACACACAAGGGAAGCTCTGGCAAACATAAGCACCACACATCCCACAGGCACTCACGCAAGCATCACACACATGCAGACATAGCAACATCCACTACCTACACTGTGTCCCCCTCCTCCTCGTCTCCCTCCTCCCTCCCTGTCTCGTCTACACTCACACCTGCATGCACTACCTCTACAGCCACTATGTCCCTCTCCAGCACACCACCACCACACCCCGCTCACATGCAGTCACCACCCCCACTACCATTCACACGTCCCCTGTGTCCTCTCCCAGTGTGCCTGTGACGCCCCTCCCAAGATACACCCACCCAACAGCCATCCACCTCACGAAAGCCTCCAGCGCATGCACCTTCACCCAAAGTCAGCAAACGAACACCTCCTACAACCACCACCTCTTCCTCCACTCCCAAACCCCCTCCAGCTACCCGTCCCAGTGTGTCAAAAAAACGTTTCCTGTCCAACCTTGACCTCTTTCCCCCCCCTCCATCCCAACCTTGACCTCTTCCCCCCCGTCCATCTCCCAGGTCCCGAACTAGCACCTCAGCCACAACATCTCCGGGACCAGTGGTGCCTGTAGTCACCGGAATCTGGAGTGTACCGGCCACCAAGGCATCCAGTGTGGCACAGAGCCACAGCACAGACAGTCCCCCACCTGTGAAGCATCTGAAGTTGGCCAGTGCCCGGTGGGAGAGGGGGAAGACTCCAGCCACCAAAGCTGCTCCAAGGGGTCCCAGTGGGATTGTGGAGTCAGCTGTGACACCTTCCAAGGTGGGGAAGGGCCACAAGAAACCCGGCAAGTCTGGGAAGAGCAGCACAGCGGAGAAGACCGCCATCATCCCCGCTGCCCAGGATGCCACTGCCAGCACCAGCCCAGCTGCCCAGGAGGCCACTGCCAGAACCAGCCCAGCTGCCCAGGAGGCTACCGTCAGCACCAGCCCAGCTGCCCAGGAGGCCACCGCCAGCACCAGCCCAGCTGCCCAGGAGGCCACCGCCAGCACAAGCCCCGCTGGGCCATGAAGGACTGCCAGCAAAAGCTCCTCTGGGCCATGAAGGACCGCCAGCAAAAGCCCCGCTGGGCCATGAAAGACCGCCAGCAAAAGCCCCGCTGAGCCATGAAGGACCGCCAGCAAAAGCCCCGCTGGGCCATGAAGGACCGCCAGCAAAAGCCCCGCTGGGCCATGAAGGACCTACAGCAAAAGCAACGCTGGGCCATGAAGGTCCGCCAGCAACTGAGTCCCTGCAATGGAGACCGCCGCCTCAAGCACCGCTGAACAGAGCACCGCCGTCTCAAGCACCGCTGAACAGGGCACCGCTGTCTTAAGCACCGCTGAACAGGGCACGGCCGTCTCAAGCACCGCTGAACAGGGCACCGCCGTCTCAAGCACCGCTGAACAGGGCACCGCTGCCTCAAGCACCACTGGCTCATGAGCGCCAAGGGCACTGATGCTACTGAGTCCGTCACGGGGTGAATGAAGCACTCTGGGCACCATACCCCTTCCAGAACCAGTGGAGACTCACATCCACTACCTCTGTCCTTGGCAGGATAAAGCACTCTGGGCACAAGGCCCCCTCCAGAACCAGTGGAGAGATACATCCACTACCTCTGTCCTTAGCAGGATGAAGCACTCTGGGCACCATGCCCCCTCCAGAACCAGTGGAGACTGTTATCCACTTGAGAGACTGTGGCTTTGCACTCCCCAGGATTGAACAATGGGCAAACCACCCACTGTAAAGACTTGAGAGACTGTGGCTTTGCACTCCCCAGGATTGAACAGTGGGCAACCCACCCACTGTAGAGACTTGAGAGACTGTGGCTTTGCACTCCCCAGGATGGAACAGTGGGCAAACCACCCACTGTAGAGACTTGAGAGACTGTGGCTTTGAACTCCCCAGGATTGAACAGTGGGCAACCCACCCACTGTAGAGACTTGAGAGACTGTGGCTTTGCACTCCCCAGGATGGAACAGTGGGCACACCACCCACTGTAGAGACTTGAGAGACTGTGGCTTTGCACTCCCCAGGATTGAACAGTGGGCAACCCACCCACTGTAGAGACTTGAGAGACTGTGGCTTTGCACTCCCCAGGATGGAACAGTGGGCAACCCATAATGGATAAGTGTGGCACAATGGTTAGAGTGGCAGACCCTGAAGCAGAGATCTGGCTCAAGACCAGGGTTCAAGTCCCGCTTCGGCAGGTCTTGGGCTCAATTCCCTTGGGCCAGATAATTCTTGCCTCAGTGCCTAATCTAATTAATGGGTCCCACTCTGCAACTCTGGGCAATAGCTTGCTTAATCTCCATAACGGCCCCAACAGCGCTTGGATGCCTGGCTTCACCCTGGGGGTGCCCAGGAGTCGGCACCTCACAGGGAAAAGCCAGGAGGGGTTCCATAGCGGTATGAGTACAGCACCTTGAGACCCTAATGGGTGAGTAGTGCGCTATACAAGTGCAAAATTTACAATTTACATTTACCCACTTGTGAGTCTTGAGAGACTGTGGCTTTGCACTCCCCAGGATTGAACAGTGGGCAAACCACCCACTGTAGAGACTTGAGAGACTGTGGCTTTGCACTCCCCAGGATTGAACAGTGGGCAACCCACCCACTGTAGAGACTTGAGAGAGGCATGTGGCCCCCTCGTGGATTTGGCGTCGTGCACTCAAGCGGCTGAGGTGCCCCCCTTTCCCTCCCCCTGAGGTGCCTGTTTAGTTGCTCTCTGATGCCCCTGCAGTGTTCTCTCCGTCATGGTCGGGGATCTTGTGTGGGCCTCGCCCATACCGTGTGGTCCCAGTGTTCCACAGACTTAATTGGAGCACTACCTGGACTACTATGCTTGGTATATATTTTGTAAATGGTGTATATATATATATTTCTGCCTACTTGATTTTAATATATTACAATGGTTACACTCATTTTCTATTGTCTTTGCATTCTTCCGGGGGGGTTTGGGGGGTGTAACTGTGATGTATTAATATGTATTAGTGTGTGTGTTGTAGTGGGTGGGGGTGGGGGTGTTGCGTGTTGCGTGTGTGTGTCCCTGTTTTTTCCCTCCCCTGTGTCGTAGGTGCAGTACTCACCGTGGTCTTCACCGGCGGCGTTCGTGCTCCTGGTAGAGGAGCAGGAAGACTATTGCAGGTAGAATTTGGAGTTCTGGCTCCATGGTGTCCTCGTTCCTCGTGGGGTGTGTAGAGGTGAGCGTTTTCCCTTCGGAATTCATATTTCCGCCATGTTTTTATCTGCGGGGAATCCGCCCCGGAACAGGTGGTGGATTGGCCTGTCATAATAGTGTGGGCGGTACATTGTCTCCCGCCTGTCTGTCGGCGGTGACCGCTGTGCTGTTTGTTTGTACCGCAGTGGCGGGCTGAGTGATAAAGTGGCTGTCTTTGTTGGTGGTTTCCGCCAGGGTCGTAATTGCACATTTTTTACCACCGGCCTGTTGGCGGTCTTACCGCCACTTTAACACCGTACGCCAGTTGTAATGACCACCATTGTCTCTTTCCATGAAGCAGGGATTATGGCCTCTGCTGATATCTGCTGGAATAATGTCATCAATTTCTCTGACCAGTAACTGGCATCCTGCTTGAATAGTGCAGGTGGGATCCCATTAAAACCAGGAGCCCCCTCCGCTCTCCCTTTGGATATATCTCTCTTTATTGGCTGTCTGCTTTCTGTAAAGCGATCCATGGTCTGATAATGGGACGGGCAGTGGTCGTGGATTGCCCTTTTTAGCTTTCTTCTTGGTTGTGTTGTTGGGATCATCGGATTACATTTTTGGAAGCACACTTGACATGACTGTGCCTCTCCTCGAGGTGGTTGAAATGCTCATACAGGAACTTTTTGCCCAAGATTATTTGGTCATGGAAGAGATGATCCCATGATGGGTAAGATGCTGTTGTATATGAACTTTGCTCCAAAACCGCACATGGTCATTACCCTTTATATTGAATACAAGCTTTGCCCAGAATGAGTCTTCACCTTCCCTTTTTATTGTAAGTTAGATTTTTAATGCTGCTTTTTTCCGTCTCAACTCTCACTGCAAGTTATCATCACAGGGGCCCCAGTAGAGATTTCTAAGGCTTAAGTTGATGTTTCAATTGAGTAACTTTACTTGCTCTGATTGAGCGAGTGTAGGATGAGCCTGTTGGATTCCTTGCATTTGTTTATTTCTTCTTGTCATCGTGGGGGCAAACGTGTCCCCTAACACTTTCATAAATGTCTCCCATGAGGTTAAAGGGCTTGTAAACCTGTCTTGTCGGCCTTGCAGTATATCCCTGGCAGACCCCAAGAGTCAGTCTATGGAAGCGATAGATAACAGGCAGCTATGGGGCTCGCTCTGAGCATGACCACTTGTGAGAGGTGATCGCTGAATTCTTTCTTGGCCAGTTGTGATCATAAGACGTTGTGATACAATGGCAGAGTGACAAAAGTGTAGTCCAGTGTTGAGGTGGCTGTCGTTGCTGCAGGTGGGTCATCCTCTGGAAAACAACTGTTTAGAGCCCAAAAGCTGAGATGATCTAACTCACTCAGGAGTTGCTTGCCTGTTTTGTTTTGCTTTTCTGTTGTGCTCTCCCACCGTTGTGGGATGTCCTAGTATGATGATGAGCGACTACAAGTTTGCCATCCCCATGTGTACCAAGTAGGTGTAGATTAAAACCCACTGATAGAATGAATTCGTTTTTTTTTCCTTCTCTTAGGAGCCTTTTCATTTTGCTGATCAGTAACTCCAAGCCCTTTCCCCTACCTTTATGGTGCAGGCATGTATATATAATCACTATTCTCAGTTCTTTTTTCTTACAGCAGACTGCTATACAAATTGCTTTTATTTCAATTTTTGCAGTTGACTTCACCTGCTGTTTCTTCACAGAGCTAATGCTTATTGTTGAGGTGCAAATTGAAATACCCCGATTAGGGTGGCAAAATCTGGCACTTTTACGTGCCAGGACATGGTAGCCTGCAAACCCCAGCATATGGAATGGATCTTCAAACCATGTTTCCTGTAGTAAAATAATGTAAAACTGTTGTAAAAAATATGTAACACGTGGCAATTGGTTGGTTTGTTTCCCAAGCCATAAATGTTCCAGGAACATATAAGTAGTGAGCTTGAATTGGTTTGTGTTTTTTTTTTGTGTCTTGCAAAATTTTGTCGTGGGATGCTGTCCATGCCACGTATTATACATGACATCCAGCTCTAATTCTGGACTAATACCTATGTTTGTTCGTTCGAGCTATCTTGGCTTTGCTTGGCTCTTCCTACAGGCAAGGTGCTTCTTGCCCCCCTGAGTATTGAGAAAGTGGCTTTAGGAATTTATTGTTCAGGCTTAGGCTTACTTGTGACTAACAGAGGTGAAGGATAACCAGGGGTATAGTCCAAAATCTGTGTTATTCCCCAGCTCTTAAAAATGCATGTTTGCTCAAAATCTGGCTATCTCTATGGTTGCTTATGTGGCCTTAGTAGCTTCATTTCCCGATGAGCTTCCCATTTAAATAAAATCAATGGTGATCAGGTTCGAGCCATCCCACCAATCACTGCTAAAAGGCGTAAAACGTATCCCTTGTTTAACATGTCTGGTAACAAGTTTGTGACATTAGAGTCTGGCTCTTCATTGGGAGAAAATTTGCATGCTGCTCAGTTGATGGACTTTCAAACATGGATGGATCCTGGTGTTTGTTTCCCTGTTTGGTGTACTTGGTGGGTCTAAGAGAGGCGTATCTACAAATTTGCCTTCTGGCTGGATAGCCCTGGGGAGCCCCCCTACCTTTGAAATAATGGGCTGGTTGACATTACTCAGTTGGGTGGCTTGTACTCTGGTCAGAGGGAGTGCTTGAGTGTCCGCATTTGAAGTCGCGAGAATCTCTGTACCTGATCTGAGCTGCCATTCCACAGAGTGGGGACCATCCTGCAACTCTTGTAAGACTCCTTGCCAATGGGCCCATCCTCTACCTCTGCTGTATCTGTGCATGTTACAATTATGTTGTCTTCCTGCTGCTCCCTTATGGAGATGCTGGATCTGTTTCTGCCTTTTCTTCTATGCTTATGACTTCTGGGGTGGTGTCCCTCTGATCTTTTTGTGTGGTCAACATTTCCTGATTGAAGTCAGGGTTATTCATTGTTGGCACCTGTGTGTCTGCAGAGATCGGTGGCTGTTGGGTGTTAGTGGGCTTATTAGGCTTAGTTTTATGTTGGTCTGCTGCCTGTCCTGTGGGCCTCTGGGTGACGTGATACAGATCCTATGTAGAGAGATCTGAAATGGAGGCTGTATTGGAGAGGGGTGGTGAACTATCCGCAGCTTGTAGTTTGTTCTAGATCCGTTAATAAGTCACCCAGCATAGCGGGCAGAGTGGTGAGTTTTTCCAGAACAGGGCAGCAGCCGCAGCCAACATGTATTGCTAAGTATGAGAGGTCATGGGGTAGGCTTGAGGCTCTTCCATTTGTTGGTAGTTGCAGCTTGTGCGTGCAGGGCTGGGCTCAGGAGATTCAATTTGGCTGGTAATACAGTTTCTGATGCTTGATAGCAGAATGGGTGAATCCTCCATCTCTGGGCTGTTAGCATCCTTTATCTTTGGGGTGCCCAGAGCTGTAACTTGACGTTTAGAGCTTTCCTGATTACTTGCTCAGGAGGGGTTGTGAACAGAAGTTATTACAGCCATTCCTTCCGGGCCGCTCTGTGTAATGGCAGGGTATTGAGTTGAAGGACCCTCAGTGCCCCACACTGCTACTGTAACTGCCTCTGTGCCACCTTCCTTTGTTCTCTTGTTGTGAGCTGAGATGTGGGCTGTGGTGAGCTCCATTGCTCCACTGTCTCCCACTCTTTCTACTGTTTTTCTGCTTGACGGGGACTTGACACTGACCTTCTTAGGGAAATCAATAACTTTGGGATGCAGAGGTGATAGTAGCGCTAAAATCCTGTTATTGCTAGAGTATAGCACTGATCTAGCGCCCTTCAAAAACAAACATTGTGTCTATATCTTTGGTTAGTGGTTACATAACATTGCCCTAGATGTGCACCCCTCTGTACTGACTCAGCCTGCTCTTCTTTGTATCTCTAGCTCCTGTATGGTACAAACTAGGGGATTTTCACCCTTTTGGGGCCTCTTTAGATTGGAGCTGTGTCGACTTCCTTTCCTTGTGCTGGTTGTGGTGGTGATTTGTCCAATAACCTTGCCCGACCTCATGACCAGGTTGTAACCGGTTGCTGCATTCTGTGAAAGAGTTGCTGTTGCCGAGGAGTGGGTATGTTGTGGCTGATTCAGTCAGCCAAGGGAATGCAGGAGCATCAGGCCTCCTGCTGGAGGGAGAGGCCGCTACTGCTTCCAAATAGCCTATCCTCCTTTTGCATCAGATGTCTGTCGTTTAATGCACTTGTAGGTATCCTCAGGGTTCAGAGCTAGAGGCAGGTTACTTAGGGCCTCATTTAGAGTTTGGCGGACGGGTAACTGCATCATAATAGTGGAGGATATCCTGTCCAGGGTATTATGATTCCCATAGGATATAATGGGTATTGCAATATGTCGGATTGGATATCCGTCACCTTTATGATGGAGTAACCCCATCCGTCAAACTCTAAATCAGGCCCTTAGTGTCTGTTATTTAGGGTATTTCACTGCACTGCTAACTCTTTCTATGCATCACCTCACCCCGCGTGTAAAATCTAGCCAGTGACCTAGTAGGACATGAGCATGCTCACCTCAGCAGCCTGTGGGAGGAGGTGAAAGAGAGAATAAGAACTTCAGTTTGTGTGCCAGGAGGTGCAAGGACTGCAGACAGCACCAAGTCCTAGCTTGGCCGCCTCCGCTATCGTCACATGCACCCCACTGACAGGGCGCTCTACAGGGCGTGCCTGTAGTGCAGATTATGAGTTGACCTTGCTGTCCAGTGCTGCCAAGTCTCACTCACCTCAGTCACGTGTTGGGCGTCTCTGAGTTTCTTCCTCAGTGTCCTAGCTGCAGAACAGGTGGAGCGGGCAGTTGACAGCTGGTGGCAGTGTCAGCAGGATGTGGGTGAACTCAGGTACAGTGACCCATCGTACGTGTTCAACAGTCTCCCCCTCTACTCAAACGCTGTTGCTGCAGAGGTCTCTCTCTTGCCTCCCTCTGGCCGAGGAGGTGCACAACAGGGATCAGTGGCGGCCCAGTAACACTGCCCACTTCACACAGGCACCACCTTCTGGCTGCAAAGACAACACCAAAAGATTGAGTGCAGGAAGTTACAGAAATATTAACATGCCATTAACTCACCAGACCACTTTATCTTCACAATACTTTTTGTCATTCTTATGCAGTTCCACAAACAGTGAACAAGTTCTCACCAGATTTACATGATAATTCACATGACTGTCCTTGGCTGGTAAGCCCTTTTCCATCAGCATTTTCCTCCTTTTCATCTATATAAGTTGGATCAAATGTATTCTTCAATTTTACCTTATATCCTGGTAGTTCTCCTTGTCTCAAAAGACCCTTACAAGATTAATCCTCATGAGCATTCTTGTAATCATCTATTGCTACTAAAAGTATTTTTGAATGCAAATTCACTAGGCCACTTGCACTTTTCTGATTCTTTGTTATGTCCACTCATTGTGACAATTCGATCACTGCCCCCTTTGGTTGAGGATAACTGTTTGTCTATCATATTTCCTTACTTTGTGTATATGCACCTTTTTTCTTTTTCTTTGTGACATTATTATTCTGAATCAGTTGATACATTTCAGGGTTCAGACTATAGGTTGTCACCAACCCTTTGACATGAGGGTGGCCAAAATGAATTTGACGCAAAAGATGTGAACTGTAGTCATTCTTGTTTTCAAATCATTAAACAGTATTGATCAAAAATATAAAATAATTGTTAGAAAATGGGTTATTGGTTGAATGGGGTGTGAGCAGCAACCACAATCCTAGTCACAGTAAGGCACAAGCACCCCCAAATTAATCTAACTTGTGCTCACCCCCTGGTAGCTTGGCACAGAGCAGTAAGGCTTACCTCAGAAGCAATGTGAGCATTTGCACAACACTTCAAACAGTAAAACAGTGATACACCACAGAAAAAGGATCCCACACCAGGTTAGGAAAATAGAAATTATTTTAATAAATAAAACAACACCAAAACAACAAAAGTCCAATAACACAACTTGAGTTATACATTTTTAAAGATTAAACTTTAAAACATGGCCTTGAAGCAAGAAGCACAAATTGGGTATACCTGGTTGCACTGGACCAGGACAAAGTCAAAAATTCAGGCCAACCGTGATAGACCACAGGCTGGCTACAGGGACTCAGTTGGGCCCGCTCAAACAAAGTAGATTAAGGCGGTCATTCTGACTGCGGCGGGCGGCGGTCGCCGCCCGCCATGCGGTCACCGCCAAATGGCCGCTCCGCGGTCAGGAGACCGCGGCTGCCATTCTGGCTTTCCCGCTGGGCCGGCGGGCGACCGCCAAAAGGGCGCCCGCCGGCCCAGCGGGAAAGGCCCTGCAACGAGGTAGCCGGCTCCGAATGGAGCCGGCGGAGTTTCAGGGGTGCGACGGGTGTAGTTGCACCCGTCGCGATTTTCACTGTCTGCAAAGCAGACAGTGAAAATCTTCATGGGGCCCTGTTAGGGGGCCCCTGCACTGCCCATGCCAGCGGCATGGGCAGTGCAGAGGCCCCCAGGGGCCCCACGACGCCCGTTCCCACCATCCTGTTCCTGGCGGTAAGAACCGCCAGAAACAGGGTGGCGGGAAGGGGGGCGGAATCCCCATGGCGGCGCTGCAAGCAGCGCCGCCATGGAGGATTCCCTGGGCCAGGGGAAAACCGACGGGAAACCGACGGGAAACCGACGGGAAACCGACGGGAAACCGACGGGAAACCGACGGTTCCCCTTTTCTGACTGCGGCTTTACAGCCGCGGTCAGAATGCCCCTGGAAGCACCGCCAGCCTGTTGGCGGTGCTTCCGTGGTCCCCGGCCCTGGCGGTCATGGACCGCCAGGGTCAGAATGACCCCCTAAATCTGGATTGCGGAGAGATGCCAATTCATGCTGTAGCGATGATGCATTACTATTTTTTCTCACAGCAGCAGTGATGTGTCAGTTCCAAGATGCAGTGAGGCTGCAGTGTGAGTTCCCTATGTGTCAACATTGTATGTGTTGGAAAGTCGAGGTGATGTATCAGATCCTATGAGTATAGGGCTGTGATGCAGAGTTACATCATCATCGTCAAGGCTGTTGTTGAAGAGGATGTGAGGATCTTGTGTTGAGGAAAAAGCCACAGTGTTTGTTCTGAAGGAGATGAACTGGTTTTGAGATACGTGGAACAGCAGGGATGCAATTCTGGTTATGCTGGTTCTGACCTGCACATTATAGGTGGTGCATCACTTTTCTCAATGCATCAGCAGCAATGAAACAGTTCTGCTCCTGCAGCAGAGGATGCATCAGTTCCGCTGGAGCAAAGCATCTCAGGCCTACTTCTATGGGCCCACGACTTGAGTAGCACCACTTGGCAGGGCAGACTCACAGTGAACAGATTCTAGGTGCAGGACCAGAGTAGTTGGAAGTTCTGTCTTCTCTGAGACTTCAGATGAGTCCAAGCAACTAGCCCTTGGAGTCACACTGGGTTCTGGAATGGAGAGATGCAGGTTCAGTCCTTCTCACTCCTTGTCAAGAAGGCAGCAGGCACAGGACAGCACAGAAAAGCAGGAGGCCAGCCAAACAGCAGTCTGGCATAGTAGTAGGCCTTCAGCAGCAAAGCAGTCCTCCTTCCTGGCAGAGTATCCACAGGTCCAGAAGTGTACTGAAGTGGTGGTGTCTGATGTCCAGTATTTCTACTTTGGTGCCCTGGTTCTGAAAGGTGAAAGAAGCTTCTAGGTGGTGAATCTTTAGTGAAAGGAATCCCCTTCCTTCCCCGCCCTGGCCCTGTTTTGGCTGGTGTGACAATACAGGGTTGTTAAGATCTTTGCGTGTGGACAGGACAGAGCCTATTCATGTGTAAGTGAGGTTGTGGCCAGCTGCTCACTCCCATCCGGCCCAGGATGACCCATTAAATCACACCTAAGCTCTCACTATGTGTGGGTGTCTAGGAGGAATACACAAAGTTCAACAGCCAACTACACCAAGTCATGTGACCAGAAGCAGGTTGCAGGCACGAAATGGCTATGGAAAGAAAATGACAACTATCTAAAAGAGGCATTTTCAGATTTGCAATTTAAAATCCAACTATGAGTTAGCATTTTAACTTGTGATTCCAGAGACACCAAACATGAAGAAATCATCTTTCCCCATTTAGAAGCCACAATCATACGATGTAATATGGCAGCTCCAATGTTATCCAATAGCAGAGATAGACCTTTCAGTAGTGAAAAACAAATTTAAGAGTTTTTCATTACCAGGACATGTAAAACTAAAAGGTACATGTCCAACTCTTTGTATATGTTGCACCCTATCCTTTGGTCTGTCCAGGGCCTACCCTAGTGGTGACATATGTATTAAAGAGAAAAGTTTGGGTCTTGCAAAAGGATTATTTTGCTAGGTCGACATGGCAGTGTAAACTGCACACATAGCCACTGCAGTGGCAGACCTGAGACATGTTTTAAAGGGCAACTCAAGTGGGTGGCACAATTGGTGTTGCAGGCCCACTATTATGTTTTAATTTATAGGCCCTGGGCACATGTAATGCACTTTGCTAGGGACTTATAGGTAAATTAAATATGCCAATTGGGGAATAGGTCAATGTGACCATCTTTTAGGAAGTGAGTACATGCATTTTAGCACTGATTAGCACTAGTAAAGTACTTAGAGTCCTAAGGCTAACAAAATTAGGTCCAGCAAAATAGAGGAGGAGAGGCAAAATGTCTGGTGGAAGACCACCCTAAGGCTGACGGGTCTAACAACTATTCACCAGCAGTGGGTGAAAATTTCTGTTCCTCTGAGTCCTCTGAGTTTCGCCCACTCTGCGTATAGCTTGGAGCACAGGCTTCTAGGAAAACTCCACTAACCCACGAGTTTCGCTAAGGCTTACTGTTTACTACTCATACTCCATTTTTTGACAGCCAAAATGTTTGACTCTGTGTTAATCTACATACCTATCATTATTTCAGTATAACATGTCACACATTATGGTCACCTGAGCACTGTGCCATCGCCGTGTTTTCAAATATTGCAATACACTTATACCAAACTGTCTGAACATCTGATATAATATCAAACATACTTTTTTTTTTATCTAAGATTATACAAATGTGTAAATTATCCAGACCATTATTTTGATACACGTTTCTCTGATTAATACCTTGGTAAAATCAAGTATGTTTTGGATACCTTAGAAAATTATTTTTCTATATTGTCCCTAGAGGTTACTTAGGGGCTGATTTAGAACTTGGTAGCAAGGACACTCTGTCACAATAGCAATTGATTATTCTTACTGCTAAAATGATGGTCCACCTGCTGAATGTACATGTGGGTGGACCATAGTTGTAACTATGGCAGAGATTACTTTGTCTCCGCCATGGTTACACCCCTTTGATGGCCTGACAGAGTAAGGGCTGTCAGATATTAAACAATATGTTTTGCCCACCCAATTAATTTAGATGGACAGACAGAGTTCAGATTTCAATGGCCATCACTGCCAGAAAAACTCTGCAGGTAGAATGCTGTATAAACTGTCTATTGCCACCTTCTCCATGGCAGGTAGCTGTCAAGGTGAAAGGGGCATTTTTTTTCTTTTCAGTTGGCTCCATCATATTGCTGGAGTGTGTGCTAAACTTCAAATAGAATCAACAGGAACCACTGTGGGCAGTTCCTGCCAATGCTTTAGAAATGACCTCCACCAAATAGTAAACTGGGTTCTTGCTAATTAGTGGCTACAGGTTTATATGATTGTCTGCCCAAAGCCAAAAGTTCTTTCAAGATGAACTCCAAACCAATTCCGCCTCTTTCCTCTTTGTCTTGCTAATGGCCCAGGATCACTTGGAATATGTACAGCCCTATTACATAAGCACACAGCAAATGTAAGCAACCTGGAGCAGCTGGAATGTGGAGTCAGTCAATTTAGTATATAGTAGTTAATGTTAACCACAAAAACTAATACATGCAAATAGAAAAGCAGTGCAATTAAATAAATATACAATGAAGCAATGGCCAACCTTAATAAATAAGTTATAAACAGACAGAAGTTAATTATCCTGCATTGTCCTCCCTCATCCTAATCCCACAATGCAGACACAACCCACAAGGTAATTGTTCAGGAGGCATGGTGATAGTGCCTAATGTAAAAACGCAGGACTGCATTTTGTGAAGCACTAGAATACACTTGTCTGCATTAATATGTGTATTTTAAATGGCCATCAAAACAGATTACCATTCCACCACAGTACTTAGTTATCTATTGGTTGACCTTAAAGGTGCAAAGTGGCTCTTGGAATGACATCTAAAAATTATCAATCACCAGCTTCAGCTTGCAAAAATTGCCAGGTATATAACACTAATCATGCTGTTCTCAAAGTATGCAAATGCCTTAGCCTTGAACACGCAACATTTTAAGATCTATCTAGTCATGAATTTTAGTGATGACATTTTGATATATGCAACATCAATACCTGAAAACTGCTGATGTTTTTACTGTTCTCAAATAAATATCTTATATTTCTTTGCAGAAAAAGGTGGTCCTTAAAGACTTCTTAGAGTTTTTACATTTATTTTCTCTCATCAAACAGACGGGCCTTATGCAAACAAATTACCAGAAAAAGAGTACAGGATATCCACCTGCTGCTCCAATGCAAAATACTGCCTCTCTCCAGTAACCTAGCAGTGGCCATGCAGGTGGTTCATGTGCAATCTGGTGACCCTCACAGAACCCCTGCAGGGACCTACCCAAGTAAAAGGTTCCTATCATCTAAACATGCCCAAGCATGTCACACCACCAAAGACTCACTTGTCCAAAATGCTACCAAGAAATACTTTCACCTACAAAAATCACAGACCTATTGGTTGATGCAGGCTCAAGTGCATTGGGTATTTTCTTCCAAATTGATGACAATCTAGTGAAAGTACCTGCAAATTCATCTTTAAATATTTATACGCCTATGTTGGATCGTGTTAGAACACCAGTCACAGCTGCCTCTTTTTCAGGGCACTGCACCTCAGTCAATGCCATGTTTGAGAAAGGGGGCCTCCAACTAAATATCTACACCTTGAGCTCTGCTAGCTCCCATGCCTCAATAATCCACTTAACTACCTATTGAGATAGACTCACCCAATATCCCTCACCGATACTTGCTATGTGGAGAACTATGAAGAGCATGTTCACTGAGCAACTTTCATGTTTGTCCAAAAGTGTTGTCCTGGAAGAAAAGTTTAACCCTGTAAGAACACTGCCCTCGACACACCATCTGGTCATCCTTATACCATACATGCACATGTTTCTTGTAGAAAAACCCATACTCTGTGGAAGATGAAAACTGGACTGTGGTCATTGTGCTGAGCATTTGCTTGATTATCATGCACCAGAAACTCATTGTGAAAAAAGAGGGTTACGCCTATCTGAGCAATAGCCACAAAATCACCTAATTAATCTGTGCTCAACCTCCGGTAGCTTGGTTCAAAAAGCAGTGAGACATCAATTATAGGTGATGTGTAAAGTATTCATTCAGCACTCAAAGAGTAATAAAGTGAAAACACAACACAAGAAAAATCCCACACCAATTTAGAAAGATGGAGTTCATTTAAAAAAATAGTTTTACATGAAAATGAGAAAAGTCTATTCAGTAGAACTGAAGTTATGAATTTTAAGTTCTAAGGTAAAAACATATGTCTAAAAGATCAAAGTGCCAAACACAAATATATGTAGTCGCACAAGACCGGGTTAAAGCTGAAAATTAAAGCCAATTGTGATGGAGCGTGGGTTGGATACAGCAACTGTATTGGGGCCGGTCTATGCTTACATTCAGATTTGGAAGACATTTAGAAGAAACTGTTTCTGAGAAGGAAAAGTTCAGTGGGGCATGACAGCAGGTGGTCTCCGTGGAGAGAGCATTATCTTTGGGGTGCCACAGAACAAAGTCACAATGTTGATTTCTACGTTCAGACCTAGGTACTTTTTCAAAAGTCCTAAATATCCAGTGAAATGAGTCAGGAGGCTGTAGCCAATGAGAGTTCCAGGAGGCTTGTACCCCTTTGGGGAAGGACCTCTGAATTGGATTTTCTGCTGTGGAGAAGAGCGTAGATGGAGTTACCTGTGAAGTGAGTCTGATTGGCAATGCACTTTAGGGCAAATAGCTGACCAGGCTGGTCCTGATGTTCCCTTGCTTCCCTTGTAGCAGTTTACACACAAAAAAAAACTTAAGTTCAAATATATTGACTATCTGGGCACCTTAGCATCACAACCAAGGGTCCAGAACTGGAGGAGCACCACTTTGGGGGCTAGGATTCATTCACACTGGGTCCAGGGGCAGGTTCATAGCAGCAGGCAGGCCTCTGAGAGTCCTTCTGATGGTCCAGACAGCGAACTGAACAGTGGGTTTGAGGGTCCTATTTTTTCACATGGTGCTGTTGTTTTAAAGTGGGAGAATTTTCTAGTGGTTTCTCTTTGAACAAAACATATTCAGCTGCAAGTGGGGCTGTACTCAGCTTGCCCCATCCAATCTTGCCAGCAGATGACTCATTCAGGCACACCTTACTCCTCATTTGTGTGACTGTCTGGGAGGAATTCACAAAGTCTAATTGCCGACTATACCCAGCCATGTGACCTCAGACAGACTGCAGACACCAAGGGGGTCATTCCGACCCCGGCGGTCAAGGACCGCCGGGGCCGGGGATGCGGGAGCACCGCCAACAGGCTGGCGGTGCCCCGCAGGGCATTCTGACCGCAGCGGTTTGGCCGCGGTCAGACAAGGAAAACCGGCGGTCTCCCGCCGGTTTTCCGCTGCCCTGGGAATCCCCCATGGCGGCGCAGCTTGCTGCGCCGCCATGGGGTATTCCGACCCCCTCACCGCCATCCTGTTCCTGGCGGCTCCGACCGTCAGGAACAGGATGGCGGTGAGGGGTGTCGTGGGGCCCCTGGGGGCCCCTGCAGTGCCCATGCCAATGGCATGGGCACTGCAGGGGCCCCCGTAAGAGGGCCCCACTTTGTATTTCAGTGTCTGCTTTGCAGACACTGAAATACGCGACAGGTGCAACTGCACCCGTCGCACATACCCACTCCGCCGGCTCCATTCGGAGCCGGCTTCCTCGTGGGAAGGGGTTTCCCGCTGGGCTGGCGGGCGGCCTTCTGGCGGTCGCCCGCCAGCCCAGCGGGAAAGCCAGAATGGCCTCCGCGGTGTTTCGACCGCGGAGCGGCCATTTGGCGGCTCCCTCCAGGCGGGCGGCTCCCGCCGCCCGCCGGGGTCTGAATGACCCCCCAAATGACAGATGGGCAGAAAATGCCAATTTTCTAAAAGTGGCATTTTCAACATTGTAATTTAAAATCTGACATTACCATTAAAGAGGATGTTTAATTACAATTTCTCAGACACCAAACATAAATTCTCATCTGTTCCCAATCAAAGGTTATTGGCAACCTAATGTTATCCTATGAAACAGATAGACCTCACAGTAATGAAAAATGATTTTGGACGTTTTTCAATACCAGGACATGTAAAACTTAAAAGCACACGTCCAAATGTTTATTGACACTGCACCCTGGCCTATGGGTTTTAAGATGTTACATAGGTGGCACAGTCAGTATTGCAGGCCTACTAGTAGCAGGCTCTGGGTACATGGTATACCAATCTATAAAGGACTTATAAACAAACTAAATATGCCAATCATGTGTAAGACAGTTTTCCCATGTTTAAAGGGGAGAGCTCAAGTGCAATAGCACTGGTTAGCAGTGGTAAAGTGCACACAGACACAGTCCTAATGATGTATAAACAAATTCAGCAAAAATAGGAGGGATTAAGGCAAAACATTTGGGGTGACCCTATATAGAGGGCCAGATACAACACTCTTATCACTCACTCTTTTTCAGTGGCCCCATGCCCATGAGGTGCATCAAGGTGTGGTAAAAAACAAAACAAAACCTTGCCTTTAGGAAATTGTAGGATTGATCATTCTAGATGTCATCATGGCAGAGGTGGTTTCCAAGTGCACACTATGTCAGGTTTCAGGAAACACAGGCCCTCATTATGACACTGGTGGTTAATTCCAAATACAGCTGCAGTGACAGATGGCAACATACTGCCACAGAGGCGAACATCCGTTCACCAGATTATGACACACACACCAAACCGACAGAAACCAGCCACAACTACAAATCTCCCAGTCCCAAGGAACGCAATAAACTGTCAGAACTAGCACCCATACCGTTACGCTACCAAAACAACGCCCTCCAAATAATAACCCACAAATCACCACAGGGGATATTCAATGGCGGTAAACCATTGGTGGTGCACACTGCCGCGGATGAAATGGCCGCCCAAAAACAAAACAAGACAACATTGGCCAGAACAAAAAATCCATACCAGACAGAAATATACACACCCCACACACCCACCAACAACACCATAAAACACTCCCCCACCCCCCACATCACCCACAAACCTTTGCAAACATGGGAAGACTTCTACACCTTGCCACGCCAATCCCAGAGACAACTGCACACACCTACCAGAACTACCCATGCATTCGTCAGGCACCACACACCCCACCACTTTACTCAATACCTTCTGCACAACGTACAAACCACACAACACCCAGGTCCCCACAAAGGCACCCCCGTTTCACTGATGAGGAGTTGTGGGTGATGGTGGAGGAAATAGGCAGGGTAGAGCCACAGCTGTTTGGAGCACAGGTACAGCATATCTCCATTGCCAGGAAGATGGAGCTAAGTTGGAGGATAGTGACAGGGTTAATGCCGTGGGACTACATCCACACACAAGAGACGACATTCGGAAGAGGTGGAACGATCTACGGGGGAAGGTGCATTCCATTGCAGCAAGGCACCAGCTTGCCATCGGGATGACTGGTGATGGACCTCCACCTCCTCCCCACAGCTGACAGAATGGGAGGAGAAAGTCTTGGCAATACTGCATCCTGAGGGCCTCACTGGAGTAGCCGGAGGACTGGACACTGGTGAATCACTATTATCAACCTACCACCATCCCATACCTGCATGACATCTCACCCCTCACCCAGACTTCCTTCACCCCACTCCATCCCACCCAGTGCACCACCCCACACAGTGCACTACCCCAATTACCACACCTAAATGTCTACCCCTGCATGCCATACACACTGTAAGCACACCCCTCCCAGCTCAGCATGCATACCCATCACCAATGCATGGACAGCATGGAGAACTGCCAATCCATCACCATACACAGCCAAAGGTGGGAGGACAACACCAATATAATTACAAAATGTAGAAATGCACGATATGTGACAGATAATTACCCTAACAAATCACTCACATCCCCACAGGTGCCCCAGCCAATGTCAGTGGCGAGGAGGTGCCACGGCAACCCAGTCCCCCACCGCAAGATCCCCTCACTGATGACAGCAACACTGGAGGTCTTGATCTGGATGAACTCCTTGGCCCATCTGGGATCACTGGTCAGTCTGCTACCACTTCCCACAGCCAGTCCCCCACAGGACCCTGTTAGACACAAACACCACAGCAGCCAGCCAATGCCACCAAACCTCTGTCCCCAGGACATGTCAATCAGTAGTGTGCCCATCTGTAGAGGGACCCATGTCGACACCACACAGTCAAGGCGATGTACACAGGTACAGTGGGCCACGGACAAGTGGAGGACAGCTGTGCACCAGGGGAGGATAGGCCCAGGGAACAGACTGCCCAAGAGGCACTCACAAATCTCCTGGGGGCATACCAACAATCCCAGGACAGGAAGGGTCAGGTGTTAAACATCATTCAGGGGGAACACCACTAGAAGGTTATGCAACAATTGCAGTCCTTGAATACCACAATGGCCTCCATTGCAGGGGTGCTGAGTGACATGGTGAACATCATGCGGGAGTACAGCACACCAGCAGGGCCCTACTACTAGCTACTAGCCAGTGTACTGACCAGCCCTCCCTGCCACAGGACTCACAGGCCACTAGCACCACTCCCCCTGCAGAAGGTGAACTACCCCACAAAAGTTCCCTCCGACTCAGACAGACACCAGAGACAGTTGCAAAGACCAGGACCACCGCCAGGAAATGAGCCCCTCAAGAATGTCCCCATTGTGTTCTATGGAGTCACCTTGTTCACTTTGACCTGCCATTGCTCCTCTTCCTATGACCCCTTGGACACTGGACCTGTGCTACAAACAGACTGGCCCACTACACTGGACTATTCTCAACCATCACCCCACTCAACTGCACTTCCCATTGTTTTTGTAAAAGTCAAATAAACACCCTTGAACACAACTTGAGTAATAGTGCTTTATCAGATAGAAATGTGCAATCTATTGAACTGTATTAAACTGCATTATCCTGTGCAAATGTCCTTTCATGTGTCAATGCAGCCAACAAATGTATCTCAACAGTCTCTCATGACATCAGTACACTGTTGTAACCACACCAACATCTTCAAAAAGGGAAGGCATAGGTGACAGTCACTTGTGATTCAAGGGTAGTGACTGGCACAGCACAACAGCCACACTGCACTTTAAAGAAGACATGTATAGATCAACAGTCTTACCTGAGTGTCATTGGAAGTACTGCTGAATGATATGTGTTTTATTGTCCACATCCTCCTCCTCTTCCTCCTCATTGTCCTCAGTGTCCACTGCTACCCCAGGCACATTGGCATCCCCCTCCTCCTGCAGATAGGGCACATGGTGTCTGAGGACCAAATTGGGCAGCATGCAGCAGACCACCACAATCTTGCAGGCTTTCTCAGGGGAGTAGCATGGGGATCCACCTGTCTAATAAAGGCACCTCAACCTGCATTCAGGAGGATAAAAGTGCATTCCACAATCCTCCTGGTATGCCCAGAAGCATCATTGTTTCAATTTTCAGCCCCTGTTCTCGGATTCCTAACAGGGGTCAAGAGCCAGGACAGGTTTGGGTAGCCAGAGTCACCTGGAAGAAGTGAGGGACACACATTAGCCATGCACAATGGAATGGGGTATGACTCCATACACTGACATACATTGGGTGGGGACTGAAGCTCACCTATAAGCCATACTTTGTGCCTCTGTAGTTGTACCATCACCTGTGGGACTCTGCTATTCCTCAAGACATTGGCATCATGCATAGATCCAGGACACTTGGTAAGGACGTGGGAGATGTACTGGTCAGCAAGGCACACCATCTGGACATTGAGAGAGTGGAAACTCTTCCTACCCCTGTACACCTGTTCATTTGCCCTGGGAGGGACAATATAGGTCCTGTCAATGACCCCAATCACATGTGGTCTGTGTCCCATTGCATAGAATCCAGCTTTTACAGTGGGTAAATCTTCACTCTGGGGAATGAGATGCAGCTGCACATGTGTTTGAGTATGGCAGCCAAAACCCTTCCAAGCACAATCAAGAACTTTGGCTGTGAAAGTCATGCAGACCAAGCCCCCAGTCACCTGGAAAGAACCAGTTGCCAGGAAATGGAGTACTGACAGTACCTGCACAAGAGGGGGAATTACTGTGGTGCAACGGATAGCAGGTAGAATATCAGGCTCCAATTGTGCACACAGCTCTGTGATTGTGGCCCTGTTCAATAGGTGAATATGATGTGCTGGTCCTCCAGCCAAGTGCACAACGGGTCTGTACACAGGTGCTTGCCTCCTCCTCCAATTCCGCTGCAGTGGTTGTTATCAAAGTGAGCCAAAAGTAAAATGGGTGTGACTTCAGGACCTATGGACACACAATATCATAGTACACAGAGCATATATGTATGTAGGACACTAGAATTGCCTAGGTGTGTACAATCAACACCAATAACACACATGTAAATTCCAAACATAAGTAGTAGCAGTAGGAAATGGCAACCGCCTGTCCTGTATGCAGGGACAGGTGGAAGTGACCTCACTCCGCCGGCGTTGGGAGTCATAGCGGACGGCGGCCTGCACCGCCATGCTATTCCTAATTAGCTAACATGGGGTTCTATGGAATACAGGACGTGACCGCTATTTTCTTTCTACTACTTCGCTTGATTCCTGACTTTCCACTGGACGGCATCTCCACTGCATGTCCTGCAGAGACCTGTGTCTGGAACCTGCCAGGGCCCCACCCTTCATGTCAGAGGAATTGAAGAGGCTCGCAGATGGGGTCCTACCCCTGTATGGGCAGTTGTATGGGCCTCTAGACCAACATGGGAGTACATCATGGGTACGTTGCATGTAACATGGCTGCATGTAGATGTATGTGTGTGCTAGCAGTGTGTCATTTGGGGGTGTATGGCTGACGGCAATGTGAATACAGACATACGGGTCATGTGTGTGCTTGATTAGGGGTAAATGCAGTATGTGAGCCATTTGTATGACAGGCTGAATTGTCTGGTTCATAGTGTCCCTCTGTCAGAAGAAGCGGTTGTGGCGTGCCATCACCAAGGTGTGCGGACCCTGGGAGTCCATAGCTGGCAGAGCACCCACTGCAGGGAACGGTAGAAGTACCTGAGACGCTGCGCCCAGAAGACCGTGGAGGCTGGGGACAGCCTGCCAACAAGGAAAGGGTGCCCGTTGGAGCCTGACCCCCCTAATGGCCTGCATACTGGTGGTGACCGATCCTGAGTTGGATGGGAGCTTGACGGCAGCACAGCAGCCACAAGGAGGTGAGTACATTGTATGTGCTATTCACCCTTTTGTTGCCTGCCATGGAATTTGGGTGCAAGGTTCTAGTCAGTGGAAGCCCTAATATGCCGGTTTGTCCATTCCTGCGTGGTCCTGCTTAGCTATGTAGGGTGGTATGCATTTTTGGTATTGCTAGGTAGCTGGCATGCCATGTCAGACAGGGATTAATTGGGCCCAGTAGGTGTGCAGATATTAGTGTTTGGATTCTTTCATACTTTAGTACCTAAGCAATGGTTCGTCAATGTGGTCCATTCTGTGTACTGTAAGTCCCAGGGAGTGAATGTGATGTGAGGCTAAAAATACTTTGGTCAATGTGTTAAGGACAAAGGATAGACCAGGTATTATTAATGCTAGACGTCATTATGCCTCTACATGTAACAAAAGCAAACTTGAGTATGAAGAGGGGCTCTGGAGCAATCTACTTGAGGCAGCCACAGTCCACGACTCCAAACGGTTCTGGCTTCTGGTTTCTTGCAGCGATCAGAACCGAGTACCTTATCTGCAGTGTCATATTTCTCCTGACACTTGGCTCTCTTATTTCAAGGAACTGTATGGCCCTCCTCTGGCCAGTCATATTCCGGACATAACCCTGGGGGAGTCAACAACTCTGGGTGAGCCCACGCCCGCCTTGCCTCCCTTTTTACTGAATGAAACTGTGCTGGCCATCTCTGCTCAGAAAGCAGCAAATGCCCCTGGGTCGGATGGGATTCCCTCTGACATGTTTAAAGTGGACCAGAACATCTGGGGTCCATATATTAATAGGCTCTCTAATGCCATTTTGACTATCAGAATTTATCCTGATTCATGGAAAGAGGCAATTATTGTGCCCATACACAAGAAAGGAGAGAAGAACATCCCGGGAAATTACAGACCTATCAGCCTCCTCGACAACCTTCAAAAAATATTTTGCCATCAGTTGTGGAGCCTGCTGAACAAATGGACAGTAGAAATTCAAATCCTAAATCACCTTCAAGCGGGTTTATGAGAAAAAACTAGCACAATAGATCAGATATTCCGTTTTATCTCTATCAAATGGAAAGTTGTCGATGTAGACTTAGGTCATCTATATGTAGCATTCGTTGACCTAAAATCGGCCTTTGATCTAGTACCCCGCCACAAACTGTGGGAAGTCTTGTCCAAAATAGGAGTCCCTTGCTCTATTTTAAACATTATCAGAGATCTTTATACTGGCAATTATGGAAGAATCAGATGAGGCTGCCAAGGTGAATTAACTGAAAAATGTCCTACTGCTCGTGGTGTAAGACAAGGCTGCGTGCTCACCCCTACTTTATTCCTCCTCTTCATAAACGCATGTATTCCTTATCTCATGGAGTGTTCCAACGACGCCCCCAAATTAGGAGGGCAGAAGATTCCCTGCCTCCTATTTGCCGATGACACCCTGCTGATATCCCAAACAGCCACAGGCCTCTCAACTCTGCTTTCGAGGTTCATGGATTTTTGTAATGACCATGGCCTCGAAATTAATCGATCAAAAACTAAGTGTATGGTGTTTGGGGACAAAAAAGGCAGGATGCGACGATCTATTTATTTAGAGGGGGCTGCGCTGGAAAGAGTCAGCGACTTTGACTACCTAGGCTTGAAATTAGAAGACTCGCATAAGTGGCACTGTCATATCCAGAAGGCCACCCTTCGATTGAACCAGCGAGCGAGTGGCATTATAAGATTCGCAGCTAGATCTCCTAGCTTTGCCATGACGCCCGCCGTTGAAATCTATAAATTACAAGCAAGAGGGGGGGCCATTTATGGAGCCAAACTGTGGGGCCACTGTAGCTTAGATGATCTGACAAAGGTGGAAAACTCCTTCTTAAGGTCGTTGCTAAGAGTTCCTTCCAGCACCCCAATGCTCCCAATACGAATGGACTTAAACCTGCCCCCCATCAGCCAGATCGTCGCACTTAGGCCCCTGTTATATTGGATTCGTTTATGGTCATTAGATTCTCTCGCCCCCTATAGATGTGGGCTAGCTAATTTGATGGCCAACAATACCAGTCCAAAAATTAAGTGGTGTGTATACGTAGAACGGACCTTGTCACTACTTGGCTTGGGCTCTTATTGGAAGGACCCGCTATCTATCCCAAAAAATGCAACACAGATATTAAAGGATGCATTTTGGCTTTATGTCCAACTTTCACAATTGTCTGCTGTCTCGCCATCTTCCATGACGGGCAATTTCCTACAATTCAAATGCCACTATGAATTTGAACAATATATGGACATAGTCTCTTCTCCGTATGCACGTGCATTATATATTAGATTTAGGGTAGGCTCTCTTCCTCTGCGTACCCTTACATATAAATGGTCTAACTCTAGCTGCAATTCTAAGATGTGTTCGATGGGCTGTGCCAGAGAAGAATCTATAATTCACATCCTTTTCCAATGCCCCGCATACTACAAACAAAGAGTCCGCTGGATTATTCCTTTATGTAGGAAAATGGGTTTTAAAAACTGCCCACTGGCTCTGAGAATTTTTAAATCTGACTCATCTGTTTTAGTGGCTTGCTGCCTGGCAAAATATTTAGATTCAATCTGGCACATTAGACTGAATGCGCTAAAATAAATAGAGGGAAAGCTAACAACGGATGTGGGGAGCAGTCATTGATGAACCTATTTTTGTATGCACTTTTTATCTTACATTGCCTAGATGCATCTCCCCTTCTCTCTTTTTATTTGTTTTGTTTAGATACTCTTACACTTTTAAATAGTAATGTTTTATTCTATTTGATATGTTTGGCCAGGTCTGTATTTGATTTTTAATACCTACTATGTATTTTTATGCAAATCTATAATATGGTGTGATTTTTCCAGTAGGGAAATGCTTATGTCCAAACACTTTTTTAATCTTTTATGACTAAAACTGTCTTTTATGTAGTTTGCTGTTCTTTTTTTTAACTATGAAATTGTTAAATGTGATGTGCTTTTATGGTATTTATATTTACCGAAATAAAGCTAATGAATGAATGAATGAATGTGATGTGTATGCCATCTGTGCTGTTGGTGCATGATTGACCCTGTGCTCCCTTTCTTTCTCCTCCCTCTCCTTTTGTCATCCTGTCCATATGTGCATTAGCATCATCTGGCGAAGGAGCAGGGGCATCAGTGAGTGAGGGAGCTGCAGCCCACGGGACCTGGGAGGCAGAGTACACCGACGCCTAGGGGACCAGTGGGACGGAGAGTGAGGGGAGCACCACGGGGGAGACTGGAGCTGTTACAAATGACTCAGATTCCTCCTTAGATGGAAGCTTCCTGGTGGTGGAGAACCCCTCTGGGGCCACCCCAGCTACAAGATCTTCTGTTGCTCCCCGTAACAGCGCCACCTTCCCAGTAGCCCCCCATTCTGTTGCTGTGCCTGCTCACCCAGGAGGATGGGAGTCCCCTTCACCCCAGGCATCTCAGACCCTGCCCCAGTCAGCCCTGCTGCCCTCAGTGAGGGGGCTATTGACCTCCTGAGATCCATCTCTGTAGGGCAGTCAACCATAGTGAATGCCATACAGGGGCTGGCATCGCAGATGCAGCAATGCAGTGCCTACCTGGAGGGCATTCATGGTGACTTGGCAGCCCTACAGAGATCGTTTCAGGCTCTTGCCTCCTCTCTGACGGCAGCCTGTGTCCCTGTTTCTTCCGTCCCCCCTCCAACTACTTCTTCCCAGTCCCTGTCTCCTCTCCCTCAACCCATCCCACATACAAATTCTGACAAACATGCACCCAAAACAGCAGACAGGACTCACACTGACAAACAAAGGCAGCACACTTCAGTCCACAAGAACACACACAGCCAACACACAGATGCAAACACAACAACAGCCACTGCCTCCACTGTCTCCCCATCCTCCTCCTCCTTCACAGTCACATCAGCACGCACACTTGCCTACACTGCTTCAACAGTCGCAGCTCCTGCCACCTGTACAACCTTGCTCAGTCACCACAACAGCAGACCCGCAGACATGCACCCTACACACCACATGCGCAATCACCACCACCACTATCACCACCTCATGCAGCACACCCACCTTACTTGCAGACACCACATCAACATACATCCACACAGCCTGTTTGTCCTCCCCATCCTGTCTGCCCTCCTCCAAAGAAACATGAAAGTTCCCACTCTGACACCCAACAGTCATCCACCTCACACACGCACACTTTCCATGCACCTGCACCCAAGTCCAGAACACCTCCTCCTCCACAACCACTCCCTCTACCGCCACTCCCATTCCTCCTCCCACACCTGCCCCATTGTTCTTAAGAAGGTTTTCCTTTCCCACCTTGACCTCTTCCCTCCCCCATCCCCGTCCTGCCCGTAAGAGAAAATTCACACCTCCCCAGCCAGGTACTACCAGCTCCAAGTGGACTCCTGTTCCTCCCCCTAAGAGTACTCCTCCACTAAGGCGCAAAAGAGTGGAACTCTGGCCCCCCCGCCCTAAGGCCACTCCTCCGCCCTCAAAACAGAAGGGCAAGGACCTGCCCCCTCCCAAGCCCAAGCACCCTCCTCCCAAAAAGAAACCCTCTCAACCCCCACCCTCCCACCCCCTGAAGTGCCTGCCTACCATCTCGATGATGCCCCTGCCCAGTGGAGTGCCAATGTTGTCAGGAGTCAAGTTGAGACTTGGACATTGCCCTGTGGCCGCTTGCATACTTTAGACTGGCCAATGGCCCTGCCTGTATATATGTTCTTAATTATTTATTTCACTTAACGCTCGTTCTCCAACATAATTGCAGTGGTTGAACCAGAGGTATGTGTCCTAGCTTTCTTTGCTCTGGTGCTGTCGATTTACTGTGCATTTAGTTCTGGGTGTGTGTGTGTATGGTGTGTGTTTTGCTTGTGTGTGTCATTCTTCCCTCCCTCCCGTGTATGCTAGGCGGCTTTATTCACTGTCGTCGTCTTCGTCAGCATTAGTGCTCCTGGACTGCCATTGCATGGTACAGCATCGGGAAGACTTCCAGTTCTGGTTCCATGGCGGCAGCGGACTCCTCTGTGTCCCTGAAGGTGAGTGTCCCCTTTTATATGGTGTGTTTCCGCCAAGCTTTTGGTGGCGTTGCTAACACCCCAGAAATCCTTGCAGTCTGCTATGTCATAATATGGTGGGTGGATCCTTGTCTTTCACCAGTATGCAGGTGGCTACCACCGTGGTCAGTGGTCGTACCGCACTGGAGGTTGGGGTGGTACGTTGGCTGTCTATGGGAGGGATCACCGCCATGGTCATGATTTGGCAGTCATTACCACCAGCCTGGAGACAGAACTACTGCCATCGCCGGCGTGGCGGTCACCTTACTGACAATGTCATAATGGGGGCCAGAGTCCCTCAAGAAGCCATCATTACTGAGGAAGAATGCCAAGACACATGGGTGAAAATTAGTTGAGCTTTTGTATATCAAAAGTTATCAAATACTTCCCAGTAGAAGGTGTTTTACATATAGTATAAATTGTATAATCTATGTTGTTTTATATTACAGAGTCAAATTTTAAGAAAATATTTGCTACTTATGATACTCTAGGTTGCACCTGACCACTTCTGCAAATACTCAACCCACCTCCAACTCTAAGTCCTTGCAAGGGTGGCATAGAATGCTCAGTGTGAATCTAAGAAGCTCATTATTTTGCCAGAGAGAAAATCTTTCTGAACTGAAAACAAGGTTTTTCCACAAAAGGTAATAGATGCTTATGGCAATATTACAAACTCAGGTGGAGCAAGAATAGTAAATTAATTCATAACCGGTGGACCAAATACAAATGTTATGAGCAATATACCATTGTTAAAATTGGACTGAAGCTGGAGATAATGTAAAATCAGTTGACTACGTTTAGGCAGTCATAATGGCAGATTATTTTGGCATTGTAATTCTTCTCTACTATTATATTAGGCACTGTGCTTTGAATACTTAAGGTATCTGTGGAGTATGCCACCGTTATACCTGTCCACTAATTTAGCACCATCTTTTTGTCTCTGAAGATTTGGGGTACTTGGAGAGATCCACTACACTCTTCAGCCTTAAAATGTCCCCAGAGTCCAAAAGGTTCTGTTTCTATGAACGACCTGACAATTGAATAGTATTTAGGAAAGTTGTGACCTCTGTGATCAGGTGAAAACATACGGATGGTGGTCTGCAAGATATAGCAGTCCACCACCCCAATGTTTAGATTGCCAAATGGTATTTTTTTAATGCAGCCAAAGTTCCGGAACTAGTGCTGCTCTAAAAAATGCAGTTTGGGAACACATCAGTGGTAGCAGGTGGGTCGGTCCCCGGGTTAAATGACTCAACTTTTTAAGCGAGGCCTAATTGTTTCAGTTAGTACTTTTATTTTAGACTGAATTTCCATAAACACTAGGGGGCATATTTAAGAGCCCCTAGAGCCACTGGAGCGTCACTTTACGTGATGCTCCAGTGGCTCTAATCTCTGCTCCATGTTTACAAGGTGGTGTAACGCCACTTTTGGTGGCGTTACGCCTCCTTGTAAATATGGTCCCCTCCGATGCAGTTTTCTGCATCAGAGGTGCATACAATGGGTGTTGGTGTGTGCGTGCCACAGCAACACCCATTGTATTTTGATGCTGCCTCAGATTTACGAGATTTTGTAAACATGAGGTAGCTCCAAAATCTAATGCCACCCCAGGGGTGGCTTTAGCAAAGCGCAACAACAAGGAGGAATACTTTGATTCATCCTCATCTTTGCTTTTTCTATGAGTGCTGTATTGTGCAGCACGCATAGGAAGAGCAAAATGCCAGAAATTATTGTTTATGTCCGGGAAGGTGTCCCTTACTACACATAATCAACCATTTGAAAATGACTCTTTGGCACTTCTGTGTGTGATGAATTCTGCCATTACTGATTGTTTATGTGACGGAAGGGACACCTTTCCACACATAAACAATCACACTCCTCAACACAGACATCCTTGCATGGTGGTGCAAGGAAGCCTGCGTTGGAGCTTACAGCTCAATTTAGCACCAGCACAGGGGACAACACAGGGGTGCGCCATATTGAATTAAATACGGTGCATCTCTACGTTGTGAAAATGATAGAGTGTGGTGCTGCCAATTTTGGCACAGCATCACGTCCCATCATTTCACCATAAACATGGGCCCTAGAACATTGAGGGTGCATGCTCTATTTGCATAAGAATTGGGTGCACTGAATTATCAAACTTAGGCCCAGATTTACACTTTTTGACTCAAAACAGAACAAACACAGTTTTGCGTCTAAAAGTTTACCGCCGGCTTGAGTCATTCCTGAGCGCCAGCCGGGCACCATATTTATGGAATGCCTCAACAGGGCACAAAGCTTCGGCTAGCGTCTAAAAAAAAGATGCTAGCCGGGTAGGGGTGGTGGTATTGTAAAAGGAGGTTGTGCGTCAGAAGATTTTGCTACGCTGGTTAGAGGTCATTTTCGGATGCACAACCACCCAAAAATGACCCCTGTCTCTAAAGACAGGAGTCATGCCCACCACCCCAATGGCCAGCCCTGGGGACCAATGTCCTCTGGACATGGCCTTTCTACCCAGTCCCAGGCAGGGGGCACAATGTTAGGGGCTCCCAAGTGCCAAAATAAAAATAAAATTGTTTTTCCTAAACTTACCTGGGATGGGGTCCCCCATCTTGTGATGTTCCTCTGGTGTGGGTGTTCCTGGGGCTTGGGGTGGGAATCTTTGGGTCCATTCATGCTGTTTCACCACGGAAATGGGTCCAGAGGTCCCTTAACGCCTGGTCCAACCCAGGCGTTAAATAACATGCTAAGCAAGCTTAGCGCCATTATTTAGGTCCCTTTACTCCGTGTGCATCATTTTTGCACAGAGTGTAAATATGGCACTTAGGGGTTAGCGTCATTTTTAAGACGGGAACGTCTACCTTGTATCTCATTGACACAAGGAGGGTTCGCGCATCCTAAAATTTTCACTAACTCCTATATTTTGATGCTAGACGGGTCTAGCGACAAAATATAAATATGGAGTTAAGTGTGCGCCACACTTGCGTAACAAAATGACGCAAATGCGGCACAAACAGAATATAAATATGCCCCGATGATACTCCCATATCGTTTTAGTTTGGGCATCGGTAACATTTTACTTAGAAACGTATAACAATTTGATATTTTTTTAAAGTTCTCTCATCTGCAGAGATATCAAGCCCTGACCCAGTTGCCACTGTGTGTAAAATATAAATTGCTAAATGTTTGTGTCATATGGAAAATAATCTGCATGTTTGTGGTAGATAAAAAAAGGTACCCCAACCGGTAATAAAAACATCCCTGTTCTGATGAGATGTTTGGATTTGTTTTACATAACGTTTTTCACCTCCAAGTCTAATAAAGCGAACAGACAGAATGCATGCGGACTGCTAAAAATAAAAAACTTTGTGAAACTTCCTGATGCTGTTTCAGGGTTATCGGTAATGAGTTTTATAGTGTGTTTGTTTCATTGAAAATCCGGGCATGTGCATCACAGACGCTTGATTCAAGAAGAGAAACACACAACTGCATTCCCAAGGTGCGATGACTAATACTTCCAGCGAGGGCTCAGCATCCTCTTTATAGATCAGGTGTTAATGTACACTGACAACCCGGCTCACAGCATCGCCCATTAATATGAATGGGGTAGCATATATAAAGTACTATTCTGAGGAGGCAAACATTTGGAATGCAGAGGGAAATGTATATTTTTAGAATTGTTCGTTCATAAAGGATCTATTGCCCTTGACAGGAATAGAAAATGAGAATGAATACCCTGTTACAGGGAATTTTTCGATGCGTTTCTGCATTTTGCAGATGGGCACAAAAAGCTCACGACGGACGCTTGCAATTGAAATATCATTATATAACGCTGTGTGAATTTTTCCGTTACAAAATGTATTGCTATGTTTGAGGGCAAAACAATCAGCAAAACAAAAGCTGCAATGCCGAAATGCTGTTGTCATACAGACGTAATACTGGGAGAAAATGTTTGTGAGGTCCTTATTACGAGTTCACTCTTAATTCTGGTGGGGTCACCAGCTTTAGTTAGTAGCCCTATCACAATTAGGAGTTTCTTAATTTAACTGGAAACACTTGAAAGGTATATGTGTAGGTCCGGCATAAAATGAGTAAGAGAACATATAACTACTAATTCCGGTAAATACTAATTTCTTAGTGACCCTCACGATCCCACTTGTAAAGGACCAGATGTTAACTCCCCACACCCCTCAGAGTGGATCATTTGCTCTGCCGCTGGTAATGAGAGCCTAACACGTGAAAGAAATAAGGTACAGACTTCAATGACCTCTGGTCAGCTAGCCGCTCTCCGTGGAGCTCCACCTGTTGCTGCTGCTGCCTTTCACCTTCTGAACCTGCCTGGCTCATTGTGTTCGAGACCCTCCTTCAACCGCTGGCTCATCCCTGGTGGCCTAGTGGTTGCCTTCTGTCTTTTCTGTGCCCTTTTTCTGCCTTTTTGCTCTGCTGCATTTCCTCTGTTCTTTTATCCAAATTTTTCTCTTTTCGCCATTTCCCCGCATCTCCCCTGCCACTGCTGCCCCCACGGCCCGGCCTGCCAACACCATATTTCCTACCCTTCCACCTCCCAGCTGAGCGACTCCTCCCTTCTCCCTCCCCTTCTTAATGGTGGCCATGCACAGCAGGCGTGCCAAAGGCAAGCCGGCCTGTGCCCGTCTGTGCCTGGACCGCACCCAGTGCCACAGACCCTGGGCCCCGCTCCAACTGCATATACAATGCCAGGACCCTGCACGCCCACAACACCGTAGGCTCAGCTGCCTGTCACCGCTCCTCATCCAAGAACACCCAAGTCCGTTCTGCTGTTGCAACAGCATTTTGACCTTGCACCCTAAACCCCCACAACATTGGACCACCCAACATCTCAAGTAACTGCTACTCAACACTGACTCCCTCATGAAACATGTTATAGAAATTTGGGACCTCCTCGACTCCATCACCCTGACGTTACCTTCTTCACAGAGACCTGGATCACCACCTCCTCAGCTCTGGACATCACAATGGTCATCGCCATCCCTGAGATCTACAAGATCATAAACCAAGACCGTGTCAACCATCATCCACTCCGCCTTACAACCATCGTCGATATCCAGACCCCCATCACTGAACACCTTCACTTTCAGATTCAGAGTAATCCAAACACCACCCTCCACTGTATGCTCATTTACAGACCCCCCAGCACTCACCCACCCTTCAGCAAAGCCCTGGCAGAGTTCATCCACCCCCCATGCCTTCACCTCAATGGACTACATACTCCTCAGAAACCTCAACTTTCACTGCGACTACCACCGGGACCCAAGCACAGCCACTCTCATGGAGAACCTTTCCACCCTCAGACATAGGCAACGGGTAAACCTCCCTACGCACAACCCTGTGCATCAGACTACATGATGCAGGCTTCCACTGCAACACCTTGGAATGGATCCGCTCCTTCCTCACTAGTGGAACCCAGAGAGTCAGGCTTTTGCCGTCTTTCACCTTAAAGCCAACGGAAACCAGTTGTAGAGTTCCCCAGGTCTCCTCCCTGAAACCCACCCTCTTTAACATTAACATGGCCTGCTCACCAGGATCATCAGACTCCATGGGCTCAACAACATCTGATATGCCGATAACACACAGCTCATTCTCTCCTTCACCAGCAATCCATCAACTGCCAAAAACAAATTTCACAACTGAATGAAGGCTATTGCCATCTGGATAAAGGACAGGTGCCTCAAGTTCATCTCTGACAATACAGAGATCCTCATCCTGGGGCCTCCCACTTCCGCCTGGGACAACTCCTGTTGGCCCAGTTGCTTCGGAACTGCCCCAACTCTGACTGACCACACCCACAACCTCAGCATCATTCTTGATGCATCACTATCCATGGCCCACCAAGACAACTCCATCACCGCTTCAATCTTCCAAACCCTTCCTGCTCCGGAAGATCTTCAAGTCTCCCAGGCACTCGTCAGCAGCAAGCTCGACTACAGCAATGCGGGAATCAACAAAAAAATCCAAGCAATACTCCAGAGAATTCAGACTGCTGAGGCAAGACTGACCTTCGACATCCCCTGCCACAGCCACATTTCACCCACCTGAGAGACCCACACTGTCTCCCCATCAGCAAATGTATCACCTTCAAACTCCTGACCCACGCATATAAGGCCCTCCACAATGTTGGACCTTCCTACCTCAACCAATGCCTCTCCTTCTATACCCACTCCAGGCAACTTCGCTCAGAGCAAGTGGCCCTCGCTACCATCACCAGGATCCAGAAGAACACGACTGGAGGACGATCCTTCTCCTACCACGCCATGCAGAACTAGAACACAATGTATCTCCACCTCAGGCAGTCCCCATCGCTGGCTCAATTTAGGAAGGAAATCAAGACCTGACTCTTCGACTGACCCACTTCCCCTGCTAGTGCCTTAAGACCTCATGGGTGATATGTTGCCCTCTATAAATGTTGCTGATTGATTGATTGAAAATAGGTATAGCATTTCACTCTTGCAAGCTAAGCTTACATATATTTTTTAATTGCTCCTGTTAAGGTTCCTTACTAACCTTCCCGTCCTAAAAGCACAAACTACGAATGTCATAAGGATTAGCGTTAACTAAAATGGTACAGTTGCTACTGCTTTTCTAATCTTGAGATTATTTTTAGTTATTGATGTAGGTATTCCAGGGTAGCTTTAGACATCTCTAAATTATTTCTATTAATCCTTTCTTCTCTCACTTAAAAATAATTTCCCTAACAAATTCTCGAGGGGATATTTACCATTAAATCATGCAGTTCAGCGCAGTAAGTCATCTTGCTGCACTCCGAGGCATGATAGGCAAAGTGCACAAATGTGCTGTACTTAACAGTGTATGGCACATTGCTGGCTATTCCCAGGACTGGCGCACAATGTGCTGCCTAGCACCAAAGCAGGGACCCCTGTTCCATGGTGCAATGTTGTCTGCGTTGTAATCAGGATTATTTCTGTGCAGGAAGAGACACCTTTCTGCACGAAAGCAATGTCCTAAGGCATATTCCTTTTTCGATGTGTGCTGCAGAATGCAGCAAGCATAGAAAGAAGAAGCAAAAAGGAGAAATAAAGATATTTCTTCTTGTTACACCTCACCTGGGGATATACGTTTTTGAAGCATTCTCAGGTCTACCACTAATGGTAAATTTGGAAATGCATCAAAATTAGGAACACCCACGCTCCAACCATGGAACGCCTTCCAAGAGAAGAGTAACGCAACACATCGATTTGCGTTGTGCTGCACTGCGTTGCATTACTCTAGATTTATCAAATCAGGCAATGCCAAGCAAGGTAGCGATGCCTGGTTTAATAAATCAGCCTTAAGAGTTGTTTTACTCTTGCACCATGTTGCATGGTGCAAGAGTAATGCAAAACTTTCATAAATATGGGCCTTAATGTCCACTTTACCCAATAAAAAACTGGAATGATAGCTGCTTATTCCTGCACATTGTGCACCAATTATATTTACAGTTAATGTATGCAGATAGTTGTAATAAAATAATTTATGAAAATTTGGTAGATATCAACATAATTACACCTGAGAGTATGCACACCACATTCCTATGATCCTTTTCCTATCAATCCTCAAAATGATCACTAGGAATGCCCTGATGTGATACTTAAAATAGCAGATAACAATGCATATGATTTGCCCAAGTGCAGTAACTCATATATTATAATTTCACCAACATATACCAGGTAATTAACTTTGGTAAATATGTAAGCATAACTTACACGATTTTCTTAGTATGTCAATCATTGAACACCTTGATAAGTGATTTATATCCTTTTATTTCCCACAGTGTAGTGGTCTATGTTTTCTGTACTAGAATGACACCTGAATCCCCTAGATGATCTCTTAGATCTGGGCATTTACCTATAAAACTATCACTGCTGTTTTCCAAGGCCATATTTTTTACTCAGTTTTTCTAGGTGCTTCTCATTGTACATTTATAATATACACCTACTTTTGAATCCGTAGTCTTGCTATAAATTCACATATAGTTCACCCAATACATAAGTTTTAATCATACATGTTGATATCCTCTCCTTAAACTAATTCCTCTATGTGAATTAATGGTCTCTCATTATCTTTTTCACTTGGGTGTGAAATTGGGCACTTGTCAGATTATCATTAAAGCTGGAAATTACCATGTTTTGCGTGGGGCCACCACAGACCTTGGCATTGACGGTTGTTAATGGCTGTTGAACTCTGTGTGCTTCACTCCTGTAAACCAGTGACAAAGTGACTGTATTCCCCCTCTCAACACGATGAAATTGGCATATATTTGACTGGCATACTTCACTTATCTGTTTGTCCCTAGACTATGGTACCAATGGTACCCTAGTGTACTCACAGAATATATGTTAAAAGTCACAAGTGGACTGCAAGACCCATTGTGCCAGCCAATATAATGAGAGGATAACATGACTGGAGGCTTGCCACTAGTGGCATGGCTGTGCAGGTTTAAACTGCAACTTTCATCTCTCAAAGGAGCCCCTTTTGACAGGATTAAATCTCCTTTCAAATATTCAGATCACCTCTAAAGTTGACTTTATGGCCTATACAGCATGGTGCATGGTATTTAAAAGCAGGACATGTAGCAGTTTAATGTCAAACAAGT
The DNA here is from genome assembly GCF_031143425.1 of Pleurodeles waltl. Lineage (NCBI taxonomy): Eukaryota > Metazoa > Chordata > Amphibia > Caudata > Salamandridae > Pleurodeles > Pleurodeles waltl. The sequence goes on from NC_090440.1 coordinate 139,198,254, forward strand.
CCTTGCAGTAAAAAAAGATCTCAAAGGTGTTTTCTCTGTAACAAGGTTGGGTGTTCCATAGAAAAGTATTAACATGCAATATTAAAATAAATAATATTATCTCTGCCTAGGAAACAGCAAAAAAAATTATTCTTGAACTTTTTTCAAAATATTTATTACAAACCCAAATAATCAGTGATACAGGATTTGTAAACAATATTCTACATTAGGTACTTTTATAAAGGTTACCTGTTACCTGCCTAAAACCTCTAGAAGCACTTTTGCTTGGGCTTCCAACTGTCACCAAGTAGCTGAATAGCCCTTTTGATTGGGTGTGAATTTGCTCCCAGAGCAGAGATAAAGGCTTTTGGTGTGGAAGATGTTCTGTGACACTGACATGCTGGCAATCTGGGCTGTGCCCTGGAAGTTAATTACCCACTGTCATGGGGAAAGCAGCTAATACTTGGGTGTGTCCCTTCCTTTGTCTCCATAGCAAGTCAAGCCCCAGTACCAGTGGGAGAGGAAGTGCTCCCAGAACTGCCTTGGACTGCCCATAGGGGATTGGCATCTCATTTTCCCAGCCACACCTCTGGGATGAGCATAGGAGCTCTGCACAGGAGAAAAAAGTCATTTTTGTTTTTGAGCAGAGAAGGGCAATGAGCAATTGTCTGTAACAAAACAGAAAGGAAGTGCTGAAAAAGTGGGTAGAACAGTTGGTGCTATTTTGAACCTTAAAATAAAAAAAAATCCTAAATCCGGAACCCCTTATTGTATTTTGGCTGTTTTAGTGTCATTTTATTCATTAATATGTACTCTATAGTCGGAAATTAGTTTGGATTTTGTTATCTGTTGTTTTTTTTAACTTTCTTACTGTTTGCATACTATATTAATACATTATACATTCCCTCTAAGTTAAACCTGTCTGCTCCATGCTATAGCTACCAGTGGGATGAAATCAAGTTAATTTAGTAACTTTAGTGGTTCGTCCTGAGAAGGATTATGGTTATTATCTGAGGTGGGTTTACTCCCCTTATCTAATACCTGCAAATTCTTACACTTAATTATTTGGTTTGTTTTTCAAGGTCCATCTTTGACACTTTATTTAACAATATAATTGGAATGTTTTACATTTTCTTCTACCGTACCACACTTTTAGATGTTTGTCAACCTATTCTAATCACCAGAAACATGCACATATATAGAATTATAGATGGGTCATAGTGACTAGCAGGAATGTTTTTCACCAAGAAGTTCTGGGTGATATCGAATAGTGAATGAGAGGGATGCTTGTGCTATCTTTGATGCCACTCAGAAACCAGAGGCACAAAACATCCCTCCTATTTACTTTTTGCCCATATGTAATTTTATCCAGTGAATGTCCCCCAAAAACATTTGCTCCTACTTTCAATTGATACAAAGGGAGCCATACATAACCTGGTCTCTATTCCTTGTCTCAAATATAAAAAAATACAATTCCTGGCCTTCTACCGCCCATCCCCACTACTCTCCGTACCTTCCCAACACTCCAAAAGCAGTGCTCTGTACTCTCTAGAGCTGTTTTACAGGCTCTCAGGGAGCCCAACCAGACCTTTTATGATGTGGCAGGAGTGGGGAACAGGTTCTGTTACCTTTTGCTGCTACCTCACATCAGTGAATTACTGGTTTTAGAATCCAGATATTCTCGCTAATGGTTCTGCGTCAGAGACATTTGCTCTCACAAAGAGGTAATACATAATGTTATTTTTAGTCAGCCTCATTCAGAAACTGGTCTGTTAAAGCGTCACCAACATGTACCCACAAGAGAACATTCATAAAGTACAAAATGTGCCAGTCATCTTTAGACGTTGCAATTTTACCACTGTAATGCACAATTTTTTATCATCCTATACCACAGACTTTAGATGTTTGGAGTGTCAGACATGGTGACTGCACTTACTGCATTGTTTTATTTCTGTAGCCACATCTAGAAGAGAAAATTGAGGCAAAATAATGTATTTCTTGCCACTACTGGTACAGTACACATCGGCCATCAGGGAGCTGTTTTGCCTATTAAGGGGATTTGGCCTCCACCCTGCATACTGAGCACAATTACTTCTTTATTTATGGTAAACAATACCAAAGTATCTGCTTCTGTATATCACCCATGATAAATTACATGCTGGCAAGATGCCAATTACATGAAAACTATGCCATGATGCCACACATCACTTGACATGCCAGATCTTTTGTAATCCTATCACTCTCTGCAATGCTTCTGCACCTCCCCACCACCCCCGCTGAGTCTCATCTCTGCCCTACTTTTACTCCTGTTGTCTCTTGGTTTGAACCTCTTTTCATTTACTGCCCCTCACTTTATGCATTGTTTCTTACATTGTGCCTCATTTTGTTCTCTGTTTCTCAATTATCTTTGTCTCTCACTGACTCTATCTTGTGCCTTTCCTTCTCTACTGCCTGTCTTAGGCCGCCACATTTTTACACTTCCCAAATTCTCTTTGTGCCTTTGTTTTCCTCCTGTTCCACATTTTCTGCTTATTACATATCTCCTTTTGTGCCACTTGATCACTCTTACTCATTGTGCTCTCTTTTTGTACTCCCCCCTTCTCTGTTTCTGGACTTCTCTGATAGCCCCCTCAACCAATCATCCTCTACTTTTCCCTTAGTTCTTCTTAAGGATGGCCTCAGCCAAATGCAAGCCCATCTGTATACTTCAGTGTCCTGCCCTCTCCCAGGACCAGGATGCCTGGTCCACTCATAATCTACTGCAACCTGAAATGCTACTTGGCTGAAACCCTCTGCACTCTCAGTCCTGGAAGCCCATGACTGCCTTATGCCAAGTCTCCTTCACACAGAAAGAAAGTGAGATCTCCTGCCCCACACCTCAACACACTCCACATAGCTGAACCAAGCCCTCAGCCCACTCTCACAATCTCACCCTCAACTACAACACTGCTCACTCACCCGACACATCATAGAAGTCTGGGACCTCCTGCACAACCTAACTCTGGATTTCTCACTAAACCTGGCTCATCCTTGCATACAGTCAAGACATAGCAGGGTCCACCACCCCCACGTGCAAGATCGCATGAGAAGACAGATGAACCTGTTGGAGGACTTGCTATTATCTACAGAGAGGCACTCAACTGTTCCATCACCTTGGCTCACATCAGCGACCGGCTAGAACACATAACCTTCAAAATCAGTACCTTGAGCACTACAACCCTGGGACAAGCACTACTCTACTGCCTCCTTAGACCCAGATGCAATTTAAGCTGCACCCTGGCTGACCTCATCTCCCACTGGCTATCCCATCAAACTCCTTCTTTCTACGTGGGCACCTCAAAAACCAACTAGAGAACCAGATAGCCTCCAACTCCATCACTCTCATGGAAAACTACAGCAGCTTAGGACTGAACCAATGATTTAAAGACCCCATTGAAGTTACCAGCCCCATCCTTGACCCCATTGTCACTAAAATTACAAACACCACAGTAGACAAACCCACTTTGCTAGCCATGACAGACCACTTCCTTGTTTGTTTATACCTAAACCTTCCTAACCAACCCAGATCAATGCATACGAGGGGCATTCAGACAATGCCAATAGACCAAGATCCCTGAGGATATCTGGATCTCTGAGCTCTGGTCCCGATGGCCCCCCACCACGATGACCTAGCATGCTCAATCACAAACTTCAACAAGTGAATCACTTCCTGTGTGAATTCCCTGATGCACCTGAGAACCCCTTCCACACTCCGATCTGAGCTGCAAGCAAGCTGGTGTACTGAGTAACTGTGGCTCACAAAGCATAAATGCAAGCAGCTCAAACAATGGTGGATTCACTACCACAACAATGACAGATTGGACCTCCGGATCTACCACCAATCCCTCAAAACCACCAAGTTCCTAGCCCTTCCCGAAAGGATCCAAAATAGCTCCACAGATCTATTAACCATAGTGAAGGAATTAACATATCTACCTGCCAGCTCCATGATAATCACCTGATTCAGGAAACTCTGCATACAACTGTCCAAATGCATCCTAAATAAAATGAACACCATCAAGAACTTAGCATCCAAACTGAACAGCTCTACTACCAAAATATTTCAGTTCAACAACAGAAACAGCCCGAAAATCGCATAGACCTGCTGGGCATCCATCACTGCAAAGGAAATTGTCAACACTATGCTCACAATCTTTTCAGGAGCCTGCACTACAACTTCACAAAAGGGGTCATCCCCATCTGCAGAGCTCTTACACCCATTTTCCTTTCATTCCTCCCTACTGTTATGTTCCCTGACACTTGGAAACACCACCATCCTATCACTCCTCAAGAAGCTTTGAGTGGTGTATTGAAGTAAGTTTTATCACTGGCAAGAATATTGCTTTTCGGTTTTATTTAAACAAAAAGGTGACAGGGACGTTTATAGTTAGGTTCCGAATTTACCCATACAAACCCAAAGAAATTCAGCAGTTAGATTTAGAATTATCCCAAGAAACTATAATTGGTGCTATACTATAACTATAACTCACATACCCGCCATGTGCTGTTTTCTCATCAATATTTTACTGTAAATGTTGCAGTGATATTATTAATTGTTTAATAGAACATGCCATCAGTGATGTATTATAGGTGGTAATTAGCAGTGCATGGCAAGAGCGTGAGTAATAGTTACTTTAGGGCATGAGTTATAGTTCTTTGAGACACCTCTAACTGCTGAATTGCTATGCTTTATTTCTGGACCATATTTGACCCCAGAATCCCAACCTCTGGGGCCATTGCATAATTTATAGGGGATGGGATCACATAGCCCCACTTCTTTGGCCAATTTCTGGCCCTGGGTACCCCATCTTCTGGGTCCCAGCCATATTTAGAAGGGGGCATGCAAACTCCCCTTCCCAGCCAATTTTGGCTCAGGTACCCCATCTCCTGGAGCCCGGCTATATTATCAATGGGGAGGGGGCATTCTGCCATCCTCCCTGGACCAGTATTGGCCTTGGAGACCCCATCACCCAGTGCCTGGAAAATAAAGGGTGGGTGCCCGGGAGACCACCCAAGGCACCCACTTCCGATTTGTTGTGGGCTACAGGTGTCGAAGTAAGCCTCAGCAAGGCCTACTAGTGCAAGGGGTTCGCCCTTCTCTGCACAAAGTCCTCAGGTAGTTGGTAATATCCATAGTTACCACAAACAAAATATGTATTATATGAAGCTGTAAAACTACTATTATTTACCCCCTCAATAGTTAAAATCAAGGTACAATCGCTTATCCCCACTGGAATTCGTCCAATGCTAAGTATACATAAATCTGCTTTAGTTTTTGTAACAGAAATCACAAATTGTTCTTTCTGTCAGAGTCTCTTATATTTGTGAAGACATATGGTATTGAAACATTGTCCGGTTGATACTCTTCCCATTCCCATTTAGTTCCTTTGGCTTGGGGATACCCATCTTTGTCTTGGTAGCATACTTTATTAAGGCGAAAAAGAAGTCCGCCCTCTGTACGTTTTCCAGATGCAAACAAAAGCGTATACCAAGCTTGACAAGAACCATTGTGTGAAAAAGAAAGAGGATTGAAAGGTGTTCCTCCTTTCTTTTGATGCGCAGGTATCATTCCACATACCTGACAGTTAGTAGTATTTGTAGCATTATGAGTATGGTGCAACATCTGAATGAAAGTATTATTGAAGTACGATTGACGGTGCTTCTGCTCATGATAGGGAAGCGTAAAGTAATAGTGATCCTCTGGTACTGGAGTAGTGGCAAAAAAAAGAAGAAAAAAACCTCACGAGCAGGAGCCATCTTTTCAACAAACCAGGTGATTATTGCCATAACCACCAAAACAACAACAAACCCCATAGTACTAATGATCACTTTGTTATTCATTTTAGCAACAGTGATAATCGACCCTTCCAGAAATTAATTCAAAACAATAGTTGGAGCTCTTATCCCTGGGCAGCCGCTGATTTCTTCACCACGGGCCAAGACGGTGTCACTACTCTAATGCATGGCTGATCTCCCCCCTTGCCACATTGGCTCTTCATTTCACTAACCCAGGGCGGAAGTTCAACCAGTTCTTTCCAGCACTACAGATTCTTTCCTCGGTCTCAAATTATATTGCAACACTACAGAAATCATATGGTCCGGGAAGAACTCTGCAGATTCGCCAGGTGATATAGCACGCCTTTCTCCTTAGTCAAAATCTATTGATGATCGGTCAACACAGCAGGTTCCACCAAGGTAGGTAGCACTCTCTTGCAGTGAGTACTATGGACCCAATTCTTTTGGTTCGTCACTCGAAGTGCTGTCCTTGTCGCAAGGAGCACCTGCTCTGGGCCTCGCCACCTTGGTTCCAAGCTGCTTGGTCTTTCAAAGGACTTAATCATCACCTGGTCACCAGGTCGGAGTTCATGGCCTTCACCTGTAGATCTGTCAGGAAGTGCTTCCCGAACCTGTTGATGAATAGAAACCAAATTGTTGGTTAACTGTGCCAAATAATCATTCATCAGGACACAAAGTACATCATATACAGAATTTGGCTTAGGAACTCCCCAAATATTCATTGGTCTTCCACATACTATTTCATAGGGGGTAAGGCCTGTTCGAGAGTGTGGCACTGACCTAATAGACAATAATGGCAACGGTAATGCATCCGGCCAAGTTAAAGATGTGGAAGACTGTATCTTCTCTGACTTCAGCTTCAAAGTAGCATTATACCTTTCCACCAACCCTGCTGATTGTGGGTGGAAAACCGCATGGAACTTCTGTTTGATCCCTAATCCTTTCACGACATACTTAATAACTTCCCCAGAAAAATGAGGTCCGTTATCATTCCATCAAAGTCTGCAAACACCAAACCTAGGGAAATTGTTTTTCAAAAGCACCTTCACTGTGGTAATGGCAGTATTATCCTTTGTGGGGTACGCCTCTATCCATTTACTGAAGGCACATACCACCACCAAGACATACTTTAAATTGTTGCAGCGTTCAAGCTGAATATAATCCATTTGTAGAACTTCGAAAGGTGCAGTTGGTGTAGCAAACCCTCCCGCAGGAGTTTGTGTCCCTTTTCCAGGATTGTATTGTAAACAGATCAAACAAGACGGTACTTCTCTCTTAGCTGTATTGGAAATTTCTGGATGCTCCGAAACTTGCGTAAGCAACTTCGTTATTGTTGAAGCTCCAACATGTGCCAGTCCTTGTGCCATCTGAACCATAGGTTGTACAAAAGCTATAGGCAATTTCCATTTATCCATCTGCTTATTCTGCCAACAGCCCTCATCATCCAAGTCTCCTTCTTCAGACCATTGCTCACGTTCTTTCACAGAAACAGATTTCTGTATATCTAATACGTCTTGTCTAGCATTATGCCAACGTTCAGCTTGTGACTTCACTACATACATAGAAGTAGTACTTCGCTGCATTGCAGTCTCATGTGCTACGCGGTCCGCAAGGGCATTATCTTGCCCTATCTTATCGGTCACTTTCTTGTGTGCACTACATTTCACAATAGCTATTTTCTTTGGATATGTCAATGCAGTCAAGAGGTTATGCACTAATTCTCTGTGCATTATCTGCATCCTGTGGGATGTGAGAAAGCCTCTCTCCTTCCAAAGCAAACCAAAATCATAAGCCACTCCAAAAGCATAGCAGTTGTCTGTATAAATGTTCACACAGAAGTCAGTACTAAGCTCACATGCTCGTGTCAAAGCTATTAGTTCAGCTGCTTGAGCCGACTTCTGTGGTATACGAGCTGTCTCCACTACTGTGTGTATTTTGGTGATTGCATATGCAGCTGAGGTCGTACCGTCTGGCAACTTCAAACAAGACCCATCAACCCATAATTCCCCGTCTACATCTGGAAGGGGCGTATCTTGCAAATCAATACGACCCTTTGTCTGTTCTTCGGTAAGGAATATACAATCATGTGTTTCTTGTGACTGAGGCTGAGTCACCGGATATGGCAACAAAGTGGCTGGCTTTAGTGTTGCACATCTCTTCAGTGTAATGTGAGGAGCCAGCAATGTCAAGAGCGCTAGTTAAATGTTGCGTCTTTGTTTAATTTAAAAGAGCATCAACTAAATGGGGTACTAACACCAACAGCTTATGTGACAAAACTAACCCTTCACTCTGACATATTGACACAGCTGTTGCCGCAACTGAATGAAAACACCCAGGCAACGCTCAAGCGACAGGATCAAGTACTGCTGAAAAATATGCATAGGGACGCTGCTTATCGCCATGTGCCTGTACTAAAACTAACAATGCACATCCATCTTTCTCATGTACGTAAAGTGCAAAAGGCTTCGTGTAATCTGGAGTACCTAACACTGGTGCTGAACAAAGGGCTTGTCGTAGTTGCCGGAAAGCAGTCTCATATTCATCTGTCCATGGGAGGGGCACTGGAGTATCTTTAGTCAAAAGTGCTAGCAAAGCTTTGACAATGTGTGAAACCCCTAATATCCATTGCCAACAAAAAGAAGTAAGACCAAGGAATGCACGAAGATCTTTCTGAGCAGAGGGTACTGGTGTGTCTAAAATTGATTGAATACTATCTGATGTAAGTGCATGGCCCTCCTTAGACAAAAGGTGACCTAAATAGGTTAACTTTGGTCTACAAAATTGCAATTTTTTCATGACACTTTATGATGGTGTTAAGCAGGAAATGAAAGTAAGGACAAAGTGCACTTTTCACATTGCTCAGGGGTATCAGCTGCCAACAAAATATCATTGACATATTGTATGAGAGCCACACCTTCAGGCAAAACAAAAGAATCAAGTTGTTGTTTTAACACTTTACTATAAATACTAGGACTCTCAGTATAGCCTTGAGGAACTATGCAAAATCTATATGATCGTTTATTCAAAGTAAAACCAAACAAATATCGGCTGTCAGGATGAATAGGGATCGAAAAGAAAGCATTCTTCAAGTCTATCACAGAGAACGTAGATGCTGTCGGGGGAACCAAAGTAAGAAGTGTTGTGATGTCAGATACCACAGGATATTGTGGTACCACAATCTTATTCACTTCTCGTAAATCAATAATGAATCGGTAAATCCTAGTATCAGTATCCTTTTTCAGAATAGGAAGAATCGGACTGTTACAAACATTATACGGAACTTCCTCAACAACTCCAACTGCAATAAGATCATGCAGAATTAATGTGAGTGCTTCTTCGCCCTCCTGTGAAATTTTCTATTGAGGCAAACGTGGCAATACAGCTCCCTCCTTGACACTAATATGTACCGGTGGAATAATCATTTGTCCCACATCAGTATTTGAAGTAGCCCACAAAGTACTAGGAAGTGAAGCTAATGCAATATCCTCTTTAACAAGACAAACTCTTTCCATCACAGGATGATTATCATTCAAAATAACACACACCCCTTCAGGAGAGCATCGTATTGTAGCCCTGAAATACTTGAGCATATCAAGACCCACAATATTGTCCGGTGTATTTGGAGAAAGCAAAAATGGACATGGAGCAGTAAATTTATGGTTAAGCCAGACAGGGGAGCCCTTGGAATCAATTGTTTAGACAAGGCGCTACGAGTAGCTCCTGTATCAACCAGAAACTGATCAGTAGAACCCATAACATGTGCTGGAGTATAGGGACCCCTCTGATCTACTGGAACTTCAACTGATTGCTTACCCCATCCTAGGCAATCCTATGCATAAGCAGAATCTTGGAAATCAGACTGCACATAGTTAGACATCTGGTATTGGTTCCGTCTATCAAAAGTGTTAAACCCATCCTGCCTTCGTACATTAGCATCAAACCTAGCATGATCATTCATGCTTCCTCTAAGCCCTGAATATCCTGAGCTATTTCTCATTTGTCCCCGACCACGTGAACACTGCTGAACACGTAGTGCTGGACAATCGGCAGCCCAATGCCCAAATGTCTTACAATACGCACACTGATCAACAGACAAAATCGAACGAATGTAAGAAGAACCATAATATCCACGCCCACCTCTATCACTACCTCTAAAAGGTGGACCATAAGCTTCAGCCAACATACCCTTTGTCTTTAATTCTTTAATCTTTTTATCCTCGCTACCTTTTGCTTCTAATTCCTGACGTTCATAATACTGAGCAAAAGTCAAAAGAGAAACCGGAGTAGAGGTAGTCCAGGAACTTTCACTAGCTTTTAGACGACTAGCTATTCCTGGTAACAGATTTGCAACATATTTATCGACGAAGAAATGTCTTCCCGTATCATCTGACAATAACTGGCCGCTAAAATCATGAAATGCTTCTTCAAAGCGTGTAAAGAAATCAGAGACGGATATATCTGCCTTTTGCTTACAAGAAGCTAAAACAGTCCAATCAATCTTTTTAGGGGGAATAATCGTTTTTAACTTAACTAATATGCTGCAGGAAGATCTAGAATCAATTGATACGGCCTTTTCGCAGGTTCCCCATCCCTGTCCATCTGTCCATCTTCCCATGACGCCCCAAAAGCTACACGATCATCAACTTTACGAACAGTTCTCCACATATCTGGTGGTAATATCAATCCGAAAAAAATAAATCAATGCCAGCCAAAGTCGTAGTACAAGAACTAATTGCTCCCTCAACTTCCTCATAAAAGGCGGCTAGATTTTTCCGCGGGTCAGGTAATGCTGTTTTACATCTGCCCTATTCCAAGGAGCATACACCCAATTATAAATAAAATAACCCTTAGCATCAACAGAAGTTTTATCATCACTTGTACCCGATCCTTTAGGAGCAATATACAAAGGCGCGGCCTCCCGCATTGGTTTCGCGTGAACTATCATAATCAAAATGATATGGGCTTCCAATTTACACACAATATAAGTAAAGAACGGGTCCAATTTGTGGATGTGATGGTATATGTAGAGAATATTCGGATTCAGACAACTCTATTTCGGAAGGAAACTTCGACCAGCAGCATTTTGCATGAAGATAGCTTCCATCCAATGTCATTGAAAAAAAGTATACCTTATGGAGAATTTGTCAGGATAAAACACAATTGTTCCATGGAGAGTGAAATGGAACAAAAATGACTGAGACGAGACAGAGATTTCTCCAAAGATAATACAAATACAAAGATATTAGAGCTGGGGAACTGAAAGCAAGAGCTCAAACCAAAGAGAATATTTTGAATAAACCTATGATGGCAAAACCGCAGGAAGATTCAACTATCAGATTTGTAATGACACATACCAAGGAGAGCCATCTGATTTTGAAAATTTTGAGAAAATATTGGGACGTTATAAGGAAGGACCCTGAGGTGGGAAAGCTGGTGGGTGAAAAACCTATGGTTACCTATAAGAAAGTACGATCTCTACAGGACCTTTTGGTCAATAGCCACTTTCAGATCAAAGAACAGTCAAATTGGCTCTCAAGCCAAACAATGGGCTTTGTTTGTTGTAAGAAGTGCAAAGCATGCCGTATTGGGGTGAACGTGAAGGAGTTTGAAGACACTGGCAGTAACAAGATGAGTATTAGCAAAAGGATCACGTGTAATTCCAACTATGTGGTATACGTAATTCAATGTACATGTGGTCTGCGTTATGTGGGGAGTACAATCTGTCCTCTAAAGAAACAAATTTTAGAACATATTAGAGCTGTGCAAAATAAGGACACAACCTATGCTATTGCAAAACACTTAATGAATCATGATGGAGCAACATGGACAGACATGAGATTCTTTGGGATTGCAAGTGTAGATAGCAACGATAGGGGAGGAGACAGAGAGTTACAACTTAGACGGTTGGAGTCACGATTCATAATACAGCTTAAAACTGGAGTCCGAGGGGCCTGAATGGGGATGAAGAATTGCATTATCATCTGTAATTTGAGGATAAATTATTTTCTTGCGAATAGCTACTAGATAAGATTATTTGAGGATGTAAAGACAGAGTGCAAATACAGAGAAACATCAATGAGATAATGAGGTAGACTCAGGATATATGTGAGAATTTATGAAAATAGTATATGGAAGTGCACCAATCTATCATCAGGTATATTTAGAAATTATGGAACCAATATCATGAAATAAGGTTAGAAGCCCCAACAGGATAGGCTTAGGAATGGACTTGGTTATTATTATTGTTAACAGCGACATTCTTTGCACACATTGATTTGTGTAATTTATGTAACGTTGGGAAAGTTTTGTGGTGGTTGGGATCTTGGTTTTTAATGTATAATACATAATTTGTTCTTAATAGACTACATGTCCCATTGTCGTGTGGGCTCTCATTATACTAAATGAGACTACTGGATTTCTAGGCAGCAGGATCATTCACGGTGTGGGGGACTGAGTCTAGCCCACGTGGAAGGAACTCTGTCACCCTAAATCCGGTTTTTGCTCCTCATGCCTCATTTCTCCCAAAGGGAAGAGATGATTGGGCAGCCGAGCGCATGACATCTTTGGAACTTCTCAGGGAAGTCGTGGTCACTCAGATCCAAACCAACTCTCTCATTTACAGTATGATCTCATATACAAATGACAAAGGCAGTATAAGTTTTATATAATGTTTTAATAAAACGACTGCATTTTAGACATTAAGGCGTGAGCCGCAATAACCAGAACCATACAACACAGTAGGATTGAAATAGTCACCAGGAGAGTAAAACAAGAATAACGCTATCATGGTGGTTAGCAGTTTCTACTCTCCCTCTGCTAGTTCTATTTCGAGCACAGCATGTTAAACTTCTAAATTGCCTTTCTGAATCCCTCGGGAGACATAAACCCTCATACCTGAGCAAAGGCCTGTGATCTGGTTCAGCATCTGCAACGAGTCAGTCAGTGTCTAGTTGTGGTTCCCTGGTCGGAATCTCCCTCTCGCGTGTATTAGGACAAGGAAGTGTTTTTATAACTAACATGTCAGCGTGATCACAAAATGTCCCTACGCAGGAATGCCAAAGACTAAACTCCTACCATGTCTATCGGCAATGTACCAGACTGTATCCTTGACTGAAGCACAGAGTGAACAAGAATGTGTTATGGAGAACTCCAGTGCTGAAGTAGGCTAAACAGTGTGATATGAAATATAAAACAAGACTATAGAACTGGCTATTTGAAAAATAACAGTACAAAGCCGAATAAAAAGCATTTAGAGCACAGTGCACAGAGGATCTAAGCTGCGAGCAAAGGAATAAAATACATCCAGGGCAAAATGCACAAAGGCCTAAAGCCTGAAGCTAATGCGCAAAGGATACGTACAACTGACCACACTACACCATGATGCACTAATAGGGGTAATAAGAGAGACACTATAAATAGGGGACATGGAGATAGGACTAATTTACTGTGATCAAGACCAGTAGGTCGAAACACGTCAGTGGTGAACAATGGTGATTTATTTTTGACTGCAATTAAAAGGAAAAAATGAAAAAATGTCCTCCTGGAGTGCGGTGGTGAAGTTGCCTGCAAATGTTTGTTCTTGGATTAATGAGAGGAAATGGTCCATTCCTCACACTTGCACCAGCATGAAAGAGCGCGCCGTAAGCAGGACCAATTTGTTTGCTTATATATATATATATATGTATATATATATATATATATATATATATATATATATATATATATATATGTATATATATTGCTGTAGTTATTTTGGAGTTAAGTGGGCAGTTTCTATAATTATATTGTTTAAAATGTATGTTTAATGATTTTTTTAATTATACAGTTTTTTTTTAACTTCTTATTTATTTGTGGATTTTACTATTTTTAATTATTTATTGTTATTTATTTTTCAGGATAGTAGTTATTTTGGATTTTTTGAGTTGGTAATGTATAAAAATTTTGTGTTTTTTACATATTTTTTAAAATTATTTAAATGTAAAATGCAAGTTATTACTTATAGCTTGGGGTTTAGGGTTTTATAGGTGTTTGAATGGGCAGTGTATTACATTTTAATGGTATTTAGTTCTCCTAATATTGTTTTATCGACTGAGATTCAATCATTTATCAAGAGGATGAGGTTGAGGAGGCAGAGGATGAGGGCAGTGAGGACTGGGGAAAGCAACCAATGCAAAAAAGAACAAGTACGAGCAGAAACAGCCCCAGTGGGAAGGAGCAAGGAGTTAAAATTATGAGGGAGGTAATGGGTAAGGTAAATACTACTGTAATAAATCTATCTATCTAACAGAACCCTAACCCACTTGAGAAATGGACCTTGGAATTCGGTCTATCCTTCTGCCCCACAATGATGTTTGATTATGCTCAGGTAGGTTTATTTAAATTGGTTAGAAAACTTAAATTACAGAAACACTTCACTTTGGAAAATAATAACCCCGACCCGTCTAGGGAGAGAAATTTATCATAAATACAGTTTGAGTATAGGAGATGTGGATTAATTGCTCTCACTACATTTACTTTAAAATGAGACTAACACTGACTCACATAGTTGTATGGTGGAAGAATTATTTTACGGTTTGTTAGTACCAGATGACAAAAGCATTTCAAGTGAGTTTAATCCTACATTCACATTTTTTCCAAAATCTACTTCTGACTTGATTGATGCTTTCCATAAAAAACATAACAAGAGCACCAAAAAATACTCAGGATGGTCAAATACAACCAAAAGAAAAATCTAGGATTGTCTCAGAGAAAGGATCTGAAAGTACTTTCTACTGACATCAGCAATGTGATCTGCCCTGCAGATATATAGGGGAATATCAAGATTATACCGGTTGAGCAATACAAGGCAAATGAGACAACTACCTTCCTCAGACGGTTATGAGGTGATTAGTAAGAACAATTACCATATTAATTATCTGCCTACAAAGGCTACATTATGTTGATCTATCCCATAACACAGTTGATCTATCCAATAACACAGTATGGGGACTCACATGAATAAGTGAACATATGTGAATACATGATGAGCACAGATCCCTCACATTTCCTCATTTATGACATAATTTTAGTTGACATTTTAAAAGTTGTGTCTCTGTATTTCAATCATAATTAATTGAGGAATTAATTTTAATTTATGTTTTGCACCATTTGGAGCACTGAGGTGCATGCATTGATGAATTATAGTAGATACGATCTGTACATAATATGAATGCTGGATATTCATTCACATTGCTGGCACTGATTGTCTTTTCTATGACTGTAAAACTTTTATGAGTGATGTTGGTGTACCAAAATTTAAAGTGAAATGTATTTTAATAAGTTCAGTTGACATCATAAACACTTTGTGGTACCTATTGTATTATATACAGTCCCCATCCCCCGTGGCCAAATGTATTTAATTAGAGGATTAGGGCCCCATGGCCTCCCTCCCTGAACCATTTTCAGTCCCAGAGACCCCATCCCCTGGGACCCTATTTAATTATTTTGGGGAGAGATGCATGGTCTCCCTCCCTGAGCTGTATTCAGCCCTGGTGACCCCATCCCTAGGCCACAATGTATTTGATAAGGGGAGACCTCCTCCCCGAGCCTCAAAAGGCTTTGGGGAACCAACCCCAGGTCTGTCACTTTAATTAAAGAGAAAGGGGGCCAAGCAGCCCTGTCCCTCAGCCTTTAATGGCCCTGTGTACACCATCACGCAGGGCTGGCCCATTTGATATGTTCCCTTCCCTTTTATTAACACTTCAGCCCAGAGGGTGGAGTCCCTGGGGCATAATTAGGCTCAGGGAAAGGGGCTGTTCACCCCCTCCCTTTCTGAATTCCTCACTGTGGGGAATGGGGTCCCTGGGGCCTAATAAGTCTTGAGGAGGGGGCTGCATGCCGCTTTCCCTTTTTTATAAAATTTGGCTTGGGGTGTTGGGTCCCTGGGGCCAAAAAGGCACATGGCGGGGAGCTGCATGCCCCCCACACTTTTTAATTGAATGTGGCCCCAGCCGCAGGAGATGATAAGGCTCAGGGTGATGGGTCCATGCTCCATGCAGCCCTCACCCCTTTGAAACAAAAAGCAGCCCCAGAGAAGGGGGCACCTGAGGCCTATCAAGGTTGGAGAGGGGTGCCACTGAGCCCTCCTCCCCTTTTCTATTGGTTTGGACACAGGGTATGGGTTCCCTGGGGCCTATAGTGCTTAGGCAGGGGGGCTACATGCCCCCTCACATTTCTTATTATATTTAGCCCCAGGCCCTTAGGGAGGGAGACCACAAGGCCCCCTCCCCTTTTTGTTGGAACTGGGGTCCCTGGGGCCACTTAAGGGTCAGGGAGGGGGCTGCTCCCCTTAATTTATATGTTTATATATTCCTAAAGGAAACAGGAAATGGCATGCAGAAACAGGAAGTCAGTCATTTTGTTTTCATTCTGTGCCATCCTCTCCTCTGAAAAGCATCCTCCTCCATCCTGCTGCTCCTTTTAATTTGGAAGGCACCAACCTAGCTGAGAGACTTGAAGCAAAGTCCTGACAAATAATTGAACCTCATCTGTGAGGATGTGGTCTCAAAGTACACTCTTTATGGGCCCTGATACCAAGTTGAGCAATGCTGCATGTACCCATATATGGGGGAACATCGCCAATTGCTGCAGTCCAGTAGCGTGGAACCAGTGCACTTGTAGCGTGAAAGCAGTGCCACAAATGCAGGAGGACCTACGTCATTTGGCCAGCATAAAGGTCCAGAATATTATGGGTGTGTCCTCCCAGCCACATACCCAGAACCCTCTGTGCTCATCTAGAGGAGTTTCACTAGCAGGAAAATGTTAAGTGCATGTACCTTATTCTTTACAATATACTTTGTCCTAAGTGGCGAGAGACTGGTCCTGTCATGTATTGCTTGTTACTTGTAACAGTACCAGAGTTATAGATTCTCATTGTACGAGGTCCATGGATCACTATGTCATGGTATTGCAATTGGCCCCAAGGAATTATGGGAGGTGTACCCCGTAGCTCATGAACATCTACAATTCTAATATGCAGGAAAATACCCTCTTTTTGCCATGGTTACCCCCATTTTCTGCCTGATGTCAGTGTGCTTGATTGTGTTCACTGGGATCCTGCTAACCAGGACCCCAGTGATTATTCTCTTTCGCCTCTAAATTCGGTTGTTGCATACTGGTAACCCAGTATTTCTCCCACAATTGGCATACTGGTGCCCCCTTATACGTCCCTAGTACATTGTACCTAAATACCTAAGGCATTGGGGTTCCAGGGGATCCCTATGGCCTACAGCATATATTTTGCCACCCATAGGGAGCCCATGCACATACTTCTGCAGGACTGCCATTGCAGTCTGCGTGAAAAGGTGCATGAACCCTTTCACTCCCATTTATAGTGCACCA
This sequence comes from Pleurodeles waltl, assembly GCF_031143425.1. Lineage (NCBI taxonomy): Eukaryota > Metazoa > Chordata > Amphibia > Caudata > Salamandridae > Pleurodeles > Pleurodeles waltl. The sequence continues at coordinate 139,215,447 of NC_090440.1, forward strand.
GGTCACTTATAAGTCACCCCTAAAGCACGCCCTCCAGCCCTGTGGGCAGAGTGAAAAGTACCTGTGTGTGAGGGCACCCCTTCACAAGCATAGGTGCCCCATGCCCTCCAGGACCATTTGCTCGGACTTCGTGAGTGTGGGGATGCCATTTTACGAGTGTACTGGACATAGGTCACTACCTATGTCAAGCTACATAATGGTAACTCCGAACATAGGCATGTTTGGTATCAAACATGTTGGAATCATACCCCAAGGCTTTTGTAAACATTGGTTGTATGATTCCATGCACTCTGGTGGCTCCTTAGAGTGCTCTCAGTGTTGCCATTACAGCCTTCTGAGGTTTTCCAGGCAGCCCCAGCTGCTGCCACCTCACAGACAGGTTTCTGCCATCCTGTTGCTTGAAAAGCTCAAGCCCAGGAAGGCAGAATTAAGGATTTCATTCGGGAGAGGGGTTTTACACACTCTCCCTTTGGAAATAGTTGTTACAGGCATGGGAGGGGTAGCCTTCCCAAGCCACTGGAAATGCTTTGATGGGTACATTTGGTGCCCTGCTTGCATAATCCAGTCTACAATGGTCCAGGAACCCCAAGTCTGTTCTTTGGCCTGAAAGTGGACAAAAGAAAGGGGAGTGGCCACTCCCCTGTCCATTACTACCCCAGAGGTGGTGCTCAGAGCTCCTCCAGATGGTCCCTGGGTTTTGCCATCTTGGATTCAAGGTTGGCTGAGAACTCTGGGAGCATATGAGTGGCCAGTGCCAGCAGGTGGTGTCAGAGCCCTCTCCTGATAGGTGCTTACATGTTTAGCTGACCAATCTGCCTTTCAGGGATCTTTAGGGTTTCTCCTTTGTGTGGATCTTCAGATTCGGATTGCAAGACTCCAGCAGGAATTCTCAGCATACTCCACTTCTACTTCTCACCAAAGAAACTGCATCTTGACACTCCAGGAACTCTACAAACTGCAACATTGTATCTTCAGCTCCTGCCAGCAACTGCAACTGTTTCCCAGTCGTGCATCCTCTGAGGACAGTCCATCTTCAGCCTGCACCAGAAGAGTGAAGGAATCTCCCTTGGGTGACACTCTCCACCTTCAGTAGGCACCTACTGAAAGGAAGACTGGCTGTGTGGATCATCTTTCCTGCTCAGCTGTGTAGATCCTGGATCACGAATGGTAGACTGAAGTTGTCCCTTTGGGCCTGACATCCTACTGTCCAACTTTGGTGGAGGTAAGAGCTTGCCTCCCCATGGAAGACAGTACCTCTTTGCACCACCTGTTTTGCAGTTGCTAAGGCTTGTGTACATCCTTCCACAATGTTCTTCATGCATCTTGCATCTTCGTCCCCCAACACTCTATCCTGTGACTCACATGTTCCTGAGTGGTTCTCTGGCGGTGTGGGAGCCTTTGTCGTAGGGCTGCATAGGCCTCCTTTTGCACCTTCTTTGTCCCCATGGTGTGGGACTCCTGTGCATGCTGCCTGGTCTTCTGAGGGCTCTCTGAGTTGCTGAGAGCCCCCTTTGACTTCCCTTCCTGGGTAGAGTCCACCTGGTCTTTCCAAATCCTGGGCATCACCATTTTCCTGCTAACCGCTAGCTTTGCATGTTCCAAGGCTTGTTGGGGGACTCAGTGACGCAAACAAGACTGCAATCCTCCATCTGGCATGACACATCATCTGCATGAACCAGGAACCCAAGTCCATCCTCTTGGGTGCAGTACTGACTGTTCTTCTTCACTGGTGTTTTTTCTTTAGTACCTTCATCCAGGTCAGCAGGGGCTCCTGTTCTCCCTGGACTCTTCTGTGCTTCTTGGACTTGGTCCGTTTTTCCACAGGTCATCAGGTCCAGGAATCCACTATTGGTGTCTTGCAGTCTCTTATGGTTCTTGTATAATCTTCTTTTTCATTTCTGTGTGTGTTCTGGGAAAGTTACTATGTTTTACTCCTGCTTTGCTGGGCACTGGGGTGGGTTCTAGTACTTATCTTTGAGGTTTCCTAATACTCCCAGTGACCCCCTACACACTACACTTTCCTAGGAGGGGAACTGACATTCGCATTCCACTTTCTTAGTATATGGTTTGTGTTCCCCCTAGGCCCATTTCTAACTATTGTGATTTTCACTAATTGCACTATTTTCTAACTGTGTTTACACCTGTTTTTGCAGAGTAGTGTATATAATTTGTGTATTACTTACCTCCTATTTTCTTTCATGTGTGTGAGTACTGTGTGACTACTAGATTAGCCTTGGCTGCTCAGCTCAAGCTACCTCTAGAGTGCCTGGCTTCTAGACACTGCCTACATTTCACTAATAAGGGATAACTGGACCTGGGATAAGGTGTAAGTACCATATGTACCCACCACAAACCAGGCCCTCATCCTACATATTACAAGTAAATTAAAATGGTGGGAGTGGCATCACTACTGACCCAAGGTCCTTTTCTAATGGGATGCTATGCTGATATTTTTTGACTTACACATGTTCATTTGTCTGTGCCTGTGTGGTGCTATTGTGTTGCTTTCTGTTATTTTGGTTAGTCTTAACCACTATTTGCTGTTTCTAATATTGACAAGGCTGGCATTATATCACCTTACCTTACTATATAATATACATACATATCCATAGTAAAATTACAGATTCCGTAAGTTTACATTTAAATGACAATCAACAATTACTTGTGGATTTTCAACTCCACGAGTTCTATTTTTTATGTGTAGAGATCTCTGTTCCGACTGCAGAGTCTCCACACACATTAGTATACATAGATCTGCCCACAATAACAGATAGGATTGTTGGTCTCCTACAAATCCACACATGCTTTACGAATTGAATATAAAGTGTAAACTACAGAAACTGTAACTTCACCATTGTAACACTGTACCATTGTATGCAACATCATGCAATTTTATCAATAAGTTATCTATGGGAGTGCTACGACTTGCAATATGTTTTGTACTGAGATGCAGTACAAAAATTTGTGTTTAAGGGAAACATCCTGTACCCAAGTAAAATAGAGGAATTCCCTTCAGTGCTTTCTTCACCAACAGGTGGTCAGTTTTTTAAATTATAGCCACATACTTAAAATGTTTGAAAAATAATGCCTATTGTGAATTAATTACGTTTTTTTATTTAATTCACAGGAAATATATTGGACTCCACATGGTATGCATAAGTGAGGTGAAGATGTTACAATGTCAGCTATATGTATTGTGTTTGATTTCATTCTGTGTACATTTTTAACAACATATATATATATATATATGTATATATATATATATATATATATATAGAGAGAGAGAGAATTGTCAGCAGAACGTGCTGGCCAAAGGACATCTCATGGGGGGCATGATAGAATATTTTCCACTCACTGGTTGGCACGTCCAAGGGACACAACAACTGACGATGAACAGCAGGGATAGTGCTCCCTCTAGAGATGGAGTCTCTCTACACCCTGAAGAGGCTAGAAGGGGTGGTATGAATGCGGATACCACCAGCCAGTGGGAGGAGGAAGTAGAGTTTCCTCCTGGCCTACAAAAATTGAAATTGGTATCCCTAGAGCAGGCCCCAGCACCATCTAGGCCTGCCCCAGCCCCTCCTTAAATGCTGAGGCCTCCATTTCATTGGGTCTCCAGATGCAACCTCTGCCACTCCTCCTCCCACTGTTTTCCTAGTAGAAGAGTCAAGGGGCACTTCTGCCCTCAAAACCCCACACACCTCTTTCAGTCACAATCACTTTTTGTAAGTTTGTCACTGTAGCTGTAGGCAGTGAGTTCATATCATCATTTGCAGAGGATTGGGGTCAGATCTTTTGGGACCTCCAGGTCTTAATGGGAGAGCCCTGGATGCTCCATGAAACAGTCTCTGTGCAGCTGCAAAACTTAACTGACACCATCAACACCTTGTGAGCAGCTATAATGTCAATGTTTGCTCCAAACCCACCCAACCTAGTGATGCCCATTCCCCAAGTTCATCTGCCCTCAGTGTTTCCCCTTCTACTCCTCATGTACCTCTTGCTGTGTGTTGTCTGGTCCTGCACCAGCCAGCCACATCATCTTCATATCTGAGGAGGTCTTGCACATCATTTTCAAGACAGAGAGGGAGGATGGCCAATAACTTTGACCCCCATGCTGGGACTCTTGTTTCCGGACAACATGGAATTGGGGTCAGACATACATTAATATTTATTTTGACTGTGGACCTTTATGCTAGGACTCCATTTGGACTTTGAACACATTCATTTTTCACCTTTTTATTTAGACTGGTTCCACTGACACTTCCTGACTTGTTTTTGTTCTTTTGCCCAACCACCTCCAATTTACCTTTAACTTTCTTCCTTAAGATTTGTGTTAGTTTCTACCATTCCATCTGCCTGTTATTTTTATATTGTTTTTTTTATTTTGGAAATACCCCATATTAAGAGGTAATAAAAAACAACATAGACAAAATCATTGTGCTCACATCTAAATGTATTAGTATTTACTATACAGTTTTAATATCTGGGCATGTAAACAAAAGTGCCTCACTGATCTATGAACAGTGAAATGGACGGATATGTACTTCAGCTGCAGGGAGATTTTTAAAAACCATCAAAGTCAACTCAGGTGAGAGGTTTTTAACAGTATACAGGATTTTATTTCGGTCAAAAACAAAGTTTGACAGTCTTAACAGGGGAGCTCTCCTAGTACTCTGACTACACAACCGTGGAGGTGAAGTCTTTGGGATGCATGCAGCTGGTTTAGGTGCTTGTGCTGCCAGTGGCTTTGCAGGTGGGGCAGGTTGTTGAGCTAGTGGGTGCAGTGGTTGTGCTTATTGGAGGAGGGCTTGTGCAGCTGGGTCAGGTGTTTGTACTGGTGGGGCCAGGAGTTGTGCTGGAAGGACCAGTAGTTGTGCTTGTGGGGCCAGTGGTTGTGCTTGTGGTGCCAGTGGTTTTGCTGGTGAGTGTGCAGTATGACTGGGCAGAAAATGTCATTCAGTTGCGGAATTTGTGGGAGTCAGCAACTTTGGGTTACTCTTGTAATGCAGAGTTCCAGACAAATTCCACCAATCAGCGTGTGGTGGAAATTTTTCTCTTGTGAAGCTCCAGAAATGAGAGCTGGTGAGTGAGATTTGTCATCATCTAGCGTGATTTCCAGAGGATTACAGAGATATTTTATAGCGCAGCTTGGTGCGAATGGTCACGATCAGAGACCTTCTTTTTGAGCAGCAGGAAAGCAACTCAAAGGGCTGTGAACTCCTGCACACCGTATGGTTCTGTTTACACTGTTTTTTCAATTTGGAACACGCTACCAGCACTAAATCACAACACGAGCAGCACAACATGATTATGTCTGCCAATTTGCAGAACTCTTCAGAATCTCCTGGAGTTTCTATGTAACTCCACAGAATTCTGCAGAGTGAAATTCCATGAGTTCTGCCCACCCCTACTGTGCAGATGTTGTGCAGATTGTTCGTAAAGGAAGGCTTTGAGCATTTTAAACATTCTCTCCATCATCTTCATGGCTAAGGCATGGGTCGGCCTATCAATAATCTGAGGGAGTACCGAAAGTGAGTCTGAATTGTAAGGCAGAGTAGACCCTCTTGCACTAATATCCTGCTGCACATCATTTTGTTACTGGAAGAACTCATCTTTCCAATGGCCCACATGAACACATGCCAACCCTCCCATGCCTCCTATGGGATGCTCTCTGAGATTATCAGTATGCCCACCAGTACGGAGAGGGATGGCATGTGGATGGTTAAGGGGAGAAGGTTGATGCATAGGGGGATACCTGTAGCTTACCAGGGCTGTTCTGTCTTTCAGATGTGTGAAAGAACACCAAAGATGCACCTGGGAGCAGTGTGTAGGAGAATATACACATGCACTTGGGATCTGAGGACTTTGTGGAGGTGAAGGCTGCTTAGGTGACTTGCTGTGCTGTGCTGCACTGCATGACCTGGCCATTAATATGGCACTAAGTACATCCACAGTATGAAAAGCATCAAGACTATACCATTGAAACTATAAGGATAAAATAAACAAATCCGAAAGCACAATATACAAAATGACAATTGCTCACTTAATGCTGAAAAGTATTGGTTCTACATGCTGAAAAAACTTGCAAGCCTAAAGAGTTGAGCAGGTACTATTGTGCTCTGCTATTGTTGCTCACCATGAACCTATTAATCCTCAATAGATATAATATTCATTACAAAAACGCACATCTCCAACCTATTGTAAAGTCAAAAATCTCCTATGCGGAAGTAGCCTGTTATTTTGTCTGTGCTTTCTTTTATCATTTTTCTCAATGAATTTGAAATCTCAACTGACCTATGTTGTTTCACAAAACTGTCAAGCTAGAGAACTGGCAATGAATACTGCTTTTAGGTTCCAATCATCTTGTTTTAATTTTTAATTGTCTTTTCAACATAGTTTACCACGCAGCATTTCAAGAGATAAATACAATTACTGATGTCACAAGTATGAGTGATATTATTGCAATACCCCTCTGTTAGACCAGACAGTCTTAGGGTGGTCATCCCCCAGATTTTTGTCTTCCTCCTTCCACTTTTCTGACACTGTTTTTGCTGGTTTTAGGACTCTGAGCACTTTACAACTGCTAACCAGTGCTAAAGTGCATATGTTTTCTCCCTTGAACATGGTAACATTGGTTCATTCCCAATTGGCATATTTGATTGACTTGTAAGTACCCAGTAAAGTGCACTACATGTGCCCAGGGCCTGTAAATTGAATGCTACTAGTGGGACTGTAGCACTGGCTGTGCCACCCACATAAATTGCCCCCTAACTATATCTCAGGCCTTCCATTGCAAGGACTGTGGGTGCAGTTTCATTGTCACCCCTAAGGTAGGCCCTAGGTAACCCATAGAGCAGCGTGCTATGTAGGTAACAGGCAGGACACGTACATGTGTGTTTTATATGTCCTGGTAGTGGAAAACACCTGAATTTGATTTCCACTACTGTAAGGCCTGCTCCTTTCATAGGATAGCATTAGGCTACCCTCATATACTGTTTGTGTGGTAGATTCTGATCAGAAAGGGGTAACCTGGTCATATTTAGTATGGCCAGAATGGTAATAGAAGATCCAGCTTATTGATGAGGTTGGATTTTATATTACTATTTCAGAAATGCCTTTCTTAGAAAGTGAGCATTTCTATGCACTTAAAATCTATCTGTGCCTTACAGCCTGTCTCCAATCCATGTCTTGGCTGGTTGACAGCTTCCTTGTGCATTTCATCCAGAAAACCACAAACACAGGATACTCAGTGACACCTGCACTCATCTCCATACTGAATGGGTCTTCCTGGCCTAGGAGGGTGGAGGGCCTTACACTTACATTTCAAAGGCTAGTGACCTGCCCCCACACAATGGACTGCCAAACCCCCCTACTGGGACACTGGCACACTGACCTGTACTGAAAGGGGATCTTGTGCACTTCAAAGCCACTCGTTGAAGTCTCCCCCACTTCAAAGGCATTTCTGGGTATATAAACTGGGTCTCTGACCCCACCAACTCAGGCACTTCTGGACCTGAACCTGCAACCTGTCAAGAGGAACTGCCTGGCTGCCCAAACAACTCATCTGGACTGCTTTGCTGTGAAGAACTGCTGCCCTGCTGTTGCCCTGCTGTCCTGCTGTCCTCTGGCTTTGCTGAGAAGTGCTCTCCAATGGCTTGGATTGAGCTAGTCTCATATTTTCCGAAGTCTCAGGGCAAAAAAGACTTCATGTTTTCAAGGAAGCTCCTTGTGTGAAACCTGAAGAGGTTGAGGAGGAGGTGAATGATAATTTCCATTGACTGTGTCACCAGCCTCCTCAAGGGACAGAATTGTTCTGACAAGTTGCATTTGACACAGAAGAGTGCAATGTGGGATGGTTTGCAGTAGGGCAAACAGGATGTGCTGTAAAAGGGGGAGGTTTGCCCTTGGGAACCTTTTCAGGGAGTGTGTAGGAATCATTCACAACTACTGGCTAGTGATTTCTACAAAAGTGGCACTTCACCCATAACTCATCAGAATATATCTAGAAGCGCAGAAGAGAACAGACTAGCTATCCAGGACATTTGTGGAGACCTGAAGTGTTGGACCTGCTCTCACTTTTATCCAAGATTAAGAAGCTGACTCAAAGGGTCAGTTGTCTGACATCCTGTGTCACTAAATAGACATCAAAAGTCCCTCTTCCTGGAGCATACAGTCAACCATTTGCAAATGAACCTTGTGGCCTCTCCAGGAGTGAGTTAGCCCCTTAGTTCAGTCCCTGAGGTCCAAGAGGAGCTACTTCAAAAAGTTGTGAAAAGTGGTACATTTCTTAACCTCCTCTGAAGCATCAGCAGAACCGCGCCACAAGGGTATACACTATTGCAAGAACTTTATTAGATACTGTTGGACTTGGCCCTCCCAGAAGGGTCATCCCCAAAATATTTGGCTTCACCCTCCTGTGTTCTGAACCCATTTTTGTTGGCTTTTAGTACGTAGAACACTTTGGGCCTGATTCTAACTTTGGAGGACGGTGTTAAACCGTCCCAAAAGTGGCGGATATACCACCTACCGTATTACGAGTCCATTATATCCTATGGAACTCGTAATACGGTAGGTGGTATATCCGCCACTTTTGGGACGGTTTAACACCGTCCTCCAAAGTTAGAATCAGGCCCTTTATCACTGCTAACCAGTGTTAAAGTGCTTGTGCCCTCTCCTATCAACATGGTAAAATTGTCTTACTCCCAATTAGCACATTGTAAACCCGTAGTAAAGTGGTACTATCTGTACCCAGGGCATGCAGACTAAATGCTCCTAGTGGGCCGAAGCACTGACTGTGCCACCCACATTAATAGCCTTTTTAAACATTGCAGGTCTGCCACCGCAGATTGTGTGTGGCGTTTTACAACTTCCACTTCGACCTGGCAAATTAAACTTTTGCCAGAAAAAAACCCATATTTTTTTACTATATATTAGGCACCCCTAGGGTAGGCCATAATCATTCCATAGGGATCGTTGCAGTGTAATTAAAATGCTGGTCATATACTTTTAACTTTTACATGTCCTGATAGTGAAAAATTCTTAAATTAGTTTCTCACTACTGCAAGGCCTGCCTCTCCCATAGGATAACATTGAGTTACTGTATTACATTTAGTACATGATAACATTCAATTGGGAACAGGTAGGAATATTGGGTTTGGTGACTAAAGAATTATATTATAAAACCCTCTTTAACAGTAAAGTTGGATTCTACGTCTTTTTTTGCAACCTGTCCCTAGATGAGCAGGCAGAGAGGAGGGAGGAGAGGGCGTTCAAGCTGAAGATGGCCCAGTTAGGAATTGAGGAAGGAAACTAGTCATGGAGGAGAATACAGATGAAACAGAGAGGGACTTGAAGGAGAGGAAGGCTGAGAGGGCCTTGGAGGAGAAAAAGTTGTGACTGGCTACTGAACTGAGTCAAAAGTAGCTGGACCTCAAGGCCAGGCAGGCAGAGTCCAGTAGTGATAGTGGCAGCATTTCTACAGTACCCTCTGGAAACTAGAGGGTCCATATTCCAAAAGGTCTCCTTCCTGACTTTGTTGTGGGGGACAACATCAACAAGTAGTTCAAGGCGTATGAGATTGCTTTATAGATGCACAGGATCCCTGAGGTGGATTGGGGATCTAGTCTGTGGAAGCATATTCCTAGTGAAAGGAAGGACACCATACTGGCCCAAGAGAAGGGGGGCAGGATGGGGTATACTCCCATAAAGGAAGCCCTTGTATTGAAGTATGGCCTTATCCCTGAGAAGTATAGGCAGAGGTTTAGGGACAGCCAGAAGCTGCCCCAGCAGACCTAGGTGGAGTGTGTGGATTCCTTTTGGAAGGCAGAGGATGGTTGGGTGAAGGGCAGTGAAGTAATGGATTTCCAGGGGCTGTACATTTTGATTGCAAAGGAGCACATGTTCAGTTTTTGTTTTGCAAATCTGTGCCAACACTTAATTGTCAGCAAGATTTCTGACCCCAACGGGAGGCAGCCCACTGGGTCACCATCAGAATCCACAAGAACTACCTGTGAGTGACCCAAAAAGAGTGGTTCAGGTTCCCCAAGCAGAGTGAGGGGGAGGCCAATAGACACAGGCAGGTACCAGAATAAGAGGGGAGGAAAGGGTTCCATGTCCCTGCCGAGAAACAGGTAGAATCAGATTTTGATGGGTGGTTGCCCAGGGCACCTCATTTCCAACTCAGCTGCTTTGAATGCTCCCAGTTAAGGCAGAATCAGGGGGCGCTGTCTGTCCAAAGACACCACCCACTGGTGGGACCTCTGCAGGGGTAGCCAATATAGCCTTTGGGGTAATTGGGTCCCAGGGGACGTTCATGATCTCCCTTAGCTGGGGGATAGACTCAGAGGGTGATCTGGTGATCCCTGAAGGAGGGAGTCATCACTTTCACCAGGGTAAAGTGAATGGGATCCCTGTCACTGCACTGAGGAACACAGGGGCTACCCAGACCATGATGTGAAAAGGATAGCAACCCCAGAGCAGTACACTGGCTAGGTGTGTAGGGTGACTCAGGCCATGGGCAGGACTTTTTAAACCGTATTTTTCCTGACTTTGTTTTTGTTGGCCTTACAACTGTGCACTTTACCACTGCTAACCAGTGCTAAAGTGCTTCTGCTCTCTCTTGAAAACATGGTGGCATTGGCTTATACCCAATTGGCATAATTAATTTAGTTAGAAGTCTCCAGTAAAGTGATACTACATGTACCCACATTAGCCATATTCTTTTACATTGCATGTGAATGTACAATTTGCAATGTAACTCACTAGTACTTAGAACTCTTACCAAACCACATCCACAGTTTGTGAATAAAAATAGTACTTCAGACCTTTAATACCTTTCCATGGTGCTTGGAATACACAGTAATTGTATCAAGGAAGCAGGTTCTAGAGGGAAAAGAATGTTTTGCTTCTTGAACTAAAATACATAAATGCATGTTGTGCTGTACAAAGGCGATCACATTTCACCAGTTGCATTTACAAATGTTTCCAGTCTTTACCGTTCTAAGAAGTTGAAAATCTGCACTCACATGTAACAAAAAGATGCAGGTGAGATGTCTTCGTTTTTTGTTATCACGTCGTTAGCTTAGAACGTTGTAGCTGGCAAAGCTGGATCACAAAACGTGTGTCTGAAGCACAATCAATCTGGATAATAAAGACTTTAACAAAAAAAGTAAACCTTATTAGCAGCGGGTGAAATTCAGCGATATCATCGCGAATTAATTCTGTGACGTGTTTACATTCTAAAACGGAGAGACAGTTCCCTGAAATGTCATTATTTGGAAGAGAGTTCACATACGCAGCAAAATCGAATTTAAAAGGTCCAAAGGTGCCAAAAGCATGAAGTTCACAGAATATTTGATGACTAAGGGCCGTAAAAGGCGAGAGCAGCAGCCCTTAGCAGTTAATTTGTTGCAGCGACTTAAGAAGTAGAGAGCAAAAAAAGAGGTAGACATACTGTATAAAAAGGGAAAGAATTGTTTGTGGGCGGACAAAACTACAGTACCACATAACAGAAGAAACTGAACGTGCTTTAGAGTTATGTCATTTTGTAAAAATTTTATAAAGCCAATGAATAGTCTTTTTGTGAGATGAGGATGTGATTTTAGTGAATTTAGTGGCTGATGCGCAAAGAATGTGACAACTTCCCAACTCGTCGTCCTATGGCTATGATTTTTCCAAAGTTCATACTTTTTAGAGGTTCGCTCAAAATCTACACACGTGAGACTTATAATTAACTTTCTTTATTCCTCCTTCTTGAAAGTATTTCCTGGAAGGGAAGTCCCTTATACCTAATAATATGTTTTTCACACACAGTTATCATATTAACAGCCATCTTTAGATCTGTTGGGGAAAAAATAATTATTCCCGCTACTAGAATTGCAAATGCAGCGAGGTACAATAATTCCGAGTTGCAAGGATGCCATGCAATTACAAGTTTAAGGATGCCATGCAATTACAGGTTTTCTGCTTGAGAATTGGGAATAGCACCAATAATTGTATGTCCAGGGACATCTTAAGAATTTCAGGGGGCATGGGTAAAAAATAATTTGGGGGCCCGCTGTTCGAAACAACTTTGAATTTATGATCCAATTTCAGCTTTTTTCATGGCTGAATTGTGCACATACACGCTAGTCCAAATTTTAAATGTGTTTACATATAATATCCAGGGACACTGACCTCTGTATTCAGTATAATAATACAGTAGAGCAGCAGCTCACTAATATTATTGCAAATATTGCAAATAATCTTTGTGACCCTTCCCATTTTTCATATTATAATACAGCAGAGCAGCAGCTCACTAATATTATTGCAAATATTGCAAATAATCTTTGTGACCCATGGCATTTTCCATATGAAAAACTTTCTGCCAGATTTAAGAAAAGTGCCACTTTTCTTGCACCCCTAATACCCTGCCAACCAAGCGCGTCCAATCCTTTCGGGAGGAGGGGCCATGCCCCCCACCTTTTGCCCCTCATGAAGAGTGTCTGTCAGGCTGAACAAAGGTCAGCCTGACAGACACTCATGTTCAGGTCAGCCAGCCAGAAGTAGACATGCGCGATTTGTGCAGACTCCTGGCTGCTTGAGCTGAACTTTGCTGGGCTGGAGAGGTCATAGCTCCTGTGGGCGTTACCTCCTCGGCTCAGCAAAGGTGCCTCGAGGAGCTTCCCCGGGTGACAAGGGAAGTGTCACCCATTGACTTCGACCTGGGCTCTTCAGGTTTAAGCCCTGAAGCATCCAGGGCGAGTGTCAATCAGTGACACCTCGTCACAGAGTGGGGTGGGGCCACAAGTCTCATTGACACCATCCCACTCTGTGACGAAGTTGGGACTCCTGCCTTCCCTCATTGGCTAACCTAAGGTCAGCCAATGAGGGAAGGCAGCCGTCCCAACCCTCCTGGGACTGAGTCTGAAGGTAAGTGTGTGTGTGTGTGTGATCTTCTTAAATGAATGTTTGGTGGGTGCGTGCATGTTTGAATGTTGATGAGTGTTAATGGATGTGTGTGCGTGCATGCATGTGTGTGTGTGAAAGAATGAGTACAAGTGTGCTGCCCGCCCCCTCCCTCCTAAAACTGCTGCCCGCCACTGCCCCCAATGCCACTATATGTGCACCATATCTAAGATGCAGGACACCATGGTGGTAGTAAGGGAACTAGCGTCAGAATTTTTGATGCTAGTTTGGAACTTTGCAGGATTATCATCAAAAATGTTGAAGCTAATCCTGCAAAGTCCATTGAGGCCAGTGTAAACAATGGTGTGCCTCCTTTTAACGCCTGCTCTGAGCAGGCGTTAAAAGTGCAGAAATAAATGACTCAAAGAAATCTCTTAGATATCTTTGCTCCATTTTTTCGGTCCCCCTTACGGTGGGACACCCCACTTAAATACATTATGCCTGGTGCAGGCATAATCTAGCACAAAGGGTTACAAACTCGCACAATGAATGTATTGCACCACTTTGTAAATTTGGCACTTCGATTTTGGCCTCGTTGGGTCACATTAGTGTAAAAATGACGCTAATGTGGTGCAAGGAGGCTCTAGGGGCTCTGAAATCTGCCCCTTTGTTTATGGATGTTCCAAGATGTTGAAAAACAAACATATCTCCCGAATATGTCTCTTATAGACTCCCACTCATCACCCAAAATAAAAAAAATAAAGGAAAATGTTATTTAAAACAATCTGTTTCAGAATTATTCAAGGTCATCATATCAAGACTCTCTGCACAACACAGCTGGCTCAATCTGGGGGCCCCCTGAAAGGCTGGGGCCCTTGGCCAGGCCCACTTTGCCCAGGCATTAAAACGAATTTGGGTTCGTCTGCAATAACTGACTTATTTGTTCCTTCATGTATGTCTCTTTTGCTGAGCACCTTTCCACAGGTTCTTCCTGGGGAATGCGTGCAAAATATTAACCGAGTGTAATCTTCCAGCAGAACTCGAGCTACTGAGTTTGTCAGTTGTTCCAGTCAGCAGCTTGATTAGGATTATATCCCGACTCGTAATGGGGACCGTACTGTAGGTGCACACTTTATGTGCGAAAAAGAAGGGTTTGTAGTTAATCAGAAGTTATACATTTGCGCATGTTAATTACCTTCAAGAGGACCAGTCGTGCCTCTTCTTGAACATTCAAGAGTGCCAAATCGGCTCTACTTAATAACTTTTCCCAGGCACTTGTTCCAACTGTGGTCATAAAATCTACTTGGAAATGGTAATGAAAAGACGTAATGGCTATTTCAAAAGGGATAAATACCGATCACTGGTTCACAAACAGTGTTTACATTATTGCTGTTGCTAGACACAGAGCAACAGAGATTTCAATATTTGAAATAATATTTATCTCAAAAAATAATATCTCTCTTGGCCTAATTTCAAAAAGTGCCATCAAATGAACAGCTAGCTGCCAATGCCTGACTGGAGATTGATACTCTAAACACAGGTAGGGACAGGCAAAAGCTTCTTGCAATAGGATTCGTGTCACTTCTGTTTCAATGTGCTTCTGTTTTTTTGTAATAAGTCTTTCACGTGGCTTTTAAGAAACATTGATAACTCCACATCATCATTTTTGTATTAACAAATCACAAGGTGAATTTTACTAATTGTTATTGTATGATTCCGGAGTTGAGACAGAGAACTCTGCATGTAACAAGGTAGGACAGGCCTATATTTCTGTATGCCGAGCCTACGCCACGAGTACACTTGACCTTTGTGAAGCGCTACTGCGAATGTCCTGAACTAAAATCTCTTACGGAGAGGAAGAGCACAAAGAGATGAGTGTTTTTTAGACAGAAAAGCCTCTCATCTTGGAGGGCTGCGCTATGATAAACATGTTGGCTCTAGGACTCTGAGCACTTTATCACTGCTGATCAGTGCTAAAGTGCAGGTGCTCTCCCATCTAAAGTTGGTATGATTGGCTTTTACCTATTTGGCATATTTAATTTACTTGTAAGTCCCTTGTACAGTGGAATGTCTATACCCAGGGCCTGTAAATTAAATGCTAGAAGTGGGCCTGAAGCGTTGCTTGTACCACCCACTGCAGTAGCCTTTCAAACATGTCTTAGGCCTGCTAGCACAGGGCCTGGGTGCGCAGTTTACTGCCAGAGGGACCTGGCATCTAAATTTACTTGCGAGGCCCAGAACTCCCCTTTTACTACATGTAAGTCACCCCTGAGGTAGGCCCTAGCTAGCCCTATGGGCAGGGTGCTATATATGTAGAAGGCAGGACATGTGCCAGGTAGCGTGGCCTGTCCTGGTACTGACTTAAAGCTTATTTAGTTTCTCACTGCTGTGAGTGCTGCCTTCTCATAGGATTGCATTGGAAATGCCCTGCCTCATGTGTAAGGGATATTGTCTGATTTATGAGGGGTAGCGTAGGCATGTTTGGTATGGTTGTAATGGTAGTGAGAAATGCTGCTTACTTGTGTGAGTGGATTTTGTATTACTATTACAGAAGTGCCACTTCTAGAAAGTGAGCGTTTCTCTGTGCTTATGACTCTAGTGTTTTGCAGCTTGACTCCAATCCGCATCTGGGCAGAGTGACAGTTGGGTTTTGTGCATACATTTCAGGCAGCCTGTTCACAGGGAGGGTGTAGTAGTCACAGAGGTGCATCTGCGTACTGAATAGTCTTCCTGGGCTGAGAGAAGGGAGAGGTGGGGCACACCTTCATTTGTAAAGGCTGACTCACACAATAGCGTTGTTTACCCCCAGCTGATTTTTGGAGCCTGTGCTGGAGGAGAGAGGGGGCAGTCACAGAACCAATTGTAACTGGTTGAAAACTCCTTTCCCCTTCCTCTTTGAACACACTTTAAAACTGAGTACAAGGGAATTTTCCCCACAATTGGGAGACACTTTGGAGCTTACTTGGAACTGGACATAGAATGCTGGAAGGACTCACCAGGAACCGCCATGGACTGCTGCTGCTGTGCTGACCTGTATCTTGCTGCGTCACTAGGAAAGACTTCCATCTACCTGCATCCCCCTTGCACTGGCCTGCTGCTGGTCCCTGCAACCTGTGCTCCTTGCCTTGAACTGTTGTCCCCCATGGGGAAGGGTGCTGTGGCCCCTGACCCCTGCAACTGCTGATAGCGCCTAGAAGATCGGTTCACCCTCTTCATACAGTGCCTGGAGAGCACTGTCGATGCATGCCTTATGGCGTCTGGGGAACGCCTCAGTTCCAATCCTTAAGTGCCTGGAGAGCGCATTTCCGGGAAAGATTCACTGCTGGGGCCCGGGCTGCTTCTGTCAAGCGATGTCTCCGGGACCCCGGGGCACCATCAATTGAGAAAAAGGAGCAAGCGTGCTCCTACCGTGCCCTCTGAGGAGCACCCCCCGGGGCACAAGCAGACACCTACTTTGGTGCCTGCTCACTGCTTTGGCACGGGCTGGCCTTTCGGAAGCTCCGGACGTTGTGGGCGGGGAAGGAAGTCTCATCGGAAGCTCCTCGCCCCACCGGAGCCCCTCACTGTTGTTGCAAGGATGGGCGGGGGGAAGAAGCCTCATCGGAGGCTTCTCCTGCCCCGAAGAGCGCTAGTTGTGTCGACTGAGACCACGGGCTGGGGCTGAAGCCTCACTGGAAGCCCCTCGCGCCACAGGTCTCCATCGGTAGCCCCAATTGCTGTTTTTGCTGCCTATTGCCTATTGGAGGGCCGTTATAAAACCAGAGAGGGTGCGTGGCGCTCCCCTGCTTCCCCCCATCATCAGAGTGGCCCCCAGAGGGAGCTCACAGAGCACCGGGGGCCCCATTTCATTCTTCCTGGCACTGTATGTGCCTTCCATCATAAAACCATGTACTCTGAAAAGACAGACATATCTCTTATGTTCCTGGGATGGGAATTATTGATCTATATGTTAACCTGCTGATTTTCTATGATGTGTTACATATGTGCTGGTGTTCCTTTTATGGGCATGACATGCTAATATGTTTTCTTGACTTATCATGTGTTTTATAATGCTCTTGGTACAGGCATTTATGATACTTTAATGACAAGTACATTTGTGTAGTAACGTGGCGATAGTGTGTCACATGTGTTGTGTGTGTTGTGCAAACGCTTTACACATTGACTCTGGGATAGGCCTAACTGCTTGTGCCAAGCTACCAAGGGAGTGAGCAGGGCTTATCTTGGACTTGTAATGCCCTTGCACTGACTAGAGTGGGTGGATTCTGCCTGGCTTAGGTGCATACCCTAGCCAACCAAAAACCCCATTTCTAACATTGGTGGCAGCGGTGGGATAGGACTTACGCTTGCACAATGTGACTTATTATTTCACTACAAAGACTGTCTTTTAGACCATCACATATTTTGCTTCTCCTAACTTTGTCTCTTTGGTCATTTTTCCTGTTTTCAGTTCTCACGCTTGGGTTGTCACTCTTGCGTTTGCTGTACCTTTTCAAAATGGGGCCAAACTTTAATTTAGAGGACCTGCCATTTTACACACAGGAGGATTTAGAGGCGGTCTGTAGAGGGAGAGGGCTGCCAGTGGGAGGGGAGCTCAGGAGATCTCTGAATTTATTTGAAATGGTTGTGACATATGCCCAGGGGAAGAGTGAGTTTAGGGGGTACCCAAAGGATCCTGAGTGCAGCAAGGGTTCCCAACGGAGGGCTACCAGACCTCATCCCTAGAGAACGGTGGAGAGACTGATCAGGATGTTGAGGATGACCAAGCGGGGACACCAGTTGACAGGGAAGGCCCCAATGATTGGGAGTCCCTTGCTGGGTCCAGTGTAAGAAGCAGGGCTGCCTCTCATTCCTTGACACCTGATGAGCTAAGAGATAAGTGGAAAGAGAGGGACCTGAAGTTGCAGTTAGTGCACCTAGCTGTGGAGGTGAGAAGGTCTGGGGTGGAGAAGGCCTTAATACAGGAGAGGATGGCAGAAGCAGAGAGGGCCTTTGCCAGAGAGAGACTCACCAGTAGGTGAGTCCAGTGGTGGCAGCAATGTAGTGTGCTGTAGCAAAGATGTTCCTTTTATACCCACAGATCTGGTACCTAGGTTCCAAGAGGGAGGTGACATTCATCAGTGTTTAAAGGAATATGAGAGGGGTCTGGTAGAGTGCAGGATCCCTGAGAAGGATTGGGGGACAGGCCTAGGGAGCTATATTCCTGAGGAGGGGAGGGAACAACATCATTGATATTTGAGAAATATTTACATACCACACTTTTAAATAATATAGAGCCTTGAACTTATTACTTTCACCAGGAGTCATTTATTAGGTTTATGATTTCTCTTTGCATTTTGTCTTCCCTGGAACCATCGATTAGGATTGCAAAAGCTATTTTCCACATAGATTTTTCACCAGGATTACGGATTACAGGCATTTTTCCCTAAGGACATCACCCTATACCTGCTTGTAATTTTCTCCCATGAGATGTCAGTGGAATCACTTTGGCAAATAATTGTTGTTGTGAGAAAATATAGATATACAATAAAGATATTCATTTTGTGATTACCAGGAGTATAGTTGAACTATACGATGTTAATGAATACTGTTTTGTAGTTCAGCCATCAACCTTTTACATTGAACATAAGCAGAACCCCAGGAAATTATAGCTTAAACCAAGCTGTCCTTGAGATTGAGTGCAACGACGCATAAGGTTTATTTCATAATCAATTAGGCTTGGTCTGTTATCTTGTCAGGATAACAAGCTGCCTTAATAGTCGCAATTCCTATCATTCTGTAGTTTCACTAAAAACTTACCCTGGCAGTGATGCAGGATTGGCAAAAACATATACTGAATAGTCATGCAATAATAATACATAATTAATTGTCCTTCAATTCCATACCCTTTAGAGCTTTATAGAAGCTCCAAAGTACCTAGTATACAACAATGCAATGTCAACGAAAAATCCTCGAAGTATAAAATATTGCACCGATGTGCAGCAAAGTCAGTTGCAGGCTATCTCAACCCCCTGCTGTATAGTCTCCCTGAAACTGGTAATAATTTATCAGTGTTTAATTATGAAGTCCTAAAAGTAGTTTTTCCTGATCGTTTGGTGTTTTCTTTCATTATACCTTTGAACATTTCTCTCAATATCCTACTGTTAACATGACACCCATTGCATCATTCCAGAAGCTTGATCTACAAGTGTATGTAGACAGTCAGCCCTTTGAAATCTAAGTTCTGGTCTTTTATACTTAGGTTGTATCGTCACCGGAAGTGACACCTATGAGATATACTCAATCTTCTACTAAGAGCTTTAGAAGTAAAGTGAGGCCAGCCAGTGGTGTAATGCAAAATGATGGGGCCACTCTGCAGAATGTTGTGAGGAGCTCCTGAGACTCTGATAGCACATGCATCTACAAAGGCCTTAGGTTGAATGGGAAACTTCCTCAGGGGTGGGGGTCCCGACGGCAGTGATGGTCAGCTTCCAGATCAGCAACTTGCTGTTGAATGATTGCAGTAACTAGTGCGACTATTACACCGGCCTTGTTGCCCATATAGCTCCCTTCTATTGAAAGTCAAGACAGTCATTTAAAAATGCATAACTCTGTTTTACCTGTTCATCCTGCTTAGCTTGTAAAATGCTTGTAAAATTGACGTTGGGCTCATTTGTGACCATCACATATTCTGTAAAGCTCACATTGGACTTTATTTGCCCTTTATCAAGACATCCCACCTCTCTTTAGATCTTGAGATCACAATATTGGCTTCCAGACTGATGTCAACCATATCGGTAAAGGTTGGCCTTCACCTACTGAAACAACGACATAAACACATCTTTTAAATGGACACGCTAGATGCCAATCAGAATCATGTTCCTCATGAGTCGTGCTTAAATAAATGTTCTCTCTTACCCACATAAAAGCACATATAATGCATGTTGCCAAATTCTAAAAGGTGGGCAAAGAGGCATCACAGTTAAAATTCCAATGTCTTTTTGACCTCTCCTCAGGTCTTAATTGCAAGATACAGCCATGCTTTGCATTGACAATTTCCCCTTAATTTTCAGGGAAGAGACCTTTCTGATCAACGTAATTTTTATAGAATAATTAGTAAAGCACTCCTGTTTGTATGAAATGTATTGTCAAACTATAGTGGATCCTATTTGGTTTTAATGGGAATCAGGAGTTTAGCGTAGCCTTCTGGCTTGCAGGCCTGTGCCCCCATCCCCTAGTGACTTTTAACCTATTTAGCTTGCTCTGTTTTAGCACATTTATTTAATTATTTCTTCCAAGATGGCTGCCATGTTTATATTTAGTTTCACATTATCAGTGCCACTCTATAAAGGCGTCACTATCAGATAAATGAGATACAGAGGCATTCACATCATGTACTTTGCCACTTTCATGCGACAGTAACATAATGTAAATTTTCAGGGAATTGTTTATATAATTGCCGCTCCAAGCATGCCTTCTTATCTATTGTTTGGGAACATACCTGCATCAGGGGTCCTACGTGGTCTTTGTAAATACAACTCACACAGACAAGATAATCAGAAGGATTCCTATCAGATGCCACTGACGCTATCTATGTTACATGTCGCCTTGATACTGACCCAGTCTTCGTGTCCCCACGAAGTCTGATTTTGAGCCCTCATTCCAAGGTAACGAGGGTTTGGAAGGCTCTTCTTATAGACATGGTACTGGCAGATTAGGTTTATCATACCTACCTCTATTTAGGTTAGAGATTAAGTTCATCATGCTAGGTTAGTAGGACCTATTTCACATCTATTTTATTCTTTGTATTCATGACTCTCGTTTTTACCATTCTGTTTCTTGCATTATTCATTATCCTAATAATTGCAGCCCATGCAATTTATCATAGATTGCAATCTTGTTAATAAAACCTATTGAACACTTCACTGCATCTCTTTCATTGCCTGTGTGTGACTGAGACATGTTGTTCAGGTGAGAGAGGGGTAATCTCCGTTTATACACGACTTCCCTCAGATGGCGCACTCTTGAGTCCATGCGTAAAGGATGCCACAAATCACCTTTTACTGTTTGGGTTTTTGGTGAGGTACTGCTTGTGACCCAGGAGGGTTGGGGCGACAGCTGCGACTTGTTGTAGGATTGGCCTAGTCACCTACAAACAAAAGTGCTGTCATCCTTAAGCCAGCAGTCTCGCCTAGAGCAAGAGTCAAACTACAACAAAACCGTTATATAGTTGATGGTCTTTGACGATTTGACAAGTAAACTCATTAGTTCTTTTCATAAAATCTGATAACTGATGCTGGCTCATATATGAAGACAGCCCTCTTAGCATTCCATTTTTCCCCAAAACATTTCCCTTTATGTTAGTAGGAACGGTCTTGCTGAAAGTTTCATACCCGCTGCGACAGAATCTTTAAAAATTCCTTTCAAGAAGCGTGGCAGCTGCCCGACCATGGTCGACATAACCTCACTTTACCCAAGCTCATTGTGATCCATAGACTTACTATCCTATGTATGGATGAATATAATACACTACACTTGCGAGTCATTTCCTTTTTAGCCAACATCCTGATAAAAACCAATGAGAAAGATCACTTAGGACCTGATTCAAAGAATAAGCAGGTTACTCTGTCACAAACATGATGGCTATCTCATCCATTTTATTACAAGTACATTATGTCCTATGGTACAAGCAATGCAGAGGATGTGTTTCCCTCACCTTTGTGATGGAGTACCCATCCTCCAGACTCTAAATCAGGCTCTTAACGTCAGATGCTCAATAACACTCCACTGATTTTGTCACTCCACTGGAGAGTGAGGTTGGCAGTAATAATATTCTGCAATACTGCTAGGGTATTACATTCCCATTACTGGTAAATGTTAGCTGTAGTGTATTTTTTGTGCTATTAGCAGAACACATTATTTTACTTCCGGTCTCAAGCTAAAACATCAGTATTTTCAACACCTGCTGGATATTTTTAGTAAAGGATTTAAAAAAACTATGACCACCTCAAAGTAAAAGTGTGCATTATGAGTAAGGTGTGTTGTTTCTTGCATCTTAACAATGGCAATATATTTGTTTCTTGCATTCTCACCATGTTCCATTACTATCAGTGAACTGGCTGATAGGCTTTCAGATGGATGGTAAGTACCATTCCAAGTTTTTAAAATATTATGTTCCCACTTTCCTCTTTCATTGCAAACCAGATCCAATGGGAGTCATCAAAACTTACAACCATTATTTCACTATTATCATGTTGATTATCAATAAACATGGGAAAAGGAAAAGATACAAGAGAGAAAAAGAGACACAGGCTACCATCCTATTTCCCAGTTGCACACCTCGGCTTTATTTGTGCTGCAGGAGCATAGCGCTGGGAAGCCTCTGGGTATCCATGCGCTCTATAAATCATAACATCAACATAGATGTTTAACGACAAGAGAAGACTTAAGGGATTTTTTACAAACCCCTTGTGCCACCAATGTGTTATTTTTCATGACGCTCCGGCAGTACAGATTGCAGACCCACATATACAAGGCCACTAAAAAGTCACTTTGCATGGCTTTTCTTGGGTTCTTAAATATGGTGTAAGGCAGTGCAGCGCCAGTCACTGGGTTGCCTTATACTGAATCAGGTGGGGGTTCCCTGGGCGTTGCTCCCCAGGGAAGGTGTAACACAGAGGAATATCTTTACTTCTCGTTTTTACCTCTTTCTATGTGTCCTGCATTCTGCAACACACATACAAATGGGAAAACGCTTCCATGGAATGTTTTTCTGCAGGAAGGTGTCACTTCCTGCACAAAACAATCCTGCCAACAATGCAGACACCCTTGCACCATGGCCTGCATTGGTGTTAGGCAGAAAATTGCGTGCCGGTGCTGGCTGAAATGACAAGAATGCACTGGTGCATTCCTGACCTTTCGAATTGGCATAGGGCAGTGCGGCAAAAAGACTTGCAGCACCTCCCTATGCCAATTCTTTGTAAATATGCCCCTAAGTATGAATATAGTGTGGAATTTGAAAGTTAATTCCTACTATTACATGTAATGTAAATTTTGTCATTCATTTATTTCCAACTTTCTAATATGAAATGAAAGGTAATATTTATTCTGTGCTGGAATGCAATTAAAATGAATATTGTCACTACAAACTACACTCTGACTTTTTATATGTTGCTTGTGAATGATTTCAGGTTTAAGCTATAATTTCCTTGGGTTCTGCTTATGTTCAATGTAAAAGGTTGATGGCTGAACTACAAAACACCCTGCAACACCAGCGACTCTCTAGATTTGCTCACCTCAAATGTCTGTTTATCTAGCAAAGTTTTTAAGCATAGGATCAGCACAGTGCTCTCCATAGCGAGCTAGATAGTGACAAAGGCCCATATTTATACGTTTTGATGCAAACCAGCACCGGCGCTGGTTTGCGCCAAAAATTTATTGCTGGCTAACACCATTCCTACGTGCCATGCAGGCGCCTTATTTAAGGAATGCCGTTAGCCGGCTCTGCGGACTGGTCAGAGTAAAAAATAATGACTCAAACCAGGCAGTGCCGACGTATGGGAAAATGGGGGTTGTGCGTCAAAAAATGGTGGAAGTCAGGTTTGAGGCAAAAATTGTGCCTGTGTCAAACCTATGGTTAAAGACTTTGCTGTACAATAGCGATTGTCACTTTCTAGCTGACTTTGTCACTATCTAGCTCAGTGTGGATAGCACTGTGCTGATACTATGCTTAAAAACTTTGCTAGAT
Source organism: Pleurodeles waltl (assembly GCF_031143425.1). Lineage (NCBI taxonomy): Eukaryota > Metazoa > Chordata > Amphibia > Caudata > Salamandridae > Pleurodeles > Pleurodeles waltl. The sequence goes on from NC_090440.1 coordinate 139,239,055, forward strand.
AAACAGACTTTTGAGGTGAGCAAATCTAGAGTGTAGCTGGTGTTGCAGGGTGCTCCTTACTAGAGCTGCTCTCCACCTAAACTTGGGAACTACCCAGAGTTCCCTATTCTTTTTTGCATATACATATATATATATATATAAATATATATATATATATTTATATACGTAGATATCCTTCTTGTGGATTGTGACTTCCACTAGGCAACGAAGGGCACCACAAGGGGGGTGGTCGGTCCGCGTGGTACCAGCCAGCCCCCCACAGAGTGGGACTTTTTAAAGTAAATCAGTGTTTTTTTCCCCTGGCTGGCCTAGTGAAGAGAGATTTGACAAGTTTGCCAGTGGGAGCCCTAGGAGCTGGAGATGTACTACTATTTAGGAATTTACTTTGCCCACTCCAAAGATAAACAATACTTATGTAATATGAGAAGGATTTTCTGAGTGCTTCAGAACTCTGTACATTTTTGGAAAACTGTGCCACTGTTGTTAGAGGGCTGCATAGCAATAAGTAAAATGGTGCTCCTCCCCTGATGTCTCCATGTTCTGCAAAACTCAATGTGCCTGATCCTATAGACCACTCTTAGGAAGCTGATTGGCAAACTAATGTCACTAAATTGGGCTGATAAAAGAAGTAGGAGGAAGTTGGACACATTGAAATAGGAAAGAAACAAGGAAGGCCTCATAGGTCCAGATTTACAGCTCCATGAAATGGCTGGGAAGCTCCAACACATGATTGGTTGGTGTGATGTGGAGAACAACTGGGAGAAAAGACTTCTGTCAGGTTCCATGATGTGGTAGCACTTCCTAGATACCGTATGAGTGGTGAGAGTCCATCAGGAATATCCTGATGTGGTTCATCAGCTTTAGTTGCTGTTGGAGTCTGTGGTGAAGAAAGTACTGGAGAAGGCACCTGTTAGAAATGGGGTCTTTGGTTGACAGTCAGGTTACCCCCTGTCCAAGCAAGGACCCTCACTCTAGTCAGGGTAAGTCACACACAATCCAAATTATCCTGTGCCCAGCCTCTGGTAGCTTGGTACTGAGCAGTCAGGCCTAACTTGGAAGGCAATGTGTAAAGTATTTGTGCAATAAATCATACAACAACACCATGTAGCATCACAAAAATACACCACACAGTGTTTAGAAAAATATATAATATTTATCTGATAAGATGCAGGTCAAAACGATCAACGATGCAATAAGTAAACGTAGGAATATCACTGAAAAGTAATATAAAGGGGGTCATTCTGACCCTGGCGGTAATTACCGCCATGGCGGAGGTCGGCGGTAGCACCGCCAACAGGCTGGCGGTGCACCGCTGGGCATTCTGACCGCGGCAGTTCAGCCGCGGCCAGAAACGGAAAGTCGCCGGTGTCCCGCCGACTTTCCGCTGCCCTTGAGAATCCTCCATGGCGGCGGAGCGCGCTCCGCCGCCATGGGGATTCTGACACCCCCTACCGCCATCCAGTTCCTGGCGGTTCTCCCGCCGGGAACAGGATGGCGGTAGGGGGTGCCGCGGGGTCCCCGTAAGAGGGCCCCAAAAAGAATTTCAGTGTCTGCCTAGCAGACACTGAAATTCGCGACGGGTGCAACTGCACCCGTCGCACCTTCCCACACCGCCGGCTCAATTCTGAGCCGGCGTCCTCGTGGGAAGGGTGTTTCCCGCTGGGCTGGCGGGCGGACTTTCGGCGGTCGCCCGCCAGCCCAGTGGGAAAGCCAGAATGACCGCCGCGGTCTTTTGACCGCGGAGCGGTCTTTCGGCGGGGACCGCGTGGCGGGCGGCGACCGCCGTCCGCCGCGGTCAGAATGATCCCCAAAGTGTCTTAAGTCTTTTAAAAGCAAACAAAATCTCTTTCAAGCACAAAGTACCTGGTTCGCGTGAAAAATCTCTGCAAAGGGCCGCAGAGGAGGAGAAGCGTGGAAACAAAGGGGTGTGCGTCAATTTCTCTGGCCACATAAGGCAATGCGTTGTTTAGTTTCCACGCAGGGACGACTGTGGATCAATTTCCCGCGCTCAGCTGTGGATCCTCTTCGAGTTCTGGGGTTTTCAGATGCCCTGGGGACAGTGCGTGGATTTCCTGCACTGGCAGGACGAAGTCACAGGAGCTGTGTCGATCCGGTGGGCGTTGCATCGAATTTTCTACCGCACGGCAGGCGCTACGTCGATTCCTATCTATAAGCCGGGCTGCGTCATTCTGGCTCAGCTATGCGTCGATGCAGTGGGCCATGCGTCGAATTTCCGGTCGCGACACTGGCGCTCCGTCGATCTTTTCGTTGTGAAGTTGGGCTGCATTGTTCTGGTTTGGCGTGTGGTGAAATTTTCACTGCGATGCAGGCTGTGCGTAATTTCTGGCAGGCTGTGCGTCAGATTTCACCCCACAAGGAGTCCTTCTTGAAGAGATTAAAGTGGTCATTACGACCCTGGCGGACGGTGTTAAAGGTGCGGTAATACCGCAAACAGGCCGGCGGACAAAAAAGAGAATCATGACCCTGGCGGAAACCGCCAACAAAGACAGCCACTTTAACACACCGTCCACCACGGCGGTACAGACAAGCAGCGCGGCGGTTACCGCCAACAGACAGGCGGGAGACAATGTACCAATTATGTGACGGAACACCGAATAAAAAGCAACTGCTAACCTTAACAATGAGGTCGGAACACCGACCTCGTCCTTACTACTAATGATTTTACCACGAATGCCTTAACAACGATATTTCGTTGTAAAGGCATTCCTGATAAAATCATTAGCAATAGGCACCATTCACCCTACATCCCTCACCCCACCCCCCCAACCCCACCCCAAAACCTAAAACCCCCTGACCCCCCACCCACTCCCCAAAACCAAAAACGCCCCACCCCCCCAACCCCACCCCAAAACCTAAAACCCCCTGACCCCCCACCCACTCCCCAAAACCAAAAACGCCCCCATCCCCCCAACCCCACCCTAAAACCTAAAACCCCCTAACCCCCACCCACTCCCCAAAACCAAAAACGCCCCACCCCCCCAACCCCACCCCAAAACCTAAAACCCCCTGACCCCCCACCCACTCCCCAAAACCAAAAACGCCCCACCCCCCCAACCCCACCCCAAAACCTAAAACCCCCTGACCCCCCACCCCCTCCCCAAAACCAAAAACACCCCACCCCCCAACCCCCCAAAACCTAAAACCCCCTAACCCCCCACCCCCTCCCAAAACCAAAAACGCCCCACCCCCCCAACCCCACCCCAAAACCTAAAACCCCCTAACCCCCCACCCCCTCCCCAAAACCAAAAACGCCCCACCCCCCCAACCCCACCCCAAAACCTAAAACCCCCTGACCCCCCACCCCCTCCCCAAAACCAAAAACGCCCCACCCCCCCAACCCCACCCCAAAACCTAAACCCACCACTTACCTTCGCAAACTCCCTTCTTTGTACCTTAACCACGCATGTTCGTTGTTCAGAACATACGTAGTTAAGGCACAAAAATACGAAGTCGTGGTTAAAAAAAGCGTTGTTACGCTTTCGTTAACCACGACTTTCGTAATAAAAAAGTCGTAAAAAAGGATGTTTACCCAATGTACCGCCCACACTATTACAACCCGCCAATCCAACACCTTTTCCGGGGCGGATGCACCGCGGATAAAAACACGGCGGAAACAGCTTTTGCTATGGGAAAACGCTCACCTGAACACATCCCACAAGGAACGAGGACACCATGGAGCCCGAATTACAAATCCTACCAGCCCTTGTATTTCTGCTCATTTACGACCAACAGCTACGTAGGCGCAGAAGATACCGGTGAGTGCTGCACCTACGACACAGGGGAGGCAAAAGTTAGGGGGACACCCACCAAACACCCCCACCCCCACCCTCGCATATCACAACATACACACCAATGCAGTCACAAAAATCACAGTAACAACCCACAATCCCCCCGGAAGAATGCAAAGACAATGCAAAATTCGGGCAAACATTGTAATGTGCCAATATACATGTCATACAAAAATATACAGATATACATATCTCAAAATGACTCTTATTTACACATACAATCCGAGAAGTAGTGCAGATATGTACACAACAATGTCCGTGCACCAACAGTCCAAAAATGCATGGGCGAGGCCCACAATAGATACCTGATCAAAATCAGAGAGAACACTGCCGGGGCATCAGATAGAAACACTACAGGCACCTCAGGGGGAAGGGAAGGGGGGCACCTCAGCCAGATGAATGCGAAGCCAGATCCACAACGGGGCTCCATGCCCATTGATGTATCCTGGGGAGTGCAAAGCCGCAGTCTCTCAAGTCTCTACAGTGGGTGGTTTGCCCACTGTGCCATCCTGGGAGTGCAAAGCCACAGTCTCTCAAGTCTGTACAGTGGGTGGGTTGCCCACTGTGCCATCCTGGGGAGTGCAAAGCCACAGTCTCTCAAGTCTCTACAGTGGGTGGTTTTCCCACTGTGCCATCCTGGGGAGTGCAAAGCCACAGTCTCTCAAGTCTATACAGTGGGTGGTTTGCCCACTGTGCCATCCTGGGGAGTGCAAAGCCACAGTCTCTCAATCTCTCAAGTCTATACAGTGGGTGGGTTGCCCACTGTGCCATCCTGGGGAGTGCAAAGCCACAGTCTCTCAAGTCTCTACAGTGGGTGGGTTGCCCACTGTGCCATCCTGGGGAGTGCAAAGCCACAGTCTCTCAAGTAGATACAGGTCTCCACTGGTTGTGGAGGGGGACTGGTGCCCAGACTGGATGAGTCTCCACGTGAAAGTACCTGTCCTGTCACTGTCCCAGCTGCACATGGGATAAGGATGCCTGATGTGGCGATCCATTCTTTCCTACACGGTGCATGCCCTGTTCAGCGGTGCTTTGCCATGGCGGTCTTTGCCCTGATCAGCGGTGCTTTGCCATGGCGGTCTTTGCCCTGTTCAGCGGTGCTTTGCCATGGCGGTCTTTGCACTGTTCAGCGGTGCTTTGCCATGGCGGTCTTTGCCCTGTTCACCGGTGCTTTGCCATGGCGGTCTTTGCCCTGTTCAGCGGTGCTTTGCCATGGCGGTCTTTGCCCTGTTCAGCGGTGCTTTGACATGGCGTTTCAGGAATGTTCAGCGGTGCTTTGCCAGGGCGGTCTTTGCCCTGTTCAGCGGTGCTTTGACATGGCGGTCTTTGCCCTGTTCAGCGGTGCTTTGCCATGGCGGTCTTTGCCCTGTTCAGTGGTGCTTTGACATGGCGTTTCAGGACTGTTCAGCTGTGCTTTGACATGGCGGTCTTTGCCCTGTTCAGCGGTGCTTTGCCATGGCGGTCTTTGCCCTGTTCAGCGGTGCTTTGACATGGCGGTTCTGATACGGACATTGGTGTGTGGCATGACGATCTCTACACTGGGAATTGGTGTGTGGCATGACGATCTCTACACTGGGCATTGGTGTGTGGCACGACGATCTCTACACTGGGCATTGGTGTGTGGCATGACGTTCCATCATTGCCCAGCGGGGCTGTGGCATCCTGGGCCCTCATGGGCTGTGACTCCGGCGGTGGTCTCCTGACCAGTGATGATACTTGTGCCCTCCTGGGCTGTGACTCTGGCGGTGGTCTCTGGACCAGTGACGATACTTGGGCCCTCCTGGGCTGTGACTCTGGCGGTGGTCTCTGGACCAGTGACGATACTTGGGCCCTCCTGGGCTGTGACTCTGGCGGTGGTCTCTGGACCAGTGACGATACTTGTGCCCTCCTGGGCTGTGACTCTGGCGGTGGTCTCTGGACCAGTGACGATACTTGTGCCCTCCTGGGCTGTGACTCTGGCGGTGGTCTCTGGACCAGTGACGATACTTGTGCCCTCCTGGGCTGTGACTCTGGCGGTGATCTCTGGACCAGTGACGATACTTGGGCCCTCCTGGGCTGTGACTCTGGCGGTAGTCTCTGGACCAGTGACGATACTTGGGCCCTCCTGGGCTGTGACTCTGGTGGTATTCTCTGGACCAGTGACGACGGTGATGGCGGTTGTGTCTGGACCGCCGGATATGATGGCGCACTTCTCCGCCGTGACACTCACAACAGGCTGGGCAGACTTCCTCTGGACCTTCCCCACCTTTGTTGGAGTTACAGCTGACTCACCAATCGCCTTCGATCCCATGTCACTTGTTGTCCCACCAGGAGTCTTAAGACGGTCCCGTCGTCCACTCTCCATTTTCAGAGCCTTTACAGGGGGTGGGCTGCCAGTGCCTTGGCTCCGGGTCCTACTGCCTGCCCTGGTGGTCGGTGCACTCCAAAAACCTGGAACACGCACCATTGGTACTGGAGGCTTTTTGGCTGAGGCGCTACAACGGGACTGATAAATTGGAGGGGGGGGGGGGTGGGGGCAAAAAGGTCAATTTGACAGAGGGACAGTTTCTGACGAACACTGGGATGGGTAGCTGGAGGGGGTCTGGGAGTGGAGGAAGAGGAAGTGGTTGTAGGAGGTGTCACTTTAGGTGTTTTGGGTGCAGGTGCAGGTACTGGAGGCTGTCGTGAGGTGGATGGATGTTGGGTGAGTGATTGCCGGCGTTTGTGTACTTTGGGAGGGGGCGTCACAGACACATTGGGAGAGGACACAGGGGACGTGTAAATGGCAGTGGAGGTGGTGAGTGCAGGTGAGCGGCTTGTGGTGCTGGGTGTCCTGGTGCGAGTCCTAGTGCCTGTAGATGCAGTGCATGCAGGTGTGTGTGTGTAGACGAGACTGGGAGGGAGGAGGGAGAAGAGGAGGAGGGGGACACAGTGGAGACAGTGGATGTTGCTGTGTCTGTATGTGGGTGAGGCTTGCGTGAGTGCCTGTGGTGTGTGTTATGCCTATGTTTGCTTGAGCTACTTGTGTGTGTTGACTTGTGTGAATGCTGGTCTGTAGGTGTGCTTGGGATGGGCTGGGGTACAGGAGATTGGGTCTGGGTGGAGGAAGTTGGAGGGGGGAGGCTAGACACAGGGACAATGGCTGCCATCAGTGCTGAGGCCAGAGATTGCAGGGTTTGCTGAAGGACAGCCTGACCAGAATGACTGCCCTCCAGGAATGCATTACCGTGTTGCAACTCTCGTTCTACACCCTGGATGGCATTCACAATGGTAGACTGCCCAACAGTGAGTGACCTGAGGAGGTCAATGGCCTCCTCACTGAGGGCAGCAGGGGTGACTGTGGCAGGGCCTGAGGTGCCTGGGGCGAAGGTGACGCCCACCCTCCTGGGTGAGCGGGCACGGGGCGAATGCTGAGGGGCTGCTGGGAGGGCGGGGCTGGTAGGGGAGGTGGCGGCTGTACCTGTAGAGGTGGGGAGCACAGATGGTGCCGCCACCACAAGGGAGCCCCCATCGGCGAATGAGTCTGTGTCGCTGCTTGGTGATCCGGTGGCCGACGTGAAGCTCCCCTCGCCCTCCGTCCCACTGGTGCATTCAGAGTCCGTGGTGTGGCCCTCCATGGCCATGTGAGATGCAGCTCCCTCGTGCTCCGGTGCCACTGTACCTCCACCTGTTGATGCTGATGTACAAAAGGACAGGGGAAGCAGAAAAAGGGGAGGGAGACAGAAGAAAGAGAGTTTTAGTGCATGGATTACCGCTACCGTTGGCGGACAAGACAGACGCACATGCAATTTCTGGAACATGGCCTACATGGCAATGGTGGACATCTGCGCACATGGATGCCACAGGGGCAACTATACCTCAACTTGGCACTCTGCTGAGGTGGGGTTGAGTGCCACATGGCCTACATTACGGAGGGGCCTTGCCTACCTAACTCGTCCTGGCCTAGGGACACCCATAACCCACCTCCCCCACCCAGACCCCTCCACTGCACGCAAAGTCAGCTGAATGAGGTTGTACTCACCCCCTTGTGTCTGCTGTGATGTCCTCAAGCACCCATCCAACTCCGGGTAGGCCACCGCCAGGATCCGGAACATCAGGGGGGTCATGGTGCGACGGGCACCCCTCCCACGTTGGGAGGCCATCCCCAGCTGAGCCTCCGCCGTCTTCTTGCTGCAGCGGCGAATGTCCTCCCATCTCTTACGGCAGTGGGTGCCCCGTCTCTGGTGGGCCCCCAGGGTCCGGACCTCCTTGGCGATGGCACGCCAAATGTCCCTCTTCTGGTGGGCGCTGACCTACATGACATGCACAAGGAAAGAGGAACAGTCATTACCAACTGCACCATCAATGTGAGTGGCCCCCTCCCTACTCTGGCCATGTGGCCCATTCATTCCCATGCATAACTGTGCTATGTACACTGCACCCTTCCCTCTTCCACCCAGCTCTCTCCACCCAGGCCTAGCCCATACAAAGTGCTCCCTGTGTACCAACCTGTTGGTCTGGAGGACCGTAGAGTAGCGTGTACTGGGGGAGGACCCCATCCACAAGTTTCTCCAACTCCTGTGCAGTGAAGGCAGGGGCCCTTTCCCCAGACGCAGCAGCCATCGTCGCTTCCAGACCGAGGTCACAGCAGCACTAGCAGTGTAGGTCCTCTCTGTCGAAGGTCAGGTATGTAGTGAGTGAACAGATAGAAAATGGTGGTGACGTCCACCGCAGTGACGTCCGCGGCGGTGCGCATCATCACCGCCGGCGCACCTGTTCATTGGCTCCTGGGACCCATAGGGTCCTATGTTAACCAATGCTGCATTGCGCCGCAGTCTACGACCGCCTACCGCGACGGTGTGCAATGCCAGCGCAGTTACCCCACAATCCCATTGTCCCAGTTTAGAGGTCAGGAAGCCGCCATTTCAGGGGCCCACATGGCTTCATTTACTACTGTGTCACGCATAGCTAGGCCTATTCTAAACACACATACAGGAAGGCTTTTTTGTCTGGTGTAGTCTTGTGTGTAACTGTGGGTACATACCTGGAGGAATAGTGACTGGTTCTTCGCTGTTTTCCTTCTTAGGCACCGTCAGCTGGGACATATGAGAAGATGGCGGAATCCTCCGGTGTACCGTCCGCTGGTGGACCTGTTGACAATGGAAGAAAGACATATCATCGTCACCTACCGGTTTGACTGTGCCACAATCCAGGAACTATGTACCCAGTTGGAGCCAGACCTGATGTCACCGATCCGCAGGTGCTGTCAGTGCTCCATTTCCTTGCAAGTGGGTCATTTCAGACAACAGTGGCCATGGCATCAGGGATGTCCAACGTGCTGTCCAGAGTGTTGTCTGCCCTGCTGAAACACGTAAGGAGATACATAATTTTCCCTGAGGTGGAGGATTTGCCTACAGTGAAAGGTGACTTCTATGCCCTTGGACATATCCCGAACGTCATAGGTGCCATTGATGGGACCCATGTAGCTCTGGTCCCCCCCGCAGGAGTGAACAGGTGTACAGAAACCCGAAGAGTTATCATTCGATGAATCTCCAGATGGTCTGTTTGGCAGACCAGAATATATCGCAGGTAAATGCAATGTTCCTTGGCTCTGTGCATGACGCCTACATCCTGCGGAATAGCAGCATCCCTAATATGATGGGTCAACTCCAGAGGCACCGTGTATGGCTATTGGGGGACTCTGGTTACCCCAACCTTTCCTGGCTATTGACCCGAGTGAGGAATCCCAGGACCAGGGCAGAGGAACGGTACAATGATACCCATGGGCGGACTAGGAGGGTAATCGAATGCACCTTCGGCCTTCTTAAGGCCAGGTTCAGGTGCCTCCATATGACAAGTGGATCCCTATTCTACTCACCGAAGAAGGTGTGCGACATCATCATCACCTGCCCCATGCTCCATAATTTGGCATTGGGACGCCAGGTGCCTTTTCTGCAGGAGGATGATCCAGATGACGGTGTTGTGGCAGCTGTGGAGCCTGTGGAGCCAGTGGACAGTGATGAGGATGAAGCTGAGGATGAAGAAAACGACAACAGGGAGTCAGTCATACAGCAATATGTCCAGTGACACACAGGTGAGAACATTTTCTGTTTTAACAATACATTAACTTTCACACGTCTACCTCTATGCTGTACCTACATTTCACTCACTATTTGTTAATTGAGTTGTACCCTTCCATTTCAGTTTCACAAGTGTGGTAACCTACGTGTCAACTGCTTGCATCCTTCAAGGGCTTGTGATGTGTGACATTGATATGTTAGCCTTATAATGGGTAACCCATTATGACACTGTAATTGATAATACAAAGTACCAAATCATAGACTGACTCAAGATTTTTTTTTTGTTTCAAAGGTGTTTATTTAAGTGCTAAAAAAATTAAGGAATTTTGTAAAATGGTGATGGGTGATGGTGGAGGAATGTCCATGGCAGAGTCTAGTCTATTCGTCTCACAGGTGCATTGCCCATCTGGGCATAGGAAGTGGAGCTGGGGATGTTTAAGTATGGACAGGGTGACAAAGTGGGACAGTGGGGGGACAATCTGGGTGGTCTTATTTCCTGGCGGGGGTCTTGCCATCTTGCTCTGTCCTGTTCCTGGATCTCAGGGACCGCTTGCGTGGTGGTTGTCCATCTGCAGGGGATGGGGTGCTGGTGTGGTGGTCCTGTGGCGGGGCGTCCTGTCCACTAGCGCCGGCGGAGGTGGTGGGCAGTTCATCGTCCATGCTAGTGTCAGGGGCCCCTTGGTGTGCCACGGTGTCCCTCAAGGTCTTTTGAATGTCCGTCAGCACCCCTACGATGGTGCCCAGGGCGGAGCTGATGGTCCTGAGCTCCTCCCTGAACCCCAAATACAGTTTTTCCTGCAGCCGCAGGGTCTCCTGCAACTTGTCCAGGACCGTCGCCATCGTCTCCTGGGAGTGGTGGTATGCTCCCATGATGAAGGATAGGGCCTCGTGGAGAGTTGGTTCCCTTGGCCTGTCCTCCCTCTGTCGCACAGCAGCCCTCCCAGTTCCCCTGTGTTCCTATGCCTCCGTCCCCTGGACCGTGTGCCCACTACCACTGCCCCCAGGTCCCTGTTGTTGTTGGGGTGGTGGGTTAGCCTGGGTGCCCTGTAGTGGTGGACACACCTCTGATTGACCTGTCCTGGGTAGGGAGGTTTGGGCCCGCTGGGTGGATGCTGTGCTGGTGTTACCAGAGGATGGCAGCTCGGTGTTGGGCTGTGGCTGGGCAAGGGGAACCGACTGTCCTGAGGCCCACAATGGTCCAGGCTGGTCATCAGGATCCAGTGGGGCAGAGCTGCTGTCGTCACTGTGGGCCTCTTCTGGGGGTGGAGTATTGTTGTCTGGACCCTCTGGTGTGGTGACGTTCCTTCGGTTTCTGCAGGGGTATAAGAACATGATTATTGCATGTGTGTGTAATGGTGTGCAATGGTTGGGTGTGCGTGATCCCCAGTGCAGGCATTCCTGTGTGGGGGCTTGTGTGGTGATGGTTGGGGGGGTGTTATGGGTATGTGCAGTGGGCATGCTTTAGTGAGGGGTGCCCATGCTTACTTGTGTCATGCAGGGCTTGGTGTTGGGATATGTAGTTTGTGTTATTAGTACATTAGTGAGGATTTGGGGTGATAGGGGAGGGTGTGAGGGTGGGTGTGTGTGATAGCATGCAGGTAGGGTGGGGGATGTGATTGTTAAGATTTGACTTACCAGTGTCCCATCCTCCACCGACTCCTCCGAGGCCCTCAGGATGCAAGATGGTCAGGACTTGCTCCTCCCATGTTGTTAGTTGTGGAGGAGGAGGTGGGGGTCCACCGCCAGTCCTCTGCACCGCGATGTTGTGCCTGGAGACCGTTGAACGCACCTTCCCCCGTAGGTCGTTCCACCTCTTCCTGATGTCCTCCCTATTTCTTGGGTGCTGTCCCACGGCGTTGACCCTGTCCACTATTCTGCGCCATAGCTCCATCTTCCTGGCTATTGATGTGTGCTGTACCTGTGAGCCAAATAGCTGTGGCCCTACCCGTAGGATTTCCTCCACCATGACCCTGAGCTCCTCCTCGGAAAAGCGGGGGTGTCTTTGCCGTGACATGGGGTGTTATGTGTGATGTGTGGGGTGGTGTATGTGTTTATGAGAGTGGTGAGTGTAGTGGTATGTGGTGTTTTGTGCCTGGATGTTGTGTGGGTGATGGTGTTGTGTGCCTCTATGTGATGGGGTTGTCAATAGCTGTGCTCTCTCTCTGGCCTTCCCTCAGAATTTTTGGTAGTAGGGGTTTGTGGGTGATGTGGGTGTGTATTTTATATTGTGTTGGGTGTGGGGGAGTGTTGTTTGTATGTGTATCAGGTGTGTGTATTTGGAATTGTCCAATGTGGCGGTGTTTTGGAGATGTGTGTGTATTTTGAGCCCGGCGGTGTGTACCGCCAATGGAATACCGCAGTTGAAAGACCGCCGCGTGGATTCGTGGGTCGTAATAGCATGGGCGTGTTTCTGTTGGTGTGGAGGTGGAGGATTTGTTTCCACCAGTTTATCGCTGACCTTTGGTGTGGCGGTGTTGTGTGGGTGTCTGTATTTCGGCAGATTCCGTAATGTGTGTCATAATAGCTGTGGCGGTCTACCGCGGCCGCGGCGGTGTATTGGCGTCTTCTGCACGGCGGTAAGCGCCGTATTTCGCCAATGTTGTAATGACCCCCCAAGTCGTTTTGGTCCTAAAATTTTAGGGAACAGGAGGCAAGCTCTATCCAAACCCTTTGAGAGCACTTCTTCACCACAGCTGGAGAGCAGCAAGGCAGGTCCAGGGCAACAGCAAGGCAGCAGTCCTTTACAGAAAGCAGTCACATGAGTCCTTTGGGCAGCAAGGCAGTTCTTTTTGGCAGGATGCAGGTTCTGGTTACATGTTTTTTCTCCAGGAAGTGTCTGTGAGGTAGAGTGTCTACCCCACGAAGTGTCTGAGTTGGAAGGGGCAGAGGCCCTGTTTATATACCCAAATGTGCCTCTGAAGTGGGGGAGATTTCAAAGAGTGGCTTAGAAGTGCACCAGGTCCCCTTTCAGTTCAATCCTGCCTGCCAGGGTCCCAGTAGGCGGTGTGGCAGTCCTTTGTGTGAGAGCAGGCCCTCCACCATCCCAGCCCAGGATGACCCATTCAAAATGCAGATGTATGCAAGTGAGGCTGAGTATCTTGTGTTTGGGGTGTTTCTGAGTGAACAATGAGCTGTCAACTAAACCCAGCCAGACATGGATTGTAAGGCACAGAAATATTTAAGTGCAGATAAATGCTCACTTTCTAAAAGTGGCATTTCTAAAATGGTAATATTAAATCCAACTTCACCAGTCAGCAGGATTTTATATCACCATTCTGGCCATACTAAATATGACCTTCCTACTCCTTTCAGATCAGCAGCTACCACTCAAACAATGTATGAGGGCATCCCCAATGTTAGCCTATGAAGTGGGCAAGCCTCACAGCAGTGTAAAAACAAATTTAGGAGTTTAACAATACCAGGACATGTAAACTACATAGGTACATGTCCTGCCTTTTGCCTACACAGCACCATGCCCTATGGGTTATGTAGGGCATACCATAGGGGTGTCTTATGTGTAGACAAAGTGGAGCTTTAGGCTTGGCAAGTACTATTAAATGCCAAGTCGAATTGGCAGTGAAACTGCACACACAGGCCTTGCAAAGGCAGGCCTGAGACAAGGTTAAGGGGCTACTTAAGTGGGTGGCACAATCAGTGCTGCAAGCCCACTAGTAGCATTTAATCTACAGGCCCTGGGCACATATAGTGCATTCTACTAGGGACTTATAAGTAAATTAAATAGGCCAGTTGGTTATGATCCAATGTTACCATGTTTAAAGGGAGAGAGCATATGCACTTTAGCACTGGTTAGCAGTGGTAAAGTGCGCAGAGTTTAAAACCAGCAAAAACAGTATCTAAAAAGTGGAGGGAGGCAGGCAAAAAAGTTAGGGGTGACCACCCTAAGGCTGTCAGGTCTAACAGCACCCTTTTCCAGGCAGCTCAATATTTGGTGGTTGCAAACCTTTCACCTGATACAGCAGGTTATGTGTTCAAGGAGATGACGGTACGGTGCTTGTCATATGTTGGGTGACCTATACTTTGTAACATTTGAGTAACCCAAGTTATCAAGTACAATCTTGAAATTTGGACTGAATGCCCATCTCAATCTGTAACCTCCAAATCCCTGGAGTTGATATTAGATACTAGGTCTGGTGGAGGAATGATACCCTAAAACATGACAGGAATAAGGTACCACTGAGGGCGTGTAGCAACTGTGATTCTAATCAAGCCCATGTCTGGAAATGAGAGGAAAAGTACTTGTGCTTTAGTACACGAGGTAGCCAGCAATTCTAGGTTTAAATTGACACCCATTTACTACTTGTGTCACACCTACTATTTTTCATAGTGACTTCAGGAAATATACCTGACTAGACCTGCTGCCTTCCCACGTTGTGGGACTGTGGAGGTATTGTTCTTACACATAACCTGGTCAGTTTTTGGTGAAGTACTAGTAGTTGATCGTAACAAGGCTCTGGGAGTTGACTAAACTGAATGTGAAAATGGATGTGAGACATTGAGTGCTAGGCCGGGTACATAACTCTAACAAACAGCAGAAAGTTTGGCAGAAAGTTGGGCTTAGAAGTAAATTTTTAGGGTTGAGCCTGCGTTGCATGCGCTCGCGCATGCGTTTCGCAGGGAGACTCTTTTGTATTTATAAAAGGGCTCGGAGCCCTGTCAACTTCACATCAGTGTTTTTTATTGGTTGGTGGGCTGCCCTAATAAAATCTGCTTGCTTTCATTAGTCGAAGGCACGCATATGGCATGCCTTTTCCGGTGGCTAGCCCTCCTCCAGCGCAGCGACCAAGTACAGAAAACATGCGAGGCTCGCTGTTTTCTATCTGGCTCGTGGACTTTTTTTTCTCTAATTTACGAGCCCGATCTCGCTTGGCAGAAGTCGAGCGCTTTACGTACTTGATTTCACTTTTTCGGGTTATGTACATAAATGCACTTTTGGCCGATAGGTGAAAAGTCGGGTTAGGAGTTTACAACGCGATGAGCTCTAACATGAGCAAACACGAGACCTGATGCATTGTAAATGCTTGTTGGTATTGCTGCTTACTAAGTGGAGGATCACAATCCATTGGCTTGCATCTAGCGCTCCTACACAGAGCGGATTCAGCAATATGAGAGAAGGGGCAGTGGCAGGAGAGGGACGAATGAGAGTGGTTAGGAGGGATGAGAATGCTGAAGTTGATTTACAATAATTGATGGAAATTAATTGCCTTGCGACAAGGTCCCTGAATAATGGCTCTTTGTGAACTGTTAAATACCTACTAGACTTGCTAATCTCAATGGCTGATTGTTTTTGCAGTGCGTTGACTGATTTAAACACTGGATGCACTGCCAGTGGGCTCACATAAGTGGTTATATGTAGATGTAGGATGGTGACACACTGAAACTAAAAAAAGAATAATACGTGTGCATAGTATTCTTAAAATGCTGCTATGCCTGTATGCAAGGATGCACCGTAATCCCGATGGCAAACTGGTATTTACACTTTAATCTTATTCTAAAATCATTAACTATATTTCCCCATTGTTCGTATGCACCTTTGTTAGTTGACTTGAAGTGCTGTAAAGGAGATAAAATAAGTAACACATTTCCAACTTGTGAAGCCAATGTGACTCCACAATATGGAGCAGGAATCAATAATGAGGATTAAATAAGTGTATTTTAGAATATTAAACAGTCCAGTATATGAACAAAGTAAAAATAACTTCACAAGATACAGCAATGTAATTTTCAGGCTGAAATGTCTTAATAGGTTGAGCCATAATAATATCAGACATAGAATAGTAACAGCCACAACAAGAATAAAGCAAATTGTGCCAAACAGGTGTTCCATGAAGAAATTTACCTTTTCTATTCTAAACGTAGATGGAGGACAGAATTTCTAAATTGAGTTTCTATTCAGGGAGCATAGAAGGTATCAGCATGGAATCAAACTTCGGTAGAAGCTCAGGAAATAAAACAGTGTTCAGCATGAAGCTTTACACTAGGGAAAAGACCAGCATTACAAATCTATTCCCCCTTAGAGAACGGGAAGGGCTGCTTAACAATGAAACTAGGAACCAACCAAATTGTTGACGCTGAGAGACATCAGCACTCTCCCTTACGTTCCCATTACATCGAAACTGGGACTGCAGCATTCAACCTTGAGCGTCTCACCATCTTGGTATGTGATAAACAGAAGGCCTCCTTTAACCCTTATTTCTCTGGGTTTGTTGCAAGATTCCTCCCTGCAGGCCTCAATATCAAACATCTAATACAATTAGTCGTTTTCTGACTAATGAGAAGCATGATACTGAACCTACAGCAGAAACAGCATAATTGCAAGGTTAAAACATATTTTTCAGTAAGACATAAAGGGGGTCATGGGGCCGGGGATGCGGGAGCACCGCCAACAGGCTGGCGGTGCTCCTCAGGACATTCTGACCGCGGCGGTTCAGCCGCGGTCAGAACAGGAAAACCGGCGGTCTCCCGCCGGTTTTCCGCTGTCCTGCAGAATCCTCCATGGCGGGATTCTGACACCCCATACCGCCATCCTGTTCCTGGCGGGTCGCCCGCCAGGAACAGGATGGCGGTAGGCGGTGTTGTGGGGCCCCTGGGGGCCCCTGCAGTGCCCATGCCAATGGCATGGGCACTGCAGGGACCCCCGTAAGAGGGCCCCACTTTGTATTTCAGTGTCTGCTTTGCAGACACTGAAATACGTGACGGGTGCCACTGCACCCGTCGCACATACCCACTCCGCCGGCTCCATTCAGAGCCGGCTTCCTCGTCGGGAGGGGTTTCCCGCTGGGCTGGCGGGTGGCCTTCTGGCGGTTGCCCGCCAGCCCAGCGGGAAAGCCAGAATGGCCTCCGCGGTCTTTCGACCGCGGAGCGGCCATATGGCGGCTCCCTCCAGGCGGGCGGTGACCGCCGCCCGCGGGGGTCAGAATGACCCCCAAAGTCAGGAACTCAATAGTCAGTAACGCAATAGAAAAAATTACGTTTGATTACACAGCTATGCACACACAAATCTACTGAGGATAAATGTTAAACATGAATATAAAGAAAATACGATTACCTTGGTCAGTGAATCAATATCATACTCATGCATGAACTCTTGTTGACTACACAGACTACATTTAATTAATTGGTTTAAATGCACACATACACATGTTAATGGATATGGATTTATATGTGTATATGTGTAACATATAAAGGGTAGAGCCCAAATTACGGTGCTCCAATACCTTTGTTGATGTTATGTCTTTATGTTATAAATTGCTAAATAAAGATTTGATAATCATATATTTACTTTACTCTACATTGAGCTAAAACCATGAGAGACAAGTTTGCTTTGTATTTGATTTGTGGATTTTGAATCCACCTTTGTGGTGGTTGATCATACTTTGTTTTGATCTACAGTGATTGGTTTGTAAAACAATAAGTGCATACACCCAAAGCGCTGCTGAGATACCTGCGGCCAGTATTATAAAATGTCAGCTTGCCGAATACCAAGGGTGCATAGTCGTGAATCCACTGCAGGCCTCTTTATATCACTGCCAGGCACTCCCTGCCCCGTTGTCTCACTCTTACTGCTTTCTGCTTTCTTCCTTGTGACTGATGTTCTTTCTTTTCCTCGTCTTTCCATTCTGGATGTTTTTACCTTTTCTGCTCTCAGGAAATGTCTGATAAGGGAAAATAAGTGCCAGTCCCCAAGAATAAGTTCCAGTGGCCCTCACCGGAAAACATAGTCCCAATTTAAGCACTGGTGTAAACTAATTGTCACAGGATCGCTAATGTGCTGCTATTCTTATTAATTGCATTTTGCTCAAATACTTGGCACAAGTGAATGTGGGTTGGAACAGGGAGCAAGCAGCAACAGTCTTATGATCTCCTGCATGGCCCTATTCTTCAAGAGTTAGCCCCAATGACTCAATGGTTCCCCTTAAAATACATTCTTGTATGCTCATGTCGTTCTAGATCTCATCCTGATCGACTCCGACATCAACTACATGCCCTGGAGTTTTACCGTACAAATAATAATTTAATTACAAATATGAAGCAGACTAAGTTTATCCAAGTTAGGGGGTTAGAAAGTCTTTATTTATTTGGTATATAAATAATAAGAAATTAGAGGTAGTTACCAACTATAAATATCAGGAAATTGCTCTCAGAGAAAAAATTGACTATAAGGAACATCTTGAACGTGTAGTTGATAGAGCAAAGGAAACTATGATGGATCTTTTATGTTTTATTCATCAGTATTTTGGACTAGCAGTACAGCCATTACTAAAGGTATCTTATGAAAAAGAATGTGTTGAGAGATTCTACCAAAATTCTCATCCTTTTTTCCTATGAGATGCTCTATTAAAGAACCACATGCTTTCACATCGTGATGAAAGCTCTTTATGGGTTCTACAGATGCTCTTTATCTACTCTGAAATTAGATTTGAATAGGGATTCATTTATGGGACACAGTATGGCCCTCATTATGAACACAACGGTAAACACCGCTCCTTCGGCAGTGGCGGTAACAACCGCCAAATTCTAAACCACCTTAAAAACAGGAAGACTGAAAACCACTCACCACCAGCAGAGGAGTGCCGACAACAATGGCAGAGCCCGCCCACAGGCCGATGGAAAGGCCTTAGCCACCCATCCAATAATCAACCACTAGACCGCCGTCAGTTCCGGGGCGGAAACCCAGGCGGAAACCACGCAAAGCCAGGTGGAAACAAACCAAATAAAGGGAAACACTCACTGGAGGCACACACAACACGCCAAAGCAGAAATGGATTGAGAGTTGCAGATCATGCCAGCCCTGCTCCTTGACATATACCTCCACGACTGAGACCGCCGACGAAGACGACGACGGTAGGTACTGCAACCTACTAAACAAGGAAAGAAAGGGCACAGTTACATACCCTCCTACTCCACCCACCCCGCAACACACCCCCAGCCCTTCACAACAGCACAAGCCATACACCCCACAGCAATAGGTACTTACCTGACACAAGGCCAAGACAACCTGCCCAAAGTACACAGATGTGCCCAACACCCCCAACCAAAGAAACCACAGATCCAGAGTGTGCCATAAACAACACTAGCCACATGATTTTTAATTCAGCTCAGTGAGCAGCATAAGTTCAACATAAGGCCAATGGCCAGTCCATAGTTTATAGTCCGATGGGCCAAATTGGCTCCAACTTGACTCGCAAAGGTACTTCACCTCATAGCATAGGGAACAGGGGCAGGTGGTGGTGGGGGTGGGGACCTACGACTGGGAGGGGTGGGCTTGTCCTTACGTTTCAGAAGTGGAGGGGGCTTGGATCCGGACCTTGAAGCAGGTGGAGGGGACTTGGCCTGGGGTGCGGCAGATGCTCCAGGGCCATCACGGGTCTCTTGCTCACAGGGGAGGTAGCACATGAATGGGAAGAGCGGACGGGGGGCTGTGACGTGGGAGGAGTGGACAGGGCAAGGAGGTGGGCACATTTAGGGGCAAGACGGGGTGGGCTAGTGGGTTCGAATAGGTCAACACGGGATAGAAAAATATTTTATGGAGCAATTGGGGTGGACCTGGAGGAAGGAGTGGGAGTGGAGGTAGAGGGAGTGGTTTTGACAGGTGTAGGTGTGCGTGACGTGGCTGCAAGTGACTGGACAGTATGCTGAGGTGTGGTGGATGTGTGATGGGTGAGTGTTTTGGTGCTTTTGAGTGTCTTGGGAGGAGAGGGGGTGGACAAAGTGGGACAAGACAGGCAGGCAGTGCAGATGTATGTTGTCTGTGTGTCTGCAAGTTTGGTGAGTGTGCTGCACGCGTCAACTAAAGTTGTTGTGGTGAGTGCAGGTGTGGTGTCTAGGGTGCATGAATGGATGTCTGATTTTGTGGTGACTACAAGAATAGCAACATTGAATGAGGGTGCAGTGCCTGTGGGTGTGCATGTAGAGGGTACAGACAGGGAGGCAGAAGATGCGGACACACTGGGGGAAGTGAATGTTGGTGTGCGTGCCTGTGTATGTTGGCTGTGTGTATGCCTGTGGTGGGAGTGTGGTGCTTGTGTTTTGAATTGCATTTCTTGTGTGTTGAGGTGTGTGCCTGCGTGTCAGAATGTGTGCTTTGGATGGGTGAAGGGAGTGCGGTGCTGGAAGGGGTAGAGGTGGTTGGAGAGGGGACGGAATGACCCGGGACACTGGCTGCCATCAAGGAGTCCGAAAAGATCTCTGTAGGCCAGACATGGCACAGTGAATACCGTCCCAGTAGGCATTAGTCTACTGCACCTCTGATGCTAGCCCCTGGATGGCATTGATGATGGTTTTCTGTCCTACAGAGATAGTTCTCAGGAGGTCAATAGCCTCCTCCGTGAGGGCAGCAGGGCTGACTGGGGCAGGGGATGAGGTGCCTGGGCCGAAGGAGACACCCACCCTTCTGGACGAGCGGAAACGGGCACCTCGGTGGGGAGAAAATGGGAGGGCGGTGATGGTATGGGGGTGGCAGAAGATGACACAGAATGGGTTGCCCCACTAGAGTCCGCCACCACCAGGGAGCTCCCATCGGAGGAGGTATCAGAGTCACTACCTCCAGTGGTAGTTGCCTCCCCAGTGGTACTCCCTTCACCCTCCAACCCACTGGTTCCTTTGGGGTCAGACGACTCTGCCTCCATTTAACTGTGGGCTGCTGCATCCCAGTGCCTCAGCTCCCTTGGCAGATTATGCTGATGTACACACACAACACAAGAGAACAGGGATGAGGAGACAAAGCAGGAGAGGCAATTGTTTATAGCTGAATGGAGGTACATAAGTGATTCACACATACACCCACCATGCAAATTTTACACCAGGCAGCACCTACCGATTTACACATGGCTATGCCCCTAACTAGTAGCCACAACCCTTCTCTACAACCATTCCCCACAGCACTGAAGGACCTGAAGTATTGCAGACCTGACCCTTACAAGCCTACTCCCCACGGGTGCCATTATGTAGCAGGACATCAGTCAGAGTCCCTGCCAGTAGACAGCATACATACCACAGCACACTCACACATCCATCAAGGAGCCATACTATGGTTTCTGTACTCAACCCCTTCTGACTGCTGCACAGCTTTCAAGCGCCCATCCAGGTCCGGATATGCCACCGCCAAAATGCATCGCATAAGGGGGGTCAGTGCCATGACTGGCACCCCTTTCTCGTTGGGAGGGCTTCCTCAGCTGGGCTTCACAGATCTCCCTCGTTTAGCACCGCAAGTCCTCCCACTGCTTCCTGCAATGGGTGCTCCGCCGGTTGTAGACCCCCAGGGTCCTCACCTCCCTGGCGATGGCCTGCCATAGTCCCCTTTTCTGATGGGCGCTGACCTATACGGGACACGCAGAAAAGGGAACAGAGGTCAGAAAATGGCCATTACATATAGCTGGCTATACGTCCATTATGGGACGGACATTTACAACAGCAGAACAGCACACACACATGCAGCATGTCAGGAGCCCAAGAATATACAGTGTCAAAAGTGCACACATATTTACAGCCATCTACCACCATTACACACATGTACGAGATCCGGGAGTCAAGTGAAGTTGGGGTGATGATTTAGCATACGCATTGCAGCGTGTGCACCGTCACCGCCGGCAGCGATTATGATACGCTTAGAATCCCCATTGACAACCATGTTAACCAATGAATGGTCGCACGGTGGTGAACACCGCCTTACGCTTTTATGTCAACCGCTAGCGGTATGAGGTCTCTTCCACTACAACATTTCTGGATTACAGGGGGCAGACTTTTGTGCCTTTACTACACAGTTGTTAAATCCTCATGTGCCCCATGCCGGCCCTATTGTCCCCAAACCCCCATAGGCATGAACAAATATAAATTTATTCACCACAACAGTCCTGATGTATCATTTAGGACATGTTACTCCAGTTTCACACCTACTATGCATATGTGTTGTCGACTTAAATGCCAGCTGTGCTGAATAGAAAACATTGTGGGCAGATGTATGTGTGTTCCTCACATGTGTTCTATACTCCTCCTAGGTACAGACCATTGTGGCGAGCGAGGGACCCATCGGTGTACAGACCACTTGTTGATTTGCAGACCATGGTGGAGCATCACATCAATATCAATTACAGACTCACTTGTGCTACTATTCATGAACTTTGTGCATTACTGGATCCAGCACTGAGACCAGCTAATTGGAATCAGCATGCCATCCCTACCGAAGTGCAGGTGTTCTCTGCACTCCGTTTCCTGGCCACGGGCTTATTTCAAGTGACAATGGGCATGCGTGCAGGTTTTTCATAGCCCTTGTTTAGCATTATACTGTCCAGATTCCTGAATGCATTTGTACGACAACTGCAGTCCTATGTGAGGTTTCCCCAAAGTGCTGACCTCCCTGCCATCAAGTCAGGCTTCTATGCCTTTGCCAACATTCCCCATGTGATGGGTGCCATCGATGGAACCCACATTGCTCTCATCCCCTCAAGAGTCAGTGAATAGGTATACAGAAACAGGAATAACTTTCACTCCATGAACATTCAATTGGTGTGTACTGCAGACCAGTACATCTCACATGTGAATGCCATGTTCCCTGGTACAGTCCATGATTCCTTTGTGCTGAGGAACAGTAGTGTGCCACACAAGATGGAACAACTACATTGGGACAGAGGATGGATCACAGGTAAGTGTGTCTGACACTTTTTGGCACATAGCAGACAGCCAGGCAGTCTGCCACTGAGGGTTGTCAGTGACAGTCCTGCTTTGCACCCTTTTTTAGGTGATTCTGGCTACCCCAACAAGCGTTGGCTCCTGACACCAGTGAGGAATCCTAGGACAGATGCAGAGAGGAATTACAATGAGGCCCATGGATGGACCAGGATGGTGACAGAGCACACAATAGGTCTCCTGAAGGCTAGATTTTGTTGCCTCCATATCTCTGTTGGATCCCTGGCCTATGAGCCTGAAAAGGTGTGTAGAATAGTGGTGGCCTGCTGCATGCTGCACAACGTAGCTGTGAGGAATTATATCCCCCTCTTGGAGGAGGTGGGTGCTGTATGTCCAGACCAGCTTTCTCAGGGAGTGGATGAGAGTGATGGTGATGATGAGGAGGGGGAAGATGTACATTTCAGGAACCAACTGATACAACTTTACTTCCAGTAACTATGTGGGACTATTCGATGATGTTGCTGTCTGTGTAGCAAACTGTCAGTGTGCCTTTTCCTCTATGGGAGTGTTGGGTCTATAGACATTGTCACTGTGATCAGGTTTGCATGGGACATGTAACATTATGGTCAAATTGTTTGACAATTCTGTTGGCACAACCACATGTTATGCGTGGGGTGCAATTCCTGCTACTCAGATAAGAATAAATGATTTCTAAGACTATTGCATCCACACTTCCATTTGTTTCAATCTAATGACAGGGGGCATTGACATTGGTGAACAGGTGTTTTATTTGGTGCAGGGATTACATTGTGCAGTTTACAGTGACGGGAGTGGGCTACTGGTGGATGTCCAATATGGCTACATGGTCGCACCATTTTTTGGGAGTGGTGGTATGTCCATCTATCATTTCCAGTTTTTGAGGTTGTTTTTACACGGTGTGGACGTTGGTTCAGTGGCACACTTGGAGGACAGTTCTTTCCAGAGTCACTTCTTTGAGGGGGCCTTGGTCTTGGCAGGTGTCCCTGTGCCATATCTGGGCTGAGGGACCATTTGGGTGCATGTGTTGGCCTGTACAGGTTGAGATGCAGGTCTCCTGTGTGTCCTGAGATGGTGGCACAAGTCCAGTTGCTGCTGCTGATGTTGTTGGCTGGTCTATATCTTGACCTGTAGTAGGGGCTTCCTAGTCCGTGGGGGCCTCAGGCTGGGTTGGGACCAGGTCCAGCAGCGCACCTGCTATGCAAGCCATGGTGGCATTGTGCAGTTTCCACTGCTCTGTCAACACCAGAGCAGTACGCGCTCTATTGGCAACTAGAATGCAAAAACCCAGCACTCTCAAAACAACGTAATTTATGCATTGTGCTGATATGTAGTGGTTTAACCTTTTGCATTGCAGAGTTAAATCCTGAAGACTTATTTTTAATATGCTTACAAATACTGTTCCTTTGCAATGTATTGCTGCAGGTTTTCAGAGTGTGTTAGGGTGTGGCCCTTTCCAGGGCCTTCCAGAGACCTTCCCTGCAGCATGCCTGGGTGTGGTTGTGGGCTTGGCCAAGACTTTATAAAAGAGAGCCAGCCCAACTCCCTCCTATTCAGAGGTCCCGGTGCAGAGCAGCAGCTACTTCCTGAGCTCCTGTCCCGGCGGCCTATTTGATCTTCCAGGCCTCTGCCCTTCAACCTTCATTGGTGATCCTTGTTCCAGGCGGTAAGACGGTGGTTGGGTTGTCCTGACGCCGTTATTGAGAAATTCTCATATTCTTGGGCCTAAGCCTTATGATTAACAGATTACTTTGGACATGGGAAATGTGCTTTTGAGTGTTTTGTGACATTTACATTGTGGTTTCGAATCGGCAAGACACACGATTCGTTTCATGTGGTTTTAACCCTGCTTCTTGACATTCACATTGTGGTTTACGAATCGCCAAGACGCGCGATTCGTTTCATGTGGTTTTAACACTGCTTCTTAACATTTACATTGTGATTTTGAATCGGCAAGACGCGCGATTCGTTTCATGTGGTTTTAACCCTGCGTCTTAACATTTACATTGCGGTTTACGAATCGGCAAGAAGTGCAATTCGTTTCATGTGGTTTTAACTTTGCTTATTATTGCACGCTACCATTTCTTGACATTTACATTATGGTTTCCGAATCGGCAAGATGCGCGATTCGTTTCATGTGGTTTTAATCCTGCTAATCATTGCAAGCTACCATTTCTTGACATTTACATGGTGGCTTACGAATCGGCAAAAACGCACGATTCTCTCCTCGAGCTTAATTCATGATTGTTCATTGTATTCCAACATTTTAAGACATTCATTTGAACTTATTCGATTTGACAAGTTGTGTGAGTTATTAGTTGAATCCATACTGTGATATTCAAGGTGCACAATTCGTCCATGATGTTTACTAAATATATATATATATATATATATATATATATATATATATATATATATATATATATAAATCTGTAATGTGCGCAATTCGTGTTGAAACATTTCAAGAGAACACAAAAGGCCAGAGTTTCTAGATGCAATATTGTATGGTCCTAATATGCATTTTCAAAGAAGAATTCATATGACTGGTTTAGAACTTATTCAGAATGTTTTCCTGATTCTCATGTAAAGAAAAGTTCTTGAAATTGAAAGTTTCATTTAATCCATCTTGATTCCCTTACAGGTATCTGACCATAATTTTAAGCCTAAATCTTAGGTTGTTTGTGTTTTCAGAATGACAAAGCTTAGAACCATAGTCTAGTATTGATTTCAAGAGACGTAATTTTGATATTGTGGGGGTCATTCCAACCCTGGCAGTCGGTGTTAAAGCGGCGGCCAACCCGCCAACAGGCAGGCGGTAAAAAAAATGGAATTCTGACCCTGGCGGGAACCGCCATCAGAGACCGCTACTTTAACACTCCGACCGCCACGGCGGGACAAACAAACAGTGCGGCGGTCACCGCCAACAGACAGGCGGGAGACAATGTACCGCCCACCCTATCACAACCCACCAATCCGCCACGTTTTCCGGGGCGGTAGCCCCGCCGATAAAAACACGGCGGAAACAGACATCACGAACGGAAAACGCTCACCTCTACACACTCCACGAGGAATCTGGACAGCATCGAACCCGAACTACACATCCTACCAGCTATTGTCTTCCTGCTCCTCTACCAGGAGCACGAACGCCGCCGCAGAAGACAACGGTGAGTACTGCACCTACGACACAGGGGAGGCAAAAAATTACGGGGACACACATACGCGACACACCCACACTCACCCTCACCCTCAACTACATACACATCAATGCAGAGCAACAACTCAGAGTGACACCCCCAAACCCCCCGGAAGAATGCAAAGACAAAAATAAATGATCCTGAAATTTGTAGTATATTGTACGGCTAAGTAAAAAAATATATCAAACATCTATAACTATATACACATATGTAAATTGTCCAGTCCAAATTGGGTATCAGCCATTGTTCATGGGCCAATGGGCCTAAACACATGGGCAAAGCCCACACATGATACCCGGCTCCAATGGAGAGAACACTGCAGGGGCATCAGATAGCAAAACTACAGGCACCTCAGAGGGAAGGGAAGGGGGGGCACCTCAGCCACATGAGTCCACGATGCCAGATCCACAAGGGGCCTCCATGGCCACTGTTCAATCCTGGGGAGTGCAAAGCCACAGTCTCACAAGTCTCTACAGTGGGTGGGTTGCCCACTGTGCCATCCTGGGGAGTGCAAAGCCACAGTCTCACAAGTCTCTACAGTGTGTGGGTTGCCCACTGTGCCATCCTGGGGAGTGCAAAGCCACAGTCTCACAAGTCTCTACAGTGGGTGGATTGCCCACTGCGCCATCCTGGGGAGTGCAAAGCCACAGTCTCACAAGTGGATTACAGACTCGACTGGTTCTGGAGGAGGCATGGTGCCCAGAGTGCTTTGTGCAGCCCTGCCCGACACAGATGCGGGCCTGCCCCTTGTGCCAATGGGCCAGCGGTGCTTGAGACGGCGGTGCCCAGCGGAGCGGTGCTTGAGATGAAGGGCCCAGTCCAGCGGTGCTTGAGATGAAGGGCCCAGCGGAGCGGTTCTTGAGTTGAAGGGCCCAGCGGAGCGGTTCTTGAGACGGCGGTGCCCAGCGGAGCGGTGCTTGAGATGAAGGGCCCAGCGGAGCGGTGCATGAGATGAAGGGCCCAGTTCAGCGGTGCTTGAGTTGAAGGGCCCAGCGGAGCGGTTCTTGAGACGGCGGTGCCCAGCGGAGCGGCGCTTGAGATGAAGGGCCCAGTTCAGCAGTGCTTGAGGTGAAGGGCCCAGCAGAGCGGTTCTTGAGACGGCAGTCCGCTGTTCAGCGGTTCTTGAGATGGCAGTGCCCTGTTCAGCGGTTCTTGACTTGAAGGGCCCTGTTCAGCGGTTCTTGAGATGGCGGTGCCCTGTTCAGCGGTTCTTGAGATGGCGGTGCCCTGTTCAGCGGTTCGTGACTTGAAGGGCCCTGTTCAGCGGTTCTTGACTTGAAGGGCCCTGTTCAGCGGTTCTTGACTTGAAGGGCCCTGTTCAGCGGTTCTTGAGATGGCGGTGCCCTGTTCAGCAGTTCTTGAGATGGCGGTGCCCTGTTCAGCGGTTCTTGACTTGAAGGGCCCTGTTCAGCGGTTCTTGATTTGAAGGGCCCTGTTCAGCGGTTCTTGAGATGGCGGTGCCCTGTTCAGCGGTTCTTGACTTGAAGAGCCCTGTTCAGCGGTTCTTGAGATGGCGGTGCCCTGTTCAGCGGTTCTTGACTTGAAGGGCCCTGTTCAGCGGTTCTTGAGATGGCGGTGCCCTGTTCAGCGGTTCTTGAGATGGCGGTGCCCTGTTCAGTGGTTCTTGACTTGAAGGGCCCTGTTCAGCGGTTCTTGAGATGGCGGTGCCCTGTTCAGCGGTTCTTGAGATGGCGTTGTCCTGTTCAGCGTTGCTTGCTTTGCCAGTCCTTGCCATGTTCAGCGTTGCTTGCTTTGGCAGTCCTTGCCATGTTCAGCGTTGCTTGAGTTGGCGCTCCTTCATTGCCCAGCTGGGCTGTGGCTGGCGCTCCTTCATTGCCCAGCTGGGCTGTGGCTGGCGCTCCTTCATTGCCCAGCTTGGCTGGGGCTGGCGGGGCCCTCCTGGGCAGCTTCGCTGGGGCTGGCGGGGCCCTCCTGGGCAGCTTCGCTGGGGCCGGTGGGGCCCCCCTGGGCAGCTTGGCTGGGGCCCTCCTGGGCAGCTTGGCTGGGTCCCTCCTGGGCAGCTTGGCTGGGGCCCTCCTGGGCAGCTTGGCTGGGGCACTCCTGGGCAGCTTGGCTGGGGCCCTCCTGGGCAGCTTGGCTGGGCCCTCCTGGGCAGCTTGGCTGGGGCCGGCGGGGCCCTCCTGGGCAGCTCGCCTGCTGCCGGACTTGTCGGGCGTGCTGCCCTTGCCACCCTTCCCTGCACGTCTGTGGCCCTTACCTCCCTCTGCCGGTGTGCCAGGTGGCACCCCACTCCCTGACGGTGCCAGGGTAGTGCCTGTGGAGCCTGCTTTCTTTGGCCTCTCGCGCCGGCCACTGGCTTTCTTTGCTTTCCTTGCAGGGGGTGGGCTGGCCGTCTCTTTACTCCCAGCCAAAGTAGCTGGGCTTGAAGGTGGTGGACTCCAAAATCCTTGGACTATGGTCTTTGAAGGTCCAGGTTTTGTGGTGGCTGAGGTGCTGATCAGAGCCTTATGAGATGGAGGGGGTGGGTCATTTGATGGAAAGAGGTCAAGGTTGGAAGGTAAAATCAATTTAGTAAGACAGGGACGGGTAGTTGTAGTGGGTATGGTAGTGGAGGAAGAGGATGTGGTTGTAGGAGAGTGAAGTCTGGTGTCTTTGGGTGCAGGTGCTTGTGCTGGAGGCTGTCGTGAGGTGGATGGCTGTTGGGTGGGTGGCTGCCTGCGTTTGTGTGGTTTGGAAGAGGGGGTGACAGACACACTGGGAGAGGACACAGGGGACGTGTAAATGGTAGTGGGGGTGGTGACTGCACGTGTGCGGAGTGTTCTGGTGGGTGTGCTGGTGATGGACGTAGTGGCTGAAGATGTTGCGCATGCAAGTGTGAGTGGAGACGTCACAGGGAGGGAGGAGGGAGACGAGGAGGATGGGGACACAGGAGGCAGTGGCTGTTGGTATGTCTGCATGTGGATGTTGCTTGGGTGAATGCTTGTGTGATGTGTGGTGCTTATGTCTGGATGAGCTTCTCTTGGGTGTTGAGGTGTGTGCAGGCTGGTCTGTTGGTGTGTCTGGGATAGGCAGAGGTACAGGGGAGTGGGACTGGGTTGAGGAAGTTGGAGGAGGGAGGCAGGAGACAGGGACAATGGCTGCCGTCAGTGCTGAGGCCAGAGCGTTGAACGATCGCTGACGGGCAGCCTGACCCGAATGAATGCCCTCCAGGTATGCATTACTCCGGTGCACCTCCCTTTCCACACCCTGGATGGCATTCAAAAGGGTAGACTGCCCAACAATGATGGTCCTGAGGATGTCAATGACCTCCTCACTGAGGGCAGCAGGGGTAACTGGGGCAGGGCCTGAGGTGCCTGGGGCGAAGGAGATGCCCACCTTCCTGGGTGAGCGGGCACGGGCGAAGGCTGAGGGGCTGCTGGGAGGGCGGAGCTGGCGCGCTGGGTGGCGGCTGTACCTGTAGTTGCGGTGGGTACGGATGTTGCCGCCACCACAAGGGAGGTCCCTTCCGAGGACCTGTCTGTGTCGCTGGTGTCACCACATGTCCCCGCTGTGGAGCTCCCCTCGCCCTCCGTCTCACTGGTGAAGTCAGAGTCAGTTGCATGGCCCTCCATGGCCATGTGAGATGCAGCTCCCTCGTGCTCCGATGCCACTTCTCCTCCGCCTGATGATGCTAATGCACACATGAACAGTGTTAGAAATTGGGTTTTTGGTTGGCAGTCAGGTTGCCCTCTGTCCAAGCAAGAACCCTCACTCTAGTCAGGGTAAGTCACACACAATCCAAAATCAGCCTGTGCTCACCCTCCGGTAGCTTGGCACGAGCAGTCAGGCTTAACTTAGAAGGCAATGTGTAAAGCATTTGTGCAATAAATCATACAATACCATAGCATAACACCACAAAAATACACCACACAGTGTTTAGAAAAATATGTAATATTTATCTGGGTATCTTCAGGTCAAAAAATGCAATACGAATTTGTAAAGATATCACTGAAAAGTGATAGAGAGTGTCTTAAGTCTTTAGAAAGTAAACAAAGTCTCTTTCAAACACAAAGTACCTGGTTTCTGGTGGAAAATCTCCTCAGAGGGCCACAGGAGAAGAGGTGCGTGGAAAAGTGGTGTGTGCGTCGATTTCTCCTCAGCACACACGGACTTGCGTCGTTATTTTCCACGCGGGCAGTCGGGCGTCGTCTTCCGGCGTGCGGACAGTCTCTTACTGTGGTTTGCGGGGAGTACCAGATGTCCCGGGTCTGTGCGTGGATTTTCCTGCTTGTTTTCCGGCTGCGCGTCGTTCTGCGGGGCTGCGCGTCAAAGTTTCGATCTCACGGCAGGCGTCGCGTCGATTTCTCCAGCGGACTCGGGCGGCGTTGTCCTTGCGAGGTCGTGCGTCAAAGTTTTGATCTCACGGCAGGCGTCGCGTCGATTTCTCCTGGAAAGTCGGGCGGCGTTGTCCTTGCGAGGCCGTGCGTCAAAGTTTTGATCTCACAGCAGGCGTCGCGTCGATTTCTCCTGGAAAGTCGGGCGGCGTTGTCCTTGCGAGGTCGTGCATCAAAGTTTTGATCTCACGGCAGGCGTCGCGTCGATTTCTCCCGGGAAGTCGGGCGGCGTTGTCCTTGCGAGGCCGTGCGTCAAATTTTCGGTCGCCCCGAAGACGTTGCGTTGATCAGCGTTGGTGTGCGGCGTTTTTCTTGCCGCGGAACAAGCTGTGCGTCGAAAAGTTTGGCGCACGGAGCGTCCAAGAGGAAGAGAGAAGTCTTTTTGGTCCTGAGACTTCAGGGAACAGGAGGCAAGCTCTATCCAAGCCCTTGGAGAGCACTTTTACAGCCAGACAAGAGTTCAGCAAGGCAGCAGGCCAACAGCAAGGCAGCAGTCCTTTGTAGAAAAGCAGACAGGTGAGTCCTTTGAGCAACCAGGCAGTTCTTCTTGGCAGGATGTAGTTTCTGGTTCAGGTTTCTTCTCCAGCAAGTGTGTGATGAGGTAGGGCAGATGCCCTGTTTTATACTAAGTTGTGCCTTTGAAGTGGGGGTGACTTCAAAGAGTCTCTAAGAAATGCACCAAGCCCCCTTTCAGTTCAATCCTGTCTGCCAGAGTCCCAGTAGGGGGTGTGGCAGTCCTTTGTGTGAGGGCAGGCCCTCCACCCTCCCAGCCCAGGAAGACCCATTCAAAATGCAGATGTATGCAAGTGAGGCTGAGTACCCTGTGTTTGGGGTGTGTCTGAGTGAATGCACAAGGAGCTGTCAACTAAACCTAGCCAGACGTGGATTGAAGGGCACAACAAGATTTTAGTGCAAAGAAATGCTCACTTTCTAAAAGTGGCATTTCTAGAATAGTAATATTAAATCCGACTTCACCAGTCAGCAGGATTTTGTATTACCATTCTGGCCATACTAAATATGACCTTCCTGCTCCTTTCAGATCAGCAGCTGTCACTTCAACAGTGTATGAGGGCAGCCCCAATGTTAGCCTATGAAAGGAGCAGGCCTCACAGTAGTGTAAAAACGAATTTAGGAGCTTTACACTACCAGGACATATAACTACACAGGTACATGTCCTGCCTCTTACCTACACAGCACCCTGCTCTAGGGGTTACCTAGGACACACATTAGGGATGACTTATATGTAGTAAAAGGGGAGTTCTAGGCTTGGCAAGTACTTTTAAATGCCAAGTCGAAGTGGCAGTGAAACTGCACACACAGGCCTTGCAATGGCAGGCCTGAGACAGGGTTAAGGGGCTACTGAGGTGGGTGACACAACCAGTGCTGCAGGCCCACTAGTAGCATTTAATCTACCTGCCCTAGGCACATGTAGTGCACTCTACCAGGGACTTACAAGTAAATTAAATAGTCAATCATGGATAAACCAGTCAGTAGTACAATTTACCCAGAGAGCATATGCACTTTAGCACTGGTTAGCAGTGGTAAAGTGCCCAGAGGTCAAAAGCCAACAACAACAGGTCAGAAAAAATAGGAGGAAGGAGGCAAAAAGTTTGGGGATGTCCCTGTCAAAAAGCCAGGTCCAACATGACCCCCTACCAGCCTAAAGCCAGGGGAGAACAATCACTATCCTGATGTACTTCCCTGTTTGAGGCGACAGAACAAGGACCCAGGCCCACAACAGCAGGGGCATGCTCCAGTTCTTCGCCTTCCTGACTCCAATTGGATCACTCTGTCCATACTCTCAGGGCCCACTAAGCCAACCCATGGGGAACCTTTCTCCTTACCTGCGGATCCCATCTGTGCAACACCTAACCTTACTTTGCTCACTGATGTATCCCAGGAGCAGAATAGTACCACCATGACCAACACAGTGGTGTTGCCCACTCTACCCCCGGGGTGTGACACTTGTCCCCTCCCCAGGGATAACTCTGTCCACCCGGACAGCAAGCCACAGTGATTACTGACAGCTGCCAGGGATGAGAGCCAGGCCCCAGGCCTCTCAAAGCTCTCCAACCACTGTGGCTGTGGAGAGTGGGGGGCGGTAGCCCCAGGTGCTGGGCACCCTTTAACCACTCTCCCTTCCACCAGGTCAGGGATGACAGCCTGAACCTGGTCCTCCCCTCTGGGGCTCTGTACCCTCCCTCCTGGAGCGGTACCCCCAGAGTCCAACATGGTCAGGGTGCTTACAGAAGTCGCCCTGTACTATTCCTCCACCAGTGCAGGGCTGTTAACCTGCAACTGGCCCTCCAACCTGGGGCCTGTACCTTCAGGTTGGACTAGGGCCCGGGGTGAGGCTTCCCTCCCCCTGCCTTCCCTTCTGGGGTCCAGCCCCCTCCAACTAGGAGTGGCCTCCTCAGAAGACAACATGGTAGGGGCACTGTTATCAGTAGCCCCTCCCTCCAGGTCCGGGGGGACACCCTGAACCTGGTCTTCCAGCCCAGGGTCTGTACCCTCAGACTGGATCACTGCCTGGCAAACCAGGACTTCCTGGGAGGCACACCTACCCCCCACCAGGTCAGAGTTTAACCTCTGCACCTGACCATTCAACTCAGAGTCACCACCCTGAAGTTGAACAATTGCCTGGCACGCCAGGACTTCCTGGAGGGCACACTGACCCTCCACCAGGTCAGAGTTTAACCTCTGAACTTGGCCATTCAACCCAGAGTCACCACCCGGAAGTTGAACAATTGCCTGGCATGCCAGGACTTCCTGGAGGGCACACTGACCCTCCACCAGGTCAGAGTTTAACCTCTGAACTGGGCCATTCAACTCAGAGTCACCACCCTGAGGTTGGACCACTGCCTGGTACACCAGGACTTTCTGGGGGGCACACCTACCCCCCAACAGGTCAGAGTTTATCCCCTGAACCTGGCTAGCCAACCCAGAGTCACCACCCTGAGGTTGAACCATTGCCTGGCAGGCCAGGACTTCCAGGGAGGCACACCTACCTCCCACCAGGTCAGAGTTTAACCTCTGAGCCTGGTTCCCCAACCCAGAGTCACCACCCAGAGGTTGAATCTTTGCCTGGCATGCCAGGACTTCCTGGGGGGCACTCTCACCCCCCACAAGGGACACACCGTCCCCAAGGGTCACACAAGAGTCTGGTTGGCGCAGGTCTCCCGACCTCTGCCCATCCGGCAGAGTCTGGGTTTCCCCCAAACCAGAAACGGTTTCACCTGGGTCATTCCTGGGGGGCTCTGCTCTCAGAGCTGTCCCCTGACTCTCAAGGTCCTCCACTGGGGTCTGCAACCCCCTCTCAACCCTATGTCTGGACTTCTGCACCCCCTCACTAGGAGGGGTACTGCCAGACACCAGAACTGTTGGGATGCTGGCTACAGTCACCCCCCCAAGTTCTCCTGACACTGCGGGGCTTCCCTCAAAAGGTGGCCCTACGGTACAGGCTAGGCTTCCCTCCTGGTGTTCCCTCATGGAACCCTCTAGGACCTGGGACCTACCTGGGACACTACAATCCTTTCCCACCACACTCGGTTGGGAACCACCTAGACCACTCCCTTCAGGAGCACCCCCAAATGCCTCTTCAGACTCTCTGGTACTCACCCAGAAGTCTGCCTCCATTGTAAGTTCCCTGGGGTCAGAGAACTCACACTCCACCTGGTGTTGGCGTAGCTCTGGAAAATAAGGACCAGACATATGCTCTCCAGCAATTACATCACTCTGCCCTTCACATGTATTAACCACAGTACCCTTCACCCAACCACCCAGTAACTCAACCTTGGAAAAGCACTCTACTTCACCCTCCTGAGACTGGTGAGACAGTACCTGTCTGTCCCTGACACTCAACCCATTCTCTTCTGGGATGTCTCTACACTCTATATCCAGGACGTCCACCAGGGGGGAACCCTTTTCTCTGTCACTCTCTGCTGGAGTCAGTAAAGTGTCCCTCCCCCCAGTAGGAATATGACTCCCTGTGCCAGTTCCCCAATCCTTCTCAGGGACCCTGTGCATAACGGAAACTACCTCATACCCTTGAACCGCCTGGGGTGTGTCAACTCCCTTCTTCAAGTTGGGCACTACATCTCTGGGCTTGTGCCCTTCTTCAGCAGTACTAGATGCAAGATTTTTGCTGCCACCATCTGAACTGGACTCAGCCCTTCCGGCCTCCAGTTTCAGCTCTTTACAGCTCAGCTCTTGAGCTGCAATCTTTTCTTCTTCCAGGGCTAAGAGTCTTTTTGCCTCAACCTCTGCAAGATACTCCTCTAATTGTTGCTCCTGTCGCCTTTGACCTCGGAGCCATTCATCTATTTCTGGGTCACTGTCCAACTCGGAGTAGTCTTCCTCCTCATGTGAGAAGTCTTCCTCCTCATGTGCGTAGTCCTCCTCCTCATCTGAGGGGTACTTAGTCATTTGGTTTCTTGCTGCCTCTCTCTCTGCCCATCTTTCCTCCACCCAGACTATGTAGTGATGGAGCATCTCCGCCTTAGTAGATCTCCTTGCTACAGGAAGGCCCCATTTTCTGCAAAGCTTCCTTAGGTCAGCCTTAGTGAGGTGGTCAGTACGAACAAAGAATGAGTAGGTACACAATCCCATTTTGATAAGATCTTATCAGCAAAAACCAAAATCCAAAGTCCAAAATATCAATAGTATATCCAGGAGGACATCAGAGAACCAAGAGCCAAAAAAGATGAAAAATCAAGTTGACCTTCAACTGTGGGTAGGTAGTGAAATACTTAGCTACTGTATTTCACTGCACAAACACAAGTCCTATCCTCACCGCTGATCACCAATGTTAGAAATGGGGTTTTTGGTTGGCAGTCAGGTTGCCCTCTGTCCAAGCAAGAACCCTCACTCTAGTCAGGGTAAGTCACACACAATCCAAAATCAGCCTGTGCTCACCCTCCGGTAGCTTGGCACGAGCAGTCAGGCTTAACTTAGAAGGCAATGTGTAAAGCATTTGTGCAATAAATCATACAACACCATAGCATAACACCACAAAAATACACCACACAGTGTTTAGAAAAATATATAATATTTATCTGGGTAACTTCAGGTCAAAACGATCAAAGTTGCAATACGAATTTGTAAAGATATCACTGAAAAGTGATAGAGAGTGTCTTAAGTCTTTAGAAAGTAAACAAAGTCTCTTTCAAACACAAAGTACCTGGTTTCTGGTGGAAAATCTCCTCAGAGGGCCACAGGAGAAGAGGTGCGTGGAAAACTGGTGTGTGCGTCGATTTCTCCTCAGCACACACGGACTTGCGTCGTTATTTTCCATGCGGGGAGTCGGGCGTCGTCTTCTGGTGCGCGGACAGTCTCTTACTGTGGTTTGCGGGGAGTACCAGATGTCCCGGGTCTGTGCGTGGATTTTCCTGCTTGTTTTCCGGCTGCGCGTCGTTCTGCGGGGCTGCGCGTCGAAGTTTCGATCTCACGGCAGACGTCGCGTCGATTTCTCCAGCGGAGTCGGGCGGCGTTGTCCTTGCGAGGCCGTTCGTCAAAGTTTTGATCTCACGGCAGGCGTCGCGTCGATTTCTCCTGGAAAGTCGGGCGGCGTTGTCCTTGTGAGGCCGTGCGTCAAAGTTTTGATCTCACGGCAGGCGTCGCGTCGATTTCTCATGGAAAGTCGGGCGGCGTTGTCCTTGCGAGGCCGTGCGTCAAAGTTTCGGTCGTCCCGAAGACGTCGCGTTGATCAGCGTCGGTGTGCGGCGTTTTTCTTGCTGCGGAACAAGCTGTGCGTCGAAAAGTTCGGCGCACGGAGCGTCCAAGAGGAAGAGAGAAGTCTTTTTGGTCCTGAGACTTCAGGGAACAGGAGGCAAGCTCTATCCAAGCCCTTGGAGAGCACTTTTACAGCCAGACAAGAGTTCAGCAAGGCAGCAGGCCAACAGCAAGGCAGCAGTCCTTTGTAGAAAAGCAAACAGGTGAGTCCTTTGAGCAGCCAGGCAGTTCTTCTTGGCAGGATGTAGTTTCTGGTTCAGGTTTCTTCTCCAGCAAGTGTCTGATGAGGTAGGGCAGATGCCCTGTTTTATACTAAGTTGTGCCTTTGAAGTGGGGGTGACTTCAAAGAGTCTCTAAGAAATGCACCAAGCCCCCTTTCAGTTCAATCCTGTCTGCCAGAGTCCCAGTAGGGGGTGTGGCAGTCCTTTGTGTGAGGGCAGGCCCTCCACCCTCCCAGCCCAGGAAGACCCATTCAAAATGCAGATGTATGCAAGTGAGGCTGAGTACCCTGTGTTTGGGGTGTGTCTGAGTGAATGCACAAGGAGCTGTCAACTAAACCTAGCCAGACGTGGATTGAAGGGCACAACAAGATTTTAGTGCAAAGAAATGCTCACTTTCTAAAAGTGGCATTTCAAGAATAGTAATATTAAATCCGACTTCACCAGTCAGCAGGATTTTGTATTACCATTCTGGCCATACTAAATATGACCCTCCTGCTCCTTTCAGATCAGCAGCTGCCACTTCAACAGTGTATGAGGGCAGCCCCAATGTTAGCCTATGAAAGGAGCAGGCCTCACAGTAGTGTAAAAACGAATTTAGGAGTTTTACACTACCAGGACATATAACTACACAGGTACATGTCCTGCCTTTTACCTACACAGCACCCTGCTCTAGGGGTTACCTAGGACACACATTAGGGATGATTTATATGTAGTAAAAGGGGAGTTCTAGGCTTGGCAAGTACTTTTAAATGCCAAGTCGAAGTGGCAGTGAAACTGCACACACAGGCCTTGCAATGGCAGGCCTGAGACAGGGTTAAGGGGCTACTGAGGTGGGTGGCACAACCAGTGCTGCAGGCCCACTAGTAGCATTTAATCTACCTGCCCTAGGCACATGTAGTAAATTAAATAGTCAATCATGGATAAACCAATCAGTAGTACAATTTACCCAGAGAGCATATGCACTTTAGCACTGGTTAGCAGTGGTAAAGTGCCCAGAGGTCAAAAGCCAACAACAACAGGTCAGAAAAAATAGGAGGAAGGAGGCAAAAAGTTTGAGGATGTCCCTGTCAAAAAGCCAGGTCCAACAAACAGGAAGACCACAAAGAAAGGGGGGGGGGGTGGAGAAACAAAGACATGTTGAGTGCATGCATTGGCGACACAGTTGGCGGAGAGGACAGACACAGAAGCCCCCTGCATTACGCCGCGCAATTGGGGTACACTACTCAATCCGTGGGACATGGCCTACAAGCCTATGGACGACTACTCCACACATAGGTGACACAGGGCCATTATTAGCTGTACTAGGCAACCTACAGAGGTGGGGGGCGGGGGTACAGGGCCATGCCTAACGGAGGGGCCTAGCCTACAGAAAACGCCCTGGCCTAGGGATACCCACAGCCCTCCTCCCCCACCCAGACACCTCCAATGTGCGCAAAATCAGCTGAATGTGCTTGTACTCACCCCCTTGTGTCTGCTGTGATGTCCTCACGCGCCCATCCAAATCGGGGTAGGCCACCGCCAGGATCCGGGACATCAGGGGGGTCAAAGTACGACTGGCACCCCTCCTACGTTGGGAGGCCATCCCCAGCAGAGCCTCCGCGGTCTTCCTGCTCCCGCGGCGGATGTCCTCCCACCTCTTCCGGCAGTGAGTGCCCCGTCTGTTGTGGACCCCCAGGGTCCGGACGTCCTTGGCGATGGCACGCCAAATGTCGATTTTCTGATGGGCGCTGACCTATGTGACATGTGCAGGGGGAGAAAAAAAAATAACATCACCTTCTGCATGCTCGATGTGAGTGGCCCCCCATCCCCACCCTTGCCATGTGGCACATGCTCTCATCTTTCGTTTGATGCATGCATCATTCGCTCCCCTCCCCACCATCTTTCATTCACCCCACTCAACCCAGGCATTGGCCCCAAAGCATGGTCCCAGTGTACTTACCTGTTGGTCTGGAGGATCGTAGAGTAGCACATACTGGGGGAGGACCCCATCCACAAGTTTCTCCAATTCTTCAGAAGTGAAGGCAGGGGCCCTTTCCCCAGTCGCAGCAGCCATTGTCTCTTCCAGACCGAGGTCACAGCAGCACTTGCAGTATAGGTCCTCTCCTGTGGAAGATCAGGTATCGAGTGATTAAGCAGATAGAAAATGGCGGTCACGCCCGCGGCGCTGCGTACCACGGCGGTGCGTACGGCGACCGCCGGCGCACATCCTCATTGGCTCCTGAAACCCATAGGGTTCAATGTTAACCAATGCGGCTATGCGCCGCAGTCTTCAACCGCCTACCGCCACGGTGTGCCACGCCAGCGCATTGACCTCACATCCCACTGTCGCACTTCACAGGTCAGGCAGCCGCCATTTCAAGGGCCCCCATATCTAAATTTCTACTGCGTCACACATACCTAGGCCTTGCATCAACACTCATACAAGCCATTCAATGCATTGAGAATCATGTACTGTGCAAGCTGTGGGAACGTACCTGTGGGTTGATTGACTCTGTGCTCCATGTTGTCCTTCCTAGGCACCGTCCGCTGGGACTTGCGAGGAGATGGAGGAATCTTCCCGTGTACAGACTGCTGGTGGACCTGTCGACAATGGAAGAAAGACATGTCATACTGTCATACAGGCTTGACAGAGCCACTATACAGGAACTGTGTGCCCAGCTGGAGCCAGACCTGATGTCACCCATCTGCCAACCCACACGGACCCCCCTCTACTGCAGCTGCTGTCAGTACTCCATTTTTTGGCAAGTGGGTCATTTCAAACAACAGTGGCCTTTTCATCAGGGATGTCTCAGCCCATGTTTTCCAAGGTGTTGTCCAGAATGTTGTCTGCGCTGATGAAATACATGCGGAGCTACATTGCTTTCCCTGAGGTGGGCGATTTGGCTACAGTGAAGGGTGATTTCTATGCGCTTGGACATATTCCCAACATCATTGGTGCAATTGATGGGACACGTGTTGCTTTGGTCCCCCCCAGCACAAGTGGACAGGTGTACAGGAACAGAAAAAGTTATCATTCCATGAATGTCCAGGTGGTCTGTTTGGCTGACCAGTACATCTCCCATGTAAATGCCAAGTTCTCTGGGTCAGTGCATGACGCGTACATCATGCGAAATAGCAGCATCCCTTACCTGATGGAACTACTTCAGAGACACCGTGTGTGGCTAATTGGTGACTCTGGTTACCCTAACCTGTCATGGCTACTGACCCCAGTGAGGAATCCCAGGACCAGGGCAGAGGAACGGTACAATGAGGCCCATGGGCATACTAGGAGGGTGATCGAGCGGACCTTCGGCCTCCTGAAGGCCAGGTTTAGGCGCCTCCATATGACAGGTGGATCCCTAATGTACTCACCAAAGAAGGTGTGCCATATCATCGTGGCCTGCTGTATGCTTCACAACCTGGCTTTGCGACGCCAGGTGCCTTTCCTGCAGGAGGATGGTCCAGATGGTGGTGTTGTGGCAGCTGTGGAGCCTGCGGAGAGTGAAGAGGAGGAAGACGAAGAGGACGACACAGACAACAGGGACAGAGTAATACAGCAGTATTTTCAATAACATACAGGTAAGAATCAACACCGGAATTTACATTTACTTAAAGTCTCCTGCCTCTCTACTTTCCCTTCCAATTTCAGAGATGTGGGCCCCACTCCGTGACCTCTGCTTTGTTTCCCCATGGACTACAGCTGTGTGACAGTGGTATGTTGTCATCACAATGTAACTGGACATTTTGGCACGGTTCTGTGTAATACATTTGTTCAAAAATACAGGAGGACTCCAGATTATTTTTGTGCAATAAGTGTGTTTATTTAAGTGCTCAAATTTGGGTGATGGTTGAAATTCAGTGATGGGTGATGGTGGAGGAATGTCCATGGCAGAGTCCAGATTTTCAGTCTCACAGGTGCATTGTCCATATGCCAGTGGAAGGTGGAGCAGGGGCAGTTTAAGGTTGGACAGGGTGACAATGTGGGACAGTGGGATGACAATCAGGGGGTATCCTTTCCTGGCGGGGGTCTTGGCATCCTACTCTGTCTTCTTCCTAGATCTCAGGCACCGCTTGCGGGGTGGTTCTCCTTCTGCAGGGGGTGGGGTTCTGGTGGCCTGTTCTTGTGTCGGGGCCTCCTGTCCACTAGCGCCGGCGGAGGTGGTAGCCTGTTCTTGGTCCATGCTAGTGACAGGGGCCCTTTGTGGTGCCACATGGTCCCGCAATGTGGTGACTATCTGGTTGAGAGCCACAACGATGGTGCCCATTGCGGAACTGATATTTCTGAGTTCTTCCCTGAACCCCATATACTGTTCCTCCTGCAGTACCTGGATCTCCTGGAACATGGCCAGGACCGTCGCCATCGTCTCCTGGGAGTGGTGGTATGCTCCCATGATGGATGATAGGGCCTCGTGGAGAGTGGGTTCCCTTGGCCTGTCCTCCCCCTGTCGCAAAGTAGCCCTCCCAGTTGCCCTGTTTCCCTGGGCCTCTGTCCCCTGGACCGTGTGCCCACTACCACTGCCCCCAGGTCCCTGTTGTTGTTGGGGTGGTGGGTTAACCTGGGTGCCCTGTAGTGGTGGACACACCGCTGATTGACGTGTCCTGGAGACAGAGGCATGGGTCCGCTGGGTGGGTGCTGTGCTGGTGTTCCCAGAGGGGGGTAGGTCTGCTGTGGCCTGTGGCTGTCTGAGGGGAACCGACTGTCCCGAGGTCCCCTGTGGGCCGGGCTGGTCATCTGGGTCCAGGGAGACAGAGCTGCTGTCATCACTGTGGGCATCTTCTGGGGGTGGAATGGACATTTCTGGACCCTCCTGGGCGGTGTCGCGGCGTTCTGGTCCTGCAGGGGTATAAGAGTATGGTTATTGCTTCTGTGTGTGCCATAGCGTGCAATGGGTGGGTGCCCGTGTACCCCAGTGCAGCCATTCCCTTGTGGGGGCTGTTGTGACAGTGGTTTGGGGGGGATGGGTATGTGCAGTGGGCATGCTTAGGTGAGGGGTGTCCATGGTTTGTGGTCGCATGCAGGGCTTGGTGTTGGGATGGGTGGGTTGTGATGGTGAGACATTAGCTAGGAGGATGTGTGATGGGGTGGGGGGGAGGATGGGGGTATGATTTGGCATGCCGGTGGGTGGAGGGTGATGAAGTAGTTGAGATTCGACTTACCAGAGTCCATTCCTCCGCCTACTCCAGCGAGGCCCTCAGGATGCAAGATCGCCAAGACCTGTTATTCCCATGTTGTGAATTCTGGGGGTTGAGGTGGGGGTCCGCCGCCAGTCTTCTGCACTGCGATGTTGTGTCTGGATACCATGGAACGCACCTTCCCCCATAGGTCGTTCCACCGCTTCCTGATGTCGTCCCGATTTCGTGGATGCTGTCCCACAGCGTTGACCCTGTCCACTATTCTTTGCCATAGCTCCATCTTCCTGGCAATGGTGGTGTGCTGCACCTGTGCCCCGAAGATCTGGGGCTCTACCCGAACTATTTCCTCCACCATGACCCTGAGTTCAGCGTCTGTAAACCTGGGGTATCTTTGGGGTGCCATGGGGTGGTGTGGATGAGGTGTGGGGTGCCGTTTGTGGTGATGAGTGTGGTGAGTGTGGTGGTGTGTGGTGTTTTGTGCGTGGATGTTGTGTGAGTGATGATGGTGTGTGCCTGTGGATGCTAGTATTGTTGATAGTGGTGTCTCTCTCTGTGCTTCTTTCTCAATTTTTGTTGTAGGGGTTTGTGGGTGATGTGGGTGTGTGTTTTATACTGTGTTGGGTGTGTGGGAGTGGTGTTAGTATGTGTATCAGGTGTGTGTGTTTCAAAATGACCAATGTGGCAGTGTTTTGGAGCTGTGTGTGTATTTTGACCGCAGCGGTGTGTACCGCCAATGGAATACCGCGGGTGAAAGACCGCCGCGTGGATTCGTGGGTCGGAATGGAATGGGCGTATTTCTGTTGGCGTGACGGTGGAGGTTTGGTCATCGCCAGTTTCTTGCTGACATTTGGTGTGGCGGACTTTTGTGGATGTCGGGTTTTTGGCGGTTTGCCTGTTGCGGGTCAGAATGACCGTGGCGGTTTCCCGCGGCCGCGGCGGTGTTATGGCGGTCTTCTGACCGGCGGTAAGCGCCTTTTACCGCCGAGGTCAGAATGACCCCCTGTGTGTTTTAACCTTTTTTCTTACTATAGGTCTCCTTCCCAGCTGTTCCCCTCCTAATCCCCTCTTCCCCTCTTGAACTCTCTTAGCCTCTGTGGTTTATCTATCAGAGTCTTGGAGCTGTTCAGTGGTGGACGTGTTGGGAACGTGCGCAAGCCCTGAGGATCTGGTGACTCTGACATGCTCCATGGCCTCTTGGTGGTGTGCTTCCTTCTGGGCCAATCTGTTCTGGGTACGATGGTATGCTCCCAGGACCTTAGATATCATGTCCTGGACTGCAGCATCCATCCTGTGGCCACTGATGCCCTCCCACTGGGCCTAGCCCCCTGTGCCTGTGTCCCCTGCACAGGTCTGGCGGTACCACTTGTAATGGGGCCATCGTCTTCCTGCCTGTTGGTAGGGGGTGACTGTGGCCTCTGTCCATGTGTTCCACCAGTCTGTGACCTGGATACACAGGTGTGGGGAGGGTTGCCCTGGGCTGATGTTGTTGGCTGGGTGGTAGGTGTAGGAAAGTACCATCTTGCCTGGCATGTTACCCCCATATTTCACAGTATATATGTTGTTTTAGCCTATGTGTCACTGGGACCCTGCCAGGCAGGGCCCCAGCACTCATAAGTATGTGCCCTGTATGT
The DNA here is from genome assembly GCF_031143425.1 of Pleurodeles waltl. Lineage (NCBI taxonomy): Eukaryota > Metazoa > Chordata > Amphibia > Caudata > Salamandridae > Pleurodeles > Pleurodeles waltl. The sequence goes on from NC_090440.1 coordinate 139,281,802, forward strand.
GTTCCCTGTGTGATGCCTAAATGTCTCACTGAGGCTCTGCTAACCAGAACCTCAGTGGTTATGCTCTCTCTGCTTTACAAATTTGTCACTAACAGGCTAGTGACTAAATTTACCAATTCACATTGGCATACTGGTACACCCATATAATTACCTAGTATATGGTACTGAGTTACCCAGGGTATTGGGGTTCCAGGAGATCCCTATGGGCTGCAGCATTTCTTTTTCCACCCATAGGGAGCTCTGACAATTCTTACACATGCCTGCCAGTGCAGCCTGAGTGAAATAACGTCCACGTTATTTCACAGCCATTTACCACTGCACTTAAGTAACTTATAAGTCACCTATATGTCTAACCTTCACCTGGTGAAGGCTGGGTGAAAAGTTACTTAATGTGTGGGCACCCTGGCACTAGCCAAGGTGCCTCCACATCGTTCAGGGCAAATTCCCCAGACTTTGTGAGTGCGGGGACACCATTACATGCGTGCACTGTACATAGGTCACTACCTATGTACAGTGTCACAATGGTAACTCTGAACATGGCCATGTAACATGTCTAAGATCACTGAATTGTCACCCCAATGCCACTCTGGCATTGGGGGGACAATTCCATGATCCCCCCGGGTCTCTAGCACAGAACCTGGGTACTGCCAAACTGCCTTTCCGGGGTATCCACTGCAGCTGCTGCTGCTGCCAACCCCTCAGACAGGTTTCTGCCCTCCTGGGGTCCAGGCAGCCCTGGCCCAGGAAGGCAGAACAAAGGACTTCCTCTGAGAGAGGGTATAACACCCTCTCCCTTTGGAAATCGGTGTGAGGGCTGGGGAGGAGTAGCCTCCCCCAGCCTCTGGAAATGCTTTGATGGGCACAGATGGAGCCCATCTCTGCATAAGCCAGTCTACACCGGTTCAGGGATCCCCCAGCCCTGCTCTGGTGCGAAACTGGACAAAGGAAAGGGGAGTGCCCATTCCCCTGACCTGCACCTCCCAGGGGAGGTGCCCAGAGCTCCTCCAGTGTGTCCCAGACCTCTGCTACCTTGGAAACAGAGGTGTTTGTGGCACACTGGACTGCTCTGATTGGCCAGTGCTAGCAGGTGACGTCAGAGGCTCCTTCTGATAGGCTCTTACCTCTCTTGGTAGCCAATCTTCCTTCCTAGGTAGCCAAACCTCCTTTTCTGGCTATTTGGGGTCTCTGCTTTGGGGATCTCACCAGATAACGAATGCAAGAGCTCATCAGATCTCCTCTGCATCTCCCTCTTCACCTTCTGCCAAAGGATCGACCGCTGACTGCTCAGGACGCCTGCAAAACCGCAACAAAGTAGCAAGACGACTACTAGCAACCTTGTATCGCTTCATCCTGCCGGCTTTCTCGACTGTTTCCAGGTGGTGCATGCTCTGGGGGTAGCCTACCTCCTCTCTGCACCAGGAGTTCTGAAGAAATCTCCCGTGGGTCGACAGAATCTTCCCCCAGCAACCGCAGGCACCAAAAGACTGCATCACTGGTCCTCTGGGTCCCCTCTCAGCACAACGAGCTTGGTCCCTGGAACTCAGCAACTCTGTTCAAGTGACTCCCACATTCCAGTGACTCTTCAGTCCAAGTTTGGTGGAGGTAAGTCCTTGCCTCCCCACGCTAGACTGCATTTCTGGGTACTGCGTTATTTGCAGCTGCTCCGGCTCCTGTGCACTCTTCCAAGATTTCCTTAATGCACAGGCAAGCCTGGGTCCCGACACTCCTTCCTGCAGTGCACAACCTTCTGAGTTGTCATCCGGCATCGTGGGACTCCCTTTTGTGACTTCGGGTGGACTCCTGTTCACTTTTCTTCTAAGTGACTGTTCAGGTACTTCTGCGGGTGCTGCCTGCTTCTGTGAGGGCTCCCTACGTTGCTGGTTGCCCCCTCTGTCTCCTCCTCTGAGTGGCGGCATCCTGGTCCCGCCTGGGCCACAGCAGCACCCAAAAATCTCTACTGCAACCCTTGCAGCTAGAAAGGCTTGTTTGTGGTCTTTCTGGGTGGGAACACCTTTGCAAGCTTCAACATGACGTGGGACATCCATCCTCCAAAGGAGAAGTTCCTAGTCCTCTTCTTTCTTGCAGAACTCCAAGCTTCTTCCAACAGGTGGCAGCTTCCTTGCACCCTCAGCTGGCATTTTCTGGGCTCCTTCCCACTCTCGACACTGTCGCGACTATTGGACTTGGTCCCCTTATCTTACAGGTACTCAGGTCCAGAAATCCACTGTTGTTGCATTGCTGGTGTTTAATCTTCCTGCAGAATCCCCCTTTCACGACTTCTGTGTTCTCTGGGGGTAGTAGGTGCACTTTACACCTACCTTTCAGGGTCTTGGGGTGGGCTATTTTTCTAACCCTCACTGTTTTCTTACAGTCCCAGCGACCCTCTACAAGCTCACATAGGTTTGGGGTCCATTCGTGGTTCGCATTCCACTTTTGGAGTATATGGTTTGTGTTGCCCCTATACCTATGTGCTCCTATTGCAATCCATTGTAACTTTACACTGCTTGCATTACTTTTCTTGCTATTACCTGCATAATTTTGGTTTGTGTACATATATCTTGTGTATACATCTTATCCTCATACTGAGGGTACTCACTGAGATACTTTTGGCATATTGTCATAAAAATAAAGTTCCTTTATTTTTAGTACTTCTGTGTATTGTGTTTTCTTATGATATTGTGCATATGACACCAGTGGTATAGTAGGAGCTTTACATGTCTCCTAGTTCAGCCTAAGCTGCTTTGCCATAGCTACCTTCTATGAGCCTAAGCTGCTAGAAACACCTCTTCTACACTAATAAGGGATAACTGTACCTGGCACAAGGTGTAAGTTCCTCTGGTACCCACTACAAGCCAGGCCAGCCTCCTACAGTAGGGGTGTCAGTGGTGTCTTGGGTGGGACTGCTGGATGGTGACAGTCCAGGACTGTGTGAGGGGGCAGGGTGTTTGTCACTGTCCAGGGTTCCCTCTCCAGTGTCCTGGGTGGTGCCTCTGTCTCCATGTGGGGCACTGACACTCCTTGTCCTGTCCGTCAGGGTGGCATGGGTGGTGGCGCCTGTTGGGGGGAATGGACATGTCTGTTACAATTGCATGATCGGATGGGGTGCACAGGATCATGCTGTTTTGTGCAAGTTTTACACTTTGGGGCAATGAAGGATGCCTTTGTGAGGTTTGCATTGCATTTTGCTTAGGATGTGGAGGTGCATTTTGGGTGGTTTAGTGCCTTTGTGATTCCTTGCAGGGGGGGGGATGTGGGCCTGTTAGTGGGTTTGTGGGCATGCAGGGTGACTGGATGTTGTGAATGTGGGCTGGGTGGGGTAGTAGTCTTGGTGGATGTTGGAGGGGTGGGGTGGTGCATGCATTACAGGTGTGAGGGATATGGGGTAATTGTAGACGACTTACCCGAGTCCATTCCTCCAGTGAGTCCAGCGAGGCCCTCAGGGTGCAGGATGGCCAGTACCTTTTCCTCCCAGTCAGTGTAGTAGGGTGGTGTTGGTGGAGGTCCTCCCCCAGTCTTCTGGACTGCAATGTTGTGCCGGGATGCATGGACCTCACCTTCCCACGCAGGTTGTTCCATCTCTTGCAGATGTCGTTCTTCGTGCGTGGATGGTGTCCCACTGCATTGACCTTGTTCACTATTGTCTGCCATAGCTTCATCTTCCTGGCGATGGGTGTGTGCTGGACCTGTGCCCTGAATATTTGTGGCTCGACCTTCAGTATCTCGTCCACCATGGTTCTTAGCTCCCATTCTGTGAAGCGTGGGAGTTTGGGGGGTGCCATGGTGTGTGTTGTGAGTAGTGTGTTCTGTGGATCTAGATGATGGTGCTCTTGTGTGGTTGGGTGTATGGATTGTGCATTGTGGTGTCATTGCAAAGGATTGTGGGGTGTGTCTGTGAGCTTTTTATAGTGTTGTGGATGTGTGTCAGTTGTGTGGGTTTCAGACTTGCCAATGTGTGCAGTTCTTACTGTTGGGTCCCATTGCTGGCCGTGGCGGTCTGTAACGCCAATGGTCATTCGGCTTCCACTGACCGCTGTGGTGATTTATGCATCATTATTTGGAGGGCGTGGAGTTTGTGTGCTCGGTGGTGGCGGGGTAGGAGGTCCTGCTTTTCCGCTGACAAGGTCCTGACGTGACTGGTGGCTGGAATCTCTTTGGTGGATTCTGATTTTTGCATCTTTATATGGTGGGTTTCTGTTCACCACCAAAGGTGGTCTTCTGTTCACCGTCACCACGGCGGACGGCGGTGTTTACCACCATGTTCATAATGAGGGCCTATATGCTTTGTTCTGTAACTTCAGTGAGAATATTGATTTGCTAATAAAGAAACTGATGAACTAATAATTTAATGAAATCATGAAATACAACTCAAACTCTCATTACTGATGCCAAATAGCCCTAGTCATAGTTCTTCAGCTAGACAGAGCTTGGTTCCAGTGGCATGGTGAGCCCAAGATCCACATCTGGACATACCTGGTGCACTTAGGGCAAAAGATGCAAAAATACCAACGTGACTGATGGAATGCTTGAAATAATCTCAGCCACTGGCGATCACTTGGGGCCGCATCCCAATACATAATTTGTTTTGCCCACCATGCCACATCATTAGACCCTGCTCCTCATGGGAGCACTCCAGCTCAAAATGCCAGGCTGCTGCACCTCAATTCATCCACTTCCCAGACCTCTGTCTCTCCAAATTTTTGTTGGAAGTTTACCAGTACTCTTGGCTTATTACCAGCACTAGCTTACTGAGAGCATGGAACGTTGGTGTGCTGTTTGTGGCTGGATGTGGTTCCACCACATACTTTTTCAAGAGCAGTCACCACGTGCACAATCTATTGTTAGCTGGAATGGGCACTTTAAACAAAATAATCACTTTTTTCTCCCATATGATCAGTCATTAGTTTTAATTTATTTCATACTTTCCTTCTATCAACTGATTACAAATGATTATGACTCCTCTTGTTGATGAAACATACAAAATTGATTCATTGGTAGTGTTGAGTCACACTCCATTCTTGTGTCTATATGTCCATGAGTCATAAACCCCAATGCATTTCTGACATATATGGTCCTTCACCTTGGGGGCATACATCCATGCCCTAGAAAGAAAAGGAATTGAATCTTACTTTACCCACATACAATAGTCAACATATATTATAAACTGATCAGAACAACAGAAATGTTAATATTGCCTAAATGTAAGACTAGCATAAAAAATCATCCTTGTGTCTTCTCACATATGATCCACAAACTTTGCCTTGTTTCCAGATAACTTCTAATTTATCATAATTCTACAAATGACATCAATCTGCCATTATCAAAGATCTAATCTCTTTGCAAAGGCGCATCACTCAAAAACGTGTAAATAAACATCCATTCTTGTAATTGCTTCCCTACACCAGTGGTGTCGCGATACTTGAGGGGGACCCCCTGAAAAGTTCCCGGAGGGCTCCCTGGGCTCCTGGACACCCACTGACTCTCGCTGATGCCTGTGTACAATGTATTGTGCAGAGGAGCACCCCGAAGTCGGTGGGCACCTCGCACCACATGGGTTGGAATATCTGGTGTGATGAGATAAAACCTAATTTTGTTACTAGATCATTAACAATTATTTCTCCAGCAGTAAGCCATGTATGGGGCTGCACCCTTCTGTGGTTTTCTTTCAGAATTCTAGATTCTTAACTGCTTGAAAATGAGGTGTTATATCGCATTCTACACACACCTTGCTTGGACTTGGGTGATGTGCATCAAAAAAAGGCATGACATATATTAACTAACATGCAAGGTTCTACATTTAAATGTCGTTGTCATCTTGGAAACATGTGTTGGAGTCAACATTTTAAAAATGCTTAATGCATAAAAGTCAGCACTAGGTGACTTTTATATTAACATTTAGAAGCCTAAACGTAGACAGTTGCACCAACATGTATTTTAAAAGTGTCCACGTTTATCTTTGTGGTGGACATTGTGCGAAGATGGTGGACGTTGTGCCTATCAGAATTAACAATGTGCTAACCTGATTTAAACAATGTTGAAATATATTTTAATCATTAGACTGAATTATTAATAGTAGAAATTAGTATGATTTATAATGATTTATGATTTATTAGTTTAAGTTACGTGTGTAAAAAAATAAATGCATGTTCCTGTTATACTTAATGTGATGTTTTAATAAAGTCTGAAATTATTCATGAACTTCTTTTATTTATACTGATGAGGTATTATTAATGATGAATTCATAAGTTTGCATATTATGAGTGTTTTATTAATGACCATATTTAATGCAATGTATTTTTTGTGTTAGCATAATTAGGCATCAAGTCTTTACATTTGCAGAAGCAGTAAAATGCCAAGTCATTTCCTTCTCTCTAACATGATTTTTTTCATTAGGTTGTTTCAAACGATTAGTAAAGAGTTCTGTTGTATTATGTGTGAGTTTCATTCACAACGGCCATGGATGTTGCAACATTAGAATACGAGGACTGGAAAGTAAAGCAAAGGAAAGCAGCACTATTGTTTGACTGCTAGCTTCATGAGAACTGTTGGAACTATTGTGAGCCATGGGAAAATGTTGGAATGTATCAAGTAATGTACAGAGTTGCTAGTCATTGCCGGTGTCACACGGAAGGAGAGATGACTTCAGCTAGACCTGGGAATAGTCATCATTGTTGCAATCCAACTTATGTTTTCATTTTCATTGAATATTGTCCTTTTTGCATAATATGGACTCAACAAATGGACCAATTAAGCTGTTCAGATTAATTTTAAGTAGGGAATGGACTTGTAAGTTGAGAGGAGAACCCCTTTGAATCTTGAACTGTTAACTTGTCTCTTGGACCCTTTCCTGCTTTCCGTGTACAGCCCGTTTTCTGCACTTTCCTCTGATGCTGCTTTTAACAGAGTTTACAGATGCTTTACTGTTTTGCTGACAAAACCAAATTGAATGTTGAACTCAGAAAAGGTATATTGTAAAGGAAATGTTATTTACCCCTGTCCTGCTTCGTTAAATAGAGTTTGCATTTTAATTTTCTAGTTAGACTAACTTAGTCCCAGATAGATGACTTTTCCAAATTACTTTTCTCCTTATTTTCTTTTTGCTTTTGCCCGCATGTGTTAGCCCATTTCCACACATACTTGTCCTAATGGCCTGTGGTTTTCCTTCATTTGTATAACTTAGTTTTGCACACAATCTATGTTACTTTGGCTCCGTTTGTATAAAATAAAGCTTTGAAGCTTTTCATTGATTAGAGTTTTCTTCCGTGGCCACATAGGTCATGGTGTTAATACTGTTGTTTGGGTTAGAATTGATTATTGATGGTTACCACACTTTTCACTGAGTGAAAAGATCCATCGACCTGAGGGAGAAGAAGGATTTTTTTAACCTTGCAAAGGTTGAGGGGAAAACGCGTTAGCATGTGTTATTCACCTGTCGCGTAGGCTCTCATTATCCTAATGAGACTACTGGATTTTTGGGCGCCAAGATCGTTCGCAGTGTGGGGGACTAAGTCTGACCCACGGTGAAGGACCCTTGTCACCCCAAACCCGGTTGTTGCTCCGGCTAACTAGCAGTGCCTCATCTCTCCCGAAGGGAAGAGACGATTGGGCAGCCAAGCGCATGACATCTTAGTACTTCCCAGGGAAGTCGTGGTTACTCAGTTCACAACCGGTTCTCTCATACACAGTGAGGTCTCATATATAAATGACAGAGGCAGTTTGAGTTTTAAAGATTGGTTTAATAAAACGACTGCATTTTAGATAACAAAGCGTGAGCTGCTATGACCAGAACTATACAACACAGTAGGATTGAAATAGTAACAAGGAGAGTGAAACACAAGAATAAGGCTATCATAGTGCAACTAAATTATGTTCCCTCTAAGTTATATTTTGAGCACAGCCTATGAAGCACTAAGCCTGCCTTTCATGTTCCCCCGGGAGGACATCAACCCTCATACCTGAGCAAAGGCCTGTAACCTGCATCAGCATCTGCAACAGGGCAGTCAGCATCTAGTTGTGGGTTCCTGGTCGGAATCTCCCTCTTACGTGTACCAGGACTAGAAAGTGTTTTTATAACTAACACGCCGATGTTCTAAGAAACGTCCCTATGTAAGAATATGTACTTTCTATGAACCCTAGAGACTAAACTTCTACCACGTCTATTGGCAATGTACCAGACTGTATCCTTGACTGAAGCACAGAGCGAGCAAGAATGTATTGTTTGAGAACACAGTGCTAAAGTAAGCTAAACAGTGTGATAGAATGAAATAAAACAAGACCGTGAAACTGGTTATTGTAAAATAACATTGCAAGGTTAAATAAAATGCATCTAGGGCAAAGTGCACAGAGGCCTGATACATTAAGCAAACGCGCATAAAGCTATATTAAAAATGGCTACACTACACCCGCCCCTTGTCGGTAGAAAGTGGTTTAAGTCTAAACTAAAAATGCCCTGGGCTAAAATATCATTAAAACCCTAACAAATTTCAACAAGTCAAGAGGACATCAAAGCATCTCAATCCTAAATTTAAAAAATGAGCATGTGGCAAAATGCCGAATTCAAATCATAATGTCAATTTAATATAAATATAAGGGTTCCCTCTCCAGTGTCCTGGGTGGTGCCTCTGTCTCCATGTGGGGCACTGACACTCCTTGTCTTGTCCGTCAGGGTGGCATGGGTGGTGGCGCCTGTTGGGGGGAATGGACATGTCTGTTACAATTGCATGATTGAATGGGGTGCACAGGATCGTGCTGTTTTGTGCAAGTTTTACACTTTGGGGCAATGAAGGGTGCCTTTGTGAGGTTTGCATTGCATTTTGCTTAGGATGTGGAAGTGCATTGTGGGTGGTTTAGTGCCTTTGTGATTCCTTGCAGGGGGAGGGATGTTGCCTGTTAGTGGGTTTGTGGGCATGCAGGGTGACTGGATGTTGTGAATGTGGGCTGGGTGGGGTAGTAGTCTTGGTGGATGTTGGAGGGGTGGGGTGGTGCATGCATTACAGGTGTGATGGATATGGGGTAATTGTAGACGACTTACCCGAGTCCATTCCTCCAGTGAGTCCAGCGAGGCCCTCAGGGTGCAGGATGGCCAGTACCTTTTCCTCCCAGTCAGTGTAGTAGGGTGGTGTTGGTGGAGTTCCTCCCCCAGTCTTCTGGACTGCAATGTTGTGCCGGGATGCATGGACCTCACCTTCCCACGCAGGTTGTTCCATCTCTTGCAGATGTCGTTCTTCGTGCGTGGATGGTGTCCCACTGCATTGACCTTGTTCACTATTGTCTGCCATAGCTTCATCTTCCTGGCGATGGGTGTGTGCTGGACCTGTGCCCTGAATATTTGTGGCTCGACCTTCAGTATCTCGTCCAACATGGTTCTTAGCTCCCTTTCTGTGAAGCGTGGGAGTTTGGGGGGTGCCATGGTGTGTGTTGTGAGTAGTGTCTTTTGTGGATCTAGATGATGGTGCTCTTGTGTGGTTGGGTGTATGGATTGTGTATTGTGGCGTTCAGTGTCTGCTTCTGGAGTTCTCTGTATCAGTTGTCCGAATGTCATTGCAAAGGATTGTGGGGTGTGTCTGTGAGCTTTTTATAGTGTTGGGGATGTGTGTCAGGTGTGTGGGTTTCAGACTTGCCAATGTGTGCAGTTCTTACTGTTGGGTCCCATTGCTGGCCGTGGCGGTCTGTAACGCTAATGGTCATTCGGCTTCCACTGACCGTTGTGGTGATTTATGCATCATTCAAACCAATTCATAAATCCAATAAATCCAATTCAAACAGTGGTCATGGAAAGCAGGAGAGTCTCCACTTCGGCAGATGACAAAATCAGAAAATCCACGCCAAAGACTACCAAGGAGCAGGTGTGCTCCAAAGCCCCAGTGTCAACCAAGGTGGCATCCCGTGTAGAGCCTGTAAACGAGTCAATATCAACTTCCTCCAGGAAGGGTATCTCGTAAGTAGCCTCTCGAAGCAAATGCAGCCTCAGCACGCATGTCTGGTAATGAGCCCTCATCGGGAACATCAACAGATCAGCATCAACCACTGGGGGGTGTTGCTGAGAGAGACAGACTTCTAGTGCATGTTCAAAAGAGCACCAACGGCACCGAAACACGGGCTGCACACAATCCAAAACCGGTCGGAATGACAGAGACCAGTCACACTCCAAGTATTTCAGCAGTGTTGCTCCAAAGTGCTGCATCCTGTGTTCACGACACAGCTGCGCTGATGGGAGTGGCCTCATTTGTCCTTGTTGCGGCGGGACAGCGATTGCGAAAAACCAACATCAATAGTAAAATGCCAGCTAATAAAGCCAAAGTTTTCGGAAATCCCCCAAAAATGCTTCTGAGAATTGAATGAATAGCCGAAGGTATTAAACCAAATATGGAAGAGAAGGTGTGAATAAAACCAACAGCAACGGCTTTGAAAAAATCTGCCAATCCCTCTGTGCTGGATGTATTAAATATACGTCCCACAAGTTCACCAAAGTGGCTCGGAAAGTTGGTATTTAACAGGGACTGTATTTCCGCCGATGACCTTGCCACCTGAAGCGCATAGGTCTCGCTTGCAGAAGTAAGGGCCACATGCTTCTGAACAATAAAGCCTTTAGTCTACTTAACTTGTCGAAATTCACCTTGGAAGTAGCAATGTGAGGCCAAATATCCGCTACCTCCCTAAATTTAGTAGGGGGAAACAACACACTCCTGCAGCAAGTAACGACCTTAGTGACCGAAACAACGTAAACTATTCCGGGCCGCATGCTGCAACAGTCAACACTATTGAGGAAGATGTAGCTGCCGTTTGAAAGCACCTGGAATGTGCGTTTAATCAAGGGGACTGGAACTCCCTTCAGATAGCAAGCCAAGTTCACAACCGAGGCATTACACGCCCCATGCAAGGACAGCTGCTTACAAATCATTGAATGGCTGACTGAAGTCTCGCATTCACTACCGCTAAGAAAGACTCCTTTCATGCTGTTGACGCATTTATACAAGAAGGGAAGCTCCCACGCCTCATTTATGTAAATATCTCCCAACTTTTCATATCTTCCTACCGGAACATGTTTCAAACAAGAAGTGAATTGTAACATAGAAATAGGCAGATTAATAACCCCGTATATTAACCACTCTGCAGAGGGGATCTCGGCCACGGTAAAAGGCAATCTTTCTAACTTTTCAAAATTGAGCATGACATAAGCCGCCTCCGTCTTAGCCATTAGTTGTTGTTATCGCATTAAATTGAAGGAAAAAATATTTCCCTGGCACTAATATGCTGCCACGGAACGCGACCAGCCTTCAACGTCTGAAGCGTCCAACCCAACTGCATAATGGACCTGGTCTGACTTTGTCCATGATATAAAGAAGACATATCAGATCATATAGGGGGTGATTCTAACTTCGGCGGGCGGCGGAGGCCACCCGCCGAAGTTCCGCCACCAAAATACCGCTCCGCGGTCGAAAGACCGCTGAGGGTATTTTGGGATTTGCCCTGGGCTGGCGGGCGGCCGCCAAAAGGCCGCCCGCCAGCCCAGGGCAAATCAACCTTCCCACGAGGACGCCAGCTCAGAATTGAGCCGGCGTAGTGGGAAGGTGCGACGGGTGCTGTTGCACCCGTCGCGTATTTCAGTGTCTACATAGCAGACACTGAAATACTTTGTGGAGCCCTCTTACGGGGCCCCTGCAGTGCCCATGCCATTGGCATGGGCACTGCAGGGACCCCCAGGGGCCCTGCGGCACCCCCTACCGCCATCCTGCTCCTGGCTGGAGACCCGCCAGGAACAGGATGGCGGGAGGGAGTGTCAGAATCCCCATGGCGGCGGAGCGCGCTCCGCCGCCATGGAGGATTCTGCAGGGCAGCGGGAAACCGGCGGGAGACCGCCGGTTTCCCGCATCTGACCGCGGCAGAACCGCCGCGGTCACAATGCCCTGCGGGGCACTGCCGGTCTGTCGGCGGTGCTCCCGCCGACCCTGGCCCCAGCGTTCTATGACCACCGGGGTCAGAATGACCCCCATAATGTCTATAGCAGAAGAAACAATGTTGTTAATTGTATATATCCGGTCGGAAAAGGTGTGAATTCCATTATCCACAACAGCTAATGCCTTTTTCAAATGTTCCTGATCTATCTGCCTTAACCGGGCTGCAGCCTCTTGTTGGGAAAGTTTCCATATTTCATTGTATACCTCATACAAAAATCGTTTCCTATGTGTCGTCTTCGGGCTTGACAAAAAATCTTGTAAATCAGTGTCATTAGACAGGAGAGTGAGATGTGTCTTAACTGCATCTAGTGAGGATGACTTTAACCATTGCTGGCACACTTTCCCACACTATATGCAGTCATTATTTCAGTGGGACCTTATATATCAAACATTACTTTATCCCACACAATCCCATTCTTAATCGGAACTGCAGAAATGTTCACAAAGGACAAGTCTCTTCGAACCCTATGTGATGAAAAATGTGGTTTCAACACCTCCTCCACCTGTTCAACCACTGATCTCTCAGGAAGAAAATGGCCATGTATCAACAGAAAAAAGGTAATGACAAACCCAACCCAAAGATTTTTTTTTACCATAGTCAATAAAAGCCACAGATAGTTCCATGGAAAAACAAAATACGTATATTTAAGCAAACATATCAGCTTACGTGGACATGATAGTTCAGGAGTCAAAGAGGCAAACGAGTCCGATAGACCATCGTTGTTTTCGGCAAAGTAAGCAGAAGCAGTTTGTGCAAAAGGCGTCACCGTATTCAATGGAGGAGTTGGTGTTTCTTGCGGTGGTACACTGTAGATAGCACCATCCATCACGTCAGTAGTCATGGTGACTTGATCAAATGTTTCTAAGTTGGTCGTTGTCAGTGGAACTAATGCTGGATCATCAACCACCCTCCCCAAGCTCGGAGAGGCAACAGTGTTGGTATAGATAACTTGAAGCGGAACGTCTTCCCCAGTAGTGAGAGGGATTCGGGAACTTCTGGACGTTCCTCTCGGTCTTCTGAGTAGAATCGGCCACATGTCAATAGAAACAAAGCGATTTCCTTTGGCACCTGGCAACGGAGGTAGAATAACAGTTCTCCTTCCGTGTATCCCCAACACAGGGACTGGTGCACAATAAGAAGGGCCAAATTCTTTTCAACCCTGGGAATCCAGCCAGTAGGTGTTACTGGCGTATCCTTAATTCCTGTGGAGGCAGCACTTTTAGAAGAGTTATCTTCACGGAACTGCTGTAATTCCTGTAAAACAGTGACATGATCATTTATGTCAAAAGGTGTTTCCGCCGCCTCCACACCAGGACCATCAAGATCCGGAACAAACATTTGTGTTCCGAACAGGCACTCATATGAAGTACGACCCCCCAGGGACCTTCTAGGCAGATTATTTAGTGCTCTCTGAACTCCATACAGGTTGGTTAGCCAACTACGACCCGTACCTAAGACTCTGGCTGTTAAGGATTGCTTTAGATCGCAGTTTAATCGCTCCACAACAGAATTTCCCTCGGGATGAAATGGAGACGAGTACTGGAGCTGGACCCACAATGAAGCCATGGTGTACCTGAATGCTCTTGAGGCAAAAGCAGGGCCCTGGTCCGAATGAAACGCCCCAACTGCATATGTCTAGACAAAGACTCGCAAATCTTTAACAGTCCGAGCGTCAGCCGAGCTTTGTGGCCGCACCCACACAAATCTGGAGCAAGAATCAACAGCGACTAGGATATATTTATATGCACTATCCGGTGTTAGTGGACCACAATTGTAATGGTCTATTAGATATTAAGAGGGGTGTCTGCGGCGGGTGCTTAGCTTTTGAAACTTTAATTTGTTGGCAGATGTCACAACAAAGGACATACTGCTTGGACTCTTTATAGAGACCAGGCCACCAATAGCGGGCCTGTAATAGCGAAATTGTAGCTGCCACGCCAGCATGTGCAGATGCCACTCCCTCATGTGCTGCTTTAATCAATTGTGGTCTTACATCTTTATTGGGGATGTCACGTACGCCTGCGCCTGGAATCTTAACTTCAGCATTCAGCATACCTCCCATAAAGTATTGGTATTTAGTAGGAAATCCCTTAGGATAAGGCGTGCCATCAACCGTAGCTTTTATGGCAGCCATAATGTCTGTGTCTGGTTTGGAACACGAACGAGTCATTGCAGCTACAGTGGCAACTGCCACTGCCGACTTTGCGGCTTCATCAGCCAAAGTATTCCCAGCAACATGTATTCCAACGCGCTGGTGTCCAAGGGCATGCACAACATGGACTTTGAGTAGCATCTCTTTCAGATCTGCTACCTTCCCCCACAATGGTCTATGTTTTATGGTGTTGCCTTTCGAATCTCTGAACCCATTCAAGCGCCAGTAATGTAGGTATTCATTAAAAGACTGGCCGCAATAATATGAATCACAAACAATCAGTGAACCGCGTCGGATCCGTATGTTCCAGTGCCATCAGCAGAGCTTTTAGCTCAGCCAATTGTGCTGTACAATCCCCTAAGGTTTGCGTATAGGTATGTTTGGGGCAGAATTTCTCCCCCTACATATAGCCGCTCGCTACTGCACATGCAGCAGACTATTGGTGTTTTGTTGTGCAGAGCCATCGGTGTACATGACTACTTGATATTGATCAATAGGCAACATGTCAGCGGGAACTGGATATTCAACTTCATATTGCAGAAATTTCTGAGTTTGTAACTTTGGGTCAAAGATGTAGTCTACATCAGTGGCTGTTAAAGACGTAGCCCATTGTATCCATCGCGGGTGAAGTGGTTTTGCGTTTGGGACGCTAGCTTTTGTAATAGCCTCGAGGGCTGGAATAGGAGAGACAACAATAATGCAGTTCCCCTGGGCAAGAGGTCTTTCTTTAATAACAGCCATCTGTACAGCAGTGAGAATTTTCTCAGTGGGTGCAAATCGTTGTCCAGCAGCAGAGTATAAGTGTGACTTGTATCCTATCGGGACTGTCTCACCCTCATTAAATGTGACATAAGTAAACTCAATGGCCCCAGCTATTACCCTGATCACCAAATGCGTCTTCTTGTCCTGTGTGTGTAAATGTTTTGCTGCTAACAGATCTGCCTGTAACTCCCGAAGAGTAAGTGTATGTTCAATTGTCCAGAATTTGCTTGAAAAATCAGGACGTATCAATTCATATAAAGGTTTTATGCGTGTAGCATAATCAAGAATGTATGTTCTGCCAAAATTTAGAAAGCCCAACAACGATTGGAGTTTCTTTATCATATTTGGTGGTTGCAATTGTGCACACTTTTCTAAGAATTGTGGCGCTAGGCTCTTACCTTCATTCGACAGCTCACATCCCAGGAATATGACGCTGAGGAAGGCTATTTTTGATTTTTTTAAGTTAAATTTGTAGCCGATTTCGGCAAACCACACAACAATGCGGGCTACCTGTCTTAAATAAATGTTGTAGCAACTCATCATCCGTGAGATATATATCAACCACATATGACAACGCTTCAGGGTCTAACTCGTGTAGAATAGCCGTCACACGAGCTGCAAACAGTCCTGGGCTGTTCTTATACCCTTGAGGCAAACAACAGAATTTTTTCTGGGAGCCTAGTGCGCTAAAGCTTGTTAAATCTCGGCTTTCAGGAGCTATGTTCTGGCAGAAGAATCCATTCGAGATATCCAAAGTTGTTTTATATTTTTTTCCGCACA
Source organism: Pleurodeles waltl (assembly GCF_031143425.1). Classification (NCBI taxonomy): domain Eukaryota; kingdom Metazoa; phylum Chordata; class Amphibia; order Caudata; family Salamandridae; genus Pleurodeles; species Pleurodeles waltl. The sequence continues at coordinate 139,297,451 of NC_090440.1, forward strand.
ATGTTATTCATTAGTGCAGCGCTATGCGAGTTCTGTATAGCATATGTACGGGTATGTCCATTCAAATGCCTGTAGTCTAAGACTATTCTATACGAATGGTCCAGTTTAGCTACAGGAAATAAGGGATTATTCATCGGTGAGACACAGGGTTCAATTACCCCCTGGTATTCCAATTGTGTAAGTATTTCTCTCACCGGTGCCCTTGCTTCATGTTTTATTGGATACTGCGGTTGTGGCTTAGGATCACCTTTAATAGGAATTACATGATATGGAGAATCCCTATCACACCCTACGTGATTTCTATATAAGGCAGATGCTTGTGCAAGAGCTCATTTAATCGAATAAGACTCTGCTAGTTCCCCTGGAACAAGTGGCGAGAAGGAAGGTTTAATAACCTCCTACCCTACTGGGCAGGTGCGGACAAAATCAGGTGGCCAATCTTGTTCGGCCAACAAGATGTCATATATCCTAACTACCCGATCCCAAAAGATTGCGTGTATAGTGTGCTCAATGTCTCCTTCCAATTGTAAAGTCACTGTATACACCCTATCAGGTTCGGAGACACGCATATCTGCTGTTTCTACTTGTATGAAGTCATCAGTTGTTTTCACCTCCAGATGCTCTAGAAGATTCTGGCGAACTATTGTGACCTCTGCTGCGCTGTCTAGCAGTACTAGTGCCCATGTCTTGTTCTTCAAGAGAACCCTCTTCCTGTGTGGCATGTCTGACTGAAACTGCTGCCACCTTTTTCTTTTTAAACTGTTGTTTTTGTTGTATCGGTTTCTCTTCCTTCTTGGCAGAAACCTCTGAAGAGCGTTGTGTACGTGTACTAACTAATCTGATAAACTAATCTGGCCGAATAATGTTGTCATTTTTGAAAAGTGTAAATCACTATCCTAAAGAAGTCAAGGCTCTGTGTTTGCAGCATAATTTGTTATGATTGGTATAAAGCATTTAAATCAACAATCTTCAGTAATGTGCCAACTTAGGCCAATTATTAGTTATTAAGATGACTATATTATGTGCTTCTGATCATAATTCCACACTTGTGCATCCCAGAGTACCACAAAGTCCATATCAATGCTAACAATGTGATGACTAACTACATTGCTTCTCTTAGAGACCGATATAGATTTTGAAAAAATCAAAATAACTTAAACCACAGGAAAAATATACAGGATTCCCAGCTCATCCACAGTGGTTAAAAATTGATTAGGGGAATCAGAGATAATGATTTTTAAAATGTCATGACAAAAAGTGACAAGAAGACACAAAGAATAAAGGAAAGCCAGTGCTCACAGTCAATGAGAACATAGGTGAGATTTCCGGACATCTGCATAAGATTTTGGAGTTACATTTCTAATATTTTCCCTAGCAACATTTAAAAGTATGCATGTATTAATAATTTGGCCTTTGCACTGGAAAATTTCGCTTTGCTTACAGATTGGCAACTTTTCACTCCAGACATACTTTTCATAAAATTCATTATGTCCCACTTTTATAGCTAAAGCATCGGCCCTGGGTGCTTTCACAGCACACAATGGGATGACTTTATTAAATGTGTGAAAGTAAGTTTTCTACATGGTTCTCTACATGGTGTGGGCCATTTACTTGTCAAATATATGTGATGTGCATTGAAAACTGTAACCTTAGTCATGAAACAATGGATTTTCATGAAGCCATATCCTTCAGTCAAACGTCAGTGATGTCTAAGCTTGCTATCCCATTCAACACACCAGACAATGTAGGTCATTGTGCAACCAACAGTCAAGATCCTCCCACACCTATCATCAGGACGCCATCAACCAATCACACACAGCCTGCCCACACAATAAGGCTGCCCTCCTACTGCTCACATTTTTTTAAAATAAGTGTTGGGACGTTTTCAGCTTCTCATAGGTTTTATGGAGTTCTACCAGCCACTCACAGGTCTCCTGCTCTCTCATTGGTGTTTCATGCCCCCCTTACTGTTATAAAAAGCAGGGGAAGGTGATAAAATGCCACTTTTGCCCTTAATTATTGCTGGAGTTTGGGCAATGGAGAAAATGTCCACCACTCGTTGGCAACTATTTTCCCTCTAATCTGTGCACCAGTGCACCTGCACAAACTTTGAGTTCTTCCTTCACAGAGGATCATTAGGTACGTGCATTACCAAGGACTCTGCCCAACACGATAGAAGATCTTTATGAAGCATGAAGGTTGCATTGTAGCACTGAAATTTACTGCCTGTTAAGGACAATCAAAGCATTCAGGGACATATTTACACAGAAGTAGCGCAGCGCAGCACCAAAATTGTCTGTGACGCCTTGCGTCACTTCTGAAATTCAGGGATGCACTGCATTCACAAATTTGGCACACCGCTGTGTTTTCCCTAGAGTGGCGCTAAATTTATCTGCCAGCACCTCCCACCATACTGGAAGAGTGTCTGCGTTGAAGGGAATGATTGTGTGCAGGAAGGTGTGTCGTAGTTTGGCTCTGAGCAAGACTGCTGGTTTAGGGATGACAGTACTTTTGTTTGTAGGCGACTACGTCTTTCCTACAACAAGTCACAACTGTTGTCCCAACCTTACCGGCTCACTAGCAGCACCTCTCCAGAAACACAATAGTAAAAGGTGATTTATGGCAGCCATTTACGCATGGACTCGAAAATAAGATATCTCAGGGAGTGTCGTGGTTAAACGGAGATTACCCTTTTCTCACAGATATATTATGTCTCATACAAACACAGGCAATGACACAGATGCAGTAAAGTTACAATAGTTTTTATTTAACATAACTGCAATTTGCGATAAGTTGCATGGGCTACAATGATTAGGATAATGAATAAAGCAAGAAATAGCATTGTGAAGACGAGAGTCATTATTACAAAGACCCCCACCATCTTGCAATATATAAAAAAGATATATGAGATGTATTATGCCCTAATACCCTAATGTGAAAAGGCCTAACCTCCTACCTAAAGGAGAGCTGGGTTTGTTAAACCTAATCTGCCAATGCCATGTCCATGAGAGGAGCCCCCAACCCTCGTTACCTTGGAATGAGGTCTCTATCTCAGACTCCGCAGGGACACGAAGACTGGGTCAGCGTCAAGACGACTGCAACATCGGTACCAGCCCTCTGGTCAGAATCCCTCTGATTATCTGTCTAAAGTATGATGTATTTATACAGATCTACAAGGTCCCCTGACGTAGGTGTGTTTCTAAACAATAGATAACAGACATGCTTGGGACGGCAATTAATATCAACAATCCCTCGAAAGTATAGAGAGGGAAAATCCCTAAGTGTGAACACCTACTGTTTGTTTGTCTTTGGTGCTTGATCTTGACGCCTTGGTGCGGTGACACTGATAATGTTACCCATAGCAAGTGGCCTAACTATAAACAAGGCAGCCATCTTAGAAGAAATAAATAATTAAATGGGCTAAGACAGAGCAAGCTAAGTAGGTTAAAAGTCACTAGGAGATGGGGGCATGAGTCTACAAGCCAGAGGCTAAGCTAACTCCTATTATCCCATTAAAAACGAACTAGGATTCACTACACCCTCCCCATTGCCGTAACAGGTATGACGAAGGAACAGGAAATCAAATGCTAAAACTTGCTTCTGAACTAAAAGCTAAAAGCAAAAAACAAGCTAAAAATGCAGTTGCATGTGTTAAAAAAAAAATATGTTAAAACAAATCTTCTAAAATACATACAGAGCTCTATATATGTATTTAAATGCATAATTTGGAATTGGGAATGGCAATTCAATTCATCAAATTATTTTTTATATGCATGATCTTGAAGAATGTCATCGAAGCCACCAACCAAGGACCTAAAAAATTAGTCAACATCGTCCGATGTTAAGTCTAGTACTGGGCGGACAAACGGATCCACAGAGCAGAAGTGAGCTGTATTTCCTGGTGTATCGTTATCCGTTGCCGTGTCCTCATCCATGGTAGATCTCAAAACGGAAGGCTCATAGGTGGCCTCGCGGAGCAACCTCAGTCTCAAGGGGCATGACCGTGTATGAACCCTCATCGGGGACATCAGCAGTTCGTGGTCCACAGGAGATGTTGGTGCAACAGCAAGACAGACCATAGACAGATGTTCAAAGAGACACCATATGCAGCGGAAGACTGGTTGTACGCACCAGAGAAGGGGCCGGAATGACAATGACCAGTCATGCTCCAGTTCCACCAGCAAAGGTGCACCGCAGATCTGAACCATGCGCTAACGCCACAGTGGGGTTCGTGGGAGCGACTCCATTGCTCTGCGTTGCTGGAAAGAAACAACCACTGCGAATCAGAAGAAATAGCAGTAGTAGTCCGCCAATCAAAGCCAAAATAATTGAAAAGCCACCAAACACACTTGAAAAGAGAGAATGGATGGATGATGGGATGACTCCGAAGACAGTCTGGAAGATGAACATGAAACCAGACCCGACAGCCTTAAAGAAATGAACAATCCCAGTGGTGCTCGAAGCATTGAATATTCTGGATACCAGTTCTCCAAAGTGTTTGGGGAAATTAGTATTTAAAAGGGATTGTATCTCGGCTGATGATCTAGCAATCTGGAGAGCATACGTCTCCTTTGCAGATGTCAAGGCGACCTGTTTTTGAAACAATAGTGCCGTTAGCCTACTCAGCTTGTCACAATTCACATTAATAGTATCTATGTGTGTCAGATACTTTAATCTCTTGTGTGGGGGGAAACAAAACATGTCCACAACAGGTAACGACCTTCGAGACCGAGATTGCGTAGGCAATTCCGGGTCGCATGCCGCAACAACTTTGATCGTTCAGTACAACATAACTTCCATTGAAAAGTACATGAAACACCGGATGATTCAAGGGGACGGGAGTACCCTTCAGAAAACAGGCCAAATTCGCGACCCCCGTATTGCAAAGACCCTGAAGAGACACCTGTTTGCATATCATAGAATGACGAACAGCAGTCTCACATTCGCTTCCGCTAAGAAAGACCTCCCTTTCGCCGTTCAGACATCTATAGTCAAAGGGCAACTCCCACTCTTCATTAATAAAGCTGTCTCCTAGTTGCTCATATCGTCCCACTGCAAGATGTTTCAGGCAGCTCGAGAAACGAAAGGTCGAAATCTGTAAATTAATAATGCTGTGTAAGAGCCAGATAGTTGAAGGACTCTCTGCTACCGTGAAGGGCAACTTATCTAATTTCTCTACTTTAAGCAGGGTGAAACTAGCCTCCCTCTTAGCCATTGTCGCTTGTTCCTTGGAAAAATTAAAAGCAGTGAAGAATTCACTCCCATTAATATACTTCCATGGAATGTGGCCACTGTTCAGTGTCTGTAACGTCCAACCTAGCTGCATGATGGAACATAGCTGTGTTTGCCCATGATATAACCAGGACAAGTCTGTCTGAGTGATATCAATAGCAGACAACACTATGATAGTGAATAAATCCGTTGGACAGTGTATTCATGCCGTTGTCGATAACAGCTAATGTTTTTTCCAGATTTTCCTTATCTAGTTGCCTTAAACGCGCAGCAGCCTCAATTTGGGAAAGTTTCCAAATTTCATTCTTCATAGCATATAAAAACCTTTTTGAGCGCTGTTTTCTAGGACCCAGCAGAAAATCCTGCAAGTCTATATTTTCAGAAAGAGTGTTCAGGTGTTTCTTAACTGCGGCTAATGTGTTCGTTTGCACCCATTGCTGGCACAGCTTACCCACACTGTATGTCGTAACTATACCTGTATGTTGATCCGATATAAAGCGAGGGTCTGGCCTGTTAATTGAAAAAAACCCTGACGAGTTCAAAAAATGCCTTTGACACTCATTAGTGTCTGTGGGCCATACCAACCACCCGCCTGGACTGGAAAGTGAAGAATTATAGGTACCAGCCTTAACCATTGCATCTAGCCTTTACTCTGTGATATTAAGGAAGTGTTGCCAATCTTTAAACCTTGCCGGAGTAGGGATACTGGGTGTGTTCAGAGCTTTGATTTTTGCTAACGCCAGACAGGATGTCTGCTCAATAGTGTCATTTAAGAAAATCATTTGCACAGGAATCAGGCATGCTCAAAACAAAGCCTCCCTACCCTGTATTTGCCAATCGTGTGTTCCCCATACACTTTTCAAGTCAATAGTGCTCTTCCAGTATTCGTAACCCTCAATCGAGATCCGGGAAACAAAGGGATCTGAATAAATCAGTTTTGTATCTGTAAGCAACATTTTCCTAATTTGTGCCGGAGGTATTTTAAAATAATACGACTCTGCTTTTCTTGTATCATGCCCAGAAAAGTATGTACATTTATCGCTATAATAGTTTGGACTCCCCATCAGTGGTGTAGAACAGTGTTCCCACTGTTTGTAGTTCAATACTGGCCTGTATCTAGTGGCACGGTGTAAGTAGTGATGTCCCCAATTGTTATAGCAGAACATTTCCCCATAATTCATTATATAATCATATACATCCTCACTTTCAAAAGCTGAATAGTCCTTCATTTCAGTTAGCATGGAATCAACTGTTTGGACATCCCAATCATCAGAGACAACATCAGGTGTAATTACATCAGTCATTGAAATTTTGAACACGTATGGTATTTGAATAATTTCTGTAGGCCCGTATATATCGAATGGAACTTTGTCCCACACAATCCCATCAGTAATCGGTATTGCCGTAATAATTACAGGGGACAAATCCCTTCGGACCTTATGTGAAGAATGATGTGGTGTTAAAACTTCATCAACAGGCTCCACTGAGGAGCGATCAGGAATATAGTGACCATTTATGAGCAAAAAGAAAACAGTCACAAAACTAATCCATAAAAATAATGCAATAAATGTCAAACAGAACCACAAGTAGTTCCATGGGTATAGCATATAGTTTAAGGCCATCGATACAGCTTACTACTTTTTGAAACATTGTCAATCACAGCAGAGGATGAATCCGAAGAAAAATCATCAATGTCAATGAAATAGCCAGAGGTAGTCTCTGCAAACACAGGCGCCGGTGTATTCTGATCCGCTGCACGTGGAGGCTCTTGGTAGACAACGTCATCCGTCGGTGAAGTGTTTGTGTAAAATACAGCTAAATCTTGAACCCGGGTGGTCACTGAAGGTGTGACTGGAACCAACAAAAGTTCATTTTCCGCCCTCCCCATGGTCGAGGAAGTGTCCGGAACAGCAGTTGACATTGTTGCATAGTCTGTAGTAGTGATGTTCATCCTACTATGTAGATGGATGTCCTGTTGGGTAGTGAGAGGGGATCGGGAACCACCCAAGGGACCTCCTGGTCTACTGTGAAGGATCGGCCACATGGTGTAATTTGATGTCATCAATGGAGATGAATCTGTTCGTCTTAGAACCAGACAGTGGTGGTAAGATGACAGTCCTGGTGCCTTGTGTTCCCAAGACTGGTACAGGTGCTCTGAATGATGGACCAAACTCCATCTTCACAGCAATTTTCTCACAAACCAGATCCCCAACTTTAGGAATCCAGCCAGTAGAAGTTTTCGCCAATTCCCTTATTCCTAAAGTGGCAGCACTTGCAGATGATTTATCATCACAAAATTGTTGAAGCTCCTGTAAAATAGTGAGACGGTCTTTTATGTCAAATGGTGTTTCAGCTGCCACCATACCAGGGGCATCAAGATCTGGGACATACATAGGCATCCCAAAGAGAACCTCATATGGAGAACGTCCCCCCAAGGACCGTCTTGGCAGATTATTCAGTGCTCTCTGGACCCCATATAGGTGGTGTAACCAACTGCGGCCTGAAACTAATACTCAAGCTTTTAAGGACTGCTTTAGATCACCATTCCGCCTCTCCACGACCAAATTTCCCTCAGGATAGTAGGGTGAGGAGTAATGGAGTTCAACACCCATCGTCCCCATGGTGTCCCTGAATGCCTTAGAGGCAAATGCAGGGCCCTGGTCCGAATGGAATGCTGCAACCGCATATGTACCAATAAATATCAGCAAATCTTTTATAACAGTCCGGGCGTCAGCCGACTGCTGTGGCCATACCCACAGGAATCTAGAACAGGAATCCACAGCCACTAAAATGTATTTATATGCACCATCAGGCTGTAAGGGACCACAATGGTCTAGGTACACACACTGAAGTGGCTTGTCGGACACTAAGAGGGATGTCTGCGGTGGGCGTTTGATATAAGAGCCCTTCATCTGCTGGCAAATGTCACAGCAAAGGACATACTGCTTTGTTCGTCTGCATAGACCAGGCCACCAGTAGCGTTGTTGTAGAATTGTTATCGTGGCCTGTATACCAGCATGTGCAGAAGCGACACCCTCATGCGCTGCTGTAATCAGATCTAATCTCTGGTCTTCATTGGGGATCAATCGATCTCCAACCCCAGGAATCGTTGTATAAGCAACATTCTGTCCACTGATATGGTAAGTATAGTTTGTAGGGTATCCTTTCGGAAGGGGCTTGCCTGCAGCCGAAGCTTTAACGGCAATCAGTATTTCATTATCCAATCTCGTCCGAGAACGAGTCACTGCAGCCACAGAAGCAGTAGCTACTGATGCTTTGGCCGCTTCATCAGCCAATGTATTACTGGCAATGTGTACTCCTACACGTTGGTTTCCTAATGTATGGACTACATGGACACACAGTAGCTTATCCTTAAGATCAGCCACCCTCCCCCACAATGTTTTGTGTTTAATGGTGTTCCCTTTTGAATCTCTGCACCCGTTCAGTTTCCAATGATTGAGATATTCATTGTATGACTGGACGTAGTAATATGAGTCACAGACTATCAAAGTCTGGCTTCCTGTCTCAGTATGTTCGAGCGCTAGAATAAGAGCTTTAAGCTCAGCCAACTGTGCCGTGCAGTCCCCTAAGGTCTGTGTGTAGGTATTGTGAGGGTGGAAAACTCCATCTTCCATCACTCCGCTCACGGCTGCGCAAGCAGCCGAGTATTGATGTTTAGTACCTACAGCCGGTTGTGCTGAACCGTCAGTATATATGATAGGATGGTAGCTGTCTAGTGTCAAGATATTTAGAGGTGCGGGGTACTATTGTTCATACTGGAGAAATTATTGTGTTTAAAGTCTTTTGAAGTCTTGGATCAAATATATAATCGACATCAGTGGCGGTCAGAGACATTGCCCATTGAATCCAACGTGGATGTAATGCCTTAGCGTTAGGAATGCTCGCTTTAGTGACAGCCTCTAAGGCTCCGGAGAGACAACAATAATACATTTCCCCTGGGCAAGTGGCCTCTCTTTTATGACGGCCATCTGAACTGCTGTCAGAATCTTTTCAGTAGGTGCAAAACGTTGTTCAGCATTAGAGTATAAATGTGATTTATATGCTATCGGTATCGTGTCATCCTCATTAAAGGTGACATAAGGTGACATAAGTAAATCCTATGGCACCAGCAATTATTCTGATAACCAAATTCTTTTTTTTGTCACATGTGTGTAAGTGTTTAGCTTCTAGCATGGCCTGTTGCATGTCCCTAAGGATGTGCGTGTGTTCAATTGTCCAGTGTCTGCTAGACAATTTGGGCTGAACTAGGTCATACAGTGGCTTGATGCGTTCAGCATAATCTGGAATGTATGTTCTGCCAAAATTGAAGAAACCCAGTAATGACTGCAATTTCTTAAGTGTGTTCGGAGGCTGTAGTTGAGTACATTTCTCTAGAAAGTGCGGTGCCAGGCTCTTCCCTTCGCTTGATAGCCCATATCCCCATAACACACTAAGAAAGGCTATCTTGCTTTTCTTAAAATTGAATTTGTAACCGAGGTCTCAAATCCCAAAATGATTCGATCGACCCTCGCAGATGAATGTCAAGGACATCGTCTGTGAAATCAATGCCTCGGAATCAATATCATGTAATATTGATGTTACACGTGCTGTAAACAGGCCCGGGCTATTTTTTATAGCCTTGAGGTAAACGGCAAAAGAGTTACTGAGAGCCAAATGAAAATGCACTTAGGTCCTGACTTTCATGAGATAAATTCTGGCAGAAGAACCCATGTCTAATGTTGTTTTATATTTTTTATGCACTATATTGTTTATCAGTACTGTGCTGTGTGAATTTTGTATAGCATACGTGCGTGTATGACTATTTAAGTGTCTATAATCAACTACTATTCTATATGAAGGATCTGGCTTTGCAACGGGGAATAACGGATTATTCATTGCAGATGTACAGGGCTCAATTACTCCCTGGTACTAAAGTTGTGATAGGATCTCCTTAACCGGAGCTTTCGCTTCATGTTTAACAGGGTATTGCGGCTGCGGTTGGGGTGTAGACCTAACAGGAATAATATGACAAGGAGACTCCTTGTCCCAACCTACATGATTGCGGTATAGTGCAGGTGCCTGAGCTAAAGCCCATTCAGCAGCATAGGCTCCTTTTACTGCTTACGGAACAAGATTGGAGAAAGAAGGCAAAATGACATCTTCCCCATGCGGGAGCTTGCGGATGTGTTCAGGTGGCCAGTCTCTTTTGGCCAATAGGATATCACTAGTAAGTTCATCCCAAAATATCACACTAATAGTGCGCTCCACGTCTCCCTCTATCTGAATTTTTAAGTCATAAACCCTATCGGGGGAAGAACGCGGCCCTCCTCTGTTCCAACCGCAATGTAATCACTAGTTGCTGTCGCATCCAGATGAACTTTCAGACTCTGGCTACATGTCGTGACCTCTGCAGCGCTGTCTAACAGAGTCACTGCCCACCTCTTGTTACTCAACAGCGTTCTCAATATTACTGGCATTTTTAGCTGTCAGTGCTGCCACCTTCTTCTTTTTAAACTGTGGCTTTTGCTGAGGAGTCTTTTCTTCTTTTTTAATGGTAGACTGTTGTGAGTCTTTCTTTTCTTTCACGTATTCCGGACGTCGATCTTGACGGCCCCCTCTCTCGCTACGTCTATCCGGTGCGTCCTGAAAGGAACGAGAGGGACGTGAATCAGTATATCTATCTGGAGTTTTAATGTTCTCCCTATTTCTGAGATTATATCTCCTTTCGGAGTTCTCCAGGTGTGGAGAAATAGGTCTCTTATTTCTTCTTTCTTTGAAATCTTTTTGTTTGTCCCAGCGCTTCTTAGAGCCCTCTTGTGCCTGCTTTGTACCCTCCTTATGGGCAGTACCTTGCAACTCCAATTTTTTAGGTTTGGCTCCCAAACTATCCCGTCCTATACCAGTACAGGTATCGGAAATTATTTCCGGTAGCTGTCTCTCCTGTTCCTGGTTTGGAGTTTCTCGGAGACGCTGGCGAATTGCCAGTGCTACTGCTTCCCCTTTAATATTACTCAGTTTAATTGATGATACGGCGTCAAAGTTATGCATCAATTTCATCCCCAAATCCAGGGCTGGGGCAGCGCCATTCTCATTTTGTGTTTGTTTTAACACTTCCGGTAAATTGGCAAGTGTTGGGGTACCATGTGTGGTAGTATATATGGCAGCGAAGACTGTACCCCATGTGGCACAGTCATCCACCGAGGGAACCATCCCAAAAGGCAAGCACATAGTGAGCAATCTATGTTTTTCCTGTGGTCCCGTATGGGGAAACACAGCTTCCGGCTGATTTGTTTTTTGTGCAATCCAGAACAGTATTTTTTCCCGTTCCGGGGTCACTTTACCCATAATAGTATGCACCGTTTGTGGATTAATCCCAGTAGCCAATTGATAACCACCAGCTACTGGCGGTGCTGGACGTGCTGGTGTTGTGTTCAATGTTCGCATTACGAACTGTACTAATCGTCTATACAATGCCACAAATTCATTATATAAAACTCGTAAATCTGCTATCGGCATATTCTGTATGCCTGGGTGAGGTGTGTATGTGGCGAAGATAGGCCAGGTAGGTCCATCATTACTTAAGGGACCTCACCTCACTCTTCGTAGTACATGTGGTAGGGCGCCTTCGATCCAGTTCTGATGCTCCTGGTAGGTGAGCGATATTTCATGATACTGCTATGCTTAGTACCGTAAAGGTACGTTTGCAACTTCATATGCGTGGAATGTTTTTGTTCTTTGTTCAACCTCAGGAAAGGTGACCCAACCGTAAAATGTTTCTGTTTGGTATGCTTCAGTAGCTTCTATAATCAGAGTAACATCCCCGCCCTCATATGTAAGGCCATGTGTTAATAAATGTTGCGTCAGTGCATTTCTAGCATTTTCAGGAATGTCTATGGCATCAGCCATATTTGTTTAGAGAAATGGAACACCAGAAATGGGAAGTATATTCCTTTATGAGTTCGAGCTCGAACAACCTACAGCTTAATTAGGAGGTACCTTTTCAGCTGAGGAGGATTCTCCCAAAGACCACGGACGTCTCCGTATAATGGTACTTAGGGTACCTGTTGTCTGTGAGACAGTGATAGTCAGGGTATCCGTAAATTAGTGTCTAAACACCATCGTTGGTGGTGCCATGTCATAGTTTGGACTCTTGCTCTGAGCAAGACTGCTGGTTTAGGGATGACGGTACTTTTGTTTGTAGGCGACTACGTCTTTCCTACAACAAGTCGCAACTGTTGTCCCAACCTTACCGGCTCACTAGCAGCACCTCACCAGAAACACAATAGTAAAAGGTGATTTATGGCAGCCGTTTACGCATGGACTCGAAAATAAGATATCTCGGGGAGTGTCATGGTTAAACGGAGATTACCCTTTTCTCACAGATATATTATGTCTCATACAAACACAGGCAATGACACAGATGCAGTAAAGTTACAATAGTTTTTATTTAACACAACTGCAATTTGCGATAAGTTGCATGGGCTACAATGATTAGGATAATGAATAAATCAAGAAATAGTATTGTGAAGACGAGTCATTATTACAAAGACCCCCACCATCTTGCAATATATAAAAAAGATATATGAGATGTATTATGCCCTAATACCCTAATGTGAAAAGGCCTAACCTCCTACCTAAAGGAGAGCTGGGTTTGTTAAACCTAATCTGCCAATGCCATGTCCATGAGAGGAGTCCCCAACCCTCGTTACCTTGGAATGAGGTCTCTAGCTCAGACTCCGCAGGGACACGAAGACTGGGTCAGCATCAAGATGACTGCAGCATCGGTATCAGCGATGGTGGCAATGCCCTCTGGTCGGAATCCCTCTGATTATCTGTCTAAAGTGTCATGTATTTATACAGACCTACAAGGTCCCCTGACGTAGGTGTGTTCCTAAACAATAGATAACAGACATGCTTGGGACGGCAATTAATATCAACAATCCCTCAAAAGTATAGAGAGGGAAAATCCCTAAGTGTGAACACCTACTGTTTGTTTGTCTTTGGTGCTTGATCTTGACGCCTTGGCGCAGTGACACTGATAATTTTACCCATAACAAGTGGCCTAACTATAAACAAGGCAGCCATCTTAGAAGAAATAAATAATTAAATGGGTTAAGACAGAGCAAGCTAAGTAGGTTAAAAGTCACTAGGTGACGGGGCATGAGTCTACAAGCCAGAGGCTAAGCTAACTCCTCTTATCCCATTAAAACGAACTAGGATTCACTACAGGTGTCTCTTCCTGCACATAAACTATCTACAGTGGCGAGTTGGCACTTTTATGTGTGCTGCAGAATGCAGCACACAGAAAAGTAGCAAATCCTCATTAATGAATAATGGATTATGTATAGGAAGTAATTCCTTCCTGCACATAAACAATCATTCATGGCATTTTGCTCTTTCTATGTGTGCTGCAGAATGCCCTGAGACTTCTTAGCAGGAGGCAAGGTCAGTCCAAGCCCGCAGAGATCACTTGTGGGGGACGACAAAGTCCTTCCAGCAGAGTCAAGAATCAGCAGTAGCAGGGCAACAAGCAGAAGAGCAGTCCTTCCAGAAAAGCAGTCAAGATGAGTCATTTGGGCAGCATAGCAGTCCAGGTCCAGAAGTGTCTGATTTTAAGGGATTACAGGCCCAGTATGTATAACCAAATGTGCCTTTGAAGTGGGGGAAACTTCAAAGAGTGATTTTGAAGTGCACTGGTTCCCCTTTCAACCCAGGCGTGTCTGCTAGGAAATCTGTGGGGGGTGATCAGTCTTTTGTGTGAGGTCAGGCCACTAGCCATTCAAGTGTAAGTGAGAGCCCCCCCACCCTTCCTGCCAAGGAAGACCCATCAGTATGCAGATGAATGCAGATACAGCTAAGTGTCCTGTTTTTATGGCTGTCTGGGTGAAATGCATAAGAGGACCTGTCAACCAGCACAGACCAGAAGTGGATTGGAGACAGGCTGTAATGCACAGAGAGCAATAAGTGCAGACAAATGCTGACTTCCTAAAAGTGCAATTTCTAAAGTAGTAATGTGAAATCCTACTTCAACAGCAAGTAGGATTTCTCACTACCATTGCAGCCATACCAAGCATGACCATACTGCTCCTTTCAGATCAGAAATTACCACTTAAAAGTATGTCAGGGAATTTCCAATGCTGGCCTATGAGAGGAGCAGGCTTCACAATAGTGAAAAACTAATTTGGGACTTTTGGGATTTTTACAACTGCTAGGACATGTAGAACTTACCAGTACATGTTCTACCTTTTATTTACATAACACCCGCCTTATGTGCTACCTAGGGCCTACCTTAGGGGTGATGTATATTTCATAAAAAGGGATTTTAAGGCTTGGCAAATAGTTTTAAATGCCAAGTCCAAGTGGTAGTAAAACTGCACACACAGGCCTTACAATGGCAGGCCTGAGACATGGTTAAGGGGCTACTTATAAGGGTGGCACAATCAATGCTGCAGGCTACTAGTAGCATTTAATTGCCTTGTGCACATCTAATGCACTTTACTAGGGACTTATAGGTAAATTAAATATGCCAATTGGGTAGGAGTCAATGTTATCATGTTTAGGGGAGAGAGCACAAGCACTTTAGCACTGGACAGCCGTGGTGAAGTGTGTAGACTCCTAAAACCAGCAAAAGCAAGAGCTGAAAATTGAAGGGAGGCAGGCAAAAAGTTGCAGAAAACCGCCCTAAGGCTCTCATGTCTATCACTGAGATTCTAAACCATTTCTACTAGTTCTACAGTTTGCAAGCTGCCCTCTAGACTACATCTAATGTGGGGAAGTCCTGATGGTGAGGTGCAGGGACTGCCCTCCTGAGGAAAGTGTTGTGGGATTTCTGATGGGATGTTAGTTATCAGTGTATTTAGTTTGTGGCAAATCTTGTATTCACCAGATCATATCTAGCAACAGTGCTAGCCCAATAGAGCACATTGCCTCCCCCCCTTATAGATTATGCCATATTGCTATTGTTTTCACAGAATTTAGTGCCTGCCTGAACTGATTCTGTTTCAAAACATTCTTGAAGTTTGCAGACAGGAGAACAATGTCAAAATACCATGACCATTTGATCTTTTTATTATGCTCGGAGGTGGTGCAGTTACTAAGCAGAAATAGGGATGGATACTATTGTGCACAATTGGTGTCCTACAGCCAGAGATACTATTTAATTCCAATGTTTCAAGGGAAAAGCTTCATCATCACTGTGAAATCCACTAGTTTTCAACCTCGGAAGGAATGGTACCAAATAACCTGGACAAGGGTATTTGAACCAACTCATTATATCAACATATAAAATAGATGAAAGACTGAGATAGCACTGGGAGTTAAGTCAAAACTAAATTCAGCATTTAGTAGCTTGCATGCTGCACTATATTACAGAGGGAGCAGTTGCATATCCTTTATGCACATAGCCTTTGCGCATCTCGGGTTTCTATGACATTTAAAAAAAAACATAAGACTGAAGGCCAAGTGGTTTAAAAAAGTCACTAAACTCCAAAGATGCAATACCAAACTGTTTTTGCTGTGTTCAGGAAGGGTTCTGGCATTTTTTATACTTGCTTGAAGACAACTCAGAAATGCTTGACTAAAGATATTAACATTTTACACAAAATTAAGACTGCTATCAGAGACCTTGTTTGTCTCAATGGGCTGTTATCTCTCTCCCTTGTTGCTTTAAATTAATTTGTTTTGTTGTGTCTATAGGGTAATCTGAGCAATTTGCACAGTGACTCTTTTCACAGAAGAACTAACATATTATGAAATCAAAGTGGCCCTTTTGTTAGGTCTGGTTTAACAGCAGAGCAATTGGAAAGAATATTGTTCACAACAGGTGTCACCAACCAGTAGTTCACAGACATCTTAAGTGTAACTTGCAGCCTTGAGTTCATTTTAAATCCCAACTGCATCATATTTTCCTGTTAAAGTAAAGAGAAGGTTAGTTTTACTTTTAATTTGTTATCATCAGGCTGCAGATAGCAGAGCTGATAATGATCTGTGATCGGTCAGGTTTATGACCCAGGCCGGGGCACTGAGGTGAATAACTGGAACACTGAGATATTTAACTCTTCAATTAAAAGTCCTTGTCAACTCAATATTGGAGGGTGAGAACAAAATGATGTTTCTGAATGCTTTTAAATGGGAGAAAATTAGAATCAAAAGCCACCTTAATGATTAAGTTGACTCTATTTTTTAATTTTTACCCATTTCAAAGTGTTGTATTTACAAACAACAGGTCCCAGTGCTCAGTAGACACTGTGATATATTTTTAACTGAAAAAAACAGTCATGAATGGGAAAGTTTTACAGTGAAGATTTATTTTGTATAAAACAGTAAGGGGCTGATTTAGCAGCGGCAGCTCATTCGCAATGGCGAAGGAGCATTGCTCCCCTGGCTAAGAGACAGCAGCTGATCTTTTATTTTTCAACTGCTGGCTCTGCCAGCAGGAGCAAGGAGGGGTGGGGCTGGTCCATGGGAGAGGGACGAGGGGGCTCACGCCAGCCAAACAGACATGCGCACTTAGGTTTCCCCAACCTGGCTGTATTGCACAGCCGGGTTGGAGAAACTGCACAGACTCCCACACAGTGTCTGAGCGGCAGAACAAGCCGCTCAGACCAATCCTGGCACTCCTCGCATGCTAGGTATAGTATAAGAGCAGCACCAGGATTGCATGGGGAGCCTGTGCTGGTGTCCCAGGACTTGCTGGGACACCAACACCATCAGAAGAGGAGCGAGGCGATGGCAGGGAAAGGTACTTTTTTTAAAAATTACTTTGGTTCATTTCCCCTTCCCCTCCCTGTCTCCTCTGCCTCTCCCCTTGATATTTGCTGAGCCTCCACTGTAATTTAGATGTTTGTTGTCTCACTCCCAAGCTGCATTGGAGGTGGGACTCAAAAGCCTGTCAGATTGGCGGTCTACCACCAGCCATGTTAAGATGTATTGCAGCTAAGCCAAAGACCACCACAATAGAGTGTACTCTGTTGCATCAGCTGCATCCCCAAGCCAAAGCAGGAGACTCCAATACTGAAGATTAGCACACTGTTGACATCCCGATGACTGCATTCCGCCAAGCCTATTTAGACCACATAGTCATGCTGTTGGTGTGTCAACGGCAGGCCTATGACGGCAGGAGTCCATGGCTGGACCCGTGCAGTGAAGTTTGATGGCTGTGGCCATTGGTTGAATGCCAGTAGGCCACAACTGTTGCAAATTGGACAATTATGAACACCTGCAAAACACACTATAAAAAACACTCCATTTCAGACCATGATCCTTTGTCATTCCACTGCAGAAGACCAGACAGCCAGCCAAATCCACAGAATAGGAAACAGGTTTTTTGAGTCTCCCTCTGTGTCTTTTTTTCACACTTATTTTTTTGCAGTGCCCTTCTGTTTTTTTGAGCATTAGTTTTCTTAAGAAACATTTCACAATGGGGGGGAGAAGAAATCCCTGTTTCACAGACAGAGAATTGTCTGTCATGGTGGATTAAATCGTTAGCGTAGAGCCACAATTGTTTGGTGCACAAGTCCAAAATACTACAATTTCTCAGAAAAGGCAAAAGTGGTCCAAAATAGTTTATAGGGTGCAGGAGCTGGAAACCTACAAACACAGGAGGAGATTAGGAAGAGGTGGAATGACCCGTGGAGGGAGGTTCATTTACTGGCCCCAAAGTGTTACCTGAAGAGGCAGAGGACTGGTGGTGGAGAAGGTCTTGCAAATCCTTCATCCTGAAGGCTTGCCCGGAATCTATGGTGGAGTGTAGACTGGTAAGTCAGACCGTTGTATGTTTCCCTAGTCACTAGTGGAGTCCTGCCTGTAAGGTAGGCAGTTAGGATGCTGCAACAACCTTCACAACACAGATGTAGCTATTTGTGAGTCAACAAAATATATTTTGCCATATAAATTGCCAGCAGCATGGGTGTAGCTCTCCTCCTAACAGAATACAATATGCCTAGCCAGATTGTGTGTAGTTCCCCAAGGATCATACCGTGCATGGGCTCTGCCCATTATTTTCTATCAAATGTATATTATTATCCTACACAAAACAGGCCGACAAGTGCATCCATTTTCAGAGGAGAGTAAGGTGTCCCTAAGTTGCATTGTCTCCCAGTCACATGACATTCATATGTCTGTACCAGTTGCAAACTGATTTTCATTTCTTGTGCAGTCATTGAAAGTGATATGTGGAAGCTATTTTTTAAATAAGTATATTTCATAGTACCACAGATGACTACAACTACTACCATGTTTCTCTGTTCCTGAATCTGACAATCAGAAGTTGAATGTAATATTGCAACACTATTAATTACTTCAATATGCATACACATCTCAAAAACTGATGCATTTGTCAGTCACCATGTCATGTTTAGGAATTAATTAGCTCCTCTTGTGCATCTCAACCAAGTAGACACCTGTTCATAGCTACATTGAATTGTTGAAAATGCTTGCATAAGATATTGTTTTCTGAATCTAAGACATAAGAAGATTTGTAGTGGCAAGCTGACCAGAATTAGTAGTCACACACAAGTAAATTTAAACAGTTCATATGATGTTCTATTGAAGTATCATGTACGTTATGAACCATTGTGTATACAATGTTTTGCAGCCTGCTAAGCCTTGGAAGGGTTCCGGACTCCAATGTACCCACCATTACGTTGGCTCCAAACTCTGTTATATTTAATCCACATATTTGAACTTGTACTTTTTAAATCCCGGGCAATTTTACAAGGGCATGATTGTAGTTTCCATCTGTGTAAATCAGGCTGTTTGGGTTAAACAGTAAAAATCACAAAATGGCCTAATCAGTCAATCTCTCCCTTTCTAGGTGTTAGGTTGGCCCTCCAGTAAATAAAGACACATGAAATGCACAAACAGTATTTAATTCATATATCCTCTGAATCATTTACAGGTCCAACCACCCACACCACCATCTGGCAGCCAGGAGAACTACACTCCAGCTCAGGAGCAATCCTTCAGTGAGGACCCCAGTGCTGCAAGTTCACATGACGAGGAGCAAGCTCGCCCATCTGGTCTGTCTGGCCACACCGCTCCAGTAAGTCAGACCCAGTCCATAGCAACACCTCCCACCACTGCTGCAAGTCCACCTTAGCAGGAGGACGCCTCCACTGCCTGTGCACCAAGAGTCAGCACACCCATCCTGTGCCTCCCAGTCCTGGCTCCTATTGAGCCACTAAGAACCCTGGCAACAGGCCTGCCAGGAACCAGTGGTTTGGGGCACACCTCAAAGTCACAGGCCAGTGGGGGGTAGCTGTTGTGGGAGGGAATCTGTCAGCCGGCCAAGGGCGGCTACTGGGGTTTGAGTGAGCCAGACCACCCTATACCAAGTCTTGGGATTACTCCTACAGTCCCAAGACATGATGGGCCAGGTCATAACTGAGATCTGGGACCTGAAGCAGGTGCAGAGGGTGAACAATTAGGAGCTCCAGAATATCAATTCCACTTTGGGCTCCTTGACTGGGTGGGTGTATGACATCCATCAGCTCATGTGCAGGGTTTTTACCGCTCCACCTGCACCACCTGTGGTCCATCAACATCAGGGCAAACTACAACTCTGCCAGCCACAAACAGGGAGGCCCTGCCACATGAGGAGCCTGATCCTACCACCCCAGTCCCTGCACCTGTGCCCCCCTCCTCCCCAGAGAGGACACTCATCTGGACCAGCAGTATTGGATGCCAAGACCAACAACACCACCTCCAAGAGACACCAAACCTAATCTCCTGTGTGTCTACCATTCGCCCTGTGGACTGTTCCATGGACACATTTACCTTTTCTGAGGACTTTAGTATTTTGGACATTGGACTCCAAAATGATCTTGGCTCTACTACCATGCTTCCATCCACCATGACAGACTCTTTTTGGTTGAAAACTAATTATTTGATTTACTTCACACTTATTTTTGTTCTGCACAATAAATGTAATGGGCACTAACTACAAGACTCTTGTTTGAATATTTGGGGCCTTTCTATTGTCATGTCCATATAAGAAGATCATGTTGGGAACAATATGTACGGTCATTGTGTAGGAAAAATTTGCAATTACAAAGAGAGAAAGTGTCAAAAAATGTATTCAAATGTAACAAAACCTACTAAGAATGTATGTGGAATGTACAAAGGCCCAGATTAGTCGTGGCCTAGCGCAATTCCAACGCTACATTAACATATATTTTTTTTACGCTGATGTGGCGTTGGAATAGTGCGCAATATTTACAAAGTGGTGCAAATCTTGCATTGCGCCACTTTGCACCACTTTGTAACCCCTTGCACCACATTATACCTGTGCTAGGCATAATGTATGCAAGGGGGCGTTCCAGCACTGCGGGGGGCATACAAATGGCGCAAAGGGATCTATAAGATTCTTTTGCACCATTTTCATCAGCATGTTTTGTAATGCCTGCTAAGTGCAGATGTTAAAAAGAGGCCCCATTGTGTTCAATGGGCCTCTGGGATGCATTGCCGGATTAGCGTCAACATTTTCGGTGCTTGTCCTGCAAAGCACAGAACTAGCATCAACAGTTATGACATTAATCCCCCTGATTATCACCATGGTGCAGCCTATTTTAAATACGAACACATGGTGGCGTTAGGGGGTGCCAAGGGGCAAAAGAAAAGTGGCTCTGCACTAGTTGCAGTGGCACTTTTTATAAATCTGGGCCAAAGTATTTTAAACAAGTCCTTGTAGAAATGGAGTCAGGGTAACAAAAAACAGCCCTAACCCCAAAGTATGTCCTAGTCAGGTCTATAGGCTTCAATACCTTGATAACATGGAGGAAATGGGAACAGATTAAATAGACAAACTATCACTGATGTGTGACCTCAGTTGCAACCATACATCCTTCCCTCACAACAAGAATCCTAGATCAATAACCCCAATAGTCCACATCATGACAGTGACAACATGTGAGGCCACATGACCAGTAGAGGGCACTGGGGCAGTATCTTGTGCAATGACACATTCACCATTCAGTGGTGTGCCAAACAAATCCTACTACCTATGATGAAACACATGAACGGCTACCTCCACTTTCCAAAAATTGAAGATGGAGCCAAAGTTGAAGGGATAACAGTATGCTAGGGCTTCACATACACATGTGGTTTGAGCAACTCAAGTGGCACGTATTGCCTTGATGGCAGCATCACACAGAACACAGGTCAGATACAATCTTCTGAACTTCCATGCCATCAGAATGCAAGTTGTCTGTGGAAAAGGTTTGTCCATCCCAAGTGGATGTCTCTCCTAGGATCAACACATGTTCACTTTGCTCTTCCAAACAGCAACATATCACTCCAAATGTCATAATGTTGAAATGTCCAAATGAAGATGACATGAAGAATATGACATGATGAAACAGAATAGCAATGGAAAATACATTTTAACACTTAGAACATGTAACTCAATTGACAAGTCACAACAACACTCATACTTAGCAGAAGCATTTTTCAACTATTTCAATGACCACATAACCCAATGTGGGGAAACACTGATCCACTAGCTGATCTTTGCCTTGACACTTCCTGCATGGACCCCTCCAAAAAAAGTACCATAGCAAACAGATATGTACCCTAGTGACCAGGTTGTACTGACACTGGAGCATAAACCTTGTAATGGTAAACTCTAAGGTGAAGAAGAGGGCAATCACATCTTGACGTAAATCAACTCCTTCTTCTTCATCACTGTCATCTTCATAGGGCATTTCAACATCCTCATCATGATCACCCTCCTCTGCAGTTACAGGGATGTCTCTCCTCAGGGCGATGTAATGAAGAATGTAGCAGGCAACAGCGATTTGGCACACCTTATCGGGTGAGTAGAGGACGGCTCTACCGTTCTTGTCCAGGGACCTAATGCCAGCCTTCAAGAGACTGAAAGCCCACTTCACTGGCCTCCATGTTGTTCCATGGACCTCGTTGAAGAAGACTTCCCCTGGCATTGTTGAATTCGTCAGCGGTGCCACTAACCACAGTTGGTTAGTATACACTGCGTTTCCGACACGGAAGCAACAGATTACTATCAGATCAAAGCATTGTCCCTTCCTAAACTAGGATTCAGGCAAATATCTACAATTCATGTTGTACCTACCACCAAGCCAGGCCCTCTCTATTCCATGTTTTGACATTTAAATGGGTTTATTTCTGTTCCATAGTATGAATGAGTTATGTGTCGACCCAGGGAAGAGGGCACACACACTTGTGGTCTGCACATTGATGGAATGGAAGTTCTTCCAATTGTGGCAGACCGGCTCCTTGTTGTGTGGTGGCACCAAGGCAATATACGTGCCATCTATTGCTCCAACCACATGTGGTATTCCACTCAAAGAATAAAATTGTCTCTTCATGGTGGCTAAATCCTGTTGATGCGGAAAATGGATATAGCTGTTCATGTTCTTAGTCAGGGCAGCAAGGACTTCTTGTAGCACACCACTGAAAGTTGTCTGGGACCTGCCCCCAGATACTGCCACAGTGCATTGAAATGTGCCAGTGGCTACAAAATGCAGTAATACCATGTGTTTGACTATTGGTGTTATGGCTGTTGGATTCATATTGTGAGGATGGAGATCAGGCTTCAACTGCTTTCACAAATCCAGGATAGTTTGCTAATTTAGACAATATAGCTTGATTATGTCCCTTTTCTCCATATAGCCAAGGCCTAGAAAGGGCTTGAAAACCTGGGGCTGTCGCCTCCTACCCATGGCTGGATTTAGGCATCTGTATGTATGGAAAAGAACATTTCAAATGAAATGGTTACACCAAACTACTAATGTCAAAGTACATCTGACTACTGGGTAACAGTAAAAAAATTACTAGGTGGTGCATGTACACACTGACATCAAATATAGGGCCCACAAATAAGTACATTACACTAATTTATGGTATTGCATCATTATGTGCAAATAATATAATTAACCTGTATTATTTGCACTTATATCTTTTTTTCTATTTTTTTAAAATACTGTCACCGGGGTAGTGCTTCCTCCGCAGCACTATTATTGACAAACACAGTCATGGTACACATTTTTACATGTAATATCTTGCCTAGAAAAGTGTAGTTCATATTTGACTGTTAGACATGCCCTTGCCCCGATTTTGAATGCTGGTGACGCATACGCAATTGTAAAATATGCAGGTAAACACCTTAAAATGGCAGCTGCCTGACATCGCCTTCAGGACATTGCGTAGCTGAAGGCAGCCAGAAGAGGTTGTCCACGTAGTAGGTGAAAACCTCCATGATGGCCCCTGCAATAGGCTAACATGTGTGACAGCTACAAATGAAAGCCAATGGCTGTATCCGTCTCCATCACAGATCGAGTCCGCTGTGTACTTGTGCGCCCCATTGTGTAAAAAAAATCACTTACCTTCTAACACTGAAGCCTTCAAGATCACCTTGATTTTTGTTGTTGTTACCGACCTCTCAGAGCCAGGATGCTGGATAACATAGGTGACAGGGCCCCTGCCTTCTCCCCTGAGGAGCTGGAGCTCCTTACCAGGGAACTTCAGTCCATGTACAGCCAAATCTATGGGACCCCAGAGGAACAGGTACATGTCTGACTGTGGAATGTCTGACTGAGTAACCTATTTCTTTATGGTTCACAGGATATTGGGTTCTTCTTTGGTAATGTGGGTATTGTTGTGCTTTGAGATGACAGAATAATGTAACTGGGACAGATTTTTGTGACCAATGTATGAATGTTGTCTGCATGACAATGTTAAGCCATTTGACAGTAGAAGCTGCATTGTGTGGCTATGTATCATACAAATCCTATTTCCACAGACAAACTGTAGTCCACTGACTGACTACGGCCAGTATACAGTGTACCAGTTGTATGACCAACACCATCCAGCCTTTGTTGAAGCAACAGTGATTAGGTTTGAAAAGGTTGGGGGTCTGGAGTTGTTTGATGCTGTACTGTCTCATGGGAGTCTAGCACATATTGTCAATCATTTTGTTCTTTATCATTTCAACCTGTCATGAAGCCACTTATAGTAAGACCTATTTTAGGTGCAGCAAATTTAGATGACAGTGGCTCACTATCGTTCATCCCAGGCTGTCCAATTAGAATTTACACATGTCCAAATAACCCTCAAATCCTTGCTCTCATTAACACATGGCAACCCTCCTCTGTTGCCCTCAGTCAGTGCATGTAATGTAGACCATGGGTTCTGGCTCTTGGGAGTTTAGGCAGGAAGCCAATGTAGGATGTGAGTATGATTATGTTCAATGATTATACAGGTGGTTTGCCCTACAGAGTCTCACAATGATTGTGATTGATAATAGTGGCTCCCACAACAGAATTGGTTGCTTTATTCTGGCCATGATGATGTTGTAGGCTTGATTAAGTAACATGAGGATCTAGCAAGTATTGGTGATGCACATGTGGTCAGTATTTATACTCTACCTATGACTGTTTTGTTGACAAATAAATTGCAACTATTTTGTAAATGTCAGTGTTCATTGGGAATATATGATGTCACCACAGTGCTGCCCAACAGTGACACTGAATTGCCTTTTCCTGTTCTTTTATGCCGTCTATAAAGGTCAACGCCAGGTCAGCGCCCATCAAATGAGGGATATCTGGATGGCCAATACGAAGAAGCTGTGGACCCTAGCGATCCACAAGTGGTGTAGCCTGCACTTTAGATGAGGTGAGAGCACCTGCGTTGGGCAACTAGAAAATCTGCCAAAAGCCAAGTCAGCCAGTCCTCCCAGCTATTCAGATGGGTGCACCACACTCCGACCCCCCCAATGGCCTGCATCCTTGCCGTAGCTTACCTGGAGCAGGATGGGCAATTGAAGGCCCAACAGCAGCAACAAGGGGGTGCGTAATTGTTTTGAGATATTGTTGTGGTTTAACTTTACTTTCCAGCCATGTTTTATGCCAATAACTGTGAGGAAGCGCACATCCAAAGCCCATGATGATTTGTAGAAGTAAGTTTGTCAGACTGTGTCTGATACTGTAGGTGTAGTGTTGTTTTTTGCTGTCTCATGCAACTATATTCCTCTTCTCAAAGCAATTACTGCTGTGGGCAGACGCATGGCTGCATTTGCATAATGACGAGTGACAGAAATAAACGTGCCCTAGCTCATGATTGGGTTAGATGTGATAGTACATCACACATGTGTGTAGTTGATGTAAACTTCCTCACCGATGACTAGCAAACTGCACAATTGTGAAGCAGCTGATATTTCTGACTTGACACTGCTAAGTCACTGCTGTGACAATGTGAGAATGTGCACTGACTGTTTTGATATTCTGTGCACAGTGACATGCTTTCTTACCTGACACATGTTTGACAGCAGTTTCCCCAGCAAACTTATGATACTTTATGTTGACAGTAACTGGTGAACATGCGACCTTAGCCCATCACAATTGTGCATGTAAGCCAGTCTGTGAATGGCAATATGAATTTCTTTACAAAAATGTCTCGTAAGCAACAGACAGGAATGTGTCGACATTGGTGAGAGATTTGTGTATCTCACAGACATTTTGGTGTCCTTAGTCGTGCCCAGAGAGTAATTTGGTGATAGCGAGGTGAGCAATGGGATCTTGAAAAGGACATTTGCATGTGGAAGGCTGCATCACATAGATGTTGTGGTATTCCATTTTGGGCAGGCAAATTCCATCAAAAATTCTCAGCCTTTGGGAGAAGGGAACCAATATTAGCTCTGCCTTGCAGTAGTTCCGAAATAGAGCCAGACCTATGTGTTCACTGATATTGATTAAACCCTTTGTTAAGGAGTAAACTACAAGTGTATAAATGACAACGGCATACATGATATGGGAGCAGAGGTGGGGGATAACTGAACTAGTTGCAAATGTTGTGTGATGAACACTGATGTCCAATTGTTTTCTCACAGATATACTATAACTATTGTACCTTGTTTTTCAGCACTAACTAGGCAAGCCAAATAGGGCAGCGGCCGCATCGGCGGGGATGAAGCTGGCCACTGAGTACTGGGTGGTGAGACCACCGACACAAAGGCACTCAGTGGCATGGAGGGTAAGAGGACTGTCCAGGAGGCCATAAGTGACTCAACATATTCCTCGGAGGCCTCCAATGAAGATTAGTACCTAGTGGGGGCAGACCCAGAAGAGACTGTGACACCTCTGAGACTTGTCTGTCCCCCGTATTTCCATCTCCACCTTCCCCCCCACTTGGGCATAGCCACCCCCCTACTGCTGCAGGCACCTTGACCTGGGTGTTCCAGGCTGCACTCACTGAAGAGACCATGGATCTTTTAAGAACGATCACTGTAGGCCAGACCGCACTATAAAATGCCACCCAGAGGCTGGCTGACCAGAGCACCCAGATGCTGGCTTACCTGGATGGCATTCACTGTGCCACAGACTCCCACCCACCCCAGCCTCATGTCTATACTCCTACCCCTTACACATTCTTAATCTCTCAACCCAGCCCTGTCCAAAACAAACTCAAATATATGGACAAACACACACACACAACAACAGCCACTTGCAGTGCATCCCAGCACTAAGAAACATAAG
Organism: Pleurodeles waltl; assembly: GCF_031143425.1. Classification (NCBI taxonomy): domain Eukaryota; kingdom Metazoa; phylum Chordata; class Amphibia; order Caudata; family Salamandridae; genus Pleurodeles; species Pleurodeles waltl. The sequence goes on from NC_090440.1 coordinate 139,324,189, forward strand.
CACAAACAGACACATCCAGTCACAACACATATCACCACCACCATGGTCACACCCCCAGTCACCACACCCATCACTATACAACCACACACACATGTACATACACACACCCAGACATGCAACCCACCATTACATCAACACCCACAGACAACACCAGCACACCCCCAGTCGTTGCACCCACCATATCTCCAAAACACAAACACACACACACCAAAGACACAGTACCAATCATCACACCCACCACCACACGCAAGCCACGGCACACCTGAAGACACACATACGCGACACAAACACCCAAAATCACCCACCCAACTGACCAACAGTAAAAACAACACAAACTTACAGATGGACCACATACTCCAGACCCTCATGTACCCACATCTTCAACAGACACATGCACAACAGACACAGCCACTCCCTCTACCTTCCAAACCCAACTCAGTCCAGAACACCACACACATTTCCCTAAGGAGAGCTTGCTCCTTTTCCTGGCCCTCACAAATCCCAAACAATCCCTTCCAAATCCCAAACCACCCCTTCCAAATCCCAACTCACCCCTTCCAAATTCAAACCACCCCTAACGAGTTCAAACCCAAGCCTTCCAAATCTAAACCCACTCATTCCACATCTCAAGCCACCCCTTCCAAATCCCAAATCACCATCCCAAATCCACCCCTCCCAAACCCAAGGACACACCACCCCAATAACAGCTTTGAGGTGTCTGCTGTCTGCCCTATGGATGCCCCTTCCAGAGAAGGTTTATTCTGGACGTGACATTGGGAGGCAAGTTGAGGGTATGCACCCACACTATGGATACACTGGTCCTGGTGCTTTTGAGATTTCTATACAATTGCCTCTAATTTAATTATGAGAGAGTAATCCTATTTCTATAATACATTTTTATTTTGAGAATACCTTTGTCCTGGCCTTATTTTGTATTGTTACTAATTATTTGCCGATGATGTAATTTCTTTCTGCTAATGTGTGGGCCATGCACTTTCTCTCATTTGTAACAGTGAGAAGCACATGTTGTGCTTTTTAGTTTTTTATTTAAATGCATACATTAGTGTTGTATATTTGTGATGGACATATTCTTTTTGGTGTAAACATTCTTCATGTTACTGAACACTTCCACTAAAATGATATGTGTTTCTGTTATAGTGACTGGAGAATGCATGTGTGTTTTTTATTTTGACATGATACACCAATGATATGCACATATCCATTACACAGATGACCTGGAATTTTCAATTATGTGGTCATATGTTTGTGATATGTTGCATACCAAGGGGGCATGTGACCTTCATACATCTCTGACATACTTGCAGTTCACCAATGATTGTTTTGTTACATTTTGGGTAAAACTACAAGCAGAATGTTCTAGTGTTTGTGCCACATTGAAATGGGTTTGTGGGTAAAATTTTCAGTTATTTTTCCAATTGTCACTCTCAATGTTTGGGTATATTCTTGCACATACCATTGAGGACACATTCCTATTTTTGATTGCTGAGACTTATTGTGCAGGTGCCCATTGCCATGTAGGCAGTCCGTCAGTAATTGGTGGGTGCTACTTATGTCCCAGGGTCTGTTCTGTTCAATTTCATACTTCAATATACACACTTCCACATTGTGTAAGGCATCCACGGGTCCAGTGTTGCTAAACAGCTAAAAGTCCAAGGGTAACAGGAATGCCTGAGACTTACTTTCTGTTCCAGCGGTAACGGTGTTGATTTCCATCTTTCACCTGGCCCAGGAGCAACAAGAGTACTGGTAGCAGCGGATGCATGGCAACGGGATATGTAGAAAGCATTAAAAAGGTGGGTTTTGTGTTGATATAGCTGCTAATTCTCCAGCTCAGGTGTGAAAGTTTAGCCGCCACAGTTGCGTTGGTAGGACTGCACATCATAACTGGCTCAGCAGTAAAAGGGTTGGTTATCCTGCCACCAGCCCATTTAGCCTATGGCGCTGTTGGTTCTTGGCGGTGGCAACGGACCATCAGTGGTCTTTTGCTTACCCTTCTAGTGACATCTAAATAGGGCAGGCAGACCGTCAAGTTGGCGGGTCGTTTTACTGTGAAAAAGTCAACAGCAAGACCATTACTGCCAGCATCTAAATCAGGGCCTAAGTCTTAATGTTTTTTTCCTCTTTCATTTAACCACTTCGCTGCTAGGCCTTTTCCCCCTCAGGTGCCAGGCATTTTTTGGCTATTTGGAGCAGTTTGCACTTAGACCCTCATACCTTTTTGTCCACATAAGCTACCCATGCAAAATTTGCGTCCTTTTTTTTCTAACATCCTAGGGATTCTAGAGGTACCCAGAGTTGGAGAATTCCCCTGAAGGAGACCAAAAAAGTAGCCAAAATACAGCAAAAATATAATTTTTTTCAAACAAATGGGAAAAAAGGGCTGCAGAAGAAGGCTTGTGGTTTTTCCCTGAAAATGGCATCAACAGAAGGTTTGTGGTGCTAAAATCACCAGCTTCCCAGCTTTCAGGAACCGACAGACTTGAATCAGAAAACCGCGTTTTGCATTTTACTGGGACATACACCATTTGTACTATTTTTTGTGCTTTTAGCATCCTTCAAGTTAGTGACAGAAATACGTGTGAAACTAATGCTGGATCCCGGAAAACTAAACATTTCCGAAAAGTAGACAAAATTCTGAATTAAGCAAGGGGTAAATTGTGTAGATCCTGCAAGGTTTTCCTACAGAAAATAACAGCTAAAAATTTAAAAAAGTATTGAAATTGAGGTGAAAAAAACAGCCATTTCTCTGCACATTTTATACTGTAACTTTTTCCTGCGATGCCAGACTTTTGAAAGCAATATACCATTACGTCTGCTGGAATCTTCCAGTTGTGGGGATATATAGGGCTTGTTGATTCATCAAGAACCTTAGGTACCCAGAGCCAATAAATGAGCTGCGCCTTTCAATGGGTTTTCATTCTGAACAGGGCATTCAGCAATTCATTTGGTGAAATATAAAGAGTGAAAAATAGGTATGAAGAAAAACTTTGTATTTCCAAAATGGCCACAAGATAAGGTGTTGAAAAGTAGTGGTTATTTTCACAATTCTGGGGTCCCCATACTAGCATGTGAATTACAGGGCATTTCTAAAATAGATGTATTTTTTACACACTGTCTTACATTAGGAAGGAAAAAATGTAAAGAAAGACAAGGAGTAATAACACTTATTCTGCTATTCTGTGTTCTCCCAAGTCTCCGGATAAAAATGGTACCTCACTTGCATGAGTAGGCCTAACGCCCGTAAAAAGAAACGCAACATGGACACAACACATTTTTACATTGAAAACTGACGTGTTTTTTGGAAAGTGCTTAGCTGTGGATTTTGATCTCTAGCTCATCCGGCAACTACGAAAACCTACCAAACCTGTGCATTTGTGAAAACTAGATACCTAGGTGAATCCAGGATGGGGTGATTTGTGGGGTTCTCACCAGGTTCCTTTACCCAGAATCCTTTGCAAACCTCAACATTTGCCCAAAAAACACTTCTTCCTCACATTTCAATGAAAGAAAGTTCTGGAATCTGAGAGGAGCCACACATTTCCTGCCACCCAGCATTCCCCCAACTCTCCTGATAAAAATGATACCTCACTTGTGTGGGTAGGCCTAGTGCCCGCAATAGGAAATGCCCCAAAACACTATCTGGACACATGAAAATTATCAAACACAAAACTACCTGTTTTTGCAGGGGGAACACCTGTGTTTTTGGTTTAGGCTCAGCAGCCATACAGGGAAAACTACCAAACCGAGACATTTCTGAAAACTAGACACCTGAGGGAGTTCAGGGAGGTGTGACTTGCGTGGATCCCCCAGTGCTTTGTTACCCAGAATCCTCAGCAAACCAAAAATTTTGCTAAAAATTCATATTTTTCCCACATTTCTGTGTGGGATCACTGCACGGGGACACATTTCCTACCACCCAACGTTCCCCTCAGTCTCCTGCAAAAAATGGTACCTCACTTGTGAAGGTGGTCCAAGTGCCTGTGACAGGGAAGGGCCAAAAACATGTCCAAATTGAGGGGGACCCAAAGCGGGTCCAAAAGGGCAGTTTGAAAAAAATGGGTAGAGATGATACAATGCTGGGTGGTAGTAATTTTGTGTATTCCTGCAGATTCCGGAAGGTTCCATCGCAAAAATGTGGGAAAAATGTGTGATTTACAGCAAAGTTGGAGGTTTGCAAGGCATTGTGGGTAAGAAAATGGTGCAGGGTGCATGTGAAGCACAACACTCTGGACTGACCCTGATGTTTCGTTTTCAGATGTGTCTAGGTCATGTGGATTTTTCTACATGGCAGTGTCCCAAAGTCCAAAAAGTGCATCCCTTACCATTCCAAGTGGGTCGATTTTCAGAGTTAGCCAAGCTCTCATGGCCCAAATGTAAAACCAAAACCGAAAATAATGAACTGACCTCTTGCTTTCCATAGGATATGATTTTTTAGTGTGTGGGGGGAGAACTAAAAGACTGTTACCCCCTTCAGTTGTGGTGGGGGCAAAACCATGCCCATACTGGTTGGTAGCTACCACCCCACTATTTGTTTTATAATTCCCTGGCATTTAGTAGGCTTTCTGCTCCCCCGGGGTGTGGATCGGGGGTAATTGCCCCATCTGCCCACTGGTGGGCAGAACAACATTGGCCCCATTTATTTGGGGTGGGGGTATGGCCCTACCCCCACCCTCTTATTTTAAAACAAAAAATCTTCCCTGGTCTCTGGTGGGCTTTCTGCCCCCCACGTGGGCATATGGGCCTTCCAAAAATAGGCTGATCTGCCCCCAAGGGGGGGGCAGATATGGCCAACAGTAATGTGCCCCCATGGAGAGGGACCCTTGCCCAAGGGGCTGCCCCCCAACCAAAACACACACATACCAATCCCTGGTGCCTAAGTGGTTTCTGCAACCCTGGTGGCAGATCGGCCTAATAGAAATAGGCCGATCTGCCCCTAGGAGAATGACCCTTGCCTAAGGGATGGCTCCCATTGTGTGAAATTGATGGAAAACAATAAAAATCCCTGGTGTCTAGTGGTTTCTGCCCCTCTTGTGGGCAGATTGGCATAATAAAAATAGGCTGATCTGCCCTCAAGGGGGGCAGAAATGGCCTAAAACAATTTCCCCCCAGGGAAGCGACCCTTGTCTAAGGGGCCGCTCGCCACATAGAAACAAAAAAAAATCTCTGCTGTCTAGGGGTTTCTGCCCCCCCCATCATGGCAGAAATGGCCTAAAACAAATCCCCCCTGCCAGGGGAGCGACCCTTGCCTAAGGGGACGCTCCCCTCACGTGAAACTGGCACAAAACAAATATCCCTGGTGTCTTGGCCTAATAAAAATAGGCTGATCTGCCCCAAGCGGGGCAGAAATGGCCTAAAAAAAATTGCCCCCCAGGGGAGTGACCCTTGCCTTAGGGGTCGCTCCCAACGTGTAAAACATAAAATAAACCAAAAAGAAAAAAGGCCTAAAAATTATTTTCCCACTGGGGAGGGGCCCTTATCCACGGGCCTGCACCCCTCATACATAAATGAAAAAATAAATTATTCCCTGCTAACTAGTCGCATTTCTGCTGCCCAATCGCATCGGGATCAGGCAGCCGAAATGCAGCAAGAGACATGAAAGTAGAGGAAAGGCCTTTCCTCTCCTTTTATTCCTCTGTCGCCCCTCCATGTGATTGTAGGAGAAATGCTTTTGCATTTCTCCTCTGATCACAGAGTGGGCGGCCTCTGATGAGGTCAGCATGCGATCGCATGCTGACATCATCAGATGCCACGGGGGGTAAGTGGGGGCAGGGGTAGGAGGGAAAGCGATTCCCCTTCCTTCCCTGCCCAGGGGAGGGGGAGCCAGGCCCCTGGGGGGAGCGCTAGCGCTTCCTCCGAGGGCCGGTATCTGAACATAATGGTTACGTCCTCTGCACCTGAGCGGTGCAAACATGGACGTAACTGTTACGTCCAGCGCACCCAAAGGGTTAACCCAATTACATCATAATATTTTAAGAAGCAGGTTTCTTCACTTTAACTTCCTCCCATTTAAGAAATGACTGTATTTTTCTGTTACATACATGGCACCATGACTACAGGCCACTGGCAGCAAGATGCCTCCTGTATGTAAATGTGACACCTGAAAATGTGAGAAAATTGAATTTATGAGTTTTAGGAATCCATATACATAATGTTATCTCTTCAGTTTAACTTTCTCCCTTTTAACAGTGTCACATTTACACATAGCAGGCATCTTGCTGTCAGTGGTCAGTATGGTGCCAATGGTGCCATATTTATAACTGAAAAATGCAGCCATTTTATTTTTAGTAGGAGAAATTTAAATTGCAGAAAAGTGTTCCTTTTTATGAGCATTTTTGTAGAACATTTTTCTGCATTTTACGTTTCTCCCATATAAAAAAGATGATTGTATGTTTATGTTACACATGTTATGGTGCCACATATGGTGAAAGGTAGGTCCAGTGCCACAAATCCATACACAAATACCCCATTCATATGCACACATATTCATACATCCCCAAAGACCACACTCACACTGACACACAGGGCAGCCCCACTAGAGTGCCTCTATTTAAAGTATTTTGTTCAAACCATAGAGACTGCCCTATGGACATTAGGCTTACAGTCAATGTGGGTGGGTGTGGGAGTGTCTGGTAACAACGTGAAAGCTGCTTATCCTTCAGTAACTCACAATGATTTTCACTGATCACAAGTAGCTCTCACTACAGAATAGGTTGGTGAGCCCTAGTCTGAAGTAACCCTTCTCAGAAAGGTGAATATGTTGGGTCTGTCAGAAGAGTGCCTTCTGGTAGTTCTTCACTTTGATCTGAGGAATGGCTTGGAGTTCCATTGAACTTGCGAAGACTTCATGTTTATTGGCAACACACAGGAGCTACTGCAAACACAACTGGATTCAACTTCCAGGGGAAGAAATCTGTTAATTAAAAAAACAAAAAAAACTCTGGTTAAGGCAGCAAATCCATGCAGGTGGCGGGGTCAGAAGAGAAGCCGCAGTTCACAAAGAACAACAGTCTATCAATATTACCATAGGCTGTCTGTTCCCACATGGCCTTCAAACTGAAAGTTTATCAGAAGGCATAGCTGCTGACCCACAAATGATTGGCTCATTATTGGGAAAGAAAAAGCAATACTGACTCCCAAAGTAACGTCTGTACTGGGCTAACATAGCATTAGAGATACCTGATCTGAAGTCTCTCAAATTAATAACATTGATCACTGGGGCAGAATCGCCTCACTCGGCCCAGACTACAACAGAGTAACTGGGCAAACATTGGTGTATGCTTCAACATATATGCTTAGATTCACACTTCAGGAGAAATATGACTGTGAGACCTGCCAGCTCTTGGTGTGGTTTCCCTTGTCTTTTTGACTTTTGAATTTTGTTTTAGCTGGCTTTAGGACTCTGAGCACTTTACCACTGCTGACCAGCGCTAAAGTACAAGTGGTCTCTGTCTAAATAGTATTGGTGATTGTTTTATCCATGATTGGCATATTTGATTTACTAGTAAGTCCTTAGTAAAGTGCATTTTGTGTGCCCAACACCTGTAAATCAAATGCTACTAGTGGCCTGGAGCACTGATTGTGCCACCCACATGAGTACCCCATAAACATGTCTCAGACCTGCTACTGTAGTGTCTTTGTGTGCAGTTTTAACTACCAGTTTGACTTGGCAGGTCCACCCAACCGCCAGGCCCAAACCTTCCCAGTTACTACATGTAAGTTGCCCCTAAGGTAGGCCCAAGGCAGTTCCATGGACAGGGTGTTGTGTATTGAAAAGGTAGGAAATGTATTGATGTGTTTTACATGTTCTTTTAGTAAAATACAGCTAAATGTGTATTTCACTATTGCAAGGCCTATCTCTCCCATAGGGTAACATGAGGATTGCCTTGAAATATCTTTTAAGTGTAATTTCCCATTGGGAGTAGATAGAGATATGGAGTTTGGGGTAATTGACCTCACAATTTAGAAATAAATCTTTTGCTGAAGTTGTTTTTTAAATTGCAAATTTGAAAATGCCTCTTTTAGAAAGTGGGCATTATTTTGCTTAACCATTCTGTGCCTCTACCTTGCTGTGGAATACACGTCTGGGGAGAATGACAGATGGGCTGTTTGTGAATTCACTCTAGACAGCTGAAACAAAGGGAGCTGAGATGCCCTTACATTTCCTGATAGGTCTTCCTGGGCTAGAGTGGTGGGAGGAGCAGACACTTGCACCTGAATAGGGCTGTGTCTGTCCTCAAACAAAGCAGTCTCCGACCCCCTGGAGTATATCTGTGGCCAGGGCAGGAAAGGCAGGGTCTTGTGCACTATAAAATCTTTTCTCTGAAGTTTCCCTACTTCAAAGGCAGAAATGGATATACGTATTGGAATCCTGAGCCCACAAAGTTAGAATCCTTCTGGACTGGAAGTAAGAGCTAGATGCTGTAGGAGGGACTGCCACTCTGTATGTTTCTTTGCTGTGCTGGCCTGCTGCTTGCTGCTTCTGCCCTGGAGTGAAAGGACTGGACTTTACTTTTTACTTTCTGTTTTCAAAGGTTGTTCAAGGGTTTGACTAAGCTTGCCTATTCTTAAGAAGTCTCAAGGAGATCAAAGACTTCATCTGCCAGCACCTACTCACTCTTGCTGAGAGTCCTGACTCGCCAAGTGGTGCCAAATCCAGTGCCTGGGCCCTTAGGAGTGAATTGTGGTGTAACCAAGAAGAAACCAAGTGCAAAGACTCCAGAATGACTTTGGAACTGGTGCCATTCTCCAACTCTGTGCCTCTGCCTGCACTGGACCCGTGGTCCTCGCTGAGTGCAATGACTGATGCCGCAAGGCCGGTTGCCACGGCAGCACTACCGAAGTCCCGCCAGAGCATGAGTCGTGAGTGCCATGTCCCCAGGAGACTCGACTGCACTGCAGCACTCGTACCCCCCTGGTTTGATCGCAACACTGCGAAGTTGATGCCTCGCATCTTGGCCTGCTGGATTCATGAACCCCGGTGTATCATAGGAACTGATGCCTCACCACCGACACCGCATCACCTCCACTGCAACCGCAAGGAACATATGCCTCACCTTCCCTGCCTACCACTAAATAACGAATACCTCACCTCCCCGGTAGCAGTAAGGAACTGATGCTGCACCAGCTCCAGTGATAACTCACCTCTCCGACTCTGTGAAATGTCTTTGTTTCCTCTTTTTCCAAAGGTACTGTACCTGGGTCTGTGTAACTCTGTGATTGGCCCGTACTTTCATGCGAGTGGCATCGGACTGTTGGGAATGACTCCACAAAGAGGTTGTGATAGCTCCAGTTGGAACTTTTTTGTTTCTAAGTGCTTTACTGAGATTTAGGGCTGAAATATGAGTTTGGTGGATGAGAACACCTATCCGCCAAACTCCCGACAGGGTGGTTGCCTACATAGTGGCACCCACCCCGCCAAATCTATTGCGAGTTTCCTGCCAGGCTGAGAGGTGGCAGCCAAGGTTTTTGCCCATCAGCCTAGTGGGAAAACTGGCAGCAGCTTTGTCTCCAGCTCGAAATTGAGCTGGGGACAATGCTGTTGCCTGCAGGGTGCGCCAGCACCATTGCAATGTTCACTGTCTGCAGATCAGATAGTGAACATTGTGATGGTGCTGAACAGTGAGATCCCCTATGTCCGCCTGCACCTGTTCTTCATCAGTCTTTTCATGGTGGTGAAACTTCCATGAAAAGGCTGGCAGGTCATAATCAGTAGGGCCGCGGTGCATGCAGCACCGCCCTGGCTGACTGCGACCTCCACCTGCCGTCAATCAGTTGGGATCACTGATGCCGACAGAGATGGCGGTACCCTGGCTGTCTGACCTCCAGGGTCTTAATGTGGCAGTCTGACCACCACTTGAGGCTGGTGGTCTAAAGCCCTACAGCCTTGTGATGAGGCCCTTTACATTTTGTATTTTTGCTTTTGTATGTTGGATTTTTGTCATTTTTGGCATACTTTACTCAGATAAATATTGGCTGTATTTCTAACCCGGCGTGGAGTACGTTTGTGGTGTTTTCACTCTGTCACTGTGTGTATGTACAAATACTTTACACATTGCCTCTGAGATGAGCCTGACTGCTCGTGCCAAGCTACCAAGTGGGTTAGCAGGGGTTATCTTAGCTTTGCGACTCCCTTACCCTGACTAGAGGGAAGGTACCTACATGGACAGGGTACAAACCACTGTCAATTAGAGACCCCATTTCTGACATTGACATGTAGTTGTTCAACTAACTTAATACAAAATGCCTCACTTAAAATGGAAAACAGCTATATGTAGGTACTAGTCAGTTACATATGTGTATGTATAGGACATGTGCATGTAGGTGACAGTTCCTTGTGATGACTAAAACACACCACTACAACAATGTGAATGTCGAGTCCATTCACCTGAAAGTCAGGTTTTTCCGCTGGGGCAATGCTGTCTCTTCCCCTCCTCTCAAGAGGAACCTATAGTAGAAGTCAAAAATAAACTTACTCTGCTGGCCTTTGTGGAAGGGAATGGGGGATGTGGAAAACAGGAAAGAGAAAACCTGAAAGTTCTTCAGTTAGTTCCAGGTGTTTGGGGTCAGCCTTCACTTCAGACTGACCCTCTGCACACAATTATTAAAGTGCCTTGGTAGGCTTTCTCGAATTTTCTGTTGGCAAAAAAACAATAGTAATAAATCAACTTAGACTCAAGTATCAACAGCACTTTTCACATCAACTGTACAGTTGTTGAATTAGGCCTCTCTAAGCATAATTGGACTAAAATAAAAAGTAGGTCTGGCTCCTGATATAGTCTCAGGTTCGCAACACTGAATTTTATTGCCTTTCATTTTCATAGTTAGTCTCGTTAGTTACAAAAAGGTACCTGAAAATAGTACCAATTTTCATAGTTAGTTTAATTAGTTCCAAAAAGTAATTCCCAATAGTGCCAATGTTCTAAGTTAGTGTAATTAGTTTCTAAAAATCTGCAACAAATGTGTCTCAATATTGTCTTTAAGCGTGAGGCAGCACTGCATAATTTGTCTTTTCTTCTGCAGGTCTGGATTGCAGCGGAGGATGATGATCTAAACGAGGGACTGGATGAAGGTGATTCTAGTGGTCCGGAGATGGGGCAGCAATTCTGGAGCCAGAGGCAAGACTAATAAATGTTCATAACTGCTTCCAGTAAGGAATGACAAATTCAAGAGAAGACAAAGGGTCACCAATGCATGTGTAAGTTGAGCTCTCACGAGATATGCAAGATCTTGAGCTGATTGGTACTCAGGTTTCAAGCATGTGTTCCTAGCGGGAGACTCTTATTGGGGGCAGACTGGTGAGTGAAAGGGGGAGGGTGCAATGACAGACATTTTGCAAGTAAGGAACAGAGGGCACCAAAGAGGAGAGAAAGCAATCTAAGGCATCCCATGTTTTGGACGGTCAATTAAAAGGATGTCGTCAAAGAGGACAGTGAGGATTGCCAGTAACTGTGTCACTAGAATCATGGACACTCATAGGAAAAGTACATGTGGTTTGAGAGGTAGACATTGATTTTTATGCTGTTCATTGACTCTTATAGTAGGACAATGTTTTGACTATGGATTTAATTTAATTTAACCCTTGTACATAGACTGGTTTCCCTGATACTTCCCGACATTTTTATTATGTTGCCTAATCCACTCAAAATTACCTTGTCCATTCTGTTTGAGGAATTTCTTTTTTCATTCGCCTTCTGCATTGGACAGTATTTACTAAAATTATTTTTGAAGAATTCCTTTTTCATCTAGGAATTTGAGCCATCTCTCTGTCTTGTGTTTCTCTTATATATGTGTTTGAGTGGTTAATTCTGTATGTATAGGTGATCTGTTATGTTTTCAGCATGATAATTTGTAACACAGACGGTCCTACAAATCAACATATAGTACAAACACACATTTATAGTCACATATGTGTCCTACACCCAGAGTAACCATTTGAACATAATCAAATCTAAATAAAAACAGGATAGAAGTATTATGTGGTACACATTGTTAAGTTTATTTACATATCTTTTGGATTACTAAATATTTACAGTGGTCATGAAGGATCTCTCTTGTGAGTTCACAAATTTTGTGGTGAGGAGTTAATGCGCAATCTGAGATGGTGCCCATGTGTGGATGAGTGTGCGGTATCTGCCTGTGCAGGTGGGTTAGTTTGCATGTGCAGGTGATGGGTGCTTGTGCAGGTGGTGCTACAGGTGGCTGAGTGGGATAGGGTACACATTAGTGAGTTGGGTCCCCTTCATGTTTTGATGTTTTGAAACATTTTCAAAATACCCGCTATCATCTTCATGGCCAAGGCACGGTGTCTTGCACTCTCTTCTGTATACATTGTTAGTTGGTCATGGTGCACCCTTGACATAATTTACCAACATTTCACATTACTGTCTAAGGCACAGGTCTACCTGTCAATCATCTGAGGGATTTCCTATAATGATTCTGAACTGTTAGACAGATGTTGCACAAATGTCGTGTCTCACATCAGACTGTTGTTAGAAGAAGTCTTCTTCCCACTGGCCAACATGAGCATCTATTACCTGCATGGGACACCCTTTTACATGACAATCAGCGCCACCAGCACAGGGAGGAGTGGCACGTGGGAGACTGTGGGTAAGATATTCATGCCTAGGAGAAACCTGCTCTTCACCTCGGTTGTTATGTTTTTCAGATGCTTGAGAGTAGGCTAGGGATGCACTGTCACGTGAACAGTGTGCAGGAGATTCAACACATCGACCTTGTACATGATGGCTGTGAGGAGGTGAAAATTGTGTTGGGTAGGTGAACTCTGTGGCTGGTAGGCTGACTGCTGGGAACAGGCAATATTCAAAAGGGAAGTGGGTGGTACAATGCTGGCTGGATCTGATGTAACCTTCAGTCTTTTGGCAGTGGGCCAACAATGACCTCTCCCTCATCTATGCCCTCCTCTGCGACCAACACCTCCTCATCTTCCACCTCCTCACCCTTGTCTTGTTGAGCAGTGCTGGCAGCTGCTATTGCTGCTTGGAGAAGGATTGGGCTCTGTCCTCAGACTGCCTACAGCCCACTGCTGGTTAATGTTTTAGCTTCATCAAGCAACTCATTGTCTTCAGCACCTGAAGGTCACAATTTGCCACAGTGAACCATGTGCTACAATACAACAGTTTGAACAATTCTTCTTTGCATCTATCTGAAGTTCCACATGTGATCTGGTTTGTGTAAAACTACACGTGAAAGCTCAGACTATAGCACTGAAGAAGAGAAATGCAAACTCAAACTCACCAACTCCAGCCATAGATCTGTGTGGTACTGATCTATCCTGCAATGTCAACTGCTGAACCTGGCTCCTTGATTGTATGGTGGAAGACATGATCCTCAATCCAGCAGCTTTAGAAGGAAGTGACACCTTAATTAATGTTCAGCATGAATAAACAGTTAACATACAAAATAAATACAGACATCACTGATTGTGTTGGGCAACATATCAGACAGCAACTTTAACAAGGAATTGACAATTGTTAACACTTTGGAAATTACAGTTTACAATACTATATGGAATATTTACCTGATGGACAGATGGTAGTGGCTCTGACTGCTGTCGGCTGAAGGTCTTCCAATTCCCTGAATGAGGTACATTGGATGACTAAGGTACTCCTGGCAGCAGCTGTAATAAAGCAAACATATCCATATTACAACACAAAGGATGATGTGTATTATTTTTAATATGTGACATTAGAATACAAGTTCAGCACAGTTAGTGCTACTCCTCTTTAGATGAGACAATATAAGCAATTAGATACATACGTTATTATTCTTTCAATATATGTGTTGAGCCATCCTTTCATTAACCAGCATACTATAAAGTAGTATGCTCTTATCAACTATTTCTGAGAATATGGAGATGGGTGACAAAAAGATATTTGACGCACACCACTCACTGCTAATGTCATCCAATATATTAGTCTATAAGTATTATATAAAGAGCTTAGCAAGCTCTACCATCCGCTCAGTGTGGGGTGCCTGACCATTTGTCACACCCATACGTGGAGCAGAGGTCACTGTAGCATGTGTTGTCCTCACCAAGGTCACAGAGCCTAAAAGGATATGAGTATAATTTTGTTATTGTTATAGCTGACACATGGTAAAACGAACATATGCTAGTTAAGATTACATGTATGAAAAATATGATGGAGTTTAAGAAAAATAGCTATAGGTTGTCGGATAACATGGAATCCACTTCTGGGCATATTGCCATTCCAGTCTGTGCAGGTCGTAGTGGTTGATCTGCCCAATGACGATGACTTCTTGCAAGTGGATGAATTTACTCTGGCTGTATGTGGAAATAAAATGAAGAAGTTAACAGACAAATATAACAAATGATGAAAGTGTACTACTTTTAACAAGGTACATAATTACATTTACACTGCAACTACGATGTCTACAAATTCATGCACAATTTAAATTGTCAGTTACAAAACTTCATTGACAACACCAGCACAACACATAAGAGTAGAATTGACCATAAATATTTGCACAAACTTGAAGTGACTTCCATAGTTACAATAGCAGTCCATATTAAGCATTTTTTAAATAAAAGGATTGGGCCCAATTAACAAAGACCCTCCACAGATGTGGTGGAATCCTTTACACTGCAGTTTCTCATTGCAGGAATTCCACCACAAGTGTGGAGTCTCGACCACGACTGTAGAGGCTCTTTGGGCCATTGTTTAACTATTGTATCTTACCTGACACCAGATCTGTATCAAAAACTGAAGTTCTCTCAGGGAGACAAACAAAATAGAGAAACAAGCCAAAAAATCTACAAGTGCAAAGGAAAATGTTCCCTTATGAAATTACTTCACATACAAAATATTTCTTCAATAATTGAAAGCAAAAAAAGCAAACAATTATCCAAATGATCAATTAATTCTGGTGCAATCAAAACAAACAAACTGATATGTAACACAGAATAATAAGCTGCAGAACCTGATAGAAGCAAAATAATGCCTATTACTCAATTGAGAATATCATATATTCATTGAAAATCCGATTCAGACAGTCCCTATTATTTTGAAAAAGAAAGACGAAGTTTCAACCCAAAGGCAAACTTTCTCCAGGCTATTATCAGGACAGTATTTCACAAGGACATTTAGTAGAAAAAAACAACACAAAAATAAAAGAAACAAAGACATTGAAAAATAAATGATACACCAAAAAAGTGTGCATTTAAGAGAAAAAGTCAAAAGACGCCATCACCAACTGTGGGCTTACCTAATGAGTTCCATGATAAATGAGAGTAATATGATCGTAGAAAATCTTAAGCCAAGGAATGGTCTTGCACGATATTGAAAATTCAATGTCACAAACAAGGCAGGCCACAAGTCTCCCACCTCAACAGTATAGTGGTCCTGAAACTTACTGATACCTAAAAAATGTGGTGAACAACCATGCAAGCTAATGATCGTGTAACTAGTTAGCATGAAGGACTCAGTCACAGGCAGCCCATGCAGCACATTGTGGTGCATAGTGGAGAGGACGTCCTTCTTAAGTGGGGTGAGATGGAGACAGGTTTCAGTTTGTCTACCAGGGAGAGATCTGGCCACCTTATCCCAGTGAACCATCTCCTCTCTTCCTGACAGTTCTTTTTGATGTCAGTAATGGACCACACATCCACCCTCCAATGCACTGACTGCATTAGTAAAATACTGGCTTCTGTGTTGCACTGGTGAGGTATGGAGGAGGACCATGGATCTTTTTGTAGTTCTCCCCTACAAGTATACTATCATTTGAGTCTGTTCCTCTGTGAAGTTTTCCTTCCTCCTGATACCCAAGATGCTGACACCTGGCAGATGGGAAAGACAAGGCAAGGCAAGGCACAGTGCAGCCAGGTGAAAAATGTGTTTGGAAAGAAGAGAGCCTTGGATGTGGGCTGCTTTTATAGGGTTTGAAGTGAATGTGGCAGGTGGCATTAATTGTTTGCTGGTGTATGTAATACACTTTCCCCACCCAAATGCATAGGTTCCACCCTAAAAGCAGAGGTTCCACTCTGAGTGTGGAACCTCTGTATGCATAAAGATACTACTCCTAAGTCCCTTTGTGAATACCGAAAACTAGTGAAGTTAGAGTTTTGGTCTCAGTTAAACTTTATGTCTAACTTTACCTTTGTGAATTAGGCCCCCAGTAATAAAGCTGTGCTGCTAATAGGTGACATAACCTTAGTGGAGCATTATGCTCCAAAGTACAAAGCAGTTAGTATGAGTTTGAGGATCCCTATCTGTCATCCCCTGACATAGGTACTGCATCTGCCTATATGCAGTAATAGTCTGAAAAACAAGTGGATAGTTGCATGCCTGTAGAATCATGTTCTATGCCTACACAAGTTAAGAAACTCTGTTAAGAACTGTTAATGCCTCCTACACTTTAGAGAAGTGCCACCAATAAATGGGTACAGATTGCAGCCACTTTGTCCTGGCTCATACAGTCTCACCTAGTATGGAGCAGTGCAACCCATCCAGCCCCTCTTCCATAACTTCTGCAAAATAAAGATGTAAAACAAGTCAATTATCTGATCTCTCCCGCAAGTATAGCAACTAGACCGAGTTAACCCAAAACACATCCACCATCTAGGAAGTGAAATCAACAATGCTGGTGTGTCAGTGTGCATGACAAAGGGAGCAGGGCAAAAATGTATTACTCAACAGAGATCTCTATTCATGACATTGAAAGAACAACTAACCTCCACCCTCTGTAGAGCAAGCCAACATGTATCCTGTGAATATGTGACATGGGAAATGATTTACCTGAGCCAATTTGCATTGTACTGTGTTAATATAAAGAAGTTATTCAAAACATACTCATTCCAGTTAAATCGCACCCTGTCCTACCTACATGCGTGGAGCATGTTAAAGCCCCCTATTCATGGTCCATTATGTCTTAGATACTCATTGTCTGTAGGAACCTATTTGTCGTAACTAAACCAATGAAATATTTCACATATATTACACTTGATTGCAACTGTCCATAGTGTGCTGACTTGTTAGAATTCAGGTTAATGTGGACAGGTGGCCAACCCCCTTCGTTCACAAAGCCATAAAGGCCATTTTCCACTGTTTTAAATGGTTCCGTACAAGTATGTCCAGTTTTACTACTGCCAGCACATACCAGCATAGATCATTGTCTGTGTGCTGTGTCTCTAGGAAATAGCACACCAGTGGTGCTCCCTCTGTTCAGCATCAAATTTAACCCCAGTGTTGACAAATTCTCTGTTTAATCACCTGTGTGGTCTGACCGACATACATCAAATCACATGGACATATTATGACATTTATGGAAATGTTACTATTACAGTTAGAGTGTGCCACAAGGTAAATTTTTCTAGTTCTCACCTAATGACTTTCGTATAGTTAGTAAACTTACATGTCTGTAACATGCTACATCTAAAATGTCCTACTTCTGGCAAGAAGCCCCAAGAGGATGTTATGGTTTCTGACCTGTGTGCTTCCCTGTATGCTCTCACTATCACGTCTCTTATACTTCTCCTTTTGTAAGCAAGGAGGGGCTCTCTTTGCACACCAAATCCAATAGATACCAATGTCTAGTGATTATTTTCTGTATTGAATTACTCACTGGTCTATAGGTGGGTACCATGATCATCTTGTCTAAGCCATTGCTGTATTCCTGAGGGCTGAGTAGAAATTCCCTGGAGCAGTACCGGGCTGTACGATAACCCTGCATATGATCTGGCTTTGATGCCCTCCCTCAATCAGTTTTCCACTTAGGATTTCTGCTTCCCTACAGTAATAATTTCCATAGGTCCAGCATTGTCTGAAGTGGAGAAACTAACCATATGATACATTTTCTTTATGTGACCTAAGATGGTAGCTATTGCAGGTCAACAAGGAGTTTTTGATAGTTGGTTTATGATAAACTGTCATGTAAACTAAGCCTTTGTCATGTTTGATTATGGAAACATATTCCCATTTCACTATGGTTACATGTAAATGTTAAAGCTCTGTGTATCTAAGAACTTGTGATTCACCTTCCCATAACATAAAGACATAGGGACTAATTACAAGTCTGGTGGTCCAAGGACCGCCAGACTCATGGTGGTGGTCACACCGCCACATTCTAAGTGATCCGACCGTCACATTATAACCCTGATGGATGGACCACCAGGGGACTGCTGTCACTGCCAGGAGCAAGGTTCCTGATGGGTTGACGGTGGTCGGACAAGTGGTCAGCCACAGTGGTTCTGAACTTAGTGCTGCCATGTTGATCATGTCTCCTGTTTCGGCCAGGCTTTCCATGGCGAGAAAGTCATAGAAAGACTGGCAGAAACCCCGTGCTGGGGGCAACGGGGTGGGGGCCCTGCACTGTCTGGCATGGCATGGGCAGTGCAGGGGCCCCCCTGCCCAGCACCCTTAGAATGTGCACTGTCTGCTTTCTGTGGGTGCTGGTGTGCTACGGTATTGTTTTCACCGGGCTGCTCCGATGGGCAGTCAGCCTGGTGGGAACATGGTAATACAGAGGTGGGTTAGGAAGCCGGGTTGATGGCCATCTCATCCCCCACAACTTTGGCGCTCAGCTCGTTCAACCGCCAGACACATAATGAGGCCCATAGTTTATGTACTTCTACCATTGTATTATATTTGATCTATATGGATTGAAGGGTAACGGGACTATACTGTTTTCAAACTCAGCTACCACTAAAATGACATGTCTGGAATGAAGCACACTGCCATAGCTATACCTTTTCTTTGTGGGTTATATTCCTTCTTAAAAAGAAAGCAGTTTATAGTTTCTTCTATTTTACATAATTGTATGGTAAAGTCAACGGGGAGCTTTAGGGGCATGAAAGACCATTTTACTTCTGAAATGTGCCCTCACTCAAAAATGACCCTTTTTTCTACATTCAGTTCTTTGTCCCATCCTCTCTAGTCAGGGCAAGGGAGTTACACATCCAACGTAACCCCTGCTCACCCCCTTGGTAGCTTGACATGAGCAGTCAGACCTAACCAGGAGGCAATGTGTAAAGCGTTTGCACAACACACACAACACACGTGATGCAATATGTACACCAGAAAGTAAACACAACACGGAGCTATGTAAAAATAAACTGTATTGCACAAAACATAATTAGACCAAACATTACACATCAGTAATACCCTGCTACCTTAGCAGTTGTCAGAACGTGCCTGGAAGAGGAAGGTGGGGCCCCCGTCACTCCTGTGTGCTAAACGGGGACCACATTTTGCTCTTCGGGAAGAGGGGCGGTCGGCACCCTCTCTGTTGTCTATAACGGTCCGCCCAGGGGCCTGCGATCTCTGGGGGGGCCCTGCGGACTGCCACTGGCCCTCCACCGGGGGGCAAGGCAGCCCAAGAAGCAATAGGGGGCAACAAGAAGGGGCCTCCGGTGGGGCCTCTCTTCCCCATTCGCCAAAGCCCACGTGTAAGGCATCAAGACAGAGACCTACCGCACAGGGGACCTCTAGTGAGGCTTCTGCCTCGCCCGCAGTCTCAGAAATCCAGAGGAGGGCCTCTCGGGGCAGGGAGAGCCTCATATGGGGCCCTGGGGCATGATAGGAGCGCGCTTGCTCCTTTCTGTTCTCCTGGTGGTAACTCCTGGGATGCCGAGGACAGCGTGACTCCGGCACCCTGGAATCCACAAAAGCTGGGTTGCGGTGGCGATTTTTATCAGCAACGTGCTATTTCAAGCGCAAGGGAACGTTTCTTCAGCCTGGGTCGCGGCAGTGAATTCAGGCCCACACCTCAGCAAACAGGAGTTACGAGTACCAAGGGCTCTTTAAAGCTCTCACAAGGCGCTAGGACCCCAAAAACACAGTGCTGCACGCTGGGTACGGTTAGGATGAAGCACTCCTCATACTTTAGGTGGCAGGGGTAAGGGGACACACCACCCTGCCCCTGGAGACAGAGAGGGGGGGAAGCACAGGGCTAGGCCAGCCCCAACAACAGGCCAGCACAAAGGATGCAGATGGTGGCAGTTCCTCGTAGTGACAAGGCAGGTCACAGGTCAGCACAGCAGCAGCAGTCCAAGGTGGGTCCTGGTGAATCCATTCAACATTGCCTTGTGTCCAGTTCCAAGTATACTTCTTCCAAGAATGTCTAAATTGTGGGGAAAATTCCCCTGCACTTATACTCAGTTTACAGTGTGTTTTACAATGAGGAGGATAGGGGGTTTCAACCAGTTACAACTGGTTCTGGTAATGCCCCTCCTCTCCTCCAGCACAGGTTCCAGACATCAGTGGGGGGTAAACGTCCCTATTGTGTGAGGCTGGGCACAGCCTTTACAAATGCAGGGAAGTCCAGGGAAGTTACACCTAAAAATATATGTATATGAAACTCAGCACTGCACCTGTGAGCCCTTTTGTGATTTCATTGAAATATTCTAGCACAGTGCTTCTTAACCTGTAGTATGGGTGCCCTTAAGGGTCCACAAAGCCTGTTCAGGGATTCAGTGACCTCCTAGCAAATAAATAATATTTGCACATTAATAATGTGTATATAAATAAGTTAGTTTCCTCAGATTGATTTGTGAGAGCAGTGCTAGTGCATCAAACAACTAAAGAATGTATAAGGAGCATCCTCAATTGAATTTTGAAAAGCTCCACTTGCCATTAAAATCAAAATTTATATTTGCTTATATTTGTTTTTGAATTAAGTATTTTTCTGATGAATGCTTTCTTCTCCAATCTTTGTGTATTGTTTTAAATTATCAAAAATTCTGAGGCTGGGCCCCCCGGCTTCCAGAAATGATTTGATGGGGGCCCCTGGCTTCCAATAAGGATTGAGTAGGGGTCCTGAGTTCCAGTTGTGATTGAGTGGTGGGCCACAGAAGTCAAAAGATTAGGAACACTGTTCTATGCAATAAGCGGAATAATTTAACTAAACTTTTGTCCAGTTTTAGATTTTGAGAGTGCTATTTGAGCACACACATTTTCAAAAGGAATAGTAGGAAAAAGACACTAAATATAGTGAAGAGAGTCAAAACAGAAGGTCATGTTGTTAGCAGCATGAACACGAATGGACTTAGGGCCTCATTTACAAAGTTGTGGTGCAGGTCAGTGTCGCAAGTCTTTTTGCTGCGCTACTCTGCGTCAAATTAAAAGGGCAGGAATGAGCTATATTCACAAGATAGGCGCATACCTGTCCTTGTCCCCTGCGCTGCCACACAAATAGTTGCCATGTGCCAACACAGGCACCCTTTCACCATAGTGCAAGGATGCCTGCATTACGGTGATGACTGCTTTTGTGCAGGAAGGGACACCTTCCTGCACAAAAACAATCACAAGAGGCATTTTCCTCCATTTATGCAGAATGCAGCACATACAGAAAGAGGAAAAAATGGGGAAACATAATGTTAATACTCCACCAATGCACCACCCTTACACCACCCCTGTGGTAGCATTGGAAACTGACACATTCCAAGGTTTACAAAATCTTGTAAATCTGGGAATGTGTCTGATTCCATGGGTGTTGCGTGGGAACACCCACAGCAACACCCATGGAACGTCCCTTTCACACAGAGTAATTCATGAAAGGGGGCCATATATACAAGGTCATATAAAGGCATTCAAAGTGGCTTTATGTTTCCTTGTAGATATGGCCCTGCATCCCGCATCGTTGGTGCATCAAACAAAAGTGATGCACGGGCAGTCCATGCCATGAGTTAGTCACAAATTAGTCACAAATGAACTTTGGAGTACATAAAGTAGTAAATTCGTAGTATACTTTTACATACTTGTTTATGCCTTTGTGAATTGGCTACAAACCAGCTAACATGGAAAGACCTCTTTGCACTTTTACTAGTAGGTATTTGGGGGTTTTGGGTCGATTCACAAAGGCCTATAAGATTATGTAAAAACATCCTTCGAGCATGTCTTCGTAAATCAGCCCCTAAATGTGCCCATGCTTTCAGTCATCCCGCCTTATGTGCGTCTATACCACTGTATAATGAATGGAAGTATGCGTGTCTGTGATTGTTTCACGGATTTTCAGGGACTGTGTGTATTTTTTGTGTGGGGAACTTTTTGAATAAGTATGTGCGTGTGAATATTTTAGTTTCTGCGCATCAGCTCCTACCCTGAATGCGTTTTTGTTTCTTTTGCTGGTCTATGTGTTTGGCCACCTGTTTCTACGTTGCTTTGTGTGCATTCATGTGTCTGTATGTGCAATTTCCGAGCTGCATACATACGTAAAAATGCAGTACAATACTGTAATAAAATAAATAATGTACAGTATACTATGTCTGGTCAAATTCCATGTTGAAGAAGATTAATTTATCAAATAGGAAAGATTACTATTGCTCCTACTCGCATATCATGTAGCACTGAAATTTCAACTGAGTGACTAAAAGTATAAGTATAATTTCTGAATTAAGCAGCATTTAACAAAAACTGTTCAGACCACGTACAATAAGTATTATTATCACGAGAAGCACCGAAAATGGCATTCCTCCCAGTGCCTACTCCACAAATTTACGAGGATTTGGAAACATGTTTATCAGCCTTCACCTTTGAAATCAATTTGTTCAGAGTCACCACTAATGTTCATGAAGTGTGAACAACGTTACATCATATATTACGTGTTTCAAGCTATCCGTTTAAGATCACATCTCATTTACTGTAAAATATTGTTAGTATTAGAAGCACTCAACTTCCCCTTATAATCCTGGTGTCGTCTAGACCCTCTCCAGTTTCCATACACACCTCATCATAATATTTATAGTCTCTCGGTTAAAATATACCCAAATAGTGTTCCCAAAAAAATGGACCACGTTTACAAACGTGTTTAATCTTATCAGTTTCCACTACCGGATTTGATATTTGGAAACTGTGTTCTGTCACTCGAGGATATCTTTTCAGAATAGTTATGTCTCCGCCGTCTCCCGCTCTTTTAAGAAGTGAAATTTTCACATTCCAGCACGGTTCACAAGGGCAAAGATGTACAAAATTAAGCTGTTACCAATTTGAGATTGACGGTCCATTTTTTCATGTGAAGAATAAAACAAGCTCCACTGTCATAACAAGTCAGCCGCAGTTCGCTCATTAGACTAGTTTTCCTTTCTTGCCAATGCTATTAATTTCTTCTCTTTTCATTTTCTTTACTCCTGTGCACTTCCTGTCTTAGCATCATTATTTATGACGCCAATTTTATAGTATCCCCCTTTCTAACATTTTCTGTTTCTTCTCTTTAATCGTGTTATCCAATGCAAGATCTACCTCCAAAATGCCTTACTTTTTCCATATATTTATGCATTTCAGACCTGTCCGAAAGAGAGTTGTTCAGTTGTTAAGGGAGGACACTTACCACCCTGATAAACCTGGTTACGTACCTCTTGCTGAACTTGTCAGATGTAGTTCATATTGTGCTACTGCAAACAGGTGGGTGTACCTATGAATGGAGTAGAACTGACAGTGAGAGATAGCTGTGCATGTGCTCATGCCTGCCATCCTTGAGGAAGACTTGTTTCCCATTCAAGGGTAGGAATGAGCTTTAATATTGTTGAATCCATACAAAACCTTTGATAGATAATAGTTCAGTCTAATGATTGGTGAAACCCTTCAGCATCTCCTTGGTGAAGCAAGGTTTGTGCTGCCTGTCTGAATTCCAGGATGTCTTGTATGATTTTGTTCTTTCCCACAAAGAGGTTCCATAAAATGCTGCTGTATACATGGAGAAGGCATTTCCACTTATTAAACAATAGAATATGCCTATCTTCTTATGTACAGAGTTCTCCAACCCGACTGCGGAGTCACCACAGTAGTAAACATACTATTAACTCATTGTTTGTGAATACCAAAACAAAGGTAAATTTACACAAAAGTATAAGGTCACATCTAAACTGCACTGCAGACCTATTTCATATCTTAAACTCATAACCACTCATGACAAAAGTTAAGATGCTGTTCTGGAATTTGAACGGCCTGCTGGACAGCATCAAATGGTCTACAGTACTCCGTTATGCAAAATGTTTCCAACCAGAGGGAGTCACATTACAAACACCCATCTCCTGGGTGGGCATTGACCCTTCCTTCAATAATATGGATATGAAATACTGTAGCACTTGGGGTACACCCAAGACTACCATGCGGTAGCTATCTTACTACACAGAGATCTTTCTTTGGCAGTGACCAGGGTGCATGCAGACACCCAGGAGAGATATATAGGGGTGGAGGGTTTGCTTGAAGATAAACAATATACCTTTGTGTATTTCTATATCCTAAACCAACTGCTCTTCCCCATGCTTGACATATTGACAACACTCATACTGACACTCTCACAGGGTACTACCATTGTAGGAGGTAACTTTAACATGGTTCTGGATCGAGAGTCTGACTTGCTGGCCACCCTGAGGATGGGGAGATGATCCCGGTCCCAGCAACTTGCTACTTGAACTAACTCTCTAGAGCCCTGTTCTGCATAGATGGTATATGTTAGAAATGGGGTCTTTGGTTGGCAGTCAGGTTACCCCCTGTCCAAACAAGGACCCTCACTCTTGTCAGGTTAAAGGAGAATTACACTCAGTTAACCCCCGTTCATCCACTTGGTAGCTTGGCACAAGCAGGCAGTACTAATTTGGAAGCAATGTGTAAAGTATTTGTACCAACATACACGGTAATACAGTGAACCACTACAAAATGACAAAACTCAGGTGTAGAAAAATAGTAAATATTTTATATAAATAAACAAGACCAAATATGATAAAAATCCACAGTACACCAATAAAAATCTGATCTAAGCACTTAAAAACATCAAAATAGTGCCTAGACGCACAAATGCTGCAATTTGTTATTAAGCGGCATTGTGACGGAGTTGTTTCCTACAATGTGACCCTACTGGCACTGTTTACTGAGTTGTACAACCCCCAGGTACAGTACCTTAGTAAAACAAGTAGAAAACAGGATGGTGCACAGAGTTGGCGAACGAGGCGTTGCTGGATCCAATGCTGCGTTGGTTCTTGTGCTATGGGGCTAGAGGAGTAGAAGCGTTGGGTCCTTACTGCAGAGCGGTGGAGGTGAAGCAACGTCGGTTGTGAGGTGTTGGTCCCTTGGTTCTGGCAGGTATGAAGTCCGGAGAATTCATGATGCTGCAGGGTGACCTCATTGACTCACAATGACGTCACAGGGCTGCAAGCCCTGCAATGGCGTCGGGTGTCACAGATAACACTGCTCCTATACCATGCTCTGAAGCATCAGTTTGCACAACAAACTCCTTGGAGAAATTGGGTGCCTTCAGCACAAGTGCTGTGTACATGGCTGCCTTCAGGGCATCAAAAGCTGTCTCGCAGGTCTCTGTCCAGATCACGTTATTTGGTTGCTTCTTGGAAGTCAACTCATTCAAGGGACCAACAATGGTGCCATACCCCTTGACCCAAAAAGGCTCTCACCTCTGTATGGGTTCTGAGAGGCTCCCAAGCCAGAATGGTGACAACTTTTGGTTGTAGGAGTGCCACCTGGCCAATCCCCACCTGGTGTCCCAAGTACACCACAGAACTCTGCCTTATTTGGCACTTACT
Organism: Pleurodeles waltl; assembly: GCF_031143425.1. Lineage (NCBI taxonomy): Eukaryota > Metazoa > Chordata > Amphibia > Caudata > Salamandridae > Pleurodeles > Pleurodeles waltl. Next base: position 139,349,717 of record NC_090440.1, read on the forward strand.
AGCCTTAATAATGAGGCCTGCCTTTTGCAGGGCCTCCAACACTTTGCAGAGGTGCTGCAAGGGTTCCTCCCAAGTGGAACTGAACACAGCAATGTCGTCCAGATAAGGTGGCAGGGGCATTTTTTATCCCAAAGGTGATTCCTTTAACCTTGTAGTGCCCATCTGGGGTAGAAAATGATGACCTCTCCTTGGCCCCTTGAGGTGAGGCAATCTGCCAATAGCCAGACATCAAGTAAAAGGTGCTAAGGTACTTGGCAGCTCCAATTCAATCAATTAGCTCATCAGCTCGGGGGATGGGGTGCGCGTCAGTCTTAGTGACCTCATTAAGACCATGGTAATCCACACAGAACCAGAGTTCTGGTGTGGCACTAGGAGCAGCAGCCTTTGGGACCAAGACCACTGGGTTGGCCCAAGTACTGCTGGAAAACTCAATTACCCCTAGGGTTAACATCTTAGATACCTCATCTTTGATGCTAGCCCTGACCTTATCAGTTACTCTGTAAACCTTCTGTTTAACATATGGACTGTCCCCAGTGACCATGTCATGTGTACACAAGTGTGTGACCCTTGGGATCAAGGAGAACAGGGAGGCAAACTGACCCAACACCTGGCGACAGTCCCTCTGTTGTTCTAAGGTCAGGGAGGGGGAAAGATTCACAGCCTCTACAGACTCATCCTTCTCCTTAGCAGACAGGAGGTCAGGAAGAGGCTCACTCTCTTCCTCCACCCCATCTATGAGCTAGGAGCTAGCTCGGAGCATTGCCAATTCAGCTCACTCAAAGTGCAGCTTGAGGCGGTTTACATGTAGGACCATCAAGGGGTTCCTGGAAGTCCGTAAGTTCACCAGATAGGTGACTTCACTCTTGCACTCTACCACATGAAATGGCCCAGTCCACTTGTCCTGGAGTGATGCCATCATCCACACTTTCTGGCCAGGCTGAGACTAGACCAGAGTGACATTCAGTTCATACCAGCATTTCATGTCTTCCAGACTTACTTATAGGTCCCCTAGTGCGAGAGCCCTGAAGCAGGCAGTCTGGTTCCTAAAAGCCAGCATGTAATTGAATACATCCTAGGGGGTTTACTCAGAGCTTTTTCCAAGCCCTCCTTCACCAGACTCTAAGGTCACTTGACAGGGTAGCCATAGAGTAGCTCAAAAGGACTAAATCCAAGCCCTTTTTGAGGAACTTCCCTGTAGGCAAATAGAAGGCATGGCTTCAAGACTCCGACAGGCCCATGATCATGCCTTTCAAGGTGCGGTTGAACCTTTCAACCAGACCCTTGCTTTGGGGGTGGTAAGGAGTGGTGAACTTATATGTCACCCCACACTCTTTCCACAGAGACTTCAGATATGTATTTATGAAGTTGGTTACCCTATCGAATACCACTACCTTGGGGAACCCCATGCGGATAAAAAATCCCATCATAGCATGTCCCACCACAGGAGAGGTGATTGACCTCAGAGGAATGGCTTCTGGGTACCGGGTGGCATGGGCCACCAAGACCAGGATCAACCTGTTGCCCCTGGCTGTCTTGTGATCCAGAAGCTCCACAATGTCAATACCAACCCTTTCAAAGGGGGTACTAACCAAAGGAAAAGGTTTGAGGGGAGCCTTGCATTTTCCCCAACTCTTGCCACTTGCCTGACAATTTGGGCAAGACCTACAGTATGCATCTGAGTGCCTGCGCATTAGGGGCCAGTGAAAGTGGGTGACAAGCCATTCAAAGGTCTTGTCCCACCCCAAATGTCCAGCTAAAGGTACATCATGAGCCAGACCCAGTAGGAAGGCTCTGATGAACCGGGATACCACAAGCACACTGGCTGTCCAGGTTCAGCAACCGTAGGCTCACTATGTAGGAGGCTGTCCTCCCAATAGATCAGGTGTGATCCTGGCTCCTTGCCAGCCACCTGGTCTGCAGCCTGCTGCCACAAACCCTCCAGAGTAGGGCATACCTTCTGTGCCTCACAGAATGCCTCCCTGGTGGGCCCACCTTCCTGGTGCCACTGTGAAAGCTCAGGGATCTCCCCCAGCTCAACCACCTGTTCTTCTATGGGTTCCGTGGCCTCACTCTCAGGTTCAGCCTCCTCCCAGACCGTGGGAACTTCTGGGACACGTTTGCAGTGCTCCTTGCCCTTCCTCTTGCTGGTGGACCCCTGGGCCATTGTATCAGGCTCCAGGGGCTTCTGACCACCCTGGCGGCCTGCTATTGAACGGGCAGACACACACACACAAACACACACACACCCAGGCAGACCCAACATCTCCAAGTGTGACCTGTGTTCCACTTCCTTCCATGGGGAATCCTCCAGGTCATTGCCAAGCAAACAATATTCAGGCATGGTTGAACTCACAGCTACTTTCAAGGACACCCTCCTCCCCCATCCAAAGGGAACCTCCGCCACTCTGCACAGGCACTCTCAGTTGTGAACTGCAACTACTTGGTGAAGTACAAGGGGATCTATCTGCTCTTCAGACACCAGGTGACTCCTCACTGTAGTCACACTGGTTCCTGTGTCTCTCAGAGCATCCACCCTCCGTCCATTGATGGACACCCACTGCCTGTACTTCTTAGTATTCTCAGGCACAAGGATTCTCTGGACCATCTCACTGTCCCCTGGTGAGACAAGGGTAATTTCAGCTGGCTCCCACCCACCTGGAACCAACTCCTCCTCAAGAGCTACACTGGCCAAACCGTGTGACGGAGCACCAGTGGGTGCTGGTGTCTCCTTGGGACATTTGGAATCCCATCTCATGTGACCCACTTGATCACATGTATAACCCTTGCGGGAATCCCCCTCTGCAGGTTTCCCTTTGGAGAACTATGGCTTCTTTTCACTGGGGGTTGGGAATCCTTACCCTGCAAATTAGGTTGGGCCCCTTTAGAGAACTCCCCCTGTTTACCCTTACCCTCCTTTCTTCTGAGAGCGACTCTGCCTACCCCTGGCGCGGTCTCCCCCATGCCTCTTCTGAACCCTGGTGCTCTCCCAGTGGTCCGCTTCCTGCACAAGCTTCCTGGTGTCAGTCAGCTTGTTGTCAATTAGGTACTGGCGAACCTCTGGAAAACAAAGACTGTACAAGTGCTCCCAAGGAATTAAATTGTAAAGCTCCTCATACTTTGTCACCTTACTGCCCTTCACCCAACCATCCAGTGACCTGCAAAAAGAATCAACACATTCCAACCATGTTTGGGATTCCTTCCTTTTATAGGACCTGAACTTTTCCTTATACTGCTCAGGGGTGAGACCAGACCTTGTGAGTAGGGCATCCTTCATGATAGAGTAGGTGAGCCCATGAGGAGCCCCTAGGGATGTCAGAGTATCCCTCCCCTCTACCTCAAAGTGCTTCCAAAGACCCGCCCCCAATGATCTTCAGGAACCAGATTCAAAGGGAGAGGAGACTTGTTAGAAATTAGGTCTTTGGTTGGCAGTCAGGTTACCCCCTGTCCAAGCAAGGACCATCACTCTAGTCAGGGTAAAAGAGAAACACCTTCAGCTAACCCCTGCTCACCCCCTTGGTAGCTTGGCACGAGCAGCAGGCTTCACTTCAGAGTGCTAGGTGTAAAGTATTTGTAGCAACACACACAGTAACTTAATGAAAACACTACAAAATGACACAACACAGGTTTAAAGAAATATAAATTATTTATCTAAGCAACACAAGACAAAAATGACAAAAATCAACAATACACAAGTCAAGTTATCAATTAAAAACCAAAAAGAGTCTTCATGGAATTTTAAACACAACGCTAACGCAGTTTGCGCGGAAATGTACCTGGCTGCGTCAAAAATAACCCTGCATGGGCGTCAAGAAGGGCTTGCGATGCGTCGATTTCACTCACAAGCGAGACCTTGCGTTGTTTCTCCTTCAGTCGAGTCGGCTTGTGTCATTTCTTCTCTATGCAGGAGAGAGATGCGTTGATTCAAACCACACTCTCGGGTCCGGGCAGGCCTTGCTTCGTTTTTGCAAGCCCAGCGATGTTTGCGTCAGAAATCCTGCCGCACGATGATCCGAAAACCACTCAGCGCGTTTTGCAATCTCACCGGTCTCCGTCAGCGGTACTGCGCGTCATTTCTCCAGCCACGGGCATCGATCTTCCGGTTGCGTTGAAGACGAGCATTGATTTTCAGCCACGAAGCCGGTGGCACGTCAATTTTTCAGCTGCAGATCGGAGTCGCGTTGATCTTTTCCCAGCATGACAGTCCGTGCGTGGATTTCTCACTCTTGGCCTGCCAGCTTTTCCTTTCAGGGTCTCAGGAACTAGATGGGCACCACTTGGCAGAGTATGAGTCTCAGCAGAGGCTCCAGGTGCTGGCAGAGAGAAGTCTTTGCTGTCCCTGAGACTTCAAACAACAGGAGGCAAGCTGTAAATCAAGCCCTTAGAGAGTTCTTCACACGCAGGAAGGCAACATAAAATCCTGACTTTGTCCTCTAGCACAGGCAGATGCAGCAACTGCAGGAGGGATCCACAAAGCACAGTCACAGGCAGGGGCAGCTCTTCATTCTCAGCTCTTCAGCTCTTCTCCAGGCAGAGGTTCTTCTTGGTTTCCAGAAGTGTTCTAAAGTCTGTGGTTTTGGGTGCCCTTCTTATACCCATTTTGCCATTTGAAGTAGGCTTACTTCAAAGAAAAGTCTCTCTTGTTTGGGAAGTCCTGCCTTGCCCAGGCCAGGCCCCAGACACAACCAGGGGTTTGGAGACTGCATTGTGTGAGGGCAGGCCCAACACTTTCAGGTGTGAGTGACCACTCCTCTCCTCCCTCGTAGCACAGATGGCTCATCAGGAAATGCAGACTAACACACAATCCACAAACAGGCAAAGTCACAGAAATGGTTTAAACAAGAAAATGCTCACTTCCTAAAAGTGGCATTTCCTAACACACAATCTTAAAAACAACTTTACTAAAAGATGTATTTTTAAATTGCGAGTTCAGAGACCCCAAAGTGCACATGCTTATCTGCTCCCAAAGGGAATCTGCACTTTAATCATATATAAAGGTAGTCCCCATGTTAACCTAAGAGAGGGATAGGCCTTGCAACAGTGGAAAACGAATTTAGCAGTATTTCACTGTCAGGACATATAAAACACATTACTATGGGGGTCATTTTGACCTCGGCGGTCTTTTTCCAAGACCGCTGAGGGACCGCCGTGCGGAAGACCGCCAGTGGTGGCGGTTTGCCGCTCGGCCTATTATGACCGTTGGCAGCTCTCCGTCCTTTTACGGACAGAGAGCCGCCAACAGCCATACAGGCGGGAGGTGGGGAAGTGGAGGTTGCTCCACCTCCACCGCCACGCCAACAGAACACCGCCCAGCGAATCACGTCATGTGATTCGCCATGGCGGTGTTCTGTTGACGGTGTGGTGTCGGCGGAGCTGCCCCCATGGCTCCCGTCCCCTCCCGGAGGATCGTCGGACCAGGTAAGTTGATCGTCCGTGAGGGGAGGGGGGTGGGGGGGTGTTGTGTGTTGTGTGCGTGCGTGGGGGTGTGCGTGTGTGTATGTAGAGGGGGTGTGTGAGTGCGTTTATGCTTGCGGGGGTGTTTGGGAATGAGTGCGTGTATGTCTGTAGGTATGTCTGTATGGATGTGTGCGTGTATGTTTGAATGTGGGTGTGCGTGTCTGACTGTGTGTGTGGATGTTGGCATGTATGTCGGTGTGTGTGCGTGTATGTGTGTTGGTGGTGCCTGCGTGCGTGTCGTGTGTGTATGAATGATGTTATGTTGGGGGTCGGGGTGGGGAGGGGGGTCCTGACACCTTTGGGGGGTGGCAGGGGTGGTGGGGGGGTAGGGGAGGGAGTCGGGGTGTGGGTGGGGGGTGTAGGAGACCCCTATCAGTGCCAGGGAAGGAATTCCCAGGCACTGATAGTGCTTACCGCCATGGATTTCATGGCGGTTCCAACCGCAGGAAATCCACGGCGGTAAGCCGGGTTGAAATAACGCCGGCGGTATAGTGACGGCCACCGGGCTGGAGATCCAGGTCTCCAGCCCAGCGGTCGTCTCCGCCCTGGCGGGCGGAACGGAGAAGCGGCGGATGACCATGGCGGTAACCGCCATGGTCATAATACAAAAAAAAAGACCGCCAGCCTGTTGGCGGTCTTACCGCCGCTTCTCCGCCTTCCGCCAGGGTCATAATGACCCCCTATATGTCCTACCTTAATCATACACTGCACCCTGCCCTTGGGGTTACCTTGGGCCTACCTTAGGGGTGCCTTACATGTAGGAAAAGGGACAGTTTAGGCCTGGCAAGTGGGTACACTTGCCAAGTCGAATTTATAGTTTAAAACTGCACACACAAACACTACAGTGGGAGGTCTGAGACATGATTACAGGGCTACTAAAGTCGGTGTCATAACCAGTGCTGCAGGCCCACTAGTAGCATTTGGTTTACAGGCCCTGAGCACCTTTAGTGCACTTTACTAAGGACTTACTAGTAAATCAAATATGCCAATCATGGAGAAACCAATCAACAATACAATTTACACAGAGAACATATGCACTTTAGCTCTGGTTAGCAGTGGTAAAGTGCTCAGAGTTCTAAAGCCAACAAAAACAGGTCAATAAAAATAGGAGGAAGGAGGCAAAAAGATTAGGGATGACCCTGCAAAAGGGCAAATTCAAATAAGACGTATACCCCTTGAACCACAAGAATATGTCATGCTTCCTTTTGTAACTCTTCACAGGATCTTTAGGAATGTGCACCCTCTCAGGCTGCACTGTGATATTGCTGCCACCATCTCTACTAGACTGGCTCCTCTGATCTAGCTCTCTCAAGCTAAGCTCATGAGCCAGCAATATCTTTTTTCCCCAATGTCCATCTTTCTCTCTTCCCTCTCCCTCTACATCTTGAGATTGAGCTTTTCTAGCTCCAATTGGTATCCCCACTCTGCCTATCTGTCCTGTAACTCTTCAGGCGTCAGACCCTTGGAGTACACACTGCTACCTGCCCTGGAGACTCTCTCCCTGGACATAACAGGCCCATCCACTATACCATTGTAAATGGATTGTGCCTCCTCCTTCTCCTCTGTGTGCCCCTCAGCTTCCTTGGCTGTTACCCACATCCGCAGTGCCTTCTGCTGCTCCTCCTTCCTGGTGGAGCCTTTAATTGGACAAGCAAGATTTTTGCAGAACTGCTTTAACTGGGCAACTGTATAGCTCTTCAGTTTTTCTAAATCAAAAGCAGCTCCAACCGAGGAATCTCCATACTGAAACATGATGAAGAGTTGAAACTGCAATGTTCCAAAGGCAGAAAAACGAGTTCCCAAATGAAGTTCAAAAAGTAAATCAGGGGATCAGAAAAATTTGGAAGTAGAACACAAAAGAAAGAGTCCAAAAGAGAAAAAGTAAAACAAGTAGTATGTGGTCACGTAAGGGTCTGCACTGAAAACAGTTGTGTACACTTAGGCCCTCATTCCGTCCCTGGCGGTTTGAAACCGCCAGGGTGGAGGGCAGAGGAAGCACCGCCAACAGGCTGGCGGTGCTTCCTGGGCCATTCTGACCGCGGCGGTAAAGCCGCGGTCAGAAAAGGGGAACCAGCGGTTTCCCGCCGGTTTACCCCTGGCCCAGGGAATCCTCCATGGCGGCGCTGCTTGCAGCGCCGCCATGGGGATTCCGACCCCCTTCCCGCCAGCCTGTTTCTGGCGGTTTACACCGCCAGAACCAGGCTGGCGGGAGCGGGTGTCGTGGGGCCCCCTAACAGGGCCCCACAAAAAAGCAGACACTGAAAATCGCGACGGGTGCCACTGCACCTGTAGCACCCCTGCAAATCCGCCGGCTCCATTCGGAGCCGTCTTCCTCTTTGCAGGGGCTTTCCCGCTGGGCCGGCGGGCGATCTTTGGAGATCGCCCGCCGGCCCAGCGGGAAAGTTAGAATGACCGCCGCGGTCATTTGACCGCGGTGCGGTCTTTTGGCGGTTTCCGCCCGCTGCCCGCCGCCCGCCGCCCGCCGGGGTCGGAATGACCCCCTTAATCACTGTATGTAAAGTACAAACACAATCCCAATCCCAACCGCTGATCACCAATGTTAGAAATGGGGTCTTTGGTTGGCAGTCAGGTTACCCCCGTCCAAGCAAGGACCCTCACTCTAGTCAGGGTAAAAGAGAATCACCCTCAGTTAACCCTTGCTCATCCCCTTGGTAGCTTGGCAAGAGCAGGCAGGCTTAACTTCAGAAGCAAGGTGTAAAGTATTAGTTCCAACACACACAGTAACTAATTGAAAACACTACTAAAGGACACAACAGAGGCTTACAAAAATAGATAATATTTATCTAAACAAAACGAGCCCAAAACAACAAAAATCCAACATACACAAGTCAAGGTCTGAATTTAAAAAGCAAAAGAGTCTTAAATGCTTTAGAAATCAGTGAGAACATTGTTAGCATCCAAAAGTACCTGGGGAGCATCAAAATAAAGCGGGTGAGTGTGCATCGGAAAAGGCCAGCAATGTGTCAATTTCTCACTCACAAGTGAGAGCGTGCGTTGTTCCTCCTCCGGTCCGGTCGGCGTGTGTTGTTTCTTTTGTCCCTCAAGAGAGTGATGCATCGATCCGGATGGCACCTCGGGTCTGGGCAGGCTTTGCGTTGTTTTTCCATGCCCAGCAATGTTGTGTTGAAAATCCGGTCACACGGTATCACAAAACCGTGCTGCATGGGGTTTGCGTCATTATCAGCCTCCATTAGCAGGTGTTGCATGTCGTTTCTACAGCCACGTTGCATCGATCTTCCAGCCGCAAAGCCGGCGCCGTGTCGTTTATCAGCCGTGTCACAGAAGGTGCATCAAAAATTTCCCTGCAAAGCAGTCTGTGCGTGGATTGTCAGTCTTGGTCTGCCAGCTTCACATTTCAAGGGTCTAGGAACTGGATAGGGCACCACTTGGCAGGGTAGGAGTCTCATCAGAGAGTCCAGGTGCTGGCAGGGGAAGTCTTTGATGGCAATAAGACTTCAACAACAGGAGGCAAGCTCAGTTCAAGCCTTTGGAGATTCTTCACAAGCAGGAATGCAGAACAAAGTCCAGTCTTTGACCCCTTTCACAGACAGAAGCAGCAACTGCAGGATAACTCCACAAAGTGCAGTCACAGACAGGGCAGCACTTCTCCTCAGCTCTTCAGCTCTTCTTGGCAGAGCTTGCTCTTGATTCCAGGAGTGATCTAATTTTCAGGAATTTGGGTACTATTCTTATACCCCCTTTCTGCCTTTGAAGTAGGCCTGCCCCAAGCCAGACACACACCAGGGGGCTGGAGACTGCATTGTGTGAGGGCAGGCACAGCCCTTTCAGGTGTAAGTGACCACTCCTCCCCTCAATCCTAGCACAGATGGCTCATCAGGATATGCAGGCTACACCCCAGCTCCCTTTTTGTCACTGTCTAGAGAGAGGTGCAAACAGCCCAACTGTAAAATAACCCAGACAGGGAATCCACAAACAGGCAGAGTCACAGAATGGTTTAAGCAAGACAATGCCTACTTTCTAAAAGTGGCATTTTCAAACACACAATCTTAAAACCAACTATACTAAAAGATGTATTTTTAAATTGAGAGTTCAGTGACCCCAAACTCCGCATGTATATCTGCTCCCAAAGGGAATCTATGCTTTAATCATACTTAAAGGCAGCCCCGATGTTAACCTATGGGAGAGATAGGTCTTGCAACAGTGAAAACCGAATTTGGCAATATTTCACTGTCAGGACACATAAAAGACATTAGTATATGTCCTACCTTAAACATACACTGCACCCTGACCATGGGGCTTCCTAGGACCTACCTTAGGGGAGTCTTACATGTAAGAACAGGGAAGGTTTAGGCCTGGCAAGTGGGGACACTTGCCAAGTCCAATTGGCTGTTTAACACTGCACACACAGACACTGCAGTGGTAGGTCTGAGCCATGTTTACAGAGCTACTAATGTGGATGGCACAACCAGTGCTGCAGGTCCACTAGTAGCATTTGATTTACAGGCCCTGGTCACCTCTAGTGCACTGTACTAGGGACTTACCAGTAAATCAAATATGCCACTCATGGAAATCCAATTACACATACATTTTACATAGGCACACTTGCACTTTAGCACTGGATAGCAGTGGTAAAGTGCCCAGAGTAACAAAAACAGCACACATCAACAACCTGGGAAAAAGGGGCAAAAAGTTAGGGGAGATCACACCAAGGATGGCAAGTCTAACAACCATGTCACGCATTGACCTACTGCTTTTCCTGGCAATGAGCATTTGGGTCTGTCTGTGCCCTATGTAGCATCTTAATGCATGGTATTTGTTTGGACCAAGGCTGCTCCCACTATGTAAAATCTGAGCTCCACGCCTACTGCAACACTAATCGAGGTACAGTGAGCTCAGCCGGAACCCTTTGGATGGCCAGCAATCCCACCATTAGGAATCTTGTAAAAGGGTATATCTGGGGTGGAAAGAAAAGGAAATTGAAACAAATCAAATTTTGGAGCGGCAAATGCTGATAAGACCCTCTGAGGAAGTTGACTGTCACCTCACGGTGGAAAGGCAGTGATGAGATAGATCTCACTTGAGGAGGCCAACAATGTTGGAGGGCATCACATAGTGGGCCTATGAGCATGGAGACAAGACCAGGAAGCTCCTATAATGGTTGGCTCCCAGAGAGATTGCTTCCAGGATGGTTCAATGAAACATATGTTTTGAGGAGTGTGTAAAGACCCATTCCTCAGATACTGTGCAGGTGTTTGCAGACTACTATCAAGCCTTGTATGAGTATAAACCACGACATCCGAAAGAGGCAGTACGCTCTTTGCTGAAGAACATCCTACTGCCTCATATCCCCCAGTCACTCACTAGTGACCTGGACCCGTCCTTCACACATGTCCCCTGGTAAAACGCCGGTTCCCAATGGGTTTTCTGTTGAGTAGTATTGGAAGTTCCTCAGTCTCTTGGTCCCACATTTACAGGATATGTAGCAAAGGCAGTGGAAACGGGTGCTTTTCCCCTATAGGTTAATAAGCTTCCGATTGTGGTGATCCTTAAGCCCTGTCAGCCACCAGACAGATGTGGCTCATATCAGTTGATCTCACTTATTAACGCTAAGATTAAGCTGTTCATTATGATTCTGGCCTTCTCCCTGTGGTGTCCCTCCCAGTCTGGTCTACCCTGATCTATATAGCTTCATGCCAGCCCGAGGCACCAACACTGCATTCTCAGAGTCCAAACAGCCCTCTCCCAAGGTCACCACCTTCGAGGATCCTAGGCCCTGCTCATGATCGACTTTGAAAAAAGCAGGCAAGATGTGGACTGGTCTTTCCTCACCATGGTCTTGGAAGCACTGGAATAGGGCCCTGCTTCTGCATGCTTGTTCGGCTTTTGTACTCTGTTCCGGTTGTACAGGTGCAAATTAATAAATCCCTTTCCTCCCTATTTCTGAACCCAAGGGACAGTTTACAGGGCTGTCTTCTCTCACCTCTCCTATTCACAATTGAACCCCTAGCAAGATTTATATGCTGCAACACCGGAGTGCAGGGATAGGTGTGGGACAAATGCCCTAAGGTGCATCTATCACTATACACAAATGATCTCTTGTTCTTCCTAATGGACCCATAAAACCCTAGTTCACATTGTTTGGAGATTCTTGATACTTACGAGGCAGTCTAGAGGCTCTGAGTGAAAAGAGCCAAGCCCTTGTTGGTCCAGATAGGTGTTGACTCAGTGTATGTACCTGGCAGTCAACAATCCCAATACAATGTCTGACTTTTTAATACCGAGGTATCCACATCTCACTACAACCTGAGATGACATGGGAGCTCAATTCGACTCCCCTGATAACTAACTTGAAAAAATATCTCCAGAAACAGGTGCTCCTCTCTCCTCACATCCTGGCGATGGTAGCTCTCTTCAAGATGATGGTATTGTCCTGCTTCCTTTATGTTTTTCAAAGCTTTCCTCTCACAATCTCTAAAAGGTGGTTTCAAAATCTTAACTCTGCCATCCTTACCTTCCTATGGGCAAGATGCCACCCCAGGATCACCTTTGTTAATTGACGGCATTACCCCTACGACAGAGGACTGGGAATGGCAGACTTCCAATGCTATTATATAGCCTCACAGGTGACTCTGATTAATGATTGACTTCATGGTGGCTGAGACAACCTGCCATACCGAGCAGAGCTGACGCTGTCAGGAATTCATAGATTAGTCACATTTCTTTTTGGAGATACAATCCCCCAGACCTGTCAAGAAATTAGTCAGGTGATCTTCCTGAACTGGAAAACAGCACTCTGTCTTACGGTCTGGGATCGCAAGCTGACACTGATGACCTACTCTGGCAAGGGAAGTGGCTACTCCAAGTGGCAAGGCTAAAAGGGCTACTGAAATGGGACAGGATGGGAATCATTCATCTTGAAGATATCTAGTCAGTTGGTCACTTACAAACATTGAAAGAGATACAGGAGCAGTATCACCTCTCCCAGACTCAGTTCTATAAGTACTTGTAACTGTTGCATGCTCTGTAATTCCTGAGTTTGGCTAACTTGAGGCGAAGCTGCTGAGGGGATACTTATGAAAGGTGAGATCTTGCAGGTCTATTGATCCCTAGTCATTAGTACTTTGAACCAGTTGCCTAGATTGAAGCAAAGATGAGCAACATGAGTTGGTGAGCTGGATGACACTGACTGGAGAGAGGCCAGAGTGGGCTCCCAGGAACTAGCTGTCTCCTCACGCCTCAGGCTAACTCAGCTTAACTTCTTACACTCAACCTATGTGACCCACCTGCAGCTCCATCATGCTGGTAGGATTCCCCAAAATAACAGCTTCCCGTGTGCATTGTAGGACGCAGATTCTTTTTATGTAGTCTGGATGTGTCCAGCAATAGTCCAGTATTAGTGAAAAATAGAATGAGAGCTAGTGTCAGTCCCAGAAAGGACATGGAAAGTTGTCCCCAGGGGCACCCTACTGAGATTAGTGGAAGATCTGGTGAGCCCAAGACTAAAGTGTGCATTTATAGAAGTCACCAAGAGGGACATTGCACAGAAATTGAGATCTTCAACCCTCACCCATGTGGCCAAATATTGGACAGGATTAGGCTGGTGTGCTCAACAAGAAAGGCCCATTTATGTGGCCCAAGACTGCTCACTGGAAACATGGGAATATTTGGGGTAAATTGGGAGATTATCATGATTGGCACTGGATGACTAAACATATCTATGAAATGTGCTGTTTGTTGTGCTACAGATACAATCTGTATGGCATGTATTGGAAACCAATAAAACTTGTTTTTCATAAAATGTTTACCTTTGTGAATCAGGTCCCTAGAGTGGAGAGTTCTATCCTGTTAATATTACTGCAGCGTTACTTAGAGGAAGAATTAGCACTGGTCACAGATGTCTTTTTGGGCAATACAGGGTACCTTTAAGGTGGAACATCAGGACATGCTTATGTACGCACACTGTAGGAGCTCTTTTGCTGATATGATTTGCATTCATTCCTATATCTGGAGAAGTAAGAGTGGGGCTCCTTGGTTGAATCTATTTCTGTGAGACATAGCAAAGGTGATGGTAGCCTGACATTTTCTGTGGAAAATGAAGATAAAGGACGAGCCAGCATAATGTGAAAAATATTGTTTTGTGTGACTTAGTTCACTGGGCAACAAATTTAAGTAGTTCGTCATAATACAAGGTATGTTTTTCAGTCAAGGTTGCTGATGAACAGCCTAGTTCCTGGAGTCAGATGGTTCTTGACTGGTAGTTATTAGAATCTCTGCTGGCTAGTATCTATTTTTTGAGCAGGCAGTTTAAGATGTCTACTAGGCATACCTTTTTGATGAGTCACCTGATGTAGGGGGTCTTGAGGACTGAGAAGTAGGTGCCTGATGTTAAACAGTCTTGGGTGGTGGCAATTGTTATTAGTAGGTTGTCCTACAGGATTTGAGCAAGCTAATGATCTGACAGTGAGCCAGTTAGGCCATTTGCCTTCATCAGTCCATGTTAAACCAAGAGTTTATTGATGAAGACCGGGTCCATTAATTGCCCAGGGCTTAATCACGTTAGATTTGACCGAAAAGGTGCATATGTTGTAGGAAGCTGTTGAGTGGAAGTTCTTCATGAGGGTGCACTATGGGTTGCAGAATTCTATAATGATCCCATGAAGTTCATAGCTAGAGGATTTAATGTTGAAAATTTGTTAGGAACATTGAAGTCTTTTTGCCTTCTTGATGGAAATTTTGTAGATCCTATTGAATCATTTGTATGTTTTGCAATTTAGTTTATTTATTTTAGCCATTCAGACATAAAAGTGTAATTATTTCTTTCTTCATCTTCATTATATGTTCATTGAGATAGCGGATCATATATTGATAGTTAGGGTATGTAGACAGGAAAGCAGCTGTAAACCTATTGCATTTTTTCTATGTAATTAATGTAAGTGGTGGTCTAAAGGTAAGCATCAAGTGCTGTGAGGTTGAATTCTTTCTAATTGTTCCAGGCAGTATGAATATTGCATCTAACCGAGGCAACTTTCAAATGGAAACCCATCCTTCCTCCTCAGCACATATTCTCTTCCTTTTCTATAAACATTGAAAAGGTCCCTCATTCAAGAAGACCCCAGCCTTGTTCTAATTGCAGAAGCCTGTTATTTCATTTCAGGCACTACCAGGAGGAAATTAAGGACACTCCACTCTATCTCAAAGTCTGGATGAAGAATGTGCTCCTTCCTAGTTATTTCAAGTTGCTTGAAGAAGGTGCAACCATTTCCGGTAAACATCGTGCTATCCTGCATAGTTACATGTGTGTCCAGAAAGACTGAGAAAACAGAGGCAAAAACCTCCACAAGATGGAGCAGTACTCGGTGAATTTGAAAAAAGTAGCTACATTTTGAGCAGCCAGCCCACCTTTCTTCAGAACAAAAGTAGATTTATCCAACTGGAGAATCAGGAAGAAACATGGAAGGTAGTGAGAAATTGACATTTTGTATTGAGAGACTAGTAGCTACTAAGAAAGGTATCGACCATCTTGAATTGCAAAGTACTTCTGACCCCACTTCCTTTTTACATGGCACTTAAATCTTATGCTTTCAACATCAAGAAACTTACAGGAATATGATTGGATTGTTGGCTGCCATTGCTATTTTCAGTCTGTTTTCTAGATCATTTTGGAGGTATGAGCTCAAACTCTCTTTAGACAAATAGAAGAAAAATGCCCCAAAGCAACTCAGCCAAAGGTTCCTTAGAGTCCACAAACTGAGGTAAATGGTATGTATGCTGCAGCACCTACATGTACTACACAATCTGGTGGCAGTAGATCTGCTCTACATGTTGGGTACATGGAAGACTGCAGTGCTGTTAGGATTTGCGAGTGTCATCAACAAGTTCTGACAGCAATCTGCCCCTCTTGCCAGGCTGTAATTCTGTCCATAAGAATGAAGACAGACCAAATAAAAGCCAAATACTGAAGGGAAAGGGGAACTGTATTGAGTGAGAGAGAGTGACATGCAGCACAACCAAGTCTTCTTTAGTACAACTCTTTTAGGTGTTACGTCTTTGGTTACAGCATGGTTAAGAACTTGGGCTCTCTGATAACAGAATGGCTCAATAATCAGAGAAAACACACACAGGGGTTTAATCCTGTGAAAGGTATGAAACATTTGCAAATTCCTTTAATTGAGTGTTGGGCCAAAACTGATCTGAGAAGGGAAAGGAATATGGAAAACACAGCAACAAAACAAAGCCAAAAAGTATTTCAAAGAACAAGGTCAATATTGCAGGCAGCAGGACTGGTAATTAAGGAACCGCAGAGAGGAAAATTAACAAAGGTGGTGGACAGGAAACAATGATTGAACTATATGGCAAGTGAAATGTTAATACATTGTGGAACTTTTCCAGACATTTTCATTAAGACTTCATTTACTTTAAATAGTGCAGTTGCTGTCACATCGTGGAAGTTGCACCATTGCTACTCACTCCCCTCATTCCCTGTAAAAAGCAAGTCTGCCACAGTCTTTAAAGGAACACACCTAACACGTCTTCTTGCAGCAGTCCACCAACACTGAAGGGCTGATTATGATTTTGGCAGGCAGAAACAACCATCTGCCAAACTCCCAACGGCTAGGTCGCCGTGGTGCTTTGAACCTCCCCACTGGCCCCATTATGACTTTCCCACTGGGCTGAATGTTGGAAAACATGGTTTCCGCTGGTCATCTCAGTTGGAAAGGTGCAGTAGCATTGTCGTCATCTCATAATAGAGCAGGCAGCCATGCTGCCGCACGGAGGGAGCAACAGCATCCTTGAAATGCACACTGTCTACACAGCCGACAGTGCACATTTCGAGGGTGCTGGGCAGGAGGACCCCTGCACTGCCCATGCCATAGGCATGGGCAGTGCAATGGTCCTCCTGTGACCCTCTGCACTTGTTCTCTGCCAGCCTTTTTATGACGGTCAGACTGCCATGAAAAGGCTGGCGGAGAACAAAGTTGTCATTGTGAGGCCTGCATATCTGAATATGCTCCAGAACCCACATCTGGTGTTTAGTGAAGTGTGCCCCTAAGCAAATCAGCTGCACTTCCATGGGTTAATGATTGTTGTTGCTTTTAAGAAATGTTTACTTCAGCCAATGCTAGTTTTAGTACTTGTGTAGTAATCTGGGGCACATGTCAACTTGTTGCCTGAGCTTGTGGCATCCTCAGGACTCCGCCTGCATGTGGCCAGGTACAGCAGCCTTATGATATTGACTGGCTGTGTTGCCCGGTGACTCAGACTGGGAGTGGCCAGGTGCAGCAGGTGTTTAAAGCCACACCAGTCTTAAAGTGATTGCTTGCTGTTGGAGGTCTTCAGATGCAGAGTTGGATTATCTGCTCCTCTGAGCTTGTTCCTGGATCATCTATTCCACAGCCCAGTGTCAAGGATGCAGATCCTAGAAAAGAAGAGATCAAGAAGATTAGAATCATAAAAAAGGTGGTTATGTGCTGTATGCACTTGAAAGGTTTCTTACCAGTTACATTTGATAGTTGTTCAGATGGGTAGTGCGCACTAGAAGGGCATGATATCAGTGGCCTTGGTTACTTGAATACTTGCTGATTGCCGAATAATAACGCTCATTGTTGTTAGCTTGCAATGACAGTACAGATTTGAGCGCGTGTTTGACAATTGTTATTTTAGCAATGTATTATGAACATGTTTGTTATAGCTGAGTTTTATGTAGCATTTTTGTGATATCAATCATTGCCTATGATAAAGAATACCCAGTGCTTGGCCCACGCTAGTTTCAAAACGTAAATCAAAGGTCTATTGTTTCCATGTTCAATTGTCACTGTGATGCAACAGTGATGACACCAATTACATATGAAAGCGAGCTTTAGTATATTAACCTTATGCTCTCAGTGTGGTTTAAATACTGAACTGCGTTCTTTCTGATACTAACATCCTGCGCTGATTAATCCCGGAATTTGTGAGAAATCTAAATACTTAAGAATTGATTTCCATTCCTTATCGCCTGTTATATGTCTATGATTGTGAGTGTGAAGGTGTTTTAGAAAGTCTCATCAAGACCCAACGAGCAAGATGCACACTGAATTTCTGGAACTCTTTGAGTAGGTCATCTAGTGGGGCCCCATTGATTTGGGAACAAGGTGGGAATACATCTAGATGGAATTG
This sequence comes from Pleurodeles waltl, assembly GCF_031143425.1. NCBI lineage: Eukaryota > Metazoa > Chordata > Amphibia > Caudata > Salamandridae > Pleurodeles > Pleurodeles waltl. The sequence continues at coordinate 139,367,309 of NC_090440.1, forward strand.
AAGGCTAAACATTGTACCTGGTTGCAGGTTCCATACTGTTTCTTGAAGATCTCTAGAGAGAGGGGAGAGCCATTAAAAGCGGGAAAGGAGATTCTGTTAGATACACCAAGGGGTATATTTATACTCCGTTTGCGCCAAATGTGCGTCCAACATTTTGATGCACATTCGGTGCAAACCGTGCACCATATTTATATTATGACGGCAACTCTGCGGATGTTAAAATTCCTCCGTGTGCGTCAGTTATTGGATGCGGGAAACCACCTTGCGTTCATGACAATGCAAGGTATGCGTTCCCGCCCAAAAAATGACTTTAAGGCCTGTGCGCCTTATTTATACTCCCACGTCATTTTGCCGCACAGGAGGGTCTGGGTGAGGGCAGGTGTTAAGGGACCTGTGGCTCACTTCCATGGTCTCTGACCATGGTAGCAGTCCAGAGGTGCCTGTCCCTGCCCCCAGGGACACCCCCTGCCACCCTCGCCCACCCATGAATGGGGGGACCCGTCCCACGTAAGTACAGGTAAGTTGAGGTAAGTATTATTTTTTATTTTTTTTAAGTGGCATGGGGGCCTAATTTGGGTCCCCCTACTGTCACTGTGCCCAATGGCCTTGCCCAGGGGACAGAAGTCCCCTGGGCATTGCCATTGGGCATGGGGGCATGACTCCGGTCTTTGCTAAGACATGAGTCATTTGAATGGGGGTTGTGTTTTCAAAAAATGGCGCAAGTCTGGTTAGAGCCATGATTTTTTACTCTAACCTGACTTGCACCATTTTTTGACGCACAACCCCCATTTTCCCCTACGCCGGCGCTGCCTGGTTTGAGTCATTATTTTTTTTACTCTGACCAGCCCGCAGTGCCAGCTAACGTGAATCCTTAAATAAGCCGCTCGCATGGCGCTTAGGAAGGGCGTTAGCTGGCAGTAAATTTTTTGATGCAAACCAGCGCCAGCGTTAGTTTGCGTCAAAAAGTATAAATATGGGCCCTAGTTTGCAGGAATTGGCGAAGAGTAGTTTTAGTATATCGGTTATATGAAAAGTGTTATTTGACTAAATGTTTAATTCATCATAGGAGATATCTGCTCTTTGTAGACCACCGCTAGCCATCCTGATCCTGCCGGGCGATGTCCGTGTTTCTCTCTCTCTCTCATCCATCCCCTTTCCCCTGGAACGTTCCCATGCCAATCATGTACAAGTAAGTGGGAGGCACGCAACGTCTAGGTGGAGTTGTAAAGAAGCAACTTGGGTCAGCATTGTGTCTCTGAGGGACAAACAGGTTAGTGCTTGACAGTAATCAGCAGGGTGGCACTGAGTTTGGCGCCGCACTGGCTGATTACAACCAGGACTGCTGTTAGCCCATTGGGATCACTGATCCTGGGGGGGACGGTGGTAGGTTGGCGGGTCTGCCAGTTAACTCATAAAGTGGTGGTCGTACCACCACAGCCAAGGTGCTCCGACTGCTACTGCAAGGTTGGCGGTGTTCGGACCACCAGCAGCGTAAGAAGGCCCTGAATGTCTTGATGATTCATGACAAGTGCAACAGCTGACGATAACAGTCTCTCTGTGCTATAACCAGTTTTGCCTCCTATTATAGACACAGACAAATTGCTGATGATGGAGATTAATGGTTTATGTTTCTCTGATCCTAATTTGGGATTTCCAAATTAAAGAAAGAGCTACTGTGGCAGTTGTTTGTGCTCCCAGAGGCAGCTCCATTGCTCTCCAGGCACCCATTAGTTCACATGTGATCCAAGATGCTAATTACTGTCACTGGAGCAGAAGCAGCAAGCCAAACATGCTTTTCCACCATACTTATCAAAATCCTACTTCCACCATTAGGTGTTTTGAAATAAAAAATATCTCAGTACAAAAATATTGCATAAAGAATATTGTGATATACAAAAATATTGAAAGATAAAATATTGTGTTAGGTGTTGTTTTCAATATTGGTCTAAAACAATTGTTTCAAAAATATTGTTGCATGTTATATCTTTTTTATGGCTTAATGTATATGTTTATATGTTTTTTGGGTAATGTTTTATTTTAGTTGTATCTTAATTTTTGTGACAAAATATTTTGTAATCTTTAATTAATATGTAAATATGTTATGTCATTTTTATTTAATATATCGAAGGTTTTTAAATATTTGTACAATAAGTGTATAATAAATTATCAAAATATCTTTTAAATGTAATTTTGATATGTTTTATATGCTTACTTCTTGGATTCTGAATGTAATTATTTTCTTTTAAAATGCAGTTATGCTTAACAATTAAAACTAATGTTGAGTTTTATAATAAATATGTAGCTGATGTTTTAAATATAATACATATTTTGCAATTTTATGTGAGAAAAAAATAATTAACATTATTTTGAATTAAGTAATTGTAAAGATATTTTAATATTTATGTGTGTAATCGAAAATGATTATATGTTTCATACATGTTTAGCATACATGGGCCCAGATTTTTGCTAAAGTGGCGCAGCATGGTGCGCCACCCTGCGCCACTTTTGAAACACAGGTGTGTGCAGTATTTGGATGAATACGGCGCACCCATGCATTTCCCCTTGCGCTGAATTAAGCTGCCCAACGCCAATGCAGGCATCTTTGTACCATAATGTAAGGGTGTCTGCATTGAGGGGATAGATTGTTCATCTGCAGGAAGGGGTCCCTTCCTGCACATAAACAATCTATAATGGGGATTTGGCACCTCTATGTGTGTTCCAAACGGAGCACTCATAGAAGTAAAAAAGCGTCATTTTGAATTATTGTTTATGTGCAGGAAAGTGCCCCTTCCTGCACATAAACAGTTCTCCATGTCATTTTGCTTCTTCTATATATGCTGAAAAATGGAGCACACATGGAAAAAGCAAAAAATTAGGAGGAATAAAAGTATTCCTCCTTGGTTTGCCATGCTAACACCACCCCTGGGTTGGCATTAGTTTTGGCGCTGCCTCAGTTTTACGAAGACTGGTAAATCTGAGGCAGCGTCAAAAGCAATGGGTGTTGCAGTGCAACGCCCACAGCAACACCCATTGCATGCTCCTTTGACACAGAAAACCGCGTCAGAGGGGCCCATATTTGCAAAGGAGGCATAACATCACAAAAAAGTGATGTTACGCCTCATTGTAAATATGGAGCAGTGCTTAGCACCACCGGAGCATCATGAAAAGTGACTCTCCGGTGATGTTATGGGCTCTCAAATGTGCCCTGTGGTATTTTGAAAGTAAATGTAACCACCTACTGTCCAACACATTCCCCAAAATGGTGTTGGACAGTAGGTGGTTTAGTGTCCAACACCTCCTGCAAAATGGTCTTAATTGGAGTGGGCATCATGTGTGTATCCACTTTAAAGTCCAACACCTTCCCCAAAAAGGTTGCTATTGAAGTGGGAATACTAAATGTTTCCCCTTTATCATCCAATACATTCTCCAAAATGGTTTAGATCAAAGTGGGAATAGTGTATGTAACTCCTTTAGTATCCTACACCTATCCTAAAATGATTTAGATTTGAGTAGGAATAGTCACTGTAATCCCTTTAACCCCCATGTAACTCTGTTTCCTAAATGTTTTAGATGGGAGTTGATATTGCATTTCTCATGTACATTATTAATATTTTTATTGTTGAAAATAATAAAGCTGCATAATACAGTATGCCTGTTTATGTATATTTATTTGCATTCATTTAGTGTACATGTATCCTTTTTAATTACCTATATATTTGTGCACTTAACAACATATTTTCATTGTTATATTTGAACAATATTTTAGTACATTTGTAATACTAAACAAAACATGTCAATAATGTAGATAATTTGTAAATGGTGTTGAACATTTCTAAATGATTCTTCAAGTGTGGTACATTGTTTCTGCCATATACACTTGCTTTAATTTACATTTTTGTTAATCCTTTTAAGAATATATTAAATATCACTGTTTTGTTTATTTTTATAGCATTATTCATTTTGTACTGTACATAAGTATGTCATATTTTCATACAACGTTTATTGACATATTTCACATTACTTGAACATGTTTTCTTTTTTAAACATTTTTTAATAATTTTCTATTTCAATCTCCATTGATTTCTATAGGGAAATAGTATTTTTTTGTTTCATTTAGTGACCATGCTTAACTTTTGCAATCTGTTTGTGTCAATTTTCATTCCGTTTCCTGGAAGTGAGTCACAGGAAGGCGCTGCTGTTCGTCAGATAATATAAGACCTTTTTTCAAGTTTTGTCTAGGATTTTGAGGGTAGAGATGATGTAGGGACTACTATTAAATGGTAATTGTACTATTGATTTTGACTTTTTTGAAAGTTTATTTGCAGTTTTGTTATTTTGTGTTACACCTAGTTAGAATTTTGGTAGTAATGTGCCATTTTTCTACTGCTGTTGTGCCCAATGGCCATGCCCAGGGGACCGAAGGGCATGACTCCGGTCTTTGCTAAGACATGAGTCCTTTCAATGGGGGTTGTGCGTAAAGAAAATGGCGCAAGTCTGGTTAGAGCCATGATTTTTTACTCTAACCTGACTTGCACTATTTTTTTGACGCGCAACCCCCATTTTCCCCTACGCCGGCGTTGCCTGGTTTGAGTCATTTTTTTTTACTCTGACCATATCTCTTTTGTATACTTATATTGTAATGTTTATGTTGCATTTGAAAATAGTGTTTTTTGTTCCTGGATATTGTATGTTTTTTTACAGGTTGTCCAAAGTTATCGTATGGACGTTTGGATTTGCATTTTTCACAACGTGCAGGGTGTGTAATGCCAGTGGCTGCTTTGTGAATGTGCATCCAGTGTTCCTAGGTAGTACACATGACAGCTATATATTCCGCAGGACACCTTTTGTCCGGAGGCCGGCAGCAGGAGAATTTGGCAACATGAGGCTTCTGAGCAAGTACTTAAGCAAAAGACTAATGTTTATATTTTGATTTTTTTTATATACACATCCATCACAATGTAATGTATCTTCTGACTTATACTTGACACCAACAGACACTGCATGTACTATTTCATACATTAGTAACTTTACAAATTCAATGGGAACATTTACCAAAAGTTCAACATTTTCATTTTCTGATGATATAGTAAATGTACTCTGCCCTCATCTCCTCGCATCATGCAGACATTAAATCACTGTACATCAGCGTAGGTACCATAGGTTACACGTATGCATACAAGCCATTATAGAGGGTACGTTTGGTCTCCTAAAGTCGGGATTCAGATATCTTGACAGTACACTGAGGCCCATATTTATACTTTTTTAGCGCCACATTTGCGCCGCTTTTTGACGCTTTTGCATCAAAAAATCACGCAAATGCGGTGCTAAAAAAGTATAAATATGGGCCTGAGTGTGCTGCTGTACTCCCTAAAAGTTGTGTGCAAAATGGTAGCAGTTTGTTGTGTCTTGCACAACATTGCAGTACATCAGGGCTTACAAGCAGCTCTGAACCCTCACCTAGGTCTGAATCCAGGGAAAAGGGCCTTTGTGCCACACAGAAGGCAGGGCATCCAGGTGTGTGGCCAGCTGGTTTTTGCTCAGGCCACCAGTTGTATAAATGGCATTATGGCAGATACTGGATAAGTTGCAGGAGAACATGCTGCTGCAGGATGGACAGTGCCTGGGGATCAGGTAGGACTTGAAGAACATTAACACAACCCTGGTCTCCATTGCAGGGGTGTTGGCAGACATGGCCAACACGATGAGGGAGGCAGTGGCACCCCACAGGGCCTCTGCCACTAGCCAAACTGATGAACAGCCCTCCACCTCCGCTGCTGCCAGTGGACAGGAGGCCCTGCCACAGGACCGACAGGCCACTAGCACCCCTCCCCTTGCAGAAGGAGAACCACCCCTCAAACGTTCCCTGCAATCCAGGCAGAAGCCAGAGACTATTGCCAAGACCCCGGCCAGGAAATAAGACTCTCCTGATTGTCACCCCTGTGCCCCACTTTGTCACCCTGTCCACCTTGAATCGCCATTGCTCCCCTTCCTATACCCCCTTAAACAATGCACATGCGCTACATATAGACTGGAACTATACCCTAGACTTTCCTCCATCATCACCCCAGCCCATTGCACATCCCCTTCTACTTCTTAGCACTTAAATAAACACTCTTTGAAAAAATACAAGTATGGAGTATGTCAAATGATTTAAGTATGTATTAGATCAACAAGGTTTAAACATTGAAAATCAACTGTACAGAAATTTAAACATAGGAATGACCTGTAGTCTGCTGCAGTCAACACAACAGGAGCGATAGTGGGGCACAAATATTTGCAAATACAGATGCCAAAGGCTAAAGTGAGTGGCCATAGAAGTGGGAAAAATAGCCTGCCATTGATAATGTCAAACACAAAAATTTCAATTAAATGTGAAGTTACACTTTCTTACCTCCTGTGTCATTGGAAGTATTGACAAATTATTGCACTTCTGTTGTCCTCATCCTCATCCTCTGCCTCCTCATCTTCACTGTCCACAGGGTCCACTGCTGCCACAAGGCCATCTCCAGCCTCATCCTCCTGCAGAAAAGGCACCTGGAGACGTAAGGCAAGGTTGGGCAACATACAGCATGCCACGATGATCTGGCACACCTACTTGGTTGTGCAGTACTTGGATCCACCTGTTAGATGGAGGCAACGAAACCTGGCCTTCAGGAGGTGGAAGGTCCTCTCTATAATTCTTCTTGTTTACCCAGGTGCTTCATTGTAACGTTGCTCTGCCCTTGTCCTGGGATTCCTCATAGGGGTCAGTAGCCATGAGAGGTTGGGGTAACCAGAGTCACCTGCAAATATCGAGGGATGCCAGTTAGCCACACACTAATCCTTAGGGCTCATACCATACCCATAAACCAACATATACTGGGTGGGAACCCGGGCTCACCTATTAGCCATACCCTGTGCCTCTGGAGTTGAGCCATCACATTTGGGATGCTGCTATTCCTCAGGATAAAGGCATCATGCACAGACCCAGGATATTTCGCATTGACGTGGGAGATGTACTGGTCCGCCAGGCACACCATCTGCACATTCATGGAGTGAAAGCTCTTTCGATTTCTGAACACCTGTTCATTTCGCCGGGAAGGAAAAATGCTATATGTGTACCATCAATTGCCACAATAATGTTGGGGATATGTCCCATTGCATAGAAGTTAGCTTTCACTGTGGCCAAATCCTCCACCTGGGGGAAATTGATGTAGCTGCGCATTTGTTTAATCAGGACAGACAACACTCTGGTCAGCACTATTGAGAACATTGGCTGAGACATTCCTGCTGCCAAGCCCACTGTCACTTGGAAGGAGCCAGTTGCCAGGACATGGAGCACTGATAGCACTTGCACAAGAGGGGGGGATCCCAGTGGAGTGACGGATAGCAGATATCAGGCCAGGCTCCAATTGGGCACACAGCTCTGTGATTGTGGCCATGTCCATTCTATAGGTGAGGATAATGTGCCTGTCCTCCATTGTTGACAAGTCCACCAGGGGTCTGTAGACAGGGGTATGTCTCCATCTCCTATTCATCTGCCACGGATGCAATCTATCGGGCAAAATGGTGAGGAGCTGGTTAGTATCTCTTATTTCCAACCACTACACTTCAATGCATGTCATGATTGTAACAGTATTTTGTTGGAGAGCTCCAAATGGTGCATAAACGTACTGTGATGCAGTTAGGAGCCATGGCCTGCCCCCCCCCCCGAAATGGCGTCCGCCTATCCTGTTTGGAGGGACAGGTGGAAATGAGGTAATTCCGCTGACGTTGTGCGCCGTTGCGGGAGGCGATCGAAAACCGCTGTGCAACTCCTCATTGGTTAACATTGGGCCCTATGGGTTACAGTGAGCAATGGTGATGTACGCCGATGGTGACGGTATGCACCGCGGGGGACGTAACCACAATTTTCTATCTGTTCACTTACTTGCTACCTGACCTTCAACATGAGAGGACCTACACTGCAGGTGCTGCTGTGACCTGTGTCTGGAACTGACCATGGCTTGTGTCACTGGGGAAAGGGCCCCTGCCTTCACCTCGGCGGAGTTGGAGAGACTGGTGGATGGGGTCCTACCCCAGTACCGAATGCTGTATGGGCCTCCAGACCAACATGTGAGTACACTGTGAGTATGATGCATGGGGGGTGAATGCATGGAGTTCTGTGTGTGAAGGCCTCATGTAGGGGGTGTTGGTGGATGGGCCCTGGGCAGCATGCTGCATGTATGGTGGGCCATGTCTGTGCTAATGGGGATGGGAAGGGCCATGGATAAGCCATGAGTGTAACAGGCCAGACAGTCGGACTAATATCTTTCCCTGTGTCCATGTCCCTGCAGGTCAGCGCCCATCAGAGAAAGGGTATGTGGCGTGCCATCGCTAAGGACATGCGGACCCTGGTGGTCTACGGCAGGCGGAGCACCGACTGTCACAAACGGTGCGAGGACCTGAGACGCTGGGCATGGCCTCCCAACGAGGAAGGTGTGCCCGTCGAACCCTGATCCCCCTGATGGCCTGCATACAGGCGGTGGCCTATCCGGAGCTGGATGGGAACTTGGGGCATCACAGCAGCCCCAATATACAACTTGTGCCAGGTGGGGTGGTATCCGGGTGGGGGATGTGCACCTGTGGGTGCCCCTAGTCCAGGCCTGACTTTGCAGCTAGGTCAAATGCTGGTAGGGGTTCTGATGTAAAATACCTCCAACCAAGCTAGTATCCATCCACTACTGGGCAGGGGTCTGTGGGTCTCAGGTATGCTGCAAGTCGCGTTAGGTGTCACTATCCCTGGGGGGTGACTAGCATTGTGACTGGTAGTGCATTGCATAGTGCGTAGGGCTGTTCCCTGTGTCTGTGTGTGTGTGTGTGTCATGCACGCCAATGTTTGTGTTGTTTGCACCATTGAGTAAGTGTATCCTTTGTCTCACCCCCCCCTTTTTTGTTTTTTCACCCTGTCCTTATGTGCATTAGCATCATCTCGCGGGGGAGCTGAGGCACTGGTGACGGAGGGAGCTGCATCCCACAGGGCCTGGGAGGCTGAATCCACCGACGGTGAGGGCACAAGTGGGATGGAGGTCGAGGGGCACACCACAGCGGAAACAGGAGGGGACAGTACGGACACGGATTCCTCCTCCAATGGAAGCGCCCTGGTGGTGGCGGACACCTCTGTGCCCACCCCAGCTACAGGTGCAGCCGCCACCCCTGTACCAGCATCGCCCTCCCAGCAGCCTCTCAGCGTGTTTCCCATGCCCGCTCACCCAGGAGGGTGGGCATCTCCTTCGCCCCAGGCACCTCAGGCACCTCAGGCCCTGCCCTGAGTGAGGAGGCTATTGACCTCCTGCGATCCATCTCTGTTGGGCAGTCAACCATTGTGAATGCCTTCCAGGGGCTAGCAGCCCAATTGCAACAGACAAATGCATTACTGTGGGTGGTACTTTGTCTTCTGCCTGGCTGTTGGCGGTTACCGCCTTGGTGCCTGTTGATTTTGCCCTTGCGGTTGGTTTGTTAAAGTGGCTGTCAGTCTGAGCGGTTTCAGCCGTGGTCATACTTTCATACTTCTTACCGTCGGCAAGTTGGCGGTATTACCACTGCTTTATCACCGACCACCAGGGTTGTAATGAGGGCCTATGTGTTTGCACAGTCTGTTTTCAATGATGATTGGTGGACATTTAACACAGTCCATAAATTCCATCCTTAGACTACTCTGTAAGCCATACATAATATATGTAAACAACAGATGTTGTCAAGAGACAAACGTTATGCTGTGCTATAGATATTATGCCCATGCCAGTGATTAGTGTTGAAAAAGTCTCAATGGACTTGAATGCCTTGAGGGAATACATGGTACTACATTTCTAAGATCTTCCTGGACAATGGACATCTGAAAACTTTGTCAGCGCCAAATGTCTCAAGGATTGATGCCTGTGTATAGAGTCAATGAGAATTGACATTGTGTACATTAAGAAAACATACAGGTATATATGAAATTGAAGAGTTTACAATTAGGTGTCAACCTTAGATTTTTGAGATATACTCCAAAAAGCACACCTTCCCTATATGAGGCTTGCTTTGTGGTACATTGTAGTTTGGTCAATGGTCCTTACACACTTTTGTGACACACGAGTGAGAGGCTGTGTTGGAAACTTACTGATCCATTCACATTCCATTGTATAAACCACAACATAGAAAAATTAAAACTACTATGTACTGTTATTTACTAAAGAAATTCGATGTCAATGTTTGAGACACAGTAGTTGGAGTACTGACATAGTGAGGCTAGGGTTGTTAAAACCTTAAATGGCTATGATACAATGCTTTCCCATGTTGTCTCATGCTGGTTTGCATGATGTTATACTAACATACCACACACTCCTTCTATCTCCATGCTTCTTATGTGATGTACTCAGACAGTACTGAATGCATACTGGTAAGTATCTGTGTTGAATTGTTTCTAGGATTAGTAACAAGTAACATATGTATTTTCTAGTTTAGAAATATATCTTATATTTGTGTGTAATGCTACTCAGGTGGCAGTGTAGTTATATATCGTTCATATGTCTCCCATGGTTCAAAAGCATCTGTGTAATGTCCTGGATTGTCCATGCTCAGACACAGACTCCTTCATGTGTCCAACCAAAAATCAAGGTATGCAGGCCCTCATTATGACTTTGGTGGTCAAAACAGTTGACCGCTGAAGTTACGCTGGCCAGGAGACTGCCAGTGTTGGCGGTCTTGAGACCATCATATTATGACTCCTCGCAGTTCTCTGCCATAAATTGGGCCGAGAGCCGCCAGCAACCATACTGGCGGTCGACGGTCTAGTGGAGGTTGCTCCGTTGGCACCACCACATCATCACAACACCGCCCGCCGTATTACAAGTTGGTAATTGGCGTGGCGGTGTTGTAGTGATGGGGCGGTGCCGGCGGAGTAGGCCACATGGACCTGTTCCCTCCCGGACAACCACTGCGAGCAGCTAAGATGATTGTCCGACAGTGGAGGGGTAGAGGGGCTGTTGAGTGTTGTGTGTGTGAATTGGGGTGTTACTGTGTGTGAATGGAGGGGAGGGTGTTTGTGTGTGTGTGTGTGCATGTATCTGTGTGAATGTGTGAATATCTGTCAGTGGGAGGTGGGGGTGTCGCAGACGCGTGTATGTGTGTGAATATGTGTGCATGGACGTGTGAGTGTGTGAGTGTGTGCATGCGTGGATGGGTAGGGGGTATGTGTGGGGTTCAGGGGCAGGGGAGGGTGGTATCTATGGGATAGGGGGGTGGGAGAGGGGACATGGCTGTCTCAGGGGGGTGGTGGAGTCGCATACTGGCGACAGGAATGTTAATTCCTTTTGCCAGTATCCTTTCCACCAGGGATTTCCTGGTCGGGTTACTGCCAGAAAATCCCTGACGGAAAGGAGACTCACAATACCGTTGGCAATATAAGGTTGACCACCGGGCCGAAGGTGGTACACCTTCGGCCCGTTGGTCCCACCGCTGTTGCGGAAGAGGCAGTGAACTGGCTGCTTTGCAGCCCATTCACCGCCGTGATCATAATTTGGCGGTCCTGCTCCTCAATGCTGTCGGTGGTGTTACTGCCACTGCCGGAGTGGCAGAGCAGGACCGCGAAACTCATAATGACCACCATAGTATTGTATGTGTAGTTCTTCATGCATCACACACACAGGTCTAAATGATAGAAATTGCATATGTCACTGTCTCTTGGATACTTTCAGATAGCATGTGAGATATTTTCACAAGGAGTGGAAGGCTCTGTTTGTGAAGTTATTGGTTAAATAACACATCCTTTCAGAGCTTACAGCACATTTAGTCCTGCCACTGGAACACACCCACTGCAGTACACTGAAATATTTTGGCAGATTTGGGTGCTCCCTGCATTATTCAACTGTTCTTCTGGATCTCATGAAGCTGAGAGTACTTATGAAGCACCCTCTCAGTGAGGAAGTGATATTCTGTCTGACTAAAAGTAGGTGCCTTATCCTCAAATCCCTCAGCCATGTTGAGCGCAGGTTAGTTAAACAGAGCTGTAGTATTGCAGGGGATCTTTCTTGGAAGTGGGGGTGGCTCACAATGTCCATAAAATGGGGGGCTGCAACTTCCAGTTTTGAACTTCCTGCTTTTTATTTCCTGTATCAAATATTTGTTTTTCAGCTCAACTGCGTAACCTCCACCCTGAGCTCGAAGTCTCTACCATCGGTGTGGAGTCTCTACCATGAGTGCATAAACTCTGATTACCAGTGTACAGCACCAATGAAACAGTCTTGACAAAGTAAATTTGCCACTTGCAATGTAGAGAGTCTGATCTTGTCATGGGATAGTCCAATATTTTGAATCACATCTTTGCAAAGGACATATCCAAGGTCTTCTAGAAGATGTACACCCAATTTTGAATGCATGCTACAGTTGACATTTGATAGTAAGTTTAAGATTGTTGAGACTACACATTGCCGGATAACCCTGGTCCCTCTTTTATATGTGGAGCTATTCATCCAGACTGTGCCCCATCTCCATGTGTAAGCTTACATTGGAAGATAACTATGTTTCAATGTCAATGAACTCACGTTGGACTAATGCTAAAGGTGAGGGTTAGTAAATATTACACTGACCAAAATTGAGAACGATGTTATTGTGTGAGTAATCACAGGACAATACAGTGATAGCAAACATACCTTTGGGTCCAAGAAACATTTATTTGGTTAGTGAGATCAAAGAATTACAAAGTCAGCACTTGCTTCTTGCTGTTTCGAGCTGTGTTATGAATTTTATACCAACTACATAATTGATTGCCTTCTATTTCAGGGGAGCAGGCTGGCCAAGGACCTTCAGGATACAGGGCAGCGTGGGAGATCCTCAGCTAGTCGGGAGGCACATCCTCTAGATACCACCAGCGAGGAGGTGGAGGATGGAGACTAACCGGCTGGGGTAATGCTCCCACGTGGATGGAGCCTTTAACATCAACAGTAACTGCCCGGTGGCGGCTGAAATGACTGAAGGGTGGGCATTGGCAGAGACACCTCCAGACAGTGGGATGAGGAATGTAGGTCTCCCCTGGCCCACAATGAATTAACTTGGAAATGGTGCCCCCAGGGCAGGCCCCTCACCATCTGGGCCTGCCACCAGCCCCTCCTTAACTCTTGAGGTCCCCATTCTATCAGGTCCTCCAGCTGCACCACCTGACAATACTCCCCCTCAAAGTGCCTGCCCAGAAGAACTGAGGAAGACCTAATGCCCTGACACCCCATACCCCTCATGTTCTACCCAAACTTATCCATGTGTTGTTAGACTCTATCCCAGGAAGTGATGGTGGCATCTAATGTTGACCAGAAGGTATACTCTTAGGTCTTACAAGAGATGAGGATCAAACTCCATATGTTCTGAAAAGCACATTCCAGACAAATGGACAGCTTCCATCACTTTTTTGAGTGTAGCTATATTGTCTGCAGAGTTGGCCCAGTGACCTACCCAGACCACTTTTGTAGTGTCTGCCAGGACATCTTCCCTCTCTGTTTCACCTGCTACCCCTTGAAACCCTCATGTTCCCTGTTCCTGTGAGATGTGTGGTCCTGCATCAGCCAGTCACAGTGAGTCCATAGGTGCAGAAGATCTGAACATTGTGGTTAAGGAGGGCAGTGAGGATGTCTAGTGACTAGACAATGTTTGTACCATGGACATTTTTTGTACCCCCTGTATATAGACTGGTTCCCCTGTTGTTACCTGACTTGTTTTATTTATTTTGCCCAACCCCCTCCAAGTTCCCTTGCTCAATCTCCCATGAGTTTTTATTTTATTTCATTCCTCCCTTTCCAATGGATAGTTTTAATTTAATGTATTTACTAAAATACATGAATTTTTCTAGAACACCATCTCTGTTTTGTGTTTTGCATCATATTTGTTGGATTAAAGTATGAAAGTCTGCATCTGTAGGTGTTTAGCTATGCTTTCAACATGATACCTTGTTACACACATGGTCCTATAAATCTGCATGTCTTCCTCACACACATTTATCAACACAAATGTGGCCTACAACCAGAGTAACCAAATGATCATCATCAACTATTACTCATCTTAATATTGAATTGTGAAAACTATATTTTTATTTCAAATATTTGGAGTATTTATTTTATAGTGAACGTGCAACTTTACAATTGTGGTGGTGAGGATCTCTCTAAGTAAGTGTGTTTATGGTATCTGTGCTGAGGTGTGGATGGTACAGTTGGTGGGTGTGCCTGTACGGGGAGGGTGCCTATACAGGTAGGGAAGGTACATGTACAGGGGTTTAGGGTGCCTGTACAGGTAGGTAAGCTGCCTGTACAGGGTGTGAGGGTACCTGTACAGGTGGGGGATGTGACTGGATGGGGCATGATGCCTGTGCGGAGGGGGATGTGACTGTGCCGGGGTACATATGCAGGGGGGATGGTACCTGTGTTCATAGGAGGCATGCTTGTGCAGGTTGTGGTATAGGTAAATGGGTGGGGTCTGGTGCAGGTTGGTGTGTTGGGTCCACTTCTTTTGTTGACTACAGAGAAAGACTTTGAAACAGTTTCAACATGTCAGGACAGGGCATGATGTCTTGCCCTGTCCTCCCTATAAACTGCTATGGTGTGATGTTGCCTCCTTGACATGTCTTGGCAAGGTTCACGAATCATGTCCAAGACATGGGTCAGTCTGTCAATCATCCGAGGGATTTCCTGTAGTGAATATGAAATGTCAGACAGAGTAGCCCCCATGGCATGAATGTTCTGCCTCACATCAGCCTGTTGTTGCAAAAATCCATCCTCCCACTGGCCAAATTGACCATTTGCCAGCCCCCTCTGCATGGGATGGCCTTTGATATGACTATTGGGTCTACCACCATTGGGAGGGGTGACACGTGGGAAGCTGTGGAAAAGTGATTTGTGCCTAGGTAATACCTGCTCCTCACCAGGGGTGTTAGGTCCCTCAGGTGATTGAGAGAAAACCTATGATGTACTGTCATGGGAAGATTGTGCAGGACAAGGAACACATTTATCTTGAATGTGAGGGATGTGAGAGGGTGATGGTTGTGTTGGGGTAGACAAATGTTGTGGTTAATTGTCAGACTGCTGGGAATGGGTAATCCTTTGCGGTGAAGTAGGGGCACAATGTCTGCCTGACCTGATGTAGGCTTCAGTGTTTTTCTCTGTGGGCCAACAATGAACTCCTGATAATCCTGGTCCTTCTCCATGACCAGTACCTGATCATCTTCCTTATCCTCATTTTCCTGCTCCTTATCCGCATCTTCTTGAGCATTATTGGAAACTGACATTGCTGCTTGAAGGAGGATCACATTCTCACCTTGGATTGCCCACTGCCCTCCACTGCCCTCCACTGGTGGATGGTTCAGCTTCATCAAGCGACTCATTGTACTTAGTACCTGAAAGACAGGGTTTGCAACAGAAGTATTTTCTGTTTTAGATCATTTGCTATATAAGGGTTGGGTTTGCATCTATCTGATGTGTCACGTGTCCTGGTTTGTCTAAACCTACATGTGACAGCTCACACTGTAGTGTTGAGGTATTCAATGCAGATGTGCAATGCAAGATCAAACTTAACAGCTTCAGCCACAGCTCTGTGTGGTATTGGCATAAGTGACACCTTAATTAATGTTCAGCATGAAATAAATGCCCAATGCAAAAATAACACAGACATCATTGATTATGTTGGCAACATATCTCACACCAACAATGCTTAAAAAAGTGGCAATGTCTGCTAATATCTTTTTACAAGAATATGGTTAGTGTCCACTATATGGAAATCAATAGTTTACAACACTACATGGCACACTTACCTGAAGGATGGATGGTATTGGGTCGGACTGTTGCAGCCAGAATGTCTCCCAAATCCCTAGATGAGGTACTTTGGATAACTGAGGAAGTCCTGACAGCAGCTGTAATGTACCATACATATCCATATTTCAATGCAAAGCATGGTTTGAATAATTTTACATGTATATGTCAAAGGTATAGACTTTCAACCCCGTTGTGGCTACTCCACTTTAGATGGGACAATAGAAGCAATTTAGTACATGTTGCATTTTGTTAAACAAATGTAGACTCATCCTTTCATTATACAACAAGTTATGAAGAATTACACTCTGATGAGACACTTCTGAGCATATAGAGATAAGTGACAACAGGGATGTTAGATAGACACACTGTATACTGCTGACATGTCATCCAATATTTAAAACTATTACTCCTTTCCAAAGCCTTAGACCATGATTTCATCCAATATTTCAGCACATTTGACATTATGCTAATGCAGGAAACTTGGCTGGATGAAACATGTGCTACATGTACTGCTCCACCCCAGCAATCAGGAAGGCGAAGCATGGTCACCTTCAGGGTGGCCTTGCTACCTACGTCTCTTTAGCATTATCAGTCAGAGCCACCCCTTTGGTCTCCACCTGCTCCTTTATCAACATCGTGACAATCGCTACCCCTATGAATGTGCCCAAAGCAAAGATAAATATCTACCTCCATCCTGAACTTAAATCCAGTGACACTAACAAACTAGTGGTACAACTCGAGAACTATGTAAGCAGCGGTAACATAGCCGATACAGCCGATATCATCGTCTCAGGCGACTTTAATTTGCATTTACTAGGACCCTCCACAGATGAAACCGCAATTGCCCTCTCTAGCACCTGGGATCTTCCTACACAGGGGGCCAACAAACACCGCATGCCCACAAAGACAGCAGGTCATTGCTCTATGGCTTATAACAGTTACAGCTAAGAGCCCTGAATGGCAGATTTATAGAGGACTCGCCATCTGCGGAATCATATTTTTCAACCACAGCCTCCACCACAATCCACTACACGTTTGTCATTCTCCCACTGTTCAAACAAGTAGCTTCCTACCACCTAGGCAACAGGAGTGAGAGCGACCTTTACCAACAGGAACAAGCCATCAACCTGGGAATTACCAAAATGGAAAAAGCAATTATTGCACACATTACCACCTTTACTACAAACTGCAAACGGGTCAAATGTGGGCAATCAAACATAGATCTTGTCACCGAAGCAGCAATGTAACTGCCACTTGAATTAGAAACAAATGACGACAGTGAAGTGCTGAAATGGGAACAACCAACAGCCAGGCTAAGTGAAAATTCTGCGGAGCCAATCACCAACAGGCGACTGCCTCCCCCCACAGCATCAGCTCACCTGATGCAGGCCTACAGGTCAGCATTATGAGACACAAAGAGGAAAATGAACTTCAGCATAAGGGTTCTCCGGTAGTCCTGGAAATCCAGACCTGCTTGCAACTTTAAGGCACGCTTCTGGTGCACAATAGGCAACCTCACACGCTCCTACCACGGCGACATCACATCGCATATATCAGAAGCTGCCTGGGCCCAACACCTTGGAGTCCACTTCAATGGCCGGGCATCACTCAGCATGTCCACACAAAGCACGACATCTCCAGGAATCCATCTCCCACACAGGGCTCCAGAGAAGACCCCACTCACACTACTCACTGATTCTGTCATGATAAAAGACCAGATAGCCAAGGGCAGGAAAGAAAGCCCCCCCAGCCCCCAACATACTCCCGCCTGCAGTTTTAAGCACAACAGGCCCTTCTGGCAAAAGATTTTCGAACCTTTCTACCTGGAAATATGCCTAACAGGAATTATCCCACAGTCCTGGAAGGGGTCCATAATCTCTCCTATTTTTAAAACCGGGGACAGGTCGCTCCTTAATAGCTATCATTTGATTGCCTTAATTGACAATGATGCAAAGTACTTTGCAGGTCTGCTACTGGATCATCTGCTTGCATGGACTACCGAAACTGGAATAATCCCCAAGATCCAAACAGGATTTTCAAAACAAACTGGCACCATCATGCATATCATGGCCATTGCCCTCTTAATCAACAAAGCTATAACACTGAAACATCAGCTCCATCTATGTTTTGGTGATTTCAAGGCCGCATTTGATCATGTGGATAGGAATCTGTTCTGGAAGAAGCTTGAAAACTGGGGAATTCACTCTTACGCCTGACAATATCCCTGCATATGGACACATGGGTCCAGATAAAACTAGGTACAGGCACCCATCTCTTAAGGAGGATCCCCACTATGAAAGGCTTAAAGCAGGGCTTTATTTTGGCCCCCACACTGTTCAATCTATAGTAAGCAGACCTGGCGGGCTTACTCACCCCCACAAACTCACCCCCCCAAAAATCGAAGATCTGGAACTACCGTGCCTCATGTACGTGGATGACCTCGTATTGATCAGTCATAGGGAAACAGCCCTTCAGAGACTATTAAGCGCTACTCAACATTACTCAGCCACCAACATCTTAACGGCAAACTTTGGAAAAACACACACATTGTCAATCAGAACTAAGGCAACTCCAAGAGCGTGGTTTTGGGGCATGAAACAACTTGCCCAAACAGAAAAGTATAAATATATTGGAGTCATCATGGATAAATCAGGGAACTTCATGCATCAAAGAAGGTACATAATGGGAAAAAGCCTAGCTATAGCACTATCCTTAAAAAGACTAAAAACTCATCTGAATGGTCATACACCCCCCTCCTAAAAGTACTAAAAGCCAAGCTTCTGCCCACAAAAACATACTGGAGCGAAGTACAAAGAGGCAGGGACATAGATATCTTAAACAAAGTTTAACGGATGATCTTCAACCTCCCCAGATTTACCTCTCCCACCCAACAGAGACTGTAGTTAGGCCTACTGGATCAATCTCTGGCACAACGCAGCACATATATAAACATTTGGAGCCAAGCCCGTGGTGCCACTCCGGACACTCCCAATTACCATGTATGGCAAGAGCTTGAATGTAAGAACACCTCCCTGTTCAGAATCCGCCTAGATGAGACACTTAAGATGACCGGGCTCACCGACCTCTGGAGGATCTCAATCACGCACAGCGCCTTCACGAAAGCAGCTAGGAAATCAATCAGGTTTCAGTCACTACTGGAGGACAAATCAGCCTTCTCATGGAGGTCTCCCGCATGGATGACTCTGTATACCTACAAGTCTCTGGCACCATAGTCATATCTAACCACAGGTTTCTCGAGACGAACAAAGGAGCAATTCTTAAAGTATCATTTTGGTCTCTTACCACTTGCTTTAAATGCAGCCCCCTGGCTGGGGGTTATAACAAACTCTACGTGCCTCCTATGTGGTGAGGACACAGAAGATCTTTTACATATCCTCTGCTCATGCTACTGCCTTGCACCAGAACAAAAAGCCTTACTAAAGAACAAATTCAACGGAAGAGGCATACAGACAAGGAGGCAAGCGGTGTTGGTGTGTTTTGCACCTGGCAATCTGCAGCTTAATTGTGCCTTAGTGAAATTTATATTGCTGGTGACCCAAAAGCAGCATTTAATTTTAATAAATAAGCACCACCCACCCTCAGACTCACAAGAGGACAATTCACAGCCTAACGCTTGATATTGGTTTCGAACGGTGTCAAGGGACGCTCTTGCCACAATGGAGTGAGCAAGGTTTTAAGTAGTAATTGACTCATTATGTTTTCAAATGTGTTTTACATGCTTACGATGGAGCACATATCAAAGTAACTGGAGAACGCGTGAATCTATTAGACAGTTAATGATGATTTAGTAATACCAGGAATGTAGCTTAAAGGGTTTTTTCACTTTGTTATGGTTTTAAGTAACTAAACAATAAACTATTACCTACAAATTTAAGACTATGAGCCTTTAATAAAGTAATTTTTGTGTTTCTTACCAGGGCTACCATCTGCCCAGTGTGTGGTGCCTGTCCATATGTCACACCCCTACGTGCAGCAAAGATCACTGTAATATGTGTTTTTCTGGCCAACGTCACAGGGCCTAGAATGATAAGTGTATTTAGTGTACATTTTGGTTGACACATGTAATGAACAACACATCCTAGTCCAGTTCACATGTTTGAAATTATTGATGCATTCTATGTTAAATATGTATAGGTTGTCTGATCAAAGTGTAGTAAATGGGACTCTCTTCTGGCTATATTTGCGTACCCGTTTGTGCTAGTGGTATGAGATGATATTCCCCATGACGTTACCTCTCTGCAAGTGCAGGGACAGATTGCTCCGGGAGGGGAATCTACACTAGCTTTATGTGGCAACAAAAGTCAACAGACAATACCAACAAATGATTACAACTTTTTACATGTTTACTCAAATTCATTTACAAGACCACTGTGATGGTTACTAAATCAAGCAAATTTGCTAGTGCCATGTGGCAGGGTATAAAGAAATCACCAGAAGCTATAGGTCACTATTTCTGAATGAGAAATTGGAAGGCACCATTTCCGTCACAAAGGATTTTGGGACCTGTAGAGCAATAGACAAGATGTTGCACATGAGATCCTAATTCACCATTAATATTTGCACAAACTTGAAGTGTCTTCCATAATCACATTTGCAGTTCATCATACACATTTATAATTGTAATTCATTGTTTAAGTCATTGTATATTAACTGATACCAGATTAAGGACATCATTCACATGCAATCCATGCAGCACGTGGGGGTACATGTTGGAGAGGACGTCCTTCTTAAGTAGGGTGAGACAGAGATGGGTTAAAGGGAGACCTCTGGCCACCTCTATCCTGGTGAACTTCTCCTTCACTCACATCCTCCTATTCTGCCACTTATTTTTGAATTTGATGATGGACTGCACATCCTCCTTCAATGCACTGACTGCAGTAGCCAACTGCTGCCATAGCTATGCCTTCTGTGTTGCACTGCTGAGGTATGAAGGTAGACCATGCAGTTTTTTGTAGTTCCTCTCTACAAATGTTACAATCATGTTGTTCTCCTCTTCAGTGTGGATCTTCTTCCTCCTCACATGTAGGAGGCTGATGGCAAGGCAAAGCACAGTACAGGCATCTGAAGTGTGGATGTGGAAAAACTATTGTCTTAGATGTGTGCTGCTTTTATGTGATTTGTAGTGCACAGGTTGCAGGTGACATTAGGCCCAGATTTAGACATACAGAAGAGTGCAGCAGCGAAACATGCTGCACTACTTGAGAAGGTGAGAGCACAAGAGCACCATATATACAGAAATATGGCTTTCTCTTCCCCTCGCCCTGGCACTAGTGCTGATTTTAGCTGCAAAGCACCACGCACACACTATAGCACCATAGTGCTAGGATGTGTGTGTGAGTCTAGCATAGGCTTTGTAGAGGAAGGGTTCCTTTCCTGTACAAAATACTATGCCTGGATATACTTTAAAACTTTTCCTATGTTGTAAGTGTCAGTGTGCTGCACACGCATGCAAAGTTGGAAAAGAAATAGAAATATAAACATTTCTCTGCTATCAGCAGCTTTAATTTTTTGTGCAAAACCCTGTCTACTAATGTTAGTAGATAGGGTTTTGCATCAAAAAGCATGGGTGGTTGCCTGGGCACACCCATGTGCCACCCATGTAACACTCCCTTGGTCCTAAGCAACGCTGTTGCTTTTTGCTTTTAGGGTACTTTCCAGCGCGAAACAATGTTTACGCTGGCAAGTAATTTAGTAAAAAAAGATTTTGCATCAATTTACATCACTATTGTAATGCAAGAGGAAATAAAATCTTTGGAAATATACCCCTATTTGTCTGCAGGTGTATGAAATTACACTTACTCTGCCCAGACTGTGGAATCTCTGCCCATGAGTGCAGAAGCTACGCAGTCATAAAAATACTACTTGTAAGTCCCTTTGTGAAAACAGAAAGTAGTAAAGTTAGACTTTTTGTCTAACTTTACCTTTGCAAATCACGCTCTCAGTGTTTGGCAGAGTATCAGTTACCCTGATGCTTGCACCTCTGTTGCTCTCTCACTGTTAAACACGGTGTGGGGAACTGCTAACATTAAGATGCACATTTGGTATTAGTTGTGAGCATGAGCACAGGATTCTAGGACCTATGAAAACTGAGCAATACTTCAATTTGAAATGACATGGGGCCACTTTGAAGGTTTTGTGGATAACTGAGCCTTCAGAACGATCATTGCACCAGTAATATTTGCTGTGCAGACTCCACAATGTGAGAGTGCTATCTTCCCTTGTTTCATACTGAACAGGGTCATGGTAATGAATGATAGGTGATCATTTGCTCATGCAGAGCTACTACCAGAAAATAAACAGAGCTCCGGTTGGCCTGATGAACTTGGTGCTTATACTTTTGAGTGCTATATTGTTTTCATAAAAGTTGTCCGTGCTGAGTGTTTCCACAGTGTTGCATGAAGCCATGGTTAATATGAGTCAAAAAGCCGGCCTGTATGAGTAAGTGGGCTTTGGAATTTAGGTATGTTATCACTTATTTATGAGGAGATTGGAAAATGATGTTCCAATAGGTACTACTGTAGTTGTTTGAGAATGTGTTGCATAGGGGTACTATGGGGGTGATTCTAACTTCGGCGGGTGGCGGAGGCCGCCCGCCGAAGTTCCCCCACCAAAATACCGCTCCGCGGTCGAAAGACCGCTGAGGGTATTTTGGGATTTGCCCTGGGCTGGCGGGCGGCCGCCAAAAGGCCGCCCGCCAACCCAGGGCAAATCAACCTTCCCACGAGGACGCCGGCTCAGAATTGAGCCGGCGTAGTGGGAAGGTGCGACGGGTGCTGTTGCACCCGTCGCGTATTTCAGTGTCTGCATAGCAGACACTGAAATACTTTGTGGGGCCCTCTTACGGGGGCCCCTGCAGTGCCCATGCCATTGGCATGGGCACTGCAGGGGCCCCCAGGGGCCCCGCGGCACCCCCTACCGCCATCCTGTTCCTGGCGGGAGACCCGCCAGGAACAGGATGGCGGGAGGGGCTGTCAGAATCCCCATGGCGGCGGAGCGCGCTCCGCCGCCATGGAGGATTCTGCAGGGCAGCGGGAAACCGGTGGGAAACCGGCGGGAGACCGCCGGTTTCCCGCATCTGACCGCGGCAGAACCGCCGCGGTCAGAATGCCCTGCGGGGCACCGCCGGTCTGTCGGCGGTGCTCCCGCCGACCCTGGCCCCGGCGGTCTATGACCGCCGGGGTCAGAATGACCCCCTATGTGCCTTATTGTAGCTGTTCAAAGTGCATTTTACATTGTGGCAGGGATACTCCTGTCCTGTTATTGTACTGCAAAATAACTAAACATACTTAATAATAAAATTATAATAACAATAATACAAAAACTAATAAATATAATTTAAAAAATAGTTTTATGTACAAATATTGTTTAAATAATTATACAGAAGACCTCAAGAAACACTATTTTTCCCTTCAGTATTCTTCCCTCGTTCATATCGACATCATATAATTTGTGTCAATAGATATTTTTAAAACAATATTTAGGTGGAATAATGTTTGTGCCATAGCTTAGGATGTGTGGTGTTATTTGACTGATGGATTCCCACTTATTAAAGTGAGCATTTTTCAGGGGGCTGATGATTTATTCAGTAAACATGAACTATGGGATAACCGGCTTATTTTATTTTACCTTTCACAGTTGGGCTGGATGTACCTTTCATAACTTCATGTAGCGCAATTCAATTAAGTAGAATTACTCAAATATGCAGAATTACGTGAGATACGTCCAGCACACATCACATTACAAAATAGCACAACTGGCGTCTCATGGTGGACACAGGTATGGACATTTTATGAAATGCCCCTTCCCCTTGTGTTGCTTGCTTCCTATGCCTAATTCAACCTGATCACATTCTGCTCCACTTGCTAGCCTTTGTCATCTATAGTCCAACCTTTTTATTAGTTTCTCATTCTCCCACGTGTTTATTTTACATTTTTGGTCCCTGGTTTTGTCTATGTTTTTTTTTTCTGCCCATCGAGTCCAACCATGCTATGGGAGAGGCAGGCAGCATTGCTGTTGTGTCCTGCACCACCGTGGATGATGGCAGAACAAGAGGATGGCAGCCTGACACGTTTTTCTGATGCGGATGTAGGGGCCCTTATTTCTTTTTGTGCAACAACACCTCCCTCTCATGATGGCAGAAGGCAGACTGTCCATCAAGGGATAAGGCTTGTCCGGTGACAGCTATGTGGGGTAGACTGCAGAGCCTCATGACCTACCACACCGGGGCCTCTCACACCCAGAAAGTCACAAACAGCTAGGCTGACATTGTAATAGAAGTTTAAAATCCAACCCAATGGTCAGATTTAAAACTACTATTTGACAAATGCTACCCGAGGACCTGATCTAAAATGAACAGATACTCGTGGTAGGCACCTTGTCCTGTGCCACTAGAAACACCTAAAACTGTGAAAAATCAAATCTCTGCTTTTCTACAGCAGATCAGAACCTTGCCGTTTTGGTGTATCTTTGTTCATTAACATTTCCTTTATTTTTATAAAGTGGAGTGTGATTTTTACTTAGTTGTGTTTTCTACTTTTTACTTGTTTTGACCCGGATAAATGCTATACATATTTCTTCTAAGTTAGGTTGTCTGCACCTACCAAGGGATGAGCTCAGGTTTAAATAATTGAGACCTAACTGGAGCTAGTAAGAAATAGTGCCATTATTACCTGAAGAGGATTACCGTCCATTTTAATTATTAATCCACTTCCTCACAATAGCCGTCATTAAAGTCTTTTGATTTCCTAAGAAATTCATATGAACAGCTATTCAAGGTGCAGCTTTCCATGCACATTGCTTGAGGAGTTCATAAATTCAAAAAAGTAGTACATTTGCGTTTGAATATAAATATAAGTATCTAAGTATACATTTAATACTTTTTTTATGAACCCATTTTTAGAACCAATGGACCCTTGTGTGACAGTGAGCTGTATAAAGATGTATCTAATGCAACTAACATAACATGCCTAATGTGCCATGTGACACACTGGGGAGACACATTGGCCCTAATTTTGACAATCGCGGTAAGTGCCGCCTACCACCGCGGCGACAGGCGCCAAAAGATCGTCACCGCAGCTAACATCGGTCCTCCATAATATGACCACAGCCGGATTTCCATCACAAGAAGAGCGGAAATCCAGCTATGGTCATGCTGGTGGACGGTGCCAAGGTGGCGCTGCTACCACCAGCAGTGCCACACCAGTAGACCGCCGCCAGCCATATTATGTCAAATAATACGGCCTGGTGGTGTTCTGCTGGTAGGCGCTGCTGGCTGTAGCAGCGCCACCTTAACACCTGCTGGAAGACCCCCTGGATGCAAGTAAGTCAGGTTTCCGACAGGAGAGGGGGTGTTGTGTGTGTGTTTGGTCCTGTGAATGAATGTGTGAGTGTGTGCGTGAATGCGAATGAGTGTGTAGTGTTGTTTGCGTGTGTGTGTGCATGTGTGAGAATGCATTTATGAATGGAAATGTGAATGCGTGTCTGCATGTCAGTTTGAATGTGTGTACAGATGTTGCATGAATGAATGGATGTATGCGTGTATGCCTGTGTGAGTGAATGCGTGGTATGTGCCAGCGAGTGTGTGTGTATGGGGGAGGATTGAAAGGGGGAGCGTGGATGGAGAGAGTGTGGGGGGTGTCTGGGGAGTGTTACCTCCTTTCAGTGACATGGAAGGAATTCCGTGTCACTGGTAGGGCCTACCACCATGGTTTTTGTGGTGTTAGAAACGCCACGAAAACCATGGCGGTAGGTACAGTCATAATGCCGCCGGTGGTACAGTAGTGGCCGCCGGATTGGTGATTGTTCTCTTCGGCCCATCGGCTGCTACCACCATGGTGGTCAGTGTGGTATATTGGCGGTTTGGCTTCATCCAACCTGCCAATGTCATAATGTGGCAGTATGTACCGCCAGCCTGTTGGCAGTACTACCGCCACATTTACACCAACCGTTGGGGTCATAATGACCCTCATTGTCTATGCAGGGTAATTTATACACAGAATCCTACAGTGAGTGAATGAATAAATGTGAATGCTTAAAAGCGGCCAGTTCCACAAACTACACTGCAAAATGCCGAGTAGTTTCTGTTTTTCTTTGAAATAATAATGAAAGACTGATGTTGAAAACAGCCTCATGCATTATGTGTAAACAAATTGTTTAGCAAATGAACAGTGTTGACAGATATGCGTCTATAATGAACAAAAGGCACACAATAGTATTGTAGAATAGCTGCCCTTCTTTTTTACTCACAAGGAGATTTTGGGGAGCTTGAAAAGTCAATAAAATAACCGACTTGAATTTTTTAAAAATATTAATGTAGAACAATCATTTAAAATATGTCCCTATGCACACGGAATGGACAAGTTTGCATAAATATTCTCATTTGCAACTTTAATCTCGGACGAGTCGTGTAAAGGTGCTCACAGTACCATGGCCTTATTTTCGACCCAGGTGCTTTGGCAGCAGTCAGACTGCCACATTATGCATTGCAGACAGTGAAAAGCGTGACGGGTGCTGTTGCACCCTATGCACCGCAACATTGCCGCTGGCTCAATTATGAGCCGGCGTCAATGTTGTTGGCTACCCCCAGCTGGGCCATCAGGCAGCAACCCAGTTTCCGCCTGCTGACCCACCAGGGAAGTACTAATGGGGCCCATGGGAAGGCGACCACACTGGCGGCAACCTGAACGTGGGAGTTTGGTTGGGGGGCTTTTCCACCCGCCAAACTCTTAATGACCCCCCATGTGTTGGAGACCGGGTGTACTGCTTATTCAGAGTTGCGTTTCAAGTTTAAAGATCTGGCCTGACTAGGGCAGTGTTACCTTAAGGAATTTGGGGACCCGGGGCAAGAATTGTTTTAGGGTCCTTTGTTTGGAACAACTTTGAATTTTGTTAGCTATTTTTTTGCTAATTCAAGCCATATGTTGCCAAACAATATTGTCACAGGGGGCCCCTTGGAGGGTAGGAGTTGTGGGCAATTGCCCACTTTGCCCATGTATTAAAATGTCTCTGGACTAGGGTGAGTGTTTTTGAGGCCCAACCTGGCCAAGAACTTACAGACTTTTTTTAGGGGCTCTTGTCATTTCCTTCTGGTGTGTGTCTCCTTTGATTACTGGCACATAAGAATTTAGAAGAGAACAATGGTTAACCTTACTTCCCTCTGCTCTATCCTACCTTCTGGAGAGGTCTTGGGGCTCCTATCCTTGACATGCCTGGAACTAACTGGTTGTCGGCAACATGTCTATGGAGTTCAAAAATGAAGTGCTCTACAAGAAATGCGACCCTCAAACATGTGCAATATATGGTGTGCAATATGTGCATTTGCTGATGCACCCTCTCTAGTGCAGCTTACATGCACGCTCTGTGTTGTAAATAACACAAACCTAGGTAACAGAAACAGATGAAATATCAGTGCTGTCATTCAATCTTCTTATATTTCTGCTTTGCTTCTTTAAATGTGCATTCTGTGGTTGGTGGATTAGAACTTTAGCCAAGCCTAGAGACCAATCACTACTCGCTGTGGGGCCAGAGCTACTTGTACCCTTGCCTCACCAATGGTGGCTGCTGCTGTGTCTTTAAATGCAAGCAGTTTATTGATTGACTCTATTGGTTTTTGCTTTGTTCTTAATTTAAATAATTTTGGATTTTTTTTTAACTCCACACCACCAAGCACACACTTCATCGGAGACAGAGGTCTGAAAAAAAACAGTCCATGCACATACCCTACTACCCACATCTGTCATTTGAGAGAGAGTTCTCAGTGGAGAGGCCAGCATCTCTCCACACTTCAGATCTGAAAGTAGAGGCCAGTCCATCCATATGGTCTACTATGTTCACATGTCATCTGAGAAAAGGGTGTGGAACGAGAGAGCTGTTACTCCCCCACCTAACTTTGCACACCTGTTATCTGAGAGACAGGCCTGACAAGAAAGACTAGTTGTTGCAATTGGGTTCCGCTTATTCAGTACACCTGGATGTTTTTGCTTGTGTGATCACTTGGTTTAGGACATTTTACTGTGAGTGAGTGTCACTACCGATGTCTCATACAATAAATCAATTAATCAATCATTGGATTTGTAAAGCGCAGCTTATCACCCTGGGGGGGTATTTAGGTGCTCAGGGTTGTCACTGTGTATTAGAGCTACTCCTCAAACAGTCATGTCTTGAGGTTTTCCTGAAGTCGAGGAGGAGATTGTGTGAGGTGCGAAAGTGGTGGGGAGGTTATTCCAGGTCTCCGCTGCGGCTGTGTTGGACTTTTGGGACATGGGTGAGGGCAAGCGTAGTTGAACAGAGTTCCCTGTTTGGCTGGTGGAAGGAGAGTCTGTGGTCGATTAAATTGGGTCTGATGTTGTGGAGGGCTTTGTATACGATGGTGAGAGCATTGAATTTGCACCTCTTGTGCACAGTCAGCCAGCTCAGACATCTGAAATGGGGGGTGATATGGGTCCTTCTGGGGAGGTCTAAGATGAGTGTCGCTGCTGCATTCTGGTGGTCTGGAGGCAGTGGAGGAGCTGGCCTTTGAGTAAAATGTAGAGTTTAGTCTTCTGGTTTAGATGGGAAGCCATTTTAAAATATTCCATAGCATGTGGAGGTTGCGGAAGCTGGAGGAGGCCACAGTGTTTATTTGCTGTTTGAAAGTGAGTTTGCTGTTGATGATGATGTCCTGATTGTGGGTGTGGTCAGTTAGGGTCAGAGACGAACTAAGCGTGGAGGGCCACCAGGAGTCATCTCAAGGGAAGGGGTTGCTTCCAAAGATGATCACCTCCATCTTGTCCATATTCAGTTTCAAGCATTTGGATTTCATCCATTCTGCAACATGTGTCATGGCATTCCAGAACTTGTCTCTGGGGGTGGCATGGTCTTCAGAAAGGGAGAGTATTAGTTGGGTGTCATCGGCGCAGGACCTGATGTTGAGTCCATGGGAATGAACAATCTCAGCCAATGGCATCACGTAGATGTTGAAAAGAGTGGGGCTGAGGGAGGATCCCTGGTGACATCACATATAATGTTCTTTAGTTTTAAGGTGAAGGGTGGGAGGTGGACCCTCTGAGTACGGCCTGTGAGGAAGGAGTGGATCCATTTGAGGGCATTGCTTTGGATCCCGATGTGGTGGAGTCTGGAGGTGAGGGTGCAGTGGGAGATGGCGTCAAGCGCGGTGGAGGGGTCTAGGAGGATCAGGGCCACTTTCTCTCTGTGGTTGAGGAGGGACCTGATGTTGTTCATTGTGGCTATAAATATGGTCTTGGTGCTGTGGTTGCAGCTGAGACTGCATTGGGAGAAGTCAAGTAAGCTGTTTCTTTCCAGGTGTTCATAGAGCAGCTTATTGATGTCTTTTTCCAGGAACTTGACTGGGAAGGGGAGCAGGGAGATAGGGCTGTCATTTTTGAGTTTTCTAGGGTCCGCAGAAGGTTTCTTCAGGAGTGGCTTGACTTATGCTTGTTTCCATACTTTGGGGATGGTGGCAGTCCTGATGGAGGTGTTGAAGCTGGGAAAGAGGATGCTGCTGATTTCCTTCTGGCCCAGGTTGTAGATGTAATGTGGGTAAGGGTCCCTGGGTGAGGCAGAGTGAGTTGAAGTCATGAGGGCGGCTCTTTCCTGAATGGATAGTAGCTTTCAGTCAATGATGAATTGGCTGGGGAGTCCTCAGGTGGGGTCTACAGGTGTTTGATGCTGGTGGTATGGGGGTAAAAGTTTCTGTAGCTGGCTGTGATTTTGTCATGGAAGAAGTCAGCTAATAAGTCGCAGAGGGCCTGGGTGGGTTTGATTGTGTTTTCAGTGGCTGCTAGGCAGGAGAACTCTTTGAGGATCTTGAAAAGTTCCTTCGTGTGGTTGGTTCTCTCCTCGATGCAGCTGAGAAGGGTACCATTTTTTACTCCTCTGAGGTGGAGATAACATTTGTTCAGCACGTCTTTGAAGATAGTGCAGTCTGCAAGGTCCCTACTACCGTCTTCCTAGCCTTTTGCATTCTCTCTTTGGTTTTTAATTTGTTTTACAGTTGTTGATACAGTTTGTTAATTTAGTGAACAACCTTGCAGGCTTGCTGGATCTTCTGGAGGTAGAGCTTCTTGCGGGAGCGACTTTGTTGGCACCATTGAGGAACCATTCGGAAAGATTGTCATCGTCTTGTTTGAGGTTTCCAGAGAAGATGGGTGTGCTGGATTGTGGTAGTCCATTGGGTTTCTGCGGCTTTTCTCCATATGCGGAGAGGGGACCATGGGAGTGTGGTGGATGGCTCTGGTCTGCTGGTTATGGCGAGGGTCATCACATGGCAAACAGACTGCGCATGGTTACCACCAGTGTCTGCCTTTTAAGTTAAGGCTGATGCGAAGCAGCAAAGGTAAGGGGTACTTGACTGGTTACACAGGAAGACGTGTGCACACACATGTGCACATGTGTGCAGACTGCACGTTGGGAGACGATGGTTGTGCAAAGCCCTGTAACAGTGCACAGGTAGCCTGGTGCAGTGAAGACTCTGCAGGATCATGTATTCACCTGGAATAGACCTTATGATGGTAGTGTACACTATTAGGGAAAATCAGTGTGATTTACTGTTTTGTCTGTGGTGACACCCCATTATACACATAGGGAGACAACTTCCTTCGAGAATAGTTTCACTTTTCCGTGGCCTACAGAGACCATTGGCATCTTGAATTGGAGTGTAACGTTTGTGAGAAAACCAAATATGTAACCTCCAAAACGATAAATGTATATCTTATAGGTCATCAAGAGTTTCCATATTTCTCTAGCTCAGCTCAGGATCAGAGCCCTGGGCTTGTGTCACCCTGCTGTGCACAGTTTATTACATTTTCTCCAGTGTCGGGAACAAAGGCTGCCCCACACAAAAGGAGCAATTAGCAATACTTCTCCAAGCTCCTGAGGAGGAAAGTGGTGTGTCAGAGTGATCTGCATCAATCAACCAGCTGTCACACTGTACCAGGGATGGGGCTGCCTAAACCATCTGAAGAAAGGAGAGTGCCGAGGCATCTGGAGCTAACCCACCAGGAGGGATCTTTTTGAAATTCTAGTGTGCAAGTCCCTGGCAGTGATGCCAGTGAGAGGTGGAGCTGTGACCCCAGGAACTGAAGTGACCAGTTTCTTCTTGACAATGCAATTTTGGGCTTTCACAGCATGCTTTGCTGAAGGGTTGGGACAGGGACGGAGAGGTGATGTAGCATCCTAGGACTGCCAGGTGTACCCAATTTCTGCAACCTTCCTCTCCCCTTTAAAAATCTTACACAAGGCGGGGACTCTCTATAGACTGTGGATTTTTCTGCACTTCACTACTGGAACCTGGGACCACCATGGAGAACTGAAAGGAGGAAACCCCGATCCCCACACAGGACTCAGGGTGCTGCCCAGTAGACCCCAGGGCCAGTGTGTCTCCCTAAGGGTAAATGAGGCTGGCTCCCTAACACCCTCCGATAAGAAGTTGGAGGAAAACCCTGGACTTTTTGTGCCCAGAAACCAAGGTCAGGAGGAGAGCTGGTGGAGTTAGGTCTGACAGGAGAGGCCACTCCATCTATACACCCTACTATGTACACCTGTCATCTGAGAAAGAGGTCTGGAAGGAGAGGGCAGTCCCTCCCCATACATTATTAAGCACACCCATTCTCTGTGAGAGAGATCTGAAAGTAAAGGTCAGTCCATCCGCACAGCCTACTATGGTCATCTTTCATCTGAGAAAGATGTCTTACAGGAGAGGGCAGTCCCACCCCACAGAGTACTATGCACAGTACTATGCAAAGGAGAAGCCAGTCCATCCACACACACAATACCCTCCGACAGACTACTATGCATACTTGTAATTCAGGAGATAGGTTTGGAAAGAGAGGGTAGTCCTTCCTCACACCCTGGAATGCGCAACTATTATCCAAGAGAGGGTTCTCACTGGAGAGGCTAGTCCCTCCCATAAACTACTATTTCCTTACAATTGTGTTGCAGTCCAGGGAGTGAAGCTTGCTGCATGGGGTTTGTTCACTCATGCGAGCATCTTACAAGACCCACATGGAAAATTACTGGGCCTGCCACAATGTGTTATATGATCCCACAAGCGTCTTGAGAGATTGTATGGGGAGAAGTTGAAAAAAGGGCAAAACCTCAACCAATAATTAACATTCTTATTACATGGTTAAAGAAATGCTGTGATGTGATTGGGTGTAGAACCAGAGATAGTTTAGATTGTCCTTGGTGCTTTGGAGAAGAACAAAGTAGGTTTGCGTTGTGCTCAGCAGATGACATTTAACCTGGAGCTGAAAGAGACTGGTGTCTTCAGCTGCATTTAAAAAAGGACTCCAAGTTCAAGTAATTAATAATATAGTTTATTAGCTTTGTTGTGAAGTGCCAGTAAGTATAGTAATGTTGGTAAACGTATTCTGCACAAGGCTTACTGAGTGAGAAGCTTTTTGTACAGGTGTTGATTTGTCAAAATAGTTTTTGAGAGGTAGACATTAGAATGTAGAGAGATATCAGCAGGTAGTATAGATTGTGTTACAAAATGAAGTGCCAAACTGTATGGACTTGTACATAAAGGAAGAACGGTTTCTCAAAATATAAAAAGGATTGTTGAATGTGTTAATAAAAGCCCTACTGTTCTTATGAACATCACTGTACATATTCTTTAGCCTTATGAGACTGTTTGAGTAGTGATATTACTATGTCTAGAGTGAAACACAGTGATGAGTGTTAGCAAAGGTGTTTCAAGATGAATTTGCTATTTTATAAATTTTTATGAAATTAGGTTTGATGGCAGGGTATGTGGAATTTTTCAGGTAAAAGGAATAAAACGTTAGTGGAACATTGGACAAAAATATGTGATTTGAGCACAAAATGAAGAAAAGTTTACCGAATACAGTTTAGAATGTCTGTTATCATTTATTGACTAGTATGTTGTTGCTTGAATGTGGATTTACCTTAAAAAAACAAAGACAAGAGGCATGTTGCAAAACTGGAACCAGTGGTTTAACGAAACGCAGCAGCCGGGAGAGCAGTACGGAGTTGGGGGTCTGATGACTATCTCAATATTCATGAGTTCTGAATGCCATTATATATACTTCTTGAAGTGTCATAAAGCAATGCTATGGATTCTTTGGAGAAAGAAATCCGGATCTAGTCACAGAGTCATAAATCTAACCTTCTGATAAAGTGCACAGGTGGGTCTCGACCTGGTGTGGTCAAAATGCAGGCCACTAGGTAATATGTCCAACTGCCCAGCATGGGGAGCACGTGATCATTGCATATTGTGGGTGTATTGTGTTCTAGTTGGCTGAGTGTTCCTAACTTCATGTGGCATATAACTTTTATGGTGTTTGAGGAACGCACACCCCACCGGC
Organism: Pleurodeles waltl; assembly: GCF_031143425.1. NCBI lineage: Eukaryota > Metazoa > Chordata > Amphibia > Caudata > Salamandridae > Pleurodeles > Pleurodeles waltl. The sequence continues at coordinate 139,400,442 of NC_090440.1, forward strand.
CAAATGTGGTTTATTCGGGGTCAACCTCTTAAGACCATTGTGTTGTTATTGCCTAACTGAGGGATCAATCAGGGTTTCTCCTGGTTGAGCGTTTGTCTACAGGCTACGTGACACCAACCTGTGATCTGTAAATTAGTTGATTCAGGCCTATGTCTCAAGGCTTGCCTGACCATCTGTTTCTGACTTGGGGTTTATGAGGAGGTACCATTGAGTGGATTCAACAACAGCAATTCTAGTTTGTTGCTATGCATACACATCATATGGCATACATTGACTTCGTTTTTATCAATATTAACATTGTACCTTTTAATTTTTTGGTTATTTTGTCTTTTTTAGGAGGAAAAGGGAAAACAGAAGTTGTGAAAAAGAAAACTACCTGTGAGAAAATATATGTTCAGTTTTGAAAGAAAAGGAAATATTACCTCTGTGGAAAGTCAGGAAAATAATATTAGTTGGAGAGGTGATCATTTTTGTATTGCATAGGGGGGCATTTGTGATCTTGCACAAGCTTGTCCTATGCAGGTCTACTTGGCTCTGAGGAAATAATTGCCTGCTTACATAATCAGCAAAAAAGTTCCTAGTTAAGAGTAGCAGAATGATTGTCTTGTCCAGCATTAACTACCTGACCAGGCACGATTTATTCAGGTTCAAATGACATGGAAGGACATGAGGAGCTTTCCAGTTCAGTAGCATAAGCTAACACTCCCTTCTGAGCTCTTTTAAAAACACTGAACACACAAGAACCTTTGCAGAGAATTTTTTTTACAGCTGGCCTGAAAAACTAAAAGAGGACTGTTAAAAGAAAGATTCTTTGGTGGGCTTAGATGGCTGCGGTGTTCTAAATGCAACAGCCTGCTCATCATAGTCAGAAGAAGACATTGTAACTTATTAAAGTTGTTTTTTTAATTTGTTTTACAGTTGTTGATACAGTTTGTTAATTTAGTTGTAGTTTTGTAGTTTTGCTAAATTGTATTTTTGTAATAAAAAGTTTAAGGTTAATACTGATTTGTTTGCATGATAGTCGTTATAGACGTGACTGATATTACAGTATTGTAATGTTGACTAAAACTGGCAGTTCCATCCTCAGGGACTTCAGCGGTGCTCCTGTATGTATATGTATCAGCACAGTACTATGTGCATCCTTTCTGGTACAAAGAGTTCGTAATGGAGAAGCCACTTACTTCAATATCCAGCAATGGTGACTTGTCATGCAACAGTGACATCTCAGTAAAGAGATCACTCCTTGTCCACACTGTAGTATAGAGACCTCTCACACAAGAGAGAGGACTTGACACACAGGTCAATGCATCGCCATACTCTACCATGCACTACTTTCAGCTAGAGCAGATGTGATAGTGGAGTAGGTAGTTATTTTACATATTTTATTATCAATTGTTCTGACTTTGGAGATATGTTTTACAAGGCAGGTCTATCTATATCTGCACCCTGCTAAACATGTCTGTTCTCATATTGAGGTGTTTGAGGGAGAGCTGACTGTGTCCCCAGATTTAAATATGCACAACAGTTGCTCATGGCACAGTTGTCGGCCGAGAGATACTCCATTTCTATACCCTACTATGAGCATTCATCACTATGAAGAGAGGTATGAGCAGAGACAGCAGTCTCCACTCACATCCTACTTTGCACATGTTTTACCCTGGGGTGAGGTCCGAGCTGATGGGGTAGTCTAGCTCCATACTCTAGTCTCTATACTTGTTATTCAAAACAGACTTCTCAGCATAGAGGTGATTTCCTCCCCACACCCTACTTGTATAACTGTCACCCTGGGAAGAGCTGTGACCAGGGGGTAACACAAATTTCACATCCTAATTTGCACACCGATCATTCAAGAGGCAGGTCACAGAAGAGGGCCAGTGTCTCCCCACATTCTACTACATAGACGTATCATCCAACAGAGATGCATCAGCAAAAAGGGCTGTTCCTCCCCATATCCTATTATGTATATCTGTCAACATGGGAAAAGATATGAGCAGAGAGGCAAGTTGTTTTCAAAGACTAGTAGAGACACCTCTCACCCTTCAACATCTGTTAGCAGCTAGGCCACTCTCTTCCCAAACAATACTGAGTATCTATGTTTTTTTCTTGGGAGAGGTCTCAGCAGACAGGCCACTCCTTGCTCACACTGTACTGCATATCCATGTTGTCCTAAAGATAGGTCGTAGTGGATAGAACAATGCTTCACCGCACACTACTGACTAGATATGCCATCCTGGGAAGAGGTGTCATTAGACAGGCATATCTATTCCTACACCCTAATGTATAATGGTTATTGCCTAGGGGGGAAATGTTTGAGTGGAGAGGCAGTGTCCCTTTACACCCTACTCTACACACTGATCAACCTCAGAGAGGCCAGTCTCTCACCATACTCTCCCCATACTCTACTATAAATAGTTGTTGAACTGTGGATAGGTCTGAGTGACAACTGAGTGTCTCCTTATACCCTACTATACACTGTTGTCATACTGGGCAAAGGTCCCATTGCAAAAGTCACTTTCTACCCTCTTAATACTAATGGGGACTATAAGGCATAAATACTGTAATAAAAGAAAGAGTAAATTATTCTCCCCTAAAAAATGTATGATCTTGTAAGTCTCTCACAGGATTTTTTAAAAATAGTAGCGGGTACACAAGTGTCCATGGAGACACTGTCTCTCCCCACACCTTAATATATACACGTGTAGCCCTGGAAAAAGGTGTTAGTAAAGAACTTGGGGACACATTTATGGGTTTTTGTGGCATGTTAGTGCAGAAAGTCACTTTGCTGTGCTGCCCTGCTTCAAAATGAAAAGGTAGGAATGTGCCATACTAATGAAATACTGAAATACGGTGCATTCCTGTACCTTCTGCCTGCGCAGGTGCATAAATTTGTGCCTTGCACCATGGTGCAAGGGTGTCTGCATTGTTGGCATGATTTGTTTTGTGCAAAAAGTAACCAATCAATGAAAGTGTTTTCCTATTTCTTTTTGTGCTGCAGAATGCATCACACTTAGAAAGAGGAAAAAAACAAGGAGAAATAAGTTATTTCTCCTCATCACAACTCCCCAGGGGAGACACTCTGTTTTGACACATTTCATAGGATTACAGATCCATGTAAAGTTTGGAAATCCAAGATTCTTATCAATCCCACAATTAATGGAATACTCACTGGATAAAGCTGTGTCCCAAAATCCAGAGGTGAACCAGGGTGCTGTATGGAGATCTCATTCACAAGAGGAGAGCTTAGCAGAATGAGTAAGCTTCAGGAGCAATATGGAGTTCTAGGAGAAGAGAAATGATAAGAGGGTGACAAATTTATAAATATAATTGGTAGATTTTTGGCAGTTACAAAAGTAGGTTCGGTTGTGACCAACTGCTGTTTGTACAGTGCACAGTTACTTGATAAACAGTATGAACTTTTCTATTGGCTGATTTTCAAAAATTGGTACAATCCTGCAATAGTATCGCAAGAGTCTTTGACAAACTTCTGCAGGTGAAACTTGATGAGGGACTCCTTGTACAATACTGCCAGACTCTTATGAGAGTTGCATGGAACTTAACCGAGTGACCCTGGCCCAAGAACTTTCTTTCAACCTTGCAAAAGTCTCATGAGTCGGATTGGACAGGGAGAGAAAAGAGCATGCATTACCACAGTACCAGTGCCAATAACTGGCTAAAGCAACCATAAATCCATAGCAGTAAAGCACAGATAATCAAGATGAATAATAAATCAAGTTTACAAAAGCTATTGCAGGGGATTATTGTACAATGTGGTACATGTACTGCAAAACAGACACATTTCTTCTGTGTAGAATGACTGAGGTTCTACAAGGGTCAACCAATAGTTGACTTTCCCCTCTACAAAATGTAAAAAAAAAAACATCAATGTGATTGGCTTCATGGCCTGAGGGGTCAGATATTTATACGTGATGGATAACCTTAGACACCTGAGATTGCCATTGGTGGTTTGGAAGTGAAGCAAGTGTAATCTTTGGACTTGTGCTCAGCAGGGGCCATTTGACTTTTGATAAAAAGTGATTAGTGTATTCAGCTACCTTCAAGACACAGATAAATTTTTAGGTAATTAAAAATATTGGCCCTCATTATGACATTGGTGGTAAATCCCACTTACCGCCATGCCGACTGCCGCCAACATAATGCTGCAGCGGCAGATAACCGCCAAGCATATTATGGCACATACATACCAATCCGTCACTATGCAGCCACACACACAAGTTCGCCAGCCCAAAGGTCAGTGATAAACTGGTGGTATCCAAACCTACACCTTTACACCAACAGAACTATGCCCATAACATTATGACCCACGAATCACCGCTGCGGACATTCAATGGGGGTAAACCATTGGCGGGATATACCGCTGCGCTCAAAATACATACACTCAAACAAAACTACACCACATTGGACAATTCAAACTACACACACCTGACACCCATACACACACCACACCCACACGGGAAACATCCTTTTTTACGACTTTTTTCTTCCGAAAGTCGTGGTTAACGAAAGCGCAACAACGCTTTTTTTAACCACGACTTCGTTTTTTTGTGCCTTAACTACGTATGTTCTGAACAACAAACATGCGTGGTTAAGGTACAAAGAAGGGACTTGGCGAAGGTAAGTGTGGGTTTAGGTTTTGGGGAGGGGGTGGGGGTCAGGGGGTTTTAGGTTTTGGGGTGGGGTTGGGGGGGTGGGGCGTTTTTGGTTTTGGGGAGTTGGTGGGGGGTCAGGGGGTTTTAGGTTTTGGGGTGGGGTTGGGGGGGTGGGACGTTTTTGGTTTTGGGGAGTGGGTGGGGGGTCAGGGGGTTTTAGGTTTTAGGGTGGGGTTGGGGGGGTGGGGCGTTTTTGGTTTTGGGGAGTGGGTGGGGGGTCAGGGGGTTTTAGGTTTTGGGGTGGGTTTGGGGGGGTGGGGCATTTTTGGTTTTGGGGAGCGGGTGGGGGGTCAGGGGGTTTTAGGTTTTGGGGTGGGGTTGGGGGTGGGGTGAGGGATGTAGGGTGAATGGTGCCTATTGCTAATGATTTTATCAGGAATGCCTTTACAACGAAATATCGTTGTTAAAGCATTCGTGGTAAAATCATTAGTAGTAGCAACGAGGTCGGTGTTCCGACCTCATTGTTAAGGCAGTAGTTTTTTTTGCAGTCGTTGTTTCGTCGTACAGTCCACCCACACCACTATAAAACACACACCCACAATACCCACATCCCTTTACGACTAGAAATGATTGCAACCAAAGGGAGATACAGCAAGACACCCACACAATCAGAGCCACATAACACCATCACCTCTACACCATCCACGCACCTTACATCACACACTCCAACACATCACCCCACACACCCTCATCCACGCCACTCACACTACACCCATGGCACCACAATGACCCCCAGGTTCTCAGAGGAGGAGCTAAGGGTCATGGTGTAGGAAATCATCTGGGTATAGCCACAGCTATTTGGATCACAGGTGCAGCAGACATCCATTGCTAGGAACATGGAGCTATGGCGGAGAATTGTGGACAGGGTCAACGCCATGGGACAGCACCCCAGAACAAGGGACGACATCAGGAAGAGGTGGAACAACCTACGGGGGAAGGTGCGTTCCGTGGCAGCAAGACACCAACTAGCTGTACAGAGAACTGGCGGTGGACCCCCACCTCCTCCCCCACAACTAACAACATGGGAGGAGCAAGTCTTGGCAATCATGCATCCTGAGGGCCTGGCAGGAGTAGGAGGAGGACTGGACTCTGTGAAGTCAAATCTCTATTACTACCATCTCCCCTACCTGCATGCCATCACAAACCCCCACCCTTACCTTCACTCCCATCACTTCACAACCTCCCACATACCCCACCATCACAACCCACTCATCCAAATACCAAGCTTTGCATGCAACACCAATGCATGGACACCCCTCACAGTCCTGCATGGACACCTATCACCATTACATGAACACTGGAGAGAATCACCTAGCCCCCAATAGCAACTCACACAAAGGCAAATCTGCCAGGGCAACAACAACCATTGAGGGCAACACACCTATGCACAATATGTCACACGCAGATACAATAACACTGCATTCACATTCCCACAGGTACCCAGCCAATGTCACTGGAGAAGAGGTGCTTGCAACATCCAGTCCCCCCCCGGAAGAGGCCCAATGTGATGACAGCAGCTCTGCTCACCTGGATCTGGATGACCAACCTGGCACATCAGGGATCTCCGGACAGTCGGTTACCCAGGCACAATCACACACTACCACAGAGCCTACCCCCTCAGGAAACACCACCACAGCACCCACCCAGCGGGCCCATACCTCTGTCCCCAGGACATGTCAATCAGCAGTGTGTCCACCACTACAGGGACCCCAGGCCACCCCACAAACACAGGACAATCCGGGACCTGGGGTCAGTGGCAGTGGGTACATGGTTCAGGAGACAGAGGCACAGGACAACAGCAAAGCTGGGAGGACTGCTGTGCGACAGGGGGAGGACAGGCCAAGGGAACCGACTATCCAGGAGGCACTCACCGCGATCCTGGGAGCATACCAACATTCCTCTGCCTCCTCATCTTCACTGTCCACAGGGTCCACTGCTGCCACATGGCCATCTCCAGCCTCTTCCTCCTGCAAAAAAGGAACCTGGTGACATAAGACAAGGTTGTGCAACATACAGCATGCCACGATGATCTGGCAGACCTTCTTCGGTGAGTAGCACAGGGATCCACCTGTTAGATGGAGGCAATGAACCCTGGCCTTTAAGAGGCCAAAGGTACGCTTTATAATTCTTCTTGTTCGCCCATGTGCCTCATTGTAACGTTCCTCTGCCCTTGTCCTGGGACTCTTCACAGGGGTCAGTAGCCATGAGAGGTTGGAGTAACCAGAGTCACCTGCAAATATTGAGGGACAACTGTTAGCCACACACTAACCCTTAGGGCCCACACCATACCCATACACCAACATATACTGGGTGGGAACTAGGGCTCAACTATTAGCCACACCCTGTGCCTCTGGAGTTGACCCATCACATTTGGGATGCTGCTATTCCTAAGGATAAAGGCATTATGCACAGATCCAGGATACTTTGCATTGACGTGGGAGATGTACTGGTCCGCCAAACACACCATCTGCACATTCATGGAGTGAAAACTCTTTCGATTTCTGAACACCTGTTCATTTCGCCGGGGATAACAAATGCAATATGTGTTCCATCAATTGCCCCAATAATGTTGGGGATATGTCTCATTGCATAGACATCAGCTTTCACCTGGGGAAAAATGATGTAGATGCACATGTGTTCAATCAGGACAGATAACACTCTGGTCAGCACTATTGAGAACATTGGCTGAGATAATCCTGCTGCCAAGCCCACTGTCACTTGGAAGGAGCCAGTTGCCAAGAGGGGGGATCCTGGTGGGGTGACGGATATCAGAGATTAGGTCAGGCTCCAATTGGGCACACAGCTCTGTGATTATGGCCCTGTCCAGTCTATAGGTGAGGATAATGTGCCTGTCCTCCATTGTTGCCAAGTCCACCAGGGGTCTGTACACGGGGGGATGTCTCCATCTCCTATTCATCCGCAGTGGTTGCAATCTATGGGGCAAAATGGTGAGAAGCTTCAACAGGAGAGGACCTGCACTGCATGTGCTGCTATGACCTGTGTCTGGAACCTACCACAGCGCGTGTGGCTTTGGAAAGGGCGTGGTGCGTGAATGCATGAAGTGCTGTGTGTGAAGGCCTCATGTAGGGGGTGGGTGGTGGATGGGCCCTTGGCAGCGTACAGCATGTATGGTGGGCCATATCTGTGCTAATGGGGATGGGAAAGGACATGGTGGGCCATGAGTGTAACAGGCAGGACGGCCAGACTAATACCTTTCCCTGTGTCCATTTCCCTGCAGGTCAGCGCCCATCAAAAAAAGGGTATATGGCGTGCCATCGCCAAGGACATGCGGATTCTGGGGGTCTACGTCAGGCGGAGCATCCACTGTCACAAATGGTGGGAGGATCTGAGACGCTGGGCATGGAAGACAGCAGAGGCCCAGCTGGAGATGGCCTCCCAACGAGCAAGGGGTGCCCGTCGAACCCTGACCTCTCTGATGGCCTGCATACTCATGGTGGCCTATACGGAGCTGGATGTGCATTTGGGGGCATCACAGCAGCCACAGGGGGGTGAGTACAGTGCCCCAATATACAACTTGCGCCTGGTGGGGTGGTATTCGGGTGGGGGATGTGCGCCTGTGGTTGCCCCTAGGCCAGGCAGTATGTAGTCCTGCGTCCATGGGCTGTTGTGCGGCCTGGCCCCAGCAAATCCTGTGTGTCTAACACCCAGGTGAGAGTCTGTGACCTTACACTCTCCAAGATCTACATCACAGGGCACGAAGACCCCTCCAGAACCAGTGGAGAAGTCATCCACTCACTCCATCCTCCCGAGGATGAAGCTCACTGGGCACAATGCCCCCTCCAGAACCAGTGGAAGAAGCCACCCACTCACCCCATCCTCCCCAGGATGAAGCTCACTGGACACAATGTCCCCTCTGGAACAGAGGAAAAGCCATCCACCCACCCCATCCTCCAGAGGATGAAGCTCACTGGGCACAATGCCCCCTCCAGAACCAGTGGAAGAAGCTATCCACTCACTCCATCCTCCCCAGGATGTAGCGCACTGGGCACAATGTCCCCTCCAGAACCCGTGGAAGAAGCCATACACTCACCCTATCCTCCACAGGATGAAGCTCAGTGGGCACAATGCCCCCTCCAGAACCAGTGGAGAAGCCATCCACCCACCCCATCCTCCACAGGATGAAGCTCACTGAGCACAATGCCCCCTCCAGAACCAATGGTAGAAGTCACACACTTGAGAGACTGTGGCCTTGCACTCCCCAGGATCAAGCACAGGCCATGTAGCCCCCTCCAGAGCCAGTGGGCAAATCACCCAGTTGAGAGACTATGGCCTTGCACTCCCCTGGGCCAAGCAATTGGCAAGACACCCATTTGAGAGACTGTGTCCTTGAACTCCCCAGGGCCAAGCTGTGGGCAAATCACCCACTTGAAGGACTGTGGCCTTGCACTCCCCATGACCAAGCAATGGGCAAGTCACCCACTTGAGAGACTGTGGCCTTGCACTCCCCAGGACCAAGCAGTGGGCAAATCACCCACTTGAAAGACTGTGGCCTTGCACTCCCCAAGACCAAGCACAGGGCATGTTGCCCCCTCCAGGACCAGTGGCGTTGTACCATCTTCCGGCTGAGGTGCCCCCATTCCCTGTCCCCCTGAGGTGCCTGTCTATTTTCGACCTGATGCCCCTGCAGTGTTCTCTCTGTGTTGTTGCAGGAGTAAGTTGTGGCCTTGGCCTATGTGATGTGGCCCTGTGGCCTACAGACATTGAGGACTGGGCAGTGTCCCTACATTTGTAAATATGTATATACTTTTTTATTTTGATGCACGTATTTAAACTATTTTATCTTATTACACTCACTTTAATCAATTCCTTTTGTCCTTGCATTATTCCTGAGGGGTACGGGGTGTATATGTAATGTTACTGCATCTGGTTATGTGTATGGTGTTGGGGGTGGGGCTGTAGCATGTGTGTGTCACTCTCTTTTTCCTCCCCACCTCCCCAATGTGCTAGGCGGCAGTACTCACCGTGGTTGTCTTCGCCAGCGTTGGTGTTCGTAATGGAGCAGAAGGTAAAAGAGCATGGGGAATACATGCAACTCGGGCTCCATGGCAGCATGGTTGTTCCCGAAGTCTCCACAGGTGAGTCGTTTCCCTTCTGTGCAGTGCTTCTGCCAGGCTTTTGATGTTGGTACCGCCCCGGAAAAGGTGGCGGATTGGTGTCTCATAATACAGTGGGCTGAACATTGTCTTCCGCTTGGCTGTAGGTGGTTACTCCCGTGGTGCCTGTTGGTTTCGCCCTGGCGGTTGGTGTATTAAAGTGGCTGTCTGTCTGAGCGGTTTCCGCCATGGTCATAATTTCATATTTATTACCGCCGGCCTGTTGGTGGTATTACCGCCACTTTATAACCGACCGCCAGGGTTGTAATGAGGGCATAGTGTAATTTAACTATGAAGTATCTGACTACATATTAAAATAAAATATTATATTTCCAACATTTAATGTATTTTTTATGCCAGTACTAGTACTTTGAGTGCTTAAAATGCTATGTAGAAATTAAAACTTCTAGCTATTTAACGTTAGCTGATTGTATCTTTTATATATTGTTGGGCCTATAGATGGTTATGATGATAGTTTTGTTTGAAGATATAGATGTTTCTCAACTTATTGCATACGTGTTTGGACAGTCTGTCCTCAATACAGTTATACATATTGGAGTGGTTTTGGACTGGGGAGTGTGCACTAAGTGAACTGATTCATATGCAGCTCCCTCAGAGAAAATTTGTTTGCATAAGAAATTAATAGCTTACTAAACTGTTTAACACTGAGGTTTCACCCTGTACAAATGTGCTTTATCGAAAGTGAATGTTGAAATTAAACTGAAGCATTCATAGTCTATACATTTCTCTGATGTACAATGAAAGCTTTATCAAATTGAATTGTATTTAATCTGTGCCCTGTTATAATGTGTTGTGTTCTGTGCTGTAATAATATAGGGTTCTGTGTCATAAAGCAATTATATATCAATCAATCAGAGTTTATAGAGTGCAGCTACTCACCCGCTAGGGTCTTAATGCGTGGGGGGGTATAGCGTGTACCAGAGGTAGATTAAAAAAAGCCATGTCTTCAGTTCCTTCATGATGCTAGGGAGAGAGGTGGTTTGTCTGATGTGGATGGGTAGCTCATTCCAGGTGGTGGCAGCGAGGTAGGAGAAGGAGCGTCCTCCCGTTCTGGTTTTCTTGATGCGGGGCACTTCTGCAAGAGAGAGCTGGGCTGAGCGTAGGGTCCTGTGGGGTACGTGGAAGTTGAGTCGCTGGTTAAGGTAGGCAGGTCCGGTGTTGTGGAGGACTTTGTGTGCATAGGTCAAGATTCTGAAAGTGATTCTTTTCTCAATGGGGAGCCAGTGCAGTGTGCGTAGGTGTTGTGAGATGTGGCAGTGTCGGGGTAGGTTGAGGATCAATCTGGCGGCGGTGTTCTGGATGTTTTGCAATTTGCGGGTGAGTTTTTTGTTAATTTCGGCATAGAGAGCACAGCCGTAGTCCTGTGTGCTGGTGATGAGGGCGTGTGTGATGGTCTTTCTATTCTTGAGGGGGATCCATTTGAAGGTCTTGCATAGGAGGCGGAGGGTGTGAAAGCAGGTGGAGGTGACTGCGTTGATCTGATGGTTCATGCTGAGGTCTGGGTCCAGGATGATTCCGAGGTTGTAGGCATGACTGGTGGGGGTGGGTAGGTTTCCGAGGGTGTATGGCCTCCAGCAGTCACTCCATGCATTGGGTTGGGGGCCCAGGATGAGTACCTCAGTCTTGTTTGTGTTAAGTTGAAGGAAGCTATCTCTCATCCAGTTGGCTACTGCTTTCATGCCCTCGTGGAAGTCGTGTCTGGCCTTTTCTGGTTCATTGGAGAGGGAGAGGATGAGTTGGGTGTCATCAGCGTAGGAGATTATGTTTATTCCATAGATTCTGATGATGGTGGCTAGCGGGGCCATGTAGACGTTGAACAGCGTGGGGCTGAGGGAGGATCCTTGGGTCCTTCCACAGGCGGTGGGTGTGGGTTCTGCGAGGAAAGGGGCAAGTCTCACTCGTTGGGTTCTGCCGGAGAGGAAGGATTGGATCCAGTCGAGGGCCTTGTCTCTAATGCCGGCTTCGTAGAGTCTTGTTATCAGGGTGTAATGGGAGACTGTGCTGACTGCTGCCCAGAGGTCAAGTTGGATGAGTGTTGCCGTCTATCCCTTGTCCAGTAGGGAGCAGATGTCATCTGTTGCGGACAAGAGGGCTGTTTCGGTGCTGTGGTTTGACCTGAATCCGGATTTGGAGATGTTGAGGATGTTGTGGCTTTCTAAAAGATGGTGAGTTGGCTGTTGAATTTTTTTTTATGACTTTCGCAGGAAATGGAAGTAGGGAGATGGGCCTGAATTTTTTGAGTTCGGTGGGGTCAGCCGATGGTTTCTTGAGGAGGAGGTTGATCTCGGCGTCTTTCCAGTCTTGGGGAAGGTGGTGGCAGCTAGTGAGCAGTTGATGGTGAGGCAGAGTTTCGGGGTGATGGTGTCTGCTGCTCTGTTGAAGACGTGATAGGAGCATGGGTCAGTGGGGGCCCCAGAGTGTGTGGACTTCATGGTTTTCAATATATCTTCGGTGGAGAGGGGTGTCCAGATGGAGATTGTGGGATTGTTGGTGTTGGTGATTGTTGGTGGTTGGACGAGGGGTTCAGCATGTGGGTTGTCCTTGTTGAAACTGTTGTAGATGGTCTTGATTATGTGGTGGGAGTAGGTGTTGAGTCTGTCACATAGGTCCTGTGAGGGTGGGATGTCAATTGTCTCGCTGTTGGGTTGGGCGAACTCCTTGATGATGTTGAAGAGTTCCTTGCTGTTGTGTGCTTGTGAGGAAAGCCTGTCTTGGATAGCCTTCTTTCTGGTGTTTCTGATGAGTTGGTGGTGTGCGGTGGTGGCTGCTTTGAAGTTGCTGTGGGCTTCTGGGGATTTAGTGTTTCTCCAGATTTTCTCAAGGCGGCGACAGGTGCGTCTTGATTCATGGAGTTTGGGGGTGGACCAGCTGGCTCTCTTTGCATAGCTGTTGTTGTTGTTTTTGAGGGGGGCTATGGTGTTGATGCAGTCAGTGATCCACTTGTGGAAGGTGCGTGCTGCAGTGTTTGGGTCCTCATTTCGTGCGATGGTGGGTACGGAGATGGAGAGGGCTGCGGTGAGCTGATCATCAGTTATTCTTGTGCAGTTTCTATGCGATGGCTGGGGTTGGGGTCTGGTGATGGTGATGGTGGGTGAGTTAAAGGTGAAGTGGATGCATGGGTGATCTGTCCATGGGAGTTCTGTGGTGTGGCTGAATGTAGCGGCGGTTCCTGTAGTGAAGATGGGATCGAGGGTGTGTCCTGACAAGTGTGTTGGCTCTGTTACGATCTGTCGAGGTCCTACGTTGTGGAGGTTGTCTAGGATGGATGCGGTGTTGGGGTCTTGTGGTATCACGAGGTGGAAGTTGAGGTGTCCCAGCAGGGGGTAGTTGGTGGCTGCAATGGCTTGTGCGGAGATGAAGTCTGTGATGAGTCAGTGAAAGGTGTGTGGGGTCCGAGAGGGCGGTAGATGATGGTTTCCCTGATGGTGAATGTTCACTGGTATTGTAGAGGAGTATCAGGACAGATGGTGTACTCCTATAAAACTGAACCAGTCACTCTGGATGGACTTGTATAAGAAGTAGTTACTCTTTCACAAAACACTACCACAAGCAAACTGTACCCTGTTTAAATCTCATAGGATAAAGACCTATTGTTTGTCTAAAAATGTCTAGACTAACCTTTCACTCTCTTCAGAGGTACTAGTGGAGACATTACAGTCTGTAAACTAATTCATACAACAAAGATGCCTTTGTGCAGGGGTGGATTATGTACTAAATCCTTTTACACCCAAAGTATAACCTTTACAGAGCTACGACCTGATTTAGATCTTGACGGTAACAGTTCTGCAGTTGATTTACCTTCGGATTCCCTTTCTGTCGACTTGATGCTCTGCTCATCCTATGTATATGTTGGCAATCCCATAGAGGAAAGACCACTGGTGAACAGCCGTCACAACCAGGAACCACAGCCTGCATAGAGGGCACCATAGGCAAAAGTGACTTGTGGTGGGACTCCAGCCCCTTTTACTGTTGAGCCAATTACAATGTTCATTCCAGCCAATGTAACTGGGGCGGCCAAGCTGCCACACCTGAGTGCAAGTACTACCTTTGCTGCTGCTACTGGACAGAGACGAAAATCAACCCTGTTGTTGACAGAACAGAAGGTAAGTCACTTTTTCACTGTCATCCTTAGAATTGTCGCTGTATTATAGCACTGGACTCGAGCATGTGTAACAAACACTTGCAAGCAATAGTACAGTGATGTCCAATGCATGTGCGTGTAATGTTTTACTTAGACAATATTGTACTACCTGCCTTCATGGCAATTGACACCTGCACAAAAAGTCACAGCAATGCCAAGTTGAAATGTGTCCATATAATTGTAAAGTGTCAGGTTCCCTGTGTAATGCATATGTGTATATTATTGACACATCATGCCCATCATGCCCAATCAACACACATGCATTCTTAAGTCACAATAACAGAAACACATGTAATGTTGGCGTAAATTTCCAGCAACATGATTAATGTTTGCACCAACTAGCTAAGAAAGAAAACCTGTGCTTTTCACTGTCACACTTAAGAGCAAATATATAGTAGATATAACGTCAACAGCAAACAATCAGGAACAATCCAAAAATTAAGCCATAACAAAGGTATCATCAGAGTAAAACTTTGTTTTTTAATATAAATTAAATAACTCTCTCATAAATCATATGGAGGAAAGCAAAAATCAACAGTGGCTCAATGCCAGAAAGTTCCAAGTCTAGGTTGCAGACTGGAAGCATGCCGAAATCCACCAGCTCCTGAAAAAAAACATGGCAGACCCTTTGGATTTCAAGAACTACCGACCCATCTATCTAATGTCATTCGCAGTCTAGGTCATCGAAAAGGCCATCAACGCAGAGCTCTGAAAGCACATCGATAATGACAACATCCTGTACATCTCCCAGTTGGGCTTCAGGAGCAACCACGGAGACCGCTCTCCTCGCTGCCACAGATTACATCTGCTCGCTCCTCAACCATGGCCAAACTGCAGCTCTTATCTTACTGGACCTCTCAGCTGCTTTCAACATGGTCTCCCACTGCACCCTCTGCTCCAGACTCCACGCAGCTGGCATCCGCGGCAAGGCCCTACAGTGGACATGCACCTTCCTGACCGGCAAAACACAGAGAGTCAGACTCCCGCCTTACCTGTTGGAGCCTACAGAGACCAGCTGCAGAGTGCCCCAGGGCTCCTCCCTAAGCGCCATGCTCTTAAACATCTACATGGCCCCGCTTGCGTCCATTATCAGAAGCCACAGACGGAACACCCAGCTAATCATCTTACTGACCGAAAATCCTACAACTGCCAACAAGAACTTCCACAATGGGATGGAAGCCGTAGCTGCCTGATTGAAGAGGAGCTGCCTCATGCTCAACTCAGACAAGACTGAGTTCCTCATCCTGGGACCCTCAGCATTCACCTGGGTGGCCTACTACATGTGGTTGGAACAGTGGATGGCACACATATTGCCTTGGTGCCATCACACACCAGGCAACAGGTCTACCTCAATCAGAAATACTTCCATTCCATCAATGTGCAAGTTGTCTGCTTACCAAATTTGTACATCTCGAGTGTCTTTGCCCGCTTTCCAGGGTCAACACATGATTCCTTTGTAATACGGAACAGCGCCACACCCCTGCAAATATCACAACTTGGAGATCAGAGGGCCTGGCTTGTTGATAAGTAAAATATGTATTGAGTATCATTTGCTTTAATCCTAGTTTAGGAAGGTACAATGGCTTGCTATGATATTTATCTATATTGCATATAAGAGACTATGCTTATCCTAACAGACCATGGATGTTAGCACCTCAGATGAACCCAACAATGCTGGAGGAAGTCTGCTTCAATGAGGCCCATAAAAGAACACAAAGCCAGTTGAACAGGCATTTGGGCTCCTGAAGGCCAAATTTAGATGTCTGGATAAAATTGGTGAAGCCTTCCTCTACTCACTTGAAGAGGTGTGCCAAATCACTGTTGCCTGCTGCATGTTGCACATCATTGCCCTGAGCGAGAACATCCCAATCATTGCTTAAGGTGGAGACGTGAGGATTTTGAAATGCCCAATGAAGCTGACAGTGGTGAAGAAAAATAAATTGACCTATGTCAAGATGTTATTGACCATTTCTTCACCTGAGTGTAAGTGTACCTTTACAGACTATATCCTTCAATATCAGAACAACTTGTGACATGCTGAACATATCAGTATGTGATACTAATTCAATTATAATGGTCAGTTCAGAAAAGTCCATAGCAAAGATGTTTTGTCTTATGTGTTTATTAACCAAGATTTTCTTTTCTTGCGCTAAATATATGTGTCCTCCTAACTTATCACTTGAGTCACATTTCTTCTGTGACAACATTAATTGTATCTAGTTGTTCTGTTTTAGGGATCTTCATCATGTAATCTTCATTTAGGCATTTCAATGTTGTGACATTTGCTTTGATATTTTGCTGTTGGAAAGTACAAAGGGAAAATTAGTTGATCCTGGGACAGACACTCACTTTGGATGTACAGATTTTGTACAGTGACACCTTGCACAGTGATTGAAAGGAAGTTCTTGATGTTAGATCAGACCTGTTTTCTGTTGCATGTTGCCACCAAGGCAATATGTGCTTCTTAACTTGCTCTAACCACATGTATGTGTCAAGCCATAGCATAGTGATCTCCCTTTACTTTGGCTAGATCTTCAATTTGTGTTCAGTGTATGAAGCTGTTGATGTGTCTCATCATAGTTGCTAGAACGTTTTGTAGCACACCACTTAAAAGGTGGTTGTGACATGTCTCAAGGTACTGCCACAGTGTACTGAAATGGTCCTGAAGCCTCGAATATTGTAACCAACATGATGTAGACTATTGGTCTAGTGATAATTTGATCCCTGTTGTAAGGATGTCTGTCTCCGGCTGATGCCATGAATCAATTATATTCTGCTTATTCTACTTTGCTTTTTGAAAAATGCCATTTCTTCCATGGTGTCAAGATCATGTAGTGTCAACATCTAGATGGCTTAGACTATTTGGGTTATGCATGGTTTTGGAAAATCAGCTCTGATTTTGTCAAAGACTTTTTACCTACAAATATATTACACCAATACATTGTGATTTTGTTTTGTTATATTTGAATGAAATGGGTAACACATTACCTATTCCTCATATCTAATTTTTCTTTGCAACTAATTGTTCAATAGATTTAACAGCATGGTGGTGGAATAAAGACATGAAAATGTTATACCATAAAAAATACAACAATAGTCTTGGAGTATGTGTCATTAGGATTTATTTACCTGACACAGAGGAAATGAAAACGTCTTCCAACAGTAAAGCAATGAACAAAACAAATTAAAGAGTCTATCATGGTGAATGAAAGTATGGTAGTAGAGACAAAATTGTTTAAAGTCCAATGTGCAAAATACAACTATCCTCAATAAAGGTAAATGTGTCGCTGAAATATCCCACAGAGAGAATGCTAGTAATACACTGGAGGAAATTAGGATCAGCTCCTCTTGGCGGTAGTGGTGGAGGTCTCCTGATGATCCTGGTGACCGTCCACTCCAGGGACTGGGGGAGCACAGGTGAAGGGACTGGGTTAGGGGGAGCAGGCTCCTCTTGTGGCAGGGCCTCCCTGCCTCTGGCTGACATTGGTGTATTTGGTCCAGATGTAGAAGGACCACAGACAGAGGCAGATGGTACCGGAAGATGTCTGCACCTGTGATGGTATATATTGAAAAGCACCCCTGTCCAGCAGATAATTTTGTCATTGTGATTCCGGATTTCCAATATCAGCTCCCTCTGCACCTGCCTAATCTCCTGGAGCTTGGTTACTATCTGGCCCATCACTTCTTGGGACTGTTGTAGTGCCCCTAAGACTTAGTTGATGGTGGCCTGGATGAAAGTGATACAAAAGGATGATGGAAGGAATATTGAAACTTTTCAAACACTCACCCCCAGTCACAGATCTGGGTTTAACCCATCGTTCTTTTGCTCACCATGCCACCCCAGTTGGACCAGGCCATATGCAAATCATTCTTGACCCTATTTCCCAGGAGAACAGTCCAGCCCGAACTGCCAGGAAGGTCCTTCCTGGACCAAAAACAAGCATCTTAGGACCTGTTTCAGGGTATCACCCTTCATCAGCCAGTTTAGCTTGAATCCAGTGGCACAGGGAGCAAGGGACCCACATCTGGGCATACCCTTTCCACTTAGGACAACTTTAGCAATACAAAATGGTGGAACTGTTCAAACACTCAACCCCAGTCACAGATCTGGGATTAATCCATTGTTCTTTTGGTGCACACATTGTGGCGTTATGGGGCACGGGGGCACAAGAAAAGTGGCGCTACATTGGATGCAGCGCCACTTTTCCTATATTCGTCCCAAAATTTATAATGTGTTCAATACCTCTACACAGCTATGTTGCATTCGGAGCACAAGAGTTTTGTAAACATTTACACTCATTAGCTGAACCCAAGCTGTACATAGTTATATTAAAAAGTAATATGGTCGTTACTCACCACTATGTAAACTGCAAAACAAACTCACATTCTCATTGGATGCTATCATCAGTGATGTCATCAGAGATTTAATCAATGATGTCATTTGAGAGGTCATCAGTGATGTCATATGTGAGGTGATAAGCAGTACATGATGGGGGTACAAGTTACAGTTAGTGCTGCTAACTATAACTGTTAAATTTCTGTTTTTTTTTCAGTCCAAAACATTAATTTTGTCCCTGAGAAATTCACCTAACTATAACGTTACTTAAACCTTTGTTTTTTTCAGTGATACATCAGAGCAGAAACAATAGTTTAAGGGGGTCATTCTGACCCTGGCGGTCATGGACCGCCAGGGCCAACGACCGCGGAAGCACCGCCAACAGGCTGGCGGTGCTTCCATGGGCATTCTGACCGCGGCGGTACAGCCGCGGTCAGAAACGGGAAACCGGCGGTGTCCCGCCGGTTTCCCGCTGCCCCAGGGAATCCTCCATGGCGGCGCTGCAAGCAGCGCCGCCATGGGGATTCCGACCCCCTTCCCGCCAGCCTGGTTCTGGCGGTTTTCACCGCCAGAACCTGGCTAGCGGGAACGGGTGTCGTGGGGCCCCCTAACAGTGCCCCACATAGATTTTCAGTGTCTGAGTGGCAGACACTGAAAATCGCGACGGGTGCAACTGCACCCGTCGCACCCCTTCCACTCCGCCGGCTCCATTCGGAGCCGGCATCCTCGTGGAAGGGGGTTTCCCGCTGGGCGGGCGGGCGGCCTTCTGGCGGTCGCCCGCCAGCCCAGCGGGAAACTCAGAATGACCGCCCCGGTCATTTGACCGCGGTGCGGTCATTCGGCGGCTCCCGCCAGGCGTGCGGTTACCGCCGCCGGCGGGAGTCGGAATGACCCCCTAAGTCATTTGGCAGGAAGATGTGGGTATGAAGTTTACCTTACATCTTTTCTCGTCTTAGTAAGAGAGGCTGGGAAGGGTTCAGGGGTTCAGGAATTTCGCTAAATTGAAAGGGACCAGGGTGAGGCCTGCCCATTTATGGTTGAGTGTAAAACAAGAGTGTTGGAAGAGAAGTCTTTGTTCCCTAGGCCATCTGTAGCAATTTTGGGAGCAACACAGTGGGAATGGGAACTAGTTTCGGAAGAGGTTTTTTGGGGGGTTGAGAAAAAGGAGAATACTAATTACCCTATACGTACCCCTGAATGGGAAACCAGAAGCCTCTAATGATGGATGGGTGCAGACATATGGATTTCACTCAAAATAGTGCACTGTGGGATAGTTTTCAGTGAGGCAAGCAAGATGAGCTGCAAAAGCTGGAAGGGCTGTCACTATGAACTATATTCTCACAGGTTAGGGAGTATCCTTGAGTCAGCACCACCCACTGGCTAGTGAATCCTTCAAAAATTGCACCTCAGCCCCAGCTTACCAGAACACATAGGAACTGAGGGAGAACTGAAGTGGATTGGACCTGCTGTATGTAAACTGTGTGAAGACCTGAAGGGCCGGACCTATTTCCTCTTGTACCCTGGGTGAGAACTGGACTACATGTTTCAGTTGGCTGATCTCCTGTGTGGCTACAGGGACACAGCAAGCTGCAAGAGGATTTTTTGTTCTGGCTTGCTCACATGGACCAGTAACAACTGGGCATGTATTGGACTCTTCCTGTGATCTCTGCCCGAGTGATTTATGGCCCTTAAGTGCTGTGCCTGGGTTACTGGCAGGCTTAAAATAGACCAAGGGGGTGCGCTCCGGATAAGTCTGAAAAGTTAAGACTTCCAAGACATCTAAAGGGTTTGCGAGACCTCAGAGCAAAGGTATCCGACTTTGCAAGATACAGCCCCTATATCTGCCCCAGTTGAGGAGTTTATGCTCCAAAATAGAGATTTAAAATTTTGGCAAATTGATTAGTCATTCACAAATGTGATGAATATCCTGTCTACCATATTACAAGAGCCATAGGATATGAAGAAATTGTAATAAGATGGCAAGGATATCTACATTTGTGACAGAGTAGCCCATCTTCCAAACTCTAGATCAGGCCCTATGTCTAAAGTTAGAAATTGTGACTAGAAAAGAGCATGAACGTTATCCAACTGACAAAAGGACTTTGGCTCAACATTCAAATTTAAGTGTGTTTCAGTTGGACCTCATCCAACAGATATCTGGCTTGGAGAGGACTCTACTTGTTAGAGCCTACTGCCCTAACTGACTTGAGAATTTTGACTTCCATCTCATAGACTAAATCTTAAGGTAAATTCAGAAGGTATCCAAACTCCACTCCATCATGATCAGCCTGAATGTGTGCCTAAGTCCAAGTTAACTGTGAACAGTGACTTCTGCTTGGTGCTTTAGTTTTTTTTGGTGTTTTTTGCCATAAAAATGTAAAACTCCATATCTCCAGTACCCTTTATTGCCATTTGTCCAATAAAATTGGCCTCTCTTGTTAAAAATTGGTATGTGAGTTTTAGTGTCTTGTGCGTTGGTACTTCTAAATACTGTAGACACTTTCCCTTAACCGCTTGGGTGCCTTGGACGAGATGATCTCGTCCAAGGCTACAGTTCCCCTGTGCCTTGGACGAGATCATCTCGTCCTAGGCACAGGGGAACTTGGGGGCGCGCTAGCCACCAGGGATTTACTGTGTTCAATATTTTGGGGGCGACCCCTTGGGCAAGGGTCGCCCCCCCCCGAGGGCAATTATTTTTAGTATTTCGCCCCCCCCTGGGGGCAGATCCGCCGATTTTTCGGCGGATCTGCCCCCAGGGGGGGGCGAAAACCACTAGACACCAGGGAAAATTTATTATATTGATTATTTTGGGGGCGACCCCTTGGGCAAGGGTCGCCCTCCCCCGGGGCATTTTTTTATTGTATTTCGCCCCCCCCTGGGGGCAGATCTGCCGATTTTTCGGCGGATCTGCCCCCAGGGGGGGGCGAAAACCACTAGACACCAGGGATATAGTATTTTATGTTTATTTTGGGGACGACCCCCTTGGGCAAGGGTCGCCCCACCCCGGGGGCAATTTTTTTTTGTATTTCGCCCCCCCAGGGGCAGATCCGCCGAAAACCACTAGACACCAGGGATTTTATATTTTGGGGAATTTATTTTTGTATTTAGCCCCCCCCCCCCCCGGGGGGCAGATCCGCTGATTTTTTGGCGGATCTGCCCCCGAGGGGGGTTGAAAACCACTAGACACCAGGGATTTATTTTTATTGTAAATTTTTTTTGGGGGGGCGACCCTTTGGGCAAGGGGCGTCCCACTGGGGGACAAATTTTTTTGTATTTGCCCCTCCCCCCCCCCGGGGGCAGATTGCCAATTTTTGGGCTGATCTGCTGCCGGGGGGGGCGGGGGGGTAAAATCCACTAGACACCAGGGATTTTGTTTTTGTTGTTTATTTTGGGGGCAACCCCTTGGGCAAGGGTCTCTCCCCTGGGGAGTTTTTTTTTTCTGTTTCGGCCCCCCGATGGCAGACCAGTAATTTTTTGGACGATCTGGCCCGGGGGGGGTGGAAGCACACTAGGCGCCAGGGATTGTGTGGTGTGTGTGTAATTTTGTAGGCCCATCTGCCCCCAAGGAGGGCAGAAACCACCAATACGGCAGGGATTTTTTTGTTTTGTGCTGGGGGTGCCCCCTTTGGGAAGGGTCGCCCCCTAAAAGGGGGCACAGAGGTGTTGCCCATTTCGGCTAATTTTTTTACGCCCATCTACCCCCGAGGGGGGGCAGGATCCACTTAGGTACCAGGGACAACTTCTAAGTTCTTGGTGGTGGGGTGTTTGTCAACTGGCAAAGTATTTGTATTTGTGATTATAACAATTTATTTCTTCTTTTTCTTCTAGTTCAACGCTTTTGCTTCCTTTGCTGTGGATCTTAGCGGTTTTGGCAGTAGTTGTCCAGTGGTTTGCATAGCTGCATGTTTTAGGTAAGTGAAAGCAATTTACTGCAAAGGAGTATTGTTGACATGCATGAATGACATGTTTGTAGGTGGTGTACTAAATGCAGTATTGTGTGTTTGACATTGTCCTTAGATTTGAGCACAGTAATGTTTGTGTTGTCATATGTCTAATTTGCTTTTTTCTTTTTTCTTTTTAGTGGGATATCATTGGTGATTGCTGTGTCTGTGCAGAGTAGTTGCTTGGTGAGTAGCTATTTCAGGCAACTGAGTGGTATAGTTTTTTGCAGTACATAACTCTTTGTGATAAAGCTACACTTTGTTTATTACTTATTTTAGTGCTAGTTGTTGTTGGCAATCCATTTGTTGTTAGGATCATGGCTAGCCGCAAAGTGACCGCTCAGCAGGTTGTTCGCATGCTCTTTGAGTCGTCTTCAGACCATGATTACGACACTGACTCTGCATCTGAGGCAGAGGAGGAAGCAGGAGATTCTGGAAGTGAGTTTTCTGTCCAAGAG
The DNA here is from genome assembly GCF_031143425.1 of Pleurodeles waltl. Classification (NCBI taxonomy): domain Eukaryota; kingdom Metazoa; phylum Chordata; class Amphibia; order Caudata; family Salamandridae; genus Pleurodeles; species Pleurodeles waltl. The sequence goes on from NC_090440.1 coordinate 139,423,120, forward strand.
TATTCTTCTGATGAGGAAGCTACTCTCAGTGCAGATGAAGGGCCTGAGTTAGAGGAGGACATTGATGTGCCAAGAGTGCAGCAGCCTGGGGCTGAAGTGTTTCCCATTAGAAGACCTGACACCTGGATTGCCCCAAACATGGAGCAGCCACAGTTACCTGCATTTACTAGTCTCCCAGGGTGTAGAGTTAATACGGAAAACTTTCTGCCTGTCCATTTCTTTCACTTGTTTATGGACGATGTATTTTTGGAAGAGATTGTGGAGCAGACAAATGTGTATGCAGAGCAATATTTGCGGGACAACGCTGCCAGACTTAAGCCTCAGTCTAGAGCTACTCATTGGGTTCCCACATATCTGGAAGAGATGAAAAGGTTTTTAGGTTTGTCTTTTTTGATGGGGTTGATCAGGAAGCCGTCACTGGCTTCTTATTGGTCTACTAGTCCCTTGATGGCAACTGCTATATTTCCTGCAACTATGACACGTAATCGGTATTTGCTTCTTCTTCGTATAGTGCATTTTGTAGACAATGCTTTAGCCTTGCCACGAGATCACCCTGATTGTGACCGCCTTTTTAAGATTAGGCCTGTCCTTGATCATTTTGTGGATCGGTTTTCAGAGGTCTATGTTCCAGGCAAAGAGATAAGTGTGGACGAGTCTTTGGTCCTTTTCAAGGGGCGTTTAGTTTTTAAGCAGTACATTCCTAGTAAGAGGGCACGGTATGGGATTAAATTGTATCTGCTCTCAGAAAGCAGTACAGGATATGTTTATAATTTCCGGGTCTACACTGGTAGGGATTCCAGTATTGACCCTCCTGGTTGTCCGGCCACTTTTGGAGTTAGCGAAAAAATTGTGTGGGAACTTGCTAGACGGCTGTTTAACAAAGGTCACCATTTGTACGTAGATAATTTCTACACTGGAGTGCAGTTGTTCAAGGAGTTGTTTAGGGTGGACACTGTTGCTTGTGGCACAATCCGTTCTAACCGCAAAGGCTATCCAAGGGAGCTTGTCTGTAAAAAACTTGAGAGGGGACAGTGCAGTGCCTTGCGGAATAATGAGCTGTTAGCTATGAAATTTTCAGACAGGAGGGATGTGTACATGCTATCGACCATCCATGATGAGAGTACTTCCCCTGTGGCTGTTTGGGGTCAGGTTGCGGAATTGCGCAAACCTGCGTGCATTTTGGACTACAATAGGCACATGGGTGGTGTTGATAGAGTAGATCAGAGGTTGGAACCTTACACTGCTCTTCGTAAGTCGTATGTGTGGTATAAAAAGTTGGCCCTACATTTATTTCATTTGGCAACTTTTAATGCCTTTATTGTATACAAGGATTGTTCACCTGAGTCAAGGATGACTTTTGTTAAATTTCAGGAGTCGGTGATAGAAAGCCTTATTGTGGTGGAACCGGCAAGAGTTCCTAGAGTAGAAGTGGTGGAGGATGTGGCTAGATTGAAAGATCGGCACTTTCCAGATCACATTCCTCCCACTCCCAAAAAAGACATGCCCACAAAGAAATGTAGAGTATGTGCCCGGAGATCAATCCGGAGGGAGAGCCGGATGTACTGCACCGAATGCCCTTCAAAGCCTGGGCTGTGTGTGCCCAGCTGTTTTAGAAGTTACCACACAAGGAAAAACTTTTGGGAAATACCGTGAGCGTAAGCTGTCTGTTTTATATTTTCATATGTTTCACGGTTGGCATCTGTCGTGTATTTAGTTTGAGGTTTTGTGTTTGTAGTTTTGTGCCTATTTTATAATTAGTAGTTTATTTGTTGTTTATAAATAAAAAAAAGTGATTGCGGTGTGCGTGGGGTGGCGCTTGGCTGGCGGTGTGCGTGGGGTGGCGCTTGGCTGGCGGTGTGCGTGGGGTGGCGCTTGGCTGGCGGTGTGCGTGGGGTGGCGCTTGGCTGGCGGTGTGCGTGGGGTGGCGCTTGGCTGGCAGTGTGCGTGGGGTGGCGCTTGGCTGGCGGTGCCAGCCAAACGGCAGTCCACACTCCCATCAACTGGTGTGATTCTTGTATCAGGCATGTGGGCGTATGTAAGTGATGGGCCCTTGAGTGGCGCGGTCTGTCGATGTGAGTGTTGTAATGTGCTGGGCCCGTGGCTGGCGGTGTGAATGGTCTTGTGCGTGTCATGTATGAAAGGTGTGTGAATGGACTGTAAAGCGGTTGGTGCCTTGTCGCGGCTTTACAGCTCACGAGCTGTGAGTCATTGGTTCACTTTTTTGCCTTTCAGTTATTAGCAGTGCATTTCATTTTTGTGAAATCTCTTGTTAATAAAATTTGATCCACTGAACCATCACTCACCCTCGTGCCAAATCCAACCAGTATGTGTTGTAAAAAATGACAAAACCTGCTCCGCAGTAATCAGGCGTCGCAGCACACCTGTGACACGCTAGGTGCCTCGGGTGGGACCCCGATGATGAAGCATGCCACCAACTTGGTTGGTGGGTGAGGGGTCTTCTTCACATAACCTAAGTGTGTTTCTTTTCACAATTTTAGTGTTTGGCACATCACGGACGTATGTGCACACATCAAAATGATATATTGCAAAAATACCTATCCCTTCTATCTCTTCAGGTTTTGGGCCTTATTCTGTTGCAGGCACCTGGCCCACCCACACAAGTGAGGTATCATTTTTATTGGGAGACTTGGGGGAATGCTGGGTGGAAGGAAATTTGTGGCTCCTCTCAGATTCCAGAACTTTCTGCCACAGAAATGAGAGGAAAAAGTGTTTTTTTGGCCAAATTTTGAGGTTTGCAAAGGATTCTGGGTAACAGAACCTGGTCCGAGCCCCGCAAGTCACCCCTCCTTGGATTCCCCTAGGTCTCTAGTTTTCAGAAATGCACAGGTTTGTTAGGTTTTCCTAGGTGCCGGCTGACCTACAGGCCAAAATCCACAGGTAGGCACTGTTTTCTTCCAAAATGTTGGTTGTGTCCACGTTGCGCTTTGGGGCGTTTCCTGTCGCGGGCGCTAGGCCTACCCACGCAAGTGAGGTATCATTTTTATCGGGAGACTTGGGGGAACGCTGGGTGGAAGGAAATTTGTGGCTCCTCTCAGATTCCAGAACTTTCTGCCACAGAAATGTGAGGAACATGTGTTTTTTTAGCCAAATTGTAAGGTTTGCAAAGGATTCTGGGTAACAGAACCTGGTCCAAGCCCCGCAAGTCACCCCTCCTTGGATTCCCCTAGGTCTCTAGTTTTCAGAAATGCACAGGTTTGGTAGGTTTCCCTAGGTGGCGGCTGAGCTAGAGGCCAAAATCTACAGGTAGTCACTTTGCTAAAAACAGCTCTGTTTTCTGTAATATGTCCACGTTGTGTTTTGGGGCATATCCTGTTGCAGGCGCTAGGCCTACCCACACAAGTGAGGTATCATTTTTATCGGGAGACATGGGGGAACGCTGGGTGGAAGGAAATTTGTGGCTCCTCTCAGATTCCAGAACTTTCTGCCACAGAAATGTGAGGAACATGTGTTTTTTTAGCCAAATTTTGAGGTTTGCAAAGGATTCTGGGTAACAGAACCTGGTCCGAGCCACACAAGTCACCCCTCCTTGGATTCCCCTAGGTCTCTAGTTTTCAGAAATGCACAGGTTTGGTAGGTTTCCCTAGGTGGCGGCTGAGCTAGAGGCCAAAATCTACAGGTAGTCACTTTGCTAAAAACAGCTCTGTTTTCTGTGATGTGTCCACGTTGTGTTTTGGGGCATATCCTGTCGCGGGCGCTAGGCCTACCCACACAAATGAGGTATCATTTTTATCGGGAGATGTGGGGGAACGCTGGGTGGAAGGAAATTTGTGGCTCCTCTCAGATTCCAGAACTTTCTGCCACAGAAATGTGAGGAACATGTGTTTTTTTAGCCAAATTTTGAGGTTTGCAAAGGATTCTGGGTAACAGAACCTGGTCCGAGCCACACAAGTCACCCCTCCTTGGATTTCCCTAGGTCTCTAGTTTTCAGAAATGCACAGGTTTGGTAGGTTTCCCTAGGTGGCGGCTGAGCTAGAGGCCAAAATCTACAGGTAGTCACTTTGCTAAAAACAGCTCTGTTTTCTGTGATGTGTCCACGTTGTGTTTTGGGGCATATCCTGTCGCGGGCGCTAGGCCTACCCACACAAGTGAGGTATCATTTTTATCGGGAGACTTGGGGGAACATAGAATAGCAAAACAAGTGTTATTGCCCCTTGTCTTTCTCTACATTTATTCCTTCCAAATATAGGAGTGTGTGTAAAAAAGACATCTATTTGAGAAATTCCCTGTAATTCACGTGCTACTATGGTCACCCCGGAATTCAGAGATGTGCAAATAACCACTGCTCCTCAACACCTTATCTTGTGCCCTTTTTGGAAATGCAAAGGTTTTCTTGATAGCTATTTTTTACTCCTTATATTTCAGCAAATGAATTACTGTATACCCGGTATAGAATGAAAACGCACTGCAGGGTGCAGCTTATTTATTGGCTCTGGGTTCCTCGGGTTCTTGATGAACCTACAAACCCTATATATCCCCGCAACCAGAGGAGTCCAGCAGACGGAACGGTATATTGCTTTCGATAATCTGACATTGCAGGGAAAAGTTACAGAGTAAAAAGTAGAGAAAAATTTGTGTTTTTTTCACCTCAATTTCAATATTTTTCTTTTTCAGCTGTTATTTTCTGTAGGAAACCCTTGTAGGATCTACACAAATGACCCCTTGCTGAATTCAGAATTTTGTCTACTTTTCAGAAATGTTTAGGTGTCTGGGATCCAGCATTGGTTTCATGACCATTCCTGTCACTGACTGGAAGGAGGCTGAAAGCACAAAAAATTGCACAAATGGGGTATGCCCCAGTAAAATGCCAAAATTGTGTTGAAAAATTGGGTTTTCTGATTCAAGTCTGCCTGTTCCTGAAATCTGGGAAGCAGCTGAGTTTAGCACCGCAAACCCTTTGTTGATGCCATTTTCAGGGGAAAAACCACAAGCCTCCTTCTGCAGCCACTTTTTCCAATTTTTTTTAAAAAAACGAAATTTTCACTGTATTTTGGCCAATTTCTTGGCCTCCTTCAGGGGAACCCACAAAGTCTGGGTACCTTTAGAATCCCTAGGATGTTGGAAAAAAAGGACGCAAATTTGGCTTGGTTAGCTTATGTGGACAAAAAGTTATGAGGGCCTAAGCGCGAACTGCCCCAAATAGGCAAAAAAAGGCCTGGCACAGGAGGGGGAAAAGGCCTGGCAGCGAAGGGGTTAAGTTAATCCTGTCTGTTATGTGCCTTAGCTACGTGGGAAAATCATAACAAAGGGGAACTTTAAAGTAGGCCTCAGTAATAATTTTAATTATGGTGAAATTTGGTAACTACTACGCCTTGGCAAAATTTTTATTATGCCAGAGTAATGGGCAAAATATTGGAAATTTGTAATTTCTCAGAACAAAATCTCCACAAAATTATTAAGATTACACCACTCCACTTCGCTTATTTTTAAGGACAAATTTTAATGCAAGATGTACTGTTTCATTATATTTTAATGCAAGCAGCCTTTCAGGTAGATATTTTTGCCCAAGTGGACCATTCGGGTAATTTTTTAACACAAAACATTTAACTGATATTTTGAATGGTTGCAACAGTTTTTTAATGCAGGCGGTCGCCTATTAGCATTTTCGGTAGATATTTACTCAAGCAGCTGGAAAATCAACTTGAAAAGCATTTTCAAGTGGATATTTTACCCAAATGGACCATTTGTGTTTTCCTTAGTGCAAACTGCACTTTTTACTTATTTTTTTTAAACAGGAAGTGTCATGGACACACAGAAGCTGCTGTACGTACAGTAGAAACTTCATCTTCCTAAGCTGAGATCTCCTCTTGAAAGGAATCAACCTCTGCTGTATCCATACCCGTGTAATCTAATCTTTTTTTTAACCAAAAATCAAGTAACTCCAGTGCAGCACTTGTTTGAGTGAGGGCATGCACCAGTATGTTTTGTTATTTTTATACAAATGTTTACAACCAACTGGGACTCATCCAGGTAATTCATGAAGCACATGTCAACTGTATACAACCACCTGGGCCTCACCTAGGTAATCCAGGAAGTACATGTCAACTGCCAGCAACTGCAGGTTCTTTAATTGATCCTCCTAATGAAAAAAGACAGTTGAGAAACTTGTACAATTAGAATAATGACTAACGAGCTCCTCTGTTTTCCCCATCCGTTTCCTTGTACCTGGTTCGGGTCAGCTATAAAAGCGGGCATTTCAGACTAAATCCTACTTAGCCTCATTTAACTTGGAAGAAATGCTTACCTGCCTTCAGTCTTCAACAGCCTTCCCTTTGTAACGGCAATCCACTCCTACAGTGGCATCATACCTTTCTAGTGACAGGCTTATCCTCACAGTGACGCACTTCCTGAATTCCGAACTAATATTTCTGATCTTCTCAGAAATTACCACAGAAACTGTAAAAGGCGGGCAGCTTGCAAATCATCTCTCACATGGTCCTTTTTTGCATTAGCAAAAAGACACAAGCCACGCGCAGGAGGCGGCACCAGCACTCGTTTGTTAGGGCAGGAGCCCTTTAAACCGGCAGCAGCGCTCCCGCCTCGCGGGACGCGCAGGAGGCGGCACCAGCACTCGCTCGTTAGGGCAGGAGCCCTTTAAACCGGCAGCAGCGCTCCCGCCTCGCGGGACCCGCAGGAGGCGGCACCAGCACTCGCTCGTTAGGGCAGGAGCCCTTTAAACAGGCAGCAGCGCTCCCGCCTCGCGGGACGCGCAGGAGGCGGCACCAGCACTCGCTCGTTAGGGCAGGAGCCCTTTAAACAGGCAGCAGCGCTCCCGCCTCGCGGGACGCGCAGGAGGCGGCAGGAGCCCTTTAAACCGGCAGTAGCGCTCCCGCCTCGCGGGACGCGCAGGAGGCGGCACCAGCACTCGCTCGTTAGGGCAGGAGCCCTTTAAACCGGCAGCAGCGCTCCCGCCTCGCGGGACGCGCGCGAGCGGCGCCAGGGCCAAGGGTGGGCCCGTCCTTGCCCGTCATTGCCAGGAAGAGGCAGGGCAGGGCCACCCCCCTGACATTTCTCCAAAGAAAGAAAAAAAAAGAAAAACTTCTGGACCAGATACCCACGAGCATAGGGCTGCCTGAAGGTACTGTGGCAATTTCTTTGCTCTCCTTTCCTTGCGAACTTCTTTTTCAACTGTCATGCTGTGTTTCGCAGAGGGGGCAGGAGTCCTCCAAAATTAAGTCTTTACCTGGTCTGGCCGCAAGGCCCATTTCACGAAGGAACCCTCTGCTCCTCGCCTGCCATCGGCGGGAAGAGGCTGGGCTTGGCCCCCCCTCTCTTTCTTTGTGCTTTAAGCTGGTTCCACAGTGATTGGAGCCCTCCTTCCTCTTTGTATTAAAGGGAAATTGCTTCAGACATACAAACACAGCTCTTAGAGCTACTGGCCACTACGTAAAATATGGGCAAAAGAAAGCACTCAAAATTAAACACCTCAACAAATCTAAAAGACAGTTCATCTATATTAAAATACATTTCCGGGGCAATGGGAATGATAGATAAGCAAATTGCCACTGTTGAAGGGAAAATGTCATTATCCAAAGAGCAATCTTGTGACTCATTAGGGTCTGTACTACCGCAACATAATTCCCCATCAAGTGAACTTGGGGACGGTCACTCTAAAGTTAGGGTCACAAACAGCTGTATTAAAGACTCTTCGAACATAATCTACTCTATGGCTGAAATATCCTCTGTTGCTAAGCGACCAAGGAAACCGGAGAAGGGCCTGGTGGACAAGACCTCAAATAAAACGCCAGTGATAGACTTAATAACTACTCCAACTAAAAAACTTTCAAAAAAACAAACCCGGAAGAAACCCTCAATCCTAGCAGGAGACACTATTCGATCACTTCTCATAAATCTCAACGAGACAGTAAACTCATTGAAAGTATCTATCGGAGCCACTCTGGACTCAATGTCGGAGCGCTTAAAGGGTGTGGAGTCTAGTCTTGAGGCAGGCCTTGAAACAATAAAGTCCTTACAATGGGAAGACACGCACTTTATAAGCAAGGACCCCAGAAATACATTGCGGTCTTCAGAATAGGAGAACAACACACAACTTATCTCGTCCAACAGACCAATTAGCATACATCGGAATGTTAACTTCCAGAACGAGCCCCAACTTCACCCATTAGCTCCTACTTTGAATCAACATAACCAACCCTCCTCTTCACCACATAATCTCACCTCAGACAAAAAAGTTCTAAATCCCACTCCATGTAAGACCGCGAGTAGCGATAGGTGCAGGGCAGCGAATACCTATCCCAATTTAAATCTAGGGAGAAATACAACTAGCAGGTCTAGACCCCCGAACTTCGCTTACCTCCCTAGTGACCTGTTACATCTTCCCCCGGAGGCTACACCATATGTTGTGGTCTTGGCTAATGTCCCACCGATAGATGGTCGACAACAAGAAACTTGGACGGCCTTGAGAAACAAGGCCCTCAATTGGATCGGGGCCCGAATGGGCCCTGGAATGGTGAGGACTCTTTTTGATGATATAAAAATGGTCAGAAGGATTAAATGGATAGGATCCAGTAGGAAAGAGTTGACGGGTGATTGCGTGATTCTTTCCTTTGGCTCACCAAATTTAGTGAACAGGATTATTCATGACTTAGGAGCCAGACAAGTCACCTTACAAGGAATTTTGCTATTACCCTTGGGATACTTTTATCAGAGACCAGAGGGGATTAACTCCACCCGCTTACAGCGAGCTGTAGCACCTTCATCTAGCCCAAACTTGTCTACAACGCACAACACATTCTATCCTCTTTCAACGCTGGAAAATATAGATTGACTCGATATGAAACAGTTAGCTCCCCATGATAGAGAAGCACAGATAATACATAGATCAGGGACGGATCTACAAAAGGAAGGTACATCACATACAACGGTTTCTATAAGGAATGAGATATTACCTCATCTAAGCCAGTGCGATGACAAATCCAGAAATATACCAAATACCACTATGGGCGATATTCCCCCTCCTTCCTCAAAGAACCAGCCCTGTAATTTTAAACAAAATCCTAACCAGAAACCTGAAATAGTCCTACTATTTTGGAATATTGCAGGTCTAGCAAATAAGTTAGGCAATGAGATCTGGGTTAACTTTCTAGAAGATTATTCATGTGTTTGTCTACAAGAGACATGGCTTTTAACCCCTGTCCATTTAAACGGTTACAAAACATTCCACACTCCTGCCGAGCAGTCCAGGTATGGTAGACCAAAAGGGGGACTATGTACATATATCTCCAACAAGCTGTCCTTACAGAATTTAGTGATGCAATTTATGAGTCCATACTACCAAATGATAGAGTGTGATTTAGATCACAAGACCCACCTAGTCATTATTAATTTTTACAACAATGTTGCTCCAGGAGAGCTTTCCAATATTCTTGTGGATATGGGAAATGACTTAAAAAAAATATGTGGAAAAAATAATCGCGAGTTCTTATTGATATGGGGTGGTGATTTTAATGTCCATCCGTGTAAAGAAATCTCAGATAAGATATGTGGTTGGGACTCGGAAGGTATAGGTGCAAGCCTCCACTTCTCTCACAACACTCAAGGAGATGAAATGAATTTATTGGCTTAAACCCATAACCTATCCTTTGTAAATGAATTATTTTCGGGCGAACCACAGTTTAAACCAACGTATAATGGTAGGGGCGTAAATACAGTGATCGATTATGTCCTAATGTGTACTCACTTTGCACACTATCTTACAAACTATACCTTGCACGACATCGCAATTAGTGATCACTACCCCCAGAGCATGAATCTCCTACTATCCCCCCTTTTAGCAGCTAGAGAAGACAGTACTACACAGATAGTTGATATTGAACTGGTGCCGCGCAATGGATACATTATGAAGTGGGCCCAGACAGACCCCAAGTCTTTATTGAAACAGGTTATAAGCCAATATAAACATGCTTTCGCAGACTGTTTAAGAGAGAACCCACACCCAGGGCAATGTCTAAGTGCGTTTACGTTGATTACTCAAACCATAAAAGAAGCCCTCACTATTAGAAGCAGTAAGGCAGGGAAAAAAAGGACGTGCGGATGGTTTGACTACAATTGCACTCAAGCACATAAAAGATTGAAAAAGGCCTTAAATGCCCCAAAAAGGTGCTTGAGTGACATACGTAAACACAGACAGGAATATAAGATAGCAATAAAGGAAAGGAAATTATCTATAAAAACAAACTTGTGGGAAACCCTCCACATAGCAAGTCGTAAGAAAGATAACATACTTTTCTGGCAGACTATAAATTCCCCCGTGTTAGGGAACAAAGACATTCCTAGGATGGAAATTGCCATCTCCGAAGAAGACTGGGTGGCACATTTTTCCAATATATACTCACTGACGAGTGACACATTTGACCATATACATGACCACGATTCACAGGAAGGGCCGCGCCTAGTTATAACCCCCCAATTTAGTCTTCAGGAGATAGAGGAAGCTATAATAGAAAGTAAATCAGGGAAAGCGCCAGGCCCTGATGGCGTTCCAATCGATATATTTAAGGCCAATATTGAGCTGTGGGGGCCTGTACTGACACAGACATTGAGGGCTATCTGCACATGCGGACCCCCACCTTCCTGGAGAGTCTCTAACATAATTCCAATATACAAAAAGGGTGACTGTCTTAATCCAGCCTGCTACAGGCCAATCTCCCTGCTGGACACAACAGCCAAACTAGCAGGGAGAATAATTCTGAACAGGCTGCAAACATGGGCAGAGGAAAAGAATGTCTTATCCCCGGTCCAGTATGGATTCCGGAAAGGAATCGGAACAGTGGAACAAAGTTTAAATCTAAGTCTCATTATTGGAAAGTATACCAAGATCAGAGAAGGCAATCTGTACCTAGCCTTTATCGACTTATCATCAGCTTTCGATTGTGTAATCCATGATAAATTGTGGGTCATTTTAAATAGCATGGGGGTGGAACCGGCTTTAATTCAATTTATTCGTGAAATGTACACAGGGTGCAGAGCAAGAGTGAGGTATGTCCTAAAAGGGGAATGTACTCGCCCCTTCGGTCTACACAGAGGAGTGCGCCAAGGCTGCGTTCTCGCTCCGTTCCTGTTTTCAATGTATATAAATAACTTAGACAAAGAACTGGCCACTAGGTGTAAAGATCTACCCCAAATAGATAAGCGACCTGTTCCGACATTACTTTACGCAGATGATGCAGTATTAATGGCCAGGACCCCAATAGCTCTTCAGAAACTCCTGACAACCTGCATTACATACATGACACAGCTGGGACTTACTGTCAACCGCTCCAAAACTTTTATCATGAACTGCGGAGGGAAGCGCAGCAAGTCCTATAACACTACTATTGCAAATAGCAAGGTCGATACCGCGCAAACCTTTTCATATCTTGGCATAACATTAGACAAGCTGGGTTCCTGGGTTAACTGCAGGAAGACGAAGAGAGTCCATCTGATCAAACAAACGATGGCACTACGACTCTTATCCAAAAGGCTTGGGGGGATTACACCACCTAACATGATAAAGATCTATAGAGCCAAGTGTATTCCGGCTGTTACGTATGGGGCAGGAATTTGGGGTCATACAAACTGTGATCTAGTGCAGACAGTGGAAAATGATTTCCTACGACACCTGTTGAGGGTACCAAAAGGCACCTCATCGTATGTTATACACTCGGAACTCGGGGTTCCCTTCATTGCAGATTTGATAAAGATCCAGCCACTACTATTATGGCATAAAGTCTGGACCTCGGAACACACCAGTTTTAACAAGACCATCTTGACAGACTGTACGAAGTCATTATATACTTCGAGGGTACCATGGTTAAAATATATTATGACCTTCTTCGAAAAATTGGGTAATAAAGAGTACTATACAAACCCAGTCTCGTTGCGGAAGATATCCAGGAAGGACCTGAGTACCTTGGCATTAAACCATCTAGAAGACATACGCTGGGGGGCCGAATCAAATAAAACTTCAGTCATTCGTAACCAAATAATTTCGACGGCTGAGGGTATGCAGCCGTACTTGGCAAACGTGGTACTCCCTCGCCATCGTTACATTCTTACTAGATTTAGGCTAGACACATTTCACCGCCTAGTTTCATTCCCAATTATGAACGATTGGTCCACCTTGTTAAAACCATGCCCCTGTGATGCAAAAACACTTCAATCCACAATCCATGTGGTTTTATTCTGTAAGTTCCACGCCTCTCAGAGGACGCGCCTAGTTGTTCCGCTTTTAAGGTCAATCAATCTCCCCCAGTGTCGCACAGCCTATGCCTGTCTCCAGTCATTATCTTCTTTAGAGATGTGCAAAATTTTAGCTAACTTTTTATGCTCTGTATTAAAGATAAGGAAATCAATGGGGGAGATGACTGAATTATAACTTATTGTGATACGGTTTTTATTTTATTTATTGATATATCAGACTGTTTTATTGTTGTGAATTTTTTACATTTTTCTATCATTTTACTTATTCAACATTTTATTATATATATAGAATTGCATGTATCATAATCGGAGATCTTGCATGACTGTTATGTCTTTTATGACTTGTTGAAAGTCGAATAAAGATTTTGTACTACTACACAAGCCACCCCAAAAAAAGTAACACCAGTTTTTCTGTTTAAATTGTGATTTTGATCAGCACTGATTAATCAACCTTGTCTAAAGCCAGTAACAAATATTCAGATAAATCTTGTGACTGAAAAGATATTAGAAAAAAGTTGTATTTCTTGTAACAGCTGCACATTCCTGGATTTTATGTTCGTAGTTGGTTTTCACGCCATGTTTTCTCAATCACCATCTGATGTTGGTGCTCTAAAGGCTTTTGGGACAACTGAGAACCATAATCTGATTGCCATTGCATATTTACTTATGAACCTTGAACTCTTGAGATTCATGAACTACTGAAGAATTTTAGGTAGTTGACCCAGTTATTTTCTCTCAGTGAAATCCTTGTACATGATAATCCCAGTTCACGATAATTCCTGGATAATTATTGAATCACACTGGGGAATGTTTCTCCTGTGAATTATTGGTATGTTGATTTGATGTTAGTTAATGCCAAAGATCTGTTTAGTTTTCTGTGTTTTAAAGTGTGGTTTCATTAACGGGAAACCCCAGTCCAGACCCTTGTATCTGAATAATCCTGATTGCCAGTATCCTGAATCCAGAACCACAATCCAGATATCCTTGAGACCAGCAGTGCACAGAGTAAAAAAATCTGAATATGCAGAAGTCCTGGTATTTCTCTCTTTCTACCTTATCCCAACCCCACTTCCCCTTGGAAACTCCTAAGGTTGCACTGTGTCCTTAATTGCTGCCTTGTCAGTTCTCATCGGGATTCAGGGATTATCTTCACCCCATCTGAACCACCTGGAGTTCAGGTGAGTGGCATGCAACACTTGCCTACAACTTTATGTGAATGTGAAATGTATGTGACATGATTGATATGTTGTGGTTGGAGAATTTTTTAACTTCATTTACTTTTTTTTATTGCATTGATGATTTAATGTTTGTGGGTAAAGGGCAGTTCTCTATGTTTTCTTCTTTGTCGGGCATGCAGCAGTGGCCATTTTATGTGCACAGTGTATGTGTTTGTCAAAGGCTACCACCTGCTTTTTAATAACCATGCCTCCTTCTTTGCTCGCCAAACAGCGGTGGCCATTTTGTGTAGCTATTGTGTACTGTATTTATCATAGGCTACAATTTTGTCGTAGTTGTATATACCACTTTCTTTGCTGGCCTTGCGGCAGTGGGTATTTTGTGTAGACAGTGCTAATCCTTTTCTTCCATCTGTAAAATGCATTTTCTAACAACAGGAGAGGCCATTGACATTTTTTTTTCCTGATATGCTTTTTTTTGCTTGTGGCTGTTTATAGTACAGTGATTTGTTTTAGGGTTTTGCCTGTCGCTCTCTACCTCACATAAAGTTCCAATAGGCCCTGGAGGGGCACTAACCATCACATAATGCATTTTCTGATGTTTGTCTGCCCCCCTGTAGGAATCCGCATGGACACCAGAAATTATTTAATGTGTTTTTACATTTTTGCCTGCCTATCACTGACTCCTGTAGAGTTTTCATGGTTTCTGGAGGGACACCGGCAATTATTGAATGTATTTTTTCAGTTTTTATCTGCCTACTCTTCCTCACATTGAGGAATCCTTATGGGTACTGAAGGGGCACCAGCAATTATTTAATGTGTTTTTGATGTTTGACTGCCACCTCCTGTTTTCCATTGAGTCTCTATGGTCCAGGATATGGTACCAGCAGTTACTTCATGTTTCTGTATTTTAATCTGCCTTCCCTTGCCATCCATTAAACCCCCATGGTTGCTGGAGGGACAGCAGCAATTAGATCATCTATATGTAGTTTTTTGCCTTTCACGTCTCAAAAAAGGTGTTACGGGCCTGGATGAAAACCAGCAATTAATTAATTAAATAAGTAAATTTCCCCTGCCTCCAATAGGTGTCCCATGGTCACACACAGTATTGATGCAGAAAGAAGTCTGCAAATTAGCTGATAGTGACATCTGAGTCCTCCTCTGCTAAGTGCTTTTGCCCTTAGTGCGAAATGCTCTTAGTGCTAAGTGCATTGGCGTCTGATTGAGTGATTTTTATCACTTTTGTTTTTTCCTCCTTAATTCTTCGAAGTAGAAACTCAGTCATAACAAGGGACAGAGATTCTAGCATACACTCAGGGCCAGATTCACAAAGAAGTCATGCATCACAACATAACCAGACAACTTGCTGCACTGCATGACAGGAAGAGAGCAGGAAAGTACCATAACTACTATGATATGGCACATTTATGGTCGCTCCTTGTGCTAATGCACTGAGTACTACCTAGCGCCAATGCAGTCACCCTTTCTCCATGGTGCAACGATGCCTAAGTAAGAGGCAAGATTGTTTTGGGGCAGTAAGGTGTCCCTTGAGGCATTTTTCTCTTTCTACGTGTACTATGGTAAATTTGAACACCAACCGGACCCCAGACACGTCATCACTAACCTACCCAGCATCAACCAAGGTGGACACTTCACCGAATGAAATACTCATATCAGATAAGACACAGCAGCTATCATCCCAACGGTTCACTCTGGTGTCCCAGTAGGTTCATGCCAGCACACATCTACAACATGAGAGGATCACCAGTCAGCAACACCCTCACCCACATCATCAGCACCTCCATCAGATCATCCACTTTCCTGGAAGACCGGAAAAATGCAGCAGTCAACGGCCTCCTCAAAAACTCATCAGTTAACTCAAACAAGCTGAGAAACTTCCAGCCCACCTTACTTCTCCCCTACCCAGCCAAAGTGATGGAGAACCGTCATTGGCATCCAAGGACTGGCCCTGAACCAGTAGTGTAATGTTAGCTCCCATATTCCCTGTGGTGCAAGCTCAAGAGGGCCCGCCAGCACAGCCTGCTTGCGGGCCCCTGGCCTGAGAGCTCCTAACTGGCTCCGGGGGATGAAGAAGGGGCCACTCCATGTACTTTGCAGGGGTGCCCCTTCAAGATTTGTTACACCACTGCCCTGAACTAGATAGGCCCCTTCCTCACAGGAAGAACACAGAGATTCAGACTATCACCTTACATATTGAAATCCAAGAACCTGCTCTGCAGAGTCACTCAGGTCTCATTTCTCACCATGTCCAACATCTACATGGCTCAGCCCCTAATATCATCATATCACAAGGCATAACCATCAAATCCTATGCAGACAACACACAACTCAACCCATCCCTGACTGACAAGACAACCACCACCAGAATCAACTTCACCAACTGCATAATCAAGGTATTAGAATGGATAAGAGGCAACTGTCTGAAGCACAACACCAACAAGATGGAAGTGCTGGACTTTGGAAACAAGAACTCTCCCAGATACTCTTCCTGAGACTCTATCTGATACTCGACCTAATGGCCGCCAGAACTAGGATCCACACTTAAACCCACTGACCATTCCAGAAACCTGGCAATCATCCTGGACATCAACACAGTTAGCTCCTTCTGCTTCCACATCCTATGCATGCTATGTAAGATCTTCAAATGGTTGCATAAGTACACCAGACGCACCATCACACAAGCACTCATAACAATTATGGCAACACACACTACGCCAGGATCTCTAAAATCCTCCTTCCCAGACTTCAGATCATCTAGAACTTCCCATCAAGACTCATCCTCAACGTCCCACAAAGCACCCACATATCACCACACCTCAGAGTGCACCATTGGCACCACATATGCAAATGCAGCCAATTCAAACTCCTCACACATGCATCATGCATACAAAGCATCACATGACATTGGACCAGCATACCTGACAACTGCATTCACTTTCAACAGCCAAATAGACACCTATGATCAGCCACACTCTCAATTGCACACTCACACCCTATATCCACTAAAGCAGAAATGGAGGTCACTGATTTGCCTACCTCACTACCAAATTCTGTAATAACCTCCCTCTACACAAGGCTTCCTACTGGTTTCTTGAATTCTGAAAGAAGCTGAAGAACTGCCTCTTCTGCGAACTCTCGGCGTCCCAGTGCCTACACATCTGTCCAAGTGCCTAGATACCCTCATGGGTGGTTAATGTCTTGTAAAAATCCATGTAACATGACATGACGTGGCATAACATAACAGAACATAACATTACAGTAGCACTACACTGGACTATTGCAGTTTCAGTGCTTCCTGATACATTTTTCTGGTCCTCCATTCAAACCCATTAGAGTTTGCTTCCTGAAACAGACTGTTTAATTTGATCAGTCCAGGTTTTGCCATGTCTAAATGCAAAATGACCTCCTCGTTAAATATTGAAGAGCATTTCGAATTATCCATGTATGATGTATGTAAAAGATACTTGCTCTGCCTTTGCTCCCCCAGTTCTTTACACATTCTTTACTCCCTCACTTTAAATATGTACATTCCTGTCAGTGAATCTATAACCTGAATGTCTCAGTATGTAATGGACTCCATTGCCCTCGGAGGCACAGTTTCATGCTATGGAAATGTAAAAGCAGAGGTATAGGGAAGTTAGTATTAGTGTTGGACACCACATTCTTATTAGTGAAACCAAAAACAGCGCAAAAGGCCTGCCTGCATTTTTAGTTCTGTAAAATTGGCATTTGCGTTGCCAGTGGTAGGAATATCAAGGAGCCTGAAACATTTTGCAACAGGGGAGGTTATCATTTCATGTAATTACACATCTCCTTATACTGCTTTGTGTTAAATAGACAAGGAGAGGGTTGCCATTTCTTGATATATTAAGGGCCTCATTTAGACTGCAACATAGACACGGAAATGCCAATTTCACTACTCCCTCACTTTCCATGCCTCATGGGCAGGGCCATTGGAGTTATGTAACTGCAGCTGTGATTTTTTTCACATTATTGTGGATTTTCCGCATTTGCCACAGAACTCACCATCTGCTACATAGTGCGAAGGTGCTAGCAAAAACAAAATGTTTTTATCTCAAACACATAAAAAGTTACTAATAATGTAGGGACGTGCTCTCGTGCCATTAAAGGCCTTTCGCAAAGGTTACTTGGTCATCTTTCAGCTGCTTATTTCTGTATTTGATGTTAAACTGGTACTAATGGGGTGAAGTATTTGCGCAGGCAGCATTAGAGTATGTGTACATCACAAAATAAGTGATGTTGACTGGCTTTGCCTTCAACATCCCTTTTCTAACATCCCGTCTGCACAGTGCCACCTGAAAAAGAGAGCTGAATGGTCCTGATCTGGGCAGGCCGCCTGACTCAATTTGTTCCTGTTCCTAGCAGGCTCAGTAGTCTCAAAGAGGAACAACAAATACAATGTCCTCGACTCACAGGGAAAAACCCCTGCAACATAAGGTGCATTTTCCTTTTAGTTTTCCAAAATAAACTTCAATTTATGAGGCTGTTTCTGAAAAGCAAATTTGTCTTGGCGGCTTACACGGCAGCCTGCATGACAGTGAAATGATGTGTACTGCACTACAAGATTAATCAAAAATCATCTTTTTGTAAACCACCTTCTACTGAATTAAATCCAATCTGACAAATTATAGCATGCTACACTGGATGGCGCTCTGCCAAAGAGACCGACCCACCGAAGTGACTCGGAACCAGTGTGCACGGCCCAAAACAAATGTTCAGTCCTTTTTACAAATAACTACTGGTATTTTATCCTGAGTTTTAGTTTTCAGAAAAGGTTTATAATTGCTCTCAAGGCAAAATAAATGATCACAATACCTGCAGTACAATTTATGTACAATTATTAAGGTGGATTAAAAAAATACATTGTGGAGAATTCTTAACTATTCAGTCTCAAACCACTATTTGCACATTGCCGCTCTATGAACCCGAAAGGAATTCCGACCTCAACCAGAGTCACTGACAAAGCAAAGTGGGCTGGGACCAAGAATTGCTACAATGACATCCACTGTAATAACGTCATCACTGGGAACATTGCTACTCGTCCGACCACTGGGACAACCTATGAAATTAAGACACTCTGCAGATTGCAATACCTCTAAAGTAATTTATAGCATTAAGTGTCTGTGTGGTCTTGTATTCATCAGCAGAACAGAAGGGAAGATCAAAATCAGAAGAGCATGATATGTACCAAAAACACCAATTCTAATTTGGCAGTTCATTGGATAGAATTGAAACACAATCGTGCTCAACTGCGTTTTCAGGTTTTGGAAGTTATCATAGTAAGTCCTGAAACAAATCCGCCAAGACTACTTTCACAGAGGGAAACTCACCGATCAAATGCTTTGACACATTGACCCTGTGGGGTCTCAATGACAAATTGGAGTTGGCACGTTTTCTTTGAGTAACGTTTTTGAACCATGGGTAGTTCAGACATTCTTCACTCACTTTCAATGCATTCACCATAAGCACATTGGTACATTGCCCAAGATGGGCTGTAGGGTTACGTTTCTTTTTCTAGTTGATTACGTTCAATTTTTAATTATCTTTGTTTTTGATTTCATAAAAGGTTTTCAATGTCACAAATAGGTCTCATGCAGTCATTCAGTTATTGAGCTCCAGCATGAAGGCATGGGGATATTCAATTTACTAATTGAGGTTTGCAGATGTTTACAATGTTGAACAATTTCTTTGTGAAAGCAGGTCCATGAGTTGTTCATAAGGCAATTTGTTGTAAGTTGCATTTGATACAGGAGCACTTCAGCATACTATACCTGAACTACGTTGGTTACCTCTTGCAAATTATGCTGTTTGATCACATTACAGTCACATTAACATGTGATGTTTTAATAGTATCGTACCACTACTGGTACATACCTATTTTGCACTTTGAAACTGTGCATGCGAATCCACGACCATTGTTAACAATGTTTTATGGTTACTGTCGTTATACCATGTATTATCAGACTTGCAACATGTTATATTATAGCTCATGGGCCATCATTATGAATCTGGTGGTCCATGGACTAAATGATTGTGAAATCTGAGCACTGCATGATTTCTGTGTCCCAGATATTTCTGTTGACTTTCTGTATAATGCTTCTCAAATGCTTAGTTTTGATAATGTTAATATGCCTGAATGTATCTTATCTCCTTGGGCAACCCTTGGTGATCATGTACCTCTATAACTTGGTATTGCACATAGCCTACATGACTTTGAACTTGTGTTTGTAACAAAGCTTTGAACTATATTCCTGACTGGAGTTTTCATTCTGTGGCCACATTGGTCATGGAGTCTTAACTGTTGAGGTGGTGTTAAAGTAAATGTTGATGGTTCACCGCACATCTTTCTGGGTGAAAAGGTCCGTTGACCTCTTAACGGTGACAAGACAAATCCGGTCACGTTTTAGCACAATTTATTGCATTTCTGTTATAGGCCATGCATACTATTGAAAGCACACTATGTTATTTTTGTTTCATGCATTCATCGGGTGACATCTCTGACATGTATTTTTCAATTAGAGTGGCTTATGGGTTTCTGCCCTTGCATGAACAGAATTGCTTTAGCGGAAATGCCGTGGTGAGTATATTGTTTGTTTTTGTCGGGCACTGCATTTTCACTGAACCATAGATTCATCTGGTGATGGAAGGTGGCTACTACTCAAGCACAATTTTGTTCATATGGTAGACAATGTGACTAACATCCCTCCTTGTTTCCCACATTTTAGATTTTGTTTTCTTATTTTTCAGTTACCCCTGAAGAAGGGACGTTTCGGTCCTGAAATGCATTGTGTTCTTATGTAGTCCTCGAATTGTATGGAATTCAAGAATTCTCCACAGTGTGGTTTTTGAAGCCACATTATTAATTGTACATGAATTGTATGGTTTGAATTGTGATTATTTATCAATTGTTTCTGAGAACAAAAACACAGTTTAAAATATCAGTGGCTATTAGTAAAAAGGAGTGAACTTTTCTTTTGGGCTATGCCCACTGGTTCTGAGCCACTTTGGTGGGTGGTCCCTTTCGAGCCTACATGACATTACATTTTTTTCTGAAATTGTTTTGGCCCTTTAGACAGACGAACATTCTGCAACCTAATCTTTCAAAAGCAGCCGGGAACCCTTAATATGTGAGAGGCTTGTTGCCTGGCCAGCAGATACCGGCCTTTGCCAGACCTGCAGTTTGGTGCACTGCCCTAAATATACTACATATACTATTGTGCACCAAAATCTAGTCTTCCTTGTACCTTCACCAACTGCACTATTAGCACCCGAGGGACAAAGGGAATTGACAGCATGATAAAAATAAATCAGAAAAGAGACGCGAAACATGTTTTATGTCAATTACTGCATTAAAAGACATATCAATTTATAAACAGTAATTGAAGCAGTGAATGGGTTGGCTTCATCAGGATGCAGAGGGAAAACGCTGTATTTTCAAGGAAATGAATTGACTGCTGTCAAACAGAGGAAAATGTCAATTATATAATAAACTCATTTAATTACAAATGGAGGCGGGCATTATCGTTTTCTACAAGCCATAAATCTAATGGGTTATTCAGAAATTCCACTAAAGCTAAGTTTAGAACGTGTGTAATTTCTTTGTAGAAGTATGACAACTAAAATCCATTTCGCAATTAATGAAAGGTTTTTCTGTGAGGGAGATTGATTGCAATTGCCACTTGACAGCTATTCGCATGTAGTAATTTTCATTCACAAAGTAAGCCTCTTCTCCCTTTCTAGGGAATACATTTCAGCAGATAAGGCTTCACACGAATGGCTATTAAACTACAGATTTCAAGTTATTCATATCAGAGGTGCGTGCAGCCTGCTATAAAATAAAGCGTCTCCGCATTTTAGCTGGCTTGACAGAGCAGCTGTTGCCAGACGTTATGTGGTCGGGCCATAAAAATGAGCTTAAAGGGAGAGGGGAGTTAGCCCCACACGCATACTAGTAGCCATGTTTACTCAATATTAAAGTGCAGACATTGTGTGCTTTCTCTCAAAGAGTTCTTGTATCGCACTCCTATTGGCTGTTGGAGGGTTTCTCAACAGCGAATGTGACCCATCGTTAAGACATGATTACGCAGTCATGGAAGAAAAACCCTAGACATTGCTGCCATTTCATTGGCTGATAGGAAACCTTTTCTCCACCAAAATGTCCCGTCGAAAGTGGTAACATCCTAATAAGAGCTCTAGGCCCGCTTCTTACAGCTGAATGTCCTTTCATTTAACCAAATTCGTTAGTAATTCAGCCCTGTAAGTTGTCCATTAGGAACTTTATAATGAATATCATCTGTCGGCATTGCAGTGCTTCCTGACGGCAAGACAGCTAATCATATGACTGAACACATTCTAGAAGTTGTCTGGGATAGTTATGAGTAGGGGACCTAGGACTGCCGAAGTGCTTATCAGTGTGAGCTCGCTTTCCCTAGAAAATCTGCACGACATTAGCATGTCCTCTAAAACAATGTCATACCAAAATAAACAATTCACATCTTGCTGCTTGTAGTGTCAAGTGAGAAATATAAACAAAAAATGAATATCATGCTGCAACATCCATATTAAGCAAAGTGGGTTTGAGGCATAGTTGAATCTAAGCCAGAAAAATGCACCTTATCACGTGATGGATGATCTGGGTATTGTGGTGGATAAGGGTCATCATCGAGTAATCTTAGTACTACTTTACCTGTCCGCCACATTTGACATCATCCACCATGCCATCCTGATGGCAAGGGTGGATGGGATAAATGTGAAGGGAAGAACGCTGCAGTGACTGGCATTATTCCTGGAGGAAAGGTTACATGCAGTTCATCTTTCCCTTTTCATAGCAATTGGACCTGGAGTTTCTGACATTCACAACATTATTTAATGCGTAACTAAGGCCTTAGGCCAAGCTAATAGGATGTCATGATATAAAGTTTGTAAATAATGCAGGTGATAGACAATTAATTCTTGTAGGGCTGAACTTCACACTCCCAAATGTCTTATTTTCCAGGTTGCATTCTTAACGTTTTCCATTGGTTAAGAATGAACTAATTCACTTATATTTAATGGGGATAAGACCGAGGTCATAAGCTGTTTTTCAGGGACTTTTCTGCATCCTTTGGCAGTGGAATTTTTGCCACCTGAGGATAACCCAGTTCTGATTATTACCACGTCCCTTGGGAACTTGGGAGTCTACATGGGCAATGATTTGTCACACTCAAGTCATGTCAATAGACTTTCCTGAGCTTGCTATGACCTAATGAGGGAACTTCGCAAAAGTTTACCTTTGTCGCCAACTCGTTTTGCCCTCTTGTTGTGCAAAACCTCATTCTGAGTAGGCTGGTTTATGGCAATGCCTTGGTTTTAGGTGCACCAAGCAATCTTGTTTAGTGCATCTTTTGTATAGAGCCTACAGCAGCAAAACATGTTCTTCTCTGCCACGTTACTCCTCTACTTAAGCTGTTCTGCAGTGACAGATGCACCTAGGGAAAAACCTGCCTATCTCCCTCCATCCTATCAGCAACCTTCATGCCTAGAGGAAAATAATTTACATTTGGATTCATAATATTAGGCTCCTACACAAGTCTGGATTTGGTTTCTGATTGCTAGCAACAGGATGGCCTCCCAGATTATAGTTCACTCTATATACGTATTTTAATAATAATATTAATAATTGTGTTTCCATTGCAATAGCTCCATGACAGGATATTGTATGAATTCAGGTGTAGAGTATTGGAGGCTGATTCAGTATATGGTGTATACCTGTAGGTGAGGCACATGTACTGAGTCCAGGCAACCCTTAGTGATAGTATAGGTGGCTGCAGACAACCAGAGCTCTCATGGGGTAGCTGTGGCGAGCAACTAAGGCTTATCCAGGAGGGTATAGAGCAGTTGCAAATACCACACAGGTCAGTCAGTAAAGTACACAGAGGAAAGAACCACACCAGTGTTAAAGAAATGTGTAATATTTATTATAATGGACACTCTAGAACTGACTTTGGTATAAAGCCTAATCGGGGATATGGTCATACAAAAATATACTTAGCAAGAGGTAAATAAAGATATAAAATAACATCGCCCATATGAGGAGACCAAACCATATACTAAAAATATGGAATGAAAAACTCACTCTCAACCCACACTACCACCCAAGGACCATTAGGACTGGGGAAGTACCAAAACCCCAAAGATTAGTAGGTAGGATTCCCAGGCACCCGTGTGCAGAGTAGAAATCTTGGGTCAGTGTCCATAGGTTAACATGGGAAAGTCACTGTTGGGGTTTTTGCTTTTCAGGCGCCTTCCCAGAGGACCCTGAGGTAACTCGTTGGGACAAGGGAGGTTGGATAGTGCCCCACCTGTGGATACCCAGTATCTACATCAGGGTGCCCAGGTGCATGGGGTCAATTTTTGTCGGAACCTCCTCCAAAAGTCAACAGCGGATCTCAGTTGTCAAGCTGCTGTTGTGACCAGTTGACCAGGTAAGTGGAACCCAGGCATGGATGCCAGGAGAAGAAGACCTAAAGAAAGAGGGGACAGACTCCAGACCAACTGGAGGTGCCCAGGCAGTGCAGGGGGCAATGCCCACCCTCATCAGTGATGCATCCTTTAGGATGGTGAGTGAAGAAGTGCAGCTGTGGAGTCCAGGCAATGCACAAGGACCCCAGCAGTTGTCTATGAGCTGTCCCATGACGGTCGTCGAATTGCAGGGGGATCAGTGGTCAACAGGACCGCCAAGAAGACTTGGCAAATGCAGAGAAGCTTCACACAGAGTTTGCAGGATTTGTGGGGACCGGCAAAGTCCAGGTGACCCAACCTTGGCAGGTAGGTCAGGGCCAGCCCTATGCAAGCAGGAGAGCCAGAAGGAATCATTGGAGCCCCCAGTAGGACCCTCTGGCAGCAGACACAGGGAGTCACAGGAAGGTCTCAGCAACACAACAAAGAGGGATGCCCACGTTGCAAGAGTTGAAGAGAAGATGTCGTACTTGGAGCTGAAGAGTGCTGGAGGCATGAACTTCTTAGAGCTAGGAGGTCCTTGGAATGAAGAGCCAACAGGCCTTGGCAACGACAAGCAGAGCAGAGCACAGGGGTTCCAGGTAAGCAGCTCCAGCGAGGGACTACAAACTTCCCAGTTGCAAGGAAGACATGTCAGACTTCTAGAAAGCCATAGAACCACCACCTTGCAGAGTCAGTGGGAGAGCAGGATCCACAAGCCATTCGTCATTTTTGAGGTGCCTGTGGATGCAGGGGAGTGACTCCTTCACTCCAAGAGAGATTCCTTTTTGCTCTCCTAAGTGCAAACAGCGTCCCAGTGACTCTGGTGGAAGATGCACAGCCATGGAGTTGCAGAAGTCTTTGCAGAACTTGGAAACAAAGTTTCAGCAGGAGCCCTCCGACCAGTTATAGTATTGTTCTTGGTTCCAAGAACAACAGCAGCTTTTCTTGTGGCCAGCTTGCAGAAGTGTCTTTCAGAGAAGACTTGCAGATGGTTCTTGAAGTCTTGCAGACAAATCTAGGGTCCCACCCATAGGGGAGCCCTTAAGTAACCAAGAGAGGGAGTTGGACACTAACTGCAATGACCCACCTGTCAGAGAGGGTCAGAGATGTCACCCAGCTGGACTAACCAGTCAGATGCTCCCAAGGGCATCAGCTCATCTTATTTCCAAGATGGCAGAATCAAGTGGCCAACTGGCAGAGCTCTGTGCACCGCCATGTGGGACTTTCTGGACAGGCGGTGGTCACTCCCTTGTCCTTTGTGTGTTTTCTCACCAGAGCGGGATCTGGGGGTTCCTGCACTGGTGCACATGGGTTTATGCAAGGAGAACACCAGATGTTCCCTTCAAAACGGTCTGGTGGTGCTCAGAGGCACCCCCACCCCAGCCCAGAGACACCTATTTCTAAAGAAGAGGTGGTCACACCTCTTTCTTACAGGAAATCCTTTGTTCTGCTTTCCCTTACCCGAGTTAACCTCAGCAGCAGGAGTGCAGAACAGTGTCTGGAGTAAGCAGCCTTACGGGCTGGCATGCAGAACCTGCAAGGCTGTACGGGCAGACTTTGGGGGATCCCCTAGGGAACTTCCAGAGTACATGGAATCATGCAACTAGCACTGGAACCAGTGTAGTTGCATGATTTCAACATGTTTGATACCGAACATGCCTATGTTCGGTGAAGCCATTATGTACTTGGACAACTCATGTTCACCAGTGTCGACTACAGACCTTAAGATGGCTTCCCTGCACTAACGTAGCCCAGGAAATGGAGCCTGGGTATGTAGGGGCACCTCTGCTCATGCAGGGGTGCCCTCACACTTAGAACCATGCACCCTCCCCTTGGGCTGAATGACCTACCTTACGGGTGACTTACAGGGTCAGAGTGATGTGACCATGATATAAGGCAAACCTTATATGTGGAGTGAAAGGTCCATGCACCATTTCTCACAGGCTTTAATGGCAGGTCTGCAGTCACAGTTTGCATGGGCCCCCATTGGTGGAATTGTATGTGCTGTAGCCCATGGGGAACCTCTGGTATACCAATGCCTTGGGTACCTAAGTACCATTTACTAGGGACTTACATAGGTGCACCAGTATACCCTTGTATGTGCCAATTGTGAGGTGTAAAAGGTACCTTACAACTAAATTTAGGGGTGAGAACACTGACACTGGGGTCCTGGATAGCAGGATCACAGTGTACTATAGTCTAAACACACTGACACCAGGCAAAAGGTGGGAGGTAAATATGCCAGAAAGGTGCTACTGTCCTACATAAAGAAACTAATATTAATGCACAATGTAATTCTGTATGAGGCTGGCCTGGTTTGTAGTGGGTCACACAGTTACTTACAACTTACACCAGGCCCAGTTATCCCATATTAGTGATTAGTGAATTGTAGGCAGTGTTTAGAAGCCAGGCTCTCAAGTGGTAGTGTGGACGAGAAGTCAAGGCCTAACCAGGAGACATGAAAAGCTCATGCAATAGCATTGTAGTCACACAGTACTCACACACATGAAAGCAAATACTCAGTGTTACAAAAATAAAGGTACTTTATTTTGGTGACACAAATATCAAAAATACCAAAGAGACTATACTTCCTTAGGAGGTAAATAAAACACAAAGGCCCTCATTACAACCCTGGCGGTCGTTGTTAAAGCGGCAGTAATACCGCCAACAGGCCGGCGAAAAAAAAAATGGGAATACGACCGTGGAGGAAACCGCCAACATAGACAGCCACTTTAACACTCCGACCATCATGGCTGTACAAACAAACAGTGCGGCGGACACCGCCAACAGACAGGCGGGAGACAATGTACCACCCACCCTATCACAACACGCCTATCCGCCACCTTTTCTGGGACGGAACCAACGCCAATAAAAACATTGCGGAAACAGTACACCGAAGGGAAACCACTCACCTCTCCACACCCCACGAGGAACCAGGACGCCATGGAGACCGAATTGCAGATACTGCAGGCGATTGTCTTCCTTCTCCTCTATCAGGAGCTCCAACGACGGCAGCGATGACCACGGTGAGTACTGCACCTACAACACAGGGGAGGGGGAAGGGAAAAGAGAGTGACACACATACGCAACACAAAACATCCCCACCCCCACCCACAACACCATACACACAAATACATGCTACAACATTACATATACACCCCTCCACCCCCCTGGAAGAATACAAGGACAAAATGAAATGATTTGAACGAATGTAATCATGTGAAATATCATTATCAAAATGCAAAATCCAGGATATACAATTATGTACACCAACTACACAAGTCCGGATAGTGCACCATTCATTGTCCATGGACCACTGGGCCCAAAATGCATGAGCGAGGCCCACACTAGATACCTGACTCCAAACGGAGAGAACACTGGAGGGGCATCACATAGAACATATACAGGCACCTCAGGGGGGGGGAGAGAGGGCACCTCAGCCTGATGAACACACAACGCCACTGCTCCACGAGGGGGCTCCATGCCCACAGTTTGGTCCTGAGGAGTGCAAAGCAACAGTCTCTCAAGTCTCTCCAGTGGGTGGTTTGCCCACTGCTGCATCCTGGGGAGTGCAAAGCCACAGTCTCTCAAGTCTCTCCAGTGGGTGGTTTGCACACTGATACATGCTGGGGAGTGCAAAGCCACAGACTCTCAAGTCTCTCCAGTGGGTGGGTTGCACACTGATGCATCCTGGGGAGTGCAAAGCCACAGTCTCTCAAGTCTCTCCAGTGGGTGGGTTGCCCACTGATGCATCCTGGGGAGTGCAAAGTCACAGTCTCTCAAGTGGATAACAGTCCCCACTGGTTCTGGAGGGGGCATGGTGCCCAGAGTGCTTCATCCTGCCAAGGACTGAGGTAGTGGATGTGATACTCCACTGATTCTGGAGGGGGCTTGGTGCCCAGAGTGCTCCATGTGCAGAGTGGCCGGAACAATACACTCGCCTGGGGGTGTGTGTGCCACGAGATTGCCGGGGTACAGGTACCATGACACGCCATGGAGGCAGAGACATACCACACACTGCTGCGGCTTCGCAATCCATATGCAGGTGACAACTGTGATGACAGTGATGCTTCATGGAAGCTGCCCAGGGTCCTGAAACTCACCACCAGCCTCGGACGACTGACCACTGGGGATGGTAGCTATGTGTGCGGTGGTGCCACTGTCTGAGGACGTGGCGGGGCCGCTGGCAGTGCTCGCGGCAGTGTCAGTTGCGGCGGTGCTTGAGGCGGGGTCTGTGGCGGCGGTGCTGGCTGCGGGGTCTGTGGTGGCGGTGCTGGCTGCGGGGTCTGTGGCTGTGGGGTCTACAAACTGCAACAAAGAACCAAAGACAACTTATGCAACATTGTATTTTCAGCTCCTGCCAGCAACTTCAACTGTTTCCGGTTGTGCATCCTCAGAGGACAGCCTGTCTTCAGTCTGCACCAGAAGAACAAAGTAATCTCTCTTGGAGTGAAGGAGTCACTCCCCTGCTTCAGCAGGCACCTTTCTGCACTACGACCAGTGGTGTTGGTCCCCTTTCTTGACAAGTGCATGGATCCAGCATCACAGGTGGTGGACTGCACTGGTCCTGACGGTCCTGACGTCTTACTGTCCAACTTTGGTGGAGGTAATAGTTTGCCTCCCCACACGAGACAGTACCACCATACACCGCGTGTTTTGCAGTTGCCAAGGCTTGTTGAAATCCTTCATGCAACGTGCAACTCTGGCCCCCAGCACTCCTTCCTGCGATGCACAGCTTCCTGCGTAGTTCTCTGGCAACGTGGAACCCTTTGTTGTAGTGCTGCGTGGGCCTCCTTTTGCACCTCCTTTGTCCCCGTGCTGTGGGACTCCTGTGCACGCTGCCTGGTCTTCTGAGGGCTTCCTTAGTTGCTGAGAGGCCCCTCTAAATACCCCTCCTGGGTAGAGTCCACAAGGTCCCTCCTGGTCCAGGGCAGTGCCATTTTCTGCTAACCGGGAGTTTTGCGTGTGCCAAGACTTCCTGGCAGAATGCAGTGACACAAACCAGAATGCAAACTTCCAGCTGGTTTGGGACATCATCTGCACCAACCAGGAATACACATCCATTTTATTGGCTGCAGTACTGACTGTTGTTCTTCACTGGTGGTTCTTCCCTTGCAGCTTCATTCGGGTTAGCAGGGGCTCCTGTTCTCCCTGAACTCTTCTGTGCTTCTTGGACTTGGTCCCCTTCTTCCACAGGTCTTCAGATCCAGGAATCCACTGTTGGTGTCTTGCAGTCTCTTCAGGTTCTTGCATTATTTTCTTTCTCATGTTCTTGTGTGTTCTAGGACACTTACTGTGGTTTACTCCTGCTTTCCTGGGCTCTGGGGTGGGTTCTATTACTTACCTTTTGCGTTTTCTAATACTCCCAGCACCCCTCTACACACTACACTTGCCTAGGTGGGAAACCGACATTCACATTTCAATTTCTTAGTATATGGTTTGTGTTTCCCCTAGGCCCATTTCCGACTATTGTGATTTTCACTATTTCTAACTGTTCTTACAGCTATTTCTGCAGACTAGTGTAGATAATTTGTGTTTTATTTACCGCCTTAAGAAATATAGGGGGTCATTATGACCTTGGCGGGAGTAGGCGGTAATCGCCGTGCGGCCGCCAATGCGGCCGCACTCACGCGGCCCCCATTACGACATCCCCGCTGGGCCGGCGGTGATGAGGCCGCAACATAGGAGCCGGCTCCTAATGGAGCCGGCGGTGTTGCGGCCGTGCGACAGGTGCAGTTGCTCCCGTCGCGCTTTTCACTGTCTGCTATGCAGACAGTGAAAAGCTGGCCGGGGCCCTGTTAGGGGGCCCCTGCACTGCCCATGCCAGTGGCATGGGCAGTGCAGGGGGCCCCAGGGGCCCCAGGACACCCCTTACCGCCAGCCTTTTCCTGGCGGTGCAAACCACCAGAAACAGGCTGGCGGTAGGGTTGTCATAATCCCCAGGGCAGCGCTTCCGCCGCGGTCGTAATAGGGCTGGAAGCACCGCCAGCCTGTTGGCGGTGCTTCTGTCCTTTTAGCCCTGGCGGTCTCGGACCGCCAGGGTCAAAATGACCCCCATAGTCTCTGTGGTATTTTTGGTATTTGTGTCACCAAAATAAAGTACCTCTAGTTTTTGTAACATTGAGTATTTTCTTTCATGTGTGTGTGTACTGTGTGACTACAATGATATTGCATGAACTTTGCATGTCTCCTAGTTAGGCCTTGGCTGCTTATCCACACCACCCCTAGAGAGCCTGACTTCTAGACACTGCCTACATTTCACTAAGAAGGGATAACTGTACCTGGTATAAGGTGTAAGCACCTTTGGTACCCACTGCAAACCGGACCAGCCTCCCACATAAAGTACAAATGAGGGTGAGATGGTCAACTGTGTCAAAGGCAACTGAGAGGTCCAGCATCATGAGGTCATCTTCGTCAGTCGTCAAGAGGGCATGGTCTGCAATGTGTAAGTTAGTGGTCTCCATGAAGCAGTGTGATCAGGAGGTAAACTTGTAGTAGTGTAGGAGATGGGTAGCATTACCTTGATCTTAAAGTTGAAAATAGACTGTTCTTTAAATGATGCTGCCATAAATAGTAGGTGAGTGATGGACTGGTAGTTGACAAGGCCATCGGGGTCTCATGTAGTGGACGGATATGAGAAGATGAGGAAGATGTCTTGATTGAAGAAGGCAATGGAGAGTGGCAAACCTCTGGCTACCAATAAAAAATTAGTTTGCTTTCCTGTAACACTCAACTTTTTAAAAATTATAGGATCTGAAACCCAAAATTTGGAAGTTGCATACCACAGAATGGAAGTCCGATCTTCCTGCTTTCATGAGATCACTGTAACATTGTGCCAGGTCTGTCCATGCTTACTCGAGTAAGATAAAATAGAAACAAATGAAATAAAAGGAACCATCTCATAGGCTAAACAGTCCAAAACAATCCCATGGCCACTAAAAATAGAGGGGCCAACTATTTGCAAGAAAGAGTTTTTCCTATGTAATTAAAGAGAGGCACTCTTCTTGGATTACACTCCATTATCATCACCTGCCAGTGATTCAAGAGGACCAGCATATGCCACATTACAGTTGGATGATGATATTGTTGTGCTTACATCAACCTCCAGAGCTCCTGGTGCTACACATCCAGAGATGGAGTTAGTAATTCGTCATGTGGTTATATGACACAATATAGGCTACACCATCACAGAAATACACAAATATCAGCAAAAAATATCAGTTACCAAAATATCATAATCCTATACTTATAGAGCAAAAACACAAATCTCAACTACAAGAAATGCTGTACTAAATTTCTAAAGTACCCTTATCTTAATAACATTACTAAAGATATATAAAATACTATCCTAACCGTAAATATGCACAACATTACCAAAATATCAAAAATAACAATACTGACTACAACAACATCATCATTAATACGTAAAAAAACTAGGGGCCTGATTTAGATCCTCGAGGTAATATCACCAATCTGCCATGGCAGCAGACTCAAAAATACCGTCAAGTTGACAGTGTTTTGCCCACTGTAATGAGATGTATTTTCGGCTGAGCCACAGAACTCCACGATGGAGTGCACCACCTAGCCACCAGGCTGGTGGGTTCCCACTGACCCCTTTTAGATGTTACAGTCCTGCAGGCGGTGTAGTGGTGGCAGATTTCTGATGGCAGGAGACCATTGTTGAAGCCATTTGGACATTTTACAACGGGAGTAGCTATTGCATAGAGGTAAGTGACACACACACACACTGTACCTTAGCCATATGTGTTCACCTGCACAACACACAACACAACATACACACTATTGTCTACTGCCTTTCCATCACAACACAAAATCTACATGTAGAAAACCCACATTATCAGAAATCCATGACACAACATACACACATCATTAGTACTATACACACATACTGGTAGAAATGGGGTCTTTCGTTGGCAGTCAGGTTACCCCCTGTTCAAGCAAGGACCCTCATGCAAGTCAGGGTAAGTCACTCACAATCGAAATGATCCTGTGCCCACCCTGTGGTAGCTTGGCACTGAGCAGTCAGGCTTAACATAGAAGGCAATGTGTAAAGTACTTGTGCAATAAATCATACAATAACACCATGAGCACCACAAAAATACACCACACAGGGTTTAGAAAAATATATCATATTTATCTGTTAAGATGCAGGTCAAAACAAATAAAATGCAATACGTATATGTTGAGATATCACTGAAAAGTGATGTGAAGTGTCTTAGGACTTTTAAAAGCAAACAAAGTCTCTTTCAAGCACAAAGTACCTGGTTTGTGTGAAAAATCTCTGCAAAGAACCACAGAGGAGGAGAAGTGTGGAAACAAAGGGGTGTACGTCAATTTCGAAGGCCACACGCAGCGATGCATCATTTCGTTTTCACGCAGGGACGGCTGTGTGTTGATTTCCGGCACTCGGTCGTGGATCTTCTTCGGGTGGGGGGTTTTCAGTCACCCCGGGGACGATGTGTGGATTTCCGGTGCTGGCAGGGCGAAGTCACAGGAGCTGCGTCGATCTAGTGGGCGTTGTGTTGAATTTTCGACCGTATGGCAGGCGCTGCGTGGATTCCTCTCTGGAAGTTGGGCTGCGTTGTTCCAGCTCAGCTGTGCGTCGATCCGGTAGGGCCGAGCATTGAATTTCCTGCGTTGTTTCGGTTCGGCGTGCAGTGACATTTTTACCGCGGTGCAGGCTGTGCGTAATTTCTGGCAGGCTGTGCAAAGAATTTCGCTTCACAAGGAGTCCTTCTTGTAGAGATGAAGTCTTTTTGGTCCTGAGACTTCAGGGAACAGGAGGCAAGCTCTATCCAAGCCCTTGGAGAGCACTTCTTCACCACAGCCAGAGAGCAGCAAGGCAGCAGGTCAACAGCAAGGCAGTAGTCCTTCACAGAAAGCAGACAGGTGAGTCTTTTAAGCAGCCAGGCAGGTCTTCTTGGCAGGATGCAGGTTCTGTTTCAGGTTCTCTTCTCCAAGTAGTGTCTGAGTTGGTAGGGGCAGAGGCCCTGTTTAAATACCCAAATGCCTTTGAAGTGGGGGAGACTTCAGAGAGAGGCTTAGAAGGGCAAAAGGTCCCCTTTCAGTTCAGCCCTGTCTGCCAGGGTCCCAGTAGGGGGTGTGGCAGTCCTCTGTGTGAGGGCAAGCTACTGTCCTTTGACATGCAAGTGTCAGGCCCTCCACCCTCCCAGCCCAGAAAGATCCATTCAAAATGCAGATGTATGCAAGTGAGGCTGAGTATCCTGTGTTTGGGGTGTGTCTGAGTGACTGCACAAGGGGGCTGTCAACTAAACCCAGCCAGACGTGGATTGTAAGGCACAGAATGATTTAAGTGCAGAGAAATGCTCACTTTCTAAAAGTGGCATTTCAAAAACAGTAATAGTAAATCCAACTTCACCAGTCAGCAGGATTTTGTATTACGATTCTGGCCATACTAAATATGACCTCCCTACTCCTTTTAGATCAGAAGTTACCACTCAATCAATATATGTGGGTAGCCCTAATGTTAGCCTATGAAAGGAGCAGGCCTCACAGTAGTGCAAAAATGAATTTAGGAGTTGTACACTCCCAGGACATGTAAACTACACAGGTACATGTCCTGCCTTTTGTCTATACTGCCCCCTGCCCATGGGTTACCTAGGGCACACATTAGGGGTGTCTTATATGTAGAAAAAGGGGAGTTTAAGGCTTGGCAAGTACTTTTAAATGCCACGTCGAAGTGGAAGTGTAACTGCACACACAGGCCTTGCAATGGCAGGCCTGAGGCA
Organism: Pleurodeles waltl; assembly: GCF_031143425.1. Taxonomy (NCBI): domain Eukaryota; kingdom Metazoa; phylum Chordata; class Amphibia; order Caudata; family Salamandridae; genus Pleurodeles; species Pleurodeles waltl. The sequence goes on from NC_090440.1 coordinate 139,456,805, forward strand.
TGTTTAAGGGACTACTTATGTGGGTGGCACAATCAGTGCTGCAGGCCCACTAGTACGATTTAATCCACAGGCCCTGGCAGATTTAGTGCACTGTACTGGGGACTTATAAGTAGATTAAATAAGCCAATTGGGTGTGAACCAATGTTACCATGTTTGAAGGGAGAGAGCATATGCACTTTAGCACTTGTTAGCAGTGATAAAGTGTGCAGCGTCCTAAGACCAGCAAAAACAGTGTCCAAAAAGTGGAGGGAGGCAGGCAAAAAGTTAGGGGTGACCGCCAACCAACACAATGACACACCCATCTACACAAACACATGACCACAAAAGCACAATTGCACACATCACAACAATGACCACAGCCCCAAAAAGCACACCTGAATGTTGCACACAGTAAAACAACACATAACCAAAAACACATGACAGACATCAGACTCATATGCATGTGGTACACATATAGACACAACCACAACTAGTTCCTTCCACCTTGCCAAGCCAATCCAATTTCAAATACACATACATGTAATGATGAACATACACAACTGCACCCACAATATCACAGGTATAGAATCACTTGCAATGTGCACACATAGACATGGTGATAATTGAGATGCTATCGTTTTTATGATGCCAGAGGATGGCAGGTGATGTTCAGTCGGGTCCAGTCGAAATGGAAGGGGAAATGTGGAAAAAGTTAGGTTTTGTGCCCCTTCCTCCATCAATCCCCCAACCAGGACGTGGAGATCAGACCGCCACAGTTGGCTTGCTGGTAAGGCACATCCAAATCTGCTTGAAGATGAACATGGCTGGAATCCTTCCGTCAGCCCCCTATTCCCAATGCTGCCATTGTGGCAGCTGGAGATTCATGGCGGAGTCGCAGAACTCAGGCAGTGTTTCGCATATGGTCCCTCCAACATCTAAATCAGATGGACATCCCGCCAAGACGGGGGATGGGTGCAGGACCGTTTCCTCCAAGATCTAAATCAGACCCTAAATGTATTATACATTGTTGGAAAATGGGTTATTGGTAAGGGCAGGTAGGTACCTACACTTAGTAAAAGGCCACTAACCTCCAATAAGGTCCAGTTAGGTCTCAGTAAATTAACCCCAGCTCAACCCTTGGTAGCTTGGCGACGAGCGTCAAGGCTTAACTTAGGAGACAGAGTGTAAAGCATTCAGATATCACAAAACAGTAATTAAATAAAACACAGGAAACAGTTAAAAAATATATATTTTTATCTTTAAAATGACACCAAAACGAATAAAATCGGATAAGGGGAACCGGAGTTATGAATTTTTAAAGATTTTTTTTTTTTTTTAGCGCCTAGAAACAAAAAGCGCCAATCGGGTCATCTGGTTGCACATCGACTGGGGCAAAGTCAAAGTTTAAGGCCGAACGTGATGGAGCCCTGCTCAACTACAGGCCGCGGGAGGCCTCGGTTAAAAGTTTACCTTCACACTTAGTCTTTTTTTTGAAGATTTTCTTCAGCGGGACGAACCTGCCAGTCCAATCCGACCTCCTGGAGCCCTTCTCCGGATACGCGATGCTGGAATCCTCGGTGGAGATTTTTACCTTCGGACTTAGTCATTTTTTCGAGGTGAAAATCCTTCGACCGGGGTAAACTTTGATCTTGATCCGACGTCCATGGAGCCCTCCTCGGATACGCTGGCTGGGAGGTCCCGGTCAACTTTTTACCTTCGGACTTAGGGCCTCATTCTGAGGCCGGCGGGCGGCGGTCGCCGCCCGCCTGGCGGGAACCGCCATATGGCCGCTCCGCGGTCGAAAGACCGCGGAGGCCATTCTGGCTTTCCCCTCTGGGCTGGCGGGCGACCGCCAGCCCAGCGGGAAACCCCTTCCCACGAGGAAGCCGGCTCCGAATGGAGCCGGCGGAGTGGGAAGGTGGGACGGGTGCAGTTGCACCCGTCGCGAATTTCAGTGTCTGCTAAGCAGACACTGAAATTCTTTGTGGGGCCCTCTTACGGGGGCCCCACGACACCCCATACCGCCATCCTGTTCCTGGCGGGCGAACCGCCAGGAACAGGATGGCGGTATGGGGTGTCGGAATCCCCATGGCGGCGCAGCAAGCTGCGCCGCCATGGAGGATTCCTGAGGGCAGCGGAAAACCGGCGGGAGACCGCCGGTTTTCCCTTTCTGACCGCGGCCAAACCGCCGCGTTCAGAATGCCCTTGAGAGCACCGCCAGCCTGTTGCCGGTGCTTTCGTGGTCGTTGACCCTGGCGGTCAATGACCGCCAGGGTCAGAATGACCCCCTTAGTCTCTTTTTCTGAGATTTTCTTTACCGGGACGAACCAGCAAATCAGGCCGGGTCGCGGTTGAGGCAAGCCGGCTAGAGTTGCCGCGGCGGGTCGGTCCCTCTATGGAGCTTTTTTTCAAAAGTTGTCCAAACTTCACCAAACTTCTGGGGCTTCTCCCAGATGTCCTTTTAAGGTTGTTTTGAGGTCCACAGCTCACCCCAAGGGTCCAGAAGTTCTCAGATGGTCCTTGAGGGGTGCGGACTACAACTCTCAGAATGCACCTGGCGCAAACTCCTTTTTGGCCACTGGACAGTGGTCAGCTGGTTGCTTTCTTCGGGAGTTGGTACAGGGGACTCTGGTTAGCAATTTTTCACCTGTAGCAAACAGGGAGTCCCTCCTTGAACCAGTTGAAGCCAGGCAAAGTCCTTCTTGTGGTGAAGCCCAAGTGTGCAGCTGGTGCAGTCCTTCTGAGTGTAGGTTCCAGGTGCAGGCCAGGGGTCCAGCAGGGCAGTCCTTCTTCTTCTGTTGTTCTTCCTTGTTGGATGTGGTAGGGAACTGAGGTGTGGGTGCAGGTCTGCCAGTTTTATCCTTGCTCCTGGGTGAAAAGCAGGGGGGTCCTGGTTCTCCAATCAGGTGCAGGGTCCTTCCCCCTGTGATGACCACTTCCGGGAAAAGTGTGGCAAAAATCAATCCCAGGAGGCAACATTCTCTAAAAATCCATCATGGCTGAATCTGATTTTTGGAGGTTACATCTGGTTGAGCCCACCCACTGGTGTGGCTAAAAATCATAAACACACCCCTCTCCTAATCTAATCACGGGGGCACCTAGTTGTCTGGGTTTGCATGATGTGGGGGTGTTGCTGGTTGCTCCAAATGTCCTTCTCTGCCTTTGAAGACCAGTTTGGCAGCCCTCCCCCTTCCTGCCTCACCATCTGCTGAGGGGAGATTCCTTCCCACAGGCACATTCCTTTGTGTGAAGCCAGGCCACTTCACACCTCATCAAGGCAGCTTGGCCAAGCTGCTAGAGGCTGGCCAATCAGAGCACAGCAGCAAAAACAATGCAGGGCTGAAATTGGCAACTTTTCAGGTAAAGTTTAAAACTCTGTACCTGAAAAAGTTATATTAAATCCCACAACTGGAAGTTGTGGGATTTATTACAACAATTAATTTGATACCAAATTCTTGGTATGCATCATTTAAGGAGTCTTTAAAAATTTAAATAAAGTCTCCCCATTCTAGCCTATGAAGCCCATTTACTACAATGAGGGAAAAACGAATTTGGCTGTTTTTACCTCACCAGGGCTTATAAAACTATTTTTATTAAGTCCCTGCTTATAGTTACATGGCACCCAGCCCTAGGGGCACACAGGGCACACCTTAGGGGTGACTTATATGTAAAAATAAGGTAGTTAAAGACTTTGGAACTACTTTTAATTCCAAAGTCGAATTTGCATATCACTTTAATTTAAAAGCAGCCAGCAAGGCAGGCCTGCCTTTAAAATGACACTGGGCACCTCAGCAGTGCACCTATGGATGCACTACCTATGCTGTGGTCCCTAAACCTACATGCCCTACCATATACTAGAGACTTATAGGTAGGTTAACTTAGCCAATTATAATTAGCCTAATTTGCATATCCATTTTACACAGAGCACAGGCCCTAGGACTGTTTAGCAGTACCCAGGGCACCATCAGAGTCAGGAAAACACCAGAAAAAAGTGGAAAATGGGGGCAAAAAGTTAGGGGGCCGCTGCAATCAGCCCTGTTTTCTCACATACATTACATAACATATTCCAAATAACTTTGGGTGAGTGAGTGGCCACAATGATTTCCAGACAGCTAAGCATTTCGGAAAAGTAGACAAAATTCTGAATTCAGCAAGGGGTCATTTGTGTAGATCCTACAAGGTTTTCGTATAGAAAGTAACAGCTGAAATAAACAAATATTGAAATTGAGGTAAAAAAACATCAATTTTTGTCCACGTTTTACTCTGTAACTTTTTTCTGCGATGTCAGATTTTCAAACGTTATATAGCGTTACGTCTGCTGGACTCCTCTGATAGTGGGGATAAGTAGGGCTTGTAGGTTCCTCAAGAACCCTAGGTACCCAGAGCCAATAAAGGAGCTGAACCTTGCAGTGGGTTTTCATTGTATACCGGGTATACAGCAATTCATTTAGTGAAATATAAAGAGTGAAAAATAGGTATCAAGGAAACCTTTGTATTTCCAAAATGGACACAAGATAAGGTGTTGAGAAACTGTGGTTATTTGCATATCTCTGAATCCCGGGGTGCCCATACTAGCATGTGAATTACAGGGCATTTCTCAAATAGACGCCTTTTTTACACTTTGTCTTACATTTGGAAGGAAAAAATATAGAGAAAGACAAGGAGCAATAACACTAGTTTTGCTATTATGTGTTCACCCAAGTCTCCCGATAAAAATGGTACCTCACTTCCTTTGGTAGATCTAATGCCCGCTACAGGAAACGCACCATGAACACATCAAATTTTTACATTGAAATCTGATGTGTTTTTCGGAAAATGCCTAGCTGTGGGTTATGCCACTGGATTCAAGCTAGCCTGGCTGATGAAAGGTGATACCCGGAAACCAGTCCCAGGATGCTAGCTTCTGGTCCAAGGAGGACCTGGCCTGGCAGTTCGGGCTTTAATGTTCCCATGGGGAACAGGTTCAAGACTGATTTGCATATGGCTGGGTCCAAAGTGGGGTGGCAGGGTGAGCAAAAGTATTGGTGGATTAAATCCATATATGTGACTTGGGGTGAATATTTGATTGGTTCTGCATTCCGTCCATCGTTTGTGTTTGTTAGCTGTGGATTTTGGCCTCTAGCTCAGCCGGCACCAAGGGAAACCTATCAAACCTGTGCATTCTTGAAAAATAGACACCAAGGGGAATCCAGGATGGGGTGACTTGTTGGGCTCTCACTGGGCTCTGTTACCCAGAATCCTTTGCAAACCTCAAAATTTGGCAAAAAAAAACTTTTCCCTCACATTTTGGTGAAAGAAAGTTCTGGAATCTGAGAGAAGCAACAACTTTCCTTCTACTCAGCGCTCCCCCAAGTCTCCCGATAAAAATGGTACCTCACTTGTGTGGGTATGCCTAGTGCCCGTGACAGAAAATGCCCCAAAACAAAACATGGATTCATCACATTTTCCCAAAGAAAACAGACCTGTTTTTTTGCAAAGTGCTTAGCTGTGGATTTTGGCCTCTAGCTCAGCCGGCACCTAGGAAAATGTACCAAACATGTGCATTTTTTAAAACTAGACACCTAGGGGAATTCAGAATGGGGTGACTTGTGGGGCTCTCACCGGGTCTAATACCAAGAATCATTTGCAAACCTCAAAAATTGGCAAATAAAACACTTTTTCCTCAAATTTCGGTGATGGAAAGTCCTGGAATCTGAGGGGAGCCACAAACTTCCTTCTACCCAGTGTCCCCCCTGGTCTCCCGATACAAAATGGTGCCTCACTTGTGTGGGTAAGCCTAGTACCTGCAACAGGAAATGACTTAAAAAAACAACATAAACGCATCACATTTTCACAAAGAAAACTGACCTGTTTTTTGCAAAGTGCCTAGATGTGGATTTTGGCCTCTATCTCACCTAGGAAAACCTACCAAACCTAGATCTTTTTTAAAACTAGACATCTAAGGGAATTTAGAATGGGGGGACTTCTGGGGCTCCCTCCGGGTTCTGTTACCCAGAATTTTTTGTAAACCTCAAAGTTTGTAAAAAAAAAAAATACTTTTTACTTATTTTTCGGTAATATAAAGTTTTGGAATCTGAGAGGAGCCACAAATTTCCTTCCACCCAGCATTTCCCCAATACTCCTGATAAAATTGGTACCTCACATATGAGGTAGGCCTAATGCCTGTGACATGAAATGCCCCAAAGCACAACAGGGACACATCACATTTTCCCAAAGAAAACGGACCTGTTTTTTGCAAAGTGCCTAGATGTGGATTTTGACCTCTATCTCACCTAGGAAAACCTACCAAACCTAGATCTTTTTTAAAACTAGACATCTAAGGGAATTTAGAATGGGGGGACTTCTGGGGCTCCCTCCGGGTTCTGTTACCCAGAATTTTTTGTAAACATCAAAGTTTGTTAAAAAAAATAATACTTTTTACTTATTTTTCGGTAATAGAAAGTTTTGGAATCTGAGTGGAGCCACAAATTTCCTTCCACCCAGCATTTCCCCAATACTCCTGATAAAATTGGTACCTCACATATGAGGTAGGCCTAATGCCCGTGACATGAAATGCCCCAAAGCACAACAGGGACACATCACATTTTCCCAAAGAAAACGGACCTGTTTTTTGCGAAATGCATAGCTGTGGATTTTGTCCTCTAGCTCAGCCGGCACCTAGGGAAACCTACCAAACCTGTGCATTTTTTTAAATTAGACATCTAGGGGAATTCAGAATGGGGTGACTTGTGAGGCTCTCACCGGGTTCTGTTACCAAGAATCATTTGCAAACCTGAAAATTTGGCACAAATACACTTTTTCCTCACATTTTGGTGATGGAAAGGTCTGGAATCCCAGGGGAGCCACAAACTTCCTTCTACCCAGTGTTCCCCCTGGTCTCCCGATACAAAATGGTACCTCACTTGTGTGGGTAAGCCTAGCTGTGGATTTTGGCCTCAAGCTCAGCCAGCACCTAGGGAAACCTACCAAACCTATATATTTTTTTAAACTCGACACCTCGGGGAATTCAGAATGGCATGACTTGTGGGGCTTCTGCCTGGTTCTGTTACCCAGAATCCTTTGCAAACCTCAAAATGTGGCAAAAAAAAAAAAAATTTCCTCACATTTCAGTAATAGAAAGTTCTGGAATCTGAGAGGAGCCACACATTTCCTTCTACCCAGCATTCTCCCATGTCTATTGATAAAAATGGGACCTCATTTGTTTGGGTAGGCCTAGTGACCACAACAAGAAATGACTGACTAGTTTTCAAAAATGTCTGTGTTTGATAGGTTGCCCTAGATGACTGCCGCACCGGGGACCCAAAACACAGGTGCCCCTCCCCCCAAAAAAGAGGTAGTTTTATAATAGATCATTTTGATGTATCCACATCTTTCTGTGATGTTGCAAACACTAAAATTGTGAAAAGAAACATGCTTATGTTATATTAAGAAGACACCTTACCCACCAACTAAGTTGGTGGCATGCTTCATCATCGGGGTCCCACTGAGTCACCAAGCATGTCACAGGTGTGCTGCGAAGCCTGATTACAGCAAAGCAGGTATTGTCATTTTTACCAACTTACTGGTTGGATTTGGCACGAGGGTGAGTGATGGTTCAGTAGATCAAATTTTATTAACAATAGATTTCACTAAAATGAAATGCACTGTTAATAACTGAAAGGCCAAAAAACGGAACCAATAACTCACAGCACGTAAGCTGTAAAGCTGTGTCAAGGCACCAACAGCTTTACAGTCCATTCACACACCTTTCATACATGACATACACAAGACAATTCACGCCGCCAGCTGCGGGCCCAGCACATCACAACACTCGCATCAACAGACAGGGTCATTCAAGAGCCCATCACTTTCATACACCCACACGCCATCACTTTTTTTAAACAACAAAGAAACCACTAACTAATTAGAAATAAGTACAAAACTACAAACACAAAAGCTCTAACATTATACATGACAGTTATGTCAACCATGAAACTGAACATATGAAAATATAAACAGGCAGTTTACACTCACAGTATTTTCCAGTAATTCTTCTGGGTGTGGTAACTCCTGAAATAGCCAGCCACACACAGCCCAGGCTTTGAAGGACAGCCCGGGCAGTATATGTGGCTCTCCCTCCGGATACCTCTTCGGGCACACACTCTACATTTCTTAGTGGGTAAGTCTTTGGGAGTGGGAGGAACGGGATCAGGAGAGTGGCGATCTTTCAATCTAGCCACATCCTCCAGCACTGCTACTCTAGGAACTCTTTCCTGTTCCACCACATTAAGGCTCTCTGTCACTGACTCCTGAAATTTAACACATTTCATCCTTGATTCAGGGGAACAATCGTTGAACACAATAAAAGCATTAAAAGTTGCTAAATGAAACAAATGGATGGCTAATTTTTTATACCACACCTAAGACTTACGAAGAGCAGTGTAAGGTTCCAACCTCTGATCTACTCTATCAACACCACCCATATGCTTATTGTAGTCCAAAATGCACGTAGGTTTGCTCACTTCGGTAACCTGACCCCAAACAGCCCCAGGTGAAATACTCTCATCATGGATGGTAGTTAGCATGTACACATCCCTCCTGTCTTCAAATTTCAGACCTAGCAGCTCATTACTATGCAAGGCACTGTACTGTCCCCTCTGAAGTTCTTTTACAGACAGGCTCCCTTGGATAGCCTTTCCGGTTAGAACGGATTGTGCCACAAACAACAGCGTCCACTCTGAACAATTCCTTGAACAACTGCACTCCAGTGTAGAAGTTATCTACGTACAAATGGTGACCTTTGTTAAGCAGTCTACCAAGTTCCCACACATATTTCTCACTAACTCCAAAAGTGGGCTCACAACCAGGGGGGTCAATACTGGAATCCCTACCATTAAGACCCATTAATTGTTCACATATCCTGTACTACTTTTAGACAGCATATACATTTTAATTCCATACTGTACCCTCTTGCTAAGATTGTACTGCTTAAAAACCAAACTCCCCTTGAACAGGACCAAAGATTCTGTCCACACTTATTTCTTTGCCTGGAACATTCACCTCTGAAAACTGATCTACAGAATGATCAAGGACAGGCCTAATCTTAAGAAGATGATCACAATCAGGGGGATGTTGTGGCAAGGCTAAAGTATTGTCAACAAAATGCAGCATCCGAAGAAGAAGCAAATACCAATTACGAGTCATGGCTGCAGGAAATATAGATATTGGCATCAAGGTATCTAGTAGACCAATAAGAAGCCAGTGACGGCTTACTTATAAACCCCATCAAAAAAGTCAAACCCAAGAACTTTTTCAACTCTTCCAGATTTGTGGGCATACACTTGGTAGATCTAGACTGAGGCCTAAGTCTGGCAGCGTTGTTCCTCAAATACTGCTCCACATACAAATTAGTCTGCTCAACAATCTCTTCCAAAAATACATCGTCCATAAACAACTCAAAGAAATTGACAGGCAAAACATTTTCCGTATTCTCTCTACATCTTGGGAGACCAGTAAAGACAGGCAACTGTGGCTGCTCCATGTTTGGGGCAACCCAGGTGTCAGGTCTTCCAATGGGAAACCTTTCAGCCCCAGGCTGCTGCACTAATGGCACATCAGTGTCCTCCTCTAAAACAGGCCCTTCATCTGCACTGTAGAGTGGCTTCCTAATCAGACGATTCCTCTCTGTCAGAAAACTCACTGGCAGAATCTCTCACTTCCTCATAATCATGGTCAGAAGATGACTCAAAAAGCATGCCAACAACCTGCTGAGTGATCACTCTACAGCTAGGCATGATCCTTTCTAAGGAGTGTAACTTGACAAATGCGCCAACAACAACCAGTATTGTCTAAAATAAGTAATAAACAAAGTGTGGCTTTATCACAAAGTGTTATGCACTCAAAAACTATACCACTCACTTGCCTGAAAAAGCTAGACTTACCAGCAACTACTCTACACAGACACAGCAATCACCAATGATATCCAATTGACAAGAAAAAAAGAAAAGCAAATTAGACATAAGACAACACAAATATCGTTGTGCACAAATCTCAGGACAATTTCACACACAATTCTGCATTTAATACACCACCAACAAACATGTCATTCATGCATGGTAACAATACTCCTGTGGAGTAATTGTTTTTAATTACCTAAAACATACAACTACGCAAACCACAGGTCAACCACTGCCAAAACCACAAGGAGCCACATCAAAGGAAGCAAAAGCTTTGAACTAGAACAAAAAGGAGAAATAAACTCTTATAATCACAAATGCAAATACTTTGCCAGTTGACAAACCCCCGCCACCAAGCATTTAGAAATTTTCCCTAGTGCCTAAGTGAATTCTGCCCAGCCTGGGGCAGATGGGCCTAGAAAAAATAAGAAATGTCCAACAGTTCTGTGCTCCCTTTGGAGGGGGGGGACCCTTGCCAAAGGCCCCCCCCACGCAAAAAAAAGGCAAAAAAAAAAAACGATGTCTTGGTGGCTTCTGCCCTCCTTTCATAAGGACACATATTTTCAAGGTGTGGACTTCTTCTTGGATAATAGGTACCCAACATATTTGCTTTACAGTATCTGTACTCTCTGGATCAAACTCTGCTAGGTATTGAATTTCTGGGTAAGATTTTAAGACTCTGTTTCATGTGTTAGCAAGGCCTAGACTAACCCAAACACTTCCCCTAGACTTCAAAAACAAGCTAGCTGATCTCAATCTATCACAGCACTTAAATTAGCACATTTTCAACCTGAAAGTGTACAATTTCTTCGATAGGGATTTCTCTGCAGAAATCTCCTCCCACATTTCCTTTATCTCTGTTTTTCTGTTTTTGTGATGTATGAAGTGACATAGCAAGCAAAAGCAATGAATTGTCTGCAACAAACTGCACGTCCATATTTGCATTCCATAATTTGACAATGACAGGATTATAATCATTAATATATTTGGAGGCCTCCTATCTTTTCAGATTATATGCATTTTTTTGTGATTTCCTTGTCAGAATATGTCTCACTGTAGACAAAAAGCTGTTCACTCTACCTCTAGAAATGACAGGCCTTGGAAATCCAAAACAACATCTTGTACAAAATTTTCCCTTATGTCTGTTTCTTCATTGTCAACAGTTCCCACGTCTATGTGTTTGGATGTTTAGAACTTTTTACCGTAGAGTTTTGTCACTATTTTCATATGGGATGGTGCAATGTAACATACTGCTCTATGAAATATAGTATACACTCACCAGTATCAACTCCAAATGTTTGTGCATCCTTTATCCATAGGAGCATGTGTATATGAGAAGCACCTCTTTACTGGGATTTGTTTCACCCAAGAACATCCTAGACTTCAGCATTTGTTTAATTGCATATAAAAGCCACCATTGATTGAAACTTGTGATTGAAATGGCTACATACATTAGAAGGATCCAACGAGCAAAGTTCTCCTGCTGTCTTCAAATAGATATCCTTAATGTCAGAGTTTGCTACTCTTCGAAATAATAGTAAATCATCCTGTGCATACTCTGCACAACTAAGCATAACAAAACGAGTAGATGAACCTAGGTTTCGGAGCATACATTTAACTTCTCCATGACGACAGTACAAGTATTCATAAGTCCCACTTTGACTTTCTATTAAATGAATTAAGTCATACTCCAGGTTTTCATCCTTACCTAGTAGTTTATCAACAAACTCCCTTGCAGAAATATTTGGCAGATTGACTCCTGTCTTAAGAAAATGGTTCACAGCATAAGACAGTCCTGACAAGTCACGCTCAAATAACAAATAGAATATATAGGGAATACATTGTCGAAAGCTAGGGTCCTCTGAATATAGTCTTGTTGACCTGTATTCAGCAGCAGGCATTTGTACAGCTCGGTCATCGTGGTAGCCACCTACTCCTGGGGGAAATAGATGTCGAAAACACGCCCCTAAACTTTTTTCTCACACACTCATTGGAGCTCCTCTAGCTTGTTTCATATGAAACAGATCAATAGCATCCCCAAGGACTTGTTTTGGATGAAGTAGATGAATACAATAGCGCTCATATGTGTCTTCTGATTCAGCATATCCACTTTTTCTATTTCTCCGCTTGATTGTACTGCTTCATCATCAATACAACTTACATCCCCAATAATGTAAACATTTTGTAAAAAAACATTATTTTCTTTCAAGTGTAATGTTGCTTTTTTTAATTTTATTCACATAAACTAACTCTGGCTAGATTTTTTTACTTTTCACAGGCACTCCATTTACTAGAAAAACGAATGGTTCATCCACATCTTTCTCAAAACCTGACACCCCTACATTTGTTAAAATATAAAGGTGAATACACAACTCTTCCTGTAAGTCTTTTCTGGAGTTCTGTTACTGGCAGATTTCCTGTATTTGGATCCATTCTAATGATCACTTGAAATGTATGAACAGCTTACATTAGAACTGATTCATTCACATTTAAGCACAGATTTATGAAATGTGGCGCTGCACCTAGTGCAGCACCACTTTTCTTGCGCCCCTTAGCGCCCCCCTAACACCACCATGTTTGCGCCATAGTTAAAATACAGCGCACCAAGGTGGTAGTCAGGGGGACTAGAATCATACTTTTTTATGCTAGTCTGGTGCTTTGCAGGACTAGCGTCAAAAATGTTAACACTAATCCTGCAAAGCACCCAGAGACCCATTGAACACAATGGGAGCCTCTTTTTAACGCCTGTACTTAGCAGGGGTTAAAAAATGCCAAAAAAAAAGGCACAAAGGAATCTCATAGATTCCTTTGCACCATTTTTACAGCCCCCCTAGCGTTGGAAATCCCCCCTAGTACACATTATGCCTGGCACAGGTATAATGTGGCACAAGGGGTTACAAAGTGATGAAATGCAAGCATTTCACCATTTTGTAAATATGGGGTGGTATTTTGGCCCTTCCAATGCCACATTAGCGTAAACAAGATGATGCTAATGAGGTGTTGGAATGGCGCTAGACCACCATAAACCTGGGCCTCAATTGGTTAGGTTCTTCTGACATGGTACCAATTCTAATCTATTATGAATTGCTCTAGCTGGCATTTTCTTATCATCAAATATATCATAACAATAATTACATATTATTTGTTTTGTATCTAAGTCAAAACATTCCTCTACAAATAGATATGCACCAAATGTCTACCACTCATTGTTATTATCTTGCTCACTTTTAGAAAACACAACTACTTTACAAGTTAAATTTTTGCAGTGAGTGAAATGACAACAAGTACAAACATACACAGGTTTCTCAGAACAGAGTACATTGAACTTTCCTATTTTCTGTGTGCATTTATCACTACTAATCTCTGTATCCACTTCATCTACATCTCTCATCCCCACCTCCTCATTTTCTATACTATATTCTTCAGGCCCAAAGAAACAGAACTAAGGCCCTCATTACAACATTGGCGGCAAAAGCCGCTTATCGCCATGCAGAAGACGGCCAACAGACCGCCGCAGCAGCGGAATTCCGCCACGGTAATTATGTCCCACTGCTCGGAATCCGCCAAAATTGAGACACCCACACAAGTCTGCCACACCAAAGGTCAGTGATAAACTGGTGAAAACAAAACCTCCACCATCACGCCAACAGAAATACGCCCACACTATCACGACCCACGAATCCACGCGGCGGTCTTCCAACCACGGTATTCCATTGGCGGTACACACCGCCGCGCTCAAAATACACACACTCTTACAAAACACAGCCACATTGGACAAATCGAAATACACACACCTGATACACATACACATACCACTCCCAAACACCCATTACAATATAAAACACCCACCCACATCACCCACAAACCACTACGACCACAATTGAGAAAGAAGCACACAGAGAGACACTACAAACTACTACCAAGCATCCACAGGCACACAATACCATCACCCACATAACTGCCACGCACCTCACACAACACACCACTAAATATCACCCCACTTATCACTACACACACTACCCCACACATCACCCACACCACTCCATGGCACGGCAAAGACACCCCAGGTTGTCTGAGGAGGAGCTCAGGGTCATGGTAGAGGAAATCGTCTGGGTAGAGCCACAGCTATTCGGATCACAGGTGCAGCATACCTCCATAGCTAGGAAGATGGAGCTATGGCGAAGAATCGTGGACAGGGTCAATGCAGTGGGACAGCACCCAAGAAATAGGGATGACATCAGGAAGAGGTGGAACGACCTACGGGGGAAGGTGCGTTCCGTGGTCTCAAGACACCACCTTGCGGTTCAGTGGACTGGCGGCGGACCCCCACCTCCCCCCCCACAACTAACAACATGGGAGGAGCAAGTCTTGGCGATTCTGCATCCTGGGGGCCTCGCAGGAGTAGATGGAGGAATAGACTCTGGTAAGGCAATGCGTTACTACTATATCCCCCACCCTACCTGCATGCCACCACATACCCCCACCCTCGCCCTCACCCCCATCACTCCAACTCCTCACAAATGTCCCAATGTCACAAACCACACATCCCAACAGCAAGCCCTGCATGCAACAACAAAGCATGGACACCCATCACCAAAGCATGGCCACTGCACATACCCATACACCCCCCTAAACCACCATCACACAAGGTCCCACACAGGAATGCAAGCACTGGGGTACACGGTCACCCACCCATTGCACACCATGGCACACACAGATGCAATAAACATCCTTTTATACCCCTGCAGGACCCATACCCAACGTCACCGGACAGGAGAGTCCACACATGTCCACACCACCAACAGAAGAAGCCCACAGTGATGACAGCAGCTCTGTCCAACTGGATCTAAATGACCAGCCCGGCCCATCTAGGACCTCGGGACAGTCGGTTCCCCTCACACAGTCACAGGCCACCACAGAGCTTCCCCCCTCTGGAAAGACCAGCACAACACCCAACCAGTGGGCCAATACCTCTGTCCCCAGGACATGTCAATCAGCAGTGTGTCCACCACTACAGGGAACCCAGGCTAACCCACCACCCCAACAACAACATGGTCCAGGGGACAGAGGCACAGGAACACAGGGGAACTGGGAGGGCTGCTGTGCGACAGTGGGAGGACAGGCCCAAGGAACCCACTCTCCACGAGGCCCTCTCCAACATCATGGGAGCCTAACATCATTCCCAGGAGACGATGGTAACTGTACTGGCCAAGTTTCAGGAGACCCAGCGGCTGCAGGAGGAACAATATTTGGGCTTCAGGGAGGAACTCAGATCCATCAATTCCACCCTGGGCACCATCGTAGGGGTGCTGAAGGAAGTCCTCAACACCAGGAGGGACACTGTGGCACTACAAGGGGCCCATGACACTAGCCTGGACGATGAACTGCCCACCACCTCCGCCGGCACTAGTGGACAGGAGGCACCGCCACAGGACCACCACACCAGCACCCCACCCCCTGCAGAGGGAGAACCACCCGCAAACAGTCCCTGAGATCCAGGACAAAGACAGAGAACGATGCCAAGACCCACGCCAAGAAATGAGATCACCCTGATTGTCATCCTTCTGTCCCACCTTGTCACCCTGTCCATCCTCAAACTGCCCCAGCTCCACTTCCTATGCCCATTTGGGCAATGCACCTGTGAGACTAATAGACTGGACTCTGCCATGGACATTCCTCCACCATCACCACTCACCATTTTACAGCACCCTTCAATATTGAGCACTTAAATAAACACCCTTAAAGCACAAAACAATCTGCAGTCTGTCTGTGATTTCGAAATAGTGTATTAGCAATTACAGTGTCAAAATGCTCTTTCAATTGTAATGTCAACATACCTATGTCACACAGTTCTAGTCCATTAGGAAACAAAGCAGATGTCAAACAGTGGGACCCACATCTGTGAAATCGTAAGGGAAAGTGACAACTCAGTGACCATGCACTGGGTGAAAACGACAGACAGTAAAGAGGTAGTAGTGTTAAAATACATGTAGTAGACAGGTTTGTATTCTTACCTGTGTCTCACTGGAAGTATTGCAGGATCACTGAGTTCCTATTGTCAATGTCCTCTTCTTCTGCTTCCACATCTTTACTGTCCACAGGCTCCACAGCTGCCACAACACCTCCATCTGGACCATCCTCCTGCAGAAAAGGCACCTATCGTCGCAAAGCTAAGTTGTGAAGCATACAGCAGACCACGATGATCTGGCACACCTTCTTTGGGGCGTAGAATAGGGATCCACCTGTCATATGGAGGCACCTGAACCTGGCCTTCAGGAGGCCGAAGGTCCGCTCTATAATCCTCTGAGTTCGCCCATGGGCCTCATTGTAGCGTTCCTCTGCCCTTGTCCTGGGATTCCTCACTGGGGTCAGTAGCCATGACAGGTTGGGGTAACCAGAGTCACCTGCAAATGGCGAGGGACAACTGTTAGACACACACTAACCTGTAGGGATATCCCCAGACAATCATTCCCACTGACTTGCTTCCAGGTGCTCACCCAATAGCCACACACGGTGCCACTGGAGTTGACCCATCACATAAGAGATGCTGCTATTCCGCAGGATGTAAGCATCACGCACTGAGCCAGGGAATTTGGCATTCACATGGGAGATGTACTGGTCTGCCAAACACACCATCTGCACATTCATGGAATGATAACTCTTCCGGTTTCTGTACACCTGTTCACTCCTGCGGGGGGGTACCAAAGCCACATGTGTCCCATCAATGGCACCTATGATGTTGGGGATATGTCCCAGGGCATAGAAGTCACCTTTCACTGTTGGCAAATCCTCCACCTGAGGGAAAACGATTTAGCTCCGCATGTGTTTCAGCAGGGCAGACAACACTCTGGACAACACGTTGGAAAACATAGGCTGGGACGGCCCTTATGCTATGGCCACTGTTGTTTGAAATTACCCACTTGCAAGGAAATGGAGTACTGACAGCACCTGCACTAGAGGGGGGATTCCTGTGGGATGGTGGATAGCTGACATCAGGTCTGGCTCCAACTGGGCACACAGTTCATGGATTGTGGCACGATCAAGCCTGTAGGTGATGATCACATGTCTTTCCTCCATTGTGGACAGGTCCACCAGCGGTCTGTACACCGGAGGATGCCGCCATCTCCTCACATGTCCCAGCGGACGGTGCCTATGAAGGACAACAGCGAGCACAGAGTCAACCAACTCAGAGGTACGTACCCACAGCTTACACAGAACACGATTCATAATCCGAAATTTGCATTTATGAGTGTTGAGGAAAGGCCTAGGTATGTGTGACGCAGTTAAAAATTAAGCCATGTGGGCCCCTGCAATGGCGGCTGCCTGACCTGTAAAGTGGGACAATGGGATGTGAGGTAACTGCGCTGGAGTTGTACACCGTTGTGGTAGGCGGTCGAAGACCGCGGCGCAATTCTGCATTGGTTAAACTTGGACCCCAAGGGTCCCAGGAGCCAATGACGATGTACGCCGGCGGTGACGGTACGCACCTTCGCGGATGTGACCACCATTTTCTATCTGTTCAATCACTCGATACCTGATCTTCGACTGGAGAGGACCTACACTGCAAGTGCTGCTGTGACCTCAGTCTGGAAGAGACAATGGCTCGTGCGTCTGGGGAAAGGGCCCCTGCCTTCACCACAGAGGAGTTTGAGAAACTCGTGGATAGGGTCCTCCCCCAGTACACGCTACTCCACGGTCCTCCAGACAAACAGATAAGTACACTGGGAGCATGCTGTATGGGCTATGCCTGTGTGGAGTGGGGTGGATGAAAGATGGGGGGGAGATTGAGGCGTGCATGAAATGACGGTGAGTGCATGTGCCACATGGCAGTGCAGTTGGTAATAACTTTTCATTTTCCCCTGTACAATTCATGTAGGTCAGCTCCCACCAGAAGAAGGACATCTGGCGTGCCATCGCCAAGGACGTCCGGACCCTGGGGGTCTATCACAGACGGAGCACCCACTGCGTAAGAGATGGGAGGACATTTGCCGCTGGAGCAAGAAGATGGCGGAGGCCCAGCTGGGAATGGCTTCCCAACGTGGGAGGGGTGCCCGTTGCACCATGACCCCCCTGATGTTCAGGATCCTGGTGGTGGCGTACCCGGAGTTGGATGGGTGCTTGAGGGCATCACAGCAGCCACATGGGGGTGAGTACACTCTCATTCAGCTGATTCAACGCGCAGTGGAGGTGTGTGGGTGGGGGAGGTGGGCTGTGGGTTTCCCTTGGTCAGGGCGAGTGTGCTAGTTAGGTCCCCTTCTTCTGGCAGACCCTGTGGCACCCCACCCCACCTGTGTACAGTGCCAACTACACCTAGTCAGGCTCCTGTGACATCCATGTGTGCAGATGTCGGCCATAGCCTTGTAGGCCATGTCCCAGGGATTGAACAGTGGACCTCAAGTGCGCGGCGTAGTGCAGGGGGCTTCTGTGTCTGTCGTGTCGGCCAACGGTAGCGGTAATGCATGCACTCAACATGTCTTTCTTCTGTCGTCCCCCCCTTTTTGTGGTCTCCCTGTTCTTGTGTGCGTTAGCATCATCAGGTGGAGGAGCAGTGGCACCGGAGCAGGAGGGAGCTGCATCACACATGGCCCTGGAGGGCGAGACTACGGACTCGGAATTCACCAGTGGGACGGAGGGCGAGGGGAGCTCCACGGCGGGGACAGGAGCTGACACCAGTGATACGGACTCGTCCTCTGATGGGAGCTCCCTTGTGGTGGTGGCCACATCTGTGCCCCCGCATCTACAGGTACAGCCGCCACCCCCCTACCAGCACCGCCCTCCCAGCAGCCCCTCAGCCTTAGCCCGTGCCTGCTCACCCAGGAGGGTGGGCATCACCTTCGCCCCAGGCACCTCAGGCCCTGCCTCAGTCACCCCTGCTGCCCTCAGTGAGGAGGCCATTGACCTCCTCAGGTCCCTCACTGTTGGGCAGTCTACCATTTTGAATGCCATCCAGGGTGTAGAGAGGTAGTTGCAACAAACCAATGCATTCCTGGAGGGCATTCATTCTGGTCAGGCAGCCCTTCAGCTAGCTTTTAAGACTCTGGCCTCAGCACTGATGGCAGCTATTGTCCCTGTCTCTAGCCTCCCCCCTCCAACTTCCTCCACCCAGACCCACACCCCTGTACCTCAGCCTATCCCAAGCACACCATCAGACCAGCATGCACACACCTCAACACACAAGGGACGCTCTGGCAAACATAAGCACCACACATCCCACAGGCACTCACGCAAGCATCACACACATGCAGACACACCAACATCCACTGCCTCCACTGTGTCCCCCTCCTCCTCGTCTCCCTCCTCCCTCCCAGTCTTGTCTCCACTCACACCTGCATGCAATACATCTACAGCCACTACTTCCATCACCAGCACACACACCACCACACCACGCTCACGTGCAGTCACCACCCCCACTACCATTCACACGTCCCCTGTGTCCTCTCCCAGTGTGTCTGTGACGCCACCTCTCAAGATACACAAACGCAGGCACACACCCACCCAACAGCCATCCACCTCACAACAGCCTCCAGCGCATGCACCTTCACCCAAAGTCACCAAAAGTACACCTCATACAACCACAACCTCTTCCTCCACTCCCAAACCCCCTCCAGCTACCCGTCCCAGTGTTCCCAAGAAACTTTTCCTGTCCACCCTTGACCTCTTTCCCTCACCTCCCCCACCCCGTCATTCTCCTAGGGCCCGACTCTCCAGGTCCCAACCTAGCACCTCAGCCACAACATCTCCGGGACCAGTGGTGCCAGTAGTCACCGGATTCTGGAGTGCACCAGGCAGCAGGGCAGCCAGTGTGGCAAGGAGCCACAGCACGGACAGTCCCCCACCTGTCAAGCATCAAAAGTTGGCCAGTGCCCGGCGGAAGAGAGGGAAGACTCCAGCCACCAAAGCTGCTCCCAGGGGTACAGGTGGGAGTGTGGAGTCAACTGCAACACCTTCCAAGGTGGGGAAGAGGTACAAGAAACCTGGCAAGTCTGGGAAGAGCAGCACGGCGGAGAAGACCGCCATCATCCCTGCTGCCCAGGAGGTGACCGCCATCATCCCCACTGCCCAGGATCCCCGCTGCCCAGGAGGCCACCGCCATCAGCCCCGCTGGCCAGGAGGCCACTGCCATCAGCCCCGCTGGCCAGGAGGCCACCGCCATCAGCCCTGTTGGGCCAGACAGGACCACCAGCACCAGCCCCGCTGGCCAGGAGGCCACCGCCATCAGCCCCGCTGGGCCAGACAGGACAGCCAGCACCAGCCCCACTAGCCAGGAGGCCACCGCCATCAGCCCCGCTGGCCAGGAGGCCACCGCCATCAGCCCCGCTGGCCAGGAGGCCACCGCCATCAGCCCCGCTGGGCCAGACAGGACCACCAGCACCAGCCCCGCTGGGCCAGACAGGACCGCCAGCACCAGCCCCGCTGGGCCAGACAGGACCGCCAGCACCAGCCCCGCTGGGCCAGACAGGAACACCAGCAGCTGAGTCACTGCCAAGGACCCCGCCTCAAGAAGCACTGCTGAACAGGACACCGCCGCCACAAGCACCGCTGAACAGGACACCGCCGCCACAAGCACGGCTGCCAAGGACACCGCCGCCACAAGCACCGCTGAACAGGACACCTCCGCCACAGGCACCACTGCCAAGGACACAGCCGCACAAGCACCGCTGAACAGGACACCTCCGCCACAAGCACCACTGAACAGGACACCTCTGCCACAGGCACCGCTGCCAAGGACACCGCCGCCACAAGCACAGCTGAACAGGACACCTGCGCCACAAGCACCGCTGAACAGGACACCTCTGCCACAAGCACCTCTGGCCCATGAGCGCCAAGGGCACTGACGGTACTGAGTCCTCCACGAGCAGGATGAAGCACTCTGTGCACAAAGCCCTCTCCAGAACCAGTGGAGTATCACATCCACTCACACAGTCCTTGGCAGGATGAAGCACTCTGGGCACAAAGCCCCCTCCAGAACCAGTGGAGAATGGCATCCACTCACACAGTCCTTGGCAGGATGAAGCACTCTGGGCACAAAGCCCCCACCAGAACCAGTGGAGACTGTTATCCACTTGTGAGACTGTGGCTTTGCACTCTCCAGGATTGAACAGTGGGCAAACCACCCACTGTAGAGACTTGAGAGACTGTAGCTTTGCACTCCCCAGGATTCCCTCCCCCCTCCACCCTCCCCCCTTCCCTGTGTCGTAGGTGCAGTACTCACCGTGGTCTTTGCCGCCGTCGTTCGTGCTCCTGGTAGAGGAGCAAGAGATAAGGGCAGGGAAAATGTGAAGCTCTGGTTCCATGGCGTTCTGGTTCCTCGTGGGGTATGTAGAGGTGAGTGTTTTCCCTTCGAAGTCCTGTTTCCGCCGAGTTTTTGTTCGCGGTGAATCCGCCCCGGAAAAGGTGGCGGATTGGTAGGTTGTGATAGGGTGGGCGGTACATTGTCCTCTGCCTGTCTGTTGGCGGTGACCGCTGCGCTGTTTGTTTGTACCACCTTGGCGGTCGGAGTGTTAAAGTGGCTGTCTTTGTTGGCGGTTTCCGACACGGTCGTGATTCCATTTTTTTCCCGCCGGCCTGTTGGCGGTCTTACTGCCGCTTTAACACCGACCGCCAGGGTTGTAATGACCACCTAAATGTCTTCAGAAACTTTCTCTACTTCTACCAAACTACCATGTAACAGAGCTCTATTCACCTAAACATAAAGCTAGTGTATTGACATAATAGTCTCCTAACTAAATTGTGCACAGCTAACATTCCAAAGTGATGAAAAGTGCTTTTGCACAATTTCTTTGAAAGACACGTCAATGAATCTAATTCTTGAAGCATTTTCATTTTCTGTTTGAGACTTCCCCATGAAAATTCTCTTCAGAAAGTTTTGAATTTATCAATTGATTTTTGACGGATACTACAAATACTGCCACACTTCCAATCGAACACAGGAGTTAGTTTACACCGTCTTTGTACTTCTTCAGCTATCACTCGCTCTACATTCCTAGGAACTATCTCTTTTTCTATCTGAGTGCCATCCTTTACTTCATAGCAATGACCATTCATGTCAACTGCATGCATTAATGTGTTCTTTTCATTAAAATAGAGTTCTGTGCTAGACATTTGCATCCATTCACCTTTAACAACTTTACAAAAATTACTATTATTAGTAAGCCTTTTCATTAATGTTCTTTTCCTCATGCATAGTACTGATTTGCGTAGCCTTCTTTCTGTTTAATATTAGGGTAAAATGTTTCCTTTTCAAAACAAATGCTTTGTCCACTATACTCTCAATAAGTTGCTTTTGCTTAATTATAACACTTCTCCTCTTAAACTTACTCATCTTCTTTAGCAAATTTTTTATCACTTTAAGTTCGAAACATTTTTACTCTTATCTCCTTAAACTATTTTTGTCTCCAAGTCAAATTCTTTCTTTCGTTATTACATGTTCTACTTTTACAGTCATGTAGTGCTACCTCTTTATCATTTGATTTACAACTCCTTTTTTTACAGGATGTATGTTTTTCAGTTTGCAATTTTTGACTGCTTAGTGCTCTTACCAGATATTCTTTTTTTCTTGTCTACATTGGCCACCTTATCTGTCTATTTACTGTCAGTTTGAATTAGGTATTATTGTTTCCTCCACATTCTTCTTTGTGTCTTATTCAGCATCCTAATTCTTCTTTCTTCAGTACAACTGAATATCTGCAAATCTAAATACAAAAAACATTTACCTCTACAGAAAACAGTATATAATTACATACTAGAACTAATTGACTGTGCCAGTGTGTTCACTGCTAAACACATATCTTTCAGTGCTTATGTAATTAATGAATTAATTATCAGTACTCAAAGTGGACTTTAAAGCTTCACAAATGCATTTATTATGGCAAGTGATGGTAGAACTAAAATTGCAGACTCAGGCTCTGCACTAGTACACTCAAGCCATCTTTAAAGGAGTACTTGTCTCTATGGGTGACTAGTTTGTGTCAATACATAGCTACATATCTGAGCAAGTGTATGAGTCCCCTTCTAAATGTGGTACCAGATATTTAGATAAATATGACAGTATATTTACTCAGTCTATGAGTGTGTAAATGTGTCTCTAAGGGACTCTATGAATACATTACCTTCCGTGTTGGTAAGTACAATAGTATATAACTTTGTGTGCAATTGCCTGTCATACTGCTGGCTACCAAACTACTGCCTGGGTATGTGCATTAATTTATAAGTAGCCATCTCACTGGCTGACTACAAGCCCTCTAAACCTATGCCTGTAGCTGTAACAGTGGATGTGAGACTATGGGCCTGATTACAACTTTGGAGGAGGTGTTAATCCGTCCCAAATTTGACGGATATACCACCAGCCGTATTACAAGTTCCATAAGATATAATGGACTCGTAATACGGCTGGTGGTATATCCGTCACTTTACCGTCACTCCAAAGTTGTAATAAGGCCCAATGGCCCTCATTATGATCTCGGCGGTAAAAACTGCTGAGGTCAGTGCTGGCGGTCAACAGAAGACCGCCAGCGCGTCTACCCACCCAGCGGCCCTATAATATTTTCCCTACTGGCCCAGCAGGGAAAAGGCCCGTAACATTGACAGCGGCTCCAAATGGAGCTGCTGCCAATGTTGTTGTGTGGCGGGTGCAGCAGCACCCGTCACGCAGATCACTGACCAGCGCGATGGGGCACTGCACGGGGGCTCATGCCAAGTGCATGGGCAGTGCAGGGACCCCCAGGGGGGCCCCAAATCACCCCAAGATATCCATTCAATCAGCCTTTCCCTGGTGATGTGAACCGCCAGGAAAAGGCTGGCGGAATGGGTATGATTATCCAGAAGGCAGTGCTGCTTGCAGCACTGCCTTGTTAGATAGGAATACACCACCCCCACCAGCATTATTGCTCGCGGTGGCGGAGTCTTCTACTGTGGGGTTATGGGTGGTTCATTATATGACGGTCTGGGCCACCATGCCGGATGGCAGTATTTACCCCCACCGCCGGCATGGCGGCCCAGACTGCCATGTACATAATGAGCCCCTATGTCTTTAGGTGTGAGAGTCTGTGGGTGACAGTGAGTGTGAGAGTGTCTGTTTTTGTGTGAGAGTGAGTGTGAGGTGTGAAAGTGAGGTGTGAAAGTGGGTATGATTATGTCTGTCTGGATGTCAGAGTGTGTGTGAGCGTATGTGTGAAGGTGAGAGTAGATGTGACAGTCTCTGTAGGTATGTGACAGTTGCTGTAAGAGCATCTGTCTGGGTGTGAGAGTGGGTGCAACAGTCTTTTTCTAGGTGTGAAAGGGGGTGTTTTAGTGTTTGTGTAGATGTGAGAGTGGGTGTGAAAGTGTCTGTGTGGGTGTGACAGTGGGTAGGATAGGAGACGTTCTGTATACAATGTGAAAGTAGGTGTAACAGCATGTATCTGGGTGTGAGAGTGGGTTTAACACTGTCTGTTGTGAGACTGTGCTTGAGAATGTCTGGGTGTGAGAGTGGGTGTGAGAGTCTCTGTCTGGGTGTGAGAGAGGTATGAAAATGTTTGTTTGGGTGTAAGACTGGGTGTGAGAGTGTCTGTCCTGGCGTAAGAGTGGGTGTGAGAGTATTTCGCTGGGTGTCAGAGTGGATGTGAGAGTGTCTGTCTGGGTGTGAGAGTGTTTGGGTGTGAGAATGCGTGTGAGAGTGTCTCTCTGGGTGTGAGAGCGGGTATTACAATGTCTGTATAGATGTGAGAGTAGGTGTAAGAGCATCTGTCTGGGTGTGAGAGTTGGCGTGAGGATGTCTGTCTGGATGTGGAAGTGATTCTGGGTGTGAGAGTGTGATAGGGTGTGAGAGTGAGTGTGAAAGTGCCTGTCTGGGTGTGAGAGTGGGTGTGAGGATGTCTGTCTGGGTGTCAGTCTGAGTGTGAGACTGTCTGTGTGGATCTCAGTCTGGGTGTTACTGCGTCTGTCTGGGTGTGACAATATCTGTCTGGGTGTGAGAGTGAGTGTGAGAGTGTCTCTCTGGGTGTAAGAGTGGGTATGACAGTGTCTGTATAGATGTGAGAATGGTGTAAGAGCATCTGTCTGGGTTTGAGAGTGGGTATGAGAATGTCTGTCTGGGTGTGAGAGTATGTGTGAGGGTGTACGTCTGGGTGTGAGATTGGGTGTGAGAGTGACTAGAAGTGAGAGTAGGTGTGAGAGTGTCTCTCGGTGTGAGATAGGGTGTAACAGCGTCTGTATAGATGTGAGAGTGGGTGTAAGAGGATCTGTCTGGATGTGAGAGTTGGTGTGAGAATGTCTGTCTGAGTGTGAGAGTATCTCTCTGGGTGTAAGAGTAAGTGTGAGAGAGTTTCTCTGGGTGCTAAAGCTGGTATAAGAGTGTTTCTCTGGTATGAGAGTGGGTTTGTCAATGGATCTGACCTGTTCTTAATAGCCATATCAGTACTACAATAGCCTGCACACTGAATATATTAATGAGCTGAGGAGTCTGCAAGTGCATCTCTAAGTCAGTGAGACTTAGAAGCATATTTATAACATAAACCACCCTGCTGTATCATCTACCTACATAGTAGGTGAGTAGGATGTCTCAGTATTTCTCTAAATATCAGTGTCCCATCATATGTTTAAGTAAACAAGATAAATGCAAGGTAATGTAACTCAGTGTACAACTAGATGTAATATTGCTGCAAACATAACTGCTGCCTAGGTGACTGCATGAATGCATAAGTGTCTCTATGATTCTTTGACTGAATGTGTCAGGGGCTCTATAGTCTCCTAAATAGCTATATCAGTTGCAGTATGACCTGTACACTGCATATACATGAGAGTAGAAGTCTGGAAGTGCACATCTAACTTAGTGAAACTTCGAAGGCCAATTTTACCTTTTAACTTCAAAGCACCCTGGTCTATAGTCTACCTATAGCTTAGCTGAGTACTCAACCTTCATTACTAAAACAACACTTGAAGGATTAACAAGCAGACTTTCGATTGGCAAGTCAAGGTGACACTAAAACTGCACAACCTGTTTGTACCGTACTAGGCCTGAGACATATTTAAATGAGTACTTCCCTGCATGTGAGAGTATGTCATGTGACTAATTGGCAGCATATCTGAATAAGTGTTCTATGACCTCTGAGTTTCCCACCAAATGTTTAAGTAAATATGGTGTTCACATGAGTATGTATCTGTCTACACAACTGACTCCAATACTATGTAAAATATAAGTGCTGCCTGAGTATGTACATGTATGTATGATTGCCTCTGTCACTCTTTTATTATGTTTGTCAGTACCTGTATCATTTTATGAATAGGTATATCAGTTGCAGTATGGCCACAGTACTCAAGGATAATTGAGCATAAGAGTCTGTAACTATACCTCTAATTCAGTGAAACTTAGAAGGATATGTTTTATCTTTTTACCCAAAATAAATCCTGGTCCATGGTCTACATACATCCTACTTTAGTACACAGTTTTTTGTTTAAAAATAACAGTTTAAAAATGATCAAGCAGCTTTACTAATGGCAACTCAAGTTGACAATAAAACAATACACTCAGGTTCAGAAGTGGTAGGCCTGACCCACATTTAAAGTAAATCTACACTTGTTGTTATTAGGAATATCACTTGCAGTATACATGTGTAACTCCATGTAAATGTGAGGATAAGGGTCTGCAATGCCACATATAACTGTTATACTGATATGAATATCGTTCCTCTCATCATAACAAACTCCACTCCTCTATAGCCTACCTATTGGCTAGCTAATGGTTCATTCTTATGTGCCAAAATAGAACTGAAATCTTTCTTTACTAATTATACCTCATGACATGGCTATTATTTAGGTACTTTTTTAATTGGACATTCTATTGATTCACATTCATACACACACATCATAAATGAAAATGCATTGTACAGCACATACCTGTTTAGTGTCTTTGGTGTTGCGAATATTTGTCTCTCAGTAGCAGTTAGAATTTCTTCTCACTGAAAGTGGGAAAAAACAAGCAGAAGAATGTTACAACACTCTCATGCAAGGTAACCATGAGTGGCAACCTTTTCAACTTTGTTTCCAAGATTACACAATCACAAACTGAATCAGAATAGGTCTTTTTAGGTTTTGCTATGAATTTTCTTATTATATTTTACACTTAACCCTTTCAAACACTCCTGAAAAGACAGCCCAATTCAATACCAGTTTATGCCGAATAACCGGTTTCGCTGCAGTGCTCAGTGCGGCCCTTGTGTAACTCCACAGGTGAATCCACAGATTCACACGGGAGTGCAAACTTCATTTTTCTAATATATTGTGCAATACTGCCATAAATATTCCTCTTTTATTACAATAGTTTATTCACAATGAAAACATTTGTAAACGTTTTTTTCCACTAGAACTGCAATGACAAAGTCGCAGTGTAGTCTTTTTAAGCCAATCCCATACTCCTCTAGCTCTGCTTCCATGGTAACCTACTTTGCAATGTTCTGTTGGAGCAGTGGGTCACAAGTTCATAGCAGTTTTTCAAAGCACCATAATTCCTTGCAAAAGAAAAATGCAAAGTCTACTCGATTTTTTTAAATTACTCACACATCCCAAACCCCAACAGTTATAATTATTTTATACTTTCTCAAAACCCATTCCAACATCACTTTTCTTTGCTAAAAAAATCACTACCTATCTTTACACACAAGCTTAAACATAAAAAATGCCATTTCAAATTCTAGCTACAAGCCTCTATTTTCATCTGCATTTCAAGTCAAAACTATATCATTGAAGTACAATGTTGTCCTGAGAACTAGTCCACCTTCCATTGTGGATGGAAGCCGGAGCTTGAGAAAGTGTAGGTTGAGAGTGGCTGTGAGAACATCTATCTGGGTGTGAGAGAGTCTGTCTGGTGTGTGAATGTGTGTGAGAGTGCAAGCCTGGGTGTGAGAGTGGGTGTGATAGTGTCTAGATGTGAGAGTTGCTATGAGAGGGTCTGGGTGTGAAAGTGTGTATTAGAGTATCTGTGTCATCTGGGTGTGAGAGCATCTGTGTGGGTGTGAGAGTGTCTGGGTGTGGTAGTGGGTGTGAAAGTATCTGGTGTGAGAATGGGTGAGGCAGTGTCTGTATAAATGTGAGACCAATCCGCATCTGTGTCGGTGTGAGAGAGGGTGTGAGAATGTCTGTCTGGATGTGAGAGTAGGTGTGAGAATATCTTTCTCTCTTGTGAGAGTGAGTGTGACAGTGTCTCTATAGATGTGAGAGTGGGTGTAAGAGCATCTGTCTGGCTGTGAGAGTGGGTATCCGAATCTCTGGGTTTGAGAGCAGATGTGAGATTGTCTGTCTGGGTGTGAAAACGACTGCGAGACTGTCTGTCTGGAACAAGAATGCTTGTGAGACTGTCTGACTGTAGGCGTGGATGTGACAGTATCTGTCTGAGTGTGAGAGAGTGTGTGAGAGTCTCTCTTGGTGTGAAACTGTCTGTGAGAGTTTCTCCCTGTAGGAAAGTCCTCCTTTTTGCCCTGGTCTCCCCCAAGCTTTTCAGACAAATACTGGTGGTTACTGACTCTTGGCTGTGACCTGGGTACTGCTTACCAGTCCCAGGGCCAGTGCTCTTGGCAGTTTGAACCTACCTATAAATCCCTAGTATATGGTAGGTCATGTAGGTTTAGGGACCCTAGCATAGGTGGTACACCCATAGGTGTCCAGTGTCATTTTAAAGGCAGACATGTCTTGCTGGCTGCTTTTAAACTAAAGTTACATGTAAATTTGACTTTGGTATAAAAAGTACTTTCATAGTCTTAAACTACCTTATTTTTACATATAAGGCGCCCCTAAGGTGTGCCCTAAGTGCCCCTATGGCTGGGTGCTATGTAATTATAAGCAGGGACCTTACGAACATTATTTTATAAACCCTAGTGAGGTAAAATAGCCACATTAATTTTTCCTTCAATGTAGTGAATGGGCTCCATAGGCTAAAATGGGGAGACTTTATTTTAACGTCCCAATAGGAGCTAGGTATTTCAAGTTTGGCATCAAACTGATTGTTATAATAGATGAAAAAACTTGCCACTGTTGAATTTAATAAAACTAGTTCAGGGAAAGTGTTTTAGTTGCCAACTTCAGCTCTGTAATGCCATTCTCTGATTGGCTAGCCTCTGGCAACCTGGCCAGGCTGCCTTGATGAGGTGTGAAGTGGCCTGGGCTGAAGACGAAGAATGTAACGGGGGGAGGAGATCTGCCTCAGCAGATGGTGAAACAGGATGGGGGAGAGTAGCCAAACTAGTCTTCAAAGGAGGGAAGGAAATTTGTAGCATCTCAGGACCTCCCCCATGTCCTGCAAATCCAGACAACCAGGTGCCCTCTTGATTAGAATAGGAGAGGGCAGGAAAGCGGTGTGTTAAGGATTTTTTGCCACACCAGTGGGTGGGCTCAGCCAGACCTAACCTCTAAAATTCAGTTTCAGACATTTGGGATTTTTAAACAATGTTGCTCCCTGGTATTGATTTGTGCCACACTTCCCAGGAAGTGGTCATCCAAGAGGGTGGTGTCATGCCTGTGTTTGGACAGTTGCTCCCCATTGCATTCAACCCCAGGAGTAGGGATACATTTGGCAGAGCTGCATCCACACCTCATATCCCTAAAAGGAACAACATCAGATGAAGAAGGACTGCCCTACTGGACCCCTGACCTGGACACTACACTCTGAAGGACTCCACCAGCTGCACACTTAGGCTTCACCACAAAAAAATATTTTTTCTGGCTTCAACTGGTTCAAGAAGGGACTCCCTGCTTGCTACAGGTTAAAAATAGCTAACCAGAGTCCCCTGCATCACATCCTGAAGGAACTGACCTGCTGACCACTGTCCAGTGGTCATTTTAGAGTTTGAGCCAGGTGCATTTTGGGAGTTGGAGTCCTAGCCCTCAAAGAGCATCCCAGAGCTTCTGAAACCTTGGGGTGAGCTGTGGACTCCTAAAGGACCTTCAAATACCTTCTGGAAGAAGATCCAGAAGTTTGGAGAAGATTGGAGAACTTTTAGTAGGAGGGCAAAAGCTCCAAAAAAGTGACAAAGGGGGTCATTCTGACTCCCGCCGGCCGCGGTAACCGCAGGGCCGGCGGGAGCCGCCAGAATACCGCTGCGCGGTCAGAAGACCGCCGCGGTTATTCTGGGTTTCCCGCTGGGCTGGCGGGCGACCGCCAGAAGGCCGCCCGCCAGCCCAGCGGGAAACACCCTTCCATGAGGATGCCGGCTCCGAATGGAGCCGGCGGAGTGGAAGGGGTGCGACGGGTGCAGTTGCACCCGTCGCGATTTTCAGTGTCTGCATGGCAGACACTGAAAATCTTTGTGGGGCCCTGTTACGGGGGCCCCTGCAGTGCCCATGCTATAGGCATGGGCACTGCAGGGGCCCCCAGGGGCCCCACGACACCCCATACCGCCATCCTGTTCCTGGCGGCCAAAACCGCCAGGAACAGGATGGCGGTATGGGGGTCGGAATCGCCATGGCGGCGCAGCAAGCTGCGCCGCCATGGAGGATTCCCCAGGGCAGCGGGAAACCGGCGCCCATGGGAGCACCGGCAGCCTGTTTGCGGTGCTCCTGCGGTCCCCAACCCTGGCGGTCTCGGACCGCCAGGGTTGTAATGACCGCCAAAGTCCGAATGTCAAAAGTTGACCAGGACTTACCATGCAGCATATCCGAGGAGGGCTCCAGGGACGTTGGATCAAGATTCAACTTCGGCTCGGATGAAGATCATCATCCTGAAAAATCATCTAAGTCCGAAAGTAAAATTCTTCACCGAGTTCTCCTGTGATGTGTATCCCAAAAGGGCTCCAGGGAGGTCGAATCAGATTGGTGACTTTGTACCGCTGAAGAAAATCTTCAAGAAAAAGACTAAGGCCCTCATTAAGTACATGGCAGTCTGGACGGCCACGCCGGCAGCCTGACGCTGGAGGTGTTTCAGATACACCAGGGCACTGCTGCAAGCAGCTCTGCCCTCTGGATAATGAGTCGCATTCCGCCAGCCTTTCCCTGACGGTTTACACCACCAGCGAAAGGCTGGCAGATTCAGTGACTCAGGCCCCCCTGGAGTAGAACCATCAAGTTTCAGTGTAAGGGACTGAGACCTTAATTATTAGGGCATAGTAATTTATTTTATTTATTAGAATTTTTTGCCCTTTATAGGCTAGCTGGGACTGTAGGGGAGCCTCAAGGCCTCCCCGTGGTCCCAGCCGGACCCCGCCTCATGCGTGAGCTGACATTGCTCAAGCAAGCAAGGAGCTGCTTTTAATAGTAGCTCCCTGCTTGCTGTAGCAATGTTTTAATCTGTCTTCCCTGCACGCATATCTGCATTGAGGAAGGACAGATGAAAACTCTGCTTTCTGGCAGTGGGACCTGTTTGACAGCTCCCCCTGTCAGAGCGCATACTTTTTTCCTTCTGCTTGGTGGGAGTGGTCCACCCCTGGGGCTCAGCGCAGCCCCAATTTTAAATCTGTGACGGGTCAGTGGATTTCACTGTGAATCAAATATATATATATTTTCTCACATACACTGACAACCATACATGCACTCTCACACCCACTCTCACACCCAAACACTTTCATACTAACTCTCACACCCAGAGAAACACTCTCACTGTGACACCCAGGCTGACTCTAACACGTACTCACACACCCATGCAGACACGCTTACACCCTCTGTGACACCAAGAGAGACCCATTCGCTGTCACTCACTGTCATTCACTCACCCAAGCAGATACTCTCACAGCCAATTAGATACCCAGGCAGACACTATCACACCTACTCACACATCAATACAATCCCACCCACGTTCACACCCAGAGAGACACTCTCACACCCACTTCACATCCAGACAAAAACCCTCACACCCCTTGTGACACCCAAGCAGACATTCTCACACCCATGCAGACACTCGCACACCCATTGTAACACCCAGGCAGACACTCTCACCCCAATCCCAAACCCATACAGGCACTCTCACATCCATCTCTCCCTTAGACAGACACTCTCACACCCACTGTCACACTCAGACACTCTCACAACCACTGTGACACCCAGGCAGACACACTCACACCCACTCACATGACCATACAGACACTCTCAAACCCACTCACACACCAATACTGACACTCACACCCACTCTCACATCCACTCACACACCAAGACAGACGCTCTCAGACCAACTGTGATGCCCAGACATATACTCTCACACACCCTGAGAGACACTCTCACACCCACTCACACAGTAATACAGATACTCTCACACCCAGACACTACCACACACACTTGCACACCCAAACAGATACTCTCACACCCACAGTGTTGACACACACCAAGACAGCCACACACCAAGACTCTCAATGTAACACCCAGAAAAACATTCTCAGACCCACTCACATACCAAGACAGATACTCTTACACCCACTCTTACACCCGGACAAACACTTTCACACTCACTCACACACACAGTCACACACCCAGACACTCTCACACCTACCCTGACACCCAGAGAGATACTCACACACCCACTTGCACACCCATACAAACTCTCTCACTCTGACTCCCAGACACACACTAACACCCACTCACATACCCAGACACACACTGTCGCAACCATAGTGACACCCATACAGTGAATCTCACACCCACTATGACACCCAGACAGACACTCTCACACCCAGTCCTACACCCAGACAGACGCTCTAATACCAACTGACACACCCAAACAGACACTCTCAGAGTTACTGACATAAAACCATTAGACATCTACTGACAGATATTTTAGTGTTGCAGGTGTGTATTGCATGAGTGCCTTTGGTTTGTGAATCTGCGATGGATCTGCAGATCCCAATGAGATTTGAAAAAAAGGAATTGTAAAATAAATAAAATAAATAAAATAAATATACCTATGATAAAAGGATTGGTTATGAGTCTTTGTGTTTATGATGTGTAAGTGATAACTACACATAAAACAGGATACAGTCTTCAAGTTCTGGAGCAACATGCTGTTGTCTTTCTCTGCCAAGTGAACCCAATTATTTCTATGTATACCATCCATTTCACAGAGTAAATTATTGTGATATATAGAGGCCATGTTGTGGTCTCTGAGGAATGCAGACACATTTTTATTAACATGTTTTTCCTGGATTTGTCAATCTGTGGATAGAATTCACTTGACCACTTCCCCTTCAGCCTTTGGCAAATGTTGAAAAATACCAGGGCAGTATGTTGGGAAAGTCCCATTAATTTACCAAAGGTGTCTTTCATTCGGATTTCCAGTTCTACCCCAGTAATTATTCCCAGGCTATTGCCACCACAGTGCACAATCATGAGGTCTAGATGTTGGCAATTGATAATGCTTTCAACCACAGACAACAATTGTTGCCACTTAAACCCTCTCGAGCCAATCTAAGTAATGTCCATGTTAGGTAAACCCAGGTCCCTGTCAATACCCCCTTTACTAGCCCAATTCACAAAGCTATGGCCCACAATCCACACTCTTAGCATTTTGGAGGGAATCTGGAGTATCACAAAGGAGAAGGCTGTGTGATGTAGCCGAATGAGAGAGATTTGAAATGAAAGGCAGCTAAAATGGAGCCTGGCACCTAAAATTAAAGCCAACAAATTTGATTGGATGGTGTAAATATACTAGTACTTAAAAGTAGGTAGTGTCACATATCTACATACAATGAGACACCCAGCCAGACAGTAGTAATGCAAAAACTGACATACTCAGGCACACTAACACTTTCAATTTTGAAGTGATGTATACACTGACACACTCAGGTACATAGTATTGGATACACTGAGGTGGTCATAATGAACATGGCGGGAAACACCGCACTGCCGGCGGTGACGGTAACTACCGCCAGCCTGTCCGGACCAAATAATAAAGCACATGAGAAACAGCCAGCGTGAAAACCACTCACCACTAGCATAGGAGTGCCGACATCGACGGAAGAGGCCTCCCACAGGCCGAGGGAAAGGCCCCACCCGCCCAACAAATAATGAAGCACAAGACCTCTGTCAGTTCCGGGGCGGGAACCACTGCCACGCAAAGCTTGGTGGAAACGAACCAAATAAAAGGAAACCCTCACTGTAGGCACACACAACACGCCGAAGCAGACATGGAGAGAGAACTGGAAATCATGCCAGTGCTGCTCCTTGCCAAATACCTCCACGACTGTGACCGCATTCGAAGACAACAACGGTAAGCACCGCAACCTACTAAACAAGGGAAAAAAGGGCACAGTTACACAGCCACCCACCCCACCCACCCTGCAATGCACCCCCAAGCCCTCACACCATCACAAGCCAATAACACCGGAACAAGAGGTACTTACCCGACACAAGGCCAATACAACCTGCCCAAAGCACAGACAAGTGCACACCACACCCCCACAATGACACAATGAACCATGTTGCCAACAGCAGCACTGGGCACACAAACTTTAATGATGAAAAGAAAAATGCAATGTCCAAATAAGGCCATTGGTAAGTCCAACTGTAACAGGCTGAAGGGCCCAAGTGGCCCGATCTTGATTCCCACATGTGCACATGGTACTCCATCATGAAGGGACATCAATGGAGCAGCTAGGCACCTCAGGGAACAGGGGAAGGGGGTGGCGGGGTGGGGACTTACGTCCAGGGGAGGGGCTTGGGCTTACCTTTGGGAGGTGGAAGGGCTTGGGTTTGCTCTTGGAATGCGGGGGAGCAGGCTTGGATGAGGGATGGCAGATGGACCTGGGCCAGCATGGGGCTTCTTGCTCACTGGTGAAGGGGCACGGGAATGAGAAGGGCGGACTGGGGCTGACTTCGACGTGGAAGGAGAGGACAGGGCAAGGAGGTGGGCACGTTTAGGGAAGACACAGGGTAAGCCAGTGGGTTCGAAAAGGTCAACACGGGACAGGAAAAGTTTTTTTGGGGCAGTAGGGTGGACATAGAGGAAGGTGTGGGAGTGGAGATAGAGGGAGTGTCTACAACTGCTGTAGATGTGCTGGACGTGGGTTCAGGTACCTGTGCAGTATGCCCTGGTGTGGTGGATGTGTGTTGGGTGGGTGTCTGGGAATGTTTGAGTGTTTTTGGAGGAGAGGGGGTGGACACAGTGGGACAAGACAGGCTGCCATTGTAAATAGATGTTGTCTGGGTGTCTGCAGGTCTAGTGAGTGTGCTGCATGTGTCAGTCAATGTCATTGTGGTGAGTGCAGGTGTGTTGTCTGGGGTGGATGACTGGATGTCTGATGTTGTGGTGACTGCAAGAATGGGGCCAGCAGCAGTGACTGAGGGTGCAGTGCTTGTGGGTGTGCAGGTTGAGGTGACAGACAGGGAGACAGGAGAGGTGGACACACTGGGGGAAGTGGATGTTGTTGTGTGTGCTTTTGTATTTTGGCTGTGTGTATGCCTGTGGTGGGAAGTGTGGTGCTTGTGTTTCTGAGTGTTCTTCTTGTGTGTTGAGGTGTGTTCATGGCTGTCTGAACGTGTGCTTGGGATAGGTGAAGGGAGTGGGGTGCTGGAAGGGGCAGAGGTGGTGGGAGGGGGGGGGGCGGAAAGACCAGGGACACTAGCTGCCGTCAAAGAGGAGGCCAGAGCGTAAAAAGATCTCTGTAGGCCAGACATGGCATAGTGAATACCTTCCAGGTATTTATTGCATTGCTGCATCTGGGATGCTTGCCCCTGGATGGCATTCACAATGGTCGTCTGCCCTACAGAGATGGTTCTCAGGAGGTCAATAGCCTCTTCCGTGATGGCAGCAGGGCTGACTGGAGCAGGGGATGAGGTGCCTGGGGCGAAGGAGACGCCCACCTTTCTGGGTGAGCGGGCCCTTAGTCACATGCCCACATGAGTGTTTGTTCCCACAACAGTACAGACTTATCTCTTCATACATGTCCTTACAGTTGTATATCATACATCGCTTGTGTGTGTAACCTACATATTTTTCAGCAGTTACTCATAGACAACATGTTTTGCATGTGTATGTGTGTCCCTCACATGTGTTCTCTCCTCCCCTTAGGTACAGACCCATTTGACGAGGGAGGGCATCTGACTACAGACCTCTAGTTGATTTTGGTACCATGGGGGAACGTCACATCATTGTCACCTACAGACTCAATCATACAACAATCCATGAGCTATATGCATTACTGGATCCTGTACTGAGACCGGCTTATCGGAATCAGCATACCAACCCTATTGAGGTGCAAGTGCTCTCTGTACTCCACTTCTTTGCCACGGGCTCTTTTCAGGTGACAGTGGGCATGGGTGCAGGGCTCTCACGGCCAACATTTAGCCTTACCCTGTCCAAATTCCTGGATGCATTTATAGTACACCTGCAGACATATGTGAAGTTTCCCCAAAGGGCTGAACTCCCTGCCATCAAGTCGGACTTTTATGCCTTTGCTAACATTCATTCATGTGATAGGTGCCATCGGCGGCACCCACATAGCTCTCATCCCCCCAAGACTCAATGAACAGGTGTACAGAAACAGGAAGAACTTCCACTCAATGAACATACAATTGGTGTGTACTGCAGACCAGTACATATCACATGTGAATTCCATGTTTCCAGGATCAGTCCATGATTCATTTGTCTAGAGAAACAACAGTGTACCTCACATGATGTATCAACTACAAGGAGACAGAGGATGGCTCATAGGTGAGTGTGTATGACACTGGATCAGTACATAGCTGACAGCAAGGCTGTCTGCAAGTAATGGCAGTTTGTTACCGTCCTCTTTCAAACACTTTTGCAGGTGATTCTGGCTGCCCCAACATGCAATGGCTCCTGACACCTGTGAGAAATCCCAGGACAGATGTAGAGAGGAATTACAATGAGGCCCATGGAAGTACTAGGATGGTGATAGAGCGCATTATAGGTCTCCTGAAGGCTAGATTCTGTTGCCTCCCTCTCTCTGGGAGTTCCCTGTGCTATGGCCCTGAGAAGGTGTGTAGAATAGTGGTGGCCTGCTGCATGCTACACAAAGTGGCTGTGAGGAAAGCTATCCCCCTACTAGAGGAGAAGGGTGCTGTATATCCAGACATGCTTCCTCTGAGGGGGGATGAGAGTGATGGTGAGGATGATGAGCGGGAAGATGTCCACTCCAGGCACCAGCTGACCCAACTATACTTCCAGTGGCTATGAGGTACTGTTCACTGATGATGTTGTCTGCACTGCATAATGTCTGTCTGACTTATTCACTATGGGGTTTTGGGGTCTGTAGTCATTGACACTGTTACCTAAAGAATAAGGTGGCATGTACCATGGAAACAAACATGGTGTACATTTATGTTTACTCCATACAATGTTTTGTGTGGGGTGTCATTCCTGCAATAAAGGTCTGATTATGGAATTGACTGGCAAATTCATTCACATTTACAATTGATTCATCATTATGGCAGGGGACATAGAAATTGGTGTACATGTGTTTTATTTGGTGTCATAAATGCATTGATGCGCTTTACAGAGATAGGGAGTGGGCTAATGGTGGATGTCCATACTAGGTACATGGGCTCAGCGATTGGTGGCTGTGGGTATGGGTCCATCTGTCCCTTGCAAGTTGTTATGTTGCTATTGGCGGGTGAGGATGGTGGCACAGTAGCACAATTGGGAGACAGTCCATGTTAGAGTCACTTCTTAGTGGGGGTCTTGGTCATGGCAGGTGTTCCTGTGCCATATCTGGGTCTGAGGAACCGTTTGAGTGTCTGGTGCTGGGCTGCACAGGTAGGGGTGCTGGTCTCCTGTGTGTCCTTTGCCAGTGCCACCAGTCCAGTTGCTGCTGCTGATGTACAGGGCCCGTGTCATGGGCAGTGGTTCAGGCTTCCAGGTTTGTGGGGGTCTCAGGCTGGGTTAGATAGTGGTGCTTCAGCACCCCTGCAATAGTGGCCATGGTGGCATTCAGTTGTTTTCACTGCTCCATGGTCTCTTGATGTTGGGCTATCTGCAGCCTTTGACTCTGTTCCAGGAAGGCCAGGATCTGGCCCATCCTGTCTTGTGTATGGTGGTATGCTCCCAGGACCTCAGAGACCATCTCCTGGGCTGCAGCATCCATCCTTTGGCTCCCCCCTGGGCCACTGATACCCTCTCACTGGGCCTAGACCCCTGTGCCTGTGTACCCTGCACAGGTCTGGCAGTACCACTTGCACTGGGGCCATCTTCATCCTGCCTGTTAGTAGCTGGAGACTCTGACCTCTGTGGCCTGGAGACACTGGTGTGGGGTCATTTGGCCAGAGCTGTTGTTGGTGGCTGGGTGGTAGGGGCATCAGTGGTATCCTGGGTGGGGCTGCTGGAGGGTGACAGTCCAGGACTGTGTGATGGGCCAGGGTATTCCTCACTGTCCACATTTCCCTCTCCATTGCCCTGAGTGGGGCCTCTGTCTCCATGTGGGGCACTGGCACTCCTTGACGTTTCTGTCAGGATGGCATGAGTGCTGGTACCTATGGGGGGAATGGACATGTATGTTACATGTACTAATTTGATTAAGAATGCACAGCTCTGCCCTATTTTACGCTGTTCATTCCCTTGTTGGGCCATGCAGGGGCCTACTGTGGGGTTGCAGGGGATGTGGAGGTGCATTGTGGGTAGTGTGGTACCATTGTGAATCATTGCAGGGCTAGGGGGCTGTGCACAGGGGGAGGGATGTGAGCCTGTTGGTGTGTTTGTGGGCATGCAGGGTGAGTGGATGTAGTGATTGTGGCCTGGGCAGGGTAGTGGTCTGGGTGGTAGTTGGAGGGATGGGATGGTGCATGCATTACAGGTGTGGTGGATATGGGGTAATTGTAGATGACTTACCCAAGTCCATTCAGTCTGGGTATAGGTGGGGGTCCTCCCCCAGTCTTCTGGACCGCAATGTTGTGCCTCAATGCCATCGTTCTCACCTTCCCACGCAGATCGTTCCATCTCTTGTGGATGTCATACCTTGTGCGTGGATGGTTTCCCACTGCGGTGACCTTGTTGACAATCATCTGCCATAACTCCATCTTCTGGCGATGGGTGTGTGCTGGAAATGTGCCCCGAAGATTTGTGGCTTGACCTTGAGTCAATCAATCAATCAATCAATCATAGTATTTATAAAGCGCGCTATGTACCCGTCAGGGTTTCGAGGCGCTGGGGGGGGGGGGGGGGAGTGCTGCTGGTTTAGCGGTCGAAGAGCCAGGTCTTGAGGAGCCTTCTGAATGCAAGGAGGTCCTCGGTCTGGCGAAGGGATGTGGGGAGAGAGTTCCAGGTCTTGGCGGCGAGGAAGGAGAAGGATCTGCCGCCGGATGTCTTGCGCTGGATTCGGGGTACGATGGCGAGGGCGAGGTTGGCGGATCGGAGTTGACGTGTTGGGGTGTAGAAGTGGAGTCTGGTGTTGAGGTAGGAGGGTCCGGTGTTGTGAAGTGCCTTGTGAGCGTGGGTCAGGAGTTTGAAGGTGATCCTCTTGTCTTCCGGGAGCCAGTGGAGTTCCTTTAGGTGAGGGGAGATGTGACTTCGGCGGGGCATGTTGAGGATCAGTCGGGCGGAGGCATTTTGGATACGTTGGAGGCGTTTGATGTCTTTGGTTGGGATGCCAGTGTAGAGTGCGTTGCCGTAGTCGAGTCTGCTGCTGACGAGGGCCTGGGTTACCGTCTTTCTGGTTTCTGTTGGAATCCACTTGAAGATTCTGCGGAGCATTCGGAGGGTGTTGAAACAGGAGGAGGAGACGGCGCTGACCTGTTTGGACATGGTGAGGGCGGAGTCCAGGATGAAGCCGAGGTTTCTTGCGTGGCTGGCAGGGGTGGGTGGGGGTCCGAGGACGGAGGGCCACCATGAGTCGTTCCAGGCCGAGGGAGTGCGTCCGAGGATGAGGACTTCCGTCTTGTCGGAGTTGAGTTTCAGGCGACTGTTGTTCATCCAATCGGCGATGGATTTTTTTGAGTATTTCCTCCACCATTGTTCTTAGCTCCCTATCTGTGAAGTGTGGGTGCTTAGGGGGTGCCATGGTGTGTGGTGTGGGTGGTGTGTTGTGTGGATGTTGGTGTGGGTGCTGTTGTGTGGTTCTGTGTGTAACTTGTGTGATGTTGCATTCTGTGTTTGTGTGTTGTGTTGTCAGTCTCAGTTGTCATATTGGCGATGCAAAGGATTGTGGGGTGTGTATGTGAGTGTTTTATAGTGTTGTGGATCTGTGTCAGGTGTGTGGGTTTCAAAATTGCCAATGTGTGCATTTCTTGCTGTTGGGACCACTTGCTGGCCGTGGCGGTCCGTACCGCAAATGGTCGTTCGACATAGACTATCCGCCGTGGTGATTTGTGCACCATTATTGGGAGGGAGGGTGATTTGTCTGCTTGGCGGTGGCGGGTGGGGTGTGCAGCCTTTCCGCCATCAAGGGCCCTGGCGGTGGCTGGAGGTAGACGAATTTCTATTTTTGGCATCATTATATGGTGGGTTTCTGTTCACCGCCAATGGAGGTCTTCAGTTCACCATTGCCACGGCGGGAGACGGTGTTTACCGCCATTTTCATAATGAGGGCCTAAGACTCTAAAGTAGACACTGATGCATACGCTGATGCACCAAGGTATACACTAAAGCATATGCTGACATACCCAGGCAAACAATGATATATGTGCTGACACACCCATACAGATTCTGATAGGTAAACTAACACACCCAGGGACAAAATGATGTACAGATTGACCACCCATGCACTCATTGATGCACACACTAACATCCAGACAGACATTGATGCATATACTAACACATGCAGGTACACACTGATGCATACACTGATGCATCCAGGCATACATTAACACATATCCTGACACAATCAGGGAGACACTGATGCACACACTGACACACCCAGACACACACTGTTCTATAGACTCACATTGCCAAACACACACTGATGTATATGCA
This sequence comes from Pleurodeles waltl, assembly GCF_031143425.1. Taxonomy (NCBI): domain Eukaryota; kingdom Metazoa; phylum Chordata; class Amphibia; order Caudata; family Salamandridae; genus Pleurodeles; species Pleurodeles waltl. Next base: position 139,497,527 of record NC_090440.1, read on the forward strand.
GAGACACCCACATGGACACTAATGGATTTCCTAACACATCATCTACACACTAATATAGGCACTGACACACCCAGAATATACTGATGCATACATTAAGACACCCAGGTACACAATGATGCATTCAATAACATACCTGTGCAAACACTAATATATACACTAACACACTCAGGTACACACTGATGCATATGCTAACAGCCCCAGGCATACAGTGTTATACAGTATATGCTGAGACACAGAGCTAGACAGTGATGCTTCCACTAACACACCCAGGCACAAATTGATGCATTCAAAGACACACCCATGCACACACTGATGCATAGCTTGACACACCCACACACACATTGATGCATATACTGAAATATTTAGGCACACTCTGATACATGCACTAATATACCCAGGTACACCTGTCGTGTAGCTTCTCATTCTCCTAATGAGATTACTGGATTCGGGTGGCAGAATCACCTGTACTGCGGGGGACTGAGTCAGATCCCGCATCATGTGACATCTGTCGGCCTAATCCAGATTTGTTCCGGCTAACTTTCAGTGACTCATCTCCACCCGAGAGCAGGGATGATAGGGACAACTAGGTGCATGATATAAATGACTACTCAGGGAAATCGTGGTCACTCAGATCTCAACCGTTTATCTCAGTTACATTAGACTCACATATGCAAGGACAATCAGAGGCAGAGTATAGTTCAATAGGGTTTCATTGCAGTGACTGCATTTTAGATAATAAAGCATGAATTGCAATCACTAGGATGATGAAGCAAAATAGGATTAAAATTGTGACAAGTGTAAAGCACAAGAAAAACGCTACCATGTTGTCACTAGGGTTTTTAGTGATAGTTCCTACCTAAGCTATGTTAGAGCACAGCATGTTAAGCTCTAATTCTGCCCTTCAGGTTGCCCCCTGGGAAGACATCATCCCTCATATCTGAGCAAGAGGCCTGTAGTCTACATAAGCAGCTGTAGCGAAGCCATGAGCAATCAGCATACAGTTGTGGTCATCGGGCTGGAATCTCCCTTTAACATACATGGGTCAAAGTAGTGTTTTTAACATAAAACAACTGATTTTCCAAGAAAAGATCCTGATATAAGACTGTGTATGTTTCTGTGAAAATCTGAGACAAAGCGTACCACTTTTGCCAGAATCCTATATTACTACAGCCTTGAGAAAAGCACAGAGTGAAGGAAATGTCTTGTTTAAAAACATAGTGCTGACCGAGGCGAAAAACAGCTAAATAGAGAAATAAGCAAAAATAAAACATATCTAGTCTAAAGTGCAGAGCAGCAGACCTAGTTTGCTAAAACAACGTGTATAATACTATAGCTAAAATGACTACACAACACCGATATGGCGATATAGGGCCAAATCTCAGCTACTTCCCTCTGTCGTGTAGGAGGAAAAAGTATATTCCTGCAGCATGTAAAAAATGTTGAGACCGAAATGACATAAACTATTCCAGCTTGCATCCCACAAGAGCGCTCACTATTAAGGAGTACATAGCTGCCAAATCGAGAGTACCTGGAACGCAAGTCTAATCAAAGGGAGTGGGACTCCCTTCAGATAACAAGTGAAGTTCACTGCTAAACCATTACACGCCCCCTGGAAGGACAGCTATTTACAAACCATCGTAATGGCTGACAGAATTCTTGCATTCACTACCGCTAAGAAAGACATCTTTCATGCCACTGAGACATTTGTACAAGAAGGGTAGCTCCCACACCTCGTGTATGTAACTATCTTCTAGCCTTTCATATCTGCCCACTGGATTGTGTTTGAAGCAGGATGTAAATTGAAGTGTTGAAATAGGCAGATTGATGACCCCATCTATTAACCACTCAGAAGATGGTATTTCAGCCACAGTAAAAGGCAACTTTTCTAATTTCTCAATATTTAACATGAAATAAGTTGCTTCCTTCTTAGCCATTAGTTTTTGTTGTTGTGTTAAATTAAATGTAGAAAATATATCCTGTGCACTAACTTGTTGCCAGGGAATGTGACCTGCTTTCAGTGTTTGTAGTGTCCAGCCTAACTGCATAATGGATCTTAGTTGACTGTGTCCATGGTGTAAGAAGGTTAAAGTGCACAGCAGCAGGCGTAGTTTGCTAAAATAACATGTATAAAACTATAGCTAAAATGGCTACACAACACCCTCCTGTTGCAGGTTCAAAGGTGGTCCAAAGCCTGATTATATCTGTAGAAGCTACTAAATTTCATCCTAAAGCATATATATGTGAATGTCAAAAATGACAAGTTAAAAGGCACTTGAGCATGTATTAAAAGGACAATTTAAAATAAAATGTAAATTTTGGCATCACGAAAAGCTGAATTTCAAAAGTCAGAGTTATTTTTAAAGTCGCCAATTGAATCTGGGATAATTGAAGACAAGCAATCTTCCACTTTTACAGGTGGTAAATTGGAAGTTCATCACCAAGAAAACCAAGGAGCATTTGTGTTCCAAAGCCTGAGCTCCAGCGAGGCAGCAGCATTCCATGGTGTGCCCAACAGTGAGTTTAGAGCTGCATGATCCACAAAGGGCAACTCATAAACGGCTTTCCATAGCAAACACACACTCAATGTGCATGTCTGGTAATGAGCCCTCAGCGAGAACATCAACAGATCAGCGTCCAATAAAAACAAAAAATGCCTAGAAAGACAAACTTTCAGTGCACATTCAAAAGGGCACTAAAGGCACCGAAATACGGGCTGCACACAATGCAAAACCGGTCTGAATGACAGAGACCAGTCACACTCCAATTGCTCCAGGAGTGGTGCTCCAAAGTGCTGCATCATGCGTTCACGACACAGCTGTGCTGGTGGAAGCGCTGTCAGTCCTCCTTGTTGTAACGGGACAGCCACTGTGCATAAAAAGTAGCAACAGTAAAATGCCACCGATTATAGACAAAGTTATCGGAAATCCCCCGAAAAATACTGGAAAATATTGACTGGATGGCTGAAGGTATTAAGCCATATGTAGAGGAGAAGGTGTGAATGAAACCAGAACCAAGAGTGTCAAAGAAATTTGCGATTCCAATAGTGCTGGACATGTTAAATATCCGTCCCACGAGTTCCCCGAAGTGTCTCAGAAAGTAAGAACTTAAAAGGGACTCTATCATTGCAGATGACCTTGCAAACTGAATCGCATAGGTCTTGCGTGCAGATGTAAGCGACACATGTTTTTGAAACAATAAAGCCTTGAGTCTGCTCAACTTGTAAAAATTCACATTTGAAGTGGTGATATAGGGCCAAATCTCAGCTACTTCCCTCTGTTGTGTAGGAGGAAAAAGTACATCCCCGCAGCATGTAACAATTTTGGAGACCGAAATGACATAAACCTTTCCGGCTCGCATCCCACAAGAGCTCTCACTATTAAGGAGCACATAGTTGCCATTCGAGAGCACCTGGAATGCAGGTCTAATCAAGGGGAGTGGGACTCCCTTCAGATAACACGGCAAGTTGGCTGCCAAATCGTTACACGTCCTGTGCAAGGACAGCTATTTACAATCCATTGAATGGCTGACAGAAGTCTTGCATTCACTACCACTAAGAAAGACCTCTTTAATGCCACTGAGACATTTGTACGATAAAGGTAGCTCTCACAGCTCCTGCATGTAACTATCTCCTAGCCTTTCATATCTGCCGACAGGAATGTGTTTTAAGCTGGATGTGAATTGAAGTGTTGAAATGGACGGATTGATGACCCCGTGTATTTTCACCACTCAGCAGATGGTATTTCAGCCACAGTAAAAGACAACTTTTCTAATTTCTCAATATTTAACATGGCATAAGTCTCTGGCTTCTTAGCCATTAGTTGTAGTTGTCATGTTAAATTAAATGTAGAAAATATGTCCCTTGCGCTAACGTGTTGCCAGGGAACGCGACCTGCTTTCAGTGTTTGTAGTGTCCAACCTACCTACATAATGGGTCTTAGTTGAATCTGTCTATGGTGTAAGAAGGACATGTTTTTCTGTACTATGTATATTGCAGAAGAAACAATGTTGTTTAAGGCGTATATTCGGTTGGACGGGGTATTAATCCCATTATCTACAACAGCTAATGCCTTCTGTAAATTTTCCTAATCTATTTGCCTTAACCGGGCAGCAGCTTCTTGTTGAGAAAGCTTCCAAATTTAATTATATACTGCATATAAGAAGCGCCTTCTGCGTTGTTTTCTGGGGCCTAACAGGAAATCCTGTAAATCAGCATTATTAGAAAGGAGACTGAGGGGTTATTTAACAGCATCTAGTGAGGAACTCTTCAAGCATTGCTGGCATAGTTTCCTTACACTATATGTTGTACCTATAACCGCGTGTTCAGATGACACATAGCGAGGGTCAGGCCTACTTATTCTAAAACCCCCGGTGGAGGTTACAAAACATTTATGACAACCATTGGTATACATTGGCCACAATAACCACACACCAGGATGCGAAAGTGAATCATTAAATATGCCATTTTGGACCCCTTCATCGAGCTGATCTTCTGTAGCATTGATAAACTTTTGCCATTTGTAAAATTTTGCGGGGGCAGGAATACTGGGCGCATTCAAATCCTTAATTTTTGCTAAACCTAAACAACTTGTCTGCTGTACAGTTTAATTAAAAAATATAATTTGAACTGGCACAGGCATGCTCTAAATAAAGCTTCCTTCTCCCTTCTTTGCAATTTTTAAGTCAATCGACTTCAACCAATATTCATAGCCTTTTATAGCCAACAGGGAAACAAAGAAGTCCGAATAATTGAATTTTGAATCTGTCAATAATATATGTACATTTTTCATCAATGGCAATTTGAAAAAATATAATTTTTAACATTGTGCCCAGAAAAATATGTACATTTTTCAGAATATATTTTAGAACTTCCTTGTGGTGGAGTTGGACAATGTTCCCATTGTATGTAATTAAAAATAGTCTTTGGTGTACTTGCTCTGTGAATGAAATGGTGTCCATAATAATTATAACAGAAAATGTCTCCATAATTCTCTTTGGATTGATAAACTTCCTCACATTCAAATACAGTAAAATGCTGCAACTCATTCATCACAGAATCAACTGTTTTCACATCCCATTCATCAGAAACAACTCCGGATATTAATGTATTATTTATGATATAATAACACATATGGAATTTGAATGACCTCCGTCGGACCGTATATATCAAATGTGACTTTATCCCAAACAGTCTCATCAGGAATTTGTGTAGCAGAAATGTTCACGAAAGAGAAGTCTCTGCGGACTCTGTGAAAAGAAAAATGGGGTTTCAGGACCTCATCCACCAGTTCAATTGTTGATCGTTCAGGAAGGTAATGGCCATGTATTAGTAGAAAGAAAGTAATAACAAAGTCAGTCCAAAGGAGGAAAGCTAATATAGTCAAGGAAAGCCACAGATAGTTCCATGGGAGAACAAAATAATTTGTTTTGAACCAAATTATCAGCTTACGTGTTCTTGACAGTTCAGATACAGAAGAGGTGGATGAGTCTGAAAAGGTGTCAGTGATTTTGGCAAAGTATCCAGAAGTAGTTTTTGCAAAAACTTGAGCTGTATTTTGAAGAGGAGAACTAACAGTGGTATCTCACTGTGGTTCATAATCGACTGTGCCATCTGTGTAGAATTTGAAAATGATCGGACAACATTTTCTGTGTTGCTTGTTGTAAAAGATGCTAGTGGAACTAATGAGAGATCACTTTCCACCCTCCCCGAGCTCGGAGAGGTGTCAGCATTGCTGCTCAAAACTTGTAGAGGGACAGCATGACCAGTAGTGAGAGGGATTTGGAACTGGTTGTTCCTCTTGGTCTGCTGTGCAGGATCGGCCACATGATGTAACTTGACATTGTCGATGGAGACAAAGCAGTTTTCTTTAAAATCAGGTAGCAGTGGTAGTATAACAGTTATGGTACTGTGTATTCCCAGTACTGGAACAGGTGCACAATAGGAAGGACCGAACTTCTTTTTCATGTACTAGATCCCCAACTTTTGGAATCCAGTAGGTAGATGTTATTGTTACATCCTTAATTCCTAAGGAGGCAGCACTGGCAGAAGTGTTGTCGTCACGGAACTGTTGTAATTCCTACAAGACAGTGACACGTTAATTTAAGTCAAAGGGTGTTTCTTCCGCCTCCATGCCAGGACCATCAAGATCTAGAACATACATTTGAGTTCCAAACAGGCACTCATATGAAGTACGACCCCCTCAGGGACCTTCAAGGCAGATCAAGTGCTCTCTGGACTCCATATAGGTGATTAGGCCAACTACGACCCATACCTAGTATTCTGGCTGTTATGGATTGCTTTGAATCTCGGTTTCATCACTCCACGACACTAATTCCCTCGGGATGAAATGGAGATGAGTAACGGAGTTGGACCCCTAATGAAGCTATGGCATCCCTGAATGCCCTTGAGGCAAAAGCAGGGCCCTGGTCTGAGTGGAAAGTCGCAACTGCATATGTGCCAATAAAGACTTGCTAATCTTTAATAACAGTCCCAGCGTCAGCCAAGCGTTGTGGCCACAGCCATAGATTCTGGAGCAGGAGTCAACAGCGACTAGAATGTATTGGTATGCACTGTCAGGTGTCAAAGGACTGCAATGGTCCAGGTACACACATTGTAATGTTTTGTTAGAAATTAGGAGGGGTGTCTACATGGGTCAAAGTAGTGTTTTTATAATAGAATAACTGATGTTCCAAGAAAGGATCCCCACATAAGAGTGTTTATGTTTCTGTGAACATCTGAGACAAAGAGTACTTTTGCCAGAAACCTATCTTACTACAGCCTTGAGAAAAGCACATGATGAAAGAAATGTCTTGTTTAAGAACGTATTACTGACCTAGGCGAAGAATAGCTAGATAGAGAAAATAAAACAAGACCTCAAAAGTGTCTACTGTTAAAATAATATAACAAAGCTAAAATTAAAATATCTAGGTTAAGTGCACAGCGGCAGGCCAAGTTTGCTAAAATAACGTGTATAAAACTATAGCTAAAATGGCTATACAACAAACCCTCATGCATACACTCACACACCCAGGCATACTCTGATACAGAAACACTCAGCGATACATTGATGCATACATGTGCACTCTCAGGCACACACTGATGCCTACACTAACACACCCAGGAAGACACTGATGAATACACTGACACACCCAAGCACACACTCATGCATACACTGACATACCCAGACACCCCCATACAAACAGTAGTGTAAAAACTAACACACCAAAGCACACACTGATGCAGGCACTGACACATCCAGATAAGGACTAATACATCCTCTATCACAGCCAACTAAACAGTAATACATCTGCTTACAGAGACAGGTATTAAGTGAGATATACAATAACACAATCAGGCGAAGATTAATCACGGCCCTGACACATCTGTAGATGCACTGATACATACACTGACTGTAGGAGGCTGGCCCTCTATGTAGTGTACAAACTAGGCACAAAGTGTATGAGGTCCAAGAAACCACACGTTGGTTTCCAGAGGCAAAAACTAGATCACTTAATGCTATAATTTTTTAGGTAGCTTGGTCGAGCAGTTAGGCTAATCTTGGAGAAGTGCAAAGCATTGACTGTACTAACAGTATCAATCATGCGACTCACACACTCAAAGGAATAACTAGAAACCAATTTATAAAAATACTTCGGGGCATATTTATACTCTGTTTGCGCCGGATTTGCGTTGTTTTTTTTTACGCAAATCCGATGCAAAACTAACTCCATATTTATACTTTGGCGTTAGACCCGTCTAGCGCCAAAGATCTTAGAGTTTGCATCATTTTTTAGCGTGGACACCTTCCTTGCGTTAATGATATGCAAGGTAGGCGTTCCCGTCTAAAAAATGACTCCGAGGCATGTGCGCCGTATTTACACTCCCGGGCAAAAATGACGCCCGGGAGTGGGCGGGTCAAAAAAAATGACGTCCAGCCGCTTTAGCGTCATTTTTTAACGCCTGGTCAGGGCAGGCGTTAAAGGACCTGTGGGCTCGGAAGGAGCCCAGAGGTGCCCTCCCATGCCCCCAGGGACACCCCCTGCCACCCTTGCCCACCCCAGGAGGACGCCCAAGGATGGAGGGACCCATCCCCGGGAACTTAAGGTTAGTTCAGGTAAGTATTTTTTTTTTTTTTTTTGGGGTGGCATAGGGGGCCTGATTTGTGCCCCCCTACATGCCACTATGCCCAATGACCATGCCCAGGGGACATAAGTCCCCTGGGCATGGCCATTGGGCAAGGGGGCATGACTCCTGTCTTTGCTAAGACAGGAGTCATTTCAATGGGGGTTGGGAGTCTAAAAAAATGGCGCTTATCGGGTTGAGGCGAAAATTTTGCCTCAGCCTGACTTGCCCCATTTTTTGGCACCCAAGCTCCATTTTCCCCTACGCCGGCGCTGCCTGGTGTAAGTAATTTTTTTTTACGCACACCAGGCAGCTCCGCCGGCTAACGTCATTCCATAAATAAGGCGCCTGCATGGCGCTTTGGAATGGCGTTAGCCAGCGTTAAATTTTTTGACGCACAACTGCGTTGGCGCAGTTGTGCACCAAAAAGTATAAATACGGCCCTTCATATTTCTGTATAATTTTTAAGACCAAGGTTATCAAAATTGTTTGAGTACCTTTTAAGATATGAATTTTTGAATTTGTATTAAAAGCAGTCTTTCTGTACGTAATTATGCACCATAGGAATCAATAGGCAGTCACTTTTAAAAATGCATATAAAATTGCACAGTTAGGTTACCAGGTTCTGATTTTGCAGATTGGTCGAGGCTGTCGGTGGGCACACTGTGCCAGCTGGTAAGGCTCTGGTGGTTCCCGGTTCCAGAGGGAGCAGCGTTGTAAAGTCTCTTGGAGCGGGTATAGGGCCACTCGGGGGCCACTTGGAAAAGGGTGGTTCTTGCAGATTTAAAGGTGGTGCCTTGGAGTCCCCCTGGGGCGTCGAGGTTGCAAGAGGTGTGGGACCCTGTGGGAACAGCTGGTTCCTCATAGCGGGGTGCTGGGCGGCCGGGTGCTTGGCGAGTTGTTGATCCAGGAGCTGTGCGCAATGGAGTCAATTGGAGCTGGAGGTGAGACACTTTGAGGGTGGCTTACAGGACAACGAAGGCTCTCTGGCAGGAGGTGGAGGGTGTTCCTAAAGTCCCCCAACTGGGGCTTCCTCCTTGTGCTTTTTCTGCTCTGGGGAACTTGTTTTCTTGGTGTCCAATGTTCTCTGACCGATACCTGGGGTATTGGCACGACTCAGCCACTGGAGGGTGCAGTGCCATCAAATTTGGCACACTTTCAGAATTTGTCCTGGTGGTCATTGGTGTGTCATTGAGTCCAGCTGTAACTTCTGGTTTAGGAGATATTGGCCAGTCAATGAAGTAACCCTCACTCAATTGCTAGTTGCAGAGTGGTACCTTCACTCAGAAGGGAGATCTTGGGTGATTGTTAAAGCTTAGATGTCCTCTTGGATTCTTGAGGTTAATCCAGTGTTCATCTCCTGTACAGCGGCGATTGTTGGGTCCTGGGTGCCACAGGCAGGGTTTGGTGTCTTTGCTTGATGTAGCAGGTCCACAGTTCTCTTGCTTTGGATCTTCTTTGAGGCTGGTCTTCTTTGTCCTTTCAAATATGATTTCGTGGTCAATGGATACCCACTAAATACTGAATTTAGTGGGTGTTTTAGGGGGCACCAGGTAGTGCCCAATGGGACACACCCTTAGGTGACTACACCGACTATAGTGCCCACTTCCTGTGGGAAGGGTCACTGCCCTAAACCTAATTGGCTACTTTCCCTCCATTCAAGATGGAGGAAAAATGAAAAAGAGGGTACACGTCGCAGGCAACACCTTGGAGGTAATGATTGCCAGGTAAGGCCACTCCTCCTACCCTTTATTAGGTTTCCCACCTTTGCTGCCACCAAAAGTGGGAGTTTGCAAAAGGTGTTGCCAGCTGCTACTAGCAGCAGGCTTGGGGGATGAGTATCAAGGGTGGTAAGCTCTTTGAAGCTCGCTGCCAGGACAGTGCACGTTCCTGAGGGGGTGTTAGCTCCTCCCTCCAGGAAAGGCATTACCCGCAGAGGAAGGGCTCTCCCCCAAGGTTTGTATATTGGCTGTCTGGAGGTGGCAGCTGGATAAGACCAGTCAGCAACCAGGCCACAGTCTCTCAAGTGGGTAGTTTGCCCACTGGTTCTGGAGGGGTCCTTGCACCCAGTGTGCTTCATCCTGGCAAGGATGTGGTGAGTGGATGCCTTCTTCCACTGGTTCTGGAGGGGGCCTTGTGCCCAGTGTGCTTCATCCTGGCAAGGAGGGGGTGAGTGGATGCCTTCTTCCACTGGTTCTGGAGGGGACCTTGTGCCCAGTGTGCTTCATCCGGGCAAGCAGGGGGTGAGTGGATGTCTTCCTCCACTGATTCTGGAGGGGGCCTTGTGCCCATTGTGCTTCATCCTGGCAAGGATGCAGTAAGTGGATGCCTTCTTCCACTGGTTCTGGAGGGGGTCTTGTGCCCAGTGTGCTTCATCCTGGCACGGATGCGGTGAGTGGATGCCTTCTTCCACTGGTTCTGGAACGGGCCTTGTGCCCAGTGTGCTTCATCCTGGCAAGAAGGGGGTGAATGGATGTCTTCTTCCACTGGCTCTGAAAAGGGCCTTGTGCCCAGTGTGCTTCATCCTGGCAAGGAGGGGGTGAGTGGATGCCTTCCTCCACTGATTCTGGAGGGGGCATTGTGCCCAGTGTGCTTCATCCTTGCAAGGATGCAGTGAGTGGATGCCTTCTTCTACTGGTTCTGGAGGGGGCCTTGTGTCCAGTGTGCTTCATCCCGGCAAGGAGGGGGTGGGTGGATGCCTTCTTCCACTGGTTCTGGAGGGGGCCTTGTGCCCTGTGATGCAGACCTTTGGGAGTGCAAGGTCACAGTCTCTCACCTGGGTGTCATACCTGCAAGATTTGCAGTGGGCAGGATGTATTACACTCCATGGAGGCAGGACTACAGACCATCTGCTGGAAGTGACGGCTGCACAGTGGTGGCAGTGCCGGTGCTGGTGTCGGTGCTGCCAGTGGTGGGGGGAGGCTCCAGCCCTTCCCCTGCAGCCTCGGATGGCTGCCCACTGGGGCTGTTGTTGCTGGCAGTGGTACTGGTGGCGGTGCTGGTGGCAGAGCAGGTGGCGGTGCAGGTGGCGGTGCTGGCAGTGGTGCTGGTGGCAGTGCTGCCAGTGGTGGGGGGAGGCTCCAGCCCTTCCACTGCAGCCTCGGACGGCTGCCCACTGGGGCTGCTGCTGCTGGCAGTGGTGGTGGTGGGGGTGCAGGTGGTGGTGCTGATGGCGGTGCAGGTGGCAGTGCTGGCAGTGGTGGGTGGAGGCTCCAGCCCTTCCCCTGCAGCCTTGGACTGCTGAAGCGCCATGGTTGGTGGTGTTGGGGGCTCAGATTCTGTCACAGCACCAGGCCTCCTGTCCCTCCTGCCTGCAGGGGCAGGCCCTTTGTCCTTGCCGTCTAGTGGTGCCTCTTTGCCCTTGCCCTTGCTGTCTGGTGGTACCTCCTTGCCCTTCCGCTTGGAAGCTGGTGGTGCCTCCTTGCCCTTTGCAGCTGGTGGTACATCCTCGCCCTTCCCCTTGGCAGGTGGTGCAGGCACACTGCCAGTGCTGATGGGTGTCTCCTTGGAGCTTCTCACACCTTGTCAACACCAGGACAGTGCGCGCTCTACGGGCATCTAGAATGCAAAAACCCAACACTCACAAGATAAAGTAATTTATGCATTGTGATGATATGTTATTGTTTAACCTTTTGCATTGCAGAAATCCATCCAAAAGATTCATTTTTAAGGTGCTTATAAATACTGTACATTTACAATGTGTTGTTGCAGACATTCAGAGTGTGTTAGGGTGTGGTCCCTTTCCAGGGCCTTCTGGAGACTTTCCCTGCAACATGCCTGGGCGTGGTTCTAGGCTGGGCCAAGACTCTATAAAAGAGAGTCAGCCCAACTTCCAGTGCTCACTATTCAGAGGTCCCGGTGCAGAGCAGCAGCTTCTTCCTGAGCTCCTGTCCTGGCGGCCTATTTGGATTTTCCAGTCTTCTGCACTCATCTCTCATTGGTACTCACTGTTTCCAGGCGGTAAGACGGTGTTTGGACATTCTCCAACACCGTAATTGAGAATCTTCATATTCTTGATTTTAATTCTTAAATGAATAACAGATTACTTGTGCGCTGCCATTTTTTGACATTTGTATGGTGATTTGCAAATAGGGAGGACGCGCAATTTATTCCACAAAGATTTGACTTCGTTATTACATTATTGTTCATTGCGCGCTGATATTTCTTGACATTTACATGATGTTTTACGAGTTGGCAAGACGTGCAACTCGTTTCATGAGCATTTAATTTTGTTGTTCATTGCGCGCTACCTTTTCTTGACATTTACATGGTGGCATTCGAATCGGCGAAACGCGCGATTCACTTCTCGTGTGTAATTCATGCTGTTCATTGTGCGCGACCATTTTCTGGCATTTACATGGTGGCATTCGAATCGGCAACACGTGCGATTCTTTCCTTGAGTGTTTTTTCATGTTATTCATTGTGCGCTACCATTTCTTGGCTTTTATATGGTGGCATTTGAATCGGCAAGACAAGCAATTCTTTCCTCGTGTATAAATAATGTAAGTTACTGTGCGCTAACATTCTAAGACATTTTCTTGGTAGCATTTCAAGTTGACACGTCGCGTGATTTATTCCTTGAATCTACGTTGTGTGATTTCATGGTGCACAAACCTTTATGGTGTTTAATACTCATATAAAAATCTGCAGTGTGTGCAATTTACTTCCCAATGTTTTTTCTGAGATGAACACAACACAATACCAGAGTTCTAGAGGTAATTCTGTGTGTTCCTGATATGTATTCCTAAAAGGAGATTCATATGGTTGTTTAGAAATTGCTAAGAGTGTTGCCTGATTCTCATGCTAAAGAAAGTACTTGAATCTGAAAGTACTATTTAACTTTTCCTGATTCCTCCTCAGGTATTCGGTCATCTAAAGCCTAGTCAGTTTTAGGATTATTCTATGGTTGTTCATGTTTTTCGGAAAAGACGAAGCTTAGAGTTGTAGCATGGTACTGATTTCATGAGATGTAATTTTGATGTTGTGTTTTAACCTTTTGCTTCCTACAGGTCTCCTTCCCAGCTGTTCCCGTCCTAATCCTCTTTTCCCCACTTGGACTCTCTTAGACTCTGTGATAAATCTAATCAGAGTATTGGAGCTGTCTTGTGGTGGAAGTGTTGGGAACGTGCACGGACCCCGAGCATCTGGTGACTCTGACAGAATAGTGAGCACACAAATTATTATCCTCCTGGTTTGTGTATGTTCTCAGCATGGCCACACTGGACGAGCTAGTCAAGGCTATCACCCAGCTCCAGTCAGAAGTGGTATCATCAAAGGATTTGACAAATAGTCTAGCTGAGAGGGTGAGTCAGTTACAGAATAAGGTTGAGAAGAAAGAACAAAGTCCCACCGGTGTGTCTTGGCCAGGTACTTCTTCTCAGACTTCTGGAGGTAGTCCGACTAACATTTCCCTCAATGTTCCTTCAGCCATTCCTTTAGCTCCCCCAGAACGCTTCGCAGGTGATCCCTTGAAAGCGCAATCTTTTCTGGTTCAAGTGGAACTTCACTTTACCTGCAGACCACATACTTTCCCCGATGCCCAGTCTAAAGTAGCTTTCTTGTTGTCATATCTGTCTGGAGATGCAGCTACCTGGGCTATTCCTCTTGTGCGTAAAAATAGTCCCCTGTTGTACAACTGTTCGTGAATTTGAGAGAGTTTTCGATCGTAGAACTGTAACACAGTCAGCAGATCGTGAATTATTAGACTTACGCCAAGGGAATCAGGACTGAGTGTCATATTTAGCCAACTTTAATCAGCTGGTCGCTGAGACATCCTGGCCTGAAGAAAAACAAGCGGCCTTGTTTTACAGGGGACTCAAAGAGGAGCTAAAAGACATCTTAGTGCGAATCGACCCACAACCTGCAAACTGTCAAGATTTAATAAACCTTGTCTTGAGGCTTGATCATCGTTTAAATGAACGAAAAGGAACGCGTAAAAAGACTGAAAAACATTCTTGGCATGCTCATGATAACAAAGACTCAAGAACTCCGAGAGAAAGAACGCCGGAACCGATGGAAATTGGAACCATCAGGAGACCTTTGACCAAAGACGAAAAAGATCTACGCAGGAAAAATGGGCAATGTCTCTATTGTGGGCGGAAAGGTCATTTCGCCAAAGATTGTCCAATCAAAACAAAGAGCAAGCGAGGCCCAGTTCAGAAAGTTGCAACCAATGCATCAGTCGAGTCGGAAAATCTAAAGCACCCAAGTTGCAGAGAAGGGTTGCTCTTGGGTGTCACCGTGGATCCTTCACAATCCAAACATCTAAAATTGGGAATAAGAGTTAAGGTCAAGAAAAAGACCTATTTCAAGAAGGCTCTAGTCGACTCTGGGGCTACCGGAAACTTTGTTGACTCCCAATTGGTTCGTGCATGGGGGATCTCATGTATTGAAAAGAAGACTCCAGAAACCATCCAGGCTGTTGATGGAAAACTCTTGACTGGAGGTCCGATAACTCTTCAGACTGTCCCCTTGACAATAATTTGTGAAGGTTAAAATCAAAGAAAGAAACATAAAGAGGAACTCATCCTTGACGTGATCCATGCTCCCCTGTATGGGATCATCCTTGGCTTGCCATGGTTAACTCATCACAATCCAGAAATTAATTGGGCTGAACGAAAGATCGTGTTCTCATCAGTGCTATGTAAAGAACATTGTCTCCAAAGGACTCAAGAATCGGAAGTTTGCTATTCTTACATAGCTACCGCCACAGAGAAAGAAGTTCAGTTGCCCAAACAGTATTCGTCTTATGAAGATGTATTTGATGAGAAGGAAGCAGAGAACTTACCTCCTCATAGATCTTAAGACTGTCAAATTGATCTAGTCCCAGGGGGAATACTTCCCAACAGTCGTGTGTATGCCCTGTCAGAACATGAAAATCAACATTTACGAAAATACTTGGATAAATTCTTAGAGAATGGTTTCATCCGCCCCTCTTAGTCTCCCACAGCTTCTCCTTTGTTTTTTGTTCCAAAAGCGAACGGAGAGCTTCGAACTTGTATCGACTATAGGGGCTTGAATAAAATCCCCATCAAGAACAAATATCCTTTGCCTCTAATTCCGGTCTTACTGGAACAAGTAAAGAAAGCAAAAATCTACACAAAGCTTGATCTTTGAGGTGCTTACCATTTGGTCAGAATGAGAGAGGGTGACAAATGGAAAACGGCATTCAAAACAAGATATGGCCTTTTTGAATACACCGTCATGCCTTTTGGTCTGTCCAATGCTCCAGCAGCATTTAAATTTTTCTTAAATGACGTTCTTAGAGAGTACCTTGATATCTTTGCCATAGTTTACATTGATGACATTTTGATTTACTCAGACAATGAGAATGAACATGTTCAACATGTCAAGAAAATTCTGGCAGCCCTTCGTAAACACCATTTATATTGCAAGCTAACCAAGTGTGAGTTTCATGTTACCACAGTTGAGTTTTTAGGGGTTATCCTTACCCCTCAAGGTATGGTGATGGCAGAAAGGAAAGTAAAAGCCGTATCTGAATGGCCCATCCCAAAGTCTGTTCGTGATGTACAATGTTTCCTGGGCTTTGCAAATTTTTACCGGAGGTTCATCAATCATTTCTCCCAGACAGTGGCTCCAATTACTAAGTTATTAAGAAAGAAAGAAAAATTTGTATGGTCCCCAGAAGCAGACCAAGCCTTTTCAACTTTGAAAGAAGCTTTCTCCACTGCCCCAGTCTTGACTCATCCAGATGCGGATCGACCTTTCATAGTGGAAGCTGATGCTTCAGATGTGGCGATAGGAGCAGTCTTGTCACAACGAAATAAAGACACTGGTCAGCTTCATCCTGTAGCTTACATGTCTCGGAAGTTGAACGAAGCCGAACAGAACTATGTCATTGCTGAAAAAGATCTTCTGGCGATTTGTGACGCCTTTAAAGAATGGAGACATTATTTGTTGGGAGCTAAATATACTGTCACAGTATATACTGATCACCGCAATCATCAATTCATGAGTTCTGCCCGACTTCTGACTCCTCGGCAATTACGCTGGATGCTGTTTTTTGCAGAGTTTCCGGCCTGGTAAAGATAATCGCAAAGCTGATGCCTTGTCCCGCCAAGAGTCTACCACATTGCCTGCAGTTCAAACCTCCAGAGCTATCATTGCTCCTGACAAGGTCCTATGTATCATAAAAACAGAAGATTTCTTTGAAGACATCTGCAATTCATTCACTGTTGAAAAATGGCAGGCGTGGGCCCAAGCAGATCCGAAAAGATCAATCAAGCAAGGATTACCCTTTTACGATGCTCGTTTGTTTGTGCCCACTACCAAACTTCGCAAGATAGTGTTTCATTGGTTGCATGTTATACCTACAGCAGGTCACCCTGGTACTCCTAAAACTCTTGAATTAATCCAACGCTATTTTTGGTGGCCTACCTTATCAAAGAATGTAAAAACAATGGTAAACAACTGCGAAGTCTGTGCTCGCACTAAAACAAGTCATTAAAAAACCGAAAGGGTTGTTACACCCACTCCCAACCCCAAGTCGTCCGTGGGAACACATCTCTTTAGACTTTATTACAGGTCTGCCAGTGGTACAACAGCATTCAGTAATTCTAGTGGTAGTAGATAGTCTCACGAAATATGGACATTTCATTGCCTGTAAAAAATTACCCACCTCTAGTGAACTGGCAACTATCTTACTGAATAGAGTGGTTCGTTATCATGGACTGCCAAAAGTGATCCTCTCCGATCGGGGAATGCAATTTGCCTCCAACTTCTGGAAGACATGGTGTAAAACACTCCAAGTGACATCTACCCTATCTACTAGCCACCATCCTCAAACAGATGGTCAAACGGAGAGACTAAATCAGACTTTGAAGCAATACCTACGTGCTTACGCTGAAAAAGCACTTAATTCATGGACATCAATGCTCTGGTTAGCTGAGTTAGCCTACAACAACTCCTTCCACACTTCTACTGGCGTTACACCCTTCTTTGGTTTGTTTGGCTATCATCCTGACACCTTGCCCATCACAATTCCTCAAGAAAGCACTCTCTCTCCAGCTGTGTCAGAAATCATTCAACATTTGCATCAAACTCAGAAATCGATTCAACAACATTTAGAAAAAGCCAAACAAAAATACAAAAAGCATTATGACAAGAAACATTGTGAGGGACCGCAGTATCAACCTGGTGACAAAGTGTGGCTTTCCACAAAACATATAGACTTCAAGACGATTGTCAGCTGTAGCTGCTGAAACTACAGTGGCCGTGGACTGGATGGCTGAGGTGCTGGTTTTGGTTCTTTGCACCCTAACCCGACGTGAAGGACGGGGGTAGGGGTAGGGAAGAGGTCAACGGCAGAGAGGAACAGCTTCTTAGGGACACTGGGGTGGGAAGAGGGTGAAGGTTTGAGAGTGGAGGAAGAGGGAGTGGTTGTAGGAGGTGTCTGTCTGCTGTGCAGGTACATGGGCTAGATGCTGTTGTGAGGTGGATGGCTGTTGGGTGTCTGAGTGTTTGGGAGGAGGGGGCACAGACACAGAGGGAGAGGACACAGGCGACGTGTGCATGGATGTGCGGGTGGTGACTGCCAGTGAGTGGCATGTAGTGATAGGCGTGATGGTGATGGAGGCAGTGGGTGTGGATGTAGTGCATACGGGTGTGAGTGGAGAGCCTACTGGGAGGGAGGTGGACGAGGAGGAGGAGGGGGACACAGTGGAGGCAGTAGATGTTGTTATGTCAGCATCTGGATGGTGTTTGTGTGAGTGCCTGTGGGATGATGTGTGGTGCTTGTGTTTGCCTGAGACACTCTTGTGTGTTGTCTTTGGTACATGCTGGTCTCAATGTGTACTTCTGATAGGTTGGGGTTCAGGGGAATGGAACTGGGCAGAGGAATGTGGAGGGGGAAGCTAGAGACAGGAACAATGGCTGCCATCAGGGAGGAGGCCAGAGCCTGGAATGATCTCTGTTGGGCTGCCACGCCAGAGTGAATGCCCTCCAGGAATGCATTTGTATGTTGCAAATGCCCTGCCAGGCCCTGGATGGCATTCACAATGGTTGACTGCCCAACAGAGATGGATCGCAGGAGGTCAATAGCCTCCTCACTCAGGGCAGCAGGGCTAACTGGGGCAGGGCCTGAGGTGACTGGGGTGAAGGAGATGCCCACCCTCCTGGGTGAGCGGGCATGGGAAACTCGCTGAAGGGCTGCTGGGAGGGCAGTGCTGGTACGGGGGTGGCAGTTGTTCCTGTAGTTGGGGTGGCCACAGAGCTGTCGGCCACCACTAGGGAGCTTCCATCGGAGGAGGTATCACTTTCAGAACTGTCCCCTCCTGTCTCCATCATGGTGCTCCCCTCTCCATCCCTCCCACTGGTGCCCTCACGGTCGGTGGATTCGGCCTCATGGGCCCTGTGGGATGCAGCTCCCTCCGTCGCCGGTGCCTCTGCTCCTCCGCCAGATGATGCTAAAGTACAAAAGGACAGGATGACAAAACAAAAAGGGGGGTAGAGACAGAGGAGACACTTGGTCAGTGGCATCAGCAACACCACCGTTGGCGTACAAAACACACAGGGGACAGCCCTACACACTAGGCAATGCACTACCAGTCACAATGCTAGTCACCAGGCCATGGACAGTAACACCAGTTGCAGCATACCTCAGACCCACAGAGCCCTGCCCAGTAGTGGATGCACACTAACTTGTTTGGAGGTGGAGTTCATCAGCCCCTGTCCAACATGGAACCTACCCTACAATGTCCGGCCTGGCCTAGGGGCACTAAGAGGTGCACATCCCCCACCCAGAGACCACCCCACCACGCGCAAGTAGCATATTGGGCAATGCACTACCAGTCACAATGCTAGTCACCAGGCCATTGACAGTAATACCTAACACCAGATGCAGCATACCTCAGACCCACAGAGCCCTGCCCAGTAGTGGATGCCCACTATCTTGTTTGGAGGTGGAGTTCATCAGCCCCTGTCCAACATGGAACCTACCCTACAATGTCCGGCCTGGCCTAGGGGCACCAACAGGTGCACATCCCCCACCCAGAGACCACCCCACCATGCACAAGTAGTATATTGGGAACTGTACTCACCCCTTTGTGGCTGTTGTGATGCCCTAAAGTGCCGATCCAGCTCCGGATAGGCCACTGTCAGTATGCGGAACATCAGGGGGTCAGGGTTTGACGGGCACCCCTTCCTCATTGGGAGGCCATCCCCAGCTGGGCCTCCATCGTCTTCCTTGCCCAGGGTCTCAGGTCCTCCCACTGTTCGCAACAGTAGGTGCTCTGCTTGCCGTAGACCCCCAGGGTCCGCACGTCCTTGGCGATGGCACGCCATATACCCTTTTTCTAATGGGCACTGACCTGCAGGGAAATAAACATAGAAAAAGGTAACAGTCATACCGTCCGGTCTGTTACACTCATGACCCACCATATCCCTTCCATCCCCTTCTGCACATACATTGCCCACCATACATGAAGCACGCTGCCTAGGACCCTTCAACCACCCCCTCCTTACACAAGGCCCCCACATACAGCAATCCATGCATTCATGCCCAATGCATGGTGCTCACAGTGTACTCACCAATTGGTCTGGAGGCCCATACAACATTCGGTACTGGGTTAGGACCCCATCCAGTAGTCTCTCCAACTCTGCAGCGGTGAAGGCAGGGGTCCTTTCCCCATAGACACGAGCCATGGTGTAGGAGGCTGGCCTGGCTTATAGTGGGTACCTGATGGTACTTACCCCTTGTGCCAGGTCCAGTTATCCCTTATTAGTAGATTAGTAGTATTCTAGCAGCTTAGGATGCTAGAGGTAGCTATAGCAGAGCAGCTTAGGCTGAACTAGGAGACATGCAAAACTGCTACTATACCACTTATATCACATAGCACTATATCATAAGAAACACAATACTCAGAGTTACTAAAAATAAAGGTACTTTAATTAAGTGACAATGTGCCAAAAATATCTCAGAGAATATACTCCCTTAGGAGGTAAGTAAAATACACAAAATATACACACAAACCAAAATCAGGTAAGTAAACAGTTAGAAAAGTAGTGCAAACACGGTAGAACACAATAGGATGCAATAGGCCTAGGGGCAACATAAACCATATACTCTAAAAGTGGAATGCGAACCACAAATGGACCCCAGACCTAGTGTAGTGTGTAGAGGGTCGCTGGGAGTGTAAGAAAACACTAAGGGTGTCAAGATACCCCACCCCAAGACCCTGAAAAGTAGGAGTAAAGTTACCCTACTTCCCCAGAAAAACACTAAAGTTGTGATAGGAGATTCTGCAAAGGCAACAACTGACTGCAAAGCACTGAAGACGTATTCCTGGACCTGAGGACCTGTAAAGGAAGGGGACCAAGTCCAAAAGTCACACAAGTGTCCGGGGGGGCAGGAGCCCACTAAACCCCAGATGAAGGTGCAAAAGGGCTGCCTCTGGGTGGAAGAAGCTGAAGATTCTGTAACAACGGAAGATGCCAGGAACTTCTTCTTTGCACAGAAGATGTCCCACGGCGTGCTGAAGGATGCAGAGTTGTTTCCCTGCAGAAAGACTGTAACAAGCCTTGCTAGCTGCAAAAGTCACTGTTGAAGAAAATGGGTGCTGCCCAGGCCCAGGAAAGACCAGGAGGTCGCCCCTTGGAGGAGGAGACAGAGGGGGTGCTCAGCAGCACAGAGAGCCCACGCAGAAGCAGGCAGGATCCGTAAAAGCACTTGAACAGGTGTTCAAGAAATCTGAGCACAGCTGTTGTCTCAACACTACAAAAGAGGGTCCCACCAAGCCGATGGTAAACTCAGCGAGTTGAGCAATGCAGGATGGAGTGCTGGGGACCTGGGCTGTGCTGTACACAAAGGATTTCTTGTAAAAGTGCACAGAAGCCCTAGCAGCTGCAGTTCACACAGTACACAGGATTACTGTCTGGCGTGGGGAGGCAAGGACTTACCTCCACCAAATTTGGACAGAAGGACCACTGGACTGTCGGGGTCACTTGGATCCAGCTCCTGTGTTCCAGGGACCACGCTCGTCGAGATGAGAGGGGACCCGGAGGACCGGTGAAGCAGATGTTTGGTGCCTGCGTTAGCATGGGGAAGATTCCGTCGACCCACTGGAGATTTCTTCTTGGCTTCCAGTGCAGGGTGAAGGCAGACAGCCCTCAGAGCATGCACCACTAGGAAACAGTCAAGAATGCCGTCTTGCTACTTTGTTGCGTTTTTGCAGGTGTCCTGGAGCAGTCAGCAGTCAATCCTTGGCAGAAGTCGAAGAGGGAGATGCAGAGGAACTCTGGTGAGCTCTTGCATTCGTTATCTGAGGATAAACCCACAGGAGAGATCCTAAATAGCCCTCAGAGGAGGATTGGCCACCTAACCATGTAAGCACCTATCAGGAGGGGTCTATGACGTCACCTGCTGGCACTGGCCACTCAGAGGCCTCCATTGTGCCCTCACACCTCTGCATTCAAGATGGCAGAGGTCTGGAACACACTGGAGGAGCTCTGGGCACCCTGGGGTGGTGATGGACAGGGGAGTGGTCACTCCCCTTTCCTTGGTCCAGTTTCGCGCCAGAGCAGGGGATGGGGGATCCCTGAACCAGTGTAGACTGGCTTATGCAAGGAGGGCACCATCTGTGCCCTTCAAAGCATTTCCAGACTCTGGGGGAGGCTACTCCTCTCCAGCCCTTAATACCTATTTCCAAAGGGAGAGGGCGTAACACCCTCTCTCAGAGGAAATCCTTTGTTCTTCCTTCCTGGAGCCGGGCTGCCCAGACCCCAGGAGGGCAGAAACCTGTCTGAGGGTTGGCAGCAGCGGTAGCTGCAGAGAAAACCCCAGAGAGCTAGTTTGGCAGTACCCGGGGTCCATGCTGGAGCCCTGGGGATGCATGGGATTGGCACCTC
This sequence comes from Pleurodeles waltl, assembly GCF_031143425.1. Lineage (NCBI taxonomy): Eukaryota > Metazoa > Chordata > Amphibia > Caudata > Salamandridae > Pleurodeles > Pleurodeles waltl. The sequence continues at coordinate 139,519,509 of NC_090440.1, forward strand.
AATACCAGATTTGGCATGGGGGAAAATTCCATGATCTTAGACATGTTACATGGCCATATTCGGAGCTTCCATTGTGAAGCTCCATATAGGTATTGACCTAAGTGTAGTGCACGCGTGTAATGGTGTCCCCACAATCACAAAGTCCAGGAAAATTGCCCTGAACAATGTGGGGACACCTTGGCTAGTGCCAGGGTGCCCTCACACTTAGTAACTTTGCGCCTAACCTTCACTAGGTGAGGGTTAGACATATAAGTGACTTAGAAGTTACTTAAGTGCAGTGTAAAATGGCTGTGAAATAACATAGACGTTATTTCACTCAGGCTGAATTGGCAGTTCTGTGTAAGAATTGTCTGAGTTCCCTATGGGTGGCAAAAGAAATGCTGCAGCCCATAGGGATCTCCTGGAACCCCAATACCCTGGGTACCTAGGTACTATATACTAGGGAATTATATGGGGAATTCCAGAGTGCCAATCAGAATTGGTAGAAATGGTCACTAGCCTGCAGTGACAATTTTAAAAGCAGAGAGAGCATAAACACTGAGTTTCTGGTTAGCAGAGTATTAGTGATACAGTTAGACACCACACAGGGAACACATTCAGGCCACAACCTGGCTAGCAGGGTCCCAGTGAGACATATAAAACACACTGACAAATAGGGTTTCCACTATGAGCACTGGGGTCCTGGCTAGCACGATCCCAGTGAGACAGTAAAAAAACCCTGACTTATACTCACAAACAGGCCAAACGTGGGGGTAACAAGGCTAGAAAGAGGCTACCTTCCTACACATGGTCGGTTCCAAACACAGGTCACAGCAGCACTTACAGTGTATGTCCTCTCCTGTTGAAGGTCAGGCAGCAAGTGAGTGAACAGATAGAAAATGCGGTCATGTCCGCAGCGGTGCGTACTGTCACCGCCGGCATACATCACTATTGGCTACTGTAACCCATAGGGCCCAATGTTAACCAATGAGGAGTTGCACGGTGGTACTTGACGGCCTCCCGCAACGGCGCACAACATCAGCGGCATTACCTAATTTCCACCTGTCCATCCACACAGGACTGGTGGCTGCCATTTCGGGGGTAGGGGCAGGCCATGGCACCTAACTGCATCACAGCACGCATAGGCACATTTTGGGGCTAAACATCAACATACTGTTTCTGTCACAGCATGCAATGCACTGTACATTTAGGAAATGCAAACTGACCAGATGCTTATCGTTTTAATAGGAGATGGAGACACCCCCGTGTACAGGCCCCTGGTGGACTTGGCAACAATGGAGAACAGGCACATTATCCTCACCTACAGACTTGATAGGGCCACAATCCAAGAGCTGTGTGCCCAATTGGAGCCAGACCTGATCTCAGCTATCCATCACCCCACTGGGATACCCCCTCTATGCAAGTCCTATCTGTGCTCCATTTCTTGACAACTGGCTTCTTTAAAGTGACAGTGGGCCTGGCAGCAGGAATGCCACAGCCAATGTTCTCAAATGTGCTGACCAGAGTGTTGTCTGCCCTGATGAAACACATGCACAGCTACATCGTTTTCCCCCAGGTGAAGGATTTGGCCACAGTGAAAGCTGATTTCTATGCAATGGGACATATCTACAATATTATTGGGGCAATTGATGGTACACATATTCCCTTTGTCCCCCCCTGGAGAAATGAACAGGTGTCCATAAATCGAATGAGCTTTCACTCTATGAATGTGCAGATAATGTGCCTGGCGGACCAGTACATTTCCCATGTGAATGCAAAGTATCCTGGGTCTGTGCATGATGCCTTTATCCTGAGGAATAGCAACATCTCATATGTGATGGCTCAACTCCAGAGGCACCGGGTGTGGCTAATAGGTGAGCCCATGGTCCCCACCCAGTGGATGTTGGTGTGGGGTTGGCCCTAAGGGTTAGTGTCTGCTAACTGGTATCCCTCGGTATTTGCAGGTGACTCAGGTTAGCCCCAACATATCATGGCTACTGACCCCAGTGAGGAGTCCCAGGACAAGGGCAGAGGAACGTTACAATGAGGCACCTGGGCGAACAAGAAGAATCTTAGAGCGAACCTTTGGCCTCCATTTAACAGGTTGTTCCCTGTGCTACTCACCCAAGAAGGTGTGTCAGATTATCGTGGCATGTTCAATGTTGCACAACCTTGCCTTACATGCCAAGTGCCTTTTCTGCACGAGGATGAGGCTGGAAATGGGCATGTTGCAGCAGTGGAGCCTGTGGACAGTGACGAAGATGAGGCAGAGGATGAGGATGAGGACAATGGAACAGCAATCATTCAACAGTACTTCCAGTGACACACAGATAAGATACTGTAAATTCACCTACCATTGCAGTTTTGTATTGTAAATGTTCATTGACAGGCTGATGTTCCCACTACTATGGCCACTTACTGTACCCTTTGACATGTGTATTCACAGATATCTGTGCCCCACCCTGGCTCCTGGTGTATTGACTGCAGCAAACTACAGGTCATACCTAAGTATACATGACTGTACAGTTGAATTGCAATGTCTACAGATTGTGAAATGAATACGTAATTCAATCACTTGACAGACTCAATACTTGTATTTTTTACAATGATGTTTATTCATGTGCTAATAAGTGGATGTGGTATTGCTATAGGCTGGAGGGTGGTGGTGGAGGAGAGTCCAGGATAGAGTCCAGTCTATTTGTATCACAGGTGCATTGTCCAAGGGGGCATAGGAAGTGGAGCAATGGCAGTTCAAGATGGACAGAGTGGGACACAATGGTGACAATCAGAAGAGTCTTATTTCCTGGCGGGGGACTTGGCAATGTTCTCTGTCTTCTGCCTGGATCGTAGGGACCGTTTGCATGGTGGTTCTCCTTCTGGAGATGATGGGGTGCTGGTGGCCTGTTGTTCCTGTGGCGAGGCCTCCTGTCCACTAGCGTCAGCGGAGGTGGAGGGCTTTCATAGGTGTGGCTAGTGTCAGGAGCCCGTTGGTGTGCCACTGCCTCCCTCATGGTGTTGGCCATGTGTGCCAGCACCCCTGCAATGGTGACCAAGGTGGTGTGGATGTCTTTCAGGTACTCCCTGATCCCCAGATGTTGTCCCTCCTGCAGCCGCCGGGTCTCCTGCAACTTGGCCAATATCTGGCCCATTGTCTCCTGGGAATGGTGGTATGCTCCCAGGATGTTAGTGAGTGTCTCATGGAGAGTCGGTTCCCTGGGCCTGTCCTCCCCCTGTCGCACAGAAGTCCTCCCAGTTTCCCTGTTGTCCTGTGACTCTATCCCCTGAACCTTGTGCCCACTGCCACTGACACCAGGTGCCTGATCATCTTGTGTTTGTGGGGTGGCCTGGGATCCCTGTAGTGGTGGACACACTGCTGATTGAGGTGTCCTGGGGACAGAGGTATGGGCCAGCTGGGTGGGTGCTGTGGTGGTGTTTCCTGAGGGGGGAGGCTCTGTGGTGGTATGGGACTGTGCCTGGGTAAACGACTGTCCGGAGGTCCCTGATGGGCCTGGTTGGTCATCCTGATCCAGGAGAGCCGAGCTGCTGTCATCTCTATGGGCCTCTTCTGTGGGGGAACTGGAAGTTGCTGACACCTCCTCTCCGGTGAAGTTATGTGTGGGACCTGTGGGGATGTTAATGCAGTGTTATTGTTTCTGCGTGTGACATCTTGTGCATGGGTGTGTTGGCCTCTATGGTTGTACGTGCCCTGTCAGCTTTGCCTTGTGTGAGTAGTTATTTTGTGGGCTAGGTGATTCTCTCTAGTGTGCATGCTGTGCTGATGGGAGTTCATGCAGGGCTGTGAGTGGTGTCCATGCATTGTTGTTTTATGCAGTGCCTGGTACTGGGATGGGTTGGTTGTGATAGTGGGTTGTATGTGAGGTGGTGGGTTGATGGGGGTGAGGGTTGGGGTATGTGATGGCATGCAGGTAGAGGGGTGATGGTAATAGAGATTTGACTCACTGGAATCCAGTCCTCCTTCTACTACTGCCAGGCCCTCCGGATGCAGTATTGTCAAGACTTGCTCCTCCCATGTCGTTAGTTGTGGTGGAGGAAGTGGGGGTCCACTGCCAGTCCTCTGTACTGCTATCTGGTATGCTACCACGGAACGCACCTTACCCCATAGGTCGTTCCACCTCTTCCTGATATCATCCTTTGTTCTTGGGTGTTGTCCCACAGTATTGATCCTGTCCACGATTCTCTGCCATACCTCCATCTTCCTAGCGATGGATGTCTGCTGAACCAGTGATCTGAATAGCTGTGGCTATACCCGGATTATTTCCTCCACCATGACACTTAGCTCCTCCTCAGAGAACCTGGGGTGTCTTTGTGGTGCCATGGGTGTAGTGTGAGTGGTGTGTGTGAGGGTGTGTGGGGTGATGTGTTGGGGTGTGTGCTGTGAGGTGCATGGATGGTGTATGGGTGATGGTGTTCTGTGGCTCTGGTTGTGTGGGTGCTCTTGCTGTATCTCTCTCTAGTGGCAAATTTTTGTTAGTTGTAAAGAGATGTGGGTAATGTGGGTGTGTGTTTTATAATGGTGTGGGTGTGGTGTGTTTATGTGTCACGTGTGTGTAGTTTGAATTGACCAATGTAGTGTCGCTTTGTTAGTGTGTGTGTATTTTGAGCGCGGCGGTATGCACCGCTAATGGTTTACTGTGGTTGAATGTCTGCCGCGGTGATTCCTGGGTCATAATGCTGTGGGCATAGTCCTGTTGGCGTAATGGTGTGGGTTTTGGTACTGCCAGTTTATCACTGTCCTTTGGGCTGGGGGACTTGTGTGTGTGTCTGTATAGTGACAGATTGCTATATGTGGATCATAATCTGGGTAGCGGTATACCGCTGCGGTCTCGGTATGTTGAGGGTAGTCGGCGTGGCGGTAAGCCAAACCGCCAATGTACCACACTGACTGCCACAGCAGTAATGACCGCCGGGCTGGAGACTTCAGTCTCTTGCCTGCCTGCAGGATTATGACCCACCCAGCACCATGGTTTTCATGGCAACCTTACCGCCACAAAAACCATGACGGTAGGCACTATCAGTGAGAGGGAATCCTCTCCCTCCTCCCCCTCCCCAGATTCCCCCCCACCTGTCCTAACCCTCCAGACCCCCCACTACATACACGCACCGTCATTCACACATGAACACACGCATATACACACTCATTCCCACATTCATCCACGCATGCCCACATCCATTCACACACACATCCACACACACTGACATACATACAAGAACACACGCATTCACACAACACAACATACTTGCACTCACACACCCATACATGCACACACATACAACACGCAACACACACCTGCGTACACGCACACGCAGACATACACACACCCCCACAGACACACAACACCCCCACCCCCTCCCATGTCAGAGCACCTGACTTACCTGTTGTATGTGGTGGAAATTTGGCTGTGGTCATATTAGGGTGGACGGCTGGTAGCCATGGCGGTAGGCTTTTTTTACCGCCGGGGTTGTAATGTGCCCCTATGTCTCTTTGTATGTTTTAGCTATTTATTAGTACGTTTTTATTAGATTTTATCTATATCTTAATAAGATTTTAGCTTGTTTTTAATCCAGAGCATTTTAGCTTGGGCTCATTTACCTTTCTCCGGTGTCATTAGTCTGGAGTTATACTTGTTTCGGCAATGGGGAGGGTGTAGTGGATTCTATTTAGTTTTAATGGGAATCAGGAGTTAACTTAGCCTTTTGGCTTGCAGGCCTGTGCCCTCAGTCACCCAGTAATTTTTTATCTATTTAGCTTGCTCTGTTTCAGCGCATTTATTTAATTATTTCTTCCAATGGCTGCCATGTTTATAGTTAGAAAGATGTTTTAGTTCCACGTTATCAGTGCCATTCTGTAAAGATATCACTATCAGCATCAACGATAAATTAGATACACAGGTATTCACATTATATACTTTCCCACTTTCACATGCCAGTAACATAATGTACCCTTTCAGAGAATTGTTTATAAAATTGCCTTCCCAAGCATGCATTCTTATCTATTGTTTGAGAACATAAGTGTGCCAGGGGTCCTACCAGATCTGTATAAATACATCTGACACCAACAAGATAATCAGAGGGATTCCTATCAGATGCCATTGACGCTATCTATGCTACACATCGCCTTATTGTTGACCCAGTCTTCGTGTCCCCAAAGTGTCTAATCTAGAGACCTCATTCCAAGGTAACGAGGATTGGGGGACTCTTCTCTTGGACAGGGTACTGCCAGATTAGGTTTAACACACCTAGCTATTTTTAGATTAGAGATTAGGTTCATCATGATAGGGTGTCAGGGTCTACACCACACCTGCTTTACACTTCATGTTATGGCAAAATGGTGGGGGCCTTTATATTCATGACTCTTGTTTTTACCATTCTGTTCCTTGCATTACTCATTATCATAATCATTGCAGCCCATGCAATTTAGCGTAGATTGCAGTTTTGTTAATAAAACCTATTGAAAACTCCGATGCATCTCTTTCATTGCCTATGTCTGATAGAGACATGTTGTTCATGTAAGAAAGGGGTAATATCCGTTTCACCACGACCTCTCTGAGATGTCGCACTCTTGAGTGCATGCGTTAAGGTTACACAGATCACCTATAACTGTTCAGGTTTTTGGTGAGGTACTGCTTGTGAGCCGGGAGGGTTGGGATGACAGTTGCAAATTGTAGGATTGGCCTATTCACTTACAAACATAAGTACTGTCATCCTTAAACCAGCAGTCTTGCCTAGAGCAAGAGTTAAACTACGACAACACATCTATTACATATTGCACATTACCTGACACCTAACATATGTAGAGGATGTGTAGAGCTTCTAAAACATACAGTACAGCCCATAGATATTCACCGAGTCCTGCCTCATTCCTGCACGTTGGCTTACATGCAAGTTGGAATGTATTAATGAGACTAATGTAAGTGTACAAGTGTGTAAAACGTTGATGTCCTGCACTATTCACACATAACTATTGCAAACTACAACTCGCTACCCGTGGCCTATGTACCTCAGAGTCGCTATACATAGTTATCACCATATATACTCCCTAATCACGTCATTAAGTGAAGATATATTTGTTGCACAAACATGATTTCACTACATACGTGGATACTGCTTCTGTGGTGGAGCAGGTATATGAGGCAGATAAGTTAACACATCCATTGAAGAAACGTGCACAAAATGACCTACTGTACCGAATAGGTGGAAGTGACCTGAGTCCGCCGGCGGAAGTCGTCATAGCAGTTGGGGGTCGCAACCACTGCCATCTGATATTATTGCTGTCTTTGGTGGACTTGGGCCAATTGTGATGACTGCCGGCGGTGACGGTCCTGTACGTGGCGGTCGTGACCACCATTTTCTTCTACATTGCTCACTTAACTCTTGACACTGTTGCAAGCAGTACCTCCATAATGTGAGCAGCTGTGTACTACATCTGGAAGCCAACATCCCACCTCCTGAAGGTGATAGGGCCCCTGCCTTCACACTAGAAGAACTAGAGAGGCTGGTGGAGGAGGTCCTACCCTTATATGGAGAGCAATACGGGGCACCAGAGGAGCACGTGAGTCCAATGCCATAGTCATGTGTAATAGATGTTGTGTGTGATGTTGCATACTGCATGTGTATTAGTGTGGGTGCCAATGCATGTAGATGGCATGGTGTGAAGGCATGTGTGCTGAGAGGATAGGAATGCGTGGCAAAATGCTGTGCCTGTTGAGCACTGAACAATCCTATTGGTATGCTGCCAGTGTACACGACTTTCTCTTTTTGTCTGTGTCACCCATCTAGGTAAACCCCCATCAGAAGAAGGGGATCTGGTGTGCCCTCGCCAAGCAAGTGTGGACCCTGGGGGTCCATACCCAGTGGAGAACCCTTTGCAGAAAGCGGTGGGAGGACCTGATACGCTGGGCCCGAAAGACCGTGGAGGCCGAGCTAGGGATGTCCTCCTAACGAGGGAGGGTACTGTTCGATGTCGACCCCCTAATTGCCCTCATTTGGCAGTGGCCTACCCTGAGGTGGATGGGCATTTGAGGACAGCACAGCATCCACAAGGGGGTGAGTACTGACTGAACCCATTTAATTTTCTCTGATGGTTTGGTGCTTACTGTCACACTTTGGCAGCTGAGACACTGTAGTAGGTGCTCCATGTATGTAGACAACTGGGAAAACATTGTACTCTATTTGCATGACTAAGAGATGGAGATCTGGCCCTAGGCTAGGGCATGTGTATGTTTAGGTCAGTTGTGTCTTGGTACATTTCTGTCTGCATGTGGAGATGTACACTGGACAGTGCCACATGTGTCACTCCACCCAGGTATACTTAGGTCTGTAGGCTGCTGTTTCATCCTATCTGTCTAATATATGCCGATCTGAATATCTGAATATATGAGAATGTAGCTCTACGGTGTCAGGCCACTCCCATCTATGTACACCATCTGTATTTGCTATAGTGTGCCAGACATGTGAAGGACAGGGCCTCCTTAGGTTTTGTCCTGGTATAAGTGTGGACTCCATGTGAGCCTGGCATCTCATTCAATCAACAGGTATGGACAGATGTGAACACCAATGATAGGTTAGTGGTGCTTTCCCCATTGTCCCTTCATGTGCATATTATGGGGTATGTGAAGGTTGTAACTGAAGGACATCCAATATGGGTGTTTAATCATGTATATGCGGCCTACCCAATGCATTTCCAGGCCATTGAAATGTAATCTAATCACTAGTGTCCCAATGGCTTTGCTTCAGTAGAGGTAAGTAATTAGCCTAATATCCATGCAATATTTGACAATGTCCTACCAATACTAGTGCATTATGTGGTAATATCTGCCTACATCATGTCACAATGGTTGCTTGGAGGCAGATCTTGTGGAGTGCCTCGCTGATGTTGACAGGTTGGGCAGGACATGCTATGGGGTCACTTCTTACTATGAGATGTCATTGTTTGGCTGTAGCACTATTTGTCATACAGGTGTTGTTGTTGTGGCATATGTTGTATGTGCAATGGCAGTCATGTGGGTCCATGTGTGTGCCTCATGTGTACTTGTGTTCTCAGTGGGATATGTGTGTTGTGTAGACCTATGTTGTAGTATTCATATGTCGGGATTGATATGAGTGATGTGGGTTTACTCATGTTGACATGTGGTGGCTCTGTCTGAGCGTGTCAGGTGGAATATGAGTTGGTCTAAGAGGTATTAGTTGGCTGTCCTATGTTTAGTTGTAGTTGCAGTTCCCTCAGTGATTGTCAATGGGTGTATGATGTGTGCTAGGTAGGCCACTGTTGCTGTACATGCATGTCTGGTGTGATGTGGAATATCTGTGTATGGAGCCTGCAACTAGGCCCCTAGGATTAGATACATGAAATAATATAGGTGGTCTCCAGACACATATTATCAGATTCAGATGGCACCTGACTGGTACTGCCACATGTTGTGTCTTTATCACTGATTGTATCCGTAGTATAAGATATGTACAGAGGGTACAGCTAGGCATGTGATAGCAAGCGCAGGAGCTTTGTAGTTAGTCAATTGAGTTGTCTTGACCACCATGGTACATTCCTTATGGACATGGACATGTCAGGGGTTGTATGTAAACATGCATGACATGGTGTTATCTGTCAATTGCTGTTCTTTATGGTGATAGGGGATATATGGCCTGGATGAGGACGATTGATCAGCTTTGGCAAGGGCATAATGTGCATGTGGACATAGGTTTACAGGTGAGTAGATGGAAGGGTCCAGTTGTGGTACCTCACAAGGATCATGATAACAGTGAGAGATATGACATGAAAGGGTGGGTAGCAGTTAATTGTTGTAACATAAAGTAGGATTGTGGAATTTCATATGGGATTCCCTGGCCAGGAGATGTCGACTTATAGTTGTGCATGTTGTTATGTGTATTTGTGAAGAATGTGATGACCCTCTCTCTCCCGCTCTCTCTCTCTCTCTCTCTCTCTCCCTCCCTCCCTCTCTATTTGTATGCATCAGCATTGGCATGTGAAGGAGATAGGCACAGGTGAGTGGGGAAGCTGCCGGCCACGGGACCTTGAGTACTGAGACCACTGAAAGCGAGGGACCCAGTGGCCCGGAGGCTGAGGAGAGTGTCACGGGGGAGACCGTAACATCATCATCATCATCATCTTCAGAATCCTCCTCCAGTGGACACTCCCTGGCAGTGGCGGGTGCTTCAGGAACTACCCCAGCACCATTTTTGCCTGCCACCCCCTTTCTACCACCCCCCTTCCTGTAGCTCCCCACCTATTGTCTGTACCCACTCACCCAAGAGGTTGGGCGTCTCCTTTGCCGCAGGCACCTCTGCCCGTGCCCCAGTGTTGAAGTAAGCCTCAGCAAGGCCTACTGGTGCAAGGGGTTCACCTTTCTCTGCACAAAGTCCTCAGACCATGTAGGAAGAAGTTGGCACAGAAACTGGAATAAAAGACAAAAGTTTATTAACCTCATGAGGTGGTACTACAGTTCAAACAGCACCCTAGGGAAATGTCTGAAGTAGCACACTGAACTGAGAGAGCATGGTCCTTTTATACCCACGCAGGGGCTAAAAGGAGAGGGTACAATTATGGAAACAAGACTTGTATACATGCAAGGTCATGTGGAAAATGCACAGTCGACAGGTAGGAGGAGCTAACAGTTTCCAAGGACTAACAGCTGCAGACCTTACTGAGCATGTGCGAAAGTAAGAGATGCTAAATATAACTTGTTACTAGGCAGATTTCAAGAGCAGTTAACAGAAAGGTAGGACAGAGCACATGGTGAGCACATGGCAGCATGTAGCAGAGAAAATGGCTGCCATGAATAAAAAATGGATTCCGCAAAATGTTCATAATAGTTACTAAAGACAAGATGTCTTCTGCTAATGCTTAATCTAATCACTGCTAAATTACAACAGACGACCCTTTCAGCATTAGCTGAAGACATTCGTCTTTCTGGGATAATCTAAATATTCATCCTGTATATTTATGCTCATCATTTCAGCTATTTCCTTAACTAACATATGTTGTGCCTTCATTTATGTAATATTTCTTTTGGTAGGCATACAAGCAGTAATACACATAGAGCAGAACATTGGACCACATTGAATACAGATACAGCATGTAAAAAATATTGCAATTATTACACACAGGTTAGTCAGTAGTTTCCAGCCCCAGGTGGAAACAAGAGCCCAAAACCATCCAGAAAAAGTCCAAGTACCAGTCTCTGTATGGATTTCTGCAGCAATTTTATGCAATTTAGATATTGCATCACATACTGAAGGTGAGTGATCTGGGATAAAAACACAACAACTACTACCGATGATTCGACATGCACCACCACGATCAGCTAATATCACATCTAATACTATACGATTTTGGAGCGCTACAATCCTCGCAACTTGAAGCTCCTCAGTAATATTCCCAAGTGCCAGAGCTGCCTGATTGGTAACAGCTTCCACAACCCTAGTCAATTGTCTCACTTTCCTACTGTTTAATGCAACACCTACAAAGGGGAACAATCCTAAATTAAAATCAACATATTGTTGCAGGCTAGTATCCGTTTGGTCTACCTCATTTGTACTTATTTCCCTTTTATATCTATTGTTAATAATGTCATTGAACAGTTTTAAATCTCGGTGATATGATGCAGGAGCCAAAAACACAGGGGGCAATAGAAAAGATACATAACACACACTTGACCACCCAACAGGTAATTGGTAATATCCATGGTTACCACAAACAAAATATGTATTATGTGAGGCTGTGAAACTACTATTATTTACACCCTCAATAGTTAAAATCAAGGTACAATCGCTTATCCCTACTGGAATTCGTCCAATGCTTCGTATACATAAATCTGCTTTAGTTTTTGTAATAGAAATCACAAATTGTTCTTTCTTATCAGAGTCTCGTATATTTGTGAAGACATATGGTATTGAAACATTGTCCGGTTGATACTCTTCCGATTCCCATTTAGTTCCTTTAGCTTGGGGATACCCATCTTTGTCTTGGTAGCACACTTTATTAAGGCGAAAAAGAAGTCCGCCCTCCGTACGTTTTCTAGATGCAAACAAAAGCATGTACCAGGCTTGACAAGAACCATTGTGTGAAAAAGGAAGAGGAATGAAAGGTGTTCCTCCTTTCTTTTGATGCACAGGTATCATTCCACATACCCAACAGTTAGTAGTATTTGTAGCATTATGAGTATGATGCAACATCTGAATGAAAGTATTATTGAAGTACGATTGACGGTGCTTCTGCTCCTGATAGGGAAGCGTAAAGTAATAGTGATCCTCTGGTACTGGAGTAGTGGCAACAAAGAACTCACGAGCAGGAGACTTCTTTTCAATAAACCAGGTGATTGTTGCTGTAACCACCAAACAACAACAAACCCCATAATACTAATGATCAATTTGTTATTCATTTTAGCAACAGTGATAATTGACCCTTTCAGAAATTAATTAAAATCAATCGTTGGAGCTCTTATCCCTGGGCAGCCGCTGATTTCTTCACCACGGGCCAAGATGGGTGTCACTACTCTAATGCACGGCTGATCCACCCCCCTTGCCACATTGGCTCTCCGTTTCACTAACCCAGGGCGGTAGCTCAACCAGTCTTTTCAAAACAATTTTCAGATTCTTTCCTTGGTCTCAAATTATATCGCAACACTAAGTCGTATGGTCCGGGAAGACCTCTGCAGATTCATCAGGTGATATAGTACGGCCTTTCTCCGTAGTCAAGATCTCTCAATGATCGGTGAGCACAGCAGGTTCCACCAAGGTAGGTAGCACTCTCTTGCAGTGAGTACTATGGACCCAATTCTTTCGGTTCGTCACTCGAACTGCTGTCCTTGTCGCAAGGAGCACCTGTTCTGGGCCTCGCCACCTTGGTTCCAAGCTGCTTGATCTTTCAAAAAACTTAATCATCACCTGGTCACCAGGTCGGAGTTCATGGCCTTCACCTATAGATCTGTCAGGAAGTGCTTCTCGAACCTGTTGATGAATAGAAACCAAATTGTCGGTTAACTGTGCCAAATAATCATTCATCAGGACACAAGGTACATCATATGCAGATTTTGGTTTAGGAACTCCCCAAATATTCATTGGTCTCCCAAAGACTACTTCATAGGGGCTAAGGCCAAGTCGGGAGTGTGGCACTGACCTAATAGACAATAATGCCAATGGTAATGCATCCGGCCAAGTTAAGGATGTGGAAGCCTGTATCTTCGCTAATTTCAGCTTCAATGCAGCATTATACCTTTCCACCAACCCTGCTGATTGTGGGTGGAAAACCGCATGGAACTTCTGTTTGATCCCTAATCCTTCCAGGACATACTTAATAACTTCCCCAACAAAATGAGGTCCGTTATCACTCCATAAAAGTCTGTAAACACCAAACCTAGGGAAAAATTATTTCAAAAGCACCTTCGCTGTGGTAATGGCAGTATTATCCTTTGTGGGGTACGCCTCTATCCATTTACTGAAGGCACAAACCACCACCAAGACATACTTTAAATTGTTGCAGCGTTCAAGCTGAATATAATCCATTTGTAGAACTTCAAAAGGTGCAGTTGGTGTAGCAAACCCTCCTGCAGGAGTACGTGTCCCTTTTCCAGGATTGTATTGTAAGCAGATCAAACAAGACTGTACTACTCTCTTAGCTGTACTGGAAATTTCTGGATGCTCCCAAACTTGTGTAAGCAACTTCGTTATTGTTGAAGCTCCAACATGTGCCAGCCCATGTGCCATCTGAACCATAGGTTGTACAAAAGCTATAGGCAATTTCCATTTATCCATCTGCTTATTCCGCCAACAGCCCTCATCATCCAATTCTCCATCTTTAGACCATTGCTCACGTTCTTTCACAGAAGCAGATTTCTGTATATCTAATACGTCTTGTCTTGCATTATGCCAGCATTCAGCTTGTGACTTCACTACATACATAGACGTAGTATTTCGCTGCATCGCCGTCTCACGTGCTACACGGTCTGCAAGAGCATTACCTTGCCCTATCTTATCGGTCACTTTCTTATGTGCACTACATTTCACAATAGCTAGTTTATTTGAATATGTCAATGCAGTCAAGAGGTTATGCACTAATTATCCATGCATGATCTGCATCCCGTGGGATGTGAGAAAACCTCTCTCCTTCCAAAGCAAACCAAAATCATGAGCCACTCCAAAAGCATAGCTGCTGTCTGTGTAAATGTTCACACTTAAATCAGTACTAAGCTCACATGCTCGTGTCAAAGCTATTACTTTAGCTGCTTGAGCTGACTTCTGTGGTATACGAGCTGTCCCCACTACCGTGTGTATTGTGGTGATTGCATATGCAGCTGAGGTTGTACCATCTGGCAACTTCAAACAAGACCCATCAACCCACAGTTCCCCGTCTACATCTAAAAGGGGCGTATCTTGTAAATCAACACGACCCTTTGTCTGTTCTTCGGTAAGGAATATACAATCATGTGTTTCTTGTGACTGAGGCTGAGTCACCGGATATGGCAACAAAGTAGCTGGATTTAGTGTCGTACATCTCTTTAGTGTAATGTGAGGAGCCAACAGTGTCAACTCATAACCTGTCATACGGGCGCTAGTTAAATGTTGTGTCTTTGTTTGTTTTAAAAGAGCATCAACCGCATGGGGTACTAGCACCAACAGTTTATGTGACAAAACTATCCCTTCACTCTGACGTATTGAGACAGCTGTTGCGGCAACTGAACGAAAACACCCGGGCAACGCTCGAGCGACAGGATCAAGTACTGCTGAAAAATATGCACAGGGACGCTGCTTATCGCCATGTGTCTGTACTAAAACTGACAATGCACATCCATCTTTCTCGTGTACGTAAAGTGCAAAAGGCTTCATGTAATCTGGAGTACCTAACACTGGTGCAGAACAAAGGGCTTGTCGCAGCTGCCGGAAAGCAGTCTCACATTCATCTGTCCATGGGAGGGGCATTGGAGTATCTTTAGTCAAAAGTGCTAGCAAAGGTTTGGCAATGTGTGAAAACCCTAATATCCATTGCCTACAAAAAGAAGTAAGACCAAGGAATGCACGAACATCTTTCTGAGTAGAGGGTACTTGTGTGTCTAAAATTGCTTGAATACGATCTGATGTAAGTGCACGGCCCTCCTTAGACAAAAGGTGACCTAAATAGGTTACATTTGGTCTACAATATTGCAATTTCTTTCGTGACACTTTATGATAGTGTAAAGCAAGAAAAGAAAGTAAGGACAAAGTGCACTTTTCACATTGCTCCGGGGTATCAGCTGCCAACAAAATATCATCGACATATTGTATGAGAGCCACACCTGCAGGCAAAACAAAAGAATCAAGTTGTCGTTTTAACGCCTGACTATAAATACTTGGGCTCTCCGTATAGCCTTGAGGAACTCTGCAAAATCTATATGATCGTTTATTCAAAGTAAAACCAAACAAATATCGGCTGTCAGGATGAATAGGGATTGAAAAGAAAGCATTCTTCAAGTCTATCACAGAGAACGTAGTTGCTGTCGGGGGAACCAAAGTAAGGAGTGTCGTGATGTCAGATACCACAGGATATTGTGGTATCACAATCTTATTGACTTCTCGTAAATCAATAATGAATCGGTAAATCCTAGTATCAGTATCCTTTTTCAGAATGGGAAGAATCGGACTGTTACAAACATTTTACAGAACTTCCTCGACAACTCCAACTGCGATAAGATCATGCACAATTCGTGTGAGTGCTTCTTCGCCCTCCTGTGAAATTTTGTATTGAGGCAAACGTGGCAATACAGCTCCCTCCTTGACACTAATATGTACCGGTGGAATAATCATTTGTCCCACATCAGTATCTGAAGTAGCCCACAAAGTACTAGGGAGTGAAGCTAATGCAATATCCTCCTTAACAAGACAAACTCTTTCCATCACAGGATGATTATCATTTAAAATAACACACACCCCTTCAGGAGAACATCGTATTGTAGCCCTGAAATAC
Source organism: Pleurodeles waltl (assembly GCF_031143425.1). Lineage (NCBI taxonomy): Eukaryota > Metazoa > Chordata > Amphibia > Caudata > Salamandridae > Pleurodeles > Pleurodeles waltl. The sequence continues at coordinate 139,535,461 of NC_090440.1, forward strand.
TTGAGCATATCAAGACCCACAATATTGTCTGGTGTATTTGGAGAAAGCAAAAATGGACATGGAGCAGTAAATTTATCAACATGGAATGCAAGTGGTTGTGACAATGGGCTAGGGGAAGGTGTTCCATCGAAACCTACCGATGTAATGGTTAAGCCAGACAGGGGAGCCCTCGGAATCAATTGTTTAGACAAGGCGCTACGAGTAGCTCCTGTATCAACCAGAAACTGATCAGTAAGACCCAAAACATGTGCTGTAACATAGGGACCCCTCTGATCTACTGGAACTTCAACTGACTCCTTACCCCATCCTAGGCAATCCTATGCATAAGCAGAATCTTGGAAATCAGGCTGCACATGATCAGACATCTGGTATTGGTTCCGTCTATCAAAAGCGTTAAACCCATCCTGCCCTCGTGTATTAGCATCAACCCTAGCATGATCATTCGTGCTTCTTCTAAGTCCTGAATATCCTGAGCGATTTCTCATTTGTCCCCGACCACGTGAACACTGCTGAACACGTAGTGCTGGACAATCGGCAGCCCAATGCCCAAATTTTTTACAATACGCACACTGATCAACAGACAAATTCGAACGAGTGTAAGAAGAACCAGAAGATCCACGTCCACCTCTATCACTACCTCTAAAAGGTGGACCATAAGCTTGAGCCAACATAACCTTCGTCTTTAATTCTTTTATCTTTTTCTCCTCGCTACCTTTTGCTTCTAATTCCTGACGTTCATAATACTGAGCCATAGTCAAAAGAGAAACCGGAGTAGAGGTAGTCCATGAACTTTCACTAGCTTTTAGACGACTAGCTATTCCTGGTAACAGATTTGTGACATATTTATCGACAAACAAATGTCTGCCCGTATCATCTGACAATGACTGACCGCTAAAATCATGAAATGCTTCTTCAAAGCGTGTAAAGAAATCAGAGACCGATTCATCTGCCTTTTGTTTACAAGACGCTAAAACAGTCCAATCTATCTTTTTAGGGGGAATAGTAGTTTTCAACTTAACTAATATGGCTGCAGGAAGATCTAGAATCAACTGATATGGCTTTTTCGCAGGTTCCCTATCCCCGTCCATCTGTTCTATTTCTTTCCATGATGCCCCAAAAACTGTACGATCATCAATTTTACGAACAGTTCTCCACATATCTGGCGGTAATATCAATCCGAAAAATAAATCAATGTCAGCCAAAGTCATAGTACAAGAACTTATTGCTCCCTCAACTTCCTCATAAAAGGCGGCTGGATTTTTCCGCGGGTCAGGTAATGCTGTTTTAAGTGTCATTACATCTGCCCTATTCCAAGGAGTATACACCCGTTTATAAATAAAATAACCCTTAGCATCATCAGAAGTTTTATCATCATTTGTACCCAATCCTTTAGGAGGAACATCCAAAGGCGCGGCCTCCCGCATTGGTTTCGCGTGAACTATCATAGTCTTATCTGTTTCAAAGATGGAAGCTTGCGCCCCTTCGGTCTGAGATGCTCGTGCAACTGCGTCCGCAGCCCTTTTCTCTTCTTGCAAACGGACTGCCACAATACGTAATTTCATTAAACGCCTGATTGCATCAGTCACCTGGGAGGAAACAAAAAGACCATCACGCATTTGCTTATAATCAGCTGCTACATCATTGGGCTCTAACTCATTAGAATATTTCAGGTATAGTTCAATAACTTCTGAGCCAAAAGCCTCAGTAAAATATAGCTGCTCCTTTTCCGTCCACCCTTTCAGTTTGTCTAAAAGTTCAGAAGCAGAAACAGCGCTACGAATTGTTTTACGAGCAATCGATCTAAGCTCAGACGCACGGTCAGCAGGCAGCATAGAGCGACTGTATCGCATCTTCTGTTGCTCCGAACTGGAGACTTTAGGTAACTCATGAGGGGCAGAAGGGACGACATACGGAGGTGGAGGGCGATCTAGTAACAATAAATCATCATGTGATTTATTAAGGATAGGATAGAGAGATTGCCTAACAGTGTATTGGCCCGTTACCTGTAGCTTACGTTCTTTCTCTTCTAGCTCCTTTAAGTCATTTATTTCTTTCTTTCTTATTTCCAATGCTTTCACATATACATTCTTCCGCTGCTCTTTCTCAAGCAAGGCTTGCTCACGTTTCACTCGTCCACGCGCTTCTTTCTCCCACATTCGTACACAGTCAAACATATCTTGCCTAGACTTTCGCTTACACATACATTGTTCCACATACTCAATCTTTCGTAAATCAAATGACCCATGCATAGGCCAACGTAACTCAGGATCCGCGCGGGTGTATTTATTCCATAATGTGCTGTACATTATAGAAGAAAGACCATGTTTAACATACATATCTCTATTTGGCGTCCCCTCTCGGGGTGCCGGTTGTGATTCTTCCAGTCTCAAATCGGTACCTTTACAAAAGCAACACATCCTACGAAGTGCGCTAAAAACAGGCATGCCAAAAATAGTGCAGAATATGCAATATTATAATCAAAGTAGCACTTAAGGTGCCGTTCAAATGAAAATCAAATTGGAGAAAATTATCCTCATTACCTGCCTATATAAATTGCAATTTCTATATCAAATCCAAAGAATACAAATTGACTAGTCACCCAAATCACAAAAGCCACAGTAAGTAGTGCTAAACTACATTACCAAACACAGGCATCAAAACCCACAGCAAGTGCCGTAAAACGGCTCTTACCAATCACAGGGTGTCCAGGTTCCAACTGCCAATTTCTAAAATCGACCAAATGGTCACTGCATGACGAATGAACAAAAAGGATCTCAGTCGAGGACCGGCGCCACCTGGATGGTCAAATCAGAAAGAAAGGAAAAACTCCGTGGTTGCTAAGACTCGGGTCTCCTCAGGCATTGATCGTCCGCAGCGAGATTCCAATCCTTCGTCGTGACCAATCCGTTTGGCATCCGAGTCGCCGATGAGTCCCTGTTCGGGCGCCAATTTGTTGAAGTAAGCCTCAGCAAGGCCTACTAGTGCAAGGGGTTCACCTTTCTCTGCACAAAGTCCTCAGACCATGTAGGAAGAAGTTGGCACAGAAACTGGAATAAAAGACAAAAGTTTATTAACCTCATGAGGTGGTACTACAGTTCAAACAGCACCCTAGGGTAATGTCTGAAGTAGCACACTGAACTGAGAAAGCATGGTCCTTTTATACCCACGCAGGGGCTAAAAGGAGATGGTACAATTATGGAAACAAGACTTGTATACATGTAAGGTCATGTGGAAAATGCACAGTCGACAGGTAGGAGGAGCTAACAGTTTCCAAGGACTAACAGCTGCAGACCTTACTGAGCATGTGCGAAAGTAAGAGATGCTAAATATAACTTGTCACTAGGCAGATTTCAAGAGCAGTTAACAGAAAGGTAGGACAGAGCACATGGTGAGCACATGGCAGCATGTAGCAGAGAAAATGGCGGCCATGAATACAAAATGGATTCCGCAAAATGTTCATAATAGTTACTAAAGACAAGATGTCTTCTGCTAATGCTTAATCTAATCACTGCTAAATTACAACACCAGTCAGCCCCACTGCCCTCAGTGAGGAGGCTATTGACCTCCTGAGGTTGATGTCTGTGCGTCACTCGACCATAGTGAATGCCATCCAGGGACTGGCAACTCAAGTCCAGAAGAGCAATGTGTTCCTGGAGGGAATTCACAGTGCACTGGCAGGCCTACAGAGATCCTTTCAGGCTCTGGCCTCCACACTGATGGCAGTCAATCACCCTTTGTCTTCCGTCCCTCCTCCACCTTCCCCTTCCCAAACCCAAACCCCACTTCCCAAACCCAGCCAAAGCACAAACACAGACCATCATGCATCCACCTAAACATCCTAAGGTACCTCAAACAAACACAAGCACCACAAGACCCACTACTGGTATGCACACAAAAAACACCCATTTGCACACACAGCAACAGTCACTTCCTGCACTGACACACCCACTGCCCCAGCACCTCAGACACTACAGCTGACACACCTGCAGTTACCACACCCACATTCACAGATCCAGCCACAACTCCTATCCTACCCACAGTCAGAACTATAGCAAACCCTCAGACATACACACCAGTCACCACATCAACAGCCACCACAACTACTGACACAGCTACATGCAGCACATCCAGCATGCCTGCAGTCACCACCCCAACAGACGTCACCCATCCACCACGGCATCTCCCAGCACCTCCTCCCAAGTCACATAAATACCCACACTCACCCACCCAACGGACACCCACCACTCACAAGCATACCTCGCTCACACATGCAAAGAAAACATCCACCAAGACACCTTTTACAAGCACTACCTCTCAATCCACTCCCAAACTCTTTTGTGATTGCTGTCCCAGTGCGAGTAAGAAGCATTTCCTCTCAGAGTTTTCTCTTTTCCCTACTCGTCTCCCACCCTGTGATACCCCTAAATGATCAATGTCCCTCCTCAAGTCCAGCCCTTCCACCCCCAAGACCTCCCCTATCCCCCTGCACGTTTTCATGCCCCTTCCCCACCAAGAAGTTGACCCCTTCTAAGAGTTCCCAATCCTCTCCTAAACCTGGACCAAACTCCCCTGTGAAGCCCAGACACAAGGATCCCCCTTCCAAACCTAAGCTCAAACTCCCCCCAATCCCTGAGGTTCCTGTCTGCCCTCTTAATGCCCCAACAAGTGGAGGTTATGGCAGTCAAGAGTCAAGTTGGGGCACAGACATGTGCATTTCGTGCATTTAGCACTTGGACATTTTGGACTGGCCTATAGCCTTTGTACATAATTTTATATACATATTTATGTATTGTAATATTTATCAGGGCCAAACTGTTGTTGGTTAAAAGGCGACATCTTTGTCCTGCATTCCTTTTTTTAAGGCAGTCTTGTTATTGGCTTATATTGTTTGTGTGTAAGCATTTGTGCGTGAATGGTGGTTGTGCTACCAGTTGTGTCTGGCCTGCATGTGTGGCTGTGTGCATGGCATTTCTCCCCCAGTGATGGCCGTGTTCTATGATGGACACATGTATGTTGGGGACATGTGATTTTGTTGGTATTTTGTGTGATGTTTGTGTTGACTTGTGTAATTTGCAGTGTTCTGTGCATTTGTGTGGTTGTACTGTGTTGCGTGTGTGTGGATTGGTATGTGTGAACCGTTGCAATGTGTTTGCAGGGTATGTATTATGGTTCGTTGTTTGGATGTCTGATTGTGTGTACTTGTCTATGGAGTTGTAACATTGTGTTGTATTATTAGATTGTGATGTGGAGGGGTGTATTGTGTGTTGCTTTTGTGTTGTTGCGGTAGTGGTGTTGTGTCATTTGGTGGTGTTGTGCATTGTTCTGTGTGAGTGTGCTGCTGCTGTGCATCCTGGTGTTGTGGGTTTTTTGCTTTTGTGTCTGTGTGTGATGGGCATAGTGTATGTAGATGTATGTGCATGTGTGTGCGTGCCAGTGTGAGCTAATATGTGTGTCACCCTCACAAGCCGTCCTAGGTGTGTATGTTTTGCGTGCATAGGTACTTTGACATTTCACAACTCTGATAGGTAAGTGTGTGTGTACTTACGGTTGGTGTTGTTGTCACTGGTTCCGAGACTGTTGGGTGAGCAGGAGCAGCGGAAAGACATGTAGTCCTGGTTCCATGGTGGCTCCGGACGAGTATGTGTTCCTGGAGGTGAGTGTCTTCTTTTATAGAGTTGGTTTCCGCCAGGGTTTCTGTGGTGGTGCAACCATGATGTAAACCCTGGTGGTGTGCAGCCTCATAATCTGTCCGGCAGAAACATTGTCTCCGCCGGTCTGAAGCGAGCTACTGTCATCCATGGCAGTTTGACTGCTCTGTCGGTGCCGGCGGTGCCTTGGCTGTATTTTGTTGTGAATACCACGATGGTCCTATTATAGTGGTCTTCTCCATCAGCATGTTGGTGGTACGACTGCCACCGCCAACATGGTCGTCCTGAGACCGCCAAACTCTTAATGATCCCCAGAGTATCTTGAAGTTGATTCTCTCTTTTACTAGGAGCCAGTACAGAGTAGGTTATACACTTTGTTCTGAGGCGTGTTTTGGAACCTTGCGAATCAACTCGGCAACTGCATTCTGGATCAATTGCAATCTCTTGATGATGTGTAGAGGGGCACCTAAATACAAGGAGTTCCTGTAATCTCAATGAGACATGGTCAGTGCTTACACTACTATTCTCCTAGAGGAAGAGGGTAAGATATCCAGAATTGTTTGTAGGGTTCTAATTGTACCGAAGCAGGAGACTGTGAGTTTGTTTAGCTGGGCTTCATTCTTAAGGCATTGTCAAGCCACACACCTCAGCTCCTTATAGGGGAGCTAGAAGTATGGGATGGTCTTAGACTCTCTGGCCATTCTATATTCACTGGAAGGTTTGATTTGTTACTTAGAATCATCGCCTCTGTTTTATCAACATTCAATTTAAGTGAGTAGTTCAGTATCCACCAAGCAACTTTCTCTAGGCATGGGGCTAGTTGTTGTTTGTCGAGACCTGACTTTGAGGAAAGCAAGACAGCAAGTTGAGTGTCATCTGCATAAGACACTATCAACACTACAAATTCCTTGACAAGGTCTGCTACCGGACTTAGGCAGATGCTAAACAATACTAAGTTCAATGAGGAGCCTTGTGGGGCCCCACATGTTAATGTAAAGACATCCGAGTAGCAAGTGGGCTCCCATATTTGAAAGGACCTTTCACTCAAAAATTAGGTGCACCAGCTCAAGGCAGTCTTTTTTATCTCATTCTGTCAATCAGAATCTCATGATTGACTGTGTTGAAGGCAGCTCTCAGGTCGAGAAGGAGGATTGCTGATGAACCACCTTTGTCAAGCATCAACATCACAAACTAAAAACCAGGACAAACAACTAATTTAGGGAGAAACAAATACTGCTTAAGTTATTATTTTTTATGGAACAGTATTATTTGTGGATATTGAATTTGTATTTAAAAAGTTAACCCAGATGGACACAATATCAGAAGAAGAAAGTGACATTCAAACAGATATTACAATAAGAGATGCAACGTTAGAAAAAGTATGAGGATTGGAATGGAACATTGAAATACTCTACTTCTTGTTGATAGATTAATAGTTCCTATGACATCATGTGACCTACCAGGAGTGATGTTTTTTTAAGGCTTTCCATGTACTACTATCCTTCATACATACATAATAATTATATTATAACACTCAATAGAGAATCAGTTACCTTAAGCATATGTTTAATTCCATATAGCTAAACTAGTTGGTTAAGTAATTGAAGTGAGTGTGATCCATATTATTGCTAATTTACAGTAACATACTTTGCAGTTATATTTTTTTCCTGCAATCTATATTATTGGTTTTCCCCCACTGTTCATTGATAAGTGTCTATACAACACATTGTTCATAGTGTAAAAGTATAGAAGCTGAAAACAATAAAAAAGGGAAAATAAAATTCTTAAATTATGATTCCTTTACAGTGGTACAAATTTGTCATACTTGTTATTAACCTCAACGTTTTCTTTGCAGACTCTAAAACTTTATTAAGCAAATTTTGAATATGAATCTTTAACTTTTATTTATTTTTTTCTCTTTGTACACAGATTAAGGAACCCATTTATTGCAGTAATGTAGGTCACTAATTATGTCTTTCTCCATTCATAATACGCCCATAAATATACCCAAGCAGACATTGGTGCTTACACTGACACACCAATACACACTGATGAAAACACATGCACACTTATGCATGCACTAGCACAACCAGGCACACACTCAGGCATATATTAGCACATGCATTGACACACCCAAGGAGACACTCATGCATATGCCGATACACCCAGGCACATAGAGACATATACACTAAGGGCCTCATTAAGATTTTGGTGGTCTGACCATCAGACCGCCAATACGGCAGTGGGGAGGTGGCCACCAAGCCAGCGGCCTCCCCACCACCGTATTATGATCACCCGGCTAGTCTGTCTGGTGAAAACAGTGCAGTGGGAAGTTATCTTCGGCTCTCTGTGCCAACAGCACGCTTGGAATGTGCACTGTCTGCCATGGTAGACAGTGCGTATTCTCAGTGTGCTGACATGGCGACCCATCCACTGCCCACGCAATGAATATGGGCAGTGCAGGGACCCCCATGTCGCCCAATCTCTGCCTTTCAGCCAGCCTTTTCTTGTTGGTGATACTGCCATAAAAAGGCTTGGGAAAAGGCAAGTTGTGATGGGTACCACTGTGCTTGACCATAACTTGCATTCTCACCAACCCTTTGGGATCCATGATCCTAGCCGTAGTAGACGTCTTCTGGCAGTCTGACCACCAGCATTGTAATCTGGTGGTTGGACCGTCAAAAATGCGGCGGTTGGACTGCCAAAATGGGCACGGCTGTTTTAGGACTGCTGCACTCGTAATGAGGCCCTAAAACAGCCAGGTGGCCACTGATACATGAACCAACATACCCAGACACATACTCATGCATACAGTAAGACAACAAGGCACAAAATCATGGATACAACACATCCAGTATTGCATACACTAACACACCCAGATGCATGCTGAAGCATACATTGATACACCTAGCTACACACTGATGCATTCGTGGATACATCCAGGCACACATTTTAGGCATATACTGACACACCCAGACACACACACTCATAATTACACTGGCATACCCAGGGGCACACTAATGAATACACTAACATAACAAAGTACACTCTGATGCATACACTGGTATACCCATGCACATACTGATCCTTACTTTAACATATCAAGACACACTCTGATGAATACACTGACACGCCCAGGCATACACTGTCTCATATGCTGATGCACCAAGGCACACACTTATTCATACACTGACACCCAGGCACACACTCAAGTATACACTTACACAGTCGGGCACACATTCATACACACAGTAACATGCTAAGGCATACTAAAATATGCATTCATACACCTAATAACACACACAGAAGTATAGACTACAATAATAAAAACATATAGTCAGCTCTCTGATTGATTACATTTTGGTTCTAACATGAACCTTTTTTGGGGAAAGTTTTAAAAAACAATTGTTTTAATGTTTTTGTTGTTTTTGTAAAAACATAAATAAAAAATGCAAACAAATAAACTGGATTTAGCAAACTTGCATTACTCTGCAAAAGTAGTGTTATGCAGTAGCAACAAATAGTAAGCGACAAAAGAAATTGACAATGTTTTTAATGGCATAAAAAAATTCTGGAACACTATGAATTTTTAGTGCCACCATCCCTTCCAACTTGGGCCAAGTAGCGGAAGAAGGTGTTTGTTCTGAGGTTGAGGCACCTGTAGCGTCCTCCAAAGTTGTAGCTCTCTCCCTCACCATATGTAGGTACGGAAGCTTGTAAATAGTTTTCATGTGCTTTCACATGGTTGACGTGTTATGGCTGTATTTCTTAGCAGTGCCACATGCGAATTGTTTACCACACAACTTACACTGCAAAATGTTGTGCATACTTTCTTTTCCCCTGAGGAGATTATAAAGAACTGTCAGACTTCACTTTCTTTTTTGCTAGTAGTTGTCTGTTCCTCTTCTTCATCAGGGATGACCTGGAGCTCTTCAGATTGGGGCGGAGCAATTACTTCAGCCATATCTAAGTTGTTGAGGATCCACTGTGAAGCAATACTTCTCCAACAAGGAATAGTATGAAAATAACTTTTTTTCATTGTGGTTTTATTATAAAATAGATGTGGTTACACAGTAACCAAATGAAAGTGAGTTTTTATCTCTGTCATTGAGTGACTCCCCAAATCTCAACTGCATATTTACAAAGTAGCAGAAATTGTAAAATCACTGAAATATTAAAAAACAAATATACAGTGTTAGAAATGGAGAGTGAGGGTCCCTGCTTGGACAGAATGCAAACTGACTGCCAATCAGGGACCCTCATTCTGGTCAGGGCAATGGAGATACACACTTGGATAACCCCTGCTCACCCCCTTGGTAGCTTGTCACCAGCAGTCGGGCTTATCTTAAAGGCAATGTGTAAAGTATTTGTACCAACACACACAGTAATGCAGTGAAAAGACTACAAAATGGACCCCTACACCAGTTTAGAAAAATAGGCAATATTTATCTAAATCAAACAAGATTAAAAACAACAAAAATCCAACATACACATGTCAAGATATGAGATTTTAAAATAAAAACAGTCTTACTCCATAGAAAACAATAGAACATTGTTTTTACACAAAGTACCTGGTTTACTTTAAAAATAAAGCCGCAGGGGCCAGCGTGTATCGGAAAAGTCAGTGATGCATCGATTTCTTACTCGCAAGTGAGCCTGTGCATCATTTCTTCTCTGATCGGGAAGGTTGATGCATAGTTTTTATATCCCGCAAGAGAGCCATGTGTCTATTTCCAGACTGAGCACCCCGGATCCACTCAGGTTCACAATGATTTTGATGCCCAGTGACAATGCATGTGAAATCTGGCTGCACAGTGATGAAAAAAACACGCTGCGAGGGGTTGCGTTGTTTTAACCACCGCAATGCAGGTGGTGTGTCAAAATCTTTCCCACACGATGTCCTGTGTGTGGATTTCAGCCTTTTTCTACCAGCTTCATCTTTGAAGGGCCCAGGGACTGGATGAGACACCACTTGGCAGGAGTCTCAGCAGAGAGTCCAAGTGCTGGCAGAGGAAGACTTTGATGGCCCTGAGACTTCAAAAGAGGAGGCAAGCTCAGTCTACGCCCTTGGAGATCCTTCACAAGCAGGAAAATTCCACAAAGTCCAGCTTTTGTACTCTTTCAGGCAGAAGCAGCAACTGCAGGCCAACCCAGTGAAGCAGTCACAGGCAAAGGTGCAGTACTCCTCCTCCAGCTCGTCAGCTCTTCTCATTGGCAGAGGTTCCTTTTGGTTCCAGAAGTAATCTGAAAATCTGGAGTATTGGGTCCACTACTTATACCCCTTTCTGCCTTTGAAGTAGGCAACCTTCAAAGGAAAGTCTCTGTTGTTCACAAGATCCTGCCTTGTCCAGGCCTGGCTCCAGACTCACACCAGGAGTTTGGAGACTGCATTGTGTGAGGGCAGGCACAGTCTATTGAGGTGTAAGTGACAACTCCTACCTCCACTCTAGCCCAGATGACCCATCAGGATATGAAGGCTACAACCCAGCTCCCTTTGGTTCACTATCTAGAGGGGATTCACAAACAGCCCAAATGTCACTTCGACCCAGACAGGAAATAAACAAGCAGGAAGAGTCACAGAATGGCTTACGCAAGAAAATGACAACTTTCTAAAAGTGGCATTTTCAAACTGACAATTTGAAAACCAATTTACCCAAAAGGTGTATTTTTAAATTGTGAGTTCAGAGACCACCAAAGTCCCCTTCTCTATCTGCTCCCAAAGGGCAACTGCACTAAAGGCAGCTCTCATGTTTACCTATGACAGAGATAGGCCTTGCAACAGTGACAAATGAATTTCCCAGTATTTCACTGTTAGGACATGTAAAACACATCCCTACATGTCCCACCTTTATCATACACTACATTCTGCCCATGGGGCTACCTAGGGCCTACTTTAGGGGTGCCTTACTTATATAAAAAGGGACAGTTTGGGCCTAGGAAGTGAGTACACTTGCCAGGTCAGATAGGCAGGTTAATCTGCACACACAGACACTGCAGTGGCAGGTCTGAGCCATGTTTACAGGGCTGCTCATGTGTGTGGCACAATTAGTGCTGCAGGCCCAATTGTAGCATTTGTTTGATAATCCCTGGGCATCTCTAGTGTACCTTACTAAGAACTTACTAGTAAATCAAATATGCCAATCATGGAAAAGCCAATTACACATGCAATTTACACAGGGAGCACTTGCACTTTCGCACTGGTCAGTCCAGCACACAGACGAAACATAGGAAGCCGATGCAAATAAAGACAGGGGAGATCACACCAAGTATGCCAGGTCTAACATGCAGTATCTTTTATTTTATTTGAAATATGTTCACCATCATGCTATTATTCAAAATGGAGATTCTGATATAGTTAAAATATTCTTTTTAAAATTTTGTTGAGCCTGCAAACCGAAATTCTCAGATACAGTACGATCATGTGATCAGAACAAAAACCGTAAAGTAGGTCGTGTCTATTTACAATTCCACGGATGATCCACAGAACGAGAATTTCTTTTAACAAAACAAGAACCTTAATAAAAAAATAAAAATATATGCTCAGGACATTATCTTTGTTTTTTCACCATATTTCACTACCTTCTCCTTCCTTTACTCTTTTCACTGCTTCCTATTTGCTTTAGTCCCATTTTTGCTTTGTCTTTCTTCTTGCTTTTCCCTCATTCTTACTGCTCTCTCCTTGCTTTTTCACCCATTTCTTGAGTGCCTTTGCTTTTCCCTTTTTCTCACTTCTTTTGCCTATCCTTTTTACTTTGTATGACCACTCCTTGTTTTCCCCCCATATTTTGTGAGTCCTCTCCTTACTTTCACCTCATTTTCACTCATTTCTCCTTGCTTTTCCACATGTTTTATCAAATGTTTACTGCTTGTTTTTCCATCATAGCATGCATGTGGGTGGTTGGCAGGAGGCCCTGAGGCGAACCCCTCACTGCGTTTGAAAAAACCATAGAAATTCACTGGAAAAAAAAAGGTTACAGGGACATCATAGTTAGGATGTAGAATTAAAATGAAAAACGTTGAAATGCACTTAAAAAACCAAAGGTAACAGGGACGTTATAATTAGGATGACATTTAAAATGTAGAAGAGCATGAAAAATATGCAGTTATAGTTATCTCATCTAACTATAACTTATGCCCACAATGCACTGCTTATGACTTCATATATTGCATCACTCATAACATGGTCAGTGACATAGTTGAACGAAAAATATATATGTATATATATATATGTGTGTATATATATATATATATATATATATATTTACATATATATATATTTATTCATAAGACTGTCCAGATCCTGTAGACACAAAGAGCTCACACTTCAAAGTCGGATTCCAAAATAATTTTGTTGGCAACACGTTTCGATCTCAATGACATCTTTCTCACAGCCACTTGCAGCATATGTGCACTATCCCCCTTAAAAAGTGCTACCATTCGCACAGTGAAAATAAAAAAAGACTTTCTGTAAGTCCCACCAAACCAAGATTTTAAATAAAAGAAAGACTTAATATATTCAAATTAGTCACATTTTACTGTTATACCTATTGACTAATCATACATAAATTATCCTGTTTAATAACAGAGCATTTGAGAAACTTAATAGCAAAACGTATTATTATTTTGGACAGCCCAGTAATAAATCACTGTACACTCACAAATATGACCAAGTGGCCAAACAATTTTCCCTTCAGCCGACGTACATGAAAAGAAAAATTAGATATTCAAAAAGTGCACTCAATCAAGGCCAAGTGATCGAACATTTTTCAAGTGATCTCAAAGGGCAGAAAAATGCAATGGGACTCCTTGGCACACAGCATGCAACAATCAGTAATGACCTAGACTACAGGTACATTCATATTATTAACCCCTTCTCTGCGAGGCCTTTTCCCCCTCAGGTGCTAGGCCTTTTTTTGGCGATTTGGGGCAGTTCACGCTTAGACTCCCATAACTTTTTGTCCACATAAGCTACCCTTGCCAAATTTGCATCAATTTTTTCCAACATCCTAGGGATTCTAGAGGTACCTAGAGTTTGTGGGTTCCCCTGAAGAAGACCTATAAATTAGCCAAAATACAGCAAACATCTTTTTTTTCCACAAAAATGGGAAAAAGGGCTGCAGAAGAAGGCTTGTGTTTTTTCCCTGAAAATGGCATCAACAAAGGGTTTGTGGTGCTAAAATCAACATCTTCCCAGCTTTCAGGAACAGGCAGACCTGAATCATAAAACCACATTTTCAACACAATTTTGGCATTTTACTGGGACATACCCCATTTTTACTATTTTGTGTGCTTTCAGCCTCCTTCCAGTTAGTGACAGAAATGGGTGTGAAACCAATGCTGGATCCCGGAAAGCTAAACATTTCCAAAAAATAGACAAAATTCAGAATTCAGCAAGGGGTCAAATAACAGCTGAAATAAAAAAATATTGAAATTGAGCTAAAAAAACAGCTATTTTTCTTCACATTGTACTCTGTAACTTTTTCCAGCGATGTCAGATTTTTGAAAGCTGGTAGCTGCGAGATATATAGGGCTTGTAGGTCCATCAAGAACCCTAGGTACCCAGAGCCAATAAAGGAGCTGCACCTTGCAATGGGTTTTCATTCTATACCGGGTATACAGCAATTAATTTGCTGAAATATAAAGAATGAAAAATAGGTATCAAGAAAACATCTGTACTTCCAAAATGGACACAAGATAAGGTGTTGAGAAGCAGTGGTTATTTGCACATCTCTGAATTCCGGGGTGCCCAAACTAGCATGTGATTTACAGGGCATTTCTCAAATAGACATCTTACATTTGGAAGGAAAAAATGTAGAGAAAGACAAGGGGCAATAACACTTGCTCTGCTATTCTGTATTCCCCCAAGTCTCCTGATAAAAATGACACCTTACTTACGTGGCTAGGCCTAATGCCTGCGACAGGAAATGCAACATGGACACATCACATTTTTACATTGAAAACTGACGTGTTTTTTGGAAAGTGCCTAGCTGTGGATTTTGATCTCTAGATCAGCCGGCACCTAGGAAAACCTACAAAACCTGTGCATTTTTTAAAACTAGATACCTAGGGGAATCCAAGATGGGGTGACTTCTGGGGCTCTCACTAGGTTCTGTTACCCAGAATCCTTTGCAAACCTCAAAATTTGGCCAAAAAAACACTTTTTCCTCACATTTCGGTGACAGAAAGTTCTGGAATCTGAGAGGAGCCACATATTTCCTTCCACCCAGCATGCCCCCAAGTCTCCAGATAAAAAGACTGGGCAGATGGGCCTGCCAAAAAAGGGGGCAAATGGGCCTTTCAAAAATAGGCCGATCTGCCCTAAGGGAGGCAGATATGGCCAACAGTAATGTGCCCCCATGGGGAGCGACCCTTGCCAAAGAGGCTGCCCCCCCAAACAAAACACACACACACACCAATCTCTGATGCCTAAGTGGTTTCTGGCCCCCTGAGGCAGATCGGCCTAATAGAAATAGGCCAATCTGCCCCAAGGGGGGCAGAAATGGCCTAAAGATATTGTTGCCCCCACTGGAGCGACCCTTCCCTAAGGGGTCGCTCCGCACATACTAAAAAAAAACACAAACAAAAAAAATATCCCTGGTGTCTAGGGGAGACAAATGGTATGTCCAGATTCCAGCAAGCCATAATCTATTCTCTCTGTCACCTCATCATGCTGTCATGATTATCCTGTCAACTCCAAAGAAAGAGAGGGTGTCAGGATTTTGAGAGTGTTTCTTGGCCCAGTATCTTGCCACTTGGTAAGACTGATCACATTTCTTGATCCCCTAAAGGTGCTCAAGAATCCTTTTCCTCACAGGGAATATAGTACTCCCTATGTACAGTAAGCCACAGGGACAGGCCAGTGTACATATGCAGTAATCACTACTGCATGTGATAAGTGTGTTCATCTGCCCTTTTCTGCCCACTGGTAATGGATAGGCCTTGATATTCTTATTTCCTTTGCAGGCTTTGCAGTTCCCGCATTTGAAAAAAACCATTTTGCTCACTCAACCAACCCCCTTGCTTCAGTTGTGTATTCATATACCTATGAACTAAAATATCACTCATGGACTTGGACTTTCTGTAAGTGACTAGAGGGTGGCTTGGCATTCTCTGACCTATAACAGGATCTGATTTAACTAGGTGCCCATGCTTGGAGATCATACTCCTAATGTTAGATTATTCAGCTTTGAAAGTAGTGATTAATCTCACATGCCAAGCATCACCCTGTGTCTGAACTATCTTAACCAGGAGAGCATCCCCGGACTGGAAAGCAGCTTTCTCTTTAGCAGTTTCAAGGACATTACAGGGGTAGCCTCTAGCCATTAGTCTTCTACTCATCCTGTCCTGTTCTGCTTGGTATGATTGGCCCTTAAAAATTTCCCATTGGTGATGCTCCATTTCAACTTATCAGGATGGTGGCTGCGGGCATGTAGAATGCTGTTGGCCACTGTCTCCTTTTGATACAAGGATGTACGCACCACCCCTTTGTCGAAGTAAGCCTCAGCAAGGCCTACTAGTGCAAGGGGTTCACCCTTCTCTGCACAAAGTCCTCAGACCATATAGGAAGAAGTTGGCACAGAAACTGAAATAAAAGACAAAGGGGGTCATTACAACCCTGGCGGTCCAAGACCGCCAGGGCTGTCCTGACGGAAGCACCGCCAACAGGCTGGCGGTGCTTCCCATGGTATCACGACCGCGGCGGAAGCGCTGCGGTTGCACCACTGGGTCCAGCGGTTTACCGCCACGTTGGTCCCGGCGGATTTAATCCGCCAGGGCAGCGCTGCTAGCAGCGCTGCCCAGGGGATTACGAGTCCCCCTACTGCCAGCCTTTTCCTGGTGGTTTGATCTGCCAGGAAAAGGCTGGCGGTACGGGGAGTCGCGGGGCCCCCTGACAGGGCCCCATGCAGTATTTCACTGTATGCTATACAGACAGTGAAAAGCGCGATGAGTGCAACTGCACCCGTCGCGCGGCCTGTGTTGCGGCCCAGCGGGGATCTCCTAATGGCCGCGGCGGTAGTGCCAGGGTCGTAATTAGGGCCAAAGTTTATTAAACCTCATGAGGTGGTACTACAGTTCAAACAGCACCCTTTGGTAATGTTTGAAGTAGCACACTGAACTAAGAGAGCATGGTCCTTTTATACCCACGTAGGGGCTAAAAAGAAGGTGGTACAATTATAGAAGCAAGACTTATATATATATAAGGTCATATGGAAATGTACAGTCGACAGGTAGGAGGGGCTAACAGTTTTCAGGGACTAGTAGACACATTACTGTCGGTTACTAATTACTAACAGCTGCAGACCTTACTGGGCATGTGCAAAGTGGGAGATGCTAAATATAACTTCACACTAGACAGATTTTCAAGAGTAGTTAACAGGAAGGTAGGACAGAGCACATGGCAGCATGTGGCAGAGATAATGGCTGCCATGAATACAAATGGATTCTGTGAAATGTTCACAATAGTTGCTAAATACAAGATGTCTTCTGCTAATGCTTAATCTAATTGCTACTAAATTACAACAGACGACCCTTTCAGCATTAGCTGAAGACATTCGTCTTTCTGGGATAATCTAAATATTCATCTTGTATATTTATGCTCATCATTTCAGCTATTTCCTTATCTAACATGTATTGTGCTTTCATTTCTATAATATCTCTTTTGGTAGGCATACAAGCAGTAATACACATGGAGCAGAACATTGGACCACACTGAATACAGATACAGCATGTGAAAAATATTGCAATCATTACACACAGGATAGTCAGTAGTTTCCAGCTCCAAGCGGAAACAAGAGCCCAAAACCATCCAGAAAAAGTCCAAGTACCAGTCTCTGTGTGGATTTCTGCAGCAATTTTATGGAATTTAGATAATGCATTATATACTGAAGGTGAGTGATCTGGAATGAAAACGCAGCAACTACTACCGATGATGCGACATGCACCACCTCGATCAGCTAATATCACATCTAGTACCATATGATTTTGGAGCGCTACAATCCTCGCAATTTGGAGCTCCTCAGTAATATTCCCAAGTGCCAGAGCTGTCTGATTGGTAACAGCTTCCACAACCCTAGTCAATCGTCTCACTTTCCTACTGTTTAACGCAGCACCCACAAAGAAGAACAGCCCTAAATTAAAATCAACATATTGTTGCAGGCTAGTGTCCGTTTGGTCTACCTCATTTGTACTTATTGTCCTTTTATATCTATTTTTAATGATGTCATTGAACAGTTTAAAATCTTGGTGATATGATGCAGGTGCCAAAAACACAGGGGATAATAGAAAAGATACATAACACACACCTGACCACCCAAAAGGTAGTTGGTAATATCCATAGTTACCACAAACAAAATATGTATTATGTGAAGCTGTAAAACTACTATTATTTACACCCTCAATAGTTAAAATCAAGGTACAATCGCTTATCCATACTGGAATTCGCCCAATGCTATGTATACATAAATCTGCTTTAGTTTTTGTAACAGAAATCACAAATTGTTCTTTCTTGTCAGAGTCTCTTATATTTGTGAAGACATATGGTATTGAAACATTGTCCGGTTGATACTCTTCCCATTCCCATTTAGTTCCTTTGGCTTGGGGATACCCATCTTTGTCTAGGTAGCATACTTTATTAAGGCGAAAAAGAAGTCCGCCCTCTGTACGTTTTCCAGATGCAAACAAAAGCGTATACCAAGCTTGACAAGAACCATTGTGTGAAAAAGGAAGAGAGATGAAAGGTGTTCCTCCTTTCTTTTGATGCACAGGTGTCATTCCACATACCCAACAGTTAGTAGTATTTGTAGCATTATGAGTATGATGCAACATCTGAATGAAAGTATTATTGAAGTGCGATTGACGGTGCTTCTGCTCATGATAGGGAAGCGCAAAGTAATAGTGATCCTCTGGAGTAGTGGCAACAAAAGACTCATGAGCAGGAGCCATCTTTTCAACAAACCAGGTGATTATTGCCATAACCACCAAAACAACAACAAACCCCATAGTACTAATGATCACTTTGTAATTCATTTTAGCAACAGTGAAAATCGACCCTTCCAGAAATTAATTAAAAACAATCGTTGGAGCTCTTATCCCTGGGCAGCCACTGATTTCTTCACCACGGGCCAAGACGGGTGTCACTAATCTAATGCATGGCTGATCCACCCCTTGCCACATTGGCTCTCCGTTTCACTAACCCAGGGTGGTAGCTCAACCAGTTTTCTCCAGCACTACAGATTCCTCGGTCTCAAATTATATCGCGATACTCCAGAAATCGTATGGTCCGGGAAGTACTCCGCAGATTCGTCAGGTGATATAGCACGGCCTTTCTCCGCAGTCAAGATCTCTTGATGATCGGTCAGCACAGCAGGTTCCACCAAGGTAGGTAGCACTCTCTGGCAGTGAGTACTGTGGACACAATTCTTTCGGTTCGTCACTCGAACTGCTGTCCTTGTCGCAAGGAGCACCTGCTCTGGGCCTTGCCACCTTGGTTCCAAGCTGCTTGATCTTTCAAAGGACTTAGGCGGTCATTCCTACCTTGGCGGGCGGCGGTCGCCGCCCGCCTGGCGGGAACCGCCAAAAGACCGTACCGTGGTCAAAAGACCGCGGCGGTCATTCTGTCTTTCCCGCTGGGCTGGCGGGCGACCGCCAAAAGGCCGCCCGCCCAGCGGGAAAGCACCAGCAACGAGGATGCCGGCTCCGAATGGAGCCCGCGGAGTTGCTGGTGTGCGACAGGTGCAGTTGCACCCGTAGCGATTTTTTGTGTCTGCCAAGCAGACACTGAAAATCAATGTGGGGCCCTGTTAGGGGGCCCCACGACACCCGTTCCCGCCAGCCAGGTTCTGGCAGTGAAAACCGCCAGAACCAGGCTGGCGGGAAGGGGGTCGGAATCCCCATGGCGGGGCTGCTTGCAGCGCCGCCGTGGAGGATTCAAAGGGGCAGCGGGAAGCCGGCGGGAAACCGCCGGCTTCCCTTTTCTGACCGCGGCTTTACCGCCGCGGTCAGAATAGCCCCAGAAGCACCGCCAGCCTGTTGGCGGTGCTTCGTCCGTCCCCTACCCTGGTGGTCTCGGACCGCCAGGGTAGGAATGACCCCCTTAATCATCACCTGGTCACCAGGTCGGAGTTCATGGCCTTCACCTGTAGATCTGTCAGGAAGTGCTTCTCGAACCTGTTGATGAATATAAACCAAATTGTCGGTTAACTGTGCCAAATAATCATTCATCAGGACACAAGGTACATCAGAATGCAGAATTTGGCTTAGGAACTCCCCAAATGTTGATTGGCCTTCCAAATACTATTTCATAGGGAGTAAGGCCTGTTCGAGAGTGTGGCACTGACCTAATAGACAATAATGCCAATGGTAATGCATCCGGCCAAGTTAAAGATGTGGAAGCCTGTATCTTCGCTAACTTCAGCTTTATACCTTTCCACCAACCCTGCTGATTGTGGGTGGAAAACCGTATGGAACTTCTGTTTGATCCCTAATCCTTTCAGGACATACCTAATAACTTCTCCAACAAAATGAGGTCCGTTATCATTCCATAAAAGTCTGCAAACACCAAACCTAGGGAAAAATTATTTCAAAAGCACCTTCACTGTGGTAATGGCAGTATTATCCTTTGTGGGGTACGCCTCTATCCATTTACTGAAAGCACATACCACCACCAAGACATACTTTAAATTGTTGCAGCGTTCAAGCTGAATATAATCCATTTGTTGAACTTCGAAAGGTGCAGTTGGTGTAGCAAACCCTCCCGCAGGAGTTGGTGTCCCTTTTCCAGAATTGTATTGTAAACAGATCAAACAAGGCTGTACTACTCTCTTAGCTGTACTGGAAATTTCTGGATGCTCCCAAACTTGCGTAAGCAACTTCGTTATTGTTGAAGCTCCAACATGTGCCAGCCCATGTGCCATCTGAACCATAGGTTGTACAAAAGCTATAGGCAATTTCCATTTATCCATCTGCTTATTCCGCCAACAGCCCTCATCATCCAATTCTCCTTCTTCAGACCATTGCTCACGTTCTTTCACAGAAGCAGATTTCTGTATATCTAATACTTCTTGTCTAGCAGTATGCCAATGTTCAGCATGTGACTTCACTACATACACAGAAGTAGTACTTCGCTGCATTGCAGTCTTACGTGCAACGCGGTCCGCAAGAGCATTACCTTGCCCTATCTTATCGGTCACTTTCTTGTGTGCACTACATTTCACAATAGCTATTGTCTTTGGATATGTCAATGCAGTCAAGAGGTTAGGCAATAATTATCTGTGCATTATCTGCATCCGGTGGGATGTGAGAAAGCCTCTCCCCTTCCAAAGCAAACCAAAATCATGAGCCACTCCAAAAGCATAGCGGCTGTCTGTATAAATGTTCACACATAAGTCAGTACTAAGCTCACATGCTTGTGTCAAAGCTATTAGTTCAGCTGCTTGAGCTGACTTCTGTGGTATACGAACTGTCTCCACTACCGTGTGTATTGTGGTGATTGCATATGCAGCTGAGGTCGTACTGTGTGGCAACTTCAAACAAGACCCATCAACCCACAATTCCCCGTCTACATCTGGAAGGGGCGTATCTTGCAAATCAATACGACCCTTTGTCTGTTCTTCGGTAAGGAATATACAATCATGTGTTTCTTGTGACTGAGGCTGAGTCACCGGATATGGCAACAAAGTGGCTGGATTTAGTGTTGCACATCTCTTCAGTGTAATGTGAGGAGCCAGCAATGTCAATTCATATCCTGTCAGGCGAGCGCTAGTTAAATGTTTCGTCTTTGTTTGATTTAAAAGAGCATCAAACGCATGGGGTACTAACACCAACAGCTTATGTGACAAAACTATTCCTTCACTCTGACTTATTGACACAGCTGTTGCTGCAACTGAACGAAAACACCCAGACAACGATCGAGAGACAGGATCAAGTACTGCTGAAAAATATGCACAGGGACGCTGCTTATCGCCATGTGTCTGTACTAAAACTGATAATGCACAACCATCTTTCTCATGTACGTAAAGTGCAAAAGGCTTTGTGTAATCTGGAGTACCTAACACTGGTGCTTAACAAAGGGCTTGTTGTAGCTGCCGGAAAGCAGTCTCACATTCATCTGTCCATGGGAGGGGCATTGGATTATCTTTAGTCAAAAGTGCTAGCAAAGGTCTGACAATGTGTGAAAACCCTAATATCCATTGCCTACAAAAAGAAGTAAGACCAAGGAATGCACAAACATCTTTCTGAGTAGAGGGTACTGGTGTGTCTAAAATTGCTTGAATACGATCTGATGTAAGTGCATGGCCCTCCTTAGGCAAAAGGTGACCTAAATAGGTTACCTTTGGTCTACAATATTACAATTTCTTTCGTGACACTTTATGATGGTGTGAAGCAAGAAAAGAAAGTAAGGACAAAGTGCACTTTTCACATTGCTCAGGGGTATCAGCTGCCAACAAAATATCATCGACATCAAGTTATCGTTTTAACACTTGACTATAAATACTAGGACTCTCAGTATAGCCTTGTTGAACTCTGCAAAATCTATATGATCGTTTATTCAAAGTAAAACCAAACAAATATCGGCTGTCAGGATGAAAAGGGATAAAAAAGAAAGCATTCTTCAAGTCTACTACAGAAAACGTAGTTGCTGTCGGGGGAACCAAAGTAAGACGTGTTGTGATGTCAGATACCACAGGATATTGTGGTACCACAATCTTATTCACTTCTAGTAAATCAATAATGAATCAGTAAATCCTAGTATCAGTATCCTTTTTCGGAATAGGAAGAATCGGACTGTTACAAACATTGTACGGTACTTCCTCAACAACTCCAACTGCAGTAAGATCATGCACAATTCGTGTGAGTGCTTCTTCGTCCTCCTGTGAAATTTTGTATTGAGGCAAACGTGGCAATACAGCTCCCTCCTTGACACTAATATGTACCCGTAGAATAATCATTTATCCCACATCAGTATCTGAAGTAGCCCACAAAGTACTAGGGAGTGAAGCTAATGCAATATCCTCTTTAACAAGACAAACTCTTTCCATCACAGGATGATTATCATTCAAAATAACACGCACCCCTTCAGGAGAGCATCGTATTGTAGCCGCGAAATACTTTAGCATATCAAGACACACAATATTGTCTGGTGTATTTGGAGAAAGCAAAAATGGACATGGAGCAGTAAATTTATCAACATGGAATGCAAGTGGTTGTGACAATGGGCTAGGGGAAGGTGTTCCATCGAAACCTATCGATGTAATGGTTAAGCCAGACGGGGAGCCCTTGGAACCAATTGTTTAGACAAGGCGCTACGAGTAACTCCTGTATCAACTAGAAACTGATCAGTAGAACCCAAAACATGTGCTGTAACATAGGGACCCCTCTGATCTACTGGAACTTCAAATGATCCCTTACCCCATCCTAGGCAATCCTATGCATAAGCAGAATCTTGGAAATCAGGCTGCACATAGTCAAACATCTGGTATTGGTTCCGTCTATCAAAAGTGTTAAACCTATCCTGCCCTCGTACATTAACATCAACCCTAGCATGATCATTCGTGCTTCTTCTAGGCCCTGAATATCCTGAGCGATTTCTCATTTGTCCCCGACCACGTGAACACTGCTGAACACGTAGTGCTGGACAATCGGCAGCCCAATGCCCAAATTCAACAGACAAATTCGAACGAGTGTAAGAAGAACCATAAGATCCACGTGCACCTCTATCACTACCTCGAAAAGGCGGACCATAAGCTTGAGCCAACATAACCTTCGTCTTTAATTCTTTAGTCTTTTTATCCTCGCTACCTTTTGCTTCTAATTCCTGACGTTCATAATACTGAGCCATAGTCAAAAGAGAAACCGGAGTAGAGGTAGTCCATGAACTTTCACTAGCTTTTAGATGACAAGCTATTCCTGGTAAGAGATTTGCGACATATTTATCGACAAACAAATGTCTGCCCGCATCATCTGACAATAACTGGCCGCTAAAATCATGAAATGCTTCTTCAAAGTGTGTAAAGAAATCAGAGACCGATTCATCTGCCTTTTGCTTACAAGACGCTAAAACAATCCAATCTATCTTTTTAGGGGGAATAATAGTTTTTAACTTAACTAATATGGCTGCGGGAAGATCTAGAATCAACTGACACGGCTTTTTCGCAGGTTCCCTATCCCCGTCCATCCGTTCTAAATCTTTCCATGATGCCCCAAAAACTACACGATCATCAACTTTACAAACAGTTCTCCATATATCTGGCGGTAATATCAATCCGAAAAATAAATCAATGTCAGCCAAAGTCATAGTACAAGAACTAATTGCTCCCTCAACTTCCTCATAAAAGGCGGCTGGATTTTTCCGCGGGTCAGGTAATGCTGTTTGAAGTGCCATTACATCTGCCCTGTTCCAAGGAGTATACACCCAATTATAAATAAAATAACCCTTAGCATCAACAGAAGTTTTATCATCACTTGTACCCGATCCTTTAGGAGGAACATACAAAGGCACGGCCTCCCGCATTGGTTTTGCGTGAACTATCATAGTCTTATCTGTTCCGAAGATGGAAGCTTGCACCCCGCAGGTCTGAGATGTCCGTGCAACTACATCCACGGCCTTTTTCTCCTCTTGCAAACGGACTGCTGCAACACATAATTTCACCAAACGCCTGATTGCATCAGCCACCATGGAGAAAACAAAAAGACCATCACGCATTTGCTTACGATCAGCTGCTACATCATCGGGCTCTAACTCATCAGAATATTTCCGAAATAGTTCAATAACTTCTGTGCCAAATGCCTCAGTAAAATATAGCTGCTCCTTTTCCGTCCACCCTTTCATGTTGTCTAAAAGTTCAGAAGCAGAGACAACGCTACAAATTGTTTTACGAGCAATAGATCTAAGCTCAGATGCACGGTCAGCAGGCAGCATAGAGCGACTGTCTCGTATCTTCTGTTGCTTCGAACCGGAGACCTCAGCTAACTCATGAGGGGCAGAAGGAACGACATACGGAGGTAGAGGGCAATCTAGTAACAAAAAATCATTGTGTGGTTAATTAAGGATAGGATAGAGAGGTTGCCAAACATTGTATTGGCTATTTACCTGAAATTTACGTTCTTTCTCTTCTATCTCCTTTAAATCATTTATTTCTTTCTTTCTCATTTCCAATGCTTTCACATAATCATTCTTCCGCTGCTCTTTCTCAAGCAAGGCTTGCTCACGCTTCACTCGTCCACGCACTTCTTTCTCCCACATTCGTACACAGTCAAACATATCTTGCCTAGACCTTCGCTTACACATACATTGTTCCACATACTCAATCTTTCGCAAATCAAATGACCCAGGCATAGGCCAACGTAACTCAGGATCCACACAAGTGTATTTATTCCATAATGTGCTGTACATTATAGAAGAAATGCCATGTTTAACATACATATCTGTATTGGGTGTCGCCTCCGGGGGTGCCGGTTGCCATTCTTCCAGTCTCAAATTGGTACCATTACAAAAGCAACATATCCTACGAAGTGCACTAAAAACAGGCATGCCAAAAATAGTGCAGAATATGCAGTATTATAATCAAAGTAGCACTTAAAGTACCTCTAGTACGATGTGCCGATCAAATCAAAATAAAATTGGAGAAAATTCTCCTCATTACCTGCCTATATAAATTGCAATTTATATATCAATTCAAAGGACACAAATTGAATAGTCACCCAAAACACGAGAGCCACAGTAAGTGGTGCTAAACTACATTACCAACAAAGGCATGAAAACCCACAGCAGGTGCCGTAAAACGGCTCTTACCAATCACAGGGAGGCCAGATTCGAACTGCCAAGTTCTAAAATTGACCAAATGGTCACTGCACGATGAATGAACAAAAAGGATCTCAGTCGAGGACCGGCGCCACCTGGATGGTCAAATCAGAAAGAAGGGAAAAACGCCGTGGTTGCCAAGACTCGGGTCTCCTCAGGCATTGATCGTCAGCTGCAAGATCCCAATCCTTCATCGCGATCAATCCATCGGGCGTCCGAGTCGCCGATGAGTCCCTGTTCGGGCGCCAATTTGTCGAAGTAAGCCTCAGCAAGGCCTACTAGTGCAAGGGGTTCGCCCTTCTCTGCACAAAGTCCTCACACCACATATAGGAAGAAGTTGGCAGAGAAACTGAAATAAAAGACAAAGGGGGTCATTCTGACCCTGGCGGTCATGGACCGCCAGGGCCAACGACCGCGGGAGCACCGCCAACAGGCTGGCGGTGCTCCCATGGGCATTCTGACCGCGGCGGTACAGCCGCGGTCAGAAACGGGAAACCGGCGGTGTCCCGCCGGTTTCCCGCTGCCCTGGGGAATCCTCCATGGCGGCGCTGCAGGCACCGCCGCCATGGGGATTCCGACCCCCTTACCGCCAGCCTGGTTCTGGCGGTCTTGACAGCCAGAACCTGGCTGGCGGTAACGGGTGTCGTGGGGCCCCTGGGGCCCCCTGCAGTGCCCATGACAATGGCATGGGGACTGCAGGGGCCCCCTAACAGGGCCCCACTAAGATTTTCAAAATCGCGACGGGTGCAACAGCACCCGTCGCACCCTTCCCACTCCGCCGGCTCCATTCGGAGCCGGCTTCCTCGTGGGAAGGGGTTTCCCGCTGGGCAGGCGGGCGGCCTTCTGGCGGTCGCCCGCCCGCCCAGCGGGAAACTCAGAATAACCGCAGCGGTCATTTGACCGCGCAGCGGTATTCTGGCGGTTCCCGTTTGGCTGGCGGAGCCAAACTCAGAATGACCCCCAAAGTTTATTAAACCTCATGAGGTGGTACTACAGTTCAAAGAGCACCCTTCGGTAATTTTTGAAGTAGCACATTGAACTAAGAGAGCATGGTCCTTTTATACCCACGCAGGGGCTAAAAGAAGGTGGTATAATTATAGAAGCAACACTTAAATACATATAAGGTCATATGGAAATACACAGTCGACAGGTAGGAGGGGCTAACAGTTTTCAAGGACTAGTAGACACATTACTGTCTGTTACTAATTACTAACAGCTTCAGACCTTACTGGGCATGTGCGAAAGTGGGGGATGCTAAATATAACTTGTCACTAGACAGATTTTCAAGAGAAGTTAACAGGAAGGTAGGACAGAGCACATGGCGAGCACATGGCAGCATGTGGCAGAGAAAATGGCTGCAATGAATACAAATGGATTTGTACGCGTCATGCACTGACCCAGGGAACTTGGCATTTACATGGGAGATGTACTGGTCAGCCAAACAGACCACCTGGACATTCATAGAATGATAATTTTTTCTGTCCCTGTACACCTGCTCACTTCCACTGGGGGGAACCAAGGCCACATGGGTCCCATCAATGGCACCAATGATGTTGGGGATATGTCCAAGGGCATAGAAATCACCCTTCACTGTAGCCAAATCTCCCACCTCAGGGAAAACAATGTAGCTCTGCATGTATTTCATCAGGGCAGACAACACTCTGGACAAAACCTTAGAAAACATAGGCTGAGACATCCCTGATGATATGGCCACTGTTGTTTGGAATGATCCACTTGCCAAAAAATGGAGTACTGACAGAACCTGCACCAGAGGGGGAATCCCTGTGGGTTGGCGAATGGGGGACATCAGGTCTGGCTCCAGCTGGTAACACAGTTCCTGTATAGTGCCTCGGTCCAGTCTGTATGTAAGTATGACATGTCTTTCTTCTATTGTCGACAGGTCAACCAGCGGTCTGTACACAGGAGGATTCCTCCATCTCCTCGCAAGTCCCAGCGGACGGTGCCTAGGAAGGACAACAGCGAGAACAGAGTCAATCAACCCACAGGTACGTAACCACAGCCTGCACATTACACGATTCGCTATGCATTGAATGGCTTGTATGAGTGGCAATGCAAGGCCTAGGCC
Organism: Pleurodeles waltl; assembly: GCF_031143425.1. Taxonomy (NCBI): domain Eukaryota; kingdom Metazoa; phylum Chordata; class Amphibia; order Caudata; family Salamandridae; genus Pleurodeles; species Pleurodeles waltl. The sequence continues at coordinate 139,562,993 of NC_090440.1, forward strand.
TGTGTGACGCAGTAGAAATTCAGCCATGTGGGCCCTTGAAATGGCGGCTGCCTGACCTGTGAAGTGTGACAATGGGATGTGAGGTCAATGCGCTGGTGTGGCACACCGTGGCGGTAGGCGGTCGAAGACCGCGGCGCAAAGCAGCATTGGTTAACATTGAACCCGATGGGTCTCAGGAGCCAATGACGATGTGCGCCGGCGGTCGCGGTACGCACCGCCGCGGTACGCACCGCCGCGGGCGTGACCGCCATTTTCTACTTGCTTAATCACTCGAGACTTGATCATCCACAGGAGAGGACCTATACTGCAAGTGCTGCTGTGAACTCGGTCTGGAAGAGACAATGGCTGCTGCAACTGGGGAAAGGGCCCCTGCCTTCACATCTGAGGAATTGGATAAACTTGTTGATGGGGTCCTCCCCCAGTATGCGCTACTTTACGGTCCTCCAGACCAACAGGTAAGTACACTGGGAGCACGTAGTATGGGCTATGCCTGTGTTGAGTGGGGTGGATGTAAGATGGTGGGGAGGGGAGCGAATGAGGAGTGCAACGCACGACAGATGAGAGCATGTGCCACATGGCAAGGTTGGGGAGGGGGGGCCGCGCACATCGACCATGCAGAAAAGTAAAGACATTTATTTTTCAACCCTGTACATGTCACATAGGTCAGCGCCCATCAGAAGATCGACATTTGGCGTGCCATCGCCAAGGACGTTCGGGCCCTGGGGGTCCACAACAGACGGGGCACCCACTGCGGCAAGAGGTAGGAGGACATCTGCCGCGGGAGCAGAAAGATCGCCGAGGCTCTGCTGGGGATGGCCTCCCAACGTAGGAGGGGTGCCAGTCGTCAATTGACCCCCCTGATGTCCCGGATCCTGGCGGTGGCCTACCCCGATTTAGATGGGCGCGTGAGGACATCACAGCAGACACAAGGGGGTGAGTATCAGCACATTCCGCTATATAAGCGCACAGTGGAGGCATCTGGGTGGGGGAGGAGGGCTGTGGCTATCTCTAGGCCAGGGCGGTTTCTGTAGGCTAGGCCCCTCCGTTAGACATGGCCGTGTGCCCCCACCCCCCACCTCTGTAGGGTGCTAAGTACAGCTATCCATGGCCCGGGCTCACCTATGTGTGCATTTGTCGTCCATAGACTTGTAGGCCAAGTCACTATCATTGAGTAGTGTACCCTGAGTGCGCGGCGTAGTGCAGGGGGCTTCTGTGTCTGTCCTCTCCGCCAACGGTGCCGCCAATGCATGCACTCAACATGTCTTCCTTTCTTCTCCCCCCCCCTTTTTTTTGGTTTTCCTGTTCATGTGTGCATTAGCATCATCAGGCGGAGGAGAAGTGGCATCGGCACACAAGGGAGCTGCATCTCACGTGGCCCCGGAGGGCCCTGCAACCGACTCCGAGTTCACCAGTGAGACGGAGGGCGAGGGGGGCTCCACAACGGGGACCCGTGGAGACGTCAGCGACACCGACACGTCCTCGGAAGGGAGCTCCCTTGTGGTGGCGGCAACATCCGTGCCCACCGCAACAACAGGTACAGCCGCCACCCAGCGCACCAGTTCCGCCCTCCCAGCAGCCCCTCAGCTTTCACCCCGTGCCCGCTCGGCCAGGAAGCCGGGCATCTCCTTCGCCCCTGGCACCTCAGGTCCTGCCCCAGTTACCCCTGCTGCCCTCAGTGCGGAGATCATTGACCTCCTCCAGTAAGGCCCCGCCGTGAGAAGCACCGCTGAACAGGGCCCCGCCGTGAGAAGCACCGCTGAACAGGGCCCCGCCGTCCCCGCCGTGAGAAGCACCGCTGAACAGGGCCCCGCCGTGAGAGGCACCGCTGAACAGGGCCCCGCCGTGAGAGGCACCGCTGAACAGGGCCCCGCCGTCTCTGCACCGCTCCGCTGGGCCCTTCATCTCAAGCACCGCTCCGCTGGGCCCTTCCTGTCAAGCACCGCTCCGCTGGGCCCTTCCTGTCAAGCACCGCTCCGCTGGGCCCTTCCTGTCAAGCACCGCTCCGCTGGGCCCCGCTGTCTCTGCACCGCTCCGCTGGGCCCTTCCTGTCAAGCACCGCTCCGCTGGGCCCCGCTGTCTCTGCACCGCTCCGCTGGGCCCTTCATCTCAAGCACCGCTCCACTGGGCCCTTCCTGTCAAGCACCGCTCCGCTGGGCCCCGCCGTCTCTGCACCGCTCCGCTGGGCCCTTCCTGTCAAGCACTGCTCCGCTGGGCCGTTCCTGTCAAGCACCGCTCCGCTGGGCCCAGCCGTCTCTGCACCGCTCCGCTGGGCCCTTCCTGTCAAGCACCGCTCTGCTGGGCCCCGCCGTGAGAGGCACCGCTCCGCTGGGCCCTTCATCTCAAGCACCGCTCCGCTGGGCCCTTCCTGTCAAGCACCGCTCTGCTGGGCCCCGCCGTCTCTGCACCGCTCCGCTGGGCCCTTCCTGTCAAGCACCGCTCCGCTGGGCCCTTCCTGTCAAGCACCGCTCCGCTGGGCCCCGCCGTCTCTGCACCGCTCCGCTGGGCCCTTCCTGTCAAGCACCGCTCCGCTGGGCCCCGCCGTCTCTGCACCACTCCGCTGGGCCCTTCATCTCAAGCACCGCTCCGCTGGGCCCTTCCTGTCAAGCACCGCTCCGCTGGGCCCCGCCGTCTCTGCACCGCTCCGCTGGGCCCTTCCTGTCAAGCACCGCTCCGCTGGGCCCCGCCGTCTCTGCACCGCTCCGCTGGGCCCTTCCTGTCAAGCACCGCTCCGCTGGGCCCTTCATCTCAAGCACCGCTGGCACATTGGCAGGGCCGGATTTGTGTCAGGCAGGGCTTCACGAAGCACTCTGGGCACCATGCCTCCTCCATAACCAGTGGAGTCTGTAATCCACCAGATGGACTGTGGCTTTGCACTCCCCAGGATGGTACAGTGGGCAATCCACCCACTGTAGAGACTTGTGAGACTGTGGCTTTGCACTCCCCAGGATGGTACAGTGGGCAATCCACCCACTGAAAAGACTTGTGGGACTGTGGCTTTGCACTCCCCAGGATGGTACAGTGGGCATGGAGGCCCCTCGTGGATCTGGTGTCGTGGACTCATGTGGCTGAGGTGCCCCCCCTTCCCTTCCCCCTGAGGTGCCTGTGGTTTTATTATCTGATGCCCCAGCAGTGTTCTCTCCAATGGAATCGGGTCTCGTGTGTGGGCTTTGCCCATGGGGTTATGCACATTGGCCCACGAACAATGGCATGTAGCCAAGATGTGCCGGACTTTTGGAATATGTATACATTGTTCATGTTGTGATTTATTTGTTTTAAAAATCTCATTTTTCACTTAAGTTCAAATATGCTTTAATATACTTCTATTTTAATGATCATTCTATTTTGTCTTTGAATTATTCTGGGGGTTTGGGGGGTGTAAATCTGACTTGTTGCTCTGCATTGGTGTGTGGGGATTTGGGGGGGGGGTGTCGCGTATGTGTGTGCCCGTAATCTTTTCTCCACCCCCCTCCCCTGTGTCGTAGGTGCAGTACTCACCGTTGTCTCCTGCGGCGGCGTTCGTGCTCCTGGTAGAGGAGCAGGTAGACAATCGCTGGTAGGATGTTTAATTCGGGTTCCATGCTGTCCAGATTCCTCGTGGAGTGTATAGAGGTGAGCGTTTTCCCGTTCGTGGTCTGTTTCCGCCGTGTTTTTATCGGCGGGGCTCCCGCCACGGAAAAGGTGGCGAATTGGTGGGTCGTGATAGGGTGGGCGGTACATTGTCTCCCGCCTGTCTGTTGGCGGTGACCGCCGCGCTGTTTGTTTGCCTCGCCGTGGCGGTCGGAGTGTTAAAGTGGCGGGCTGTGTTGGCGGTTCCCGCCAGGGTCAGAATTCCATTTTTTTTACCGCCTGCCTGTTGGCGGGTTGGCCGCCGCTTTAACACCGACCGCCAGGGTCGGAATGACCCCCTCTGTGTGTAAAAGCCATATTAAGGTATTGCTGTTGATATATACCAAGAATTATTGTAGAAGATTTCTTGGGCCATCCCAAACCGAGAAGATGTCATCAATATACCTTCAGAAATGACATGGTTAGTCTACTTGTCATTCTGGTCTATCCAGACTTATTCCTCCCACCAACCCATAAGGATTCCTGCAAAACATGGGGCAAAACAACTGCCCATCACTGTCCTGACTATTTATTCTCCAGACAAAACCTGAGAATATCTAGCAACATTATAGAATGATCACATAGATGAACAAGCTTGTCTCTGAAAAAATGCCTGTAGGCTTGAATACCCAACGAATGGTCTATGCAAGTATACAACAAGACCACATATATGTACCGCATTGCACCAAGTCCCTGAATGTGGCGCCCAGTTGGGTGTTGAAACCCGGAAAAACAACAAGGCAAGCTCCAGAGAAAAGGAGATAATAATGCGTACTTCTGACGAAAAGTGATGCCCAATGAAGTTTATTCAAGGCTACGCATTTCGTCGCAACACCCGTCTTGTTCACAAGAACAATATATATTTATAAAACCTACTGGGACTAGTTTCCATAGGAAAAGAGTTTAACGTTTTGCCAATAACTTGACGAATCTTTGCAAAATTTTCAAAACTAATTTGGCACTCACTCCACCTGCTGCTTTAAACATTTCTGGGTGATTCGTCAAGCAGGGACAGAGAAAAAAGGGGGGTCACATAATGCTTTTTCTCCATGAAATTTCATGTTTGGGATTTTAGACTTGACTACAGACCATATCACTGCAAGGAATTACACCATATTTGAAAGAAATGCAGCTCTTGGTCCAGAGAGAGCCCTTTCTGTTATTTGGTGTTAATACATTCAGCCGTTTTTGAGTTATTAAAAGAAAACCAAGTTTGTATTTCTAGAGGCATAAACCCTTTGAGAATCCTCCCAAATCTCATGCAGAGATCTGATTGGCTGCCAACACTTCAACAGGACGTGTTGGCAGCCATTTTGGGACTCAGGCTGCTGGTGAAGGGCTGGGTGCTTATAGGTGATAGGCCAGCCTCTACAACACACGGCCGAAACCTACTGGCCAATCCTCTGCCACACATCGCCAAAGGCCATGCGTGGCCCAGGGTTGGGCGCTTATAGGGCGTATAGGGTGTAGGCTGCAGGGCCTGGCCGCAGTGGTTAGATTAAAGTAAAGTAATTAAAATTACTTAATGGTAAAAAACATAGAAATTCACTGAAAAAAAACAAAGGAACATTATAGTTAGGTTGACATGTTACTTGCAAAAAAAAATAGAGAGTCAGCAGTTATAGTTATGGTAATGCCAAATAACTATATCTCACACCTTAAGTAACTATAACTCTCTTCCTTGCCATGCACTGCTAATTACCCCAGCTATTACAATACTGATGGCATTTTCTATGACATCATTAATGATATCCCTGTCACATATGCAGTAAAATTATTGAGGAGAAAACTCTGAAGTTAGTTTTGTCTGGGCAGGAAGCTGGAAAGAGTGTAAAATGAGGTCTGCTACATATAATAATTTGAAGGTAGTAGATAAATTGTAAATGAAAGTTATAACTATAACTTTAAATTTTTTTAAGTTTGTGCAGTTTAAACTTGGTTTGTCTAGAGAAAATAAGTTTTTCTAACTATGGTGGTCATTACAACCCTGGCGGACGGTGTTAAAGCGGCGGTAAGACCGCCAACAGGCTGGCGATAAAAATTTTGCAATTACGACCGTGGCTGAAACCGCCAACAAAGACAGCCACTTTAACACTCTGACCGCCACGGCGGTACAAACAAACAGCGCAGCGGTCACCGCCAACAGACAGGCGGGAGACAATGTACCGCCCACACTATTACAACCCACCAATCCACCACCTTTTCCGGGGCGGATTCACCGCAGATAAAAACATGGCGGAAACAGGAATTCCGAAGGGAAAACGCTCACCTCTACACACCCCACGAGGAACGAGGACACCATGGACCCGGATCCCTGCGATAGTCTTCCTGCTCCTCTACCAGGAGCACGAACGCCGGCGGCGAACACCACAGTGAGTACTGCACCTACGACACAGGGGAGGGAAAAAACAGGGACACACACACGCAACACGCAACACCCCACCTCCACCCTCACGCACTACAACACACACACTAATGCATATTGATACATCACAGTTACACCCACTAACCACCCTGGAAGAATGCAAAGACAATAGAAAATTAGTGTAACCATTGTAATATATTAAAATCAAGTAGGCAAATATATATACATCATTTACAAAATATATACCAAGCATAGTGGTCCAGGTAGTGCTCCAATTAAGTCCGTGGAACACTGGGCCCACACGGTATGGGTGAGGCCCACACAAGATCCCCGTCCATGACGGAGAGAACACTGCAGGGGCATCAGAGAGGATCAAACCAGGCACCTCAGGGGGAGGGAAAGGGGGGGCACCTCAGCCGCTTGAGTGCACGACGCCAAATCCACGAGGGGGCCAAATGCCCACTGTACAATCCTGGGGAGTGCAAAGCCACAGTCTCTCAAGTCTCTACAGTGGGTGGGTTGTCCACTGTTCCATCCTGGGGAGTGCAAAGCCACAGTCTCTCAAGTCTCTACAGTGGGTGGCTTGCCCACTGTTCCATCCTGGGGAGTGCAAAGCCACAGTCTCTCAAGTCTCACAAGTGGGTGGATTGCCCACTGTTCCATCCTGGGGAGTGCAAAGCCACAGTCTCACAAGTCTATACAGTGGGTGGTTTGCCCACTGTTCCATCCTGGGGAGTGCAAAGCCACAGTCTCACAAGTCTATACAGTGGGTGGGGTGCCCACTGTTTCATCCAGGGGAGTGCAAAGCCACAGTCTCTCAAGTGGATAACAGTCTCCACTGGTTCTGGAGGAGGCATGGTGCCCAGAGTGCTTCATCCTGCTAAGGACAGAGGTAGTGGATGGAACGCTCCACTGGTTCTGGAGGGGGCATGGTGCCCAGAGTGCTTCATTCTGCCCGTGACGGACTCAATAGCGTCAGTGCCCTTGGCGCTCATAGGCCAGAGGTGCCCTGTTCAGCGGTACTTGAGGTGGTGGTGCCCTGTTCAGCAGTGCTTGAGACGGTGGTGCACTGTTCAGCGGTGCTTGAGACGGCGGTGCCCTGTTCAGCGGTGCTTGAGCCGGTGGTGCCCTGTTCAGCGGTGCTTGAGACGGCGGTCTCCATTGCAGTGACTCAGCTGCTGGCAGACCTTCATGGCCCAGCGGGGCTTTTGCTGGTGGACCTTCATGGCCCAGCGGGGCTTTTGCTGGCGGTCCTTCATGGCCCAGCGGGGCTTTTGCTGGCGGTCCTTCATGGCCTAGCGGGGCTTGTGCTGGCAGTCTTCAATGCCTAGCGGGGCTTTTGCTGGCGGTCCTTCATGGCCTAGCGGGGCTTGTGCTGGCGGTCTTCATGGCCTAGCGGGCCTTTTGCTGGCGATCCTTCATGGCCCAGCGGGGCTTGTTCTGGTGGAGGCCTCCTGGGCTGCTGGGCTGGTGCTGGCGGTGGCCTCCTGGGCAGGTGGGCTGGTGCTGGCGGTGGCCTCCTGGGCAGCTGGGCTGGTGATGGCGGTGGCCTCCTGGGCAGCTGGGATGATGGCGGTCTTCTCCGCCGTGCTACTCTTCCCAGACTTTCCTGGTTTCTTGTGGACCTTCCCCACCTTGGAATGTGTTGCAACTGACTCCACACTCCCACCTGTACCCCTGGGAGCGGATTTGGTGGCTGGAGTCTTCCCCCTCTCCCGCCGGGCAGTGGCCAACTCCTGATGCTTCACAGGTGGGGGACTGTCTGTGCTGTGGATCTGTGCCACACTGGCTGCCCTGGTGGCCGGTGCACTCCAGATTCCGGTGACTACAGGCACCACTGGTCCCGGAGATGTTGTGGCTGAGGTGCTAGTTCGGGACCTAGGAGACGGACGGGGTGGGGGAGGTGTGGGAAAGAGGTCAAGGTTGGACAGGAAAAGTTTTTGGGACACACTGGGATGGGTAGCTGGAGGGGGTTTGGGAGTGGAGGAAGAGGTTGTGGTTGTAGGAGGTGTTCGTTTGCTGACTTTGTGTGAAGGTGCATGCGCTGGAGGCTGTCGTGAGGTGGATGGCTGTTGAGTGGGTGTGTGCCTGCGTTTGTGTACTTTGGGAGGGGGCGTCACAGACACACTGGGAGAGGACACAGGGGACGTGTGAATGGTAGTGGGGGTGGTGACTGCACATGAGCGGGGTGTGGTGGTGGGTGTGCTGGAGAGGGACGTAGTGGCTGTAGAGGTAGTGCATGCAGGTGTGAGTGTAGACGAGACTGGGAGGGAGGAGGGAGACGAGGAGGAGGGGGACACAGTCAGGCAGTGAATGTTGCTATGTCTGCATGTGTGTGATGCTTGCGTGAGTGCCTGTGGGATGTGTGGTGCTTATGTTTGCCTGAGCTTCCCTTGTGTGTTGACGTGTGTGCATGCTGGTCTGTAGGTGTGCTTGGGATAGGCTGAGGTAAAGGGGGTTGGGTCGGGGTGGAGGAAGTTGGAGGGGGGAGGCTAGACACAGGGACAATGGCTGCCATCAGTGCTGAGGCCAGAGTCTGAAAAGCTCACTGAAGGGCCGCCTGACCAGAATGAATGCCCTCCAGGAATGCATTGGTTTGTTGCAACTGCCTTTCTACACCCTGGATGGCATTCAAAATGGTAGACTGCCCAACAGTGAGGGACCTGAGGAGGTCAATGGCCTCCTCACTGAGGGCAGCAGGGGTGACTGGGGCAGGGCCTGAGGTGCCTGGGGTGAAGGTGATGCCCACCCTCCCGGGTGAGCGGGCACAGGGCAAAGGCTGAGGGGCTGCTGGGAGGGCGGTGCTGGAAGGGGGGTGGCGGCTGTACCTGTAGATGGGGGTGGCACAGATGTTGCTGCCACCACAAGGGAGCTCCCATCAGAGGACGAGTCTGTGTCACTGGTCTCAGTTCCTGTCCCCGCCGTGGAGCTCCCCTCGCCCTCCGTCCCACTGGTGAAGTCCGATTCCGTAGTGTGGCCCTCCATGGCCATGTGGGATTCAGCCCCCTGGTGCTCCGTGCCACTGCTCCTCCGCCTGATGATGCTAATGCACACAAGAACAAGGAGACCACAAAAAGGGGGGTGACGACAGAAGAAAGACACGTTGAGTGCATGCATTACCGCTACCGTTGGCGGACACAACAGAAACAGAAGCCCCCTGCACTACGCCGCGCTCTTGGGCTCCACTGTTCAATTCCTGGGAAATGGCCTACAAGACTATGGACGACATCTGCACACATAGATGACACAGGGGCATGACTAGGTGTACTTGGAACTCCACAGAGGTGGGCTGGGGTGTCACATGGCCTGCCTTACGGAGGGACCTTACCTACGGAACTCGCCCTGGCCTAGGGAAACCCACAGCCCACCTCCCCCACCCAGACCCCTACACTGCGCGCAAAGTCAGCAGAATGCGAGTGTATTCACCCCCTTGTGGCTGCTGTGATGCCCTCAAGCGCCCATCCAACTCCGGGTATGCCACCGCCAGGATCCTGAACATCAGGGGGGTCATGGTGAAACGGGCACCCCTCCCACATTGGGAGGCCATCCCCAGCGGAGCCTCTGCCGTTTTCTTGCTCCAGCGGCGAATGTCCTCCCATCTTTTCCGGCAGTGGGTGCTCCGTCTGTGGTAGACCCCCAAGGTCCGGACGTCCTTTGCGATGGCACGTCAAATATCTTTTTTCTGGTGGGCGCTGACCTACATGATTTGTACAGGGGGAAGAGAAAGTTATTACCAACTGCACCGTCAAAGTGATTGGCCCACATCCCTACCCTTGCCATGTGGCACATGCACTCACCGTCGTTTCATGCACGCCGCACTCTCCCCCCTTCCTTCTTGCATCCACTCCTCTCCACACAGGCATAGCCCATACATCATGCTCCCAGTGTACTTACCTGTTGGTCTGGAGGACCGTTGAGTAGCGTGTACTGGGGGAGGACCCCGTCCACGAGTTTCTCCAACTCCTCCGATGTGAAGGCAGGGGCCCTTATCCCAGACACTCGAGCCATTGTCTCTTCCAGACCGAGGTCACAGCAGCACTTGCAGTGTAGGTCCTCTCCTGTTGGAGATCAGGTATCGAGTGATTGAACAGATAGAAAATGGCGGTCACGTCCACGGCAGTGCGTACCGTCACCGCCGGCGTACATCGTCATTGGCTCCTGGGACCCATAGGGTCTAATGTTAACCAATGCAGCATTGCGCCTTGGTCTTCGACTGCCTACGGCGACGGTGTACAACGCCAGCGCAGTTACCTCACATCCCATTGTCCCACTTTAGAGGTGAGGCAGCTGCCATTTCAAGGGCCCACATGGCTTCATTTTCAACTGCGTCACACATACCTAGGCCTAGACTCAACACACATACAGGCCACTTTTTGATTATGAATGGTGTTCTGTGTAAGCTGTGGGTACGTACCTCTGAGTTGTTTGACTCTGTGCTCGCTGTTGTCCTTCATAGGCACCGTCTGCTGGAACATGTGAGGAGATGGCGGCATCCTCCGGTGTACCGACCGTTGGTAGACCTGTCTACAATGGAGGAAAGACATGTGATAATCACATACAAGCTTGACCGTGCCACAATCCAGGAACTGTGTACCCAGTTGGAGCCAGACCTGATGTCAGCTATCCGCCATCCCACAGGAATCCCCCCTCAAGTGCAGGTGCTGTCAGTGCTCCATTTCCTTGCAAGTGGCCATAGCATCAGGGATGTCCCAGCCTATGTTTTCCAACGTGTTGTCCAGAGTGTTGTCTGCCCTGCTGAAACACATGCAGAGCTACATCGTTTTCCCTCAGGTGAAGGATTTGCCTACAGTGAAAGTTGATTTCTATGCCCTGGGACATATCCCCAACATCATAGGTGCCATTGATGGGACACATGTGGCTTTGGTACCCCCCACAGGATTGAACAGGTGTACAGAAACCGGAAGAGTTATCATTCGATGAATGTACAGATGGTATGTTTGGCAGAGCAGTACATCTCCCATGTGAATGCCATGTTCCCTGGCTCAGTGCATGACACCTACATCCTGAGGAATAGCAGCATCCCTCATGTGATGGGTCAACTCCAGAGGCACAGTGTGTGGCTATTAGGTGAGCACCTGGAAGCTAGTCAGTGGGAATGGTTGTCTGGGTCTGGGGATATCCCTACAGGTTAGTGTGTGTCTAACAGTTGTCCCTCACCATTTGCAGGTGACTCTGATTACCCCAACCTGTCATGGCTACTGACCCCAGTGAGGAATCCCAGGAAAAGGGCAGAGGAACGCTACAATGAGGCCCATGGGAGAACTAGGAGGGTGATCGAGCGGACCTTCGGCCTCCTGAAGGCCAGGTTCAGGTGCCTCCATATGACAGGTGGTTCCCTATTCTACTCAGCCAAAGAAGGTGTGCCAGATCATCGTGGCCTGCTGTATGCTTCACAACTTGGCTTTGCGACGACAGGTGCCTTTTCTGCAGGAGGATGGTCCAGATGGCGGTGTTGTTGCAGCTGTGGAGCCTGTGGACAGTGAAGACGAGGAAGCAGAGGAAGAAGACATGGACAACAGGGACTCAGTGATCCAGCAATATTTCCAATGAGACACAGGTAAGAATACAAACCTGCCTACTACATGTACTTAAACACTACTGCCTCTCTACTGTCTGTCGTTTTCACCCAGTGTATGGTCACTGAGTTGTCACTCTCCCTTACGATTTCACAGATGTGGGTCCCACTGTGTGACATCTGCTTTGATTCCTCATGGACTAGAGCTGTGTGACATAGGTATGTTGCCATTACCAATGAAGAAGCTTTTTGCCACAGATATTGCTAATACAGTATTCCGAAATCACAGACAGACTCCAGATTGTTTTGTGCTTTAAGGGTTTTTATTTAAGTGCTCAATATTGGAAGGGGTTGTAAAATGGTGAGGGGTGATGACGGAGGAATGTCCATGGCAGAGTCCAGTCTATTAGTCTCACAGGTGCATTGCTCAAATGGGCCTAGGAAGTGGAGCTGGGGCAGTTTAAGGATGGACAGGGTGACAAAGTGGGACTGTAGGATGACAATCAGGGTAGTCTCATTTCTTGGCGGGGGTCTTGGCATCGTTCTCTGTCTTTGTCCTGGATTTCAGGGACCGTTTGCGAGATGGTTTTCCCTCTGCAGGGGTTGGGGTGCTGGTGTGGTGGTCCTGTGGTGGGGCCTCCTGTCCACTAGTGCTGGCGGAGGTGGTGGGCAATTCATCGTCCAGGCTAGTGTCAGGGGCCCCTTGTAGTGCCACAGTGTCCCTCCTGGTTTTGAGTACTTCCTTCAGCACCCCTACAATGGTGCCCAGGGTGGAATTGATGGTTCTGAGTTCCTCCCTGAAGCCCATATACTGTTCCTCCTGCAGGCGCTGGGTCTCCTGAAACTTGGCCAGTACCGTTGCCATCGTCTCCTGAGAGTGGTGGTAGGCTCCCATGATGGAGGAGAGGGCCTCGTGGAGAGTGAGTTCCCTGAGCCTGTCCGCCCCCTGTCGCACATCAGCCCTCCCAGTTCCCCTGTGTTCCTGGGCCTCCGTCCCCTAGACCGTGTGCCCACTACCACTGCCCCCAGGTCCCTGTTGTTGTTGGGGTGGTGGGTTAGCCTGGGTTCCCTGTAGTGGTGGACACACTGCTGATTGACGTGTCCTGGGGACTGAGGTATGGGCCCGCTGGGTGGGTGCTGTGCTGGTGTTTCCAGAGGGGAGAAGCTCTGTAGTGGCCTGTGACTGGGTGTGGGGAACCGACTGTCCTGAGGTCCCCGATGGGCCGGGCTGGTCATCTAGATCCAGTTGGACAGAGGTGCTGTCATCACTGTGGGCCTCTTCTGTTGGTGGTCTGGACATGTGTGGACCCTCCTGTCCGGTGACGTTGGGTAGGGGTCCTGCAGGGGTATAAAAGCATGATTATTGCATCTGTGTGTGTCAAGGTGTGCAATGGGTGGGTGACCGTGTACCCCAGTGCTTGCATTCCTGTGTGGGACCTTGTGTGATGATGGTTTAGGGGGGTGTATGGGTATGTGCAGTGGGCATGCTTTAGTGATGGGTGTCCATGCTGTGTTGTTGCATGCAGGGCTTGGTGTTAGGATGTGTGGTTTGTGATGTTGGGACATTTGTGAGGAGTTAGAGTGATGGGGGTGAGGGTGAGGGTGGGGGTATGTGCTGGCATGCAGATAGGGGGGGATGTAATAGTTAAGATTTGACTTACCAGAGTCCATTCCTCCACCTACTCCTGCGAGGCCCTCAGGATGCAGAATCACCAAGACCTGCTCCTCCGATGTTGTTAGTTGTGGGGGAGGAGGTGGGGGTCCTCCACCAGTCCACTGAACCGCCAGGTGGTGTCTGGAGACCACGGAACGCACCTTCCCCCGTAAGTCGTTCCACCTCTTCCTGATGCCCTCCCGATTTCTTGGGTGCTGTCGCACTGCGTTGACCCTGTCCACTATTCTTCGACATAGTTCAATCTTCCTTGGAATTGAGGTGTGCTGCACCTGTGATCCGAATAGCTGTGGCTCTACCCGGACGATTTCCTCCACCATGACCCTGAGCTCCTCCTCCGAGAACCTGGGGTGTCTTTGCCGTGCCATGGGGTGGTGTAGGTGATGTGTGGGGTGGGGTGTGGGGTGATAAGTGTGCTGATATGTAGTGGTGTGTTGTGTGAGGTGCGTGGAAGTTATGTGGGTGATGGTGTTGTGTGCCTGTGGATGCTACTGTTGTTGATGGTGGTGTCTCTCTCTGGCTTTCGTTCTGATTTGTTGTCGTAAGGGTTTGCGTGTGATGTGGTTTTTATATTGTATTGAGTGTGTGGGAGTGGTGTGTGTATGTGTATCAGGTGTGTGTATTTCAAATTGTCCAATGTGGCTGTGTTTTGGAGATGTGTGTGCATTTTGAGCGCGGCGGTGTGTATCGCCAATGGAATACCGCAGTTGAAAGACGTGGATCCTTGGGTCGTGATAGTGTGGGCGTATTTCTGTTGGCGTGACGGTGGAGGTTCTGTTTTCGCCAGTTTATCACTGACCTTTGGTGTGGCGGACTTGTGTGGGTGTCTGAATTTTGGCAGATTCCGAGCTGTGGGTCATAGTAGCTGTGGCGGAATTCCGCGGCAGCGGCGGTGTGTTGGCGGTCTTCTGCACCGCCAATGTTGTAATGAGGGCCTATAACTGAGTGTTAACCTTAGTTTTTTTTATTGAATGTCTGTATGTGTGTATATGTATATATATATTCACTGGAAAAAACAAAGATTATAGGAACATAATAGTTAGGTTCTTAATTTACTCATACAAAACCTTAAATATTCAGCAATTAGAGTCAGAGTTATTTCAAGTATCTATAACGTGTGTCCTAAGACAACCATAGCTCACACCCCGCCATGCACAGTTTATTCTTCATTAATATGATTTGCTAATGCTTCATTTCTATTTTTAATAATGTTATAGAAGTTGTCATGAGTGCTGTAATATCTGGGGCATTTAGCAGTGCATGACAAGGGTACGTGTTATAATGACCTTAGGGCGTGAGTTATATTCACTTCTCAATAACTCAATCTATAATTGCTGAATATGTGATGTTTTGCACAAGTAAATTCAGAACCTAACTATAACGTCCCTGTAATCTTTGTTTTTTTCAGGGAATTCCTATAACCACCCAACCCCGTGCTACACATTGCCTTCAACCATGCAAGCGGGGTGTTGGTCACATGGCCTGTCTTTCTTAGTGTGAGAGGGTGTCTGTGTGTGTGAACGTGGGTGTGACAGTGTCTGCTTGGGTGTGACAGTAGGTGTGTGAGTGAGTCTCTGGGAGTCAGAGTGGATGTGAGAGTATCTCTGAGAGTGGGTCTGAGTGGTTGTGAAAGAGTCTGAGTGGGTGTGAAAGAGTCTGAGTGGGTCTGTGAGTGGTGTATGAATGTCTGAATGAGTGTGTGAATGGCTGCATGAGTATCTAAGTAGGTCTGTGAGTAGGTGCATGAGTCTCTGAGTGGGTGTGTGAGTGTCTACATAGGTCAATGAGTGGTTACATGAGTCTTTGAGGGCATCTGTGAGTGAGTGCATAGATTTCTGAGTGGGTCTATGAGTGAATGCATGAATCTCTCAGTGTGTCTATGAGTGCATGAGTTTCTGAGTGGTTCTTTGAGTGAGTGCATGAGTCTCTGAGTGGGTCTATGAGTTGATGTATGAAGCTAAGTGGGTCTGTGAGTGTCTGTGTGGGTGTGTCAGTAGCTGCATGAGTGACTCAGCCACAAGCAACCACACCTGCCAATTTATTCAACAAGGGTCCACAGTTTTGCTCAAAATGTCTTCCCAACTGAAGTACTTTCTACTGGTTAGTTACTAAGTGCTACATTGTTGGGTAAATGTCCACTGTGTACTCTACACTACAGTTGCATTATGGACACGAGGAAATGTCTCAAGGTGACCTTGCGTGTATTTAGCAATGTGATTGTTCCACATGCTTCTTTCTCCAGAATTTTGTGATAACATGAATACTGCTATAAAGAGGCCAACGAGACTACAAAGATGTAAATCTCCACCAAACCAGGGTCCCTCCCCTTATTTATTTGATGTAACTGCTTCTTTGTTTTATTGAGGAGTCCTTATCTTCCTCCGCATCAAGAACATGCCACCAAAATCATTGGGAATTGCACTGGGGGGCCTCTTGGCAAGCTGTACTTTATCCTGGCAAAAGGCAGGAAGACCCTTGTATACTACTAAGGTGGACAGTGCAGGCAAAGTCGGTGGAGCTTTCAGGTGGTTTGCACGTTTGCATACTTGTAGGAATTTAAAGGGAGACCCATGCATTCTAAGAGAGGAGGCATGCCTTCCCCTCCCCTTGCCAATTTTGTCATCCCACAGGGACCGATGATTAATAAATGCAGCAGGTGGGACCTCCCTCCCCGGACCAATCTCAGCCCTGGGGACCCCATCCCCCAGGGTCTGACAATATCTCCTGGCAGGGCCAGTTCTTGGATTTGTGGGGCCCTGGGCAGAAAGGACACATGCGAGGCCCCCTCCAATTTCCATACCATATGTGACTACCTAGGAAGTTACACTGCTACAACCCCCCCCGAACCCGTGACAAAAGCGGCCCCCCCATTGTTCAAGCTTCCCTAGGGAAAAAGCTGATGCCCCCTATGGCCAGGCGCACCTTGCACCTTTTTCACAGCCCTTGAGGGGCTGAGACAGTTGCATAGCCTTTGAAAGGATAAAAGGAGGGGGGTTACTGACTAAGTGGCAATGTGCTTCCTAGCAGTGCTTTTCAGATTACTTGATCGCTTCACATAACTTCACAGTCCCCCTCGCCTACCTGGACCAGGGGATGGGGCCCTCTCCCTGGTCCTCGCAGCACTACACTATAGCTGTGAGGCCCAAAGGAGGGCCCCCTTCCCTTTTCAAGCAAGGAGACGAACCTCCTTGTTAAGTAACTGGGGGAAGAACAAAAGGATCAGTGCATCAGCCTGACTGTAAGATACTGGTGCGAGGCCCCATGTTGATGGGGTGGGTGCGGGACCCTGGGCAGCTGCCCTTACTGCCAATGCCTAGTACCAGTGCTGTCTCCCGGGTGTCTCCCAGGGTACCCAGTTTGCAATAGAACTGTGGGAGGAGCATCAATGACACCGGAGAGCCAGCCGGGTTCCTGCCTCCTACGGGAGCTGGCATTGCTCTTTCACAAAGGGAGCTGCTAAACATGCAGCTCCCTGTATGCAAGAGCAATAGTTTAATATCTTTCCCTGCCTGTATGTAGGCATACAGGGAAAGAGGTGAAACCTCTGATTCCAGCAGCCAAGAGCACTTTGACAGCTCTCGCCTACTGGAAGCAGAGTGGTTGCTCTGACTTGGTGGGAGTTATTGAAGCCTCCACCAAGTCAGAGCAATCAGCTATGTCCTGGGGGTGGGTACCCCAGGACATAGCAGGAGCCAGCCCTGGGGAAGGATGGTCCCCAGGGCCATTATTGGCCTCATTAGTGGGGCTGCGTGGCCCCCCACCAATGTTTAAGTTGGACCCGGGTAGGTCGTTCCTGGGGCAAGGGGTCAGCGTCAAAACACCCTTTAATATTTTTGTTTCAGCCCGGGGGAGATGGCCATTCCTGTGGCAGTTGGGAGGGGGTCATGTGCTCCCCCCTTAAGTGGAATAAATTACCTAAGGAGGTGGGGCCCTGAGGGCTGCCAGGAGGCCGAATGGTGCAATGGTATAATGATTATTAATAGAATATGTAAATGTTTTTGAAAAATGTAATGTTCTATTTGACATGTACCTATTTATTGCCCCTATTATTTAGTCTCTCATATATTTTTTAAACCAGTTCTTTTAAAATATTGGATTTTCTAAAGGTCTAAGTCAATTGCTTTTTTGGCAAATTTGTACTTTTTTTATTCTGCTGTCAGTATTGCTTGTTTTTTTAAATGTTTGTTAAACATCAAGGGCTAGTTTTTAATGTTGTCATGTTAAAATGATGGTCTACATGAGTGTTATGCGTTTTTAATGATGTTGGTATTTATGTTTTATGGCAATATGCCTTAATAAATCTATTATTATTCACTGTTGCATGTTTCCCTGATGGACAGCAGGTTCAGAGCCTTATCATGTAATAGGCCCATTATCTCTGTGGCATCTTTGGTGAGAAAGCAGGTGTTGAGGAGCATGCATGTGAGTGTGTTGTGCTGTTTGGAGGGTTTATGGTCTGTGTGAGAGGGGTTGCTGCTTTGTGCGTGCAAACTGATTTCTGGGTGATCTTGGTGTGGGAGTGGTGGATGTAGGGCATGGGTGCAAAGTCCATTAAATAGGTCCTGGAGGGAGGGGGATCACAGGGTACAGTGACCAGGAAACCATTAATGTTACCTCCTGTGAAGATGGATGATGGGTAATCCAGTGATGTCCTTTCCTGGGCAGAGGGATGATGAGAAATCTATGGATTTCTCTCCCTGTGCAGATGGATTATGGGAAATCCTTTGAAGTCACTTCCTGTACAGGTGGCCAGTGAGAAATCTTTAAAATCCACTTCACATCGGAGGACCATCAAAGTATAGCAGTGGCAGGTGAATTAGACAGATTAGAGCTTGAACTGGTACACCTCAGTGGATGAGTTAAGAGAATCATATTGTCTGAAAATCACAAACTGGTGTTGAGATACTGGAAGAAAAAGATATAAAACATATATAGATAATTGAAATTAATATCTTAAAGAATTGGTTTGGACACCCCGGGGAATAGTATATGTAGCACTGTAAGAAGACCTGGGATTGTTGGATATACAATTTAAATATTATAAAAGATTAACATATTATTCAAATAAATAGATAATGCAGCAGAGTGTTTAGTGCTTGCATAACAAAACCTTATCTCTAGTAAGAAACGTGCTTACTATTAGTAGGCAATCTAAGCAACAATGACAAGGATAGTCAAATGGGATACTAAAACAAAAAGTAAGATTGATCGCAAATAGGAAGACAACACTTAAGCATGTGGAAAAAGCATCAGTCAGCGTAAATTATCTTGAAGACTGTGGCCTAAAACCTCATACTTCTCTCTTGCAGGTAGCAGAGATAGCAAAAAAATTCAACCACAACTAAAGTATATAAAAAGATGTATTAGGAGAATTATGCTGACATTGAGAATACTGTTAATCAAGTGGGAGGTGGTTAAAATCTGAATTAATCATCCATTTAAGGGGCCAGAAATATGCCAATTTTTCAAAGATGGTCCTTGTACATTGATCCTTCAAATTGTATTCAGTACAGTCTTTCTGCAAGAAAGAAGGAGTCTTTTACTTCCTCTATTCAGAGTCCCGAAGTTCATGGCAATCAATGATTGCTTAATATCGTTATGAGATATGATAATGTAAACCTGTGTTTTAGACTTGGTCATTTTTTTTTGTGTAAGGTAATACAAGTATACACATTATTTTTTATTGTGCTGTTGAATGTACAGTAGACAGTAATGTAACCATTTGGTAGACCTTTACATAATATTTTGAACAAATTAGTTTTAATATGTTACCTTGCTATTTCTGGATAAAATTCTGAAGGAACATAGGCTAAGTTTTTGACATAGTAGAATGGAAAGAACTTTAAATACTCCTTCATGCTGTGATAACCCTAATGCACTATACATCCACTAAAATAAACCAAAAAATAAAAACAATTAAGCACATACAAAGATCCATAAATCAGTATATATGAACTAATGTGTAGTACATGATAATGGTGTTTTAATGTATTACTGAAATAGTAACTCTAATGAAAACTGTTTCTGAAAAATTAAACAATGCATTTTCCATGTGTAAATATGTATCAATATTCAATAATCAAAATGATGTTTAAAAGTCCATGTGCATATAATATTTGTGAAAACACACAAACATTGCACTGCACCCAACATAAAAAGAATAATACATCTCAACTAAACGTAATGCATTATTCCTATTCCAATTTGTGTGACATTGAATGAAATAATTTAGCATTGAAGGAATTAAATTTTACTATGTCCACTCCAATCTAAGCTACATTAGGGAAAGTGTTGGACATTAACATAGTTTTATTTACTAATGCCAATCCATTCTATAGTACAGAAGGTGTAGAACACTGTAGAGGTTAGATTAATTATTCCGACTTCAATTCAAGATACATTGGGGAAGGTGTTGAATATGAAAGGAGTTATAGTTGTATTCCCAATCCAATCTATACTACACTGGGGTTGGTGTTAGACATTAAAGAAGGTAGATTTACTATTTTCAGCCCAATGTAACCCTCATTGGGGAAGGTGTTAGCTACTGAATAGGTTGGATTTACTATTCCCACTCCAATCTAAGCTACATTGGGTAAGGTGTTAGACAGGAAAGAGGTTAGCTGTCCTATTCCTGCTCCAATCTAAGCTACATTTGGAAATTTGTTGGTTATTAAAATGGTTTACATCTACTATACCCACTGTAATGTTAACTACATTTGTGAACTTTAATATATAACTAATATGCAAACCTAATTTCATTATACCACAAGTAAATTAAAAATATTTCTAAATGAAACAAAAATAATCACTTATTTAAGTTAAAATATTTCATAAAAATATGTGTTTTTAAACTGTAAAAAATCACTAAAACATACATTTTATAACAAAAAGAAAAAAATGCATTAGTTTAAAACACGTTAAAATGATTCAATATATACAGAAATGCCAATTAATATCTTGACAAAACAGTGTGGATTATGAGTTGTGCACTATTTTGAGGAAAAATTAATAATTTATGAAGAAAGAATGTGAAGAAAAAAAACAAAATTCAAAACTTTAAAAAAAAAGATTTCCTTACATTTGAAGCACAAGATATATTATAAAATGTAACATTAGATACTATCTTCACAAATATTTACCATTCCCCCTACATCCCACTAATAAGAACGTGCAAGTCACATGCACACAGAGGCATAGCAAAAAAGCACAACTCAACACACTACATGTCTGCACTGAGAAAACTCCACAACATACACCACATGTAAAACAATAGCCACATCAGGGTACAAGGCATACACCATGCATGTCCCATTGTTAATAACCACATCAAACACATACCACTACAAACACAACATAATACCATGACAGCAACATTTATGATGAATACACAAACTTAACAAACTAAACACACCCTTCCCTTGGGGGAACAGAGCACTGCACACAAACCCACATACAGCAAACCACCACACATGGATCTGCAAGCAGCACACACATACAAATACGTACACTCAACCAATGTCAGCCAAGGACAGCATACATCTAGGGAATCAAATGCAGGACAAAGATGTAACAAACAAACCAAGGATTGGTTGGCTTTAATGTCAAAGATATGACAAATTTCATAGTCCAAGGCCATTGGCCAGTCCAAAATAGTGCCATAAGTAGCAAAGGCACAAAAAGGTTCCCCAACTTTACTCCTGACTGCTATGTAACCTCCACAGGTAGGGGCATCAAGGGGGCAGCCAGGTACTTCAGGGGACATTCAGGGTGGGGGGGAGGGTTCTGAGCTTGGGCTTAGGAGGAGTGGGTTTAAGTTTGGGTGGGTGGTATGGACTTCTTCTTGGTCGGGGAAGGGCATGGGTGCTGGCGGCTGGGTAGGGGAGGCCTTTGAGGTGAAAGGGATGGCCTTTGGGAAGGTGAGTGATCTTTTGGGGGTGTCATGGGGCGGAGTAGTGAAAAGGTCAAGATTACATAGGAAGACTTTCTTAGACATACAGGGATAGTCATCAGGAGGGAGCTTGTGTATGGAGGGTGAGGAAGTGGTTGTATGACATGTATGTTTAGATATTTGTGGTGCATTTGTGGGGGGGCTTGTGTGTGGCAGGTGTCTGTTGGGTGGGTGAGTGAGGGCATTTATGTTTCTTGGGCTGAAGGGGGTGGAGGTGCTGAGAGATGTTGTGGTGGGTGGGTGGCTGTCTGTTGAGGTGGTGACTGCAGATATAGTGGTTGTGTTTCATGTAGGAGTGTCTGTGGTTATGGTGTCGGTGCGTGTGGATGTCTGAGGGTCTGCTGGAGTGGTGTCTGCGGATTGGATGGGTGTGGTGGTTGGATCGGTGAATGTTGGTGTGGAGTCTGTAGGTGTGCCTGGTATTGTGTCAGTGATGCTGGGGGTGAAGGGGGTGTCAGGGCAGGTTGTGACTGTTGATTTGTCTGCAGATGGATGTTGTTTGTGTGCATGCCTGCAGAGTGTCTTGTGGTGCTATATTTGTGTGCGCTTCTCTTGTCGATTGAAGTAGATGATTGCAAACTTGTCTGTGTGCTTTGCCTTTGTCGGGGAAGGTGGAATTTGACTGGGAAGAGGAAAGTGCAGCAGCGACAGGAGACAAGGGGTAACTGGATGCTGTTAATATGGAGGGCAGAGCCTGAAAAGATCTCAGTAGGCTAGCCATTGCACCGCGAATACACTCCAGGAACGCATTGCTCTGCTGGATCTGGCTTGCCAGTCTATGCATGGCATTCACAATGGTGGTCAATAGCCTCCTCACTGAGGGCAGTGGGGCTAACAGGGGCTGGGGTAGATGTGCCTGGGGTAAAGGAGATGCCCACCCTCATGGGTGAGCGGGCATGGCAAACTGGGTTGGGAGCTACAGAGAGGGGGACGACAAAACTGGGGTTGATGGACAGAGATGGGACTGGAGGGGTCCCCGATGGGTCTACCGTCAGTAGGGAGTGGCCACTGGAGGAGGATTCTGAAGATGAAGTGGAAGATCCGCTTTTCCCAGTGGCACTCAACTAGCACTCCGGGCCACTGGGTCCCTCGATGTCTGCTGTGTCTTGACCAGAGAGTCCCGTGGCCAGAAGATTCCCCACTCAGCTATGCCCCGTCTTCTTCGTCTACCGGTGCTGATGTTGAAAACAGATAATGAATCAGGATCAGGGCATACATATAAGAATACTTCCATCATAATGCAGATGTACAAAACATATCCTAAGAACAACTGACCCCCGCAGGAAGTGCCCAACAAATGCTAACATCATGTAAGAACACAAATGCATGTGAATCACATTCATTAGGGAAACACATCATCAGAGCTACCTATTTGAAAATCACATTAGCACAGATCACCTAGAACAACCACACTAACTAATCCATACCTAGGAGACCTGTCTACCAATAAGTGGGGTTATATACTGCAATAAGAAAGAAGCAGTAGACGTGCAATTTATTCCCATTGCCAAGGTAGCTAAAGATTGACACAGGCACAATGCCATCCTCACTAGGACCTTGCCCTGAAATCATTTATAAAACTGTTAGAAATTGGATCTCTGGTTGGCAGTAATTTTGCACTCCGTCTAAGCAGAGACCCTCACTCTAGTCAAGGCAATGGAGATACACACTTAGATAACCCCTGCTCGCCCCCTTGGTAGCTTGGTAGAAGCAGTCAGGCTTATCTCAAAGGCAATGTGTAAAGTATTTGTACCAACACACACAGTAATACAGTGAAAATGCTAGAAAAGGGACATTACACCAGTATAGAAAAAAAGGCAATATTTATCTAAATAAAACAAAACCAAAATAACAAAAATCCAACATACACAAGTCAAGATCCAAATTTTTAAAATAATAAGAGTCTTATTCCATAGAAAACAATGGAAACGTTGTTATGCAGAGTACCTGGTTTGCGTCAAAAATAAAGCAGCACGGGCAAGCCCAAGTAGGAAATGTCAGCAATCCGTTGATTCCTTACTCGCAAGTGAGGCCGTGCATCGTTTCTTCTCCAGTCAAGTAGGCGATGCATAATTTTTCTCTCCTGCAATAGAGCGATGTGTTGATTTCCAGATTGGTCACCTCGGATCTGCGCAGGTTTCACGATGACTTTGACCACCAGCCACGATGCATGAGAAATCCTGGTCACACTGTGATGGGAAACTGCACTACATGGGGTTTGCATCATTTTCAGCAGCTGCAAGCAGTCATTGCATCATTTCTCCAGCTGCAATGCAGTTGAAATCAGCCCAGGTGGTGAGTCTTTCTTCAGCCTCCTTAGAGGTGGTGCATCGAAAATTTCCCGCATGGCTCCCTGTGCATGGATTTTAGTACTTGTTCTATGAGCTTCACCTTTCAAGGACCCAGGGACTGGATAGGGCACCACTTGGCAGGTCATCAGTCTCAGCAGAGAGTCCAAGTGCTGGCAGAGGAAGACTTCAATGGTCCTGAGACTTTAAAACAGGAGGCAAGCTCAGTCCAAGCCCTTAGCGATTCTTTTCAAGCAGGAAAGTACCACAAAGTCCAGTCTTAGTCCCCTTCCTCAGGCAGAACCAGCAACTGCAGGATAGCCCAACAAAGAACAGTCACAGGCAGGAGCAGCACTTCTCTTCAGCTTTTCAGCTCTTCTCCTTGGCAGAGGTTCTTCTTGGTTTCCAAAGTAATTTTGAAAATCTTGGGTTTGGGCAAGGAAGGGGGAGGGCTTCCAAACTGGTCTTCAAAGGCAGAGAAGGACATTTGGAGCAACCAGCAACACCCCCACATCCTGCAAACCCAGACAATTAGGTGCCCCATTGATTAGATTAGGAGAGGGCAGGAGAGGGGTGTGTTTAGGATTTTTAGCCACACCAGTGGGTGGGTTCAGCCAGATGTAAACTCCAAAAATCACTTTCAGCCATGATGGATTTTTGAGGAATGTTGCTCCCTGGGATTGATTTTTGCCACACTTCCCAGGAAGTGGTCATCATAGGGGGAAGGACCCTGCCCCTGATTGGAGAACTAGGACCACCCTGTTTTTCACCCAGGAGCAGGGATAAACTGGCAGACCTGCACCCACACCTCAGATCCCTATCAGATTCCAACAAGGAAGAACTACAGGTGAAGAAGGACTGCCTTGCTGGACCCCTGACCTGCACCTGGACACTGCACTCTGGGGGACTGCACCAGCTGCACACTTGGGCTTCACCACTAAAAGGACTTTACCTGTCTTTTACCGCTTCAAGAAGGGACTCCCTGTTTGCTACAGGTACAAAGGAGCTGCCCAGAGTCCCCTGCATCAAGTCCAGCACACAGAGCCCAGCTGAGCAGCGTCCAGTGTGACCTTTTTTAACCCTTTGAGCGTTAGTTGCTTCTATGCGCTAGAAAGCATTAATTCTTTAAAAATTCAAATCTCCGGTTCCCCTTATCCGATTTTATTCGTTTCAGTGTCATTTTAAAGGTTAATATATAGTCTAGTTTTATAAATTGATTTTGGATTTTTAAACTGTTTCCTGTGTTTCATTTAATTACTGTTTTGTGATATTTGAATGCTTTACACTCTGGGGGTGATTCTAACCCTGGCGGTCGGTGATAAAGCGGCGGCCAACCCGCCAACAGGCCGGCGGTCCAAAAAATTGAATTCTGACCCTGGCGGCAACCGCCAACACAGCCCGCAAGATTAACACTCCGACCGCCACCGCGGTACAGACAAACAGCGCGACGGTCACCGCCAATAGGCAGGCGGCAGACAATGTACCGCCCACAGTATTACAACTCACCAATCCGCCACCTTTTCCGGGGCGGGAGCCCCGCCGATAAAAACACGGCGGAAACAGACTACGGACGGGAAAACGCTCACCAAAACACACTCCACGAGTACGGAGGACAGCATGGAACCCGAATTAAACATCCTACCTGCACTCGTCTACCTGCTCATCTACCATGAGTACGAACTCCGGCGCAGACGACAACGGTGAGTACTGCACCTACGACACACGGGAGGGGGGAGGAGGAAAGGTTACGGGCACACACATATGCGACCCCCACCCCCCCAAACTATGTACACACCAATGCAGAGCAACAATGCACAGTGACACCACCCAAACCCCCCTGAAAAATGCAAAGACATAATTAAATTGTGAACCAAAATTTTATATAAAAAATAGACTCTGAGATGTATCGGCAACTATGCAAAATATCCATAACAAAATAATACTATACACACTGCCATGGAGAACCGAGGCAATTAGTCCGCTACATCAAAGTCAAATGGAACAGTCCGTGGGCTACAGTGTAGCGACACAAGGGCAAAGCCCACACAGGAGACCTGAGTCCTTTGGAGAGAACACTGCAGGGGCATCTGATGAAAATACTACAGGCACCTCAGGGGGAAGGGAAGGGGGGGCACCACAGCCACATGAGTCCACGACGCAAGATCCACGAAGGGGCCACCATGCCCACTGTGCCATCCTGGGGAGTGCAAAGCCACAGTCTTTCAAGTCTCTACAGTGGGTGGGTTGCCCACTCTGCCATCCTGGGGAGTGCAAAGCCACAGTCTCACAAGTCTCTACAGTGGGTGGCTTGCCCACTGTTCCATCCTGGGGAGTGCAAAGCCACAGTCTCTCAAGTCTCTACAGTGGGTGGCTTGCCCACTGTGCCATCCTGGGGAGTGCAAAGCCACAGTCTCTCAAGTCTCTACAGTGGGTGGCTTGCCCACTGTGCCATCCTGGGGAGTGCAAAGCCACAGTCTCTCAAGTCTCTACAGTGGGTGGGTTGCCCACTGTGCCATCCTGGGGAGTGCAAAGCCACAGTCTCTCAAGTGGATAACAGTCTCCACTGGTCAAGGAGGAGGCATGGTGGGCACAGTGAACCATAAACAGTGCTTGAGATGAAGGGGCCCAGCGGAGCGGTGCTTGAGATGAAGGGGCCCAGCGGAGCGGTGCTTGACAGGAAGGGCCCAGCGGAGCGGTGCTTGAGACGGCGGGGCCCAGCGGAGCGGTGCTTGTGATGAAGGGGCCCAGCGGAGCGGTGCTTGAGACGGCGGGGCCCAGCGGAGCGGTGCTTGAGAAGAAGGGGCCCAGCGGAGCGGTGCTTGAGAAGAAGGGGCCCAGCGGAGCGGTGCTTGACAGGAAGGGCCCAGCGGAGCGGTGCTTGAGACGGCGGGGCCCAGCGGAGCGGTGCTTGAGATAAAGGGGCCCAGCGGAGCGGTGCTTGAGAAGAAGGGGCCCAGCGGAGCGGTGCTTGACAGGAAGGACCCAGCGGAGCGGTGCTTGAGACGGCGGGGCCCAGCAGAGGGGTGCTTGAGATGAAGGGGCCCAGCGGAGCGGTGCTTGAGAAGAAGGGGCCCAGCGGAGCGGTGCTTGAGAAGAAGGGGCCCAGTGGAGCGGTGCTTGACAGGAAGGGGCACAGCAGAGCGGTGCTTGAGATGAAGGGGCCCAGCGGAGCGGTGCTTGAGACGGCGGGGCCCAGCGGAGCGGTGCTTGAGATGAAGGGGCCCAGCGGAGCGGTTCTTGAGAAGAAGGGGCCCAGCGGAGCGGTGCTTGACAGGAAGGGCCCAGCGGAGCGGTGCTTGAGACGGCGGGGCCCAGCGGAGCGGTGCCTGAGATGAAGGGGCCCAGCGGAGCGGTGCTTGAGAAGAAGGGGCCAAGCGGAGCGGTGCTTTACAGGAAGGGGCCCAGCGGAGCGGTGCTTGAGATGAAGGGGCCCAGCGGAGCGGTGCTTGAGACGGCGGGGCCCAGCGGAGCGGTGCTTGAGACGGCGGGGCCCAGCGGAGCGGTGCTTGAGACGGCGGGGCCCAGCGGAGTGGTGCTTGAGACGGCGGGGCCCAGCGGAGCGGTGCTTGACAGGAAGGGCCCAGCGGAGCGGTGCTCTTCTGCACGGCGGGCCCTGTTCAGCGGTGCCTATCTTCACGGTGGGCTCTGTTCAGCGGTGCTCTTCTGCACGGCGGGCCCTGTTCAGCGGTGCCTATCTTCACAGCGGGCCCTGTTCAGCGGTGCTCTTCTGCACGGCGGGCCCTGTTCAGCGGTGCCTATCTTCACGGCGGGCCCTGTTCAACGGTGCTCTTCTGCACGGCGGGCCCTGTTCAGCGGTGCTCTTCTGCACGGCGGGCCCTGTTCAGTGGTGCTCTTCTGCACGGCGGGCCCTGTTCAGCGGTCCACTTCTGCACGGCGGGCCCTGTTCAGCGGTGCCTATCTTCACGGCGGGGCCCTGTTCAGTGGTGCTCTTCTGCACGGCAGGCCCTGTTCAGCGGTGCACATCCAGTAGGTTCAAGGGAGCCAGACCTGGCCTGGACTCCGTGCTCAGACGCCCTCCGGCCGTGATGTTCCTGGGCCCTTCGGTGACGGAGTCCTGGGCCCTTTGGTGTCCTCCTTTACAGCTGGGATGTGGCATGTGGGGCCCACCTGCTCCGCGCTCCTGCTGGCTGACGTCTCCGCCCTGCTGCCCTTACGCTCCTTAGATGGGGCTCTCGGGCCCTTGCCTCCCCTAGACGTTGTGGCTGGTGAAGTGGGCGAACTCTGCTCCTTGGGGGCAGCCGTGTCAGTCTTCGCACGGCGGCCCTTGTGTTTCCTGGTCCTCTTGCCGGGGGGGGGCTGGATGTGTCCTTGCTGCTGATGGAGGTGTCACTGCTGGCAAAGGGTGGGCTCCAGAACCCATGCACAACAGTGACACCCGAAGTTGGGCTGGTGGTGGCTGTGGTGCTCTTGGGACTCTTTGCAGATGGAGGGGGTAGGTCATCGGAGGGGAAGAGGTCAAGATTAGCCAAGAAAACTTTTTTAGGGCCAAGGTAAAAGGTAGGAGAAGTGGAGATGGAAGTGGAGGAAGAGGATGTGGTTGTAGGAGAGTCAGGTATGCTGTCATTGGGTGAAGGTGCAGGTGCTGTAGGCTGTTGTGAGGTGGATGTCTGTTGGGTGGGTGTCTGCCTGCGTTTGTGTGTCTTGGAAGGGGTGGTGACAGACACAGTGGGAGAGGACACAGGGGACGTGTAAATGCCAGTGGGGGTGGTGACTGCACGCGTGCGGACTGTACAGGAGGGTGTGGTGGTGATGGAAGCACTGGCTGATGTTGGTGTGCATGCAGGTGTGAGTGTCGACGTCACAGAGAGGGAGGAGGGAGACGAGGAGGAGGGGGACACAGGGGTGGTAGTGACTGTTGGGATGTCTGCATCTGTGTGTTGCTTGGGTTAGTGTTTGTGGGATCTGTGGTGCTTGTGTCTGGATGAGCTGCCCTTGGGTGTTGAGGTGTGTGCAGGCTGGTCAGATGGTGTGGATGGGATAGGCTGAGGAACAGGAGATAGAGACAGGGTGGAGGCAGTCAGAAGAGGGAGGCTGGAAACAGGGACAATGGCTGCCGTCAGTGCTGAGGCCAGAGCATTGAACGATCGTTGATGGGCAGCCTGACCCGAATGAATGCCCTCCAGGTAGGCATTGCTCCGATGCACCTCCCTTTCTACCCCCTGGATGGCATTCAAAAGGGTAGTCTGCCCAACAATGAGTGTCCTGAGGAGATCAATGACCTCCTCACTGAGGGCAGCAGGGGTAACAGGGGCAGGGGCTGAGGTGCCTGGGGCGAAGGAGACGCCCGCCTTCCTGGGTGAGCGGGCACGGAGCGTAGGCTGAGGGGCTGCTGGGAGGGCGGGGCTGGTGCGCTGGGTGGCGGCTGTACCTGTAGAGGCGGGGGGCCCGGATGTTGCCGCCACCGCTAGGGAGCTCCCATCCGAGGACGTGTCGCTGTCTCTGCTCTCACCAGCGGTCCCCGTCATGGTGCTCCCCTCGCCCTCCGGCTCACTTGGGCCCTCGGTGTCTGTTCCTGTGCCCACTGGGGCCTTGTGGCTTGCAGCTCCCTCGTGCTCCGATGCCAAATCTCCTCCGCCTGATGATGCTAATGCACACATGCACAAGAAGATGAAGAAGAAGGGTGGGGGGAGAAAGAGAAGACCTGGTTGATTGCATGCAATGTCAACACCGTTGGCGGAGAGGACAGACACAGGAGCCGCATGTACTAAGCCGCGCATTCGGGGCACACTACTCAGTACTTCTGACTCGGACAACAGGTCAGGAGACGACAAACGCGCACATGTGTGAGGCTGGACCATCAATAGCTGGACTTGTCACCCTACGGAGGTGGGGGCCGGGAGCACAGGGCCATGCCTAAGGGAGAGGACTACACTACAGAAAGCGCCCTGGCCTAATGTCACCCCCAACCCTCCTCCCCCACCCAGACGCCTCCACTGCTCAGAAAGATAGCTGAATGTGCTGATACTCACCCCCTTGTGTCTGCTGTGATGCTCTCAAGCGCCCATCCAAATCAGGGTAGGCCACCGCCAGGATCCGGGACATCAGGGGGGTCAGGGTACGACAGGCACCCCTCCTAGGTTGGGAGGCCATCCCCAGCAGTGACTCGGCGGTCTTCCTGGTTCCGCGGCGGATGTCCTCCCACCTCTTGCGGCAGTGGGTGCCCCGTCTGACGTGGACCCCCAGGGCCCGGACTTCCTTGGCGATGGCACGCCAAATCCCGACTTTCTGATGGGCGCTGACCTATGTGACATGTACAGGGTGGGAAGGAAACATTCATCAACTTACTGCATTTTAGATGTGATTGGCCCCCCCTCCCCAGCCTTGCAATATAGCACATGCTCTCATCTGTCGTGCGTTGCACTCCTCATTCGCCCCCCACCCCACCAACTTACATCCACCCCACTCCACACAGGCATCGCCTATTCCATGTGCACCCGTTGTACTCACCTGTTGGTCTGGAGGACCGTAGAGTAACGCATACTGGGGGAGGACCCCATCCACGAGCTTCTCCAACTCTTCAGACGTGAAGGCAGGGGCCCTTTCCCCAGTCGCAGCAGCCATTGTCACTTCCAGACCGAGTTCACAGCAGCACTTGCAGTATAGGTCCTCTCCTGTGGATGATCAGGTCTCGAGTGATTAAGCAGATAGAAAATGGCGGTCACGCCCGCGGCGGTGCGTACCGCGGCGGTGCGTACCGCGACCGCCGGTGCACATCGTCATTGGCTCCTGAAACCCATAGGCTTCAATGTTATCCAATGCGGCTCCGTATAGCGGTCTTCGACCGCCTACCGCCACGGTGTGCTCCGCCAGCGCAGTGACCTCACATCCCATTGTCCCACTTCACAGGTCAGGCAGCCGCCATTCCAAGGGCCCACATGGCATAATCTCTACTGCGACACACAGGCCTAGGCCTGGCATTGCCACACATACACGCCTTTCAATACCTAGATAACCGTGTGCCATGCAAGCAGTGGTGAACGTACCAGTGATTATCTTGACTCTGTGCTCCATGTTGTCCTTCCTAGGCACCGTCCGCTGGGATTTGCGAGGAGAAGGATGAATCCTCGCGTGTACCGACCGCTGGTGGACCTGTCGACAATGGAAGAACGCCACATCATACTACGATACCGACTTGACCGTGCCACTATCCATGAACTGTGTGCCCAGCTGGAGCCAGCCCTAATGTCCCCCATCCGCCAACCCACAGGAATTCCCCCTCTGGTGCAGGTGCTGTCAGTCCTCCATTTTCTTGCAAGTGGCTCATTCCAGACAACAGTGGCCATGTCATCTGGAATGTCTCAGCCAATGTTTTCTAAGGTTTTGTCTAGAGTGTTGTCTGCCCTGACGAAACACATGCGGAGTTACATTATTTTCCCTGAGGAGGTTGATTTGCCCACTGTGAAGGGTGATTTCTATGCCCTTGGACATATTCCCAACATAATTGGTGCCATTGATGGGACCCATGTAGCCTTAGTCCCCCCAAAAGACGATGAGCAGGTGTACAGAAACAGGAAGAGTTACCCTTCTATGAACGTCCAGGTGGTCTGTTTGGCTGACCAGTACATCTCCCATGTGAATGCAATGTTCCCTGGTTCAGTGCATGACGCGTATGTGATGCGTAATAGCAGCATCCCTTATGTGATGGAACAGCTACAGAGACAACGTGTGTGGCTAATAGGTGACTCTGGTTACCCCAACCTGCCTTGGCTATTGACCCCAGTGAGGAATCCCCGGACCAGGGCTGAGGAACGGTACAATGAGGCCCATGGGCGAACTAGGAGGATCATAGAAAGGACCTTTGGGGTTCTGAAGGCCAGGTTTAGGTGTCTGCATATGACAGGGGGATCCCTGATGTACTCACCAAAGAAGGTGTGCCAGATCATCGTGGCCTGCTGTATGCTTCACAATCTGGCATTGCGACGTCAGGTGCCTTTCCTGCAGGAGGATGGTCCAGATGGTGGTGTTGAAGCAGCTGTGGAGCCTGTGGAGAGTGAAGAGGAGGAAGACTCAGAGGACGACCCAGACAACAGGGACAGAGTTATCCAACAGTATTTTCAGTAGCACACAGGTAAGAATCACACACGCCATTTTAATTTTCCTGAATGCCTCGTGCTTCTCAACTTTGTCTATGACCTCCCAGTTATTTGAAACTGATGTTTGATTCTCCCTTCCCTTTTCAGTGCTGTATGACCCACTGCGTGACTTCTGCTTGGTTAGCCCATGGACTAATGCTTATTGATCTCGGTATGTGTTCAGCACAAAGTTTACAGAACATAATTGATCGGTAATGTGTTTTACATTTGTAAATAATACAGCCTGACTCCAGCATGATTTCAGTGCATTGCGTGATTTATTTTTGGTGCTAGATGATGGTACATGATATTCACACGGTGATGGGTGGGGGTGGAGTAATGTCCATGGCAGAGTCCAGTTCTCAGTCTCACAGGTGCATTGTCCATATGCCTGTGGAAGGATGGAGCAGGGGCAGTTCAAGGTTGGACAGGGTGGCAATGTGGGACAGTGGGATGACTTCAGGGTGTATCTCATGCTGGCGGGGGTCTTGACATCCTACTCTGTCTTTTTTTGGATCTCAGGCTCCTCTTGCGGGGTGGTTGTTCTTCAGCAGGAGGTGGGGTTCTGGTGGCCTGTCGTTGTGGTGGGGCCTCCTGTCCACTAGCGCCGGCGGAGGTGGTAGGCTGTTCCTGGTCCGGGCTAGTGACAGGGGCCCTGTGTGGTGCCACATGGTCCCGCAATGTGTCTTCTATCCGGTGGAGGGCCTGGACTATGCTCCCCATGGCGGCAGAGATGTTGGTGAGATGATTGTTGAACCCCATGTAGCGTTCCTCCTGCTGTGCCTGGATCTCCTGGAACCTGGCCAGTACCGTCGCCATCGTCTCTTGTGAGCGGTGGTAGGCTGCCATGATGGTGGTGAGGGCCTCTTGGAGAGTCGGTTCCCTGGGCCTCTCCTCCCCCCCCTGTCGCACAGCAGCCCTCCGAGTTGCCCTGTTTCCCCCGGACTCTGTCCCCTGGACGGTGTGCCCACTACCACTGCCCCCAGGTCCCTGTTGTTGTTGGGGTGGTGGGTTAGCCTGGGGGGCCTGTAGTGGCAGACACACCGCTGATTGACCTGTCCTAGAGACAGAGCCATGGGCCCGCTGGGTGGGAGCTGTGCTGTTGTTCCCAGAGGGGGTTGGGTCTGCTGTGGCCTGTGTGTGGGGAACCAACTGTCCAGAGGTCCCCGATGGTCCGGGCTGGTCGTCAGGTTCCAGGTCGACAGAGCTGCTGTCATCACTGGGTGCCTCTTCCGGGGGGGGGATGGACGTTTCTGGACCCTCCTGGCCGGTGTGTTGGCGTTCGGGTCCTGCATGGGGTAAGAGAGTATGGTTATTGTTTCTGTGTGTGCTATTGTGTGCGATTTATGGGTGCCCTTGTCCCCCAGTGCTGTCATTCCCTTGGGGGAGGTGTTGTGGGGGTGTTGGTGGGGGGTATGTGCAGTGGTCATGCTTAGGTGATGGGTGTCCATAGTTTGTGGTGGCATGCAGGGGTTGGTGTTGGGTGGGTTGTGCTGGGGAGACATTCTCAGGGAGGATGTGTGATGGGGGGTTGGGGGTGAGGGTGGTGGTGGGGGTTGGCATGCTGGGGGGGGGGTGAAGTAGTTGAGATTGTACTTACCAGAGTCCATTCCTCCGTGTACTCCAGCGAGGCCATCAGGATGCAGGATGTTTAGTACCTCTTGCTCCCATGCTGTGAATTCGGGTGGAGTGGGTGGGGGTCCCCCGCCAGTCTTCTGCACTGCAATGTTGTGTCGCGAGACCATCGAGCGCACCTTTCCCCGTAAGTCGTTCCAACGCTTGCGGATGTCCTCTCGATTTCTGGGATGCTGTCCCACCGCGTTTACCCTATCCACGATCCGCTGCCATAGCTCCGCCTTCCTGGCTATAGTGGTGTGCTGCACCTGTGAGCCGAAGAGCTGGGGTTCGACTCTTATGATCTCCTCCACCATGACCCGGAGTTCTTGGTCCGAAAAGCGTGGGTGCCTTTGGGGTGCCATGGGGTGGAGTGGATGAGGTGTGGGGTGGTGTATATGGTGAAGAGTGTGTTGGTGTGTGGTGCTTTGTGCTTCTATGTGGTGTGTGTGATGGTGTAGTGTGCCTCTGTGTGATGTAGCTCTCTATTCTGTGATGTGTCTCTCTCTCCTTCGTCTATGATCTTCGGTCGTAGGGGTTTGTGGGTGATGTGGGTGTGTGTTTTATAGTTGGTTGGAGTTGTGGGAGTGTTGTTTGTATGTGTGTCAGGTGTGTGTATTTCAAATTGTCCAATGTGGCTGTGTTTTGGAGCTGTGTGTGTATTTTGACCGCGGTGGTGTGTCCCGCCAATGGAATACCGCGGTTGAAAGACCGCCGCGTGGATTCGTGGGTCAGAATGGCATGGGCGTGTTTGTGTTGACGTGACGGTGGAGGTTTGGTCATCTCCAGTTTTCCGCGGCCCGCTGATGAGGCGGCCTTCCTTGGATGTCGGGATTTTGGCGGTTTCGCCGTTGTGGGTCAGAATGACCGTGACGGTTTACCGCGGCCGCGGCGGTAGAATGGCGGACTTCTGACCGGCGGTAAGGGCCTTTTACCGCCGAGGTCAGAATGACCCCCTCTGTCTCCTAGGTAATGCCTTGTCGCTCATTGCCAAGCTACCAAGGGTTGAGCTAGGTTTAATTTACTGAGACCTAACTGGACCTAAGTGGAGGTTAGTGGCCTATTGCTAAGTGTAGGTACTTACCTGCCCTTACCAATAACCCATTTTCCAACACCCCCTTAAAGCCGCTACCTGTGGTTGAGGTTACATTTAAGAGGTTAGGAGTGGACATTGATGAACCCCATGACCCCCAAACAGCATCAGGACACTGATAGATACTAGTGGTAGGTGATCATGCCACTAGATACCCTTAGGCTATTCCCCTTAGGACCGTTACTGCTCCTGAAGTTGCAAAAGCCCTCCTGGGTATTTTTACCAGAATAGGGTTCCCTAAGGAGGTAGTATCAGACAGAGGTTCAAACTTCATGTCTGCATACTTAAAACAGATGTGGAAGGAATGTGTTGTGACTTATAGGTTCACTACCCCATACGATCCTCAAACAAATGGGTTGATTGAGAGATTTAACCAGACCCTAAAATGAATGATTGGAGGACTCCCATAAAAACTCAGAAGGAGACTGGATGTCCTACTTCCATGTCTGCTCTTTGCCTACAGTGAGGTGCCACAAAAGGGAGTAGGATTCTCTCCGTTCAAATTTTTGTTTGGGCATCCCGTCAGGTACCACTAAGGACCTCATTACAACTTTGGCGGGCAGCAACCGCCGCCCGCCAAGTTGTAACCGCGTGCGGCCGCCAATGCGGCCGCACTCCCGCGGTGGCCATTAAGACATCCCCGCTGGACCGGCGGGCGGGAACTGAGCCGGCGGTGTTGCGGCCGACCAACGGGTGCAGTTGCACCCGTCGCGCTTTTCACTGTCTGCTGCACAGACAGTGAAAAGCTTTATGGGGCTGTGCCAGGGGGCCCGCGACTCCCCTTTCTGCCAGCCTTTCCATGGCGGTTTCTACCACCATGAAAAGGCTGGCGGGAGGGGGACTCGTAATCCCCTGGGCAGCGCGGCAAGCAGCACTGCACTGGAGGATTAAATCCACCGGGACCAACGTGGCAGAAAACTGCCAGTCCCGGTGGTGCGACCACGCCGCTTCCACCGTAGTCGTAATACGCGAGTTTGCACTGCCAGGGTTGTAATGAGGGCCTAAGGCTTTGAAGGGAAGGCTGGGAGAATCCTCTCAAAGAACCCAAGCAAGGCATTGTAGACTATGTACTTGGCCTATTTTCATGGAGGGCAGAGTATGTGGAGAAAATAAGTCAAAATCTTCAGTCCAGCCAAGAGCTGCAAAAGCTCAGGTATGACAACAATTTGCCATGACTGAGTTCCAGCCAGGGTAGAAAGTTTGGGTGTTGGAGCCTGTTGCTCCAAGGGCCCTCCAGGACAAATGGGCTGGGCCCTATCCCATTCTTGAGAAGACAATGGAAGTTAGGCAGTTGTAAAAACTCAAAGAGAATTATCCATGTCCACCACCTTAAACCCTATTATGATAGAGCTGATGTGACCATGCTCATGGTTACAAATGAGGGACAGGAAGAAGAGAGTGAACCTCTCCCTAATCTCCTCTCCAGCAACCCACAACATGGCTCAGTGGATGGAGTGGTCTTGTCAGACTTTCTTACAGAGCAACAACAGGCTAATTGCAGGCAAGTCCTTAACCAGTATGCTGAGTTATTCTCCCTGATCCCTGGAAGGACTGCTTGGGATACCCATGATGTGGACATTGGTTACAGCTTGCCTGTCAAAAAGAAAATTTATAGACAGTCAGACCATGTCAGGAAAGCATACAGGTTGAAGTAAAAAAAGATGTTTGATTTGTGTGTCATTGAACCCTCAGAGAGTCTCTGGGCTAGCCCAGTAGTTTTAATCTCTAAACCTCACTCAAAGGGAGAGAAAAATGAGATTAGGTTTTGGGTGGATTACAGGGGACTCAGTTCTGTAACAAAAACTGATGCAAACCCAATCTCAAGAGCTGATGAGCCCATTGACAGGCTAGGGGCAGCTACATATCTGATTACTTTCGATTTGACATCACAGTACTGGCAGATTGGCCTGACCCCAGGAGTCCTCTACTCTACTCCTATGTGGGCATTATCAGTTCACTGTTATAACCTTTGGACTACAGAATGCATCTGCTACCTTCTAGAATTTAGTGAACCAAGTACTTGGATGACTGGAATGTTTGGGTACACTTTACCTTGATGACATAGCTGTCTATAGTTCCACCTGGCAGGATCAACTGATCCACCTAGGGAGGGTCCTTGAGGCTCTGCAGAAGGCAGGCCTCATTATCAAGGCGAATAAGTGCCAGATAGGGCAGAGCAAAGTTGTTTAGTTGGGCCACCTGGTTAGTGGAGGCCAAGGCCAACCTCTCCAATCCAATATTCAGACCATTCTGGCTTGGGAATCTTAAAATTACCCAGCTAAGGTCAGGGCATTCCTTGGCCTGACTGGATACTATAGGAGATTTTGTGAAGGATTATACACCATAGTTGCCCCCCACACAGAACTAACCTCCAAGAAAATGCCCAAAAAGATTAACTGGACAGTGAGTTGTCAAAGGGCCTTTGACTCTCTGAAGAATGCTATGGACTCTGTTCCAGTCCTAAAAACTCCTGGTTACTCCAGGCAGTTTATTGTACAAACAGATGCCTCTGACGTGGGGGTAGGAGCAGTCCTAGCCCAGAAAAATGATGATGGACATGACCAGACTGTGGCTTTTATAAGCAGAAGACTGCTCCATAGGGAACAAAAATGGAGTGCCTTAGAGAGGGAAGCCTTTGCTATGGTTGTGGCCCTGAAGAAGCTGAGGCCATACCTGTTTGGCTCTCATTTTATAGTTCAGACTGACCACAGGTGTCTCAGATGGTTACAATAAATGTAGGGTAAAAACCCCAAACTGCTTAGGTAGTTCATTTTCCTACAGAGGTGGACTTTCAAGTGGAACACAGACTGTCCATGATAATGCAGATGTCCTTTCAAGGTTCTTCACCTTAGAAGATGAAGACTTACTAGGGAAAGAGTAGTCCCATCTTCTTTCCAGCATTGAATTCATTACAAAATGTACCTAAGGGTCACCTTAGAGGTGCCTCCTGCAAAACCTAACTACCCTGGCATGGTGGCTGGCTAGTCACAACCACCCTGCCACCACCAGACAGGATTCGGAAACCCTGGGGTGAGAGATCCTGCTCTCTGAGATTCAGAACAAAGCCCTTCCTGGGTGAAGGTGTTAACACCTCCTCCCTCAGCAATGTGCACTGACCTCCTGGCGAGCTTCAAAGGGCATATCACCCTTGAAACTCGACCTCCAGCCCTGCTACTTGCAGCAGATGGCTGCCCGATTGCAAACTCCCACTTTTGGAGGGAGCAATGGAGGGAAACTAGACAAAAGGCAGCAGGAGGTGGCTTACTTGCACCACCCCTAAGGTGTTTTGCATTTGAAGTGACCTCTAAACTTAATTTTCCTCCATCTTGCATGGGAGGAAAATAGCCAATCAGGTGTAGGGAAGTGACCTATGCCCACAGGAAGTGGTCACTTAGTGGCTGTAACTTAGTGGCGGTAGATGACAAATTGGTCACTACTAGGTACACCATAAAACGCCCACTAAATACAGTATTTATTGGGTATCCCTAGACCAAGCAATCAGATTCTAAGGATAAAAGAAGACCAGCAACAAAGAAGACCCAAGGCTTGAGAACTGAAGTCCTGCTGCACCAAGAAAAGGTGCCAAATCCTGCCTGCTGCACCCAGGACTCAACAATCACAGCTGACAAATTGCTTGGACATCAGACGGACTCCGCAAACCCCCACAGAACCTCTACTCTTCAAAAATTGCCAAATATCTCCCTCCAGAGTGAGGGTATCACTCTGCAACACCAAGGAATCAAAGACATAGTGAAGGCCACTTCACTGACTGGCTGATGACCAAGGAAGCGGACACCAAAGCTAGACCAAACTTTGCCCTTCAGTCCATGAGAACAAAACTTACCAGTGTACCATGTTTGGTGCCACTGTGCACTCCAATGGCTACACTGGGCAATATATTGTCACCTCATATCGGACACCCAGAAGGATAGTCCATTCTGGACTGAAAAACCACAGGAGGAATCCCCAGTCAAGGAAATTCAGGAAATACCTGGACCTCACACCAGAGTGCCCCTGCTGACATGCAAGCAACCCTCCAAGGTACCTACCTCCTGCTTCCAAAGCACCTTTGTGCACAGCTCCTGGCTCACCAATTCGCACTGCACCCAGCCGCCCTGTGCCTGCCCTGAAGATCCAGCTGTGCCCTAAGGGTGCCCCAACCCTTACGACCTCAACACTCCAAGTGGATCCACTGGACTTCATTTAAGTCTGCCTGTGCAGTGCTTGTCCAAGTGGTCCCCTGTAGTGGCCTGGCACCAGGTCCATTGACTTTCTGCAGCTGGTCCAACCGTAACCGGGAGTCACCTGAACTTCTCCAGCTGGTCCAAAGTACCCATGGACGACCTTGACATCCTGCAAAAGGAGAAACTGGTAAACATATTGCCTGATTTACTGTGAATTTTCCAAATATTTATCTATTGATTCCTATGGTGCGTAATTAAGCACAAAAGACTATGGCCCTCATTACCATCCTGGCTGTACCAATCACCATATTTTGACCGCGGCGGTAGCGCCGGGGTCACACCGCTTAGACCAGCAGTTTACCGCCATGGTTGTCCCAGCGGTTTACCGCCATGGTTGTTTACTGCCATGGTTGTCCCAGCGGTTTACCGCCATGGTTGTCCCGGGAGTCTGAATCTGCCAGGGCAGCGCTGCTCGCAACGCGGCCCTGGGGAATTAGACTTCCCTTCCCGCCAGCCTGTCCATGGCAGTGTACGCCATGGAAAGGCTGGCAGGAAGGGGAGTCGCAGGACCCCTGGGGGCCCCTGCACTGCCCATGCACTTGGCTGGCAGACAGTGAAAAGCACGACGGGTGCTGCTGCACCTGCTGCACGGCCACATTGTCGCAGGCTCCATTAGCCGGCTGCAATGTTACGGCCGACATCCCCGCTGGGTGGGCGGGTGGAAACTCTGTTTCCGCCTGTCAGCCCAGCGGGGATGTCCAAATGCGGCCAGCGGGTTTCCGGCCTTGGAGGTCGGACTCGTCCTAAGGCCCTCATTACAACCCTGTCGGTAAATCCCGCTTACCGCCGTGCTGACGGCCGCCAACATACCTTGCCCGCGGTGGAAATCCACTACAGGTATTATGACCCACATCTAGAAATCTGCCACAGTACAGACACCCACACAAGTCCGCCACACCAAAGGTCAGTGATAAACTGGTGATAGCAAAACCCACTCTGTCACGCCAACAGGAATACGTCCACAGTAGCACGACCCACAAATCAACGCGGCGGTTATTCGACTGCGGTAATCCATTGGAGGTACACACCACCGCGCTCAAAATACACACACATTTACAAAACACAACCACATTGGAAAACTCAAAATATACACACCTGACACCTGACACACATACACACACCACACCCACACACCCACAGCACTATAAAACACACACCCACATTACCCAAAACCCCTTACAAGGAAAATTTTGGAAGAAGCAGAGAGACATAGAATAGCAAAGATAACACCAGCATCCAGAGGCACACAACACCATCACTCATACAACATCCACGCACCTCAAAGAACACACCCCAACACATCACATCACAACATACATGACCTCACACATCACCCACACCACATCATAGTACCTCAAAGACACCCCAGGTTTCCTGAGGAGGAGCTTAGGGTCATGGTGGAGGAAATCATCCGGGTAGAGCAACAGATATTCGGATCACAGGTACAGCAGACATCCATTGCAAGGAAGATGGAGCTATGGCGGAGAACTGTCGACAGGGTCAATGCAGTGGGACAGCACCCAAGAACACAAGATGACATCAGGAAGAGGTGGAACGACCTACGGGGGAAGGTGCGTTCCATGGTATCCAGACACCAGGTAGCCGTACAGACGACTGACGGTGGACTCCCACCTCCTCCCCCACAACTAACAACATGGAAGGAGCAAGTCTTGGAGATCATGCATCCTTAGGGCCTCGCAGGAGTAGCTGGAGGACTGGACTCTGGTAAGTCAAATCTTTACTATTATATCCCCCAACCTACCTGCATGCCATCACAAACTCCTACCCCTACCCTCACACCCGTCACCCCAACACCTCACAGATACCCCACTATCACAACCCACACATCCCAATACCAAGCCCTGCATGTGACAACAATGCATGGACACCCATTACAGACCTGCATGGACACCCATCACCAAAGCATGTCCAGTAGAAAGACTCACCCAGGCCACAAAATCACCACTCACACAAGGGCCAAGGCAACAATGCAAGCACAGGAGTATAGGAAAACTCACCCATTGAACAAGATGGCACACACAGATACAATAACTATGCATTTACACCCCAACAGGACCCCTACACAACAGCACCGGACAGGAGGTGCCAGCCATATCCAGTCCCCCCACAGAAGAGGCCCACAGTGACGACAGCAGCTCTGCACACCTGGATCAAGATGACCATACCGGCCCATCAGGGACCTCTGGACAGTCGGTTCCCCTGCCACAGTCCCAAACCACCACTGAACCTCCCCCTCAGGAAACACCACCACAGCACCCACCCAGCGAGCCCATCCCTCTGTCCCTAGGACACGTCAATCAGCAGTGTGTCCACCACTACAGGGACCCCAGGCCAACCCTCTAACCCAGGACGATCAGGGACATAGGGTCAGTGGCAGTGGGCACACGGTTCAGGGGACAGAAGCACAGGAAAACAGGGAAGCTTGGAGGACTGCTGTGCAACAGGAGGAGGACAGGCTGAGGGAACCCACTCTCCACGAGGCACTGTCCAACATCATTGGAGCATACCACCATTCCCAGGAAACCATGGGCACTGTACTTGCCAAGTTTCAGGAGACACAGCGGCTGCAGGAGGAACAGTACATGGGGATTAGGGAGGACCTGAAGTCCATTAACACCACCCTGGTCACCATTGCAGGGGTGCTGGCAGACGTGGACAACACCATGAGGGAGACAGTGGCACACCAACGGGCCCCTGACACTAGCCCGAACGATGAACAGCCCTCCACGTCTGCCGGCGCTAGTGAACAGAAGGTCCCGCCACAGGACCAACAGGCCACCAGCACCCCACCCCCTGCAGAAGGAGAAACACTCTGCAAATGGTCCCTGCGATCCAGGCACAAGATAGAGAACATTGCCAAGACCCCCGCCAGGAAATATGACTCTCCTGATTGTCACCCTTCTGTCCCACTATGTCACCCTGACCACCTTGAACTGGACAATGCACCTGTGATCCAAAGAGACTGGACTCTACAATGGATATTGCTGCACCATCACCCCAGCCCATTGCACACACCCCCTCCACTTATTAGCACTGAAAAAAACACTCTTGAATCACAAAACAATCTGCAGTCTGTACTTTCACAAATGTGTTATTACAACCTCTCTGACAAATATCAATGTCAATGTTCATTTGCACATATCAAAGTATGACCGTTGTTGGGCAGCAGTGAACATAGCAGAAGACAAAATGTGGTACCCAGATCTGTGAAAAGGAAAGGCAATGTGAACTGTTAGGGTCCATACACAGAGGTAAAAAGGCAGACTTATACAATGTACTACAGTAGTCTGATATGAGAGGAGCAATGTCAGTCTCTTGCCTGTGTCTCACTGGAAGTATTGCATGATGATTTTTTTTCGGTTGTCAATATCTTCTTCTTCTGCCTCCTCTTCTTCACTGTCCACAGGCTTCACAGCTGCCACAAGACCAACATCAGGCCTATCCTCCTGCAGAAAAGGCACCTGGCGTCGCAAAGCCAGGTTGTGCAAAATAAAACATGCAACGATTCTCTGGCTCACCTTCTTCGGTGAGTGGTATAGGGAGCCACATGTTAGATGGAGACACCAGAATCTGGCCTTCAGGAGGCCAAAAGTCCGCTCTATAATCCTCCTAGTTCGCCCAAGTGCCTCATTGTAGCGTTCCTCTGCCATTGTCCTGGGATTCCTCACTGGGGTCAGTAGCCATGACAGGTTGGGGTAACCAAAGTCACCTGCAGATATCGAGGGGTATCTGTTAGACATACACAAACCCTTAGGGACTCTCCCATACCCAGACACCTATTCAAACTGTGTGGGGACCTTGGGCTCACCTATTAGCCACACACAGTTCCTCTGGAGTTGGCCCATTACATATGGGATGCTGCTATTCCTCAAAATGTAAAGGTCATGCACAGAGCCAGGATACTTGGCATTCACATGTGAGATGTACTGGTCTGCCAAACACACCATCTGCACATTCATTGAATGGTAGCTTTTACGGTTTCTGTCCACCTGTTCATTCCTGAGGGGTGGGACAAATGCCACATGTGGCACCAATGATATTGGGGATATGTCCCAGGGCATAGAAGTCAGCTTTCACTGTGGGCAAATCCTCCTCCTAGGGGAAAACAATGTAGCTGCGCATGTGTTTCAGCAGGGCAGGCAACACTCTGGTCAACACGTTGGAGAACATTGGCTGAGACATCCCTGATGCCATGGCCACTGTTGTTTGAAAGGAACCACTGGCCAGGAAATGGAGCACTGACAGGACCTGCACTAGAGGGGGGATTCCTGTTGGGTGGCGGATAGCTGACATCAGGTCAGGCTCCAACTGGGCACACAGTTCATGGATTGTGGCACAATCAAGTCTGTAGGTCTGTAGGTGATAATGATGTGTCTGTCTTCCATTGTCGACAGGTCCACCAGGGGTCTGTACACCTCATCATCTCATCATCTCCCCCTTCGGATGTGCCCCATGGAGGAGAATGGTGAGCAGAGGGTCATATACCACATAGGTTGCACAAGGTTGTTTTGCACTATTGTGATTTAATCAGTGTGTGGCGCTGTCTGTCTGTATTCTTTCTCAAATGTTCTTTGACGTAGTTAGGTGACTTACCATGTGCCCCCCTGAAATGGCAGCTGCCTGACCTGTAAGGAGGGACAAGGGGAAATGAGGTAACTGCGCTGGCGTTGTGCAGCAGTGTGGTAGGCGGTCGAAGATCGCCACGCAATTCAGCATTGGTTATCATTGGGCCCTACGGGTTCCAGGAGCCAATGACGATGTACGCCGGCGGTGATGGTACACACCGCCGCGGACATGACCGCCATTTTCTATCTGTGCACTCACTTGATACCTGACCTTCAACAGGAGAGGACCTACACTGAAAGTGCTGCTTTGACCTGAGTCTGGAAGCAACAATGGCTACAGTCTCTGGGGAAAGGGCCCCTGCATTCACCGTGGAGGAGTTGGACAAACTGGTGGATGGGGTCCTCCCCCAGTACACGCAACTCTACGGTCCTCCAGATAAACAGGTGAGTATACTGTGAGCATGATGGATGGGACATTAATGTATGGAGTGGCCTGGATGGAAGATACATGTGGGGGGTGCTGTGGCCTGCATGTGAGGATGGTCAGTGTATGTGTTTCAGGGCATGGGTGGGAAGTTGTGGCGAATGAGGAAGAAGAACCGGACAGGGGAGTAAGTTCCATTCTTACTTTACCTTTCCTGTGGGTCAGCACCCACCAGAAGAAGGGTATTTGGCGTGCCATCGCCAAGGAAGTGCGGACCCTGGGGGTTTATCATAGATGGAGAACCCACTGCCACAAGAGATGGGAGGACCTGCGCCGCTGTGGCAAGAAGACGGCGGAGGCCCAGCTGGGGAAGCCCTCCCAATGTGGAAGGGGTGCCCATGCACCATGACCCCCCTGATGTTTCGGATCCTGGCGGTGGCATATCCAGAGTTGGATGGGCACTTGAGGGCATCACAGCAGCCACATGGGGTGAGTACAGTTTCATTCAGCTGACTCTGCACGCTTTACGAGGTGTCTGGGTAGGGGATGTGGGCGATGGGTTCCCCTAGGCCAGGGCGAACTTGGTAGGGTAGTTCCATTGTAAGGCAGGCTCTCTGTCACTCCAAACCCAATAGTGGTAGTGGCCATCTACAACTAGTCAGGCTCCTGTGGGATCCAGGTGTGCAGCAAATGGGGTTAGGCATAGTCCTCCATGGACAGGTGAATTTCCTAAGAACTGTTAGTGCCAGGCCTAGTGCATAGGGCTGCTACCTTTGTGTTGTGTCCGCCAACGGTAGTGGTGTTGCTGGCATTGACCATGTGTGTCCTCTGTCTCCCCCCCCTTTTTGTTTTGTCACCCTGTCCTTGTGTGTATTAGCATCATCTGGTGGAGGAGCAGTGGCACCAGAGCAGGAGGGAGCTGCAACCCACATGGCCCAGGAGGGTGAATGTACGGAGTCTGAAGGCACCAGTGGAA
Source organism: Pleurodeles waltl (assembly GCF_031143425.1). NCBI lineage: Eukaryota > Metazoa > Chordata > Amphibia > Caudata > Salamandridae > Pleurodeles > Pleurodeles waltl. The sequence continues at coordinate 139,607,438 of NC_090440.1, forward strand.
CGGAGGGCGAGGGGAGCACCATGACGGGGACAGGAAGGGACACTAGCAACAGAGACGCCTCCTCTGATGGGAGCTCCCTTGCAGTGGCTGGCACCTCTATGCCCACCGCAACAACAGGTACAGCTGCCATTCCCCCACCAGCACCGCCCTCCCAGCAGCCCCTCAGCGTGTTTCCCGTGCCCGCTCACCCAGGAGGGTGCGCATCTCCTTCACCCCAGGCACTTCAGGCCCTGCCCCAGTCAGCCATGCTACCCTCAGTGAGGAGGCTATTGACCTCCTGAGATCCCTCACTGTTGGGCAGTCAACCATTTTGAATGCCATCCAGGGTGTCGAGAGGCATTTGCAGCAAACAAATGCACACCTGGAGGGCATTCATTCTGGCGTTGCGGCCCAACAGAGAGCATTTCAGGCTCGGCCTCACCACTGATGGCAGCCATTGTCCATGTGTCCAGCTTCCCCCCTCCAATCTTCAATACCCCGACCCAATCCCCACTACCTCAGCCTATCCCAAGCACACCATCAGACCAGCATGCACACACATCAACACACAAAAGTGGCTCAGGCAAACAGAAGCACCACACATCCCACAGGCACTCACACAAGCACCATACCCATGCAGACACAACAACATCCACTACTTCCACTGTATCCCCCTCCTCCATGTCGTCCACCTCCCTCCCAGTCTCATCTCCACTCACACCTGCATGCACTACATCCTCAGCCGCTACCTCCTTCACCAGCACGCCCATCACCACAGTCCGCTCACGTGCAATCACAACCCCCAATACCATGCACACGTCCCCTGTGTCTTCTCCCAGTGTGTCTGTGAGCCCTCCTCCCAAAGTACACAACCGCCGGCACACACCTACTCAACAGCCATCCACCTCACAACAGCCTCCAGCCCATGAACCTTCACCCAAACTCAGCAGACGTACACCTCCTACAACCACTACCTCTTCCTCCACTCCCAAACCCCCTCCATCTTCCCGTCCCAGTGTGTCTAAAAAACTTTTCCTAGCTAACTTTGACCTCTTCCCTACACCTCCCCCCGTCCTTCCCCTAGGGTAAGGATGTCTAGATCCCAGCCCAGCACCTCAGCCACCAAATCCTCGTCCAGTGTGGTCCCTGGAAGTCCGGGAACATCGAAGGGGGCACCCATCAGGGCTGCCAGTGTGCCACCTAGTGCGGCAAAGGACCACCCTATTCCGCCACCTGCCAAGGTAAAGAAGGGGCCAGCATGCCGAAGAGAAAAGCCACACCAACCACCCAGCAAGACCTCTTCCAGAACCAAAGAGGACAGTGCCAAGATCCCAGCAGCGACTTCAAGGTGGGGAAGGGACAGAAGAGCAAAGGGAAGTCAGCTCAGGGCACGGAGCCTCCGGAGTGAGGGACTGGTGTCACCCCTTTTGCAAGACAGACCAGCAACCTGTACGGCGGTGGGCACCGCCGCAACGCCCGCCACCTGCACCGCCACCTGCACTTCCACCTGCACCGCCATCTGCACCACCACCTCTACTACAGTCACCAGCATCATCTCTAGTGGGCACCCTTCCGAGGCTGTAGGAGACGGCCTGGTGTCTCCCTCCACAAGTGCAGACACCTGCACCACCGGCAGCATCTCCGGCGCAGACACCACCTCAGCCATCGCCACCTGCCCCGCGATGTGCCCAGCCAGTGCCACTACAGCGGACATCAGCAGCATCCCCAGTGGGCAGGCTTCTGAGGCTGCAGGAGACGTCCTGGACCCTGCACACACTACATGAGGCACCAAAACCAGCACTGGCACTACCAGCAGTTTGCAGCATTAGTCGTCGAAAGGAGAAGTGTGGCTCTGCCTCGATGGAGTATAATGCTACCTGTTACCATTAAATCTCGTGGCTCAGAGTCCCATGTGAGGGAATGGGAACTGCCACACCGCTGGTGCAGCATCACTGGGCACCATGCCCCCTCCATAAAGAGTGGAGAAGAGCATCCACTACCCCAGTCCTTGGCAGGATGAAGCACTCTGGGCACCATGCCCCCTCCAGAACCAGTGGAGAACAGCATCCACTCACCCTATCCTTGGCAGGATGAAGCACTCTGGGCAGCATACCCCCTCCAGAACCAGTGGAGAACAGCATCCACTACCCCAGTCCTTGGCAGGATGAAGCACTCTGGGCACCATGCCCCCTCCAGAACCAGAGGAGAACAACATCCACTCACCCTATCCTTTGCAGGATGAAGCACTTTGGGCACCATGCCCCCTCCAGATCCAGTGGAGAACAGCATTCGCTAGAGAGACTGTGGCTTTGCACTCCCCAGGACTAAGCAGTGGGCAAACCACCCACTTGAGAGACTGTGGCTTTGTACTCCCCAGGATCAAGCATTGGGCAAAACACCCACTTGAGAGACTGTGGCTTTGTACTCCCCAGGACCAAGCAGTGGGCATGGAGCCCCCTCGAGGAGCAGTGGCATCGTCCCATCATCCGGCTGAGGTGCCCCCCTCCCCTTCCCCCTGAGGTGCCTGTGTTTTTTCGACCTGATGCCCCTGCAGTGTTCTTTGCAGTGTTCTATCCATTTTGAGGCAGGTGTCATGTGTGGGCTTCTCCCATGCTTTTTGGGACCACTGGTCCACGGACAATTAATGGGACAGTATACGGACTTGTGTACTTGCTGTAAATATTTGTATATACTGATGATTTAAAGTTATCTTGGCCTAGCTGAATGTCCGATTAGTACACTTGTTAAACTCATTTCAATTGGTCCTTGCGTTCTTCCAGAGGGTGCAGTGGTATATCTGTGATGTTATTGGATGTGTGTGTGTGTGTTGTTGTGGGTGGGGGGTGGGGGTGTAGCGTGTTGTGTATGTGTGTCACTCTCTTTTTCCTCCCCCCCTTTTGTGCTAGGTGCAGTACTCACCGTCGTCGTTGTCCCCGTCTTTGATGTTCTTGGTAGATGAGGAGGTAAACCAACATGGGCAGGACCTGGAACTCGGGCTCCATGGCATCGTGGTTTCTCGTTGGGTGTAGTGAGGTGAATGGTTTCTGTTCCAAAGACTGTTTCCGCTGTGCTTTTGATGGCGTTGATACCGCCCCGGAAGAGCTGGCAGATTGGTGCCTTGTAATAGTGTGGCCGGTACATTGTCTTCCGCCTGGCTGTTGGCTGTTACCGCCGCGGTGTTTGGTTCTACCGGCGTGGCGGTCGTAGTGTTAAAGTGGCTGTCTGTGTTGGCGGTTTTCGCAATGGTTCTGATTCAATTTTTTTTACCACCGGCCTGTTGGCGGTATTACCGCCACTTTATCACCGACTGCCAGGGTGGAATGAGGGCCTAAGTCCCTCATAATGAACATGGCGGCAATCACCAATGACCGCCGTGGCAACGGTGAACAGAAGACCGCCAGTGGCAGTGAACAGCACACAGACGTATAATGATGCCATAAACAAAAACCTCCAAAAATCCTGTAACCTCCAACCACCGCCACCGCCCATGATCGCGGAAAGGCTGTATACCTCACCCTGCCACCGCCAAGCAGACAAATCCTCCACCCACCAAATATTGATGCACAAATCACCGTGGCGGATAGTGGATGTCGAACGACCATTGGCGGTACGGAACGCCACGGCCAGCAATGGGACCCAACAACAAGAAATGCACACATTGGCAAGTTTGAAACCCACATACCTGACATACATCCACAACACTCTAAAACACCACATACACACCCCAACAATCCTTTGCAATGCTAATTGCACAACTGAGACTGACAACACTACAGGCATACACTGAACACAACAGAACAAAAGTCACACACACATATACACAAGAGCACCCTCACCAATACACCCATAACACACACTATGGCAATCCCAGAGCACCGACGCTTCACAGATAGAGAGCTAAGGACCATGGTGGATGAAATACTGAAGTTCGAGCCCAACTTTTCGGGGCACAGGTGCAGCAGACAACCATCGCCAGGAAGATGGAGTTAATGCAGACGATTGTCAACAAGGTCAATGCAGTGGAAAACCATCCATGCACAAGGGACGACATCCGCAAGAGATGTAACAACCTGCGTGGGAAGGTGAGGTCTATGGCATCCAGGCACACATTGCGGTACAGAAGACTGGCGGAGGACCCCTACCTACACCCCGACTATATCGACTAGGAGGAGAAGGTACTGTCTATCCTGCACCCGGAGGGCCTCACTGGACTAACTGGAGGACTGTACTGTGGTAAGTCAACTACAATTACTTTATATCCACCACACCTGTAATGCATGTACCACCCCACCCCTCCCAGTACCACCCGGACCACATCCCTAATCAGGCCACAACACCCACATCCTGTCACCCTCCATGCCCACTAACCCACTAACATACCCACATCCCTTCCGCTGTGCACAGTCACCTACCCCTGCAAGGATTCACATTGGCACTACTGCACCCACATTGCATCTCCACATCCCACACAAAATGAAAGAATAATTCTGCAAAAGGTCCCTGCGTGGCTCAACAGGGAAATAAAAGCACAATATAGGGCAGAACACTGCATCTATCTTTGAATTAGTACATGTAACATACATGTCCATTCCCCCCCACAGGCACCACCACCCATGCCACTCAGACAGAAAGGCCAAGGAGTGCCAGCGCCCCACTTGGAGACAGAAGCCCCACTCAGGAGACTGGGGAGGGATGCATGGACAGTGATGAATACCCTGGCCTATCACACAGTCCTGGACTGTCCCCCTCCAGCAGCCCCACCCAGGATACCACTGACACCCCTATCACCCAACCACCACCATCAGCTCTGGCCAAATGACCCCACACCAGTGTCTCCAGCCACAGACTAGTGGACCACAGGTACAGAGGCCAGAGTCTCCACCCACCAACAGGCAGGACGATGATGGCCCAGTGCAAGTGGGACTGCCAGACCTGTGCAAGGAAGACAGAAACAGGGGGCAAGGGCCAGTGGGAGGGTATCAGTGGCCTAGGGAGGAAGCCAAAGGATGGGTACAGCAACCCAGGAGGTGATATTTGAGGTCATGGGAGCATACCACCATAGCCAAGACAGGATTGTCCAGATCCTGGCCTCCCTGGAGCAGAATCAAAGGCTGCAGATAGCACTACACCAAGAGGCCATGGAGCAATGGAAACAGCTCAATGCCACCATGGCCACCATCGCAGGGGTGCTGCAGCACCACAACCCTAGCCAGCCTGAGACCCCCAAGCACCTGCAAGCCCCTACCACTGGCTAGGACACTGACCTGCCATCTACATCTGCAGCAGCTACTGGACTTGGCAGCACTGCCAGAGGACAACACATGAAACCAGCACCCCTAACCCTGCAGCCCAGCACCAGTCACTCACATGTGCCATCAGACCCAGATATGGCACTGGAACACCTGCCAAGACCAAGGCCCCCACTAGGAAATGAGTCATCCCTGAACTGTCTCCCAAGTGGGCCACTGTGCTACCATGTTGAACCGCCAATACCAAAAAAACAACTAGCAAGGGACAAATGGACCAATACCCACTGCCACCAACAGCTGAGCCCATGTATCTAGAATGGATATGCACCATGAGCCCACTCCCTATCACTATACAGCACACTTACACATTTTTGACACTTAATAAAACACATCTACACTAAATTCTATGTCCTCTGTCATTATGAGTATACAGTTGTGAGTGTGTATGCATTAGCCAGTCAGTTCCATATTCATACATTTCTTGCAGGAATGATGCCCCATGCACAACAGTGTCTGAAGTAAGTCAAAATGTACACCATGTCGGTTTCCCTGGCACATGCCACTTCAGTCTTCAGTTAACAGTGTCAATGACTAGACACCACATTCCCAAGCAAATAATTCAGACTAACAATATGCAGTGAAAACAACATCATCAGTGAACAGTATCTCATAGTCACTGGAAGTATAGGCAGATCAGCTGGTTCCTGGAGTTGACATCTTCCCCTGCTTCATCCTCACCATTACTCTCATCCCCTCTCAGAGGTTGCAGGTCTGGTTGGACAGCACCCTCCTCCTCTAGAAGGGGGATAGCCTTCCTCACAGCCAAGTTGTGCAGCATGCAGTACGCCACCACTATTCTACACACCTTCTCAAGGCCATAGCACAGGGATCCCCCACAGAGATGGAGGCAATTAAACATAGCCTTCAGGAGACCTATAGTGCGCTCAATCACCCTCCTAGTGTGTCAATATGGCCTCATTATAATTCTGCTCTGCATCTGTCCTGGGATTCTGCACATGTGTCAGGAGCCATTGCAAGTTGGGGTACCCAGAATCACCTGCAAATGTGGGTGAAAGTGCACTTTAACATACTGCCATTACTGGCATACAGGATGGTTGTCAGCTATGTACAGATCTAATGTCATACACACTCACCTATGAGCCATCTTCTGGCCCCTTGTAGTTGTCGCATCAAGTGTGGTACACTGCTGTTCCTCAGGACAAAGGAATCATAGACTGATCCTGGAAACCTGGCATTTACATGTGATATGTACTGGTCAGCAGTACACACCCATTGTATGTTCATTGAGTGGAAGTTCTTTTGATTCCCGTATACCTGTTCATTCACTCTTGGGGGTATAAGAGCTCTGTGAGTTCCCTCAATGGCAGCTATCACATGGGGGATGTTAGCAAAGGCATAAAATCCAGACTTGATGGCAGGGAGTTCAGCCCTTTGGGGAAACTGGACATATGTCTGCATGTGTTGGTCGAATGCATCCAGGAATTTGGACAGGATGAGGCAAAACATTGGCTGTGAGAACCTTGCACCCATGCCCACTGTCACCTGAAATGAGCCCAAAGCCAAAAAATGGAGTACAGATAGCACTTGCACTTCAGTAGGGATGGCATGCTGGTCCGATTAGCCGGTCTAAGTACAGGACCCAGTAAGGCACATAGGTCATGGATTGTTGCACGATTCAGCCTGTAGGTGACAATGATGTGACGTTCATCCATGGTTTCCAAATAAACAAGAGGTCTGTACACAGATGGGGCCCTCCCTCGCCACATGGGTCTGTACCTATGGGGGAGGAAAGAACACATGTGAGGGGCACACATACACGTTCAAAACAGGTTGTAAATGAATACCTGGATGTGCAATACGTAGGTTACAGCCACAAGCTATGTATTATGTACAATGTTAGGCACATGTATGCAGAGCCAACTCTGTTCTAATGGCATCCCAGTGTGGACACATTTCATAAGATGGGTGCATGTGAGGATCAGTCACTCATGTGAGCAAACGACTAAGGGCTGGGATTTGTAGGCCCTGAATGGGGCCCCTGGCCAGGATATATTTACGTGGTACTAGCAAAATGGCAGCCTCCTGCCATCCAGGTATAAGGAAGTGGAAGTGACATAATTCCGCTGGTGGTAGTCGTCATGGCAGAAGGTGGTGTTCACCGCCGTGCACCCATTCATTGGTTTACATGGTTGTCAATGGGGAACTTGGGCCGATCATGATCGCCGCCAGGGGAGACGGTGTACACCGCCACGGAGTGTACGCCATGTCGTCACACCCATGACACTTGACTCCCGATTCCCGTGCATGCAAGTACTCCACTGAGTGTGCTGCTGTGTCCTGACTCTGGTCCCTGAAATGGCGCGAGTCACAGGGGAATGGGCCCCGGGCTTCACCACGGAGGAGCTCGAGAAGCTGGTGGACAGGGTCCTACCCCTATATGCCAAGTTATATGAGTAACCAGAGGAGCAGGAGAGTTGGCGGTTGTCTTGCTTGGATGTGTGTGATCGGGCAGATGCTTGTATGCATGTGTGTACGATTTGTAACTGCAAAGGCGAAGATTGTGTGGCATGTACTGTTTGTGAGTTGGTAAGATGATTCTGTGAAATGTCCATCCAATAGGGGGCGACATGTCATCTGTCTAAGATGCCCACATCCTGAAGTCTGTTTTTCCGCTCTGTGTGTCCCATATAGGTCAGCACCCATCAGAAGAGGGTCGCCAGGGAGGTGTGGACCCTGGGGGTCTACAACTGGCAGAGCATCCACTGCAGGAATGCAGTGGGAGGACCTGCGGTGCTGGGCCCAAAAGACCGGAGGGGCCCAGCAGGGGACGGCCTCCCAACGAGGGAGAGGTGCCTGTCGGACCCTGACCCCCCTAATGGCCCACATACTGGTGGTGGCCTATCCCGATTTGGATGGACACTTGAAGGCAGCACAGCAGCCACAAGGGGGTGAGTACCTACATTAATGTGATGCTACTATGCTGAGTGTAATTAGGTGCCATGGGGTGCATGCAGTGTAGTGGCAGGCTCATAGACAGGTTTGTCCCTGCAGTTCTGCCCCCTCTACATCCGTGGGATAGTGTCCTTAGGTAGCTATGGCTGGTAATGTAGACATGTGAGCGGTCCCCTGTTTAGGCTATTGGTTTAGATGTACCCTCATGGATTAGCAGATTTGTTGTCTTGCCAACGTCTCTCATTCTGTCCCATTGCAAAGTGTATCGGAGTAGAGGGCCAGGATGGTCTTGGAGTAAACTGTAGGATGTTGCCTAGCAGTCAGGGGCATATTCAGGTGAATTATTCTGTCTGCTGGGGGTTAGTGCATGAGATGGGTGGGGGTGTATGTGTACCAACAGTATGTTTGATATAGATCTGACCTACTTATTTCTTTTTTTGCACCCCGTGCTCTTGTTTCCTTGTGTGCTTTAGCATAATCTGGTGAGGGAGCTGAGGCACCGGTGAGTGGGGATGCTGCAGCCCACAGTTCCCAGGAGGCAGAGTCCACCGACGCCAAGGGGACCAGTGGGTTGGAGGGCGAGGGGAGTACCATGGGAGAGGCAACTACCACTGGAGGTAGTGACTCAGACACCTCCTCTGATGGCCTCTCCCTGGTGGTGGTAGAGCCTACTGGGTTCAGCTATTCCTTGTCATCTTCCGCCACCCCCATACCATCACTGCCCTCCCAGTAGCTCCCTAGGTTGTAGCTTGTGCCCGCTCACCCAGGAGAATGGGCTTCTCCTTTGCCCCAGGGACCCCATCTACTGCCCCTGTTAGTCCTGCTACCCTCACTGAGGAGGCTATTGACCTCCTGAGAGGCATCTCTGTTGGTCAGACAACCATTGTGAATGCCATCCAGGGCCTGGCATCCCAGATGCAGTAATGCAATGCATTCCTGTAATTCATTCATTTGCCATGTCTGGCCTCCTGGGAGCTTTTCAAGCTCTGGCCTCCTCTTTGATGGCAGCCAGTGTCCCTGGTCTTTCCGTTCCCCCTCCCACAACCTCTACTCCTTTCAGCACCCCATTCCCTTCTCCCATTCCAAGCACACATCCAGGCAGCCATGCACCCAAAACAACACCCAAGAAGCAGGCAGACAAACACAAGCACCACACGTCCCACCACATGCAGGCACACACCCAACTTTCAAAGGCAGACACAGCATCATCCACCTCCTCCACCGTGTCCACCCCCCTCCTCCCAGGACACAGAAACGCTCCCAGACATCCACTCCACACACATCCACCAAACATGGGCATACTCTACAGACACCTGCATCCTAGCACAGCAGACCTACATCTCATACCTCCACTCCCTCATCCGCCACTCCCAAACCTGTCTCCAAAACCCCTCCAGATGTACCTTGTAAGCTTTTCCTCTCCCATGTTGACCTGTTCAAACCCACTGGCCCTCCCTGTCTTGTACCTTAACATTCCCTTGGCCTCCAGAAACCCACTCGTTCTTCATCCAAGTCCTCCGCAGTCTGCCCTACCCATTCCAGTGTCCCTTCCCAGAGAAGAAGAAGGCCCATGTTGCCCCTGGTCCCTCTGCCACCCCCGGTCCAGGCCCATTCCTCCTCCTCCCAAGGGCAAGTCCAAACCCTCTCCACCTCCAGAACCTACATCCAAGACCCCCCCTTCCAAAGTTGAGTCCCTGCCCTTACCACCCCCGCCCCTGAACCCTAAGGGTTCTGGCGATCCGGTTGATGCCCCTTGTTAGTGGAATGTTCGTTTTCATCATGGGAGTCAAGTGTGGGCTATCTTTACCCTACCAGGACTTTGTACTGGCCAATGGCCTTTTGTAAATCATTTTCAGAATTACAAGTTGCTGCCCAGCAGACCTGTTGGTGCTAAATTGAGCCGTTTTGTAGCGTTTCACTGTGGGGGTGTGGTGTGCACAGGTGTGTGCATTGGTGCAGGTATTTGTTGTCTTTTGACTTGTGTCTGGTAAGTACATTTTGTTAGGGTGTGTATGGATTGGGGTGGTGGGAGGGGTTGGGTGTGTGTTGCGTTGTGGGTGGGGTGGGTGGTTGTGTAATTGTGCCCTTTCCTCCCTTGTGTGCTAGGCTAGGGGACTTACCATTGCCGTCTTGGTCGACGGTCACGATCCTGGGGGAATATAGCACTGGCATTATTTCCAACTCTCGCTCCCTGACAGATTTTGTAAGTTATACTGAGAAAACTAGGTTAACCTTAAACAGCAACTGAATACACTACTCCCCAAGCAGATACTTGGTTAGATTGTTCCCTGGAGGCACTAGGGTCCTTGTAGATGCTGGGAGAGATTATGAATTACACTGATTTAGATGTAGAAATACAAGTTATGAGGGCGAAAGAGGTACCAGCAGCAAGAAAGTGAGACACACATCGACAGAACATAAATGGATGCAGATTGGTGCTACAACGTGAGACTTATAAAGTTAGATAAGTGATAGAGATAGACTTACACAGAAATAAAAGTGTGTATATAGGTACAAACATATTTATACAAAGGCAGAAACAGGTATGGACCGAGATAAATAGATATAGACAGCGACCAATACAAATAGGGTTAACTAGATATAGAGAGATAGAGACATGTACAAGGATATAGATAGGCAGTCTCCTTCTCAATGTCTTTTCTTGTACCTCTACCATACCCTCTCTGTCTGTCTTTATTCATTCACAATGTTTCTATGTCTCTCCCTGCCGTTCTTTTGTTACTCCCTGATTTTTATTGCTCTCTCCCTCCCTGTATCTTTCCTTTTATCCCTGTCTTTCATTTTCTGCCTCTTCACATTTCACTTTCTTCTGCTTGGTGTTTCTTGCCCAATGTTTATCATGCACTGCCCTTTCCTGAACTTAAGTCTGTCTTTTTATCACTATCTGTCTCTCTCTAAGTGTGTTGTCTCTGCCTTTGTATCTCTCTGACTTTTACTTCTCTCTATCTAATTTTCTTCCTTTCTCTCTTATTCAATCTTTCTCTCTTCTTCTATGTCTCTCACCCCTCTTTCTCTCTGTTACTGCTTCTCTTGTTCTTTATCTTTCTCTCAAAATCTTTCCCTCTGTATCTCGCTTCATCTTTCTCTGACTTTGGGCCTCATTAAGTTGCTGGCGTTCTTAAGACCGCCAGCCTCGCGATGGCGGTTAGGACCACTTCTGCTGTGGAGGTCTGACCGCTACATTAAGACCCTGGTAGTCAGACTACCAGGATTCCGCCATCTCCATTGGGATCGGTGATCCTGATGTGTTGACAATGGGTGCAGGTTGGAATCAGTCAGGACAGTGCTGTATGCAGCACCGCCCTGCTGATTATGGCCTGGTTCTCCACCAGCCTTTTTCAAGTTGGTTTTACCGCCATGGACAGGATGGTGGAGAACAGGTGAAGGGGTCCCCATGCCCAGCACCCTCGCAATGTTGCCTGTCTGCTGTGCAGACAAGGAACATTGCAAGGTTTCTGGTGCTCAATTATAAGCCGGAGACAATGCTGCCGCCACTTTCCAACTAGGCTGACTGGTTTCCACCAGTCAGCCCAGCGGGAATGTCTTAATGGGTCCGGCGGGGAGGGCCAGTGTGGCGGCAACCTCCCCTTCAGAAGTTCAGTGGACAGGTCTTTCCGTCTGCTGAACTCCTAATGAGGTTCTTTGTCTCGCACTGTTTTTCTCCGGTTGTTTCTGTCCCTTCCTGTCTCTTACCCTGCTATTGGCCTTTCTTAGTGCCTTGGATGAACTACAAGTGTCTCTATTGCTGAGTGTTCATAGCTGCCAAGATCCCCAGGCCCATCAAAGATGTGCTACTCCAGCCTGCTTTTATAATGGCATAACAAATACTGCACATCCCACAGTGCGAAGTAAAAAGATCTTGACTGGAGCAGCACATTACACATTGACTAGGGCAAATTGTGCTGAGTGCTAATTACAAAAGCTTCAATCATGGTACACCAAGCATTTGAGTTTTTATTGATTTAAGTTTTTATTTATATTTATTGTACACACAACTAAAACGTTTGATTTTCAAAGCCTTGGCAGTTGCTTTGCTTGGCCGGATATGTGTGGGCCCAACCATGTTCTCTGTGGTTTCCTTTCTCACAACTGCAGGGACTGCAAGCCACAGGACCTATAACTTGGTTCTGAATAAGGTGAATTTCTAAGATACAAGGTTGTGTCTTACTCTCATCTTTTCAGTTGATATGATGCACAGACAGTCCTTTCCTCATTTCAGTACTGAACCATGTTAGGGATACAAGTTTGAGACACGGACAGTAGCTGGTGCATGATGACAAATCTCACCGGGCTGAGTTTGTAAATTCATCCTCTCCAGTCACCAGCCTTAGAAACTGTTTCTCTCTTTCAGTGAATGCCAGCCTGCCATTCTTTGTACTTATTAAGTCGATTCCAGTCTGTGTTGTTATATGATGGAGTTTCTGAACTTGTCACAGTTTGAGGTGGGAGTCCGTGAAACTTGCTGATCCCACTCCGTGCTGTGGCGATTAAGGAAAAGGGTTCCTTGCTGATTGACATTCATTGTGGTGCAGAACTGGCCTTATGCCTAAAACACCCAGACTGCATTTTGTCAGTGACCATGGCGTTAGTCACAGGGGAGTGTGGTCAAACAATGTATAAGGCCACACAGTGTCAGGGCTGAAATACAAGACTGGTAACTCCTGTGACAAGATGCATATGAGCACAACCTTATGTGCCTTTTAAAAATGTCTTCATTTCCTGGACCCTGTTCACAGCGACCATCATAAAGGGCAATAAGAAAAATGACAATGGCATTGCACAAAAAAAAGAGCAAAACAAAAATTGGGAGGGGAGTGGCCTCTCTGTTATAATTAAGAAACAACTACTTAGCACATGTCCACTTGAAACTGGTTAGCTCAGCAGGTTCAGGCAAAGGTCTCTTGTAGTTTGTTGTGTCCCTGTAGCTTGCCCAGTTGAGGAAATAAGGACAGTTTCGCTGTTGTATTATTCTTCATGGGCCTTTCCTCTATGCTCGTCTTCTGACCTGCCGAACCTGATAGAGCATCATAAATGTTCTTCACTTTTCCAAGTAAGTGGTTAGCAAGTTGTTCACAGAGTCCTGCTGAAAAAGGGGGACCTACTTCTTATGTAACGGGCTTTAAGAAGGAGTTTACAATATAAAAAAATTCTTTAGAAGAGTTTGAGGATTGCGTGATCCTTTCTGCAAAGCTGTTAATCCAAACTTTGTGGATGGCACACTGATATTGTTTCAGAGAAGTTTTATAAAGCTGTTTGCACACTTCATCATAGTTGATTCTTCACTTTCTTTAGCATTTTTTACATTCTGTTTTTAGTTCCTGAGAGAACCACTGATTTTTATCCCAAAATTGCCTTTTTTTACTGTTTTTTTAATGGAATTACCTCATCCAAAGTCCTACCAACCTCTACCAGATAGGACATGGACATCTGTTTATATTCTGTTTGGTTTGGGACTTGGGGCCACATGTACAAATTTTAGGTTTTGCGACTCACACATTGCGAGTCTTAGCAACTTGCAATTTGTGAATCACAAAACCTGATGTACAACAGTGTCAATAACACTGTTTGCAATTCACAATGGGGTAGCAAATGACCTACCTCATAAATATTCATGAGGTAGGTCTCAATTTGCGATCCCATTGGGAATGGCCGCCCTCACAGGGATGGTGGCCTGCTGGGGACAGCAGACCACCATGTCTGTGACTGCTTTTAAATAAAGCAGCTTATTTTTTTTTTTAAATGCAGCCAGTTTTCCTTAAAGGAATACGGGATGCATTTCAAAAACAAAAATGGAATGTTTTCTTTTCATTTTTTCAGAGCAGGCAGTGGCCCCAAGGGACCCCTTCCTGTTTGAGAATGGGTTAGCACCAATTTGAAATCGGTGCTAACTGCAATTGGTTTGTGACCGCATTCATGGTCACTAAACAATCATACATCGCACTGCGACTCGCAATTAGGAAGGGAACCTCTTCCTAATTGTGACTCTCAAACCTATTTTGTGATTCGGTAAATAGATAATCGAATCGCAAAATAGAGTGTGTACATAGCAAAATGCTGTTTTCTTGTTGCAAACAGCCCGATTCTGCGAGTACGGCCATTTGAGACAAGAAAAAAAGGTACGTGCATCTGGCCCTTAGTTCTGTAGCAGCAGTTCCCAGCCAGCTATATCAACTTAGACCATTGTTTTCTGGTCTTGAAATAGACAACTTTAGCTATAGACTTTTCAGTTTTTGGGACGGAGAAAGGAATAATATAGGGCCTGATTACAACCTTACCGGATGGGATACTCCGTCACAAATATGACAGATATTCCGCCCACCAGTTTACAAGTTCCATAGGATGCAATGGAACTTGAAGTTCGACGGATGGGATGTCTGTCACATTTGTAATGGAGTATCCCATCTGCCAAGGGCATAATCAGGCCCTTAGTGGTACGTCCAAACAGTGCACAGAGGGGAATGCACTAGCAAGTTAGTTATGTTAGTAAAATTTGTGTCTAGGGTATAGCCCTTATTGTGCACTGGAAAGCTGACCATCTGAGACAACTGAATCACTGCATCTTTTCGGGAAGTTGTAGTGTCATTAATACCATGATGGTTTCTATTTTTAATTAGTTTATTTCTACGTCATTGTTGCCTGCCATTTATTGTCTGTAATAAAAAGTGTAAAGTTCCTAAGACCACACAGAAAATTCTCAGTTCATCATGGCTGTCCACTGACTAAGAAGACATGTTTTGTCAGTTTTTTTATTAACAAAATGCTTCCTTAATTAAAGTTAAACATGTGGATAGATCTGTGGATAGGTCTGGTATACTTTTCCCATGTCAATTTAGTCTGGTAAGAGTCACAGGCCTCTGTGCTTTCTTTTATCCCAAAAACATGAGGCAAAATGTACTTAAAACATAGGTGTTAGGCTGTGTACGTACCACGTACGTGCTTCAGAATTCAAAACACTGCAGCAGGGAGTCCATCAGGGGTCAGCCCTGTGATCTACATTGTTTAATAGCTACAGTTGTTGATTGATTAGTAAGGACTTTGAGCTCTGCCATTTGAATTATGCACTTTCATCACTATGGGCCTAATTAAGAGTCTGGCAGTCACTCGACCACCAGACTCGTGGTGGCTGTCAGGACCGTCGCTGTTGTGGTGATCTGATTGCCACATTACGATCCTGGTGGTCAGACCACCACTGTACCGCCGTCCCTGCCAAGATCGATGATCCTGACGGGTTGACATTTGGGGCAGGTCGCAATCAGCCAGAGCGGCGATGCATACAGCGCCCACTTGACATAGGCAGTGAAGGGTTCCCCCGTCCCAGCACACTTGCAACACTCACTGTCTGCTGTACAGGCAGTGAGCATTGCAAGGGTGCTGGTGCACCCTGCGGGCAGCAGCATTGCTGCTGGCTCAATTATGAGTTGGAGACAATGCTGCTGCCACTTACCTGCCAGGCTGATGGGAGGAAACCTTGGTTTCTGCCTGTCAGCCCAGCAGGAAAGTCATAATAGGTCCGGCAGGGAGGTCCCCACTACAGTGGCAGCCACCCTGTCTGGTGTTTGGTGGAAGGCTGTTCCTGTCTGCCAAACTTGCAATTAGGCTCTATATGCCTACTTTGTCTTCTTAGCTATGCTTCAATACAATAAAAAGTTAAATTGTGAGAAGTTGGAGGTGCTTTGAATTCAACATTTGCTGCTTTTTTTCATCTGATTTCTGGTTTACATCCTGTTCTGTCTCACCAGAGCCAGGGAAATTAGTGTGAAATCTTTTTTTTTTTCTAAATCAGATATCTTACTGGTAAGAAAAATCCACCATCTGTCTTTCACATGATGCTTATTGTGCTGGGCGCTCCTTTCAGTAGCAGTTCATCATATTGTGGTCTAGTGAGCATCTGGAGCCGCATGGACTTCTACAATCCCTCTATTTTCATAGTATCTTCTTGTCTGTTGCACAAATTCCAGCACATTCAAAATGCAGTGGCCAAGCTCTCTCTGGGTCTCCCTTATCGTGCTTTATTCACTGCTACACTGAACTTGCTGCATTGGATAGCTGTGGAGAAGAGGATTGTTTTCAAATCTCTCTGTCATGTACACAGAGCCTTTTATTACAAGTCCAATTTACCTCAGTAATAAGATACAACACTAAGGGGCATATTTACATGGAGCTTGCATCGCTGCTGCCTCATTTTTTTTGATGCAGCGGTGCGCTATTATTGCTCCATATATACAAGGTGATGCATTTGGCCAAATGTGTCACTTTTTCGAGGCCTGCATGAGAAAAAACCTGTGTGGAAACTGGCTACGTCATGCAGATTTTAATGTATGCAGAGTGGGTGTTATGTTGGAAAAACCCACTTACAACTGACACAATGATCTCTGCACGTTTTTCATTGTGTTATGCTTCTTCAAGATGCATTGCGCAAAGCCTGAGATGTGTTTGAATCCTCCACCTCATAACCCAGGTTTTGAAACTGCACAGTGACGCTTTAAACACTGCAATATGTCTGTATTTCACATCCTCTCTAAGTGTAGGAGGTCTACACATGTAACAATCAGATTGTAGGCCCCGTTGATCAAGCTGAGACCATGGACCCTATGATATCATCATCAACTGTACTAAGGTAATGTGACGTTGTGTACTACTTTATAGGGACAGGCCAAGATTGTCCCTTCTCTATGGGGGCAGGGGTTCCCACATCAAAACCAGCATCCTCCAGAGGACAACAGGTAAGTACACACATAAAGTAGCTAATAAATGTACTGCCAATTTACATTACACCATATACCATTCACTCAAATAACACTGTCATTCACTGTGTCAAACATACACAGATCTCCACATACACATAAGTAGACTATGCCTACTGTAATGTGACACAGCCATACTGCTTCCACTACATCTAGGACCAATGTGAGATTGTACAAGGTGCTATTCCACAATGTTGCGGTCTTTCACATTAGTCCCAACACATTAGGCTACTTGTGTCAGTCTGAACTGATGCATCCTCTCTTATTTTTGACGCATCACTGAAGTTGCATCAGTTGTGAGGCCACCTTTATCAATGTACCACTTTTGAGGCTGATGCGCTGTGGCAGAGTTCTCACTGATGCCTCAGTATTTCTGAACCCTGATGGGTTCTTGTGCTATGGTGCCTCGTATTTTTAAACAGTAACCTGTTGTAACACAGCACAACTTTTTTTGACCCATCACTGACACAACGCAGCAATGTGTCAATCCTTGTAAATGCAGAACTAAGGGTCATATTTATGAACACTTTTTCCCATAGACACAGAATGGGTAAAAACCTTTGCGACATCTGGCCCTAAGTTCCTAGCCATCTTCCTAGATCCACAGACGAATCCTCTATTTCAACACCCAGATTTAAGCAGGTTTGTCTGGTGGCAGGGATTTGTTTGGTTTTGGTAGCCAAACTGTGGAACAATCTTTAGGTATCTCTCTACTCAAAATGCAGAAATTGATGCACTCCAGGAAAGCCTAAAAGATCTGGCTCTATGCTCAGTAACCATAGGCCCTGTTTTATGTAGACTGATCTTCCAACCATAAGGCACCAGTAAATGTAGCAGTTGATTTAATACAAACTATAGCATAATATAACATAACATCAAACCCTATTTAAACCCCATGATTTGACCATTGACTAGGAGAGGTCTTTGCACTAGAATTATCGCCAGAAGTCATGCTAGATTGCAGATCCAGCTGCTCTTAGTCCGAGAACTGATTTAACTAAGGGAGCTGTGCTGAAGGAGTCTTTGACTGAATGCACACATTCTTCTTCCCTTGGCTCCTTCAACTGAGCTTTGATAAGGAACAGCTATACCATCAATTCAAAGGTATGAAGTGCAAGGCATCTTGAAAAACTCAAAAGACAGACTTGCTATTTAATGCATAGCTTCAATTTAGCCTATCAATTGGAAATAAGGTTGGAGCGTTTTGATGTTATGAACCGCTCACTAAATATTATAAATATTCTACTTGTTTTCCATGATCATATCATTCCTAACTGCTGTCATTTTTATATTCAGTGTGGATACCACTCATATTTAATGCACTTGGCAGGGGATTTTAAAATAAACATTCAAATCTAAATGAACATGTTTCTTAGTACCATCTTTAAGTATGTTGTTCACAAATTAACATTTCTTTGGATTGCCACTGTGTCCCTGAAGCATAAATAGGACTGATAGTAACCTGAAAACACTGCACTGGATTGTTCAGCGGGTAAGTGTGAGGGCTATGTCCAAATGTCCTAGCATCATAGGGTTAGAAAGCTGACCCATGAAGCTCTAAGAGGCATCCCTAGAATTTGTATTGTTTGTGTTTGTTTCCGCTGAACCAAGTTGACTTAAATGTTTGAAATGATTCTTAACTGGACTGGACTGGAAAATGGCATTCTCTGGGCATGTGTTAATATAGCAATCTCAATTCTATTGGAAGGTGGGTAATGGTGTGCCTTCAAAAAGTGTGACACTTTCTCTTTAAAAAACGCACTACCCTTACTTATTATGACACTTTGGAAAAACTGGATTGTATATTTGCTAGTGTTTGAGCATAACACTAAATACAAAATATTATGATACATAAATATTGCTTAAAGAATGTCGGGATGATAAAAATTTCATCTACAGAAAAATCATAGGTAAGAATATTGTTTTTTAACTGTTGTTTTTAACATTGTTGTAAAGATCTTGCGTATAATAATATTGTTGTATGTAATATAATTTTTATGGGTTAATTTATAAGTATTTTTTGTGTTATCTTTTAGCTTAGCTGTGTTTCGTAATTTTTTGAAATTATTTGTACAGATTTACAAAACTCTTTTATTATAAATTGTACTAATGTTTAGAAATAAAGCAGACATCATTATGCTATAGAAGCGGAATATTGGCATTTTAGGAGAAAAGGGTTGGGAGATTACTAAAAACAGAAAATGCTAATTTACTTGCAAGATAATTTTTATTAAATGTGATATTGTTTTAAAACAAATGTTAAAAAAATTATTTGTATTAATTGTAGCTACTTTTTAAACAAAATAGAATTTTAAAATGAATGTACATGTTCTTTATTATTTAAACACAATAATATTATCATGGGGATTTGTGAGATAATTTATAAAATAAAATATATATATATACATATATATTTGTAAAAAGATTTTTCTGTTAACTATAACATTTTATTTTAATTTGTAAATATTTATGTTTAGGTTGTGTTTTTTTAAATACATTGTAAAAATTAGTTGTGTATAAAATATTAGGAATTATATTTTTAAATTTAATAGTATAATGTATTTATACATTTGCTTTTAGATGTTTAATTTTTTATGTTGAAAATGTAATTGATATGCATTAAAATAAATGGATCATTAAAAATGAATAATAATTTTGAGTTTTATAATGTATCTTTTTTAATTTTAAAGATTTATATATTATTAATTAGACACAAATTATTTTACATGTTATAAATTATGAATATAATTGACATATTTATGTGTGTTATCATCAACAAAAAATTGCTAAATGTGTATGTTAGAATTTATACATGCTATAATAAACATGCAATATTAATGAATAATATTGAAAAATACCTTCAATTTATTTAAACATTTAGGGCCTCATTACGAGTTTGGTGGTATGACGGTAAGACCATGTTGGCGGTAATACAGACCACCGTATTACGAGTTACACCGCCAGCCCACCAAAAAATCATGGAACCTATTACGACCCACAAATCATGATAGCGGTTCTTCCATGGTGGAATACCAATGGTGGCAGGAACCGCAGCGGTAAACACAGTAATACAGCACATCACATTGGATAATTTGAAAACCCCACACCTGACACACATCAACACATCCGACACACCTACACACTGCAGTATAAAACATACCCCTTCACACCCCACAATCTTTGCAACCAGAACACCATACACAGCTCAAAAAAAGGATGCACTCAATTAATAGTATCCATAGATGAGGCACCCCTACACACCTCACATTGTACACATCACACATTTGCACAACACAACAAACACAACAATAAGTACCCCACACATCAGAAACCACTGGTCACATCGCAGAACCCACATGTCATCACCCTTGCGTTGTCCTACTTTTTACATCCTTTCCATCTCGTCCATCACTACCATGTCCCCACAACAAACATCATTGTTTCACAGATGATGAATTAAGGGTTATGGTGGACAAAATCATAAGAGTAGAGCCACACCTATTTGGAGCACAGGTTCAGCAAACATTCATCGCCAGGAAAATGGAATTATCGACAGGGTCAGTTCTGTAGGGAACTATCCATGCACAAGAGAGGACATCAGGAAAAGGTGGAACAACCTCAGGATGAAGGGGCGTTCTATGGCTGTCAGGGTCCAGCGGGTGGTCAGCGAGACTGACCATGGCCCCCACCTCCTCCCTCACAGTTCACATCATGGGAGGAGAAGGTCTTGGACATCCTTCATCCTGAGGGCTTGACAGGGATACTTGGGGGAGGGTAGTTGGGTAAGTCTCAACACCTATTATATCACCCTAAACTTTTGTCTTGCATGATCACTTTTCACCTTTTGGCATCCTAACTGCCAAACCACTTGCCACCCCTGTGCCCAGATTCCCCTCTTTGCCATCCCACATGTCAACTAAACTCACCTTGGGCCCCAGTTTCTGTGTATGGCATGGGTAGTACAGGGACTGATAGCACTACAACTCCCAGAAGGCACTGTTCCACCATTAAGAAAACCAGAAGAGTGTACTTCAAATAAAATTACCTTGCATGTTAAACTAACAAACAATTCAACACGCCTGACTTCTCCACAAGTTTACAGCCTATGGCAATAACAGAAATGCTATGGGCATCTGCCAGTAAAATACCATCAAACACACAGCTACAGCTCTGTTCCCTGCTAAACTGGCCTTTGAATCTCCATTCAAACAATGTAATGTACTTACCTGGGGGCACACACATATAGGAAACTGGATGTTCTTGGAATACACTCATACCAAGGCCCAGATATAATGCTTACTCCCATGCTGTTGACCAGTTCTGTTTCCATTGTACATTGTGCAGCTCTTAGTTCACTCAATGATGCAATGCACCTAATTTGGAGATAACTTTAAAATGTAAATTCATTTAGCAGACAAGATATGAGTCTATGAACAGACATCTAACCACCAAAATACTCCAACATCTTGTAGCAAGGTGTATGATATAGGAAACCTTTGTTTCCCATATAGCTGTAACGCAGATTAGGAAGCAGGTGTCGATGTAATTTCAGGAAATCAAGTAAAGGCTTTGTGTGCATGTCACATATCATGTCTACCAGTCATAGTTTGATGTCCCTTGTTGCATAACTTTTAGTAACTGTGTGTTCCATTTCTCCTACAGGTAACCTAGCCATTGTAGCAATGGAGAAGACACCAGAGGCAGCCACTCCCTGGATGAAGCCCTCAGTGAGGAAATCACCTGTGGATGTGTTGCCATCGAAGACAACTCTGGCCCATCTGGACAGTCAATAACTGTCACCCTCACCCTGCCTACGTCGACTCCTCTCAGCCACAACATCTCAGGCAACCAGTCGCTCCCCCATCCTGTGATCCAAGGACAGTGTCAACCATCAGGTGCCCCCCAGTACAGGTACTTGAGTCACTAGTCATAAACCCAGACAATGATGGACCTGGCACCAGTGGGAATTGGCAAACAGTACCAGGGGCACAAGCACATGGGAGTATGGTGCGTTGGAGGGTTAGTGTGGGCCTGAGGTTGGAGGCTCCTATGGCCACAACTGGCGAGGACACCATCTCCTAAGTCTTGGGCGCTTAACAACAATCCCAAGGCGTTATGGGCCAATTACTTACCATGATGGGGGAGATCAAGCAGCTGCAGAGGGACAACCACCAGGAAGTGATGCAGCAGTGAGAGGCCCAAAATGCTCAATTGGGAGACATTATTACCACCCTCAGCTGGCCCCTCCCACTTGCAATGTGACATCTGCCCCTTCAACATCTGCGACAGCCAGTGGAATGAGGCCCTGCCAGGGGAAGGACATGCCTCAGACACTCCTGGCCCTAAAGCTGATGATCCCCCCTGCAAACGTGGATGTCCACCTAAACATCCAGGAGGAGCAGGTGCCAGCAGAATGCAGGGCCGGGACATTGCCGACGGCTCCACATGGAGCCGTCGTAAATGCCACTGTGTGGCGGGTGCAGCAGCACCCGTCGCACAGATCACTGCCTGTAAATTGGGCAGTGACCTGAGCAACAGGGCACTGCACGGGGGCCCCATTGCACCCCTTCCACCAGCCTTTCGTCTGGGGGGGAACCAGCCAGGGAAAGGCTGGAGAACAAGGGTTGTTTATATGGTGGGCAGCGCTGCTTGCAGTGCTGCCCTGTCGGATAAACTAATCCGCCATCGCCAGGCTGCCTGTCGGCTGTAGCCTAGTGGTAGTTGAGGGCCACCTGTGGCAGCCCTCCCTTGTTCATAATATGGCAGTTCAGACCGCCATGCCGGTCGCAGTATTTTCAGCCACCGCCGGCATGGCGGTCTGAACCACCATGTTCGTAATGAGGGCCATGGTCTCCACCGGCCTGCTGGTGTTTCCAATCATCTGCGACAGAATGACAGCACTGGCGGTGCCGGAGGTGCAGGTGGTGCTTTGGCCATATTCCATTGACATCACTATCATATGCATAATTTGGCAGTCTGACCGCCACCGCCAACATGGCGCTCCTCAGACCGCAAAAGTCATAATGAGGTCCTTACACACTGGCTACCTCCCCGCTGGACCCATGAAGAGTTTCCTGCTGGGTTGGCTGGTGGAAACTGAGGTTTCCGCCCACCAGCCCAGTGAGAAATAGGTGGCAGCATTGTCACCAGCTCGTAATCAAGCCAGCAGCTATGCTGCCACTGTAGGGTGCACCAGCATACATTGAACATTGTGATGGTGCTGGGCAGGGGTCCTCATGCACCTGTTCTCCACAAGACTTTTAATGGTGATAAAACTGCCATGAAAAGGCTTAAGTAGAACAAGGTCAGGTCTAGTGGGACAGTTACCAGTCTGTTTCAGCAGCTTCCAATCCAGTTTTGAGTCCTATGGGTGAACCGCCATTGAAGTCAATTGAGTGGGCCTGATGCAAGAGATAAAGGATGCTGAACATGCTCATTGATACTGAGGGTGCTGAGCCAGTTTTAAGGTTCTTCCTGTGGCTTAATCCTTGAACATGGGGGTGACTTTGGCCTCAGGGCAGTGTTGCTGCAGTGGGGTGCGAAGTCCAGATTAAGTCCAGCACGAATTCAATTAACATTGGTCATCTGGTCTCCAGTTATAGCAAAACCAACAGTTCCTTTTAGCCTCAAGTAACTTCTGTACTGGACCACCAAATGTCACTCCGGCATCTCTCCCTGGTCCAGCAGACTCAGGTGCAACTTTCAAAGGTCACGACTCTATCTCCCAGGCTACACCTTAGCATCCAGTAGAGGTCTAGCTTCTTGGAGCTGGGCTCTCAAGCATGTAGGTTTGTCAGCTTTTATGGTCCTGCTGCTGCTGAAATTCAGTCAACTGATTTTTGGAGTCACCTTTTGTGTCTGATACCGGTGGGCAAATTTTAATTGAGCAGGGCGCTGCAGGCACAGTCCTCTTTTTGTAGTCCAAGGTGCGCTAGGTGCAAACCAGTCTTTGGTACAGCCTCCGTTTATTTGGTCCAGGGTACAGCAGGGCAGCCCTTCTTTGGTCTTATCTCCAGCACAGACGCAATTTGAGGCCCGGGTGCCAGGGGTGCCACTTTTATGCTCGCTATGAGCTTGGGGGACGTGGTGCTAACTAGCTAAAGGTCTACCTTTAGGGTCCATTAGGTCTGCCTTAGGGATGACTTAGAAATACTATAAAGAAAGGTATGGTCTTAGCGATTGTTTTAAATGACAAGGTTAAATTAGCAGTTGAAAAAAACGCTCTACCAGACTTCAATAGTAGGCATGGAGTCATCCTATGCTTTGTCACACTTGAGATAGCACAATACGTGCTGCAGTCCACGAGAGATACTTATATTTTAGGCCCTGGGTAACCTTAGGACCATATAATAGGAACTTATAGGTAAGTTAATGTGTGCCAGTTATGAGTTAACCAATTAGACTTTAAGGGCCTGGTTTGGATCTTGAGGGTATACTGCTAATTGGCCGCTACAGTGGTCCCATGTACTCAGCCAAGCTGATGGAAGGCCACCTGATGCATTTAGATCTATGGTGGGTCAGCCACTGTCAGCATTGACGAAGTGTACTCCTTCACACCAGCGGTCCCCTGCAGCTGGCGCAGTGGACTCCAATGCTGGTGATGAGCACTGTGACAGCGGGAACGTCCTGACAGCGGGATCCCGCCGAACATATTCAGATAGCACAGTTGTGCTGGTGGCGTATCAGCGGTGCTCTCATGATGGCAGGAGTCTATTGCAGAACCCGTTTAGTATTGCACTATGGCAGTGGCTATTGGTTGGATACTAGGAGCTGACATGTGAGGTATATTGGAGAAT
The DNA here is from genome assembly GCF_031143425.1 of Pleurodeles waltl. NCBI lineage: Eukaryota > Metazoa > Chordata > Amphibia > Caudata > Salamandridae > Pleurodeles > Pleurodeles waltl. The sequence continues at coordinate 139,632,200 of NC_090440.1, forward strand.
TGTGAACACCTGCAAAACACACTATAAAACACACTCCATTTCAGATCATGATCCTTTGCCATTCCACTGCTGACCACTAATCTGAGGACATCCTTGCCACTTAACAGCTAAGTTTTTTTATTTTTCAATTCTCCCTCTGTTTTTTTTACTTCATTAGTTTTCAAATTACTTTAGGGGCACCAGTATATTATTTTGATCACTATGGCAGGGAGGGGGAGCCAATATTTTACAGAGGAAGAATTGCCTGACATGGTGGATGAAATTATTAGAATATAGACACAATTGTGGACCAGAAAACTTAACAGAGCGAACGTTATAGCTAACAATCTATGCACACAGAAGGAAACTAGGTGGAATGACTAGTGATGGTTTTCGCTGCTCCATGTACAACTCTTTCCCTGGAAGGAGAAGGTCTAGCAGATCCTCTATTCTGAAGGCTTGACTGAAATCTCTGGTGGAGTGGAGACTGGTAAATTGCAGTTAGCAATGTCTCAACAATCACAAATGGAGTTATTGTCCTTATGTTAGCTGTTTAGAATGGTTTAACATGCTTATCAAAACATATATCTCTAAACTTGAGTCCACAAAATATCTTGTTTATCCCAATTACTTGCATCATGGTTGTATTTCTCTTACTAACAATGAGTAATATGTTTTGTCAGATTGTGTCTTGTTTCCCTTGGATAATCCCTTGCTTTCTCTCAATGTATGTTGTTGTACTCTATAAAACAGGTTCAAAACTTTATTGATTTGCACATGAAGATAGAGTGCTTGTAAGTGTATCTATACCTATTCATGTCATAGAGATAATTGTGCACATGTTGGAAATGTTCATCCCCACTAAAGTTTCTAAAACAGAAATACGTAACTCACTTTTTAACAAGTATTGTCAATGGTGTTAAAATATGACTACAACCACCATGATGCCCTGTTTTTGTATCTGCAAAACAACAGTGCAATCTAATGTTGCTCTACCTCCCTTTACTTTCTAATGTGCTCACATGTCAAAAAGTTGTACATTTGTCAGTCAGCATGTAATGGTATGTATAAAAATGTCAGTTGCTGTGTTGATTAAGCATGTTGATACCTTCTTTTTACTACATTGAATTGATGTAATTGCGTACATAATTCTGTGTAATCCAAGATTTGCTACGTTGTTAGGTGGCATGCTAAATAGAAGCAGTATCAACATACAATTTACTTTGCAGTGTCCATATGATGACCAATGCCATTATTGCTGTTACGTTGTACTACAATTTGTCTACTTTTTACGCCTGCCAGGGCTTGAAACAGTTTACTACTCAAATCTCCTCAGTACTGTGTTTGGTTGAATGTCTGGTATATGTAATGCACACTTCATAAATAGCATTTTGCATTTCAGGAAATCTCTTCAACATCATTAGTGGAGTTTGCTTCTGTGTAAATCGGCCTGCATGTGTAAAAGAATGAAAAGCACACAAAGGCCTAATCATTCTATTAACTTAAATATACAATTTTCGGTTGCCTCATTTGTAGCTGAGGCACATTTGAAGTACAATCCAGATTTTAATGTGATATTGTCTGTATTTTTTTCAGGCCCAACACCCAGGACCAGTGAACCACCATCTGTTACAGAAGACACTCCAGACTAGGATCAATCTTTCAGTAAAGGCTCCACTCCTTCAAGTGTGGATGATAGGGAGCTGCCTGGTTCATGTAGTCTGTCTGGGCCATCACCTCTAGTGAGTCTCACTTGGTCCACCCTACACCTCCTGCCCCAGCTGCAACCATACCTCAGCCAATGGATGCCTTCATTTCCTGTAGGCAGAGGAACTTTGCACCAATCTTGTGCCCCCCAGTGCTGGCTGTTGGCTGCTATTCAGACACAAATACTGCCTCCAATTGTGCCAGGACCCACTGGAATGGGGCACACTGACTCCAGGGTGTAAGGTAGTGGGGGTAGGAGTCATGGGAGGGAATCTGTAGGCCAGCAAAGTGAGGCCACTGGCATCATTGTTATCCAGACCATCACTGACTGAGTCTTGGGAGCACTACAACAGTCCCACTAAGTGATGGGCCAGGTTGTAATTGAGCTCCACAATATTATGCAGGTTCAGAGGGAGCTAATATTAGAAATACCTAATCACAACAACAACATGAATCTGGTGCTCTTTGATATCTACCATCCTAAGTGCAGGGCTTTTCGAGTACCTTCAAAACCTGTCAGTGGTTGTTGGAAAATGGCCTCTATGAAGGGTCACCCCAGACGTTTTACCTTTTTCCTCCTCTTTTTCTGATCTCATTCTTGTTGGCTTTAGGACTCTAGGCACTTTACCACTCCTAACCAGTGCTAAAGTGCATGTGCTCTCTCCCACAAACATGGTAACATTGGCTCATACCCAAATGGTATATATTCAACTTACTTGTAAGTCTCTAGTAAAATGTACTCAGGGCCTGTAGCTCAAATACTACTAGTGGGCCTGCAGCACTGATTCTGCCACCCACATAAGTAACCCCTTAACCATGTCTCAGGCCTGTCACTGCAAGGACTTTATGTGCATTTTCACTGCCACTTAAACTTGTCAATTAAAACTACTTGCCAAGCTTTAAACTCCCTTTTTACTACATATGTCACCCCTAAGGTAGGCCCCAGGTAACCCATAGAGCAGGGTGCTATGTAAGTAAAAGGCAGGACTTGTACTTATGTGATTTACGTGTGCTGGTAGTGAAAAACTCACAAATTAATTTTCCACTGTTGTGAGGCCTGCGTCTCTCATAGACTAGCATTAGAACCTCCCTCATATACTTTTAAGTGGTAGATTCTGATCTGGAAGGGGTAGCCCTGTCATGTTTAGTATTGCCAGAATGGTAATAGAAAATCCTGCTTACTGGTGAAGTTGGATTTAATATTACTATTTAGAAAGGCCACTTTTAGAAACTGGGCATTTCTCTGCTGGCTTTTGGCGGAATTCTGGCTACGGTCAATATATGGCGGTCGGCTAGTAGCCACGGCGACGGTGTTTTGGCTGGCCGTTACCGTGGCAGTTTTCACCGCCAATGTCATAATGAGGGCCTCAGTCGGAACGGATGCCTTGCCTCTCCCTGCCTCACAGTGCAGAATCAACACCTCATCTCCTAAGAAACCATAAGGGACTGGCGCCGCACAGGCCCCAGGCGAAGCCTCATCTCCCTGACTGTGCAAAGTCGTTGTTTCTTTGTTTTCTAAAGATACTGTACCTGGGGAGCGTGCGACTTTGTGTCCGGCACCTGTGGCTTCGGATTATTGGGAACGACTCAGTCAACGACACCATGGTAGCCCCAGTTGGAGCTATTGTGTTTCTTAGCGCTTTAGTGAGACTTAATCTTTAAAAATTCATAACTTTGCTCATGTACATTGGATTGTCATCATTTCAACAGAAATGTATTCAGATAAATATTCTCAATTATTCTAAACCTGTGTGGTGTATTTTTGTGGTGTTTTCATTGTGTTATTGTATAAGTTATTGCACAAATACTTTACACATTGCCTTCTAGGTTCAGCCTGCCTGCTCTGTGCCAAGTTACCAGAGGCTGAGCAAAGGATAATTTGTGTTGTGACTAACCCTAACTAGGATTGTGGTCCCTACTTGGAAAAGGGTGTATACCTCCACCAACTAGAGACACTATTTCTAACAATAGCCCTTCTACATCTGGACAAAATGCACCTATGTCAGCCACAGACAGGGATGCCCTGCCAAAACAGGAAATTCCCAAAAGAACCTTCTCAACATTTGCTACTGTTACTGACCACTGGGAGCCAAGATGTCAGGCAAAGCAGGTGACAGGGCCCCTGCCTTCTCCCCTGAGGAGTTGGAGCTCCTCACTGGGGAGGTCCTGTCTCTGTAAAGCCAGCTTTATGGGAACCCAGAGGAACAGGTACATGTTTGAATGGGAAATGTTTGTCAAAGTAACTTGTTCCCTCTTTATACACAGGCTTATTTGTCCCTTTTTGTTCATGAGTGAAGTATTGTTATTGAAGTGCAGTGAACTGAAAGATGTAGCTGGGTACAGAAAGTTGTTTGACAATGTCAGAAATGTCTGTACATTCAAATAAAAAGCCACCTGAAAGAATTAGTTGATTTTTCAGTGCATGTTAGTCACAATTACAGATTTCATTAGATAAGCTGCAGGCCTCTTACTTTCAGTGGCTAGTAAGCTTTGTATAACTAGTTTAAGTGGAAACATATAGCCCAAGTTGAAATGAGAGAAATGTAAAGTGCAAGAAGAATATTTAAAGTTATGGAGTTGTCTGATGCTGTTCTGTCATGTGAATGTACAGACCATATTTGGAATAGGAATTTCTGTATGTTTTAAACTTTTCATAGTGCCACATATGGGGAAAGGTATTCCTGTGTTGCCAGTCTAAATGACACAGGCTCTCATTCAGCCATACAATTATGTGCCATTACTACACACACTTGTTCATACATTACCCAAAACAATGCTTTCACTGACACATGGCCACCCTCCGATACTGCACTCAGTCACTGTATGTGGTACAAACCATAGTATCTGACTCCTCCAGGATTAGGCATGAAAACAATGTAGCTGTGCATTTGGTTATGTGCAAATATCATGCAGGTTGTTTAGCCTTTAGTAGCTGACAATAAGTTGGACTAATCAGGAGTGGCTCTCGCTACATGAAAGATTTCATAACCCTGACCTAGATGATGTTTGGGTTTTGGATTGGTAACTTGAGGAGCAATAAATTGTTGCGGCTACTCCTGCAAATTAGTGTTTCCTAAGATCATTTAACTATTTGTAAATAATCTGTACTGACTATTCTGGGAATGCATGTGAGATATGCAAAATAAATTGTGTCATTGTACTACAGACAACAAAATCACTCAAAACATCTTTTGTTGTTATTTGTTCTCATCCATGCAGGTCAACGCCCATCAGAAGCTTGGCCTATGGAAGCCATCACAAAGGAGGTGTGGACCCTGGGGGTCCATACGTGGTGCAGTCTGCATTGCAGGAAGTGATGGGAGGACCTCCGACGCTGGACCAGAAAGTCAGCCGAAGTCCAGCTCGGCCAGACCTCCCAACAATGCAAGCTTGTGCACCGCACTCAGCCCGTCTAATAGCCTGCATCCTTTTGGTGATACACCTGGAGCTTGATGGACAGTTGAGGGCCCAACAGCAGCATCAAGGGGGTGAGTTATTGTATTAGCTGTTCTTATTGTTAAACTTTTTTTATTTGCAGCAATGATGTTTGGCATCTGCATGAAAGTTGACACACATCCATCACAGATGAGGATTTTTGGAGGTGTAAGGTTTTCAGACAGTCTCTGATACTGTGTTTGGTGTGTTGTTTTGTGCTAAAGCTTGTCACTAGATACCTCATCACAAGCCAAGGAGTATTTTGAGCAGGCACATGGCTGTATTTTCTCCATGTTATGAGGGACATTTGAACAAAATATGCTCCATTTGAGGATTGGGTCAGGTGTGATGCTTCATCACAAATGTGAGAAAGTAATATAGGCCTTATTACTGGTGACATGGCATAGTAAGCACTTATGTTACAGTTGATGTTTCAGACTTTACATTGGTGAGTGGTACAATGACAATATGATCATTAGCATCTGCAGCAAAAAGACTGGAACCATGTGTCCAGTGGCAACATTCCTTATTTGAAATATGTTAGAAATATGTTTCAACAGCAAAATTAAATTAATTTCATGTACCCAGTAGCAGATTGTCATGAAGCATCAGTCCTTCCCAAATGTGCATGTAAGCCAGTCAACCAACACGCATTTGTATTGCAAACTGTATTGATTGAAACAGACAGGAATGTGTTCACTTTGGTGACAGAGTTACATGTTCCCCGAATGACATTTAAGTGTCTTTAGGTATGCCTGGATGAGAAAGCAATGATGGTGAGACAAATTATAATTAAAATGACAATTGCAGATGGAAGATATATGATGGATTATCCCATCTTAATAAGTCAATATCAGGCCCAAAACATGGCTCTTTTGGAAATGTGGAAAGGTTTTTGCTGTGTACTGAAGTGGGTTAGGAATATGTCCAGGCCTAGGTATTTACTCATGCTGTTGAAGCCATTTGTCATGCAGAGGATGAAAGGTGGATCAGAGACAAAAGCCATTCAGGATATGGGAGCTAGCATGGGGAATCTCTAAACTGTAAGCATTTTTTTGTGTGAAATTCTTATCTACATGCAAGAGATACTGATGATAAAAAGGTTTGAGAGCCTTGAAGCTGGTTTAATATGTAGACTTGCAAATGTTTTGTGAGCATAGTTCTTGTTCAATTGTATTTACACAAATGCACTCAAACTGTAATATCTGTCTTTTCAGTATCATCTGGGCAAGGCAAAGGTGACAGCGGCAACGTTGGTAGTGAAGAAGCTGGGATCTGTGGTTGTGATGCAGACACCACCAACACTGAGGGACCCAGTGACACAGAGGGTGAGAGGACTGGCGCGGAAGCCACAAGTGACTCGACATCATTTTCCGAGGCCTCCAGAGATGACCAGTCCCTAGCAGTGGCAGACCATAGTGCAACAATTCCACCTACATTGTTGTTCACCACCTAGATTTCCATCTCCACCCTCCCATAGCCTCCCCCCCAGTTGGCTGTTGCCGCCCCCTGAAAGTGGTGGCACCACCTTTGCATGCAAGCACCTTCCCCTTGCCCATATCTCCCAGACTGGGCTCAATGAGGAGACTTTTGACCTATTGCAGACTATCTCTGTAGTGGAGACTACAGTACTGAATGCCATCCAGGGGCTTAGTGGTTAGATGACAGAGATGCTAGCTTACCTGGATGGCCTTCACAGTGCCATTTATGGACTCCAATTATTTTAAATCTTCCATGTGTGTTGCATTATGCTACACATTTATACAGATTACTATGCCTTATAAATATCTACATGTGCAGAACTGCAGTTTTCAGTGCAACACCAAAACATAAAACCTGCTGAGAATCCATGCATCTGTGCACAAAGTTGGAAGGAACAAAGATTTACCGCTAATCAGCACTCTGACTAGCCACTTTCTTTTACTGTGTCACAAACAGTGTATGTCTGTCCTTTTCCATCAAAGCACTACTTAGTTCTTCTGAGGGTCAATGTTGGTACCCATGAGTCATGGTACAGTTAAGGATGACATGATGAGGGCCAGCATTACTAAATACATCACATGCCTGAGGCATGCTTCAGGCATATGATCATGGATACCTCTGAACTTCATCATCCAGCCAGCTCAGGGGCAGCATAGCTTGTAAGATATACATTTAAGCATATGTTAATGCACTATTTACAATGCAATGTCAAAATGCCTATCTTCTAAGTGGACATATCCCCATCTCTGTGTGTGATCTATGTGAAATGTAACTTTGTGATGTGTTCTGTGAGGTAACAATCACCTACTATCAAGTTGCTGTTAATGTGCTAAACACAACAGAACCTGCCCACAGCTTCATTTGGAATGAACAAGGAGTCGTTTCAATGTGAATGTAGGGTTTATGTAAGCAGGCCCACAAGATCTAAGCATCTTTACGTTTGTGTTAATGTTTGCACATCTATAGTCATGTGGCTTTTAGCACAGTAACCATCATCTGGTGAATAACCTGCATGTGTTCAACACAAACATATGAGGTTGTATAACAAATGGCACAAAGCAAATTAATCATGTTTCAACATATGTAATAGCACAGTGAAATGTGTGTTGCAAAGCATGTCAGGAAAGGGTTATTTTGCTTATGTCCACATTGTGTATGACACAGGTGCAGATGATGTATAATAATAATATACAGACACTGAAAGCAAGTATGAACAGATAGGTATCATGGAATCAGAGTCATATGACAGTGTCAGCAGGGTAACCATCACAATCTAACCAATTTTGAATGATAGATGTGGCATGTGTTTTTGTGTTAGGCCAGATTAATCATAATTGTAAGATCTGACCCATGACAGACATGGCCATATGTGTCTGTTCATGTGTCCCTACAGTATCATACAGACATCTAGATCTTCAATTTCTTAGTCTATCATGAATTATGACTGTTGTAATCCAGCCTGAGGGTTACTTGAGCCTCCCTCAGAGTCATGGCGCAAGGGTCCCTCCATTATCTGCACAAAGGTCTTGACCAGATGAGTACTCCAGCATGCACACACTACTGAGACGCAATGTGTATGATGTTTGTACAGAAACATGTTTAGGTAAAGTTTACCATGTTTTTGGTGACAATTGTGAAGCAAAAGCTACATGTCACCTTTCAGTACATTTGCATGAGGATAAGTTATTGTAATGTACGTCAGTCATGGTTTGCAGGAGATAAATGACAACCCCCTATCCATGTATTGGCTATCCGACACTGAGTAAGTGTGCTGCCTTGTGTGACTCAAGATGGAGTATGCAATGCAGGGAGACACTACCTGGACTGTATCACCTTAATTACTTACTGTTATGTTGATGAGCAGGGTTTAGCCCATTTGCATGATGCAATCCCAAAACCCAAATTATCAATTTCTGGACCCTGTGTCCAATTTTAAATCTAGACATCATGAGTGTAAATCATTGTTTTGTATGATATGGTTGTTATCTCATTGTGACCACATTTCTATATTGTGCACTTACACAGATGGCACAGATGACCCCTGACTCAGTTTTCCTTGCTCAAGCAGGGGATGCCTATGTAGTGACAGTATATTGTCCATATATCCATCTCTATTTCTGGAGTTGGTCTGGTCAGGCACATATGATTGTGTTACAATGCTAGCCTATTTTCACACACATCATGTATATGTACAGGCTGGAGCTAAAACTATGTTTATATTAACAACTTAGATCACATGACAGTTGAAGAGGCCAAGGCATTCGAGATGCATCAGGACTGTTACTGCCACATAAGTAATGTTAGTAAGGCATACTGGAAGATGGGTGAGCTAAACCAGCATGCAAAGTCTGGGGGACCTGTAATGTCCATCACACAATACAATCTTTCCCCTCACATACCCCACAACCCAAACCATGGGTGGATCATGCCAGCAGTTGCCACCCCAACCCCAGATACCAGCAGCTACATCTGCAGCCACTCAGCCCACAACCACTCAGGCCAGGAGGCCCAGAAAACCTGGGAGTCTATTTTCAACTACTGAATATTATCTGAACTGTACAAAATTACAAAAAGATTGGCCGGGATACAAAAGGAGCAGGCCAGCCTGCATGAACATGTGGAGACAATGGAGGAGGCCTGGTTCTAGTGTTCCAACTTTTGTAGATTCTGCTTTGGACAATATTTGTATTGTTACCTTTCTTGTTTGGGTTTTTAGAAGTTAGGCATGGAGAAACCTAGTGATTAGGATAGGTTTAGTATAGTTAGGTTTCAGCCATACATATTTTGTAGGTAATTGTTTTTTTATCCATTTGTCTACTTTTAAGGGTTTTGGTGGGTGGGAGGTTGATGTGTAGTATTTGTTAAAAAATATGAAAAGAAAATACCAAAGAATATATATTTATTTAGGTCTGCATGTGTAGTTAGGATATGTTTATGTATAGTTGTTACTTGTATTGTGCCAATCTATATGTGCTAAGGGGACTGGTGGGTTGATGTTTAACATGCTATTTGTGTTTAGTGTTTAGTGTTTAAGATATGTTAGGATAAGTTACTTTAGTGTTAAGCAGTGTTAAGGTTAGTTAGTGTAGGATAGGTAGTTGTAGTTTGTTTAATTAGATTTCGTAGTATTAATATTGTTTCTACTTTCACAACGTCAAACTCATTGCATCATTAAGAGTTTTCATCATTGAGTAGGTTGAATTGAGTACATGATGTTGCTATTGCCCTGCAGTCTTTGGAGGTATATGTTATTTAGTGAGAGACCTATGGTCAAGAGTTAGAGTGTCTCACACTTGAGTCACTTTAGAACTCTCTAACATTCTTAATGTAAGTTGTAATCTTAGTGTGCTTTGACAGAGAGCCCAACACTAATAGTCACCTACTGTAGCACTGTTTATGAAAGAGATACAGCATGTATATTTTAGATAGTTTTGTCAGTACAGATATCTGTTGTCCTGGGACACACACTGGTGTCTGCCACTAATACATACACCCTTGCTCTATTGTGCAAGTAGGTCATTGTTGTTATCTGGTTAAAAATCATGAATGTAGATGTCCTTCCCGTGAGTTGCAAAAATGAGAATCGGCGTTGGATTGGTGTCAGAGGGTGGAGAAAGTAATTTACCACAGTAGAGGCTGCCCCAGGAACTGGGAAAGGGTGTGGGGAAATTAGCAAGAAGATAGGGGTTATGATTGAGAAATAATGCTGGAATGGGAAGAGGGTGACCCAAAATGTTACTTTGTAATGAGGAATGATAGCTGTTTCAATACCACATTAGGCCACAAAGGCACAATTCCTGAATTGACCATTGATACCTTCTCTGCAGTTGTAATGCATAACTGCAATTATTGCAATGTAAGACCATGCAATCATTAGTTATGCATGGTATATGATACACACAAGCTTAATTAAAAGAATACTAAAACAAAACCCAAAAAACAAATCATGAATGTGTCCCTGGCATTGAATACGTGCTAAGTGTGGCACTAAATGCATGTAACTTTGTGAAACTACTTCCAAAGTTTGAAAACCATAAGTCTCCTATGTCTTCTTATCCTGAGGAAGGGTTGCTTTCTTCCTTGTTCTTTGCTATGCAGTAATATGTGCATATTGTACAATTGATGTCATGTATGGTTACACTCACACTCAATACATGTGAGGCCTATCAGGGGCAGAGGAACACATTTACCCTACAAATCCCAGTGTAGCTTTATACTAAATTTATCAGTTGACACAGGACCCAAAAAAGAACTTGCATTTCAAGCATACTGACATCCAAGATATTGGACTGATCTTATAAAACCTTGTGTGGCGCAGGTAAAATGCAATTTCAAAAGGAGTCTGGGAGTGAGTGTCTACATATTATCAGTGCAAGCATTGCATCATAATTTATGTACTTTAGTGTCTCTTCAGTGTGAGCATTGAGCCTGTCATATGTGCTTGATGGCATTGTCATGTTCGCTGAGCTAGATATATGTGGATGAGTGATACAGAGATATTGGCTCACATGCCTCTCGTGCCCCATTTTTAGCAGGTAGGCGTTTGTGTGTATAGTAAGGGCTTCACTGTCAGCCAGTCAAGTAACTGAAGCTTATTGTCACCCTGTGACGCACAATTGGGAGACAAGACATTCTCCATAATGTCATCACAGTGGATGTACTTGATGTTGGTGCAAATATAAAGAAAGCAGGTGATAATGACTTGAGGTCACTCTCCTTGAGATGTTAAGAAGTGTGTTTTGTATATACACATCCACCATGGTTTAAGTGGTCCTTTCTGCAACAGACATACAACACTCCCATTTCTGTGAGTGAATTTGTTTATAAATGTGGGTTGGTTAGCATGATCATTTTTGCCGTGTTTGAGGCACTGACACCAACACTGATTAAGAGCAAAGGATTTCCAGACAGTTCATTTAGGAGAAATGTCATAGAATATGTAAAGGTGAGGAGAATTTCAGTGAGGAGGTCCAAATTACCATTAGGGAAGGAAGGTCTCTTTAACAGACAACAAATGGATACAATTTACAGATACAAAAAAGGTGCAGTACTGGGTGACAAAGGAGGTGGCATGATGTTAGGGGGCACAGGCAAATGCTACTTGCCAGTTCTCCGACGAAAATGGGGAAGTTCACATCTTCCTCTGCTGATGGGCTTTGTGCCTTCCCTACAGTTGGTGGTGTATGTTTAAGGCATCTGAAGCACACACACATGAGGGACCGAAGATGCGGCTCCCCTGTCACTGCCAGCATTTTTCTGTGTCAGCAAGGAAGACAGCACAGCACTGACCAGGGTCTGATGGGTTATCAATAATGCAACAACGTCTATATGGAGGACACCTGTTGTTGGTATGTAGGAGTCCAACTTGTGCTCGATAGATGCCATATTGTTAATGATGCTCCCCAGCTTGGTGGCAACCACACTGGTGTCAGATGTTGAGGCCTATTGTTCTTTCCTCCACCTCATGACACCAGCAATTTCAACGAGGGGCTCAACCATGCTGAGGTACCTGTGGACTGAGGTACCTGTGGACTCCTTCTAGGGTGCCCACTGTAGCCTCCATACCTACCCACACCTCATCAACCATCTGCTACTGGACTCCTACCAATCACCATTGGAAGACAACTTGGGGGTCCTCAGAGTCTGCAGCCTGGCTTGGACTGACAGATGGGGCATGTCTTGTGGGTGACAGTATCTCTGGAGACCCTGCAATGCTGTTATCCCTTGCCTTGTCTCAAGAAGGAGAATCAAAGGAGTCCAGGAGTTGCTGGAAGGTGTCATTGTCCATGAGGGGGAAAGGAGGTCATCGCCAACAGGTTTGTCATCCAGGACAGACTGCTGGACCGGAGGTGTTGTTTGTTCCTCTGCAATGGAATTGTAGTATGTTAATGATGATCTATGACAAATGTTGACAATCATAATTTTGGTGACAGACTTTATTATCGTTCATTTTATGTTATACATAGATGTGTTGAACATGTGTTAATAACAGTGTTAGAAATGGGGTCTTTGGTTGACAGCCAGGTTACCCCCTGTCCAAGCAAGGACCCTCACTCTAGTCAAGGTAAGTCACACATAATCCAAATTATCCTGTGCCCATCCTCTGGTAGCTTAGCATTTAGCAGTCAGGCTTTATTTAGAAGGCAATGTGTAAAGTATTAGTGCAATAAATCATGCAATAACACAGTATATTACCACAAACATACACCACACAGTGGTTTGAAAAATATACAATATTTATCTGGTTAAATGCAGGATTTGATAAGTACATGTTGAAATATCAATTTAGACAATGATAAAAAGAGTCTTTAGTCTTTAAAAAGCAACAAGTGTCTCTTACAAGCACAAAGTACCTGGTTTGTGTACAAATTCTCGGCAAGGGAACGCAGAGGAGGAGATGTGTAGAAAACGAAGAGGTGTGCGTCGGTTTCTCCGTGCACACACAGACAATGAGTCAATAATTTTCCACCCACGGAATGCTTTGCTTCGATTTCCGGTGCGCTGTCTTGGCTCCTCTTTGGGTTGCGGGGTATTCAGACGCCCCAGAGACGATGCAGAGAACTCCTGGGCATGCAGGACAAAGTCACAGGAGCTGCGTCGGTCCAGTGGGCGATGCGGGGAAATTTCTATTGCACGGCAGGCGCTGCATTGATTCTTCTCACAGTAAGTCGGGCTGCGTCTTTCTGGCTCGGCTTCCTGTTGATCCAGGGGGCCATGCGTCGAAGTTCCAGTTGCAACACTGGCGATGCGTCGATCTCCTCTCGGGGAGCTGGGTTGCGTTGTTCCGGTTCGGCGTGCAGTGATTTTCTCACCCCGATGCAGGCTGTTCGGCGTTTTTGGCAGGCTGTGCATTGAATTTTCGCCGTACAAGGAGTTCTTACCAGGATGAAGTCTTTTTGGCACTGAGACTTCAATGAACAGAAGGCAAACTCAATCTAGGCCCTTGGAGAGCACTTCTCAGCAGAGCCAGAGGCCAACAAGGCAGCAGGGCAACAGCAGGGCAGCAGTCCTTTGCAGAAAAGCAGTCAGGTGAGCCCTTTGGGCAGCCAGGCAGTTCCTCTTGGCAGGTTGCAGGTTCTGGTCCAGAGTTTCATCACCAGTGGTATCTTGTCCAGAAGTGTCAGAGTTGGTAGGGTCAGAGGCCCTGTTATATACCTAAAAGTGCTTTTGAAGTGGGGGAGACTTAAAGAGTGGCTTAGAAGTGCACCAGGTCCTCTTTCAGTTCCATCCTGCCTGTCTGTCAGAGTCCCACTAGGGGGTTTGGCAATCCATTGTGTGAGGGCAGGCCACTGTCCTTTCAACCCTCCCAGCCCAGGAAGACCCATTCAGTATGCAGATGTGTTTAGGTGTGACTGAGGATCCTGTGTTTGGGGTTGTCTGAGTGAAATGCACAAGGGAGCTGTCAAGTAACTTAGCCAGACAGTGCAGAGAAATGATCACTCTATAAAAGTGGCATTTCTAAAATAGTGATATTAAGTCAGCTGTATTTTGTATTACCATTCTGGCCATACTAAATATGACCTTGTTACTCCTTTCAGATCAGAATCTATCGCTCAAACAGTATATGAGGGTAGCCCTAATGTTAGCCCCTGAAAGGAGCATGCCTTACAGCAGTGTAAAACGAATTTAGGAGTTCTACACTACCAGGACATATAAACTACGCAGGTACATGTCCTGCCTTTTATCTACATAGCACCCTACCCTATGGGTTACCTAGGGCCTACATTAGGGGTGACGTATATGCAGAAAAGGGGGAGTTTAGGGCTTGACAAAGTACTTTTAAATGCCAAGTTGAATTGGCAATGAAACTGCACACACAGGCCTTGCAATGGCAGGCCAGAGGCATGGTTAAGGGCCTACTTATGTGGGTGGCACAATCAGTGCTGCAGGTCCACTAGGAGTATTTAATCTACATGACCTGGGCACATGTAGTGCACTTTACTGGGGACTTACAAGTAGATTAAATAAGCCAATTGGGTATGAACCAATGTCATCATGTTTTAAGGGAGAGAGCATATGCACTTAAGCACTGGTTAGCAGTGGTAAAGTGCGCAGAGTCCTAAAACCAGCAAAAAATGTGTCCAAAAAGTGGAGGGAGGCAGGCAAAAAGTTTGGGGTGACCACCCTAAGGCTGTTAGGTCTAACAATCAGTAAATGAGAGCAAGTTACACTGTTTTTGCCTTGCATATGGCAATATTTGCACATTGTTCACACAGCCACTGTGTGACAAGGGAGCATTTTTGTGCCATACCACATATTGTAAGGCAGTTACACAGCTTGCTTGTCTGTCCTGGCTAAAAGGGTGAGCTTGTTTTTTTTTTCAAATCATGGCTATATTGATGTAAGTTTCACCTATTGACACTACTATTGAGAATACTGCCCCATGTAACGAGGGTGCCTGCATTCCCTTTAACCATTACTTAGCCCACAGATCATGTCAAAGTGATGTTAGTTTTGTCATCAACCATCTCTGAAGAGATAAGCACAATCACACTTGGAAATTTGCAGTCACTGAAGCACAGCTCATTTTGACATTACCCAAGTTGGGCCTCTGCAGAGTATCACAAATCTTGTCACTCAGCCCGCTCACTTATATCTGCACATGACTTCTCTGTCAATCATCATTTGGGCCCAGGGAACAAATTTACTCTAACATTCTCCAGATCAGGAGACACCTACACCATTCAACAGTTTTTACAATATACAATTGACCAACATACCTACCTGTATTTATTAGAGCTATGGCTCATGGTAAACCTCACAAGAGAGTAGTGATTATATTTTGTAACATGTACTTACCCTGGTTGCCCACATGCCTAGGCCCAAACACCTCACCCACCAACCATTGCCAAAACCTGCCCAATATCCTGGACACCTGGCTCATCCTGTCACTTCAAAATTCCCTGTTTCACATCCTTCTGCTATGATATATGTAGCATAGTCTGACTTTTGTTCTTATGCCTCTCTCCTGAAACCTGCTACACCTTCTGCCAGGCCCACATCACATGTCAAGTGTAATAAACTAATGTCCTCTTCTACGCCATCCCTTCACAGCTACTAGACAAGTGTAAAACTATCAAACCGAGCAGTGCATAGCTATCACTTTGGCTATCTTGTGGAACAAATGTCACAAATCACCTCCTTGAGATCCAATGGGCCCTCATTCAGACACACTGCTATTTCAATGTGCTCAGTCACACCTACATGGCACTACACCACCAGGGACCCACCAAGCTCACACTCCATCTATGCTTCAGAAAAACACTCATGGACCTCTGGTGTGCTTCACTTGCAAATACTCCCACCCTCAATATTCATTTGTAGAAGACAGGAGGTAGCGTTGTCTTCAGGATGGCAGGCAACACCTACGAGATCAGACCCAGCACATCAAAACAGCTGCCTGCAATGTGGTTACATGCTAGTGTCTTTACATATTCATATGATCCTACTTGGAGATCTCCACATACTCAACACCTGGATCCCCTCTCAGGTGAGAGGTTAATCCTCTGGCAACCCCATCCCATTACTTTACAATCCAAATTTGGCTGCAGAGCCTCAAGACAAACATGTGCCTCACGGTGCAAGAGGGCAGGTATTGTCACAGTAAGGTTGGGCAGGTTTTTAAGGTCAAGCATGATATATTGCTCCAGTCCAGGGTTTTTGCTTTGTATCGTGGCATTTGTAGTCCTGGTCCCTCATGTTAAACATTAGACCACAAGTTGCAGGGCAGCACTGGGGGCAGGGGCAGGGGCAACCCATCACTATTGGACCTGAGAAACTTAGCAGGGCAGGACTGGGCTGAACAGATTGTCACTGGAAAAGAATGATTTATGTGATGTATGAGATTACATGTTAGACATTCCTGCCCTTTCCCTTGCACACAGCACACTGCAGCTTAGTTTTTAGCTGAACTGCATGGCATTTTAACCATATTGTCCCTTGTTGACACTTTGGGGCATATTTACAAGCCCCTTGTCCCTCCTTGTAACACACTAATGTCATTTGTTTCACTAATGTGGCATTAAGGAGGCAATTTCCCAGGGTCATATTTACAAAGTGTTTCAATGCAGGTATTGCACCACTTTGTAAACCCTTGAGCCACATTATGCCTGCGCCAGGTATAATGTATAAATGGGGGATGTTCACGCACAGGAAGACCTGAAAAAAATGACACAGTGAAATTTATGACATTTCACTGCCCCATTTTTGCTGTTATTCTTAACACCTGCTCAGAGCACACATTAAAATCATGCACCCATATTAACCCATGGGCCTCCCTGTGCTTTGCTGCACTAGCATAAACATTTTTGACCCTAGTACAGCAAAATTCTGATGCTATTGTGCTAACGACCACCATGGTGTATCGTATTATAAATATGGCGCAACCATGGTGTCACCAGGTGGGGTAGTGAGATACAAGAAGCGGCACATCGATACCTGTAGATCTTCCTGGTCCTCAACCCCAGCATTATCATATCCTTCCACTTCTGCCACCAACTCTTTTTGATCGAATGCGGATTTACCTGAAAGAAATGAAAGACAAGAGGCATTTGGCAAAACAGGAAAAGTTGGTTTGATTAAACACATTGGCCGGGAGAGCGCAGTACAGAGTCGGAGTATGATGGCTGTCTCTCAAAGTTACAGAGTTCTGAGCACTCTCATATACAATACTTGAAGGGTTATAAAAGAATTCTATACATACTTTGCAGGAACAAATCCAGCCCTAGTCATGGAGTTGTAAATCTGACCATCTGATAAAGTGCTCAGGTGCGTCATGTGGGGCCTAGTTGCCTTGTGCCATGCTGCATTATTTTTTTAGATGCCTCAAAACATTTGACACACCTTCAGACCTCACGACATAGTGCACCATACCATAAATCTGGCACACCCATGTCGTAAGGAAATGGCGCTCCACAGCGCAAGTTTTTTTGACACACTGCTGCTACAATGGAGCATTGCGCCATTTGTCATAAATATGGCCCAACTGTCTTAATGCCTTACTCATCCGAAGTTGAGGGTCCATTTATGCCCATAGCTGCCTAAAGCATGGACTCATTACATTTGTGCAGTAACTACCCAAGTGTTGCTTTACTTTTGCATAAGATGTGAGAGTGGACTTTGGCATCACTTTTTCAATAATAGTATTGTCAGGACATCTTGCTTCCTGTACCCTGCCTTGCCCATGGCATCTCTAGATGACCTGTTCAGAAAATATGCCCAGGAAGCCAGCTCTCAACAGTGGATAAGGGAATAGTAAAGAGAGATTGTAGAAATTTGACTTTTGAGCTGGCATTGAATAGTAATCTTTCAGTTAAGTGGTTGCCCACAATCAATATACTCAGCCTTGAGGTTGTGCTGCAGAATGTTCTTATCACTGGATCTGATCATCAGGCACCAATACATGTGCTTAGAGTTGGGCCAGAAAGAATTATTCCTCCTTCAAGGTAAAAAATAATGCATCTCACATCTTTTTACTTTGTCTGTTATTCTATGATTTAACAATTAAATTCATGAAGGCCATGAAAGCTAAATATAGTTTTGTAACAGACATAATACTCTTCATCTGTTACTAAGTAGGCAGATTACGGGTAGATGCTAGTCCGTAATTAAAGTGTGTCTGTTTTTGGAGGCGGCTGGATGAGTTTAATTAACCTAAATTCCATTTTCTTTACTTGATTAGTACAGATTTTCACTCTTGAGAGGGATTTTAAAAAGCTGTGAATCTGCTTCAAATAATTTGTCAGCTGAGATGTTAAATATTGATGTGATCTATCATTTATGATTGTAAATGATCTGTACAATAAACGTTCTTCATGTCTAGAACATCTTCTACAGTAAGACTAGTAAGAAACTGAAAAATGCTTAATTTTTCTTTAAAATTTCTCTTTTCATGAGCTCTCAAGTAAGAAATATAAAAAAGCGAAGTTGGCCTCATCCTAATCATGCAGTGTGCATTATATATTCTCATACACTTCGCTGTGCTAAGTGGTCGTGGCCATGCAAGTGAAACACATCTATGATCCCAGGACATGTTATATACACCCCCCCACAACCTACTTATCACCGACAGGTGCACAACTCGTCACAAGCCTCCTCACCTTCGTAATGATCTAGGAACACAAGCAGCCTCTCCACACTTCCTTCTTCTCACCACACTACTACATTACACTTCTTTCTCCCCCAGAATACAAATGGGGCACATCAATGGGACATCTGAACAGTCCCACTTCTTAATTCAGGCAGCTCTAACCATAATAATCCTCTCATCCACCGATGTATGCAAGTGCACAACTTCTAAGACAGAATTAACAATGCTGCTGAGCGTAAAGTCTTCCCCAACTAGAGAGCATGCAAAAAATACACCACACATGGAGCTCTAGATTAGATATGTTTATTCCTCAGTGTATGATCACACAATATGTACTGATTACTTCATAACCATTATTAACCACACCTTGACACCTGCTAGCAAGTCTTATAATCTATCTCTTAAGCCTGCCCAGAACCGCAGGGGTCCTAGCACCCCTAGTCTTACAATATACATCTCCCCCTTGCTAAATAAAAAGTATAAACTATAGTTGTATCACATCTCTTCAATAAGTTGTTGAGGCCCTCACACTAGTCGGCCAGATTGAGTAAGTTGAGATGCACTCTGATTGTGCACCAATGGCACAGGTTCTGATGTGTCCTGTCCTGTGTGATGGACTTTCTGGGACAATGTGCTTTCACCATGTGTCTTTTGCACATTACCACCCTTAGAAGATTGATGGCAAACAGAGTGTTTGTTTTCTGCTGCTGTTCTGCTTGACTTTGACCTAGTCATGTTCACTGAAGACTGTTTCCTGAGCTTGTCTACGCCAATCTGCATATGTTTTCATCTTGCACTTTCATGAAGTGTCCATGACACGAACCGTATCAGCATTTAGGAATCTTTCCACTGTCCGCTGTGGAAATTTGGTTCTGATGGCTCTCCCAAGTAGAAAGGTGGCAGGACTCACACCAGTTGTGGAGTGAGGAGTTGAGTGATAAGCACAGAGGGCATGACTCAGCTCGATTCCTTCCACTGATGCTCATGGAATTACCTTCTTGAGGGTGCCCATGAATCGTTGAACAATGCTATTGGGTTGGGGCCACAGAGGTGTACTCTTTTGATGCTTGACATTCAGCCTGACTAGAAACTTCCAGAATTATCAGCTATTGAGCACTGGGCCATTGTCAGATTTGAGAATGACGGTATAGCCGACGCTGAAAAGATGTCGTCCAGCCGATCAATCACCTTGTCATGGGTGGTTGATGACAATTCCTCCACTAAAGGAAAACATGAATACTCATCAATGACTACCATGAGATGATATCCATTTCCTGAGGACCCAAAGAAATCAACTGCACCTCTTTCCAAAGCATGTGTAGGAAGGTCAGACATTGTCAGTGGGTGTTGCGTTACTTTAGGGGAAAGGCAGTTGTAAAAATGACGCTTCTTTATTTCCTGCTCAACTTGCTTATCTAGGTGTGGGAACCACACTTGATCTATTACGGTTCTCTTGGTGGCTACAATGCTAGGATGTCTTCATGGGCTAGTCCAATGACTTGCTGTCTTAGGCTCTCAGGTATGACGATTCTCGAGCCTCTCAACACAATACCTTCCTTGGTTATAGACAGTTGGTCCTGTACATTTTTGAATTTCTGAAACTCAGTATCAACTGCAAAAAGTTGAACACTCTTCTTCCACAATTGAGTTGAAATGATGTCTTTGAGAATAATCATGTTCTTATCAGAATTTGTGGCAGCAGTAATCTGTTCAATTGCTAAGGCTGTCGGCAAGCTGAACCTCACAGTGAATTTAATGTACTCTTCAGCTGTTTTGGATGGTGAATTATGTTTGTGTAGTGGTAGTAATGACAAGTAATCAGCAGGGTTCTGATCTTTACCCGGCTTGTGTTCAATAACATGGTTAAACTCTTGAATTCGTAACCCCCACCTCTCAATGGGAGGGGGCATCTTGGCTTTCAGGTTCTGAAAATAATGAGCAGTGCTTTGTGGTCTGTGATGTTAGTGAAGCGTTTTCCATATAGAAACACATGAAAATGTTTGCAGGCCTACACCACAGCCAAACTCTCCTTCTACTGCTGACAATAGGCATGTTCTGTGTCAGACAGGCTTCGAATGGGATAGACCACAATGTGTCTTCCCTCTTTAGTGTACCCTTGGTCTTCATTGTTGGTTAATTCACAAGGTTCTCAATGCTGCAGACAGGTGCCATAGGCAGCCTCCAGGTGCTATGTGAAGGCATCACTTTGTAGGCAGGATCACTAGGGGTGGGGAGGGGAATAGGGGTGTGATGGAGTTCAGGGGGCAAGGTAGAAGGGGGCTGCATGGAGGGGATAAAGGCAGGACACTCTCTGAGGGGTCCCAGGCGGGGAGGGCCCCCAAGGTAAGGAGAGTGGAAAGGGTGCAAGGGGAGGAGGGGGAATGCACTTATAAAAAAAGGAAAAAATATGAGCTTCACCAAAACAGACAGATTGAGTGGGAGCAGGGGCAGAGGCAGCAAAACATGGAAATCAAGAAGTAAAAACATTTAAGGATTATCTCCTGTAATGCAAATGGTGTTCTTAACAACTCTAAACATGGTAGCTTATATAAGTTGGTTAATGTGACTCTCTCCAGAAGTAATCTTTATAGAAGAGACTCATCAGAGGTGGAATGCTCCTAAAATATTTATTTCCAAGAGGTATTCACATGCATATTTCCCTTCAGCTGGTGTGGCAACAAGAGGTGCAGCTATATACTTGGGCAAGGGTATTGATTGGGAAGTAAGAGACATGATTAGGAATCTTCATGGCAGGTGGCTTTAGCTGAAGGTAATGGCCCATGGTTCCCCCCTGAATTTGGTGAACTACTATGGACCTATTAGTGATGAGATGGAGCTGTTGCTTCCCCTTTACAATATCGCTATGGGGGTAGAGGCATCATTGATCTTGGGAGGGGACTTGAATTACATTGAGGACCTGTCTTTAGATCCATCTAAAAACAGCTCAAGCCCAAGACTAAGAAAGTGTTTTCTGTGCTAAAGCAGGATTTTAGGCCTGTAGATCTTTGGCTACATGAGCATCCTACTATGGCACAGTTCACTTGCTTCTCGCAACATTTTAAAACTGCTTCCCCTGTTGATTTTTTCTTGGTCTCCCAGTCCCTTCAGAGAGGTGGGTTGGACACTTGGTCAAATGCTTTCTCTGATCATTTGGTGGTTTCAATTTCAATAGAATTAGTTACCCCCAAAAGATCAAGGGCTAGGGGACAGTTCGATAGGGCTATACTGACAAATCAGGAATGGCTGCAAGACATGCATGCATTTATATCTTTGTTTTTTGCAATTAATAGAAATACGACCTCTCTTTTTTCTGTTTTGGAAGCTTCAAGGCAACGACGTTTGGGCGTATCATCGCTTAAAAAAGCAAATCAGAATAAAAAATGCAATAGTCAAATAAAGGAGTTACAATTAGCTCTTGATGAGGCTACAAGGGCTGTTATTAATTTATCAGGTAAGGGAACCTCAATGGAGAAGGTGAAACAAAACCTATTTTTTTTATTAGAAGAAATCAACAATTCCCAAACCTATCAGCAACAATTGTATGAGGAGAGTAAAAACATTGGAAAATTCCTAGTTTGGACCACACAGATTAAGCATGATAAATCAGCGGTTAGGATATTAGAGAAAGATACAGTTGCTTCGGTCTTTTTTCAACATTATAGACATCTATATGAAACTACATATCAGGTCTCCTCCTCTCGCATAGCGCAGTATTTTATTTCATTAACATTGCCACAATTCTCTGACTCATTGGCTAAGGCAGTGGTGGGTAAAATAAAGGAGGTTTTTGAAGCTTTAGCTAGAATTTCCAATGCTAAAGCTTGCGGTAATTATGGCTTTCCCTCTGAATTTTATGAGCAATGTGGACAGCAACTGGTGCCTTTTCTAACCAAGCTATTTAACTATATAAACAAGGGTGGGGCAGTTCCCCTCTCCTTTAAGGAGTATATTATTTTCAGTTTTCCTAGCAAAAGGTAAATCTTCATCTAACGTCAAATCTTACCGATTGATTAGTCTGCTCAATGCTGATTATAAGCTTCTGACTAAAATCTGGACCACACTTATTACCCCAGTGGGCCAAGCGTTGATCCAATTGCCTTACGGCTGTGAATATGAAGATTTTAATTCATGCAATAGATTATTTTACATGCAATCAAAATCCTGCAGCAGTAATTATGGTTGATGCCGAGAAGGCGATTGACCTGGTCAACTGTGACGCTTTATTTCTTTGTTTTCTGAAAATTGTCAACCCTTTGCAGTTTGTCACAATTCTTAAGAACTTGTACCAGGGAGCACAGGCCAAGGCAGTAGTCAACTGCAGTGTGGTGGGTAAAGTGTCAGTTAACAGAGTAACCTGTTAAGGATGTCTCCTGTCCCCAATACTATTTGCCTTTTTTATCGAGCCATTGGTGCTTAAATTACATAGTGTACCTGGGATAAAAGCACTGAGGAGGGAATGTCCAAATTAAAGTTGTTTGCAGAGGATATGGTTCTGTATCTCAAACCTGATAAAGCAAACATGTTGGGGGCTTTCAATCTATTAGAGGAATATTCGGGCATTGGGGGTTAGAAGGTGAACCAAAGTTAGACAGAAACTTGGCTTTTTCAGTTACTGGTATTCTCAAAAAACCACGCTAGGGCTCAAAGCCCAGTCAGGTATTTAGGTATATATGTCACTAGTCATTTTTCCCAGCTGTTCCAGCTAAACTACATTGTTATGTGGAGAAAGGCACAAGAATTACTGAATGGATGGTCTCTCCTTCCATTGAGGTTTGTTGGGAAGGAGGGATTAGTTGAGATGTCAATATTACCCTTTTTTCTGTTGTTGTTCTCCAATATTACTATCTAATTAATAGTAGCAATTTTAAGGACCTAGATTCCCTTTTTCAGAAGTTTTATTTGGAATAAGAAGGCCCCAAGGGCTAAACTAAACATTTTACAGTTCGAGAAGCTCGAGGAGGCCTGCCGCTTATGCATATGCAGACGTACTATCAAGCAGTGCTTCTTGATCTAATTGGGAAAGTACTAACAGGTGAGGAAATTCGATTTTTTAATACGATCGTATCGACCCGCCATTTTGTGGCCCGCCGCCATTTTATGTTGCCTTCACTCAGGCAGCACAGCGAACGAAGTCCATTCTGCCTTTTCTGCTTATTCTGCAACATGGTGTTCAAAACAGCTTTCTGCCTCTATCTTTATAAGGCTGGTATTAAGGTCTGACCGAGTACACTAATCCCTGTCTGGTTTTCTAATCCTTGTTTCAACTATCTGTAGGCTCACACTATTCCCCGCCGATCTTATCTTATCGTCTGGCCTTCGCTGTCCTTTGCTAGTATTCTCTCATTTCACAACTGTCTCCCAAACGCACACAAACTTATCGCACCACATGCAAACTTCGTTGTGGATCGGTTAATGAATGAAGTTCAAGGGAGGGGTGACAAACACAGCTGGAGGGGAGGCAACCTTAAGTCACTTGATACTTTGTTCTGTCTTGTTTTCCGACATTTCTATTGACTCTGTTCTATCTTTACATCATTCTTACTGGCTCCTTTCTATGTGTTCTGGGAGTGTATGTAGTTAATAAATGTTTTTATACGGTATATAAGATTGTGCGCCACAAAGTAAAGTGGCAGTCTCCTGAGAACATACCTTGTGTACTTCTTGGACAACTGTACTAGCTGCAGCTAATAAATCTGATCTTTTACGCCTGACAGAGTGTCCCGTGTCTCTGTTAGTTGAGCCAGGTGAATCCAAGGAGATTTCAGGCGTACCCTGCGCCGCCAGGCCCATAAGGTTCTGGTTCTTCAACTGGCGCCCAACGTGGGGCGGCTTCAGCGGTACCGGTTCTGCCTGAAGGTCGTGAGGAACCCCGCAAGAAAATTCTGGAGGAATCGCGAGCCACGTCAAGCGACCCCTGTATGTCGAAGTGGTCCGAAGGTTTTTTTCAGCGCGGTTACTCCTTCCTGACGGCTACTGACGACTGCTGCCCTGACTGCCGCCCTGCCTTGGCCCTTTCTTTGATGATGTATGGTAAAGCGAGACGATAGACGGGCCTCTGTTGGTGTAAGAAGACATCCTTAGTTAAGTATTTGGTGGGTCGCGCCCACAAATTTTGGTCTTTGTTTTGTCCTTAGGTCCTTAGATTTGGCCATTGCAGTGGCCAAAGCTGAGGGGTAAGTGCATTTGTGCTGTGTAAACTGAAAGTTTTACCCCCTTGATGTTTGTGAACAGCCAGTAAAAATCGTGAGATGTCTGGTCTGACTAAGTTTGGAAAACTTTGTTGCTTTGGTTGTAATAGGGACTCCCAGCTTGAGGACTCCTGTCCGATTCCTTCGGTTGGAACTCCCACATATGAGCTCTATTCTAAACATGGTGTTGGTCCTATTGCCTTTAATAAGACATGGACCCGATATACAAAGAAAGATGGTGTTTTAAAATGGCCAGAAAATGGTAGTTTCGAAACTGATGTGCTAGATAATTTAGAAACAACGTTATTTAAAAGAAAAGCCCGGCCGGCAATGTTTGACTCTTTTCGCCTTTGGCGTAAGGAAGCCAAACAGAGAGAAATTAAACAAGCGAAACGAGATAGGAAAACACAGGGAATGACGATTATACAGGCTGCTCAGCAATTCAAAGATGATGAAATAGATAATGCAATGGAAATTTCAGACAGACAGCATCGAATGGCAATAGATAAATGCTATCCGACGTTGCCTATCTCTTCCCTTGATAAAAGAAAAGATTTTGAGGAAGATTCCTTAATGTCCCACTTATTGAAATTGCCTCCGCCCTATGTACAAGGTGCTAATGCACCCCCGATGTTACAGCCTGTTCAGCCGCCAGTTGTGCTTCCGCCTGCTCCAGCTTTTCCACATTTGCCTCCTCAAGTATTGCCTATGCCAGCTTTGCCTTTAACTCCTTTGCCTTCTGCTCCTTTGGCAATTCCTAATGCTCCTTTAGTTAATTCACCTAATACCTTGTCCCCTATCCTTATGTCAAATTCTCCATCTACGCATAAGCGATTTGCAGATACTGTCTCTGGTCTCTTATCACCTTTCTTTGAAGCTTTAAATGTGTCTCCAGCTTTTTCTCGAAGACAGTCTCGTAGTCAATTCCCAGACTCCGAAGAGCGAGAAAAATTGGACTCACTTGCTTGTAGATGGATCAAGAAGGGTCCCCAATATAGTACGTCTGATATTATGTCCACCTTTCTGCAATGGAATGCACCTACGCAGAGATATGTTTTTAAAGTTATGTGCGATACTCTCGCTAAAGAATGGGAGGATATGAATTTGGGTTCGGTCCCACAGGATCTGTTAGATGTTCAGGCTGACTTTGACAAAGGACTTATTGTGGGTCCTAAGGTTGAAAACGCTGTCAGAACACTTATTTCTTTCAGATCCCTATTGTTCTCACAGACTTTTCCTGATTCTGATCCTTCAGTTAGGACAGCACTGAAAAACTATCCCATGAGAGAGGTTTCTCCAATATGGAAGGAAGAAGTTGCAGCAGCAGGTGCTAATCCAGCTATTCCTGCGCATTTTCAGCGCATATGGATACATGTCCCCTGGAAAAGGTCTGAAGTTTTAGCACTTAAACAGTCACTACCAGATTCACGCAAAAATCCTGCTGGTTACTATAAAGAGTTGTCGCAAACAGTTGATGCATGTACTATGAATTTAGCAGATATTGACATGTTGATGGGAAATGTAGTTCCACAGACAATATGGGCTAAAATTCGTAGAGAGGATCACGCTCAAGAATTAGGCGGCGATTGGAACGCTATTATTGCCGCAGATAGAGGTCAAGTAGGTGGTGCAAAACCCGACGCTTTGATCTCAGAACTCCCTGGTAGGATTATTACATTAATGAAAACAATGATGCCTGCTTTGAGAGTTAATTGGGATAAGCTAGCAGCATGTAAACAAAAGAAAGATGAAAGTGTTTCCGATTTCTTTACCCGATTCGAGGAGACATTCATTGATCACAGTGGTCAAGATATGGCTACAGAAGGGGGACAGCGATTATTTGTGGATAAGTTCGTATATAACTTGCTTCCTGAACTATCACACAAGCTAAAAGACTCCGAGAGTTCATGGGCAGTTTCTTCTTCCGCCCAGATATTGGCTACTGCACAATATTATGAAAATAGAGACAAAGAAGAAAGGGAAAAACAAGAGAAAAAGACGAAAGAATTAAAAACTAAAGTTCTCTTGCAACAGGCTTATCCTCCTCGTTATGTTCAGCCTCAGTTTCAACAGCCTCCGCAGTTTCAGAGGTTGTATCAAAAGCCATTCCAAGACCTTTGCTAGGTCCCAATCAATGTGCTTATTGTAGGGAGGAAGGTCATTTTAAGAACAATTGTCCGGCATTGTTGCAGCGTAATGGAGCAACATCTGCTTCACGAGGTCGTGGTGGTCTTCAGTCAGCAAATAGAGGTAGAGGTCGAGGTGTGTTAACCCAAGGGCAGCGTTCTTTTGTTCCTCCAAATTCCGGAAATTACTTTGACCAGCAAAATGTTAGGTCTACACAGTATTACAGTGAGGATCAGTATATTGAAGGAGGGAATGAAAGTCTTCATTTTGAATAGGACAGCCATGGACAAAGTAAGGGGGTTACGTCAATTCCAGTGGATCAGAATGGACCTTATGTTAATGTCACTACAATGGGTGTTTCAGAGCCATTTCTTTTAGATACTGGTGCCATGAGAAGCTCTATCATTCATTCTAAACTCCCTGGCGCACCTTTGTCTGGCTTAACGAATGTATCTGTAGGATTTTCTGGCGCCCCTGTTCGCAATCCAGTTTCTTGCCCTTTACCTGTTTCAATAGGCCCTTATGATTTAGAAGCTCCGCTTCTTCTGACGAATGGTTGTGGTGAAAATCTGTTGGGTTTAGATCTATTAAAAAGAATGCATGCTACGATATATTGTTCACCTTCTGGTGTATACCTCACTCTAGGACAGAAAATGATTAGTCCAATGTACTTATCAAAAGATCAATTCCCACCTGAATTGCTTTCTCTTCCCGAAACGCTTTGGGCTACGGGTCCGAATGATGTTGGTTGTCTTGAGATCCCACCTTATGTTGTTACTCTTAAGCCCAATGCTGAAATGCCACGTATTCCGCAATACAGAATCTCTACTGAAGGTGAGAAAGCACTTCTGGAAATTGTCCATGATTTGATTCAGAAGGGTGTGGTTGAGGAAACGAGAGGAAATACATGTAACAGTCCTGTTCTTCCGGTTCTTAAACGCACTGATCCTTCTCAGCCTCCTGTTTATCGTTTTGTAATTGATCTTCGGGAGGTAAACAAGATTGTCGTACCGCAGTTTCCTGTAGTCCCAGATATCACTGCTCTGTTGACGATGATACCTTCTACAGCGACTTGGTTTTCAGTTATCGATTTAAAGAATGCTTTCTTTAGTATTCCCATCGCCGAAGAGAGTAGAGATATTTTTGGTTTTTCCCTCGGAGGCCGAAGCTTCCGGTTTAAACGCGCACCTCAAGGTTATTGTGAAAGTCCCTCTGTTTACAGTCAAGCTCTAAAATGTCATCTTGATGCCTTTTCCTTACCGTCCGGTGCCGCTCTCATTCAGTACATGGATGACTTATTAGTTGCCGCTGATTCAGAGGAGATTTGCAAAAACGTGACCGTTGCACTGTTGCGTCATTTGTTTGATCTGAATCACAAGGTTTCTCCTTCTAAATTACAATATGTCTGTCGCGAGGTGACTTATTTGGGTCATCTCTTGTCAAAGGAGGGACGACGATTGACCCCCGAACGAATTCAGGCAATTGCACAAATGTCAGTGCCATCCACACAAAGAGAGGTACGTGCCTTTTTGGGCATTACTTCTTATTGTAGACAGTGGATTCCGAGTTTCTCTTTATTGGCTAAACCGCTGTTGGCGCTAACTTTAAAAGATACGCCTCAGCCTCTTCCGTGGACTAACGAGTGTCAGAAGAGTTTTACTGATTTGCGTATTGCTTTGTGTTCTGCTCCTGTATTGGGTACTCCTGATTACAGTAAGTCCTTTACGCTCTATGTCCACGAAAGAGAGGGTTGTGCATTGTCAGTCTTAACGCAGCGTTTTGGAGATCAACAGCGACCATGCGCATATTTCTCAGCTACGTTAGATCCAGTAGCTAAAGCATTGCCTAGTTGTCTTAAGGCGACAGCGGCAGCAGCAATTTCTATTCGACAGTCTGCTGGAGTAGTGCTAGATAATACTCTCATTGTTATGGTGCCACATGCAGTGGATACTTTACTAAATAGGACAAAAACGCAGCATCTTACGAGTGCTCGGTTGTCCGGATATGAGCTGACGCTTTTGGCTAGTCACATACACATCAAACGATGTAATACCCTGAATCCAGCTACTTTGTTGCCTCTTCCAGAAGAGAGAGATGTCTCTGAACAGCATGATTGTTTTCTCCGTACTGAAGAAGAGACTAAGGGTAGAATTGACCTAAAAGACACGCCATTAGTGAATCCAGATGGAACACTATGGGTAGATGGTTCTTGTTTCAAGCTCCCGAATGGAGATACAGTTTCAGCCTACGCTATTACTACTTTGCATACGATTGTGGAGACAGCACGCATTAGACATAATTCAGCTCAGGCAGCTGAATTGATAGCCTTAACTAGAGCGTGTGTGTTATCCAAAGGAAAAAGAGTAAACGTGTACACTGATAGCCAATAAGCTTTTGGTGTAGCGTTTAACTTTGGCCGTTTATGGAAGGAAAGAGGATTCTTTACTTCCCATGGTACTAAGATACAACATGGTCAATTAGTGACTGAACTTCTTGAGTCACTTACAATGCCTACTCAGATAGCGATCGTGAAGTGTAGTGCACACAAAAAGATTGTGGACGATGTTGGTCGAGGAAATGCATTTGCAGATGAGGTAGCGAAAAAGACAGCCAGAGACAACACAAGTCGAATGTATGTTGCAAGTCCCGCAAACTGCGTAAGAGAAAAGGGAATGTGTGAAGATACAGTAGAGAGTGTGAAATCAATTCAAGGAGAGGCTACGGAGAATGAGTTGAGAAAGTGGAAGGAAAGTACAGGAATGTTAGATGAGATGGGATGTTGGGTTGAATTATCAGAACATCAACGTTGGCTGTTACCAGATGCTTATGTACTACCTGTAGTTACTATGGCACATGGTCCAGCTCACCTAAGTGCAAAAGGAATATGTAAACTTCTGGCTCCAGTGTGGCAAAATGAGGGGATCCCAAAGTGTGCAAATAATGTAGTAAAACATTGTATTGTTTGCTTGATGTACAATCCGGGAAAGGGAACCCCAACTCCAGCAGGTCATTTTGCTCCTCCAACATATCCATTTGAGGTGTTGCAGATCGATTATATTCACATGGAACGATGCAACAACCTCAAATATGTTCTGGTGGTAGTATGTGCTTTTTCTAGATGGGTAGAAGCCTACCCTCTGAAGGACAATACTGCTTTATCAACTGCCAAAATACTTTTGAAAGAATTCTTCCCTAGGTTTGGTTTGCCGCGCATTGTCTGGAGTGACAATGGGAGCGAATTTGTGGGTCAAGTCATGCAAAAAGTTTGTGCAGGTCTTGGCATAAAACAGAAGTTCCACGCGGCGAATCACCCACAGTCGGCTGGTTTAGTAGAATGCTACAATGGAACCTTGAAGCTTAAAATTGCTAAGGTGCAAGCTAGCACAGGACTTAATTGGCCTGATGCTTTACCATTGGCTCTTCTGTCCACCAGAACAGCAGTACACTCTCGTTTGGGGCTTAGCCCTTACGAAGTGATATTTGGTCGCCCAGCTAATGTATGGGGAGTTCCTCGCCCTAAGAAATACTCAGACTTGCCATACCCGATGTTGATTGACTACTTGCATGACCTTACAACTAAATTGCGTGTTCTTCATCAACAGGTTCAGAGTGCTCTACCAGAGGCTTCCACAGACCCAGGTCATTCCATCCGACCAGGTGACTGGGTCTGCACGAAAAATTTCCAACGACAGAGAAATTTGGAGCCCAGATGGAGAGAGCCACGCCTGGTTCTTTTGACCACAAGAACAGCAGTTAAAGTCGAAGGAAAGAAAAACTGGGTGCATGCCGTGCACTGCAAGAAAGTGCCTTTGCCTTTGCCTTTCGATCAGTGGGTCCGTAGAGGCATCAGTGACTCTGAAAGTGAGAAAGTTCCACAATTTGTACCATTCAGTGATGCGCGTCTAATTGGAACACTTTCTGAGAAAGAGGACGACGACATCCTTCAAGAAGCAATACCATCGCATCGACGCTTGAACACGACAAATCCAGGAACATTGTTTCAAAACCAGACTGCCTCTGGACAGGAACGCTATAATTTGAGACCAAGACCAAAGAACTTGTAACTTTCTCTCCTATGTAGTACTCTATCCCGGTTGCAGGGTCACGGTAGGAGTCTTAGTCACGACCTGAGTAAGTGGCAATAGGCCTGCAGGACCTCACAGTGTCATAGGACGGTAGATAATCGTGACTACAGTGATTGAGGAAGATTGCCGTGAGCATCCACTTAGAAAGATGGAGGCTACATTAGATAAAAGAGAAAGTAAAAATGTAAAGAATAATTGTAAAGAAATATATAGTCGTTGTAGTATTGCTCTATGCGTCATTATATTGTCGTGTATTCTTTTGGCATCTGTAAACTGGATCATTATTACTCTGCAGCAAAAAGTTGTCTCTTCTCCTACCTCTACATCTTCTTCTACTATCTCTCCGCACCTATTTCACACTCTTCCCCAGCATGAACTCATCAGAAGAACTGAATACTTTAACAATTCCTTCGTCCAGTTGTTACATCAACATCAGTTAGTGATCAATACAACTGACTGTTGGGTGTGTGGACTCATACCACATACGGTAGAAAAAGGAATGCCATATTTAGTTCTTCCATTCTCCTATGAAGGTTCCGCTTGGGCTTATTTTGTCATTTTCAATAATGCATATCAAAGTAAAATTAAACAACCTGTCAGTTCACATAGTGTTGGTTCAGATTTCAGTCATAGTTTATTGATAAAGGGAATGGTAGCTATGGCTAAAATCATGGAAAAAAGTGAAGCTTCCATAGATGAAAGAAAAGCATATACCAATTGGAACATAACTAATTACATTTCCAGCCTCAATGATAAGGTTAAGCAAGGAAAATCTCCTCCGATACGGGTCATACCCCAACAAGGAAATTTCTGTCTGCAAATAAATGGTAGAACTCCAAACACCGGACAAAGAGAAAGTTTATGTTCCCATACATATGTTTATTCAGCCCTGAATTCACCGCCGTTAGTACCATCTCAAGGTACATACTTCGTTTGCCACGATAGGGCTTATACATGGTTGCCAGCTGATTTTTCTGGTACTTGTTATATAGCCTTTCTTCTTCCCCCTACATACACCGCTCCTGCGAACCATCATAAAAATAGATATGGCAGAGGGATTGTGGATTCGAAAGACACAGCAGGACAAGAGGGAGGAGATTTCCTCAAAGGATTTCTTCCCTTCTGGGGTCCAATGGCCAACAGCAGAAATATAAGGCAATTGGTTCGTGTCGTAGAAACCACCATAGACATCACTGTAGGAGCTTTAAGTAACATTACAGCTGAACTACAGGCTGATCGTCTTATGACCTTGCAGAACCGTGTTGCCTTAGACTTTGTTCTTGCGGACCGTGGTGGAGTATGCAAATTGATCGGATCAAGTTGCTGTATTTTCATACCTAATGACGCTCCGACAGTATACCAAGCTATCTCTAAGTTACACATAATCTCCGAGTCGATTCATCAGGACGAAGGAGATTGGTCCTTTTCAGAGTGGTTTTGGGGATTACTGTCCAAATGGGGTTGGAAGGTATTGACATTCTTTGGAGTAATTTTAGCTTTTATATTCTCTTGTTGTCTTTGTATGCACTGCGGTCCTGCCATCTGCAACCTATGTGCTACTGCATGTATTCCCAAACCCAAGTCACAAAGAGCAGAGAATATCAAAATGATGGTACAGCAACAGCTTGATGACCTCATGGCCATAGACATCGACTCAGATTAACATGAGTTTGTGTATCTTGCCTGAGTTCTGGCAAAAGGAGGGTCTGAGGAAATTCGATTTTTTAATACGATCGTATCGACCCGCCATTTTGTGGCCCGCCGCCATTTTATGTTGCCTTCACTCAGGCAGCACAGCGAACGAAGTCCATTCTGCCTTTTCTGCTTATTCTGCAACATGGTGTTCAAAACAGCTTTCTGCCTCTATCTTTACAAGGCTGGTATTAAGGTCTGACCGAGTACACTAATCCCTGTCTGGTTTTCTAATCCTTGTTTCAACTATCTGTAGGCTCACACTATTCCCCGACGATCTTATCTTATCGTTTGGCCTTCGCTGTCCTTTGCTAGTATTCTCTCATTTCACAACTGTCTCCCAAACGCACACAAACTTATCGCACCACATGCAAACTTCGTTGTGGATCGGTTAATGAATTAAGTTCAAGGGAGGGGTGACAAACACAGCTGGAGGGGAGGCAACCTTAAGTCACTTGATACTTTGTTCTGTCTTGTTTTCCGACATTTCTATTGACTCTGTTCTATCTTTACATCATTCTTACTGGCTCCTTTCTATGTGTTCTGGGAGTGTATGTAGTTAATAAATGTTTTTATACGGTATATAAGATTGTGCGCCACAAAGTAAAGTGGCAGTCTCCTGAGAACATACCTTGTGTACTTCTTGGACAACTGTACTAGCTGCAGCTAATAAATCTGATCTTTTACGCCTGACAGAGTGTCCCGTGTCTCTGTTTGTTGAGGCAGGTGAATCCAAGGAGATTTCAGGCGTACCCTGCGCCGCCAGGCCCATAAGGTTCTGGTTCTTCACAGGTAGGGGGGTTCTGGGTGTTTTCTTTTTAAGGAAGATGCTTCAGGAATCCCTAATTAGTCTCTCTGCTTTTATGAACATCGCTAAACTGCAAAAGAGAACAAGGTATAAGACACTTCCAGAGTTGGGTAGTAGGATGATTGCCATAAACAAGTTATATCAGATTCCAACAGGTTTTAATCATCTCCAGACTCCTGAATACAACCATTTGGGCCTGTCTATCGAAGCCTGTGGTGTCATTTTGGGTATCTCATGTCTTTAAGGAGTTAGGGGATTTTGCTATAAGACGTAAACTAATAACCTGGGGTGAGGTTATGCTGAAGTGCGGGGGCCAAGACAATAGTTTTAGGTGGAGTTTTAATAAACTAACCCTTTTTTTTCAAATTCCTATAACTCAAGTCGGGAACCACACCAGGCTATGCATTCACTGATCAAGAGTAAACTTCAGGGTATTGGGAACTAGAACAGCTTGCTGTGCAGCAAGTCGACTCAAGATTTTGGGCCAAATGTATCAAAGCTTTTTGCATTCACAAACGGTGTGAATGCCCGTTTGTGAATGCAAAAAGCCCTTTTAGAATGTATCAAAGGCATTCTGAATGCAATTTTAAGGACTCGCTAAAATAGCGATTCCTTAAAATTGCGACCCTGTTTAGACCAATTGCGACTCTCTAAATAAGAAATCGCAAATAAGGAATCCTTATTTGCGATTTCTAAAGCACATGTATGAAGCAATTCCTTGATGCGAATTGGGCATTAAGGAATCGCTATTACCACCAAGTTGAACTTGGTGGTAACCATGTGCAGATTTGAAAAATGCATTTAAAATGCATTTTTAAAATTTACATATAAAGCACACATGCCCTTTTGGCATGTGTGCACCTTACATGTTGTTAAAAAAAAATTGGGGTGCAGCAGAGGGGGCCCTGGACTTTGCATTTCCCAAAATTGCGAATTCCAGTTAGGAATTCGGAATTTGGTACATGCAACATATTTGCAAATATGGGCCGACAGGCCCGTAGATGCGAATGGGGGCCGGTATCGCAATTTGTGATTCAGTAATAGCATTTGAGATTTTTACATTGCATTTTGCGAATCAGAAATAGCGGTTTCTTAAAAATCGCTATTTCCGATTGCAAAAGGCTTTTTTCATACATCTGGCCCTTTATTCCTAGAGTTATCAAAATAATTTATGTAAAAGCCTAATGTAGACTTACAAAGGACGATTCGCAGGTTATCTCCAATATAGGGGACAAGTCATTGAGAGTGGGAAATTTTAAGAGAAGGGCCTTTCTCTCTTGATGGATGGCATACTACACTCCTAATGCTCTGCATGGAATGTACCCTGACGTCTACAACAAATGTTTTCACTGGCAACAGGAAAATGCAGGGGATTGGCGCCATATATTTTATGTGTCCAAAACTAAGCTATTTCTGGGAGGGGCTATTCTCCGCTATAAGTAAACGAGTAAATACTACTATGGTCGCTGATGCCAGCTTGGAATTATTTTGAGTGTCGAGGGAGAGTCAGACAATCAATAAGACGGGACAGTTGTTTATCTCAATCGTGCTGACAGTAGCCCGGTCTTTAATTCTCCAAAAATGGAGGACGTACCTGGTCCCTACATTACAAAGATGGTGGGAGAAAATGTCAAGAACAAAAACATTCAGAAAAGCATATGCAAAACGTTTTGGGGGCTATAAGAGGTTTGCAGAAATGTGGTCCCATTTTAAGCCCCTTGAACCTATTTTGGGCTTGGGTGGCTCGATTAGCAATCTCTGTTAAGTGCTGTTGACACCTCACTCCTCTTATGGCCTATATTAGATCAGGTTTGAACTGCCCTAGGAGCTCCTGTCAAGTGCTTGGGCACAAAATGTCATTTGTCTATACTAGCATCCAGTACGTTGCATATGAATTTCATTCATGTTGGTTTGAAAACATGTAGCATTTTACAATAGATCTGGGGAAATCATGTGGTACATGGCTCTTTATTCTGCCAAATTTTAATCAGAACTTGGATCGCTAGCTGTATTCTTAATCATTGTGATGGTTGCATTTTATTGTAATTGATCATTTGTTGTCCCATTTGCACAGAGCACAATGATACTTTATTCTATTGCGCTATATTCTGAACTTGGTACGCCTGCTGCATTCCCAATCATTGTGATTGTTATAAGTTTATCATCATTATATAGAGAATATCAAGATCCATGATTGCATTTTAACGCAAGATTCTCTCTGCTGCCTTATCATTTGTAGTATTGCTCCTCTCTTAATTTCAGTCTGTCTTCTGCTAATTATGAATTATCTAATATGTATTACAATCAATTGTTATTAGTTATTAAATATGTTTTTTCAGTAACATGTTGGATATATGTTTTCCTTGATTAATGTTTTATCTTGGATGAGCTGAATAAAAGGAAAAAATGAAAACACGGCTTTACCTCGCCTACAATGTACTTTCTCTTTAAAGGGATTACTTAGCATGGACATGAAAGGGATTTCCAATTGAAGGAAAGGCTTTGTTCAGACATAGATACTGAAATTATGTTAGACTTTTGATAGCAGGTGGGATGAGCATTTTACTTTCCAAATTTTAAAAATAAGGACCTGAGTAGTAATTTTAGTCCACTTATTAAAGTGTTAAAACAGTCATTTACGAGGTTGTGTTCACCTATGACACCATGACCTGCTCTGAGGTGCAACATTGCTGTTTCTAGCATCATCAGTTGGCTTTGCTCCAAAGGTGTGTGGAAAGAAATTATTTTCATGCAAGTTGTAAGAAAATGGGTTTTTAGTTGGGATATTGTGAGTCCAAGTTTATGTCAGACACATCACAAGTTCAATAAATAAACCTGAGCTCAACCCATGGTTGATATTGCACAGAACAGAAAGGCTCTACTTAAAAAGAAGTGTGTAAAGTATGTAACAGTAACTCACAATACAACACAAGGCAAACCTCACAATCAATTTCTAAAAATAGAAAACATTTTATTTACAAACATGACACAAAAGTGATTACGAGCTAATAACAGGAACCTGAGACAGGAATCCTATTGTTTTAGTGCAAAAAGTGCAAATCAGAATTAACTGTTTGTGCTTGACCAGGACGTATATGCCATATCAGGTGGACTGTAATTGAGTGGCTGTCCGATACACAAAGCGGATCACCCCCACCAAAGATTTTACCTACTGATTTAGGGGTATATTTATGAGAGTTGATTCAATGCTATTTTGTATCAGCATTGCATCACACAAAGTTGTGCTGTGTTGCATTAGTTCTATGCAACATGGATTCACTGTATTTATGGTACAGCATGCCATATCACTATCACTAAAGGTGTATTGGAAATTCCAACGCATTGGCAAGTACAGCGGCGCAAAGTGTCATAACGCACCTGAAACCTAGATGATGCACAGCTAATTTGCATGCAGCAAAAACATAGGTTCATGCCTAAAATCTGCATGCGTCACTTAGGAGTGCTTTGCCTGGCTGGAAGCATCTAAAAAGTGACACATTTGCAGGAACAAATTACAAATTGGAATTCTATACACTTTAGGACCACAATAAAACTCATTAATGGATGCCAACAATAACAAAACCCTGGGCAAGATGACCAGACAACAGCAATGGGAAGAGGAAGACAAATTTCAGTGAGGAGGAGAAGCAGATCTTAAGAGGGGAGGTGACAAAGAATAAACACCTTCTCTTTGTCACTTCCAAATTGCCATTAGGGAAGAAGGAAGCCATTTGGCAGTCCATAGTGGATAAGATCAACTGTGTAGGCCAATGGCATGATTATAAGTGCAGTGCCAAAGAGAAACTGGCCAAGAACCTGAGGGCAGCTATGAGGACAGGAGGAGTAACCGATCTCCAGGAGGAGTTGGACTCACTTGTGGAGCAGTTGGCGTCACTCATGCCAACAGAGTTTGTGTAAGGAGTTGCTTGGCAGAACAGTACTGGTGTCAAGGAATGCCTCACATCTTAACTCGTACATCAGATAAATGATATTTACTTGGGCAGTGATAATTCATTCAGCCCAGTTCAGTCCTGCACAGATTCTCTGGGTCATGTGTGATGTGCTAGCCCAGTCAAGGTTGTCCTTTGAAGCCTGGAAATGGTAGTGTAATGTACAACTTGATTGACCAAGACTACAAGTCCATCAATAGCAAGCAAAAACCATGGACAGGAGCAGCACATCATGCATGGACCTTGGAAACTTTGCAGATATGTCAGTGACAATGCAGCCCCCCTTGTACCATGAAGCAAGTGTGCTTGTCCAAGTTCCAGGCAGCCAATATTTGCATGGAATGGAATGAAATGAAATGCGGTGGGCCAGATGGACCCAGGTGCTCAGTATCTGAAGGCTGTTCAAGTAGGATCATATGAAGAGCCAGGTGTCAGTCAGTAGCACTAAACTATATTGTGAATTATTTTATTGGTGTTCCCTGCCATGTAAGAGAACACCCAACCTCCTGTCTTGCTCAAATGGATATTGGGGGTGAATGCAAGTGATGGACAGAAAAGGTCCATGATTGTGTTTTAGAAGCGTAGATGATGAGTGAGCCAAGTGTGCCCTTGGTAGTGTATTGCTTTGTAGGTGTGGCTGAGCACACTGTACTGGCAGTGTCACAGAATAGGCAGCTATTGTACCTCATGGAGGTGAGATGTGGTGTGTGTGCTGCAAGGTAGGCTGAATGATAGTCAGTCACTGCTGTGTATGCTAGTTTGTCAATTGTGTAGTAGCTGTGCAGAGATGCTGTGGTGAAAGGCATTATGTACGACAATCTACATGTCATGAGGATCAGGTGATGGTGTAGCATGTGTCAAGATTGAGCCATAGGAAGAAATATCTGACTATGGAACTGTAATGCTATTTGTTGTTAACCACCAGCTCCATATTGACCACTGACTCCATTTTGTGCTTAACTTAGCTTCACACAAAGTCAAATGGGTAGCGCAAGTATTTTTCTGCGCACAGCTTGTGCAACGTGTTTTCGCTCTTTCTCACTGAATGATGGGCACATAATGTGGGGCGAGTAAGGATGATAAGGAGTACCAGGCTGAGAATGTTTATGGTAAAGCAGGGAACAGCTCAGTGTTGGAACACACCATGAGAGTTGGCAAGTCTCTAGCGTGTTGTTTTCAACACTGACCTTATACGGCCAGCATCTGAACAACAACTTACCGGATGGGAGGGGGAGTTTCTAGAATTCTCCTCTCCAGTTTGTTTAAAGTATATAAGGTAGTGGGATCTTGACAACTGGATAGACGGAGCACCTCTGAGGTGGGACACCTTAATCAGAAACGTATCCCATTGTGGGTAACTCTCTCTCTCTTTCCGGTCATCCGGGTTCCACAACTTGAAGCTGGCAGACAAAGAGATGATGTCTATGTCAAGCCCCATGGTCTTGCATTTTTAATTCTTATTTTTAGCTTTGCATTGTGCATGCGTGAATACGTAGTCTATATAATATATATATATATATATATATATATATATATATATATATATATATATATATACATATAGCCATTGTTGAGTTCTGTGATCTTTATTATTCACTGCAGTGATTATTTTGAGAATTGCACTTGTGTTACTGCCTTTGAAATAAAAGCCCACGTTATTTTCTCTGTGCATGAAACTTGGGATGTGTCTTAATAAATTCATTACTCAGACTAAGAGTGCTGTATTCTTTGAATTCCTTCTATGTGGTTTTCCTCTCAGTCTAAAGTAGAGCAGAACAGGAACATATGTGGAAGCAGGAGGATATGAATCTGGGAACTGTGAACTATCAGGGTGAGGTAGATGTCCAGGATAATGAGCAGATTTCCGGAATGGTTGTAGGGTAAGGTGTTTGGCCCTAGTCATGTGGGCAACCAGGGTGTGTATATGTGACAGAATATCATCACTTCTACCTTGTGAGGTACAGTGTGATCCATAACTCTCACATACAGGTAAGTATGTTGGGAAATTGCATAATGTAAAATATGTTGGTGGTGTTGGTGTCTGTAAGTCATTGTATGATATGTGTGGATATGGGTGTCATCAGTCTGTAAGAAGAAGGCCAGTTCCTGTGTCTGAATGATGATTGCAAGAGGGGTCAGGTACAAGTACTAGTGAATAGGGCTGAGTGAAGTAATATGCGCAACTCTGCAGATGAGCACCTTGGGTCCAGGGAAAATGGAGTGTGCATGAGCTGTTGCATAGTTTTATATGTGATGGTGGCTATCCCCTTCAGAGATAGTTCTCAGTGCCTACTGCTCAGGACTCTGGAGATAACTGTGTATGGTTAGGAACAACTGTTTAGATTCCATACATACAAGTAAAGTATGGTAAATACATGCCCTCATCCATTCCTGCTGTGTAGCAAAATTTCCTGCTTTGTAGAGTAATGTGGAAGTGGTTCAAGTTTGATCCCTAGACGACAATATTGGACACATTGCATTCAAGAGAGTACTGCAAGCCAGACTGGTGTGTTGTACCGAGCAGGAGGAAGAGTGCAGGATTATATGCTATTGATTAAAAAAAATAACATTACCTGGTCAGTGATGTCGGCTAACAAATGGCTAGAGGGAATGCAGGCACCCTGATGACATGCAGCAATGTTCTCAGCACTTGTGTCAATAAGTTAATGTGACCTCACTGTAGTCAAATATAAAATTAGATAATCAATATGTAAATGGTGTCCTTACATTGACTCACCCTTTCAGCCTTTCAGGCAAGGCATGCCAGCCACCTGCCTAGCTGTGTTGCGCTGTATGTCATTACACAAATGGGTCCCCTTCTCAAACAGTGCTTGTGTGAATAATATAATTGTATTGCCATGTGAAAGGCAACAGTAGTGTTACATGCCCACATTTACTTGTAGTCACATATGTTCCACATATCTCTGTGTACTTGACAGTGACAGTATTATTGTCACCTAAAACAGTTATGTCCACACCTATCATGGATCATTACTGACATGTCTATCTCATTGCAGAGAGGACAAACAACACCTCATGTGCAGCTAGCTGTCCTTGATGACCAACCTGATGATGATGCCATCCTGCTCCTCTGGACGACGACATCTTCCAAGAACTCCTGAACTCCATTGAAGCTCCTACTCAGGCCTTGGCAAGGGAAGATGGCATTCCAGGGTCTGTAGAGGTCTGTAGAGGAACCATCACCCGCAGGACATGTCCCATCTACCTGTTCAATCCCAGATGAGGACTCTGAGGACCGCCAAGTTGTATTAAAACAGCAAGTGGTAGGAGTCCAGAAGCGAATGATTAATCAGGTGCGGGAGGGGATGGAGACCCTAACATGCACCCTAGAAGGAGTCTATAGTTTTCTGAGTCCTAATAAGGATATGACTAAGGCATGACTAGAGACACCTTGTTAGAAATGGGGTCTTTGGTTGGCAGTCAGGTTACCCCCTGTCCAAGTAAGGACCCTCACTCTAGTCAGGGTAAAAGAGAATCACCTTCAGCTTACCCCTGCTTACCCGCTTGGTAGCGTGGCACGAGCAGTAGGCTTCACTTCAGAGCGCTAGGTGTAAAGTATTTGTACCAACACACACAGTAACTTAATGAAAATACAAACAAATGACACAACACAGGTTTAGAAAAATAGAAAATATTTATCTAAACAAAACAAGAGCAAAACGACAAAAAATCAACAATACACAAGTCAAGTTATCGATAAAAATGCAAAAAGAGTCTTCATGTAATTTTAAACACACACTAACACTGTAAGCGTGAAAATGTACCTTGGGTGAGTCAAAAATAACCCAGCACGGGCGAGTGTGCGTCAAAAAGGGCATGCGATGCGTTGATTTCACTCATGAGCGAGACCTTGTGTTGTTTCTCCTTTCGTCGCGTCGTTTCTTCTCTCTGCAGGACAGCGATGCGTCAATCCAGTCAGCACTCTCGTGTCCGGGCAGGCCTTGCGTTGTTTTTACATGCCCAGAGGTAATTGCATTGGAAATCCAGCCGCACAATGATCCAAAAACCACGCAGCACGGGTTACAATCTCCTAGCCTCCGTCAGCAATGATGCACGTCGTTTCCCCAGCTCTGTGTGTCGATCTTCCGGTCGCATTGCAGGCGGGTGTCGATTTTCAGCTGCGAAGCCTGGAGCGTGTTGATTTTTCAGCTGCAGATCGGAGTTGCATCGATCTTTTCCTCGCACAGCGTTCAGTGTGTGAGTTTCCAATGGCATGGGCAGTGCAGGGGCCCCCTAACAGGGCCCCCGCATGCTTTTCACTGTCTGCCTAGCAGACAGTGAAAAGCGCGACGGTTGCAACTGCACCCGTCGCACACCTGCAACACCGCGGCTCCATTCGGAGCCGGCTTCAGTGTTGCAGGCCCCTTTCCCGCTGGGCCGGCGGGCGCTACCTTAGGTAGCGCCCGCCGGCCCAGCGGGAAAGTTGGAATGGCCCCAGCGGTCTTTTGACACCGGGGCGGCCAAATGGCGGTTCCCTCCAGGCGGGCGGCAACCGCCGCCCGCCGGGGTCAGAATGACCCCCATAAACTCTAACATCTATTAAAATATCAAAGAAGTAAACTTCACTAAACGTATGCTAAGTCTTAACTAACACCATGCCTAATTTAAATGAACAATTAAAACATCATGTGAAAATAGGGAAAGGGAATGTTCATAGGGAGAGTCTATATTTGTGCACTGATGTGCTCCATGAATGCTTGCAAAGTCAGCATAATTGCACGGAGGCTGGCCTGTTCTTTTTCAATGGCATCCATCCTCCTGTTCATCTCCTGTAACTCCTTAAGGATCTGCGCCTCAAATAAAGATCCACTAGCAGGTGTGGGACTCTTAGGCCATGTGGTTGGTACCTGTGATGCAGTTGATGGTCCTGCTATGGCCGGTGCTGTGTCTGGCTGCTGTTGGCCACCCTCCAGATGTTTGAGCCCACCGGATTGGGTTGTGTAGCCCCGACTTCCAGCATTCCAGGTCCCCGCTGCCTTAGCCCTCTCTTACATCATCCTGAATGTCTTTGCTACATGGCAGATGTGCTGGTAGTGTCCCAACCTCAATGTGTGGTGTATAGCTTCTGCAGCTGTCATGTTATTCAGAGAGGTGAAGAAAGAACTTATCAGCTCAAGTTATAAACGTACACAATGTCTGAACATGTACATGTTGTCTGCAAGAACAGGCTTATTGTGTCATGCAATCATAAGTGGCAGTCCAAACCAACACCAAATATTGAGAAAGAGATATCAACAATATACCTTCAAAGACATCTCCTAATCAAACAAGGCAAACTGACTCTGTAGAAGTATTGTACAGAAATGTAGTCACAAAACGATTACAAACATATCATTTATAACAGTGAGTCACAATCATTATGATGTGTAGATAGGAAATAGGACACATGGTCCAGATATGGACACTTTTGGTGTTGGTATTGCATCATGCAAGTGGGTTGTAATTTGCTCATTACTACGTGAATTGTGATAAGTTAAGCAAGACTAGGTAGTGTGATTCTGCATTGCATGGCTCACAAGGCAACACACATTGCTGTCTTGACTTACTCAGCATCAGCTAGCCAATACATAGAAGGAGGGTGGTTGGCAACCTCCTGCAAGACATAACTTCAGTACACTTCACCAATTTACCCTCAGGCAAATACCAGAAAATCTGACATATAGCTTCGGGTATACAGTTGTAGCAATATCATGAGGACCTTTACATAATCAAATGTCTGTACCCTTATTCTCCCAGGGCTGCTTTAATCGCACTTTAAATAAGACAATTATTCTCAGGAGTGTGTGTATGCATGCTGAAGTCTCATCTGTATTAGAATTGTGTGCTTTATGATGCAAGGAACTTTGCACCATGAGGAAAAGGGTGAATGATTTGTTGCTAGCCAGTATAAATTACCTCACCAGTATTTGAGCAGTGTAATGGTCTGTAAAATGCTCACTAACTGCCTCCCTGCATGTGAACCTTTACACAGTGCAGCATACCTTGCAATGTATAAGTGCCTCCTAGAAATGGATAATAAGGTATATAGGGGCCATGAGATTGACATTTTAATGTACATCCATGTGCAGACTAGTACATCTGTGCAGCTGGCCACACCATGCCAACGAGTCTTTATCCATGTATTGAGGCATACTGGTGCTCTATTTACAGCACTCGCATTTGCACAATGTGCTCCTAAATATTCACATTGCACTGAGATAGGGATTGCAACATCAAGTTCAGACCTGCCAAGCCATATTTCCATAGCGGTATCATGTGGACATCTACACTCACAATGTACATCAGGCATGCAGTGTGTTATTGATTTGTACAACATCATGGTTAAATCGAGTAGCAGGCCTACATCCTTATAGATTCCAGGGCGTCTGTGTACTTGTTTCTCTGTCACTCGCTTTCACATAGGTATGACATGGATTACTCTGAGGGAGGTTTAAGTATTCATGAGGCTGGATTAAAACAACCATACCTCAGGTAAGATCAGTAAACGATGCTACAAAAATACTCATGATAATGTATGAGCAAGCTAGTGGTAAGTACCGCCAAATTATGACCATGGTGGTGATATCTCCCATGTATCACACCAACCACCGGGGTGTTAACACCACTGACCACCGCGGCAGCCATCAACAGCCAGGCTGAAGACAAGGTACCTCCCACCATAATATGACATAACAAACCGCCACGATTTCTAGGGCGGTACCAACGCTATCAAAAGCCTGGCGGAAACAGAACAGAGAAGACAAAAGACTCTCCATCGAGACACGAAGAAGATCAATGCCACCATGAAACCGGAACTTCATGTCTTCCCAATGCTCCTCTACGCCATGCTCCACCTGGAACACCAATGCGGACAAAGACGATGACGGTGAGTGTAGCCACCTAGCACACAAGGGAGGGAGGGATGAAAAGGAGAATGACACACACACCACACACCATACACATACACACCATATACACAACCAGCTGCAGAGGAAAGCCAATCTCACAGGACACATGTCATAATAATGCAAGGACAATATTTAACCAGAACTGATAGTGTGAATTGATGCCAACAACCACCATATTGTCCATGTGATAAGAGAAATTTGAGTAAATGTTCAGAAAGGGCCAGTGGCTAGTCCAAAGTACAAAAGGCCTACATGGCCACAGGGCACAGTCCAAGCCCCAACTTGTTCATCAATGAAATTCACACTACACTGTGCTGGGGCATCATGTTAGAAATGGCCAGGCACCTCTG
The DNA here is from genome assembly GCF_031143425.1 of Pleurodeles waltl. NCBI lineage: Eukaryota > Metazoa > Chordata > Amphibia > Caudata > Salamandridae > Pleurodeles > Pleurodeles waltl. The sequence goes on from NC_090440.1 coordinate 139,676,999, forward strand.
GGGAAGGGGTAGGGGGCACCTCAGCTGAAGTGGGGAACTTGCCCACTGGTTCTGGAGGGGGCTCCATGTCCATTTCCCCTCTTCTGGGGAGTGCAAGGTCACAGTCTTTGAGGTGGGGAACTTACCCACTGGTTCTGGAGGGGACTCCATGCCCATTTACCTCTGCTGGGGAGTGCAAGGTCACAGTCTCTGAGGTGGGGAACTTTCCCTCTGGTTCTGGAGAGGATTCTTGTACAACAGTCCCTAGAGGGTGGCCTACATGCCCTCTGCCGCAGGTGAGGGCTGTTGTGCCCCAGCTGGATGAGAGGGCTGCTGTGTCCCAGCTGAGGGTGAGGGCTCCTTGCCCACTGCTGTAGGAGGGGAAACCCTGCTAGCCTCTGCTGGAGGTGATGGTTCCTTGCCCACTGCTGTTGGAGGTGAAACCCTGCCAGCCTCTGCTGGAGGTGAGGGCTCCTTGCCCATTGCTGTTGGAGAGGAAACTCTGTCAACCTCTGCTGGAGGTGAGGGCCTCTTGCTTCTCTCAGTTGGTGGAGCGGGAACCCTCCCTTTCTTGGGTGGTGAAGTAGGATCCTTCCCTCTCTTGGGAGGTGAAGTGGGATCCTTCCCTCTCTTGGGTGGTTGAGTGGGATCCTTGCCTGTCTTGGGTGGTAGAGTGTGATCCTTCCCTCTCTTGGGTGGTGGAGTGGGATCTTTCCCTTTCTTGCCTCCATGACTAGGAGGTGCCTCCACTGTCCACGTGGACTGTTTGGCTGAGGTGCTGGTCTGACCCTGTTTTTACGGGCATGACGGGGTGGAGAGGGAAGGAAGAGGTCAAGTTGGGAAAGGAAAAGCTTCTTAGGGACGGTGGGGTGGGACGAGGGAGTAGGGATGGGAGTGGAGGTTGAGGGAGTGGTTGTTGGACGTGTATGTGTTGTGGACTTGGGTGCAGGTGCATGGGCAGTGTGCTGATGTGAGGTGGATGGCTGTTGGGAGTCTGAGTGCATGCATTTGTGTCTTTTAGGAGGGGCAGACAGGGTGGGAGAGGACACAGGGGACGTGTGGATGGATGTTGTGGAGGTGTCTGCAAGTGAGGTGTGTGTGCTGCTTGGTGTGGCGTTGGTGGTGGTGGCTGTTGATGCAGTGCCTGCAGGTGTAAGTGCAGATGTGACAGTGAGGGAGGAGGAGGAGGGGGAGACAGTGGAGGCAGTGGATTGTTTGTTTGTGCAACTGTCTGTTGTTTGTGTGAGTGCTTGTAGCCTGACTTGTGCTGCCTGTGTTTGTCTGTGCCACTCTTGTGTGATGTTTTGTATGCATGCTTGTCTGTATGTGCATGGAATGGGTTGGGGTTGAGGAGATTGGGACTGAGAAGTGGTAGTTGGAGGGGGGGCGGCAGGAACAGGGACAGCGGCTGCCATCAGAGAGGAGGCCATAGCCTGGAACGATCTCTGTTGGGCTGCCAATCCACCGTGAATGCCCTCCAGGAATGCATTGCATTGCTGCATCCGGGATGCCAGCCCCTGGATGGTATTCACAATGGTTGACTGCCATACAGAGATGGATCTCAGGAGGTCAATAGCCTCCTCACTGAGGGCAGAAGGGCTGACTGGGGCAGGGCCTGAGGTGCCTGGGGCAGAGGAGATGCCCAGCCTCCTGGGTGAGCGGGCATGGGCAACTTGGTGAGGGGCTACTGGGAGGGCGGTGCTGGTACATGGTGGCAGCTGTACCTGTAGCTGGGGTGGTCCCAGAGGTGTCCGCCACCACGAGGGAGCTTCCATCGGAGGAGGAGTCAGAGTCAGTGTTGTCCCCTCCTGTCTCTGCCGTGGTGCTCCCCTCACCATTCGTCCCACTGGTTCCCTCGGAGTCGGTGGACTCTGCCTCCTGGGTCCTGTGGGATGCAGCTCCCCCTGTCACCGGTGCCCCTGCTCCTCTGCCAGATGATGCTAATGCACACATGAACAGGATGACAGTAGAAAAAAGGGAGAGAGAGAGAAAGGGAACTCTGGGTCAATTGCAGCACCAACACCACAGATGGCATACACATTACCGTCACACACAGGGATCAGGATTGAGCACCATGCATCACACTGGCATTCCATTGGCTAGGTACCACAGCAAGATGTGAGCCAACCCCTGTCAACTACACCCCTCCTGGGAGTCATTAAGCCCTGTCTGCATGAAATGCAACCTAGCTAGGTTAACAGATTTTGCAATACAACCATTACCCTTGAGCTGGATCACGCTGAAATGTCTGACCTGGCATTAAAGTGTACTCACTAACTGACACCCACCACCAGGATCCCATGCCACCTACCAATTATAGTTGTAATGCCCACTGTATTCACCCCCTTGTGGCAGCTGTGATGCCCTCAAGAACCCATTCAGCTCTGGGTAGGCCACATCCAGTATGAGGGCCATCAGGGGGCTTAGGTACTGACAGGAACCCTGTCCTCATTAGGAGGCCATCCCCAGCTGGGCCTCTGCAGTCTTCCGGACCCAGCATCTCAGGTCCTCCCACCTTTTCCTACAATGGGTGCTCCACCTGCTGTAGACCCCAAGGGTCCACACATCCTTGGCGATGGCACGCCACAGTCCCTTCTTCTGATGGACGCTGACCTGCAGAGGAAACACAGACAGGAGCACACCATTACACGTACAATCCAGCCTGTCACACATTTGGCCCACAATTACCATTTCCAGCTCCATTGGCACACACATCACGCAGCGCCCACCATGGACACTACCACCAGACATACCACCCCACCAAATGACACAATGCTTGCACACATATCTCTATGCAGCTTTGTCACATGCATTGTGCCCAAAGTGTACTCACCTGTTGGTCTGGGGGGCAATAATCTGTCCATGCTGGGGTAGGACCCCATCCACCAAGCACTCCAACTCCTCCGAAGTGAAGGCAGGGGCCCTTTCCCCGGTCACATGGGCCATGGTAGGATCCAGACACAGGTCACAGCAGCACATGCAATTTAGGTGTTGTCCTGTGAAAAGCCAGGAATCAAGTGAGGATTTAGACAGAAAATGACGGTCACATCCGTGGCAGTGTACACTGTACTCCATAGAGCCCTATATTAGCCAATGAGGAATTGTACAGCGGTGCAACAACGCCTTCCACCATGATGCACAACGTCGGCAGAGTTACCTCACTTCCACTTGTCCCTAGATACTGGACAGGTGGCCGCCATTTCGTGGGGTGGACTCCATTCAGATAATCCATAATTGGGTCATTGCTACAATTTGCACTTACATTGACATTCTCATTGTCCCATCACATCAATGCTCAATATACACTGAGGAGGTGGTTCCATTGATCAAATTGTGACACCCTACTCGCTCTTGTGTCCCTTAGATACCTACCACTGCGGATGAATAGGAGGAGACAAGACTCAGTGTACAGACCCCTTGTGGACTTGGCTACACTGGAGGACAGGCACATGATACTGACCTATAAACTGGATAGGGCCACAATCACAGAGCTGTGTGCTCAATTGGGTCCTGATCTGATATCAGCTATCCGTCATCCCACTGGGATCCCCACTCTTGTGCAGTTCCTATCAGTGCTCTATTTCCTGGCAACTAGTTCTTTCCAGGTGAGAGTGGGTTTGGCAGCAGGAATGTCACAGCCAATGATTTCAATTGTGCTGGCAATTTGTCTGTCTTGGTCAAACACATCTGCAGCTACATTGCTTTCCACCCAGGTGGAAGATTTGGCAACTGTAAAGGCAGGATTCTATGCAATGGGACATACACCCAATATTATTCGGGCGATTAACGTTGCACATGTTGCGTTTGTCCCTCCCACCACCAGAATGAACAGGTGTTCTGGAATCGGAAGAGTTTCCACTCACTCAATGTGCAAATGTGTGCCTGGAGGACCAGTACATCTCCCACGTCACTGCCAAGTATCCTGGGTCGGTACATGACTCCTTCGTCCTGAGGAATAGCAGCATCCCAAATGTGATGGCACAACTACAGAGGCACAAGTTGTGGCTAATTGTTGAGCCTGACTCCCCACCCAATATATGTCAGTTTATGCCTTCTGGTGTTAACCCCATACCATTCTCTAATGCTAATGTTTGTCCCTCAATATTTCAGGTGACTCTGGCTACCCAAACCTATTGTGGCTCCTGTCCCCTGTGAGAAATGCCAGGAGAGCGACTGAGAATCATTATAATGATGCACATGGGTAAACCAGAAGAATTATTGAAAGGACCTTCAGCCTCCTGAATGACAGGTTCAGTTGCCTTTATCTAACAGGTGCTACTCACTGGAGAAGATCTGCCAGATAGTGGTGGCATGCTGCATGTTGCACAACCTGTCCCTCAGATGAGGGACATGTGCCTTATCTGCAGGATGAGGAGACTGGAAATGCCCCTGTGGCAGCAGTGGACACTGATGATAGTGAGGATGAGGAGGCAGAGGATGTGGATGTGGACAACAGAACATCAGTTATACGGCAATACTTCAAATGACACACAGGTGACACAGTGGAACTGACCATTCCTCTGATTATTGATGTTTTCTGTGTGGCTGTAGCAGGATGGCATTCACTTTCTTTGCATCTCTACTTATTGTCACCTATGGCTTCCCATTTTGAAGATGTTGGTGATATAACATTGGTGTACTGATGTGATGACTACAGACAGCTACAGGTAATTCATTGTATGCTATCACAGTGTTCAGATCATTTGCACACGATGTGACTGTTTCCATAAATGCACATTTTCATCACATAAAACACTATCACTCAAGTTGTGTTCAAGGGTGTTTAATGTAGTGCAAGTAATTGACAGAAAAGTGTAATGGAATGGGGTGATGGTTGAGGAAAGTCCAGGGTATTGTTTGTAGCACAGGTCCAGTGTGCAAGGGGCCATAGGAAGGGGAGAAAAGGCAGTTCAAAGTGGACAAGATGACAGGGTGGGACACAAGGGGGACATTCAGGATGGTCTCATTTCCTGGCAGTGGCCTTGGTCTTGGCTTCTGTCTGGGTCGCCGATAACATTTGTGGGGTGGTTCACCTCCTGCAGAGGGCCTCTGGGTCCTGTGGCACGGCCTCCTGCCCACTAGCTGCAGCGGAAGTGGTGGGCTGGTCAGTAGACTGGCTGGTGGTGAGGGGCAGCTGGTGTGCTGTCCATTCCCTCATGATGTTGGCCATATCTGCCGGCATCCTTGCTATGTATGTATGTATGTATGTATGTATGTATATGGATATTTATATAGCGCGTTCCGGCCTTAGCATCAAAGCGCTCGAGGACATGAATAGAGAGGGAACGACCAAGACCAGCAACCTTACTGTGGAAACAGCCATGTTTTCACTCGCTTCCTGAACATCAGGAAGTTGTGTTCTTTCCTGATGTCCAACGGTAGAGCATACCAATATCTGGCAGCCGCCACTGTAAAAGCTTTGTCTCCCCACCTGACTCTGCGAGTTCGACAAACCTGAATCAAGTAGGAATTGTTTGATCTTAGGATGCACCCTGGACAATACCACCTGAGTCTCTCAGCCAGGTTTTCAGCACCGCTCCCATAGAGCACTTTAAAGGTTAGGCAAAGGGCTTTAAAAATAATCCTCTTGCCAACCGCAAGCCAATGAAGATGCTTCAGGCTTTGAGAAGCCGAGGCTAAACGTGGAAGGTCAAAAATCATACGAGCTGCATTGTTCTGAATTAACTGCAGTTTCCTCAAGGAACCCCCATCAATAGTCAACAACATGGAGTTACAGTAATCCAAACTGGACATAATGAATGCTAGAATAACAGTGACTCTTTCCTCCTGCTTCAAAAACGGTAGAATTTTTCTCAGGAGTTTCAGTGTCCAATAACTAGATTTGACAATAGCACTAACCTGTGGCTTAAAGCTGTGGAGACAATGGTGGTGTTGAGGGCCTGCAAATCATTCCTGATCTCCTGATGGTGTTCCTCCTGCAGCCGCTTGTTCTCCTGCATGTTAGTAAGGATCTGGCCCATCTTGTCCTGGGATTGTTGGTAAGCCCCCAGGACATTAGTGAGTGCCTCCTAGGAGAGTTGGTTCCCTGAGCCTGTCCTCCCACTGGCGCACAGCAGTCCTCCCAGTGTCCCTGTTCCCCTTTGCCTGTGTTCCCTGAATGGTGTGCTCATTGCCACTGACCCCGGGCCCCTGATTGTCTTATGGGTGAGATGTGGACTGGGGTCCCTGTACAGTTGGGCACACTGCTGATTGACGTGTCCTGGGGACAGAGGTGTGGGGACTTTGGGTGGGTGCTGTGGTATTGGATACTGATGGGGGAGGCCCTGTGGTGGTCTGTGAGTGGGCTGGGGTGGCTGGCTGGCCAGCGGTCCCTGATGGGCCAGGTAGTTCATCCAGATCCTGAAGTCCATAGTTACTGTCATCACTGGAGGTATCTTCTGTTGGGGGACTGGATAGTCGTGGCACCTCCTCGCCGCTGAGATTGGCTGGAGCACCTGTGGGGATGTTGATGATGTATTATGCTTCATGTCTGTGACATACTGTACATCCCTAGCTTCCCCTCTATTGTTGCTGTTGCCCTGATACCTTTGTTTGTGTATGGTGATGTATTGTGGGATTGTTAGTTCTCCATGCTGTGCCTGCTTTTTGATAGGCGTACTTGCAGGGCTGGGAGGGCTGTCCATGCATTGGTATAGCATGCAGTGCTTGGCATTGGGATGAGTCAGATGTGTAGGTGCAGTGTGTGGGATAGAGTGGAGTTATAGAAGTGAGGGTGAGGGAGTATGATGGCATGCAGGTATGGGGGGTGATAGATAGTAAATATTGACTCACCAGTGTCCAGTCCTCCGGCTACTCCAATGAGTCCCTCTGGATCCAGTATTGCCAAGACTTGCTCCTCACATGCTGTGAGCTATGGAGGAGCAGGTGGGGGTCCACAGCCAGTCCTCTAGATGGCGAGCTGGTGCCTTGTTGCTATGGAACATACCTTCCCCGTAGGTTGTTCCACCTCTTCCTGATGTTGTCCCTTGATCTTGGATGCCTTCCAAAGGCATTCACCCTGTCCACGATTCTCCGCCATAGCTCCATCTTCCTGGCAATGGATATTTGCTGTACCTGTGCTCAAAACAGCTGTGGCTCTACCCTTACTATTTCCTCCACCATGACCTGCAACTCCTCATCAGTAAAACAGGGGTGCCTTAGTGGGGACATGGGTATTGTGTGGTGTGTGTTGTGCAGAGGGTGTTGAGTGATGTGGTGGAGTGTGGGATGTGGGGTGTGTGATGGCTGGATGGGATTTTGCGGTGTGTGTTTTCTCAGTGGTCTTCATGTTAGTCTTGTAGTGATGATTGGTGTTCGCAAAGGGTTGTGTGTAATGTGGTGGGGTGTTTTATAGTGCTATAGGTGGGTGGGTGTGGTGTGTGTACCAGTGCCAGGTGTGTGATTTTCATTTAGGCCAATGTTGTGTTTTTTTGTATTGGGGTGGCCGTTGTGAGCGCGCCGATGGGTACGGCCAATGGTTTACCGCCATTGAATGTCCGCCCTAATGATTCGTGGGTCATAATGTGGTGGCCTTGTTTTGTTGGCGTAACGGTATGAGTGTTCATACCAACACTTTACCACTGACCTTTCGGCTGGCAGATTTGTGTATGTGGCAGTATTCTGTCGGTTTGGTGTGTGTGTGTCATAATATGGCGAATAGCTATTCACCACCGCAGTGGTATGTTGGCGGCCGTCACTGCGGCAGTAAGTGGCATTTACCAGCAACGTCATAATGAGGGCCAAAATCCGCAGCATCCATCTAAGGAGTAATGGCTTGTGAGGGCTAGCCTGCTGACATGGTCCTACATGAATTGAAAATGTGGCTTTTGATTTGACACACATGTGGCATTTTACCACACACTTTCACAAAATCTCATTTTATGATACTATCATGTTTACACTTAGTAACACTGTCTGGGAATTTTTTCCAACCTCATCAGCACCAGTTTCATACTCAAATATGGACATAGGCAACCAAACCGTGTCCAGACAAGCTTAGACTAGCTAATTCTACTTTTATGCTACATTTGTTTAAGCCTTGATTGCAATGATTGTGCCATGTGCTGTATGACAAATTTTCAATGTTTTGTGGCGCCAGTTGATGGTACATGTGCCAAATGCATCAAAGCAGTTGATGATGCATAATTTCCTTGGGCCTGCTCACACTGCATCTATGTGCACATTGACTTACATCCTTGTCAATTCAACATTATTCTATGTACAAGTTCAGTTGTGTTAGTACACAGACTGTAAATTGGTTGCTGGTCATTGATAAATCACCACACACATCACAATGTTACAACTATCAAGGATCACACGCAAACCTTATAGAGCTACAACCATTTACTCATGACACTTACTGGTAGCATTGGGATCCTGGAAGGAGTTAGTCTCCCCTGGTGTACGGGAGAGGTCCACCTACAGGACAATGATTTGAAAAATTGCAGTGTAAATTGTGTAGCTACACATGGTCTAAATTCTATTGAAAGTCACGTGGCATTGCAGTGATTTGGAATGTTCAACACCCTTGACACCCATGTATGTACATTGCATGAATATGGGATGCAGCTAATCACCTAGCATAGTAAAGAGATATCTGGAAGTTGACCCTCAGAGATATTTAAAATTGTTGAACCTGGCCCTTTTTGTGGGGCCATCCCGAAACTCTTTGCCTTCTTCTTCCTGTTTTTCTGTCTCTCATTTGGTTGGCTTTAGGACTCTGGGCACTTTATTACTGCTTACCAATGCTAAAGTGCATGTGCTCTCTCTTCTAAACTTGACATGATTGGCTTACACCTGATTGGCACATTTAAATTCCCTGCAAGTCCCTTGTATAGTGGTATAGCATATACCCAGGGCCTGTCAATCAAATGCTACTAGTGGGCCTGCAGCACAGATTGAGCTAACCACAGAAGTAGCCTTTCAATCTTGTCTCAGGCCTGCCACTGGAGTGCCTGTGTATGCAGTTTACAGCCACAGTGACTCTGCAAGCCCAACTACTTGCCAAGGCCTGGAACTCCCCTTTTACTACATATAGGTCACCTCTGTGGTAGGCCCTAGGTTGCCTATGGGCAGGCTGCTGCGTAGGTAAAAGGTAGAACATGTACCTATTGTGTGGCCTCTCCTGGTAGTCACAAACAGGCTATTTGGTTTCTCACTGCTGTGAGTGCTGCTCCTCCCATAGTTTTGCAGTCGGAATGCCTTTGCATATGTCTAAATGGTACTTTCTGATCTATGAGGAGTAGAGTGGCCATGTTTGGTATGTTTGGAATGGTAGTGAGAAATCCTGCTTATTGGCGTAGGTGGATTTTTATTAGCATTGTGGAAATGCCACTTTTAGAAAGTGGTCGTCCCCAGTGCTTAGGACTCTTGTGCTTTGCAGCCTGACTCCAAACCATGTCTGGGGTAGAGTGACAGCCATTACACGGCACAGGGAGGGTGGAGGTTTATCAGGATTACACCTGCATACTGAATGATCTTCTTGGGCTAAGAGAGGGGAGAGGTGGGTCACACTTACATTTGTATAGGCTGTGTCTTGCCCTCACAAGAAGGGCTTCTTTACCCCCTAATGATGTCTCGATCCAGGACTGGGGTTGAATAGGGTATTGCGCACTTCTAAAGGTCCCCTAAGATCAAAGACAAACTGAGTAAAAGTACAGGGGTTGTTCTCCATATTTTTAGACACTGGACCTGGAACCAGATGCTGCTAGATGGGACTGTTCTGCTACGAACCGTTTTTGGATTGACTTGTTGTGCTGACCTATGGCCTGCTGTGTCACAAGAAGGACTGCCACGTTGCTTACAAGCGCCCTGGTGTAATGGTCTGCTGCTGCGCCCTGTCTTGTGTTTTACAGTTGTTTCCAGGGGCTGGGTGATGTGCCCCCTTTTCCCCTGTTTCCTACTTTCCAGCACTGAGTAAAGCTCTGCCTTAGTGCTGGGAGAGCATCTCAGATTTCACTTTCATGATCCTCATCATCATTGGATTCTTCTTCTAGTGGCCATTCCCCAGTGGTGGAGGACCTATTGGGATGTACTCCTGATGGTGGACGGGATGTACTCCTGTACCATCTTTGTCCACCACCTTCAGTTCTATTGCCACTCTCCCTGTTGCTCCCCACTCAGTTGGCTTTGCCCGCTCACCCAAGAGGATGGGTGTCTCCTTTGCCACATGCACCTCTGCCCCAGCCCCTGTTACCACTGCTGCCCTGCTGAGGAGGCTATTGACCTCCTGAGGAGTATCTCTGTGGGTCTGACTGCCATTGTGAATGCCATCCAGGGGTTGTCCACCCAACTGCAGCAGACAAATGCATTCTTGGAAGGCATTCATAGTGCAATGTCTGGCCTACAGAGACCTTTACAGGCCGTGGCCTCCTCACTGACCGCAGCCAGTCACCCCCACTTTCCATTCTCCTTCACCTCCCTCTTCCCAATCCAAATCCCCCATTCCACTACCTATCCCAAGCACACAGATAGATCTCCGGGCACCCACCTCAACACAAAAAGCAGCACACATAAACACAAAAACCAGAAGACACACTGGCACACAAACACTCAACAGACACCCACATGCATAACATCAGCCGCCACTTCCCCAGACACCTCCGCTACTACCACCGGCCCACACACCATATCAAGCATACCCACAGGCACCATCACAACAGGCAGTGACACACCCACCACACATACCATACCTGCAGACACCACCCCAACAGACACACAGCATCCACCATATTCAATATCCCTGCAGACACCACCCCAACAGACACATACACATCCACTACTACAAGCATACCCACAGTCACCACCCCAACACACACACACACATCCACCACTCCAACTCCCAGCTCCCAAGACACGCAAATGCTCACACTCACACATTTAACAGACTCCACCCTAACATAAGCATATCTCACACACACACACACACACATACACACACCCAAGACATCCACGCGACACAGCAGACAACTGCTCCCTCGACCTACAAATCCCCACCCCCTTGTGATAACCGTCCCCACGTTCCTAAGGAAGAAGTTTTGTTGACCCTGCCTTTTCCCTCGTTCTCTCTACCCCCTGTCCAAAGCCCAAGAGGCCCTGACCCACATCGCAACCTTTCCCTTCCACCTCAAAGTCCTCCTCTGTCACAGCTAACCCTCTGCAAGCACCCATACCCCCATGACGAAGCCCACCCCTCCAAAGAAGTAGTCCACCCACCTCAACCCAAATCGAAACCCACCCATCTCATATCCGACCCTCACCAAGGATGATCCCTGAGGTGCCTACCCGCCCACTTGATGCCCTTTGATGCCCCTTCCTGTGGAGGTTCCCTGGCAGTAAAGGAGTCAAGTGAGAGCACAGTGATGTGCATTGTCAATTGAATATGTACTGGCCGATGGCATTAATTCTGAGGATTTTTCTGTAAATAAACCCAACCAGTTGTTTTTTGAGTACACATATGTCCTGCAATTCATTTTTCACCTTTATGCTGTTCCTGAGTAATTTGTATTGTCTGCATACAGTTGTGTGTAACTCAGCCTGATTGCTGACCCACTTGCTGTTGTTTTCAATATATGACTTTTTTTGTACGTAGTGCTGGTGTCACCCAAGACAAAGGCAGATGTTGACTGTATGGATTTGTGAGTGTAAATGCAATTGTGGTGGCATAGCATTGTTTTCTGTTTGGTATTGTAGTGTAGCCATTTTTAATATAGCTTTATGCATGTTACGTTAACATATTGGGCCTCTGTGCACTTTGCCCTAGATACATTTTATTCAGCCTTGCACTCTTATTTTACAATAACCAGTTTTACGGTCTTGTTTTATTCTTTCTATCACACTGTTTAGCTTAGTTCAGCACTTTGTTCTCAAACACTGCATTCTTGCTCACCTTGTGCTTCAGTCAAGGCTACAGTCTGGTACATTGCCGGTACACGTGGTAGAAGTTTAGTCTCTAGTGTTCGTAGATGATACACATCCTTACGTAGGGACATTTTCTTAGAACATCTGCGTGTTAGTTATAAAATCACTTTCTAGTCCTAGTACAGGTCAGAGGGAGATTCCGACCAGGAACCTACAACTAGATGCTGACTGCCCCGTTGCAGATGCTGATGCAGCTCACAGGCCTTTGCTCAGGTATGAGGGTTGATATCCTCCCGGGGGAACCTGAAAGGCAGGCTGAGAGCTTCACATGCTATGCTCATAATATAACTTAGAGAGAACTTAATATAGTTGCACTATGATAGCCTTATTCTTGTGCTTCACTCTCATCGTTACTATTTTAATCCTACTGTGTTGTTTCGTTCTGGTTATTGCAGCTCACGCCTTACCATATAAAATGCAGTCGTTTTATTAAACCAATCTTTAAAACTTAAACTGCCTTTGTCATTTTTATATGAGACCATACTGTGTATGAGAGCACCAGTTGTGACCTGAGTGACCATGACTTCCCTGGGAAGTACTAAGATGTCATGCGCTCAGCTGCCCAATTGTCTCTTCCCTTCGGAAGAGATAAGGCACTGCTAGTTAGCCGGAGCATAACCCGGATTTGGGGTAACAAGGGTCCTTCACCGTGGGTCAGACTTAGTCCCCCACACTGTGAACAATCTTGCTGCCCAAAAATCCAGTAGTCTCATTAGGATAATGAGAGCCTACGCGACATTATGGTAATTATTTCATCTTGTGGTGTGCAATGTGGGAAGTATGTTGTTAGAATGGTCACCCTGATATGGATTATAGCTTCATCTAATGTGTGGATGTTTCTGTAAATAAACCCAACCAGTTGTTTTTTGGGTACACATTTGTCCTGCAATTCCCTTTTCACCTTTATGCTGTTCCTGAGTAACTTGTATTGTCTGCCTACAGTTGTGTGTGTCTCAGCCTGATTGCTGATCCACTTGCTGTTGTTTTCAATATCTGACTTTGTGGGTAGTACAAAGGCAGAGGTTGACTGTATGGATTTGAGCGCTCATTTTTTTTGTTTATTAGAGCACAGATATGGTGAAAGGAGCAGAGGCAGAAGAGGCAGAAACTGAAGGAGAACCCAGAAAACAAGTACAGAAAGGGAAAGAGTACAAGACCAGCAAGGAAAAGAAAATGAAGAAGATACAAAAGAAAGAAAAGGAGGGGCGAGTCAGACAGATAAGAAAAGAAAGGGAGAGAAAAAGAAGAAAATAAAAACAGTGGTAATACTTACCTCTCCACCAACAGTCTTCTATTTTGTTTCTTTTTCTCCCCATGCGCCTCCTGAGTCATCACCTGGGAAAAAAGAAAGAAAAGGGTAAAGACTACATGAGAATACAGCAAAGAAAGAAAGAAAACAGAAGAAAAATCTTAAATAAAACCCTATATAATACAATTACCGCCTGCAAGTCTCCATTACTGTGACCCTGTGGCAGTATGGTAATTTTTTCATCTTGTGGTGTGCAATGTGAGAAGTATGTTGTTAGAATGGTCACCCTGATATGGGTTATAGATTCATCTAATGTGTGGCAGCTTGAATATTTTTAGTGCAGACATGGAGGGTGTTCAATTGTGCTAACTTTGTTTGAATTTGACTGTGCATCTGTCAATTTTGCTGTGTGTACCTTGCAGCTACATCATATAGATGGATGCCCCATGCAGTTGGAGTTGCATTAGCTTTGTTAACTTGCAATTCCACATTGTGCAGATTGCCATGTCACTTGACTCTAGTATTATTTGTCTCTGAGATACATGTAAGGCCAGTTCCTGTACAAATGTCGTTTAAGGGGCATGTGCAAACTATGGCCCTCATTATGACATTGGTGGTAAATCCCACTTACTGCCATGCCGACTGCCGCCAACATAACGCGGCAGCGGCAGATAACTGCCAACCATATTATGACACACACATACCAATCCGTCACTATACATCCACACACACAAGTCCGTCAGCCCAAGGGTCAGTAATAAACTGGTGGTAGCAAAACCCACACCGTTATGCCAACAGAACAACGCCCATCACATTATGACCCACGAATCACCACGGCAGACATTCAATGGTGGTAAATCATTGGCGGTACATACTGCTGTGCTCAAAATACACACACACATACAAAACTACACCACATTGGTCAATTCAAACTACACACACCTGGCACCCATACTCACACCACACCACTATAAAACACACACCCACAGTACCCACAACCCTTTACGACTACAAACCATTGCCACCAGAGAGAGACACAGCAAGGGCACCCACACAACCAGAGCCACATAACATAATCACCTATACACCACCCAAGTACTTTACATCACACACCCCAACTCATCACCCCACACACCCTCACCCACTCCACTCACACTACACCCATGGCACCACAGCAACACCCCAGGTTCTCAGAGGAGGAGCTAAGGGTCATGATGGAGGAAATCATCCGGGTAGAGCCACAGCTATTTGGATCACAGCTGCCGCAGACATCCATTGCTAGGAAGATGGAGCTATGGCGCAGAATTGTGGACAGGGTCAATGCCATCGGAAGCACCTCAGAACAAGGGATGACATCAGGAAGAGGTGGAATGACCTATGGGGGAAGGTGCATTCCGTGGCAGCAAGACACCAGCTCGCAGTACAGAGGACTGGCGGTGGACACCCACTTCCTCCCCCACAACTTACAACATGGGAGGAGCAAGTCTTGGCAATCATGCATCCTGAGGTCCTGTCAGGGGTAGGAGGAGGACTGGACTCTGGCAAGTCAAATCTCTATTACTATCACTCCCCCTCTACCTGCATGCCATCACATACCCTCACCCTTACCCTCACTCCCATCACTCCACCACCTCCCACATACCCCACCATCACTCATTCCAATACCAAGCCCTGCATGCAACACCAATGCATGGACACCCCTCACAGACGTGCATGGGCACCTATCACCATTGCATGCACACTGGAGAGAATCACCTAGCCCACCAAATAACAACTCACACAAGGAAAATCTGCCAAGGCAATAACAACCATAGAGGGCAACACACCCATGCACAATATGTCACACGCAGAAACAATGCAATTACATCCCCACAGGTATCCCAGCCAATATCATTGGAGAAGAGGTGCCAGCAACATCCAGTCCCCCACAGAAGAGGCCCACAGTGATGACAGCAGCTCTGGTCGCCTGAATCTGGATCACCAACCTCACCCATCAGGGATCCCCGGACAGTTGGTTACCCAGGCACAGTCTCACACCACCACAGTGCCTCCCCCCTCAGGAAACACCACCACACCACCCACCCAGCGGGCCCATACCCTGGTCCCCAGGACACGTCAATCAGCAGTGTCCACCACTACAGGGACCCCAGGCCACCCCACAAACACAGGACGATCAGGGACCTGGGGTCAGTGGCAGTGGCACACAGTTCAGGCGACAGAGGGACAGGACAACAGGGAAGCTGGGAGGACTACTATGTGACAGGGGGAGGAGAGGCCCAGGGAACCAACTCTCCAGGAGGCCTCACCCCGATGCTGGGAGCATACCAACATTCTCAGGATACGCTGGGCCATATACTGGACAAGTTGCAGGAGAACATGCGGCTGCAGGAGACCAGTACCTGGGGATCAGGGCGGACTTGAAGGACATCCACACCACCCTGGTCTCCATTGCAGGGGTGCTGGCTGACTTGGCCAGCGCTATGAGGGAGGCAGTGGCACACCACCGGGCCCCTGACACTAGCCAAACAGATGAACAGCCCTCCACCTCCTTTGCCGCTAGTGGAGAGGAGGGCCCTGCCACAGGACCAACAGGCCACCAGCACCCTCCCACTGCAGAAGGAAAACGTTCCACTGCCCTTGTCCTGGGATTCCTCACAGGGGTCAGAATCCATGAAAGGTTGGGGTAACCAGAGTCACCTGCAAATATTGAGGGACAACTGTTAGCCACACACTAACCCTTAGGGCCCACACCATACCCATACACCAACATATACTGGGTGGGAACCAGGACTCACCTATTAGCCACACCCTGTGCCTCTGGAGTTGAGCCATCACATTTGGGATGCTGCTATTCCTCAGGATAAAGGCATCATGCACATTCCCAGGATACTTTGCATTGACTTGGGAGATGTAATGGTCTGCCATGCACACTATCTGCACATTAATGGAGTGAAAGCTGTTTTGATTTCTGAACACCTGTTAATTTCACCGGGGGCGGGTATAAATGCAATATGTGTTCCATCAATATCCCCAATAATGTTGGGGATATGTCCCATTGCATAGAAATCAGCTTTCACTGTGGCCAAATCCTCCACCTGGGAGAAAACGATGTAGCTGCACATGTGTTTAATCAGAGCAGACAACACTCTGGTCACCACTATTGAGAACATTGGCTGAGATATTCCTGCTGTCAAGCCCACTGTCACTTGGAAGGAGCAAGTTGCCAGGAAATGGAACACTGATAGCACTTGCACAAGAGGAGGGATTCCGGTGGGATGACGAATAGCAGAGATTTGGTCAGCCTCCAATTGGGCACACAGCTCCGTGATTGTGACCCTGTCAAGTCTATAGGTGAGGATAATGTGCCTGTCCTCCATTGCTGCCAAGTCCACCAGGGGTCTGTACGTGAGAGGATGTCTCCATCTCCTATTCGTCCACATTAGATGCCAACTATGGAGTAAAATAGTGAGCAGCTGGTCATTATCTCAACGTTCTAACCACTACAGTTCAATGCATGTTGTGATTGTCACAGTATTTTGTTGGATATGTTGGATATGTCCAAATAGTGCATTTGTGTACTGTGATGCAATTACGATCCATGGCCTGCCCCCCTGAAATGGCGTCCGCCTGTCCTGTATGGAGGGACAGGTGGAAATGAGGTGATTCCGCTGACCTTGTGTGACTCCTCATTGGTTAACGTTGGGTCCTATGGGGTACAGTGGCCAATGGTGATGTACGCCAGCGGTGACGGTACTCACTGCCACAGACGTGACTGCCATTTTCTAGCTGTGCACTCACTTGCTACCTGACCTTCAACAGGAGAGGACCTACACTGCATGTGCTGCTGTGACCTGTGTCAGGAACTGACCATGGCTCATGTGACTGGGGAAAGGGCCCCTGCCTTCACCTCTGTGGAGTTGGAGCGACTGGTGGATGGGGTCCTAAAACAGTACCGAATGCTATATGGGCCTCCAGACCAACAGGTGAGTACACTGTGAGTACGATGCATGGTGCGTGAATGTATGGAGTGCTGTGTGTGAAGGCCTCATGTAGGGGGTGGGTGGTGGATGGGCCCTGGACAGCGTGTAACATGTATGGTGGGCCATGTCTGTGCTAATAGTGATGGGAAGGGGCATGGAGGGTAACAGGCAGGACAGGCGGACTAATACCTTTCCCTGTGTCTATTTCCCTGCAGGTCAGCGCCTATCAAAAGAAGGGTATATGGCGTGTCATCGCCAAGGACATGCGCACCCTGGGGGGCTACTGCAGGGGGGGCACCCACTGTTGGAAACAGTGGGAGAACCTGAGACGCTGGGTATGGAAGACCGCGGATGCCCAGCTGGGGATGGTGTCCCAACGAGGAAGGGGTGCCCATCGAACCGTGACCCCCCTGATGGCCTGCATACTGGCGGTGGCTTATCCGGACCTAGATGGGTGCTTGGGGGCATCACAGCAGCTCCAAGAGGGTGAGTACAGTGCCCCAATATACAACTTGCACCTGGTGGGTGGTATCCGGTTGGTGGGGGTGGGCCCTGTGGGTGCTCCTAGGCCAGGCCCCATGTTGGGCAGGGTTCTGATGTGAATGTACTCCAACCAAGCTAGTAGGCATCCACTACTGGGAAGGGGTCTGTGGGTCTCAGGTATGCTGCAATTGGCGTTAGGTGTCCCTATTCATGGCCTGGTGACTAGCATTGTGACTGGTAGTGCATTGGCTAGTGCGTAGGGCTGTTCCCTGTGTGTGAGTGTGTTGAGTACACCAACGGTGGTGTTGTTGGCGCCATTGACCAAGTGTATCCTTTGTGTCTCGCCCCCCTTTTTGTTTTGTCACCGTGTCTTTATGTGCATTAGCATCATCTGGCGGAGGAGCAGAGGCACCGCGACAGAGGGAGCTGCATCCCACAGGACCCAGGAGGCTGAATCCACCGACGGTGAGGGCACCAGTGGGATGAAGGGCGAGGGGAGGACCACAGGAGGGGATAGATCGGATGCGGATACCTCCTCTGATGGGAGCACTTCCGTGTCCACCCCAGCTACAGGAACAGCCACCACCCCCGTACCAGCACTGCCCTCCCAGCAGCCCCTCAGCGAGTTTCCCGTGCCCGCTCACCCAGGAGGGTGGGCATCTCCTTCGCCACAGGCACCTCACGCCCTGCCCCAGTTAGCCCTCCTGCCCTCAGTGAGGAGACTATTGACCTCCTGTGATCCATCTCTGTTGGTCAGCCAACCATTGTGAATGCCATCCAGGGGCTGGCAGCCCAAATGCAACAGACAAATGCATTCCTGGAGGGCATTCACACTGGCTTGGCGGCCCAACATAGATCAATCCAGGCTGTGGCCTCCTCTCTGATGGCAGCCATTGTCCCTGTTTCCAGCCTTCCTCTTCCCAATCCCATTCCCCTCAACCCCAACCTATCCCAAGCACAGAGTCAGACCAGCATGCACCCAGGACAACACACAAGAGTGGACATGGTAAACACAAGCACCATACTTCATCCCACAGGCACTCACACAAACACCATCAAGATCCAGACATACCAACATCCACTGCCTCCACTGTGGCCCCCTCCTCCTCGTCCTCCACCTCCCTCCCAGTTTCGTCTCCACTCACACCTGCATGCACTACATCCTCATCCACTATCCCCATCACCAGCACACCTAACAGCACACGCCCCTCACTGCCAGTCACCACCCCACTTCCATGTTCACGTCCTCTGTGTGCTCTCCCACTGTGTCTGTGCCCCCTCCTACCAAAGTACACAAACACAAGCACTCACACACCCAACAGCCATCCACCTCACACCAGCATCCAGCCCATGCACCTGCACCCAAACACAGCAGACAGACACCTCCTACCACCACTCCCTTTTCCTCCACTCCCAAACCATCTCCCTCTTCCCTCCCCAATGTCCCTAAGAAGCTTTTCCTCTCCACCATTGACCTCTTCCCTACCCCCCCCCCATCCCTCATGTCAGGCCAGGACAGTCAAAACCCAGGCAAGCACCTCAGACACCCAGTCCACGGGCACTGTGGTGTTCCCAACTAGGTGGGAAAGGATCCCGACCACTAGCCAGGCAGACGGACAGGGTGCCAGCCTCAAGTGCATCGAGGAAGGGCAAGGAGTCAGCCCCAGCTGCAGGACGGAAAGGCAAGGAGGCACCACCAGCTGCAAGACGGAAGGGCAAGGAGGCAGCACCAGATGCAGGAGGGATGGGCAAGGAGGCAGCACCAGCTGCAGGACAGAAGGGCAAGGAGGCAGCACCAGCTGCAGGACGGAAGTGCAAGGAGGCAGCACCAGCCTCAGGAAGGAGGGGCAAGGGGCCTGCAACAGCAGGCAGTAGAGACAAGGGGCCTGGTGCAGGGACTCAGTCGGAGCCCCTGCCACCAACCATGGTGGTGCAGCCATCCGAGCCTGCAGGGGAAGGGCTGGAGCCTCCACCCACCACTGCCAGCACTGCCACCTGCACCACCACCAGCACCGCCACCAGCACCACTGCCAGCAGCCCCAGTTGGCAGCCGTCCAAGGCTGCACAAGAAGGACTGGAGACTCCCCCATCACTGCCAGCACCACCAAAGCACCGGCACCAGCACCACTGCCAGCAGCCCCAGTGGGCAGCCGTCCGAGGCTGCAGGTGATGGGCTGGAGACTACCCCCACCACTGCCAGCTCCACCAGCAGCACCACCACTACCACCACTGAGCAGCTGTCACCGCCAGCGGACAGTGTGTAGTCCTGTCTCCATGGACTGTTTTGCAGCCTGGCCCCAGCAAAACCTGTGGGTCTGACACCCAGCTGAGAGACTGTGACCTTGCACTCCCCAAGATCTGCATCACAGGGCATAATGCCCCCTCCAGAACCAGTGGAAGAAGCTATCCACTCACCCATCCTCCACAGGATGAAGCTCACTGGGCACAATGCCCCCTCCAGGACCAGTGGAAGAAGCCATCCACTCACCCCATCCTCCACAGGAGGAAGCTCACTGGGCACAATGCAGCCTCCAGGACCAGTGGGCAAGTCACTCACTTGAGAGACTGTGGCCTTGCACTCCCCAGGACCAAGCACAGGGCATGTTGCCCCCTCCAGAGCCAGTGGGCAAGTCACCCACTTGAGAGACAGTGGCCTTGCACTCCCCAGGACCAAGTACAGGACATGTTACCCCCTACAGAGCCAGTGGGCAAGTCACCCACTTGAGAGACTGTGGCCTTGCACTCCCCAGGACCAAGCACAGGGCATGATGCCCCCTCCAGAGCCAGTGGGCAAGTCACCTACTTGAGAGACTGTGGCCTTGCACTCCCCAGGATCAAGCACAGGGCATGTTGCCCCCTCCAGGACCAGTGGCATTGTACCATCTTCCGGCTGAGGTGTCCCCCCATTCCCCGTCCCCCTTAGGTGCCTGGCTATTTTCAACCTTATGCCCCTGCAGTGTTCTCTCTGTGTTGTTGTAGGAGTGAGGTGGGGCCTTGGACCATGTGATGTGGCCCTTTGGGCCACTGACATTGATGACTGGGCAGTGCCCCTACATTTGTAAATATGTATATACTTGTTGATTTGGATGCACGTAACGTATTTATAGTATTACACTGATGTTAATCAATTAATTTTGTCCTTGCATTATTCCTGAGGGGTACGGGGTGAATATGTAATATTACTGCATTTGCTTGTGTGTATGGTGTTGGGGGTGGGGATGTTGCATGTTGCGTGTGTGTCACTCTCTTCTTCCTCCTCTCCTCCCGTGTGCTAGGCAACAGTACTCACCGTGGTCATCTTCTCCGGAGTTGATGTTCATAGTGGAACAGAAGGTAGAAGAGCATAGGGAACACATGCAACTCGGGCTCCATGGCGGCTTGGTTCTTCCTTGAGTGTCCAGAGGTGAGTCGTTTCCCTTCTGTGCAGTGTTTCCCCCAGGCTTTTGTTGTCGCTGGTACCGCCCCGGGAAAGGTGTCGGATTGGTGTGTCATAATACAGTGGGCAGAGCATTGCCTTACACCAGGCTGTAGGTGTGTTAAAGTGGCTGTCTGTCTGAGCGGTTTCTGCTATGGTCATAATTTCATATTTATTACCGCTGGCCTGTTGCCAGTATTACTGCCACTTTATCACCATCTGCCAGGGTTGTAATAAGGGCCTATGTGTCCTAATGCAGCATCCTTACCTGAGTGCTCCTGATGACCCCATCCCTGTTTTGCAGGTATTGTTTGCATATTGAGCTTGGGATATTTGTCTCTCTGACTATGGTGCATCCCATTGTCCTTCCATTTTGTTGCAATGTGGGTGATGTGTGTGTCCATTGCAGGGTTGGTTCATTGGAGTGGTGTTTGTGTTCTATGACACATCCATACATATGTGTCTTGAAAGTGACGGCAGTCCATGGCACGTGTGCAATGTGGAGGTGTCAGTTGTATTAGTAGAAGTGATGTTGCTGTTGTGTGACACAATGTTGCGTGCACTTCACTGTCCCTGTGATAAGCACGTGTGTGTTTTGTGTAGTTTTGCAGTGCAGTGTGAGTGACCTGCCCAAAGGGGGCGTTTTGTGACTGTGAATGTGCCTTCTTTGTGAATGATTCTGAACCGGGACACAATGACCTGTACTTGATGCCCGTAGCGTGACCCCCATATGATGTGGATTATGGTGATACGGTCTGCTGTTGAGTGTAATGACACAAGTTGGAGTGTGCACTTACAGTCGGTTACATCCATGTCGGCATGGATTTTGTTCATGTTCGATGAGCAGTGGCAGAGCGTGTGTGATGGGCTCGATGGCAGCACAGGACATGTAAGGCTTCCTGCAGGAGAGTGTATCCCATTATACTCCCTGTTTCGACCTGCAGAGATGTGGTGGTTGGACTGCCATGGTCACATTGGCGGTGTGCAAACTCATAATGAGTCAGGCAGAAATATTGCCTCCGCCTACCTGTTTGTAGTGCCTCGTAACAGCGGCACTCTGCGCTGCCTGGTGGTGCAAGCGGAACTGCTGCGTTTTTACTCCATAGGCCCCCATGACTCGTAATGTGGCGGTCGGACCGCCACCGCTGCCATGGCACTACATGGACTGCAAAACTTGTAATGTTGCCCTTAGTCTCTTTTTTGGAAGTCAAAAATCTGCAAGGCAACAAAGCTAGAGGGTGTAGCTGATGAAGGATCCACAGGGCCGGATACCACTTTGGCAAAGGACCGCTTAAGAGGATTTACTGATACAGAGAAAAACGCAGGAGCTGCAATGTAGAGGGAGCTGCTGCAAATTCAGGCTAACCAGAGATGCACGTAGGGCATATAAACAAGCAGGTTGGTTCAGGTCTCCTATTGGTTCTCAGAGCAGTTTATATCCAAAAATGTACTAAGTTGTACATTTGGATTTTGGCTATCTAAGCACCTTTAGCACCAGCACCAAGTGTCCAGGACTGGTGGGGCACCACTTGGGGTGTTTAGTACTCACTCAAGCTGAGCCATGCGTGGGTTCAAGGTGGTTGTAGCTTTTTCTATCACTGAGGCTCTGATCAGGAGACCAGACAGTTAGCCCTTGGAGTCACTCGGGTAGTCCTAGATTCCAGCAGTGGAACAGGGCTTAAACAGCAGGGCCAGACTCTGAGGGTTCAAGGCAAGCATCAGTCCAGAAGAGCAGTACATCCAGGTGCAACAAAGCAGTGCTCTGAGGGTCCCTGAGAGCCCTTGCACAGGTCCAGAAAGTGAACTGAAAAATGGAATGAGGTTCCTATTTTTATACCTGCTTCTTGAAGTATGGGAAGTTTTTAGAAACTTTTCTTCGAAGTGATGGAAGTTTCCTAAATCTCCTGCCCTGGCCGTAAACTGTCTGCATGAATATTCTAGGGTGACAAGTGCTTTGCGTGAAGGCAGAGCACAACCTATTCTGTTGCAATTGGGGCTGTGGCCAGCTCCACCCCCCATCTTGTCAGTTGATAGCTCCTCTATGTACTCCTAATCCCTTTATTGTGTTGCTGTCTGGGAGGACTATACAAAGTCCAACTGCCATCTATACCTAGCCACGTGACCCAGGAACTGCTGTAGGCACCAAAATGCTAGGGTAGGAAAATATCAACTTTTTAAAAGTGCCATTTTCAAAATTGTATTTTAAAATCCAACTTTACCTTTAAAGGGGATTTCGAATTTCAGTTTCTCAGAGACCTAACATGAGATCTCTACATTTTCCCAATCAAACGTTAGGACATATTAAATGTAATAAGGAAACCCAATGTTATCCTATTGGAAAGGTAGGCCTCACAGTAGGAAAACACAATTTTGAGTTTTTCACTGCCAGGACATTAAGGACCTCATTCTGACATTGGTGGTAAATCTTGCTACCGCACACTGACGGCCGACAACATACCACCGCAGTGGAGGATATCCATTCACCATATTATAACACATACACACACACCAATCCGACAAAATACAGCCACATACACAAATCTGCCAGACTAAAGGTCAGTGATAAAGTGGCGGTCCCAAAACCCATACCGTTACACCAATAAAACAATGCCCACCACATTATGACTCACGAATCACCATGGCGGACATTGAACAGCGTTAAACCATTGGTGGTACATACCGCCGTGCACAGAATAAATCAATCAATCAGTCAGAGTTTATAGAGCGCAATTAATCACCCGTTAGGTACTCAAGGCATTAGTGGGGGGGTGTAGCACGTATCGGAGGTGGATTAGAAAAGCCATGTCTTGAGCTCCTTCGTGAAGCTGGGGAGGGAGGTGGTTTGTCTGATGTGGATGGAAAGGGTGTTCCAGGTGGTGGCGGCGAGGCAGGAGAAGGAGCGTCCTCCTTTTCTGGTTTTCTTGATGCGGGGTACTTCTGTAAGAGAGAACTAGGCTGAGCGTAGTGTCCTGTGGGGTACATGGCAGTTGATTCGCTGGTTAAGGTGGGTAGGTCCGGTGTTGTGGAGGGCTTTGTGTGCGTAGGTGAGGATTTTTAAAGTGATTATTTTCTCAATAGGGAGCCAGTGCAGTGCATTA
Organism: Pleurodeles waltl; assembly: GCF_031143425.1. Lineage (NCBI taxonomy): Eukaryota > Metazoa > Chordata > Amphibia > Caudata > Salamandridae > Pleurodeles > Pleurodeles waltl. The sequence goes on from NC_090440.1 coordinate 139,701,122, forward strand.
GGTATGCTTGCCTAATCATCCATCCTCAATCAATTTGGTTTTTACTAGTCACACAGGCTGAAGTTCAGCCTATTACATTGGAACATAGAATAAGCCAACTGGGTACAGGAACGCACCACTGCCAGGGTTGGGAAGCAAGATTAATAATGAAGATTGCAGTGAAGGGTGTGTGGGCTTGCAGTCTCTGCATATCTCACCTGCATTTTGTAGCAGTCAACCTCTCAAGTAGCTTACCTTCAACTCTGGTAAGGAATTTGAAGGGTTCAGTTGATGCTTGCAAAAATCAGTTGATGAAAGGTTGTTTCTTCAATAGCTTATCACCGGTCTCTGGTGATGAGTACAACAGGACTTGCTGCAATGGATCAGTTCTCTGGTCTGCTTAGGGTGGTTCAGGGGCTCGAACACTGACTAGGCAACAGCAAGGCAGACCAGCCAAGCTTCAACAGGGTCTTTAGGCTTAGTCCCAGCCCAGAGGAAGTGGTCAGCCTGTAATTCTAAACAGTCTGGATGCACCACACAGCAACCAAGTACATGCAGTTTCAAGCCATAAATATGATCTTGCAACTGCTGACATTTATAGTTTATATTCACAAAGTATGGCACGTGCTTTCCGCCTGTCAGTGTCCTATGCATTCTTACAGTCAAATGTGCTATCAGAGTTTCTCTTCTCCCAGCAGGTCCTCTTCATAGAATGCAATAACAGGACCTCTGCCTACATGCAAGGCCTAAGAATACATTAGAGAAGTGGTGGCTCCTCCGCTATGGCAGAGGAGCGTCACCTACCCCCTACCAGCAGCAGAAGCTGCAAACCTTTCACAACAAAAGGACAACAAACTAAGTTTATTATCCTTTTGTTGTCAAAGGGGGAGGGCCACGGACTGTGATGAGCACTGAGGGGACTGTACTGTGGACCCCCCTCAGTGCGCATGTGTGTCACAATGGACATCCACATACAAAATAACACAACATTGGCCAATACCAAATACATACACCTGACATCCATACACACACCACACCCACACACCCACACCACTATAAAACACACACCCACATTATCCACAACCCTTTGCCAACATCAATTGCCACCAGGAGACTGAGAAGAAGAGCACAGAGATAACTAGACACAGACACCACTTATACCCATACACCCCACACGCACTCCACATCACACCCCCCACCACATTACCTAACCCATCCTACCCAACACACATCACACAGCACCAATGGCACCACAAAGGCACCCCCGTTTCACTGAGGAGCAATTAAGGATTATGGTGGAGGAAATTGTCAGGGTAGAGCCACAGCTCTTTGGAGCACAGGTACAGCAGATATCCATTGCCAGGAAGATGGAGCTATGGTGGAGAATTATGGACAGGGTGAACGCCATGTGACAGCACCCAAGAACAGGGGACGCCATTCGGAAGAGGTGGAAGGTACGTTCCATAGCAGCAAGGCACCAGCCTGCCATACAGAGGACTGGCGGTGGACCACCACCTCCTCCTCCACAGCTTACAGCATGGGAGGAGCAAGTCTCAGCATTACTGCATCCTGAGGGACTTGCTGGAGTAGTCGGAGGACTGGACACTGGTAAGTCAACTTTTGCTAATCAACAACCTCCCGCCAAAACCTGCATGTCATCTCACACCCACACCCTCACCCCCATCACTTCTCTCCAACCCACACACTGCATCTACGCATCTCACTAACCTCAATGCTAAGCCCTTCATGCCATACCAATGCATGGGGCCCCAACAGAAAAGGCCCTCAGTGATGACAGTAACACTGGACTTCTGGATCTGGAGGACCGACCTGGCCTATCAGGGACCACTGTACAGCTGGTCACCCAAGCACAATCACAGACCACCACAGAGCCTCCCCATCAGGATCCAACACCAAAGCATCCACCCACCGTACCCAAAACTCTGTCCCAGGACACGTCAATCAGCAGTGTGCCCACCTGTACAGAGACCCCAGGCCACACCATGCCCCCAAGACAATCAGGAACCCGTTTATGGGACAGGGGAACAGGCCAACAGGAAAACTAGGAGAAACTGCTGTGGGTCAGGGGGAGGACAGGACCAGGGAACCAACTCTCCAGGAGGCACTCTCCAAGATCCTGGGAGCCTACCAACATTCCCAGGACATGATGGCCCGAAGCCTAGACAACGTGTAGGAGAACAGGCGGCAGCAGGAGGGACAGTATCAGGGGATCAGGGAGGAATTGCAGGCCATTAACACCACCCTGATCTCCATAGCAGGGGTGCTGCAGACACGGCCAACATCATGAGGGAGACAACAGTACACCAGTGGGCCCCTACCACTAGCCAGTCCATTGACCAGCCCTCCACTTCTGCTGCCACTATTGGGTAAGAGGCCTCGCCACAGGACCAACAGGCCACCAGCACCCCTCCCCTGCAGAAGGTAAACCATCCCGCAAACATTCCATGTCCCGCGAACCAGACAGAAGCCAGTAACACTTCCCAAGACCACCGCCAGTAAATGAGACTCACCTGATTGTCCCCCTTGTGTCCTACTAAGTCACCTTGTCCTCCTTGAACTGCCTTTGCTCCCTTCCTATGGCCCCTTGGACATTGCACCTGTGCTACAAATGGACTGGAATAATACCCTGGACTTTCCTCCATCATCACCCCATTCCATTGCACTTTCCCCTCAATTTCTTAGCACTACAATAAACACCCTTGGAAAAAACTTGGCTACTAGTATTTCATGTATTGAAAATTTGTATTGATGGAAAGAGCTACATCCATTGCAAATGAACTGTACATAGTAAGAGCATAAAAAGAATGACCTGTAGCTGGCTGTAGTGATCACATCAGGACATTGCTGTCATATCACAACATCTGTAAAATGATAATCCATAGGTGACAGTAAGTAGAGGTAAAAAGTGGTAATGCCATCATGCCACAACCACACAGGATACAACAATAGTCATAGAAATGTGAAGTTGCACTGTCTCACCTGTGTGTCATTGGAAGTACTGACAGATAACTGAAGTTCTGTTGTCCACATCCTCATCCTCTGCCTCCTTATCCTCACTGTCCTCAGGGTCCACTGCTGCCACAAGGGTTTCTCCATCTCCTCCTCCTGTAGAAAAGGTACATGGCGTCTGAGGGCCAGTTTGTGGAACATGCAGCATGGCACTACTATCTGGTAGACCTTCTCGGGTGAGTAGCACAGGGATCCACCTGTCAGATGGAGGCACCTGAACCTGCCCTTCAGGAGGCTGAAGGTCCTCTCAATGATCCTTCTGGTTCGCCCATGTGCCTCATTATAACGTTCTTCTGCCCTTGTCCTGGCATTTCTCACAGGGGTCAGCAGCCACGAAAGGTTTGGGTAGCCAAAGTCACCTGCAGGTATTGAGGGACAACATTTAGCCACACGTTATCCTATTGGGTTAACATCAGAGGCATACACTAACATACACCGGGTTGGGACCAAGGCTCACCTATAAGCCACGCCCTGTGCCTCTGTAGTTGGGCCATCACATCTGGGATGCTGCTATTCCTCAGGACAAAGGCATCATGCACCGACCCAGGATATTTAGCATTGATGTGGGAGATGTACTGGTCCGCTAGGCACAATATCTGCACATTCATGGAGTGGAAACTTTTACGATTCCTTTACACCTGTTCATTTTGGTGGGGGAGGACAAATGCAATATGTGTCCCATAAATCGCACCAATAATATTGGGCATATGGCCCATTGCATAGAATCCGGCCTTCACTGTGGCCAAATCTTCCACTTGGGGGAAAGCAATGTAGCTGCACATGTTTTTTACCAGGTAAGGCAAGACTCTTGCCAGCACGATTGAGAACATTGACTGTGACATTCCTGCTGCCAAGCCCACTGTCACTTGGAAAGAACCAGTTGCCAGGAAATGGAGCGTTGACAGAACTTGCACAAGAGGGTGGGTCCCAGTGGGATGACGGATAGCTGATATCAGGCCAGGCTCCAACTGGGCACACAGCTCTGTGATTGTGGCCCTGTCCAGTTTATAGGTAAGTATAATGTGCCTATCTTCCAGTGTAGCTAAGTCCACCAGGGGTCTGTACACAGGGGTATGTCTCCATCTCCTATTCATCTGCAGCAGTAGGTATCTAAGGGACAGTCACAATTTGAACAACTAAACCACAGCAGCAGTCCACATTGTGCTATTACGTATTGGGACAGTGTAAATTTCTAAGTATGTGCTTATTTATACTGTGACGCAGCAATTATCGATAGGCCTGTTCCTCCCCCTTAAATGGCAACTGTATGTCCTGTGTGGAGGTACAGGTGGAAGTGAGGTAATTCCGCTGAAGTTGGACATTGTGGCGGTAGACGGTCATGAACTGCTGTGCAATTCCTCATTGGATAATATTGGGTCCTATGGAGTACAGTGGCCAATGGGGATCTACGCCGGCGGTGACGGTGTACACCGCCACAGATGTGTCTGCCATTTTCTAAATCATTCTTCGCTTGTTTCCTGACCTTCAACAGGAGAAGACCTACACTGCATGGGCTGCTGTGAACTGTGTCTGGAACCTACCATGGAGGCCTGTGTGACCGGGGAAAGGGCCCCTTCCTTCACCTCGGAGGAGTTGGAACGACTGGTGGATGGGGTCCCACCCCAGGACGGACTGCTGTATCGGCCTCCAGACCAACAGGTGAGTACACTGTCGGCACAGTGCATGTGGGATGGATGCATGGAGATGTGTGTGAAGGCATTGTGTAAGGGGGGGATTATCTGTTGGTGGTGTACATGTTGTGCGCTGGACAGTGTGTGTGCCAATGGTGATGGAAATGGATATGGTGGGCCATGCATGTGACATTCTGGACTGTTAGTTTAATGGTGTTCTCCTGTCTGTATTGCCTCTGCAGGTCAGCACCCATGAAAAGAAGGGAATATGACATGCCATCGCCAAGGAAGTGCGGACCCTGGGGGTGTATGGTAGGCAGAGCACCCACTGTAGGAAATGGTGGGAGGACCTGAGATGCTGGGCATGGAAGACCGTGGCGGCCCAGCTGGGGATGGCCTACCAAAGAGGAAGTGGTGCCTGTCGGACCCTGACCCCCCTGATTGCCTGCATACTGGTGGTGTAGTACCCTGAACCGAATGAGCGCGTGACGGAATCACAGCAGCCACAAGGGGGTGAGTACAGTGGGTATCAGTACATATTTTGGCTGTTGGGGTGGTATCCGGATGGTGGTTGTGAGTTAGTGGGTGACTCTAAGGCCAGGCCATACATTGCAGCGTGGACCCTCTGAAAGGCAATGGTTGCATGGCAAAATTAGGTAACCTAGCTTGTTAGTATTCACTTTCAGGGAGGGCATTGTGGGTCCCAGGTGTGCTGCAGTTGGCTGTGTGTGCTCTTCATCATGCCTTGGTGACTAGCCATATCACTGGTAATGCACTGCATATTGTGTAGGCCTGTTCCCTGTGTGTGAGGGTGCTGTGTACGCCAAAGGTGGTGTTGGTGCAGTCATTCACCCAGTGTTCCCTTTGTCTCTCTCCCCCCTTTTTAGTTTTGTCACCATGTCCTTATGTGCATTAGTATCATCTGGCGGAGGAGCAGGGGCACTGGTGACAGAGGGAGCTGCTTCCCACATGACCCTGGAGGCAGATTCCACTGACGTCGAGGGAACCAGTGGGACGGATGGTGAGGAGAGAACCACAGCGGAGACTGGAGGAGACAACACAGACTCTGATACCTCCTCTGATGGGAACTTCATTGTGATGGCGGACACCTCAGTGACCACCCTGGCTGCAGGTAGAGCCGCCAATCCCGTACCAGCACCACCCTCCCAGAAGCCCCTCAGTGAGTTGCCCGAGCACGCTCACCCAGGAGGGTGAGCATCTCCTTCGCCCCAGGCACCTCAGGCCCTGCCCCATTGAGCCCTGCTGCCCTGAGTTAGGAGGCTATTGACTTCCTGAGATCCATCTCTGCAGGGCAGTCAACCATTGTGATGCATCCCAGATGCAGCAATGCAATGCATTCCTGGAGGGCATTCACAGTGGATTTGCGGCCCAACAGACATCAATTCAGGCTCTGGCCTCCTCGCTGATGGCAGCCATTGTCCCTGTTTCTACCGTCCCCCCTCCACCTACCACTTCCCAGTCCCAGTCTCATCAACCCAACCCATCCCAGGCACACATACAGACGAGCATGCACACAAGGCAACACACAAGAGTGGTACAGGCAAACACAAGCAACACACTTACTCCCGCAGACACTCACACAAACCCCATACAGTTGCAGACACAACAACATCCACAGTCTCCACTGATCCCCCTCTCCTCCTCCACCTCCCTCCCAGTCATGTCCACACTCACACCTGCATGCACTACATCTACATCCACTATCAGCATCACCATACCAAACAGAACACACACCTCACTGGCAGACACATCCACAACAACCATGCACGTGTCCCCTGTGTCCTCTCCCACCGTGTCTGTTCCCCTCTCCTAAGGGACACAAACGCAAGCATTCACACACCCAACAGCCACACACCTCACATCAGCATACATCCCATGCACTTGCACCCACGTCCAGCAGACATAAACCTCCAACAACCTCTCCCTCATCCTCCACTCCCATTACTCCTCCGTCCTCCCGTCCCAACATCCCAAAAAAGCTTTTCCTTTCCAAAATTGACCTCTTGACTACCCCTTCCCCCCCATCCTGCACGTATGGGCAGGGTACCAAGGACACAGCCCAGCACCTCAGCCAAACAGTCCAAGGGGACAGAGGTAGCACCACCTACTCGTGGTGGTAAGGATACCAGACCTACAACACAGAAGGGGAAGGAGCCAGCACCTCCAGGGAAGAAGGGTAAGGGGCCTGCACCACCAGGTAAGAGTGTGAAGAGTCCTGCACCACCAGGGATGAGTGTGAAGAGTCCTGCACCACTAGGGAAGAGTGTGTAGGGGCCTAAAACGCCTGTGAAGAAGGGGAAGGGGCCTGCACCAGATATGAAGAAGGGGAAGGAGCCTGCACCACTAGGCAGAGAGGGGAAGAGCCCATCCACCCCTGCTAGAAAGGGTAAGGGATCCACAACCCATGGACAGGAGGAGACGAGGCACTCTACACCAGTGGAAGCTGTCAGGCTAAAACCGCCATCACCACCAGCTGTCACTGGGCCCCCACCACCAGCTGTGCAGCCAACTGGGAATGCAGGGGCTGCCCAGGAGGCTCCTCAAACCACCATCACAATGCAGCCATTGGACAGTACATAGGCTGCCCAGGAGGCTTCTATAACCACAGTGCAGTCGTCACCACCAGCGGATGCCATGTAGGCCACACTCCAGGGGCTAGTGTGCGAGTTGGCCTCCTCCAGAACCAGTGGGCAAGTCACCCACTAGAGAAACTGTGGCCTTGCACTCCCCAGGACAAAGCAATGGGCATGTTGCCCCCTGCAGCACCAGTGGACAAGTCACCCACTCCAGAGACTGTGGCCTTGCACTCCCCAGGACACAGCAATGAGCATGTTGCCCCCCCAATAACCAGTGGGCAAGTCACCCATTCCAGAGACTGTGGCCTTGCACTCCCCAGGACAAAGCAATGGGCATGTTGCCCACTCCAGAACCAGTGGGCAAGTCACCCACTCAAGATACTGTGGCCTTGCACTCCCCAGGACAAAGCAATGGGCATGTTGTCCCATCCAGAACCAGTGGGGATGTTACCGTAATCAGCTGAGGTGCCCCCCCAAACCCCCTGAGGTGCCTTCCCACTCACAAAATCATGCCCCTGCAGTGTTGTCTGGCTGTGTCAGAAAACAGGTTGGGCCTTGAACTGTGCCCTGTGGCCTTGTGTGCCCTCATGACTTTGGACTGGGCATTGGGCCTTTATGGACATTTGTATATATGGTTTGTGTGGTGGATTTTGCTATGCTAATACATTGTTGTTACTCCAACATTATGGTTTGTGTTTTATTATGCCGTGTGTCATGTGCCATTGGTTTACGTGTGCAGCTGGTTGTGTGTATGGTGTGTGTGCGTTGTGTGTGTGTTGTGCATGTGTGTATGTCACTCATTTTCCTGCCACCCTCCCTTGTGTGCTAGGCGGCTGTACTCACCGTCATCGTCTTCGTCGGCGTTAGCGTGCCAGGTGGAGCATGACGTAGAATATCGTCTAAAAACATGCAGTTTGGGTTCCATGGGGGCGTGGTTCTTCCCTGTATCTCCAATGGTGAGTCCTTTCACTTCTGAGCTCTGTTTCCGCCAGGCTTTTGATGGCATTGGTACTGCCCCAGAAAAGGTGGCGGTTTACAGTCTCATGATATGGTGGGCGGTACTTTGTCTTCTGCCTGGCTGTAGGTGGCTACCGCCATGGTGACTGTTTTTTCTGCCATGGCAGTTGGTGCGGTACATTTGCGGGATATAAGAGCTATTGCTGCCATGGTCATAATTTGGCAGTACTCACCAACAGCCTGTTTGCGGTATTACCACCACATTATCACTCACCGCCAGAATCGTAATGAGGGCCTCAGTAACTTAAAAGTACATGTCCAATCTTCTAATTTTAATGCACCCTGCCCTCTGGCCTGCATAGGGCCTAGCTTACGGGTGACATATATGTAACAAAAGGGTTGGCAAGGGGTTTATTTCTCCAACCCGCTTTGACTGCATTCAGGTTGCAATGGCAGACCTGAGACATGTTTTAAGGGGCTACTTAAGTGGGTGGCACACTATGTGCTGCAGGCCCTTTAAATATACAGGGTATATGGTATATCAATTTACTAGGGACTTATAAGTAAATTAAATATGCCAAACAAGTGTAACCCAATTTTACCATGCTTCATGGAATAAGCACAAGCACCTTAGCACTGTTTGGTAGTAGTAAAGAGTCCTAAGGCCAGGAAAAATAAATTCTGAAAAATAAACATGTAAAGGCAAACAGTTTGGGGGAAGACCACCCTAAGGCTGACAGATCTAACACTGTTATACATGTGTAATGTCTTTCTTAAGCACATGGGAAAAGTCAGGTCTTCTTTTCAAATAGCAAAAGATAACTTTCCATACAGTTGCCTTGAGTTCCTTCTTCATGTTGTGGTCTTTGTTGCTGTTTGACCTCTGAAATGTCCCAATACAATGTTCATTTACAACTTCAGATCTGTGATAGAATGAGTAGTAGTGTGCGTTGCAGACTACATGGATTGTACTATTATTTTGTAGGTGGAATTTGTGTCATGCATATGATTGCCTTAATCTGCAAAGTTATTCAGTAGGCTTACAGTAGGATATTGTAGCTTAAGCACTGTAAGAGATCGTAACAGCATTACAATAAACACAGACTTATGTGCCTACTTGGCTTCTATCTCCTTGGTTGTCATGTTACTATGCTGTGCTATATATCTTAGTTAGGTGATTTGTAAAGTGCTGGTTGCCATCTTGTCATTACTAACAGTCTACTTCTAGTATCATCCATGTATGACCGATGATTTTGCTCCTAGGATCTCCAAAATATTCCCTGCCTTATATGTTTACCTTGCTTCTTGGGATGCTATAACTCACTGAATGTTTCTTCAAAGTGTTCTCTTCCTGAGGCTTGAACCCTGATCCTCTTCTTTGCTCTTCGGCTGGCCACAACAGAGTTTGAGAAGGGCCTTTCTCCTCACTGCACTTCACTTGGATAAGTGATTATGTGTTTCTCAAGCCTGTCTCTTGAGTCTCGAGGCTCCTAGGACTGAAGACCATTCCGAGTCAGTGATGCTTCCAACCACATCTTCTTGCTTCTGTTGCAGGCTCCACTGTGGCATCTCCTTCATGTTTGTTATGGAATGTGTGCATCATGATGCTGCATGGAACTTGGTATCCTTGAAGCTCTAGATTAACATTATAAGGTGAGGAAGGTGATGATTTAAAGAGAGGAGAGGTGGAGCAGAAGCAGGTGTGGTGACTGAGGTGTTTCACTGTATCTTGCATAAACTATCTTCCCTACATTAAAATGCTTTAAGGAACTTTATTTAATTGGCAAAGACTAGAAGAAGCCCAGTGAACTTCACTTTCAATTCCACTACTTCTGAAGATGCTTTTCTACATTCATACAGACAGCTGTGGGACCATCTACTTTATGTTTTAGCCCAGGATGAGTCTTCAACAGCTCGATTATATCAACACCCTGAGGGGGGAGAGCGGATCGTAATTCCCTTTCTACTACCTTTAAAGGAAGCTCCTCAAGCCACTTTCGATATGGCACCAGTAACAGCCATAACTGTCATCTGACTCGTGCAGCATGCGTTTGTTGCCCACCCTCACATCTTCTGAGCTGCTGTCTATCTCGAGCTTGGTGCACATTACCTACACAAGCCATCTCAGCATTACCGACCATTATAAGATTCCTGACATGAATATTGCTAATAATTCTACACGCCTGTGTCCATTGACGTACACATCCTGAAGCTAATTGGTTACTATTGCATGAGCATGTATGTGCACAGACACTCACAGGACTTTGACGTAGGTAGTGTTTTTTTTTTTTTGCAAAACACTGTTTCACCATTTATTCCTTTACAGGTGTGATAGTCACAAAGTAACTTGCAACTAGTTTTACCATGCAAAACGTGACACCTTCTCAATTTTTTTATGAATTAATTGAAATGTACAAAGTGGAAATATGTACCCGAGCACTAATCAAGAGTTTTTGGTACGTCTTTGAGTGCTGAACGCAAAACATCTTTACTGATACCTTGCTTGGAACCTGAGGGTCAGGAGGTTTTTTAGCATTTACCTGACTTAACAGTTGATGAGTTTGGGATCTGAATGAGTATAACATATGCTTAAAGAAATTAGTTTCATACTATATACCAAATGTTTTTATTGATCTAGAGAGCTACCACTTTGACAAATCTTTACAGAGATCAGGTGAAACATTTGAGTATATGACTGTGATAAGAAAGTTGGTGTCAACGTATAATTTTGGTGTGAGTAATGAAGCACCATTGAGAGATCAATTTATGTTGAGATGTAATCTGGAAAAAGCAAAGGAATCCTTTTGGCAAACAGATAATCCATCCTTAAGGAAAGTGGTTACCATAGCCAAAGCCTGTGAGCACAGTTGAGCGTGTGTTGAAAAGATAAAAAAGGGGTGTGAGAGGAAAATGAAGTTCATTGCATTAACTCACAAAAGAATAGAAGAGAAAATGTGAGTAATCAGAATGTCCGGAAGGTCCGGAAGGAGATAGAAAAAGACAGTAAGAGAGTTCAAAGCTGTTGTTTAGGTGTGGGAGAATTTGTTATACGGTTCTTACTAAGATAACAGGACTGCATGTTTGGGACAGCAGAACTTTTGAATGAGAGAGACTGAGGGCCGGATTATGACCTTGGTGGATGGGATACTCCACCACAAACGCGACGGATATCCCCCCTACCGTTTTACAAGTTCCATGGGATATAAAGGAACTTATAATATGGCGAACAGGATATGTGTCACGTTTGTGACGGAGTATCCCAAGGTCATAATCAGAAGCGGTAGGCCCAATCCCTGGCTGCTCACAGGGCCTCACCTGAATCCCTGAACCTACCAGGGTGGATGGTTATTATAGCAACCTAAACATGACACTCAGACTCCGCAGGGAAGTCATTGAAACAGATCTCACCCCAAGGGGAGGTGGAAGGGAGGTGCAACAAAGAGAAATACTTTTATTTCTCCTCTTTTCTTCCTTTTTCTATGTGTGCTGCATCTTGCAGCACACATAAAAAGAGGAAAATACCTCCTGTGATTGTTTTTGTGCAGGAAGGTGTCCCTTCCTGGAAAAAAACAAATATCCCCTCAACGCAGACACCCTTGTGGCACAGTGCAAGGGTGCCTGCACTGGCGCTTGGCAGACCATTGTGCACCTGTGCAGGGGAAAAGAACAGGAATACACCATATCCTGATATGGTGCATTCCTGCCCTTTTCTCTTGATGCAGGTCAGTACCGCAAGAGGGCTTGCCACCCTGCCATACGTCAAAAGGTTGTAAATAAGTTCCTGAGTTTTCAATATATTAATGAAACAAACGTAATCTTGCATAAAGCGAATAACCTATGGTAATTAGGCAGATGAAACAAAGTAAAGTAACCAGCATGATAAACATGGTAAAGACAAAGAAAAATCCAACCATGGTAAATGTGTTCTTGAAGTTCTAGAGTTTCCTCCATAACCTTAAGACTGTGCTAAAAGCATAGCAGGTGTACCCTTCTGGCTGGCCCAATCTAAGGGATTAGTCTTAGCCCCATGACTGAAGGCAGTGTCAGGAGTTGGCCTGCGGTTTAGATAACAATCTTTACGGGAGCTCGTAGATTAGTGACAGCATACAGCTGCATGTCAAACACAGCATTTGTCCCAGGATGGTCATGGCTGGAGTGTTCTCTGCCCCAACCGGGTCAGTCCCATTTAATTTAATAAAGCTAGTTCTAATGCAATGCAGTATCTAGATATTAGAAGCTTTCTCCTGAATGGGCAACCTAAGAAATAGGATATCGTGTGCAGTGCTCCTAGCCTTGAGAAGAAAGTACTGATTATGTGCCGTACAAAGGCTAACTAAACAAGCAATTTGCATCACATGTTCTTAGAAGATTATGATAGCAGAAGTGCATGTATGTCATTGCTAAAATAAATACAGCTAAAACACATGAAATATGAAATATAAATGAAAGCTAAAAACAGGAGGAAACAGGAGGAACCAACTCGAGTCCAAAAGGTCCTCATGACAAAGTTTGTCACTTTTGTTGAAATAAAAGGACTGAGGTGGTTGGAAAGCTACATGCAAGACCCGTGGAAGTAAAGGGCATGACACAAAGTGCTGTAGAAGTTCTAGCATCAAAAAAAATATTCAAGAAGTTACACATGATGAGGATTTGTTGTGTGACGAAATAATCTTACAGGTGAAGGAAGAAGTATATGGTCCTATGGAAGTTATGCAAATTGAAAGAGTGCCAGTTTCCATGCAATTTGAAACTATACCAATCAGACATTTGCCCAAAAGGTTGTGGGATGAACCCATCAAGTTGTTGGATTATTTCATCCAATTAAAAAAACAGATTTACTGTAGGAAACATATATGTCCCAGTGAGAGTTGACTCCCTTATTAGTTGGTTTCACCAAAAACATGTGATTTTTTTTATGTTGATCCGAATGAGGTTCTATCTATTAGAGTGAAATATGTTGAATAGGTTAACAAAATAGTTAGCAATTGACCCAACTATGAATAAGAATTCACGGATGTATTTCAAGAGGAGCTAGGATTTTTGAGAGGGTACATTTATAAAATCAAGGTAAAAACCGTTACAACACCTACGGTGAGTAAGGTAAAGGGTGTACCAATAATGGTCAATAACAAGATGAGCATTCAATTGGAAAAACTAAAGTAAAGTTGCATAATAGAAGAGGTTGAAGTGACTGAATGGCTTGCCTTTAGGGTCATGAGAAAAAGGCAAATGGTGACGTAGAACATTTTGTGGACTCGCTGAAATTTAATAAATACATTGTGGTAGATCACTTACCTCTACCTAACATCTCCAAAGTTGTCAATGTTGCAAGGCACAAAATGACTTTTGTCCATTGATCTAAGGCCAATAAGTGCATATTTAATCTGGATGAAATTAGCTATCTGGGACATAAAATTACACCTTTTGGTATTGAGCCAAAAAGGTTGACACGATTGACAACTTGGCCAGTACGATGTCCAGGGAAGAAGCTGTCAAATTCCTGGGCATGACAGAATATTATAGTACTTCAATGGAATGTTGAATCTAAAAAAGAATTTAAGGCAACAAAGCTGCATCTTAAGAAAGCCTCCTGCTTGCAGAGATTTGAATCAGGACATGATACCATCAAAATGGAGGACCCAATTGCTAAGGGTCTGGGAGTAGTTCTACCTCAAAGACACAATGGAGTGGAATGCACTATTTTGTTTATTTAACGGGGGCTGAAAGGAGCAGAGTTAAACTACTCTGTAATAGATAAGGAGGCACTGGCTTTTTTTTGCTGTGCAGAAAATTGATTTGGGCCAGCAGATTTGAAATAATAACTGACCATAAACTTTTGAAGAACTGTTTTGAAAAAAAGGACTCAATGCAATCTCAGGGATGATACAACTATGAGTAGTATCATTCCAGGAGTTTCAATTTGGGTTGACATGTGTCCCTGAAATAAAGAACAATTTTGCTGACTAATGCTCTCACTTGGTTGAGACAAATGGTAAGGTTGAATCGGAAAACAGAGAGGGTGTGGATGATGATTTGAAAGTGTGTCTGATCAGAGAGGGGATTATAAAAGAGGATGAATGGTTGTTTGAAATACAAAATGATGGTGTACTTCAACAAGTTGTGAAAAGGCTCAAAGGTGGTTGGGATGGAGAAGACAAAGATCAAAACCAATAGCATGGTTTTTGAGAGTTAAGGATGAATTAGATGTTCAGGGTGAGCTTAAGTGAGGGCAACCTAGCTTGTCCCATCAACATCTTTGAGGGACGATTTGGTCTCTTTTGCACATGATAGTCATCCCGGAATTTCTTAAACAAAAGAATGGCTCCGACAAATGTAGTGGTAGCCCGGATGGACATTCAAGTCAAAAGATCATTTAGAGAATGTATGGAAGGTGTGAATTCTCACAAGACACTCAAATGTACAGTAAAGCCTATGGGCGTGAGGGAAATACCCAAAGAACCACAGTATGATGTTGCCATGGACATGTTAGGCCCCATTAGAATCAAGTTCTGAAAAATATGTAATTGTGTTAATTGACATGTACTGAAGGTGGCCAGAGGCAGGAATCATCAGTTCAGAGGACACAGGTGATGTGATCAATTTATTTGAACAAATTTTCAAAAGGGAGGGTTTTCCCACCACCATTTTGACAAACAACGGGGTACAATTTTTGCCCTAGGAAATCGAGAGATTTCTTGGGGACAGGGGAATTAAATACAAGAAATCGCACTGTACCATCCTGAAACCAATGGCATGGTGGAGAGGCTCAAGTGTTGGAAGAAACTATACAAAGGGCATTGGCGAACAATTTGTGTTGGAAGAAGGAACTGCTGTGGAAAGTGAAAAATTATGGAATGACACCTCACACCACAACAGGGATCACACTGCTTGAACTATTTCATAAAAGAAGGACCAACACATTGACTTGTCCTTCATGGCTGAATAGTAAAACAGTAGAGTGTATAAGTGTGGAACATGATGAATAAAAAAAAAGGGTGAGAGCACTTCAGAAAATGTCTGAAAGCAAGACCAGGTTTGATATTCTCAATGCTGTAGAGAGAACTATGGTTCAATTTGAGGACATGGTAAAGATCAATAATCCTTCCATGGGGTTGTCTCAATCACTTTCCAAATTCTCTGCTCCTTTGAAGGTGATTACATTCTTTAGTAATGCCATCAGGACAGAAGGCCATAGAATTTGGAACCTCAATAGAGTTGTAAACGTACCAAGTTATGTGAATGTGCTAAAGGATGAAGAGAAAAATTAGGCCAAATAGTTTATGAGGAAAAGTGAAAGGTCTCACAGGAGACCAGAGTTTCTGAAAGATTATGCATAATATCATGCATTCTTCCAATGATTTGCTATGCAAAGCTTCAGCATATTACTAGTTATAAGAAACAGCCTTTCAGAAGTGTTGTAACAAACGTTGTTCCCTATAATTGTGATTCATTTTTTTATTGTCAAGAGGAGGGAGATGTGTAGTATCTCCTTCAGCTTTATTCTCGAATGTATGCACCATGATGCTCAATGGAACGTTATGTCTGTGGAGCTCTAGATTAGCATTAGAATGTGGGAAGGTGGTGATTCAAAGAGAGCAGAGGGTTGGAGAAGAAGCAGGAATGGTGGCCCAAGTGTTTCACTGTATCTTCAATTTCCTACTTTCTCTACATCAAACCACTTCAAGAAACTTCATTTCATTCACCTTCTTGTCTCTGTGTAGTGTTCAGGCCTCAAGGCAAATATCTTCCATAGGAGCAAGTAAGATGCACCTATAGTCACCCAAATGGGATTCATTTGTGGTGGGAAAGTTGTGAACTGGATAGAAGCTTTGAAGGAGTTGTATTACCAGTGTCATTCCATGTTGCAGTGATGGCCCATGTGGGGTTTTGGGAGTGTGTATCTTATCCATCCATCTACCATCTTGTCTCAACCCCCATTTTATTATTTTAGTGCACATAAATAAGTGGCTACATGTATTGCTTGGACCTTTACATGGACACTGACAATCTAAAGTAATATCGTTCAGTGTCACAAAGTGGCTTTGGATTGTGGCACACTATAATATTTTTAATAATACTGTGCCATAATATCATACCATATTATTCAGAAGATAGGAATCTAGATGTTCCCATTTACCATTTTACCATGCTTATCTCAACATCCAATAACATTGGACAGCAGCATTTGTTGTTTCTGTTTTGTTAAGCTCAGTGCTACCACTTTTTAAGTTAGTTCAAGTCCTAATATGTTCCTTGCATTATATGTTCCACACACAACATCTTTCTAAAACCTTCTTTTCAAAATGGTTCTTATTGAAACATGCACAGTTTGCTATGTTGCTTTTTGTCATAGCTGCAAAGAGAATCGGTTTCTGTGAGATAATCTCACAAGTTCAAATGCTAGGAGAAATATGGTGTACTGCTTCACACATGCCTCTCCACTTTAATTGCTTTAGACTTCAGCAGTACCAATCTTACACAAAATAACTCCAAACCACTCACATGCTGTTGAAGGCAATGGCGAGCTGAAGGCATCATATGTGGCATGTTATACTTTCCTCCATGAAAACATCTTCAAACCTCTTATCTTTAGCATTCATCAGTTTGATTCCAGCTTCTACTGTTTACTGTGAAATGAAATATACTGGTAAATGCTTCTTGTGGGATTTCATTGGAGCTGCTGATACAAACCGCATTTGGATTTGAGAGTCTTATTTTTCCATTCATGCTACCAAGTGATCTCATGTAATGTGTGGCACTATCAGTTACTCCATATTTTTAACCAACAGCACTTCTGTTCTGTAAATTTTTAAACCCACACCTCAAAATATGGCACATGTCCGAGGGTGCAAGCCTTTTTGTAGGTGGACCAAGACATGATGTCACTTTACAGCAAATATTTTTTTAAACAAGAGTGAAACAACCTGGATTTTGGAGAATTTGAAGTAGTACTATAGTAGCACTGCTCAAATACTACAAATTGCTATTCAGATTTCCTCCATTTCAATTGTTCTTTTTTCAATATGGGTATCTGATAAAGTGGCAGAGCTCGCTACACATGTAAGTATACAGTGTTGAAGTACATGTGGGATGGACCAACGAGGGAGGTTGTAAGATGGGGAATACTTACTACAAAAAGGAGGCGTTTTGAGGAGAAGCAAGACAGGGGTTGGAATTAGTAGGGAAGGGATTAGGGATGGACATTCAAATGCAAATATTTATCCACAGTAGAATAAGCCCATGTGTATGCCCAAACTACACTTCACTTCTAATGGTGCCACAGCCCAAAAGACCACAAAACAGTCATAAATGTACTTTAACTCTACCTTGGAGTAAGTCAAGAACCACACATGACCACTCACACTTATTGCAACACACTTGCATGGAAAATAATGGAGGCAATGACCCCACAGAGATAATATAATTAATTTTTGTGCTAAAAAGCTGCATTATATTTAAAAATGTGTTAAAAAAAATAATGACTTGAAACTTTTACAATTTTATAACCAAATAAAAAATAAATACAATGAATTACGCATATAGGGCCTGATTTAGGAAAGTGGTGCTGCGCCCAGTGCACTACCACTTTTCTTGCGCCCCCTAACGCCACCATGTGTACGCCATATCATACGACACGGCGCATCATGGCGCCAGTTAGGGAACTAGCATAAAATTTCTGATGCTAGTCACAGTTTTGCATCATTAGCGTAAAATGTTTTGACTTGAATACTGAAAGGCCTATTGAGGCATATTGTAAACAATGTGTGCTTTCTTTTAACGCCTGTGCTTACCAGGAGTTTAAAGTGCTGAAAACAATTATGCAAAGAAATCTTTTAGATTTCTTTGCAGCATTTTTTCGGTCACCCCAGTGGGGGAACACCCCATTTGCATATATTGAAAATGGCCCAGGCATGATATAGCGCAAAGGGTTACAAAGTTCGAATGCTAGGAGAAATATGGTGTACTGCTTCACACATGCCTCTCCACTTTAATTGCTGCGCCATTTTGTAAATTTGGGGCAGCGATTTTGGCCTTGTTGGGCACCATGAGTGTGAAAAAATTACAATAATGTTGCAAAAGGAGGCGCTAGGGGCTCATAAATCTGCCCCATAGTTTTTAATTAAATCTAGTAAATATGAATATGGTAGGGTGTGTGTTTTTTTGGGGTGCACAAAAATAGTATGTATAAAATAAACATATTTGATTAATTTAAGTATTGTATTTAATATGTTAGTGTGTTGTAACATTTCAATTTATTAGTTCTAGATTATAGATTAATTATAGTTAATTTAAATCAGTTCACAATTTTATTTCATATTACAATGTTTTTTGAAGAAATGTATAAAATTTAGCATTTTCCCCATACTTTCTTGCAGGGATTTCTCAAACTTCTGGTGGAGAAGACCACTGCCAAAGTGTGAAATGTAGTTTATCCTCATAAATTTATTCTGAGGTTTAAAGGGGTGGAAACATGAAAGTTTACACTTAGGTGTAAATCTACATTTGGATATGGTGACTAGCACAAAAGTGTAAATTTATAACTGTGTACAAGAGTAAATGTGTCAATTTACTTTTGTGAATAGAGCCCACAGTTTTTAATTCAAGCCATGTCATTTTTAAAAGCATGGCTCAGTTCACAACCATTTTCAGGTGTAAATCCAATTTACATGTTCAACTGGCTATATTCACATAGTAATGATATTCAGAAAAGCAGACAACATTATATCACGATGGTGCAGCGTAATGCATGAGTAAATCTCGATCTAGTGGTGAGATTAGGAATTCTAGGACAAAGTTTTCCTGAAAAATTGAGGAACAACCAGAAACCAGAGATTTGGATTTTACAAAAAGAGGACAAAGTTCAGTTGCAGGCATAAACTCTCAAACCTTATAATGTCACAATTTTAAAAAGTAACATTCATCAATAGACTTAAATGACAGTATCTGACGTACCAAGTTATGTGAATGTGTTCAAGGATGAAGAGAAAAATTAGGCCAAATAGTTTATGAGGAAAAGTGAAAGGTCTCACAGGAGACCAGAGTTTCTGAAAGATTATGCATAATATCATGCATTCTTCCAATGATTTGCTATGCAAAGCTTCAGTATATTACTAGTTATAAGAAACAGCCTTTCAGAAGTGTTGTAACAAACGTTGTTCACTATAATTGTGATTCATTTGTTTATTGTCAAGAGGAGGGAGATGTGTAGTATCTCCTTCAGCTTTATTCTCGAATGTATGCACCATGATGCTCAATGGAACGTTATGTCTGTGGAGCTCTAGATTAGCATTAGAATGTGGGAAGGTGGTGATTCAAAGAGAGCAGAGGGTTGGAGAAGAAGCAGGAATGGTGGCCCAAGTGTTTCACTGTATCTTCAATTTCCTACTTTCTCTACATCAAACCACTTCGAGAAACTTCATTTCATTCACCTTCTTGTCTCTGTGTAGTGTTCAGTCCTCAAGGCAAATATCTTCCATAGGAGCAAGTAAGATGCACCTATAGTCACCCAAATGGGATTCATTTGTGGTGGGAAAGTTGTGAACTGTATAGAAGCTTTGAAGGAGTTGTATTACCAGTGTCATTCCATGTTGCAGTGATGGCCCATGTGGGGTTTTGGGAGTGTGTATCTTATCCATCCATCTACCATCTTGTCTCAACCCCCATTTTATTATTTTAGTGCACATAAATAAGTGGCTACATGTATTGCTTGGACCTTTACATGGACACTGACAATCTAAAGTAATATCGTTCAGCGTCACAACGTGGCTTTTGATTGTGGCACACTATAATATTTTTAATAATACTGTGCCATAATATCATACCATATTATTCAGAAGATAGGAATCTAGATGTTCCCATTTACCATTTTACCATGCTTATCTCTACATCCAATAACATTGGACAGCAGCATTTGTTGTTTCTGTTTTGCTAAGCTCAGTGCTACCACTTTTTAAGTTAGTTCAAGTCCTAATATGTTCCTTGCATTATATGTTCCACACACAACATCTTTCTAAAACCTTCTTTTCAAAATGGTTCTTATTGAAACATGCACAGTTTGCTATGTTGCTTTTTGTCATAGCTGCAAAGAGAATCGGTTTCTGTGAGATAATCTCACAAGTTCAAATGCTAGGAGAAATATGGTGTACTGCTTCACACATGCCTCTCCACTTTAATTGCTTTAGACTTCAGCAGTACCAATCTTACACAAAATAACTCCAAACCACTCACATGCTGTTGAAGGCAATGGCGAGCTGAAGGCATCATATGTGGCATGTTATACTTTCCTCCATGAAAACATCTTCAAACCTCTTATCTTTAGCATTCATCAGTTTGATTCCAGCTTCTACTGTTTACTGTGAAATGAAATATACTGTTAAATGCTTCTTGTGGGATTTCATTGGAGCTGCTGATACAAACTGCATTTGGATTTGAGAGTCTTATTTTTCCATTCATGCTACCAAGTGATCTCATGTAATGTGTGGCACTATCAGTTACTCCATATTTTTAACCAACAGCACTTCTGTTCTGTAAATTTTTAAACCCACACCTCAAAATATGGCACATGTCCGAGGGTGCAAGCCTTTTTGTAGGTGGACCAAGACATGATGTCACTTTACAGCAAATATTTTTTTAAACAAGAGTGAAACAACCTGGATTTTGGAGAGTTTGAAGTAGTACTATAGTAGCACTGCTCAAATACTACAAATTGCTATTCAGATTTCCTCCATTTCAATTGTTCTTTTTTCAATATGGGTATCTGATAAAGTGGCAGAGCTCTCTACACATGTAAGTATACAGTGTTGAAGTACATGTGGGATGGACCTACGAGGGAGGTTGTAAGATGGGGAATACTTACTACAAAAAGGAGGCGTTTTGAGGAGAAGCAAGACAGGGGTTGGAATTAGTAGGGAAGGGATTAGGGATGGACATTCAAATGCAAATATTTATCCACAGTAGAATAAGCCCATGTGTATGCCCAAACTACACTTCACTTCTAATGGTGCCACAGCCCAAAAGACCACAAAACAGTCATAAATGTACTTTAACTCTACCTTGGATTAAGTCAAGAACCACACATGACCACTCACACTTATTGCAACACACTTGCATGGAAAATAATGGAGGCAATGACCCCAGAGAGATAATATAATTAATTTTTGTGCTAAAAAGCTGCATTATATTTAAAAATGTGTTAAAAAAAATAAAAATAATGACTTGAAACTTTTACAATTTTATAACCAAATAAAAAATAAATACAATGAATTACGCATATAGGGCCTGATTTAGGAAAGTGGTGCTGCGCCCAGTGCACTACCACTTTTCTTGCGCCCCCTAACGCCACCATGTGTACGCCATATCATAAGACACGGCGCACCATGGCGCCAGTTAGGGAACTAGCATAAAATTTCTGATGCTAGTCGCAGTTTTGCATGATTAGCGTAAAATGTTTTGACTTGAATACTGAAAGGCCTATTGAGGCATATTGTAAACAATGTGTGCTTTCTTTTAACGCCTGTGCTTACCAGGAGTTTAAAGTGCTGAAAACAATTATGCAAAGAAATCTTTTAGATTTCTTTGCAGCATTTTTTCGGTCACCCCAGTGGGGGAACACCCCATTTGCATATATTGAAAATGGCCCAGGCATGATATAGCGCAAAGGGTTACAAAGTTCGAATGCTAGGAGAAATATGGTGTACTGCTTCACACATGCCTCTCCACTTTAATTGCTGCGCCACTTTGTAAATTTGGTGCAGCGATTTTGGCCTTGTTGGGCACCATGAGTGTGAAAAAATTACAATAATGTTGCAAAAGGAGGCGCTTGGGGCTCATAAATCTGCCCCATAGTTTTTAATTAAATCTAGTAAATATGAATATGGTAGGGTGTGTGTTTTTTTGTGGTGCACAAAAATAGTATGTATAAAATAAACATATTTGATTAATTTAAGTATTGTATTTAATATGTTAGTGTGTTGTAACATTTCAATTTATTAGTTCTAGATTATAGATTAATTATAGTTAATTTAAATCAGTTCACAATTTTATTTCATATTACAATGTTTTTTGAAGAAATGTATAAAATTTAGCATTTTCCCCATACTTTCTTGCAGGGATTTCTCAAACTTCTGGTGGAGAAGACCACTGCCAAAGTGTGAAATGTAGTTTATCCTCATAAATTTATTCTGAGGATTAAAGGGGTGGAAACATGAAAGTTTACACTTAGGTGTAAATCTACATTTGGATATGGTGACTAGCACAAAAGTGTAAATTTATAACTGTGTACAAGAGTAAATGTGTCAATTTACTTTTGTGAATAGAGCCCACAGTTTTTAATTCAAGCCATGTCATTTTTAAAAGCATGGCTCAGTTCACAACCATTTTCAGGTGTAAATCCAATTTACATGTTCAACTGGCTATATTCACATAGTAATGATATTCAGAAAAGCAGACAACATTATATCACGATGGTGCAGCGTAATGCATGAGTAAATCTCGATCTAGTGGTGAGATTAGGAATTCTAGGACAAAGTTTTCCTGAAAAATTGAGGAACAACCAGAAACCAGAGATTTGGATTTTACAAAAAGAGGACAAAGTTCAGTTGCAGGCATAAACTCTCAAACCTTATAATGTCACAATTTTAAAAAGTAACATTCATCAATAGACTTAAATGACAGTATCTGACGTAGAGATAGCTTTCTTTTAAAATCTATTTTTATTTGATGTATTTCATTACTTTCTAAAACAGCTCTTTGCACCTTTTATAATTGGCAGTGATGAAAAGATATGTGCATACAATTCATCTCTACAAAATTATATTTTTCTTTTCATTTAGAACCCGGCTTTTGATTTGCATGCGTCAGTCATCACTCGCTGAATCCCTTTCACATAGCACTACATGTTCTCAAAAACAAATATTCTCTCTTTGTGAATCATGAAGTGGCTTCGCAACCTGAGTCACACAGAAACTATTTGCGCAGACTATCGAAGCTTAACCTTGTAGCCATTGTTCCTGCACTTATATTGCAAGTGATGACATTTGGCTTGACAAATCCTTTTTTCAGTCCGGGAACATGACGGCCAACGTTTTATCTTGTTCACAATAATATCTAACAAACATGATCACAAATAGGTGTTATCTCATCAGCTACTTTTCAGTTGTACCTGGCACTGATCGATTTAAAATTTTCATTCTGGAATTCACATTTAACTTTTGGTGGCTGACATCATAGGTTATGTAAACCAAGACAATCATTATGTCCCTAAAGGATAAGATATTTATGTTGTAGTTTGCTATTGTATGTTGTATTTTACTATGCCACAACTATAAATAATTCATTATGCAGGTCTCTATTTACGACCCCTTTTTATTGGCTACAAACACAGTAATATGGGTCTGCAAGGAACATCAAGCCATCTCCATTCCGAAACGGGTTTTTATTTTTAAAACCAGCTTATGTTATACAAAGGAAGTTTCCTTCTTAGGAAAACACTAGGGGGAAGCAGGCTTTGATAGTCTGGGTCCATGCTTGTTACCCCTGAGGTCACCCACCATGTTTCTTAAAGCCCTTTCCCCTTTGCAAATCAGTTACCACCTCTTCAGAAAGTCAAGTGATTGGTCAATTTGCACATACCATCCCGAACCGCATTATGGAAGCAATGATCCTTCTAAGCTTCTTTCTAAGTGCAAGGTTGTATTAATTGCTTAGTCCAGTTTGCAAGTCAGAAAATAATTTCCTATTTGCAAAATTGATTTTGTAAATTGGTAAAACCTTTTTGTGTGTGCATACCATTTAATGATGTTGATCACAGTTTTGTTAAGATAAAATGATTTCATACCTCTGGCCCCAGGTTTCTATAGACACATTCACACCTCCAAGCTATACTGAGCCAACTTCAATCTTCAAATCGTATTGAATCTGCAGACTCTACCTATCATATGAATTACAAAGACCTCTCCCATTGAATAGCCCACTAAATAGCACTAATGTCCTCATGATTAGGGATGTGAGTAAACTGCATCAGTTATCCTGCATCTGGAACTACAGAAATTGTGAGATACATTCATTCTGAGGTGTTGATTTACCAGGCAATAGTTCGTTTTCATTCAAGAATGAGGAATTCCAAAAGTAATCAGTATTTGCTCACTGATGTCTCCAGCCTGGCGTTTTGGCTGAAGTCGGAATGTGGCAGATCAGACCACCACTACCGCAGCGGTCTGATGGCCACCCAGAGTCTGGCAGTCTCAAGACTGCCAGACTCGGAATGAACCCATGAGTCCTTGGTACAAACAGGAGCATGTCCATCCTTTCAGTTCTCCACACAGATTTCAAACAACAGGTCCAGTACTCTTCTGTTCTTCCACAGGACCAGTGAGTATTCTGATAAGCTGTGGGTGAGGCAACAGATTTGTTGTTTTCACAAGCCAATGGGTGGGGATGACTTCTAGACACTCGGTAGTCAATGAGGAAAACATTCCCACTGTTGTGGCACATCCTCCTAGCCTTACTGCAACTTCACATATAGAATACTATTATGAGGTAAACCCAACAATGCAGAAACTTTTCTTGACCCCTGAAGTGAGCTTGTGTAGCAGTCAGAGGTGTGCTTAGGGAAATGAGCAGTCCACTCCTTTGCAGCTACGCTGAACTGGTTTTGGGACCAGCACCACCTCCAACTAGCCTGGTGCCGAGCTTGTGACAAATGACATAAGGAACAAAAGGCTGCTCTTCCTCACTTAAATATGAACCGGAAGGCCTCACCCTGATCCCTTTCAAGGTAATGAAGTTTACTGGACCCTTTGCAGCTATGATTCACATTCCTCAACCCCAGGTATTCCTTTCAAAAGGCCTAAGCCTTTGTTCCTAATCCACGAACAGTTTTCACACATCATTGAGAGGACACACTGGCAGGACCCAGTGGTGGGCCAGTACTAATTAGCCACAGGAGGTTCAGGAAGGTAAAATGTAACTTTTTAAAAATAACTTTTCGTAGACTTTTACTAAAAATCTGACTTCACCAATGAATTGGGCTTTTAATAAATATTACAAACAGTGGTTTAGTCATCTCTGTAGCTTATCCCGACCAAATGTTAGCAGACTTAGGGCCTGATGTAGATCTGGGCGGAGGGAATTCTCTGTCACAAACGTGACAGATATCCTGTCCACCATATTACGATCCCCATAGGATATAATGGGATCGTAATTTAGAGGATGGGATATCCGTCACGCTTGTGATAGAGCGTTCCCCTCTGCCCAGATCTAAATCATGCCCTTATTATTTTATATGAACTTTAGCTTTTCTTATAAGATGGTTACAGTCCTAATGGTGAAAATAGTTAGTAAACATAGGTACATGCTAACAGTAAATGCTGGCATGTGGCACTTTTAAATACTAGGCACCATACCTCATGGGCTACAAGGCCTACGTAGGTGTGACTTCTGTAATATTGAAGAGTAAGCTTCTTTCAAAAAGGATTATTTTGACAGGTCAGCCTTCAGATTTAAAAGATGCAGGAGAAATACAACACATGTTTGTCTGCAGCCACATTATCTTCTGTCACTTTAGTGCATGGCACAATAAGTGCTGTATTTCACTATAACTTTCTATTCCATGGGTGTATTTTCCCACACTATGTACCATGGCCTTACTTAAGTTAAAAATATCAACTGAGATTAGCCAGTACTAACACTAGGGTCTGAACAGCAGTGTTCTTGTGAGCAGAGTTCAAAAACCAGCATTACCCATCAGAGAATAAAAGGGGGTGGCCACTGTAAAGGAGGCAACTTCTCGACATCTGTGGGCTGGTTTTTACTCTTGATTTCCCTGATATTACCACAAAAATTGCCTGCAGGAAGCATACATGCATGCAGTTTCTCATGTCTCATAAAACATCTATAATGCACGTCTTGAAAAGTTCAAAACTGCCCTGATCTACAAACGTGGGTCCCTTTTAAGGCTGATTAGCCTAAGGGTTCAGTCAGCCCTGGTTCTCATGTGTTAGTAGAAAGAAGTAGGAGAGGGTAAAAGAGTTGCACACACCAGAACACTCGATTCTTCCTATTTATGTCATACGATTACTCCTTTCCAAGCCTGCATGTAATCACTCTACAGCAGTAGGTGTTTTGCAATACTGGAAAGATCCCCAGTTCTAGTTGAGCCAATTGCTGAGGTCTGCTACACTGTGGTGTGGATCTTACTATTTAGCTTGCATCACTCAGTCATGATAACATGAAAACAAGCACTAGGGCCCTCATCACGAGTTCGGTGGGTGGTGGGGGCCGCCTGCCAAACTCATACCGACGGAACACCGCCGGCCCCATTTTGAGTTTCCACCCACTGGCCCAGCGGGACACAGGGCCTTAACATTGCCGCCGGCTCATAATCGAGCCGGCGCAATGTGGCTTTGCGGCAGGTGCATCAGCACCCGCCGTGCTTTTCACTGCCCATAAGTTGGCCAGTGGAAAGCGCGACATGGCTGTCCATGGTGGCCCCTGCACTTCCCATGCCAAGTGCATGGGCAGTGCAGGGGCCCCCGATACCCTTATTCCACCAACCATTCCATGACGGTCCAAACGCCATGAAAAGGCCGGCTGATTGGGGAGTCGTAATCCCTAGGGTGGCGCTGCATGCAGCGCCACCCTGGCGGATTATAACCACCGAGACCGCCAGGCTGTTGAGTGGCAGTAACCAGCCAGTGTCGGCGGTCGGACCGTGGTGGCTCTACTATGGTTGTAATGTGGCAGTCACACTGCCACAACCTCGGTGGTCCAACCGCCACTGCGAGTCTGGAAGTCTTAAGACCCCCAGACTCGTAATTAGGGCCTAAGTGTGCACTTTTAATGTGTACACACTTACTGGAATTTCCAAGTCTAGTTTATATGTTTCAAAATACATGCCAGTAAGGAATGTTATACCTTTCAGCTGTCTTGCTCTTCTCCTGGTCTAAAATATATCCAACATCTGTGTTTGAGCTTTTTGTATGGTAAAGGAAATGACTCAGACTGCTGCTGAGACGTCAGTATTCCTGTCCTAGGCTTGCTGGCATCCACAACACTCTACTAAATCTAAGATATTCTGAAAATACATTTCCAGAGAAGTTTGGGATGGTATACCTTGTGTGGATCTCACTATGTTTTCTTACCAAGACTTATCTGTGCAAGCCTGAGATTTTCTGAACACAAGGCACCCAGAGGAGCTGTTGTGAGTACTCTGGCACATTCAAGAGCTCAATTACAGTAAGGTGCTTTTGCTTGCATTATTCAAACTTATTTTTGTATATTCATTATATACTTGAATACCAAGTTAGCAACAACAAATGTTTGATTAAATGTCTCATTTATTATAACCAATGCTTGTTGATTATACACATTGTATTCCATCTGCTTAACTTGTGCAAACCGTAAAAGTCAAAACATGTGATCTTCACAATGTGATCTTTATTGAACATGTGCCACAGTCAGGAGGATAATTGCTCATTTCCTTAACAAGCAACCAACTGCCTTTCTACCTGCTCCAACTATAACTGGCAAAACGTGCTCTTCACAATGTGATCTGTATTGAACATGTCCTCCAGCCTGCTTCCAGTGGAGTTCCTGTGTTCCTCCTTGTCTGACCAGCTTCCAGTCAAGTTCCAACATTTCTCCTCCTCTGGACAGCCTCCAGTCGAGTTCCAGCAATCCTCGTTCTCCCTGCGGAGTTCCGGCTCTCCTCTTCTGTCTTCTTTCTACAATCCCGTATTTCCTGTAAAAGAGAGAAAATAAGAAAGGTGAAAAACCCAGTTTGGGTTCTTCTGAAATTTTCTAGCAAGTAACTTCATTTCAAGGTAAAGAAAGATTAATCGCTTCAATGAAAAAAAACAGAGCTCTGTCTTTTAAATAATTTATGACAATAAGAACTAGCGTGATTTATTGTTTGGGTGGGAATTCAAGATACCACTAAACAGACATTAAGGAAAGACATATTTCCTGTAACAAGCTTTCCTCTGGGAATTAGGAGATCTGAAATAGAGCAAGTTAATCAAAACTATTATTGGCAAGAGATTACACCAGAACTCAAAGTAGCGCTTTAGTCAAGTTGATTGTTTTTGAGTTTGGGCATTGTTTTAGAGACTGAAAGTATTGAAAAAAGAGGGAGAGACTTGCTCAGCCTTATAGAAAATATGCACAATGGGCGAAAACTAACTGACATTTTGCAATAGTTTATGCAAATTCAATGTAGTAAAGAAGTCATTCTTTTGCAGCCCAGAATCCTAAAAACCAAGAACCCAGTATTTTGATAAGCCAGAAGTCCTGACGCCCAACACGACATGCAGTTCAGGATCCAGCAGTCCTATTCTGCAGTCCATGAAGCAGAAGCTGGTATTTTCTCTTTTTCTTTTCCCAAAACCCACTTCCCCTTGAGGACTTGCTAGAGGGCAATGTACTCTTCATTGGTGTCACATTAGTCCTCACCGGGGTTTGGGGAATTGTCATTGCCCCATCAGAGCGCCTGGAATTCAAGTGAGTGGCTCTCACAGAACAGGAATCCAGGATGGTATGGCTTGCAGAAACCTAAGTATATTTTCCTACCCACTATGCCCTGTATATAATAGGCCTATGATAACTATACCTAAAGCATATTTCCTACCACTTTTTATGGGGATGACTGTTTTATTTAGGCCTGGGGTCAGCTTGCATTTAGGTAACCTACCAATGCTGATACTAGACTCCTAAGGGACTCTGGGATAGTGTGGTTTCTGTGGTCCCCAATAGGAGTGCTTAACTAGACTGACTAAAACATTATAGGTCTAATAAAGCCCCATTTCATCATTTCTTCTTTCATTCTCCTAGGGGTTGCTGCAGTATTTTGACCTGCATTATCAGCTCTGAAAGCACCCTATAAAATTGGGCATGACTGTAAACTGGAGACTGGAGGTTATCCATGGTGGTGTAATCTATGCCTATCCCAGCACCTTCTCTTACCCTGAATGGTCTGCAGATGTTGAGGTATAGCTGGAAAAGGGAGTGGATATGCGCCTGCGGAAATTTGATTTCCACCATTACACAGCTATGTTACACTCAGAAGGTGATCGATCAGTTAGATTACTTGCATGGTTGGATAGGGGTGAGACACCACGCACTCCTATCCGAGCCATTCGACTCGACAGCAGGACAATAGTTAATGTGCAGGCAGACATTAATGATGGTTTTAAACAGTACTATAGTACACTATATAAGCCAAGACCTGACACACCAGAGACATGGATAATAGATTTATTTTGCTCACTCCCTCTCGCTCAGCTCTCTCCATTACAGCAACTGGAACTGGAAAGGCCCATTGATGTAGAGGAAATAAAATCAGCAGTGCGACAATAACCTCACAACAAGGCACCAGGCGGAGATGGCTTACCGGTGGAATGCTACCAAACTTTCATGACACAGTTACTTAAACAATATCAGGGGGTGCTACAGGAAGCCCAAACAAAGAAGCAACTCTCGGATTTCCAGCGCGAAGCGCTAATAGTGGTCTAACCCAAACCAGGCCAGGATCCACTAGATGTACGATCCTACAGACCTTTATCGTTACTGAACCTAGAGTGTAAGATATTAGGCAAGATACTCGTGAATCGGCTACTGCCGTTCATGTCATACCTGATACATGAAGACCAATCGGGGTTTATTCCTGGTTGGAACACCTTCCTGAATGTCCATAAGCTATTGCGGCTCACCTCAGCCATCCAGGAATCAGACTATGACAGGGTAGTGGTTTCCTTAGATATTGAAAAGGCATTTGATACCCTTGGTTGATTTTTCCTAAGAGCAGCTTTGAAGAACATGGGATTCAGCCCAGTGTATATGAGCTGGATTGATACTCTGTATTCCAATCCCACAGCTAGGGTCAAAACGGGCAGGGTTATTTCTGACAGCTTTCCCATAGGCCGAGGTATTAGGCAAGGGTGCCCCCTATCACCGCTTCTGTTTGCAAGAGCTATTTAACCCCTTGCAGGCTAGCAAAGACGTCAGGCACAACAATGGGGTATCTCTGATGTGGGAGGGCACCAGATAGTATCCCTCTATGCAGATGATGCACTAATATACCTACATAAATGTAAAGCTTCACTTCTGGACCTATTACAATTACTGGAGCACTTCAGAGACATATCAGGACTATGGGTGAACTGGTCGAAATCCTGTGTGTTCCCAATGGCAATGATTCCAGAGAACCTAAGACCTAACCCCAGGACATACAGAATACCTTGGTGTTACTCCACAGTCAAATACCTTGGTATACAGGTATACCACAACCTAGCTGATTTGAGGGAAGGTAATTTAGGACGCGCAATCAGGTCTTGAGGGAGGTGTGGATCCAGAGCTGACACCGGTGCTGCCCATTGCAGTGTCTCCATGCCACTGCTGCCGCCCCAGTGACTTTTTTGGTCCGAGTGCGCTTTTCAGGCCAGTTATGGGCCCCACAGTGCAAGCGCAGAGACTATCTGCGCTTGCGCTGTGTGGCCAATAAGTGGGCTGCAGTGCTGCCAAATAGCTCAATTTCCCACATACCAATAATCAACATAATTCAAAGCAAAAGTCTTGATGTTTCCATACATCATTTTTGCACCATTCCCAGTTGATAGAGTTTTTATTGATACCAGTGTAAGAATGCTGGTCGATAGCACTTTTGTCATTTCCCACAGATTTCAGAACTTGCAAACTTACTGACAGTTCACCCAAAGGTTCATGTTTGCAACTGATTCTGGAAAAAACATAGTGGGATCCACACAAGCCACAACATGCTGGAATCATCTAGGTTACCAGTTTTCAGATATGTCTGTGCTTAACAGGTTTGCATTGGTACTACACAACCACAGGCCAACACACTGCAGCTCCCTACATGCCAACAATTCATGCAGTTCATTCTAAAAATGTTTAATATGCATTTTTGGGACTTTTCTATTCAGGGCGCTAGTAGAGTGCTGTCTTTATCAAAAGAAGTGTTGGAATTGTGGTTGGTAGGACTTTTGTAATTCCCCACAGATATTAGAACTTTCCATCTCAGAAATGTGAGAAAATTCTGTGATTTCACCCTAAAGTTACATCTGAAAGTCTTTCTAGTTAAGAATATGTAGTGGGATCCATGTAAATCACACCACTCTGTGTTCACCTGGGCTTCTAGTTTTTAAAAGTATCTGGGGTTTTTAGATTTCCTTGGGTGCAAGCTGAACCTGGGCCAAATACAAGAAGTTCAAACATTTCAAGAATCAATGCAATTCAAAGCAAAAAATCTTGACATTTTCAACAAGTAGCTTTTGTACCTTTCGTGTTCCGGGCAATAGTCCTACTCACCCACAAGTGTTGCGATCAGGGCAAGCATCAGCACCCTAAATTCCTATGGATGTTTAGTTTTCCAGAATGTCTGGGTTGGTAGATTTTTTTTATTACCCTGATCCCAGGCCTAAATAAAGCAGCTGCCCACATCCCACGAATCAATGTTTTTAAAACCAAAAATCTTAACATTTCCATAGTGCTTTTTCCCTGCCCTGGGTAATAAACCCAACCACACAAGTGGTGAATTATTAGGAAAAATGTGGACTTTTTTCATTTCCTCAGGGATCAGGAACTTTCTCTTACCTAAATTGCCTGCCTTACCTAAATTGCAGGACTTTCAGAGATTTAATTAAAAGTTTGTCATTTGCACACTATTGCGGGTGGGACATAATTGGATCCATGTACAACATAACAACCTAGGCTTCTCTGGGTTCCACAAGGTTTTTAGATTTTTCTAGTCTGTCAGCTATCCCCTGACCCAAAAACCACAGATACCTACATCCGAATTTTGATGCAATTTAATCATATATCTTGATGTTTCACATTTTTAGCCTTTCCTGTCTTAGGCAATGGGCTATTCTCATCAAGTGTGGTCCCGTATTTATTGGGAGAAGCGTAGTTACATTGAGTGGTAGGACATTTGTTATTCCCCAATTTCTAAAATGTTCTTTCATAGCAATGTGAAAGCATTCAGCGATTTCACAAAAATGTTCATGTTTGTGATGCATTCTGGGAGAGAAACCATAGTGAGATCCACAAACTCCACACCACTCTGGACTGCTCCTGATATCAGGTTTTCAGAAAAATCCAGAGTTTGTAGATTTCCCTGGGTGCAAACCTACCCCCTACCTAAAATATTGCTGCAACAGCTAACAAGATTCCTTGTAATTCAGTGCAAAAATCTTGATGTTCCTGTGATGCATGGACTTCCCTGTTCTAGGCAATAGGCACACCCATACAAGCAGAGTATCATATTCATCAAGAGAACTGTAGATCAATTGGTAGTGGAATGATTTTCATTACCTGCAGATCCCAGAACCTTTCTTCATAGATACGTTAGGGAAATATATAATTAAACTCAAAGTCTGAAGTGTGCAGAATGTTTTCGGTAAGAAAACAAAGTAGATACATGAAAGTCACATTTTCATCAACACCCCATGCATCATGTTTTTAGAAATGTCTATTGGTGTCCTTGATTGCTAAGTGGCCCAAATTCTGCAACTAGTCACGCACCAAGAATCATTGCAATTCAAAAGGTAAAATATTGTTGTTTCCACTGTGCCGTTTTGGACTTCTCTTGTCCCAACTGATAAGTAGACATAGATAGGTGAAGTACTGTTTTTAATAGGAAGAGTGTAGAAATGATAGCTGGTAGGACAGTTGCTTTTTTCCACAATGTATGGATCCTTCTATCACATAACCCTGCTCTTAGTAGAACAACCAGTTACCGGGCCTTGTGGGTAAAAGGTAGTTCATTACATGTAAGTCCCACCACTCTGGACTCCACCTTATGTCCAGTTTCCAGAAATGTCTGAGTTTGGTTGGTTTGCCCGGGTGCATGCTGACCCAAGGTCCTAAATATAGCTAACATCTAACATCTAAAACAAAAAGCCTTTTGAAAAGGATCACTGATAACTAATCCATCTTGGGTCATATTGTGGATATGGTGCACTTTCCCTGCTTGCGCCATGGCATACCTTTCAAAAGGTGCAGTGGGCAAAATCAGGGACAGTGTGCCATGTCAGAGAGAAAGCTCTGACCTCAGGGCAACCACAAACAGTGTCCTGGGGCAGAGCATTAAAGTGAAATACAGAGTGGCTGTCTTAACCCCTTCGCTGCCAGGCCTTTTCCCCCTCCTGTGCCGAGCCTTTTTTTGGCTATTTGGAGCAGTTCGCGCTTAGGCCCTCATAACTTTTTGTTCACATAAGCTACCCACGCCAAAATTGCGTCCTTTTTTTCCAACATCCTAGGGACTCTAGAGGTACCCAGACTTTGTGGGTTCCGCAGAAGGAGGCCAAGAAATAAGCCAAAAAACAGTGAAAATTTAGTTTTTTTCAAAAAAATGGGAAAAATGGGCTACAGAAGAAGGCTTGTGGTTTTTTCCCTGAAAAGGGCATCAACAAAGGGTTTGCGGTGATAACATCACCAGCTTCCCAGCTTTCAGGAACAGGCAGACTTGAATCAGAAAACCCAATTTTTCAACACAATTTTGGCATTTTACTGGGACATACCCCATTTTTACGATTTTTTGTGCTTTCAGCCTCCTTCCAGTCAGTGACAGAAATGGGCATGAAACCAACGCTGGATCCCAGAAACCGCAACATTTTTTAAAAGTAGACAGAAATCTGAATTCAGCAAGGGGTAATTTGTGTAGATCCTACAAGGGTTTCCAACAGAAAATAACAACTGAAAAAGAAAAATATTGAAATTGAGGTGAAAAAAACATCAATTTTACTCTACGTTTTACTCTGTAACTTTTTCCAGCAATGTCAGATTTTCGAAAGCAATATACCGTTACGTCTGCTGGACTCTTCTGGTTGCGGGGATATATAGGGCTTATAGGTTCATAAAGAACTCTAGGTACCCAGAGCCAATAAATGACCTGCACCCTGCAGTGGGTTTTCAATCTATGCCGGGTATACAGCAATTCATTTGCTGAAATATAAAGAGTAAAAAATAGCTATCAAGAAAACCTTTGTATTTCCGAAATGGGCACAAGATAAGGTGTTGAGAAGCAGTGGTTATTTGCACATCTCTGAATTCCGGGGTGCCCATACTAGCATGTGAATTACAGGGCATTTCTCAAATAGATGTCTTTTTTACACTCTGTCTTCCATTTGGAAGGAAAAAATGTAGAGAAAGACAAAGAGCAATAACACTTGTTTTGCTATTCTATGCTCCCCCAAGTCTCCCGAAAAAATGATACCTCACTTGTGTGGGTAGGCCTAGGGCCCGCGACAGGATATGCCCCAAAACACAACGTGGACACATCACAGAAAACAGAGCTGTTTTTAGCAAAGTGCCTACCTGTAGATTTTGGCCTCTAGCTCAGCCGCCACCTAGGGAAACCTACCAAACCTGTGCATTTCTGAAAACTAGAGACGTAGGGGAATCCAAGATGGGGTGACTTGTGTGGCTCGGACCAGGTTCTGCTACCCAGAATCCTTTGCAAATCTCAAAATTTTACTAAAAAAACACATGTTCCTCAAATTTCTGTGGCAGAAAGTTCTGGAATCTGAGAGGAGCCACGAATTTCCTTCCACCCAGCGTTCCCCCACGTCTCCCGATAAAAATGATACCTCACTTGTGTGGGTAGGCCTAGCGCCCGCGACAGGAAACGCCCCAAAGCGCAACGTGGACACATCCAAATTTGTGAAGGAAAACAGAGGTGTTTTTTGCAAAGTGCCTACCTGTAGATTTTGGCTTGTAGCTCAGCCGCCACCTAGGGAAACCTACCAAACCTGTGCATTTCTGAAAACTAGAGACCTAGGGGAATCCAAGATGGGGTGACTTGTGTGGCTCGGACCAGGTTCTGTTACCCAGAATCCTTTGCAAACCTCAAAATTTGGCTAATAAAACACATGTTCCTCACATTTCTGTGGCAGAAAGTTCTGGAATCTGAGAGGAGCCACGAATTTCCGTCCACCCAGCGTTCCCCCACGTCTCCCGATAAAAATGATATCTCACTTGTGTGCGTATGCCTAGCGCCCGTGACAGGAAATGCCCCAAAGCGCAACGTGGACACAGCCAAATTTTTGAAGGAAAACAGAGGTGTTTTTTGCAAAGTGCCTACCTGTAGATTTTGGCCTGTAGCTCAGCCGCCACCTAGGGAAACCTACCAAACCTGTGCATTTCTGAAAACTAGAGACCTAGGGGAATCCAAGATGGGGTGACTTGTGTGGCTCGGACCAGGTTCTGTTACCCAGAATCCTTTGCAAACCTCAAAATTTGGCTAAAAAAACACATGTTCCTAACATTTCTGTGGCAGAAAGTTCTGGAATCTGAGAGGAGCCACAAATTTCCTTCCACCCAGCGTTCCCCCACGTCTCCCGATAAAAATGATACCTCACTTGTGTGGGTAGGCCTAGCGCCCGCGACAGGAAACGCCCCAAAGCGCAACGTGGACACATCCAAATTTGTGAAGGAAAACAGAGGTGTTTTTTGCAAAGTGCCTACCTGTAGATTTTGGCTTGTAGCTCAGCCGCCACCTAAGGAAACCTACCAAACCTGTGCATTTCTGAAAACTAGAGACCTAGGGGAATCCAAGATGGGGTGACTTGTGTGGCTCGGACCAGGTTCTGTTACCCAGAATCCTTTGCAAATTTCAAAATTTGGCTAAAAAAACACATGTTCCTAACATTTCTGTGGCAGAAAGTTCTGGAATCTGAGAGGAGCCACAAATGTCCTTCCACCCAGCGTTCCCCCATGTCTCCCGATAAAAATTATACCTCACTTGTGTGCGTAGGCCTAGCGCCCGCGACAGGAAACGCCCCAAAGCGCAACGTGGACACATCCAAATTTGTGACGGAAAACAGAGGTGTTTTTTGCAAAGTGGCTACCTGTAGATTTTGGCTTGTAGCTCACCCGCCACCTAGGGAAACCTACCAAACCTGTGCATTTCTGAAAACTAGAGACTTAGGGGAATCCAAGATGGGGTGACTTGTGTGGCTCGGACCAGGTTCTGTTACCCAGAATCCTTTGCAAACCTCAAAATTTGGCAAAAAAAACACATGTTCCTCACATTTCTGTGGCAGAAAGTTCTGGAATCTGAGAGGAGCCACGAATTTCCTTCCACCCAGCGTTGCCCCACATCTCCCGATAAAAATGATACCTCACTTGTGTGCGTAGTACTAGCGCCCGTGACAGGAAATGCCCCAAAGCGCAACGTGGACACATCCAAATTTTTGAAGGAAAACAGAGGTGTTTTTTGCAAAGTGCCTAACTGTAGATTTTGGCCTGTAGCTCAGCCGCCACCTAGGGAAACCTACCAAACCTGTGCATTTCTGAAAACTAGAGACCTAGGAGAATCCAAGATGGGGTGACTTGTGTGGCTCAGACCAGGTTATGTTACCCAGAATCCTTTGCAAACCTCAAAATTTGGCTAAAAAAACACATGTTCCTAACATTTCTGTGGCAGAAAGTTCTGGAATCTGAGAGGAGCCACTAATTTCCTTCCACCCAGCGTTCCCCCACGTCTCCCTATAAAAATGATACCTCACTTGTGTGGGTAGGCCTAGCACCCGCGACAGGAAACGCCCCAAAGCGCAACGTGGACACATCCAAATTTGTGAAGGAAAAGAGAGGTGTTTTTTGCAAAGTGCCTACCTGTAGATTTTGGCCTGTAGCTCAGCCGCCACCTAGGGAAACTTACCAAACCTGTGCATTTCTGAAAACTAGAGACCTAGGGCAATCCAAGGTGGGGTGACTTGTGTGGCTCGGACCAGGTTCTGTTACCCAGAATCCTTTGGAAACCTCAAAATTTGGCTAAGAAAACACATGTTCCTAACATTTCTGTGGCAGAAAGTTCTGGAATCTGAGAGGAGCCACAAATTTCCTTCCACCCAGCGTTCCCCCATGTCTCCCGATAAAAATGATACCTCACTTGTGTGGGTAGGCCTAGCGCCCGCGACAGGAAACGCCCCAAAGCGCAACGTGGACACATCCAAATTTGTGAAGGAAAACAGAGGTGTTTTTTGCAAAGTGACTACCTGTAGATTTTGGCCTGTAGCTCAGCCGCCACCTAGGGAAACCTACCAAACCTGTGCATTTCTGAAAACTAGAGACCTAGGGGAATCCAAGATGGGGTGACTTGTGTGGCTCGGACCAGGTTCTGTTACCCAGAATCCTTTGCAAACTTCAAAATTTGGCTAAAAAAACACATGTTCCTAACATTTATGTGGCAGAAAGTTCTGGAATCTGAGAGGAGCCACAAATTTCCTTCCACCCAGCGTTCCCCCATGTCTCCCGATAAAAATGATACCTCACTTGTGTGCGTAGGCCTAGCGCCCGTGACAGAAAACGCCCCAAAGCGCAACGTGGACACATCCAAATTTGTGAAGGAAAACTGAGGTGTTTTTTGCAAAGTGCCTACCTGTAGATTTTGGCTTGTAGCTCAGCCGCCACCTAGGGAAACCTACCAAACCTGTGCATTTCTGAAAACTAGAGACCTAGGGGAATCCAAGATGGGGTGACTTGTGTGGCTCGGACCAGGTTCTGTTACCCAGAATCCTTTGCAAACCTCAAAATTTGGCTAAAAAAACACATGTTCCTCACATTTCTGTGGCAGAAAGTTCTGGAATCTCAGAGGAGCCACGAATTTCCTTCCACCCAGCATTCCCCCCACGTCTCCCGATAAAAATTATACCTCACTTGTGTGCGTAGGCCTAGCGCCCGTGACAGGAAACGCCCCAAAGCGCAACGTGGACACAGCCAAATTTTTGAAGGAAAACAGAGGTGTTTTTTGCAAAGTGCCTACCTGTAGATTTTGGCCTGTAGCTCAGCCGCCACCTAGGGAAACCTACCAAACCTGTGCATTTCTGAAAACTAGAGACCTAGGGGAATCCAAGATGGGGTGACTTGTGTGGCTCGGACCAGGTTCTGTTACCCAGAATCCTTTGCAAATCTCAAAATTTGGCTAAAAAAACACATGTTCCTCACATTTCTGTGGCAGAAAGTTCTGGAATCTAAGAGGAGCCACAAATTTCCTTCCACCCAGCGTTCCCCTACGTCTCCCGATGAAAATGATACCTCACTTGTGTGGGTAGGCCTAGCGCCCGCGACAGGAAACGCCCCAAAGCGCAACGTGGACACATCCAAATTTGTGACGGAAAACAGAGGTGTTTTTTGCAAAGTGGCTACCTGTAGATTTTGGCTTGTAGCTCACCCGCCACCTAGGGAAACCTACCAAACCTGTGCATTTCTGAAAACTAGAGACCTAGGGGAATCCAAGATGGGGTGACTTGTGTGGCTCGGACCAGGTTCTGTTACCCAGAATCCTTTGCAAACCTCAAAATTTGGCAAAAAAAACACATGTTCCTCACATTTCTGTGGCAGAAAGTTCTGGAATCTGAGAGGAGCCACGAATTTCCTTCCACCCAGCGTTGCCCCACATCTCCCGATAAAAATGATACCTCACTTGTGTGCGTAGTACTAGCGCCCGTGACAGGAAATGCCCCAAAGCGCAACGTGGACACATCCAAATTTTTGAAGGAAAACAGAGGTGTTTTTTGCAAAGTGCCTAACTGTAGATTTTGGCCTGTAGCTCAGCCGCCACCTAGGGAAACCTACCAAACCTATGCATTTCTGAAAACTAGAGACCTAGGGGAATCCAAGATGGGGTGACTTGTGTGGCTCAGACCAGGTTATGTTACCCAGAATCCTTTGCAAACCTCTAAATTTGGCTAAAAAAACACATGTTCCTAACATTTCTGTGGCAGAAAGTTCTGGAATCTGAGAGGAGCCACTAATTTCCTTCCACCCAGCGTTCCCCCACGTCTCCCTATAAAAATGATACCTCACTTGTGTGGGTAGGCCTAGCACCCGCGACAGGAAACGCCCCAAAGCGCAACGTGGACACATCCAAATTTGTGGAGGAAAAGAGAGGTGTTTTTTGCAAAGTGCCTACCTGTAGATTTTGGCCTCTAGCTCAGCCGCCACCTAGGGAAACCTACCAAACCTGTGCATTTCTGAAAACTAGAGACCATGGGCAATCCAAGGTGGGGTGACTTGTGTGGCTCGGACCAGGTTCTGTTACCCAGAATCCTTTGGAAACCTCAAAATTTGGCTAAGAAAACACATGTTCCTAACATTTCTGTGGCAGAAAGTTCTGGAATCTGAGAGGAGCCACAAATTTCCTTCCACCCAGCGTTCCCCCATGTCTCCCGATAAAAATGATACCTCACTTGTGTGGGTAGGCCTAGCACCCGCGACAGGAAACGCCCCAAAGCGCAACGTGGACACATCCAAATTTGTGAAGGAAAACAGAGGTGTTTTTTGCAAAGTGACTACCTGTAGATTTTGGCCTGTAGCTCAGCCGCCACCTAGGGAAACCTACCAAACCTGTGCATTTCTGAAAACTAGAGACCTAGGGGAATCCAAGATGGGGTGACTTGTGTGGCTCGGACCAGGTTCTGTTACCCAGAATCCTTTGCAAACTTCAAAATTTGGCTAAAAAAACACATGTTCCTAACATTTCTGTGGCAGAAAGTTCTGGAATCTGAGAGGAGCAACAAATTTCCTTCCACCCAGCGTTCCCCCATGTCTCCCGATAAAAATGATACCTCACTTGTGTCCGTAGGCCTAGCGCCCGTGACAGAAAACGCCCCAAAGCGCAACGTGGACACATCCAAATTTGTGAAGGAAAACTGAGGTGTTTTTTGCAAAGTGCCTACCTGTAGATTTTGGCTTGTAGCTCAGCCGCCACCTAGGGAAACCTACCAAACCTGTGCATTTCTGAAAACTAGAGACCTAGGGGAATCCAAGATGGGGTTACTTGTGTGGCTCGGACCAGGTTCTGTTACCCAGAATCCTTTGCAAACCTCAAAATTTGGCTAAAAAAACACATGTTCCTCACATTTCTGTGGCAGAAAGTTCTGGAATCTCAGAGGAGCCACGAATTTCCTTCCACCCAGCATTCCCCCCACGTCTCCTGATGAAAATTATACCTCACTTGTGTGCGTAGGCCTAGCGCCCGTGACAGGAAACGCCCCAAAGCGCAACGTGGACACTGCCAGATTTTTTGTAGGAAAACAGAGGTGTTTTTTGCAAAGTGCCTACCTGTAGATTTTCGCCTGTAGCTCAGCCGCCACCTAGGGAAACCTACCAAACCTGTACATTTCTGAAAACTAGAGACCTAGGGGAATCCAAGATGGGGTGACTTGTGTGGCTCGGACCAGGTTCTGTTACCCAGAATCCTTTGCAAACCTCAAAATTTGGCTAAAAAAACACATGTTCCTAACATTTCTGTGGCAGAAAGTTCTGGAATCTGAGAGGAGCCACAAATTTCCTTCCGCCCATCGTTCCCCCACGTCTCCCGATATAAATGATACCTCACTTGTGTGGGTAGGCCTAGCGGCCGCGACAGGAAACGCCCCAAAGCGCAACGTGGACACATCCAAATTTGTGAAGGAAAACAGAGGTGTTTTTTGCAAAGTGACTACCTGTAGATTTTGGCCTGTAGCTCAGCCGCCACCTAGGGAAACCTACCAAACCTGTGCATTTCTGAAAACTAAAGACCTAGGGGAATCCAAGATGGGGTGAATTGTGTGGCTCGGACCAGGTTCTGTTACCCAGAATCCTTTGCAAACCTCAAAATTTGGCTAAAAACATTTCTGTGGCAGAAAGTTCTGGAATCTGAGAGGAGACACAAATTTCCTTCCACCCAGCGTTCCCCCACGTCTCCCGATAAAAATGATACCTCACTTGTGTGGGTAGGCCTAGCGCCCGCGACAGGAAACGCCCCAAAGCACAACGTGGACACATCCAAATTTGTGAAGGAAAACAGAGGTGTTTTTTGCAAAGTGCCTACCTGTAGATTTTGGCCTGTAGCTCAGCCGCCACCTAGGGAAACCTACCAAACCTGTACATTTCTGAAAACTAGAGACCTAGGGGAATCCAAGATGGGGTGACTTGTGTGGCTCGGACCAGGTTCTGTTACCCAGAATCCTTTGCAAACCTCAAAATTTGGCTAAAAAAACACATGTTCCTCACATTTCTGTGGAAGAAAGTTCTGGAATCTAAGAGGAGCCACAAATTTCCTTCCACCCAGCGTTCCCCCACATCTCCCGATAAAAATGATACCTCACTTGTGTGGGTAGGCCTAGCGCCCGCGACAGGAAACGCCCCAAAGCGCAACGTGGACACATCCAAATTTGTGAAGGAAAACAGAGGTGTTTTTTGCAAAGTGCCTACCTGTAGATTTTGGCCTGTAGCTCAGCCGCCACCTAGGGAAACCTACCAAACCTGTGCATTTCTGAAAACTAGAGACCTAGGGGAATCCAAGATGGGGTGTCTTGTGTGGCTCGGACCAGGTTCTGTTACCCAGAATCCTTTGCAAACCTCAGAATTTGGCTAAAAAAACACATGTTCCTAACATATCTATGGCAGAAAGTTCTGGAATCTGAGAGGAGCCACAAATTTCCTTCCACCCAGCATTCCCCCATGTCTCCCGATAAAAATGATACCTCACTTGTGTGGGTAGGCCTAGCACCCGCGACAGGAAACGCCCCAAAGCGCAACGTGGACACATCCAAATTTGTGAAGGAAAACAGAGGTGTTTTTTGCAAAGTGACTACCTGTAGATTTTGGCCTGTAGCTCAGCCGCCACCTAGGGAAACCTACCAAACCTGTGCATTTCTGAAAACTAGAGACCTAGGGGAATCCAAGATGGGGTGACTTGTGTGGCTCGGACCAGGTTCTGTTACCCAGAATCCTTTGCAAACTTCAAAATTTGGCTAAAAAAACACATGTTCCTAACATTTCTGTGGCAGAAAGTTCTGGAATCTGAGAGGAGCCACAAATTTCCTTCCACCCAGCGTTCCCCCATGTCTCCCGATATAAATGATACCTCACTTGTGTCCGTAGGCCTAGCGCCCGTGACAGAAAACGCCCCAAAGCGCAACGTGGACACATCCAAATTTGTGAAGGAAAACAGAGGTGTTTTTTGCAAAGTGCCTACCTGTAGATTTTCGCCTGTAGCTCAGCCGCCACCTAGGGAAACCTACAAAACCTGTACATTTCTGAAAACTAGAGACCTAGGGGAATCCAAGATGGGGTGACTTGTGTGGCTCGGACCAGGTTCTGTTACCCAGAATCCTTTGCAAACCTCAAAATTTGGCTAAAAAAACACATGTTCCTAACATTTCTGTGGCAGAAAGTTCTGGAATCTGAGAGGAGCCACAAATTTCCTTCCGCCCATCGTTCCCCCACGTCTCCCGATAAAAATGATACCTCGCTTGTGTGGGTAAGCCTAGCGGCCGCGACAGGATACGCCCCAAAGCGCAACGTGGACACATCCAAATTTGTGAAGGAAAACAGAGGTGTTTTTTGCAAAGTGACTACCTGTAGATTTTGGCCTGTAGCTCAGCCGCCACCTAGGGAAACCTACCAAACCTGTGCATTTCTGAAAACTAAAGACCTAGGGGAATCCAAGATGGGGTGAATTGTGTGGCTCGGACCAGGTTCTGTTACCCAGAATCCGTTGCAAACCTCAAAATTTGGCTAAAAACATTTCTGTGGCAGAAAGTTCTGGAATCTGAGAGGAGACACAAATTTCCTTCCACCCAGCGTTCCCCCACGTCTCCCGATAAAAATGATACCTCACTTGTGTGGGTAGGCCTAGCGCCCGCGACAGGAAACGCCCCAAAGCACAACGTGGACACATCCAAATTTGTGAAGGAAAACAGAGGTGTTTTTTGCAAAGTGCCTACCTGTAGATTTTGGCCTGTAGCTCAGCCGCCACCTAGGGAAACCTGCCAAACCTGTGCATTTCTGAAAACTAGAGACCTAGGGGAATCCAAGATGGGGTGACTTGTGTGGCTCGGACCAGGTTCTGTTACCCAGAATCCTTTGCAAATCTCAAAATTTGGCTAAAAAAACACATGTTCCTCACATTTCTGTGGAAGAAAGTTCTGGAATCTAAGAGGAGCCACAAATTTCCTTCCACCCAGCGTTCCCCCACATCTCCCGATAAAAATGATACCTCACTTGTGTGGGTAGGCCTAGCGCCCGCGACAGGAAACGCCCCAAAGCGCAACGTGGACACATCCAAATTTGTGAAGGAAAACAGAGGTGTTTTTTGCAAAGTGCCCACCTGTAGATTTTGGCTTGTAGCTCAGCCGCCACCTAGGGAAACCTACCAAACCTGTGCATTTCTGAAAACTAGAGACCAAGGGGAATCCAATATGCGGTGACTTGTGTGGCTCGGACCAGGTTCTGTTACCCAGAATCCTTTGCAAACCTCAAAATTTGGCTAAAAAAACACATGTTCCTCACATTTCTGTGGCAGAAAGTTCTGGAATCTGAGAGGAGCCACGAATTTCTTTCCACCCAGCGTTCCCCCACGTCTCCCGATAAAAATGATACCTCACTTGTGTGGGTAGGCCTAGCGCCTGCGACAGGAAATGCCCCAAAGCGCAACGTGGACACATCCAAATTTGTGAAGGAAAACAGAGGTGTTTTTTTCAAAGTGCCTACCTGTAGATTTTGGCTTGTAGATCAGCCGCCACCTAGGGAAACCTACCAAACCTGTGCATTTCTGAAAACTAGAGACCAAGGGGAATCCAAGATGGGATGACTTGTGTGGCTCGGACCAGGTTCTGTTACCCAGAATCCTTTGCAAACCTCAAAATTTGGCTAAAAAAACACATGTTCCTAACATTTCTGTGGCAGAAAGTTCTGGAATCTGAGAGGAGCCACGAATTTCCTTCCACCCAGCGTTCCCCCATGTCTCCCGATAAAAATGATACCTCACTTGTTTGGGTAGGCCTAGTGCCCGCGACAGGAAACGCCCCAAAGCGCAACGTGGACACATCCAAATTTGTGAAGGAAAACAGAGGTGTTTTTTGCAAAGTGCCTACCTGTAGATTTTGGCCTGTAGCTCAGCCGCCACCTAGGGAAACCTACCAAACCCGTGCATTTCTGAAAACTAGAGACCTAGGGGAATCCAAGGTGGGGTGACTTGTGTTGCTCAGACCAGGTTCTGTTACCTAGAATCCTTTGCAAACCTCAAAATTTGGCTAAAAAAACACATGTTCCTAACATTTATGGCAGAAAGTTCTGGAATCTGAGAGGAGCCACAAATTTCCTTCCAGCCAGCGTTTCCCCACGTCTCCCGATAAAAATAATACCTCACTTGTGTGGGTAGGCCTAGCGGCCGCGACAGGGAGCGCCCCAAAGCGCAACGTGGACACATCCAAATTTGTGAAGGAAAACAGAGGTGGTTTTTGCAAAGTGCCTACCTGTAGATTTTGGCCTTTAGCTCAGCCGCCACCTAGGGAAACCTACCAAACCTGTGCATTTCTGAAAACTAGAGACCTAGGGGAAACCAAGATGGGGTGACTTGTGTGGCTCGGACCAGGTTCTGTTACCCAGAATCCTTTGCAAACCTCAAAATTTGGCTAAAAAAACACATGTTCCTAACATTTCTGTGGCAGAAAGTTCTGGAATCTGAGAGGAGCCACAAATTTCCTTCCACCCAGCGTTCCCCCACGTCTCCCGATAAAAATGATACCTCACTTGTGTGGGTAGGCCTAGCGGCCGCGACAGGATACGCCCCAAAGCGCAACGTCGACACATCCAAATTTGTGAAGGAAAACAGAGGTGTTTTTTGCAAAGTGACTACCTGTAGATTTTGGCCTGTAGCTCAGCCGCCACCTAGGGAAACCTACCAAACCTGTGCATTTC
Source organism: Pleurodeles waltl (assembly GCF_031143425.1). Classification (NCBI taxonomy): domain Eukaryota; kingdom Metazoa; phylum Chordata; class Amphibia; order Caudata; family Salamandridae; genus Pleurodeles; species Pleurodeles waltl. The sequence goes on from NC_090440.1 coordinate 139,746,018, forward strand.
TGAAACTAGAGACCTAGGGGAATCCAAGATGGGGTGAATTCTGTGGCTCGGACCAGGTTCTGTTACCCAGAATCCTTTGCAAACCTCAACATTTGGCTAAAAAAACACATGTTCCTAACATTTCTGTGGCAGAAAGTTCTGGAATCTGAGAGGAGCCACAAATTTCCTTCCACCCAGCGTTCCCCCTCGTCTCCCGATAAAAATGATACCTCACTTGTGTGGGTAGGCCTAGCGCCCGCGACAGGAAACGCCCCAAAGCGCAACGTGGACACATCCAAATTTGTGAAGGAAAACAGAGGTGTTTTTTGCAAAGTGCCTACCTGTAGATTTTGGCTTGTAGCTCAGCCGCCACCTAGGGAAACCTACCAAACCTGTGCATTTCTGAAAACTAGAGACCTAGGGGAATCCAAGATGGGGTGACTTGTGTGGCTCGGACCAGGTTCTGTTACCCAGAATCCTTTGCAAACCTCAAAATTTGGCTAAAAAAACACATGCTCCTCACATTTCTGTGGCAGAAAGTTCAGGAATCTGAGAGGAGCCACGAATTTCCTTCCACCCAGCGTTGCCCCACATCTCTCGATAAAAATGACACCTTACTTGTGTGCGTAGGCCTAGCGCCCGTGACAGGAAATGCCCCAAAGCGCAACGTGGACACAGCCAAATTTTTGAAGGAAAACAGAGGTGTTTTTTGCAAAGTGCCTACCTGTAGATTTTGGCCTGTAGCTCAGCCGCCACCTAGGGAAACCTACCAAACCTTTGCATTTCTGAAAACTAGAGACCTAGGGGAATCCAAGATGGGGTGACTTGTGTGGCTCGGACCAGGTTCTGTTACCCAGAATCCTTTGCAAATCTCAAAATTTGGCTAAAAAAACACATGTTCCTCACATTTCTGTGGCAGAAAGTTCTGGAATCTGAGAGGACCCACAAATTTCCTTCTACCCAGCGTTCCCCCACGTCTCCCGATAAAAATTATACCTCACTTGTGTGGGTAGGCCTAGCGCCCACGACAGGAAACACCCCAAAGCGCAACGTGGACACATCCAAATTTGTGAAGGAAAACAGAGGTGTTTTTTGCAAAGTGCCCACCTGTAGATTTTGGCTTGTAGCTCAGCCGCCACCTAGGGAAACCTACCAAACCTGTGCATTTCTGAAAACTAGAGACCAAGGGGAATCCAATATGGGGTGACTTGTGTGGCTCGGACCAGATTCTGTTACCCAGAATCCTTTGCAAACCTCAAAATTTGGCTAAAAAAACATATGTTCCTCACATTTCTGTGGCAGAAAGTTCTGGAATCTGAGAGGAGCCACGAATTTCTTTCCACCCAGCGTTCCCCCACGTCTCCCGATAAAAATGATACCTCACTTGTGTGGGTAGGCCTAGCGCCTGCGACAGGAAATGCCCCAAAGCGCAACGTGGACACATCCAAATTTGTGAAGGAAAACAGAGGTGTTTTTTTCAAAGTGCCTACCTGTAGATTTTGGCTTGTAGATCAGCCGCCACCTAGGGAAACCTACCAAACCTGTGCATTTCTGAAAACTAGAGACCAAGGGGAATCCAAGATGGGGTGACTTGTGTGGCTCGGACCAGGTTCTGTTACCCAGAATCCTTTGCAAACCTCAAAATTTGGCTAAAAAAACACATGTTCCTAACATTTCTGTGGCAGAAAGTTCTGGAATCTGAGAGGAGCCACGAATTTCCTTCCACCCAGCGTTCCCCCATGTCTCCCGATAAAAATGATACCTCACTTGTTTGGGTAGGCCTAGCGCCCGCGACAGGAAACGCCCCAAAGCGCAACGTGGACACATCCAAATTTGTGAAGGAAAACAGAGGTGTTTTTTGCAAAGTGCCTACCTGTAGATTTTGGCCTGTAGCTCAGCCGCCACCTAGGGAAACCTACCAAACCTGTGCATTTCTGAAAACTAGAGACCTAGGGGAATCCAAGGTGGGGTGACTTGTGTTGCTCAGACCAGGTTCTGTTACCTAGAATCCTTTGCAAACCTAAAAATTTGGCTAAAAAAACACATGTTCCTAAAATTTATGTGGCAGAAAGTTCTGGAATCTGAGAGGAGCCACAAATTTCCTTCCACCCAGCGTTTCCCCACGTCTCCCGATAAAAATAATACCTCACTTGTGTGGGTAGGCCTAGCGGCCGCGACAGGGAACGCCCCAAAGCGCAACGTGGACACATCCAAATTTGTGAAGGAAAACAGAGGTGGTTTTTGCAAAGTGACTACCTGTAGATTTTGTTCTGTAGCTCAGCCGCCACCTAGGGAAACCTACCAAACCTGTGCATTTCTGAAACTAGAGACCTAGGGGAATCCAAGATGGGGTGAATTGTGTGGCTCGGACCAGGTTCTGTTACCCAGAATCCTTTGCAAACCTCAAAATTTGGCTAAAAAAACACATGTTCCTAACATTTCTGTGGCAGAAAGTTCTGGAATCTGAGAGGAGCCACAAATTTCCTTCCACCCAGCGTTCCCCCACGTCTCCCGATAAAAATGATACCTCACTTGTGTGTGTAGGCCTAGCGCCCGCGACAGGAAACGCCCCAAAGCGCAACGTGGACACATCCAAATTTGTGAAGGAAAACAGAGGTGTTTTTTGCAAAGTGCCTACCTGTAGATTTTGGCCTGTAGCTCAGCCGCCACCTAGGGAAACCTGCCAAACCTGTGCATTTCTGAAAACTAGAGACCTAGGGGAATCCAAGATGGGGTGACTTGTGTGGCTCGGACCAGGTTCTGTTTCCCAGAACCCTTTGCAAATCTCAAAATTTGGCTAAAAAAACACATGTTCCTCACATTTCTGTGGCAGAAAGTTCTGGAATCTAAGAGGAGCCACAAATTTCCTTCCACCCAGCGTTCCCCCACGTCTCCCGATAAAAATGATACCTCACTTGTGTGGGTAGGCCTAGCGCCTGCGACAGGAAATGCCCCAAAGCGCAACGTGGACACATCCAAATTTGTGAAGGAAAACAGAGGTGTTTTTTGCAAAGTGCCTACCTGTAGATTTTGGCTTGTAGATCAGCCGCCACCTTGGGAAACCTACCAAACCTGTGCATTTCTGAAAACTAGAGACCAAGGGGAATCCAAGATGGGGTGACTTGTGTGGCTCGGACCAGGTTCTGTTACCCAGAATCCTTTGCAAACCTCAAAATTTGGCTAAAAAAACACATGTTCCTAACATTTCTGTGGCAGAAAGTTCTGGAATCTGAGAGGAGCCACAAATTTCCTTCCACCCAGCGTTCCCCCATGTCTCCCGATAAAAATGATACCTCACTTGTTTGGGTAGGCCTAGCGCCCGCGACAGGAAACGCCCCAAAGCGCAACGTGGACACATCCAAATTTGTGAAGAAAAACAGAGGTGTTTTTTGCAAAGTGCCTACCTGTAGATTTTGGCCTGTAGCTCAGCCGCCACCTAGGGAAACCTACCAAACCTGTGCATTTCTGAAAACTAGAGACCTAGGGGAATCCAAGGTGGGGTGACTTGTGTGGCTCGGACCAGGTTCTGTTACCTAGAATCCTTTGCAAACCTCAAAATTTGGCTAAAAAAACACATGTTCCTAACATTTCTGTGGCAGAAAGTTCTGGAATCTGAGAGGAGCCACAAATTTCCTTCCACCCAGCGTTCCCCCACGTCTCCCGATAAAAATAATACCTCACTTGTGTGGGTAGGCCTAGCGGCCGCGACAGGGAACGCCCCAAAGCGCAACGTGGACACATCCAAATTTGTGAAGGAAAACAGAGGTGTTTTTTGCAAAGTGACTACCTGTAGATTTTGGCCTGTAGCTCAGCCGCCACCTAGGGAAACCTACCAAACCAGTGCATTTCTGAAACTAGAGACCTAGGGGAATCCAAGATGGGGTGAATTGTGTGGCTCGGACCAGGTTCTGTTACCCAGAATCCTTTGCAAACCTCAAAATTTGGCTAAAAAAACACATGTTCCTCACATTTCTGTGGCAGAAAGTTCTGGAATCTGAGAGGAGCCACGAATTTCCTTCCACCCAGCGTTGCCCCACATCTCTTGATAAAAATGACACCTTACTTGTGTGCGTAGGCCTAGCGCCCGTGACAGGAAATGCCCCAAAGCGCAACGTGAACACAGCCAAATTTTTGAAGGAAAACAGAGGTGTTTTTTGCAAAGTGCCTACCTGTAGATTTTGGCCTGTAGCTCAGCCGCCACCTAGGGAAACCTACCAAACCTGTGCATTTCTGAAAACTAGAGACCTAGGGGAATCCAAGATGGGGTGACTTGTGTGGCTCGGACCAGGTTTTGTTACCCAGAATCCTTTGCAAATCTCAAAATTTGGCTAAAAAAACACATGTTCCTCATATTTCTGTGGCAAAAAGTTCTGGAATCTTAGAGGACCCACAAATTTCCTTCCACCCAGCGTTCCCCCACGTCTCCCGATAAAAATGATACCTCACTTGTGTGGGTAGGCCTAGCGCCCGCGACAGGAAATGCCCCAAAGCGCAACGTGGACACATCCAAATTTGTGAAGGAAAACAGAGGTGTTTTTTGCAAAGTGCCTACCTGTAGATTTTGGCCTGTAGCTCAGCCGCCACCTAGGGAAACCTACCAAACCTGTGCATTTCTGAAAACTAGAGATCTAGGGGAATCCAAGATGGGGTGACTTGTGTGGCTCGGACCAGGTTCTGTTACCCAGAATCCTTTGCAAACCTCAAAATTTGGCTAAAAAAACACATGTTCCTCACATTTCTGTGGCAGAAAGTTCTGGAATCTGAGAGGAGCCACGAATTTCCTTCCACCCAGCGTTGCCCCACATCTCTCGATAAAAATGACACCTTACTTGTGTGCGTAGGCCTAGCGCCCGTGACAGGAAATGCCCCAAAGCGCAACGTGGACACATCCAAATTTGTGAAGGAAAACAGAGGTGTTTTTTGCAAAGTGCCTACCTGTAGATTTTGGCTTGTAGCTCAGCCGCCACCTAGGGAAACCTACCAAACCTGTGCATTTCTGAAAACTAGAGACCTAGGGGAATCCAAGATGGGGTGACTTGTGTGGCTCGGACCAGGTTCTGTTACCCAGAATCCTTTGCAAATCTCAAAATTTGGCTAAAAAAACACATGTTCCTCACATTTCTGTGGCAGAAAGTTCTGGAATCTGAGAGGAGCCACGAATTTCTTTCCACCCAGCGTTCCCCTACATCTCCCGATAAAAATGATACCTCACTTGTGTGGGTAGGCCTAGCGCCTGCGACAGGAAACGCCCCAAAGCGCAACGTGGACACATCCAAATTTGTGAAGGAAAACAGAGGTGTTTTTTGCAAAGTGCCTACCTGTAGATTTTGGCTTGTAGCTCAGCCGCCACCTAGGGAAACCTACCACACCTTTGCATTTCTGAAAACTAGAGACCTAGGGGAATCCAAGATGGGGTGACTTGTGTTACTCGGACCAGGTTCTGTTACCCAGAATCCTTTGCAAATCTCAAAATTTGGCTAAAAAAACACATGTTCCTCACATTTCTGTGGCAGAAAGTTCTGGAATCTGAGAGGACCCACAAATTTCCTTCTACCCAGCGTTCCCCCACGTCTCCCGATAAAAATTATACCTCACTTGTGTGGGTAGGCCTAGAGCCCGCGACAGGAAACACCCCAAAGCGCAACGTGGACACATCCAAATTTGTGAAGGAAAACAGAGGTGTTTTTTGCAAAGTGCCTACCTGTAGATTTTGGCTTGTTGCTCAGCCGCCACCTAGGGAAACCTACCAAACCTGTGCATTTCTAAAAACTAGAGACCAAGGGGAATCCAATATGGGGTGACTTGTGTGGCTCGGACCAGGTTCTGTTACCCAGAATCCTTTGCAAACCTCAAAATTTGGCTAAAAAAACACATGTTCCTAACATTTCTGTGGCAGAAAGTTCTGGAATCTGAGAGGAGCCACAAATTTCCTTCCACCCAGCGTTCCCCCATGTCTCCCGATAAAAATGATACCTCACTTGTTTGGGTAGGCCTAGCGCCCGCGACAGAAAACGCCCCAAAGCGCAACGTGGACACATCCAAATTTGTGAAGGAAAACAGAGGTGTTTTTTGCAAAGTGCCTACCTGTAGATTTTGGCCTGTAGCTCAGCCGCCACCTAGGGAAACCTACCAAACCTGTGCATTTCTGAAAACTAGAGACCTAGGGGAATCCAAGGTGGGGTGACTTGTGTGGCTCGGACCAGGTTCTGTTACCTAGAATCCTTTGCAAACCTCAAAATTTGGCTAAAAAAACACATGTTCCTAACATTTATGTGGCAGAAAGTTCTGGAATCTGAGAGGAGCCACAAGTTTCCTTCCACCCAGCGTTCCCCCACGTCTCCCGATAAAAATAATACCTCACTTGTGTGGGTAGGCCTAGCGGCCGCGACAGGGAACGCCCCAAAGCGCAACGTGGACACATCCAAATTTGTGAAGGAAAACAGAGGTGTTTTTTGCAAAGTGACTACCTGTAGATTTTGGCCTGTAGCTCAGCCGCGACCTAGGGAAACCTACCAAACCAGTGCATTTCTGAAACTAGAGACCTAGGGGAATCCAAGATGGGGTGAATTGTGTGGCTCGGACCAGGTTCTGTTACCCAGAATCCTTTGCAAATCTCAAAATTTGGATAAAAAAACACATGTTCCTCACATTTCTGTGGCAGAAAGTTCTGGAATCTAAGAGGAGCCACAAATTTCCTTCCACCCAGCGTTCCCCCACGTCTTCCGATAAAAATGATACCTCACTTGTGTGGGTAGGCCTAGCGCCCGCGACAGGAAATGCCCCAAAGCGCAACGTGGACACATCCAAATTTGTGAAGGAAAACAGAGGTGTTTTTTGCAAAGTGCCTACCTGTAGATTTTGGCTTGTAGCTCAGCCGCCACCTAGGGAAACCTACCAAACCTGTGCATTTCTGAAAACTAGAGACCTAGGGGAATCCAAGATGGGGTGACTTGTGTGGCTCGGACCAGGTTCTGTTACCCAGAATCCTTTGCAAACCTCAAAATTTGGCTAAAAAAACACATGTTCCTCACATTTCTGTGGCAGAAAGTTCTGGAATCTGAGAGGAGCCACGAATTTCCTCCCACCCAGCGTTGCCCCACATATCTCGATAAAAATGACACCTTACTTGTGTGCGTAGGCCTAGCGCCCGTGACAGGAAATGCCCCAAAGCGCAACGTGAACACAGCCAAATTTTTGAAGGAAAACAGAGGTGTTTTTTGCAAAGTGCCTACCTGTAGATTTTGGCCTGTAGCTCAGCCGCCACCTAGGGAAACCTACCAAACCTGTGCATTTCTGAAAACTAGAGACCTAGGGGAATCCAAGATGGGGTGACTTGTGTGGCTCGGACCAGGTTTTGTTACCCAGAATCCTTTGCAAATCTCAAAATTTGGCTAAAAAAACACATGTTCCTCATATTTCTGTGGCAGAAAGTTCTGGAATCTGAGAGGACCCACAAATTTCCTTCCACCCAGCGTTCCGCCACGTCTCCCGATAAAAATGATACCTCACTTGTGTGGGTAGGCCTAGCGCCCGCGACAGGAAATGCCCCAAAGCGCAACGTGGACACATCCAAATTTGTGAAGGAAAACAGAGGTGTTTTTTGCAAAGTGCCTACCTGTAGATTTTGGCGTGTAGCTCAGCCGCCACCTAGGGAAACCTACCAAACCTGTGCATTTCTGAAACTAGAGACCTACGGGAATCCAAGATGGGGTGACTTGTGTGGCTCGGACCAGGTTCTGTTACCCAGAATCCTTTGCAAACCTCAAAATTTGGCTAAAAAAACAAATGTTCCTAACATTTCTGTGGCAGAAAGTTCTGGAATCTGAGAGGAGCCACAAATTTCCTTCCACCCAGCGTTCCCCCATGTCTCCCGATAAAAATGATACCTCACTTGTTTGGGTAGGCCTAGCGCCCGCGACAGGAAACGCCCCAAAGCGCAACGTGGACACATCCAAATTTGTGAAGGAAAACAGAGGTGTTTTTTGCAATATGCCTACCTGTAGATTTTGGCCTGTAGCTCAGCCGCCACCTAGGGAAACCTACCAAACCTGTGCATTTCTGAAAACTAGAGACCTAGGGGAATCCAAGGTGGGGTGACTTGTGTGGCTCGGACCAGGTTCTGTTACCCAGAATCCTTTGCAAACCTCAAAATTTGGCTAAAAAAACACATGTTCCTAACATTTATGTGGCAGAAAGTTCTGGAATCTGAGAGGAGCCACAAATTTCCTTCCACCCAGCGTTCCCCCACGTCTCCCGATAAAAATAATACCTCACTTGTGTGGGTAGGCCTAGCGGCCGCGACAGGGAGCACCCCAAAGCGCAACGTGGACACATCCAAATTTGTGAAGGAAAACAGAGGTGTTTTTTGCAAAGTGACTACCTGTAGATTTTGGCCTGTAGCTCAGCCGCCACCTAGGGAAACCTACCAAACCTGTGCATTTCTGAAACTAGAGACCTACGGGAATCCAAGATGGGGTGAATTGTGTGGCTCGGACCAGGTTCTGTTACCCAGAAACCTTTGCAAACCTCAAAATTTGGCTAAAAAAACACATGTTCCTCACATTTCTGTGGCAGAAAGTTCTGGAATCTGAGAGGAGCCACGAATTTCCTTCCACCCAGCGTTGCCCCACATCTCTCGATAAAAATGACACCTTACTTGTGTGCGTAGGCCTAGCGCCCGTGACAGGAAATGCCCCAAAGCGCAACGTGGACACATCCAAATTTGTGAAGGAAAACAGAGGTGTTTTTTGCAAAGTGCCTACCTGTAGATTTTGGCTTGTAGCTCAGCCGCCACCTAGGGAAACCTACCAAACCTGTGCATTTCTGAAAACTAGAGACCTAGGGGAATCCAAGATGGGGTGACTTGTGTGGCTCGGACCAGGTTCTGTTACCCAGAATCCTTTGCAAATCTCAAAATTTGGCTAAAAAAACACATGTTCCTCACATTTCTGTGGCAGAAAGTTCTGGAATCTGAGAGGACCCACAAATTTCCTTGCACCCAGCTTTCCCCCACGTCTCCCGATAAAAATGATACCTCACTTGTGTGGGTAGGCCTAGCGCCCGCGACAGGAAACACCCCAAAGCGCAACGTGGACACATCCAAATTTGTGAAGGAAAACAGAGGTGTTTTTTGCAAAGTGCCTACCTGTGGATTTTGGCTTGTAGCTCAGCCGCCACCTAGGGAAACCTACCAAACCTGTGCATTTCTGAAAACTAGAGACCAAGGGGAATCCAATATGGGGTGACTTGTGTGGCTCGGACCAGGTTCTGTTACCCAGAATCCTCTGCAAACCTCAAAATTTGGCTAAAAAAACACATGTTCCTCACATTTCTGTGGCAGAAAGTTCTGGAATCTGAGAGGAGCCACGAATTTCTTTCCACCCAGCGTTCCCCCACATCTCCCGATAAAAATGATACCTCACTTGTGTGGGTAGGCCTAGCGCCTGCGACAGGAAACGCCCCAAAGCGCAACGTGGACACATCCAAATTTGTGAAGGAAAACAGAGGTGTTTTTTGCAAAGTGCCTACCTGTAGATTTTGGCTTGTAGCTCAGCCGCCACCTAGGGAAACCTACCAAACCTTTGCATTTCTGAAAACTAGAGACCTAGGGGAATCCAAGATGGGGTGACTTGTGTTACTCGGACCAGGTTCTGTTACCCAGAATCCTTTGCAAATCTCAAAATTTGGCTAAAAAAACACATGTTCCTCACATTTCTGTGGCAGAAAGTTCTGGAATCTGAGAGGACCCACAAATTTCCTTCTACCCAGCGTTCCCCCACGTCTCCCGATAAAAATTATACCTCACTTGTGTGGGTAGGCCTAGCGCCCGCGACAGGAAACACCCCAAAGCGCAACGTGGACACATCCAAATTTGTGAAGGAAAACAGAGGTGTTTTTTGCAAAGTGCCTACCTGTAGATTTTGGCTTGTAGCTCAGCCGCCACCTAGGGAAACCTACCAAACCTGTGCATTTCTGAAAACTAGAGACCAAGGGGAATCCAATATGGGGTGACTTGTGTGGCTCGGACCAGGTTCTGTTACCCAGAATCCTTTGCAAACCTCAAAATTTGGCTAAAAAAACACATGTTCCTCACATTTCTGTGGCAGAAAGTTCTGGAATCTGAGAGGAGCCACGAATTTCTTTCCACCCAGCGTTCCCCCACATCTCCCGATAAAAATGATACCTCACTTGTGTGGGTAGGCCTAGCGCCTGCGACAGGAAACGCCCCAAAGCGCATCGTGGACACATCCAAATTTGTGAAGGAAAACAGAGGTGTTTTTTGCAAAGTGCCTACCTGTAGATTTTGGCTTGTAGCTCAGCCGCCACCTAGGGAAACCTACCAAACCTTTGCATTTCTGAAAACTCGAGACCTAGGGGAATCCAAGATGGGGTGACTTGTGTTACTCGGACCAGGTTCTGTTACCCAGAATCCTTTGCAAATCTAAAAATTTGGCTAAAAAAACACATGTTCCTCACATTTCTGTGGCAGAAAGTTCTGGAATCTGAGAGGACCCACAAATTTCCTTCTACCCAGCGTTCCCCCACGTCTCCCGATAAAAATTATACCTCACTTGTGTGGGTAGGCCTAGCGCCCGCGACAGGAAACACCCGAAAGCGCAACGTGGACACATCCAAATTTGTGAAGGAAAACAGAGGTGTTTTTTGCAAAGTGCCTACCTGTAGATTTTGGCTTGTAGCTCAGCCGCCACCTAGGGAAACCTACCAAACCTGTGCATTTCTGAAAACTAGAGACCAAGGGGAATCCAATATGGGGTGACTTGTGTGGCTCGGACCAGGTTCTGTTGCCCAGAATCCTTTGCAAACCTCAAAATTTGGCTAAAAAAACACATGTTCCTCACATTTCTGTGGCAGAAAGTTCTGGAATCTGAGAGGAGCCACGAATTTCTTTCCACCCAGCGTTCCCCCACGTCTCCCGATAAAAATGATACCTCACTTGTGTGGGTAGGCCTAGCGCCTGCGACAGGAAATGCCCCAAAGCGCAACGTGGACACATCCAAAATTGTGAAGGAAAACAGAGGTGTTTTTTGCAAAGTGCCTACCTGTAGATTTTGGCTTGTAGATCAGCCGCCACCTAGGGAAACCTACCAAACCTGTGCATTTCTGAAAACTAGAGACCAAGGGGAATCCAAGATGGGGTGACTTGTGTGGCTCGGACCAGGTTCTGTTACCCAGAATCCTTTGCAAACCTCAAAATTTGGCTAAAAAAACAAATGTTCCTAACATTTCTGTGGCAGAAAGTTCTGGAATCTGAGAGGAGCCACAAATTTCCTTCCACCCAGCGTTCCCCCATGTCTCCCGATAAAAATGATACCTCACTTGTTTGGGTAGGCCTAGCGCCCGCGACAGGAAACGCCCCAAAGCGCAACGTGGACACATCCAAATTTGTGAAGGAAAACAGAGGTGTTTTTTGCAAAGTGCCTACCTGTAGATTTTGGCCTGTAGCTCAGCCGCCACCTAGGGAAACCTACCAAACCTGTGCATTTCTGAAAACTAGAGACCTAGGGGAATCCAAGGTGGGGTGACTTGTGTGGCTCGGACCAGGTTCTGTTACCCAGAATCCTTTGCAAACCTCAAAATTTGGCTAAAAAAACACATGTTCCTCACATTTCTGTGGCAGAAAGTTCTGGAATCTAAGAGGAGCCACAAATTTCCTTCCACCCAGCGTTCCCCCACGTCTCCCGATAAAAATGATACCTCACTTGTGTGGGTAGGCCTAGCGCCCGCGACAGGAAATGCCCCAAAGCGCAACGTGGACACATCCAAATTTGTGAAGGAAAACAGAGGTGTTTTTTGCAAAGTGCCTACCTGTAGATTTTGGCTTGTAGCTCAGCCGCCACCTAGGGAAACCTACCAAACCTGTGCATTTCTGAAAACTAGAGACCTAGGGGAATCCAAGATGGGGTGACTTGTGTGGCTCGGACCAGGTTCTGTTACCCAGAATCCTTTGCAAACCTCAAAATTTGGCTAAAAAAACACATGTTCCTCACATTTCTGTGGCAGAAAGTTCTGGAATCTGAGTGGAGCCACGACTTCCTTCCACCCAGCGTTGCCCCACATCTCTCGATAAAAATGACACCTTACTTGTGTGCGTAGGCCTAGCGCCCGTGACAGGAAATGCCCCAAAGCGCAACGTGGACACAGCCAAATTTTTGAAGGAAAACAGAGGTGTTTTTTGCAAAGTGCCTACCTGTAGTTTTTGGCCTGTAGCTCAGCCGCCACCTAGGGAAACCTACCAAACCTGTGCATTTCTGAAAACTAGAGACCTAGGGGAATCCAAGATGGGGTGACTTGTGTGGCTCGGACCAGGTTCTGTTACCCAGAATCCTTGGCAAATCTCAAAATTTGGCTAAAAAAACACATGTTCCTCACATTTCTGTAGCAGAAAGTTCTGGAATCTGAGAGGACCCACAAATTTCCTTCCACCCAGCGTTCCCCCACGTCTCCCGATAAAAATGATACCTCACTTGTGTGGGTAGGCCTAGCGCCCGCGACAGGAAACACCCCAAAGCGCAACGTGGACACATCCAAATTTGTGAAGGAAAACAGAGGTGTTTTTTGCAAAGTGCCTACCTGTAGATTTTGGCCTGTAGCTCAGCCGCCACCTAGGGAAACCTACCAAACCTGTGCATTTCTAAAAACTAGAGACCTAGGGGAATCCAAGGTGGGGTGACTTGTGTGTCTCGGACCAGGTTCTGTTACCCAGATTCCTTTGCAAACCTCAAAATTTGGCTAAAAAAACATATTTTCCTCACATTTGGGTGACAGAAAGTTCTGGAATCTGAGAGGAGCCACAAATTTTCTTCCACCCAGCTTTCCCCCACGTCTCCCGATAAAAATGATACCTCACTTGTGTGGGTAGGCCTAGCGCCCGCGACAGGAAACACCCCAAAGCGCAACGTGGACACATCCAAATTTGTGAAGGAAAACAGAGGTGTTTTTTGCAAAGTGCCTACCTGTAGATTTTGGCTTGTAGCTCAGCCGCCACCTAGGGAAACCTACCAAACCTGTGCATTTCTGAAAACTAGAGACCAAGGGGAATCCAATATGGGGTGACTTGTGTGGCTCGGACCAGGTTCTGTTACCCAGAATCCTTTGCAAACCTCAAAATTTGGCTAAAAAAACACATGTTCCTCACATTTCTGTGGCAGAAAGTTCTGGAATCTGAGAGGAGCCACGAATTTCTTTCCACCCAGCGTTCCCCCACATCTCCCGATAAAAATGATACCTCACTTGTGTGGGTAGGCCTAGCGCCTGCGGCAGGAAACGCCCCAAAGCGCAACGTGGACACATCCAAATTTGTGAAGGAAAACAGAGGTGTTTTTTGCAAAGTGCCTACCTGTAGATTTTGGCTTGTAGCTCAGCCGCCACCTAGGGAAACCTACCAAACCTGTGCATTTCTGAAAACTAGAGACCAAGGGGAATCCAAGATGGGGTGACTTGTGTGGCTCGGACCAGGTTCTGTTACCCAGAATCCTTTGCAAACCTCAAAATTTGGCTAAAAAAACACATGTTCCTAACATTTCTGTGGCAGAAAGTTCTGGAATCTGAGAGGAGCCATAAATTTCCTTCCACCCAGCGTTCCCCCACGTCTCCCGATAAAAATGATACCTCACTTGTTTGGGTAGGCCTAGCGCCCGCGACAGGAAACGCCCCAAAGCGCAACGTGGACAAATCCAAATTTGTGAAGGAAAACAGAGGTGTTTTTTGCAAAGTGCCTACCTGTAGATTTTGGCCTGTAGCTCAGCCGCCACCTAGGGAAACCTACCAAACCTGTGCATTTCTAAAACTAGAGACCTAGGGGAATCCAAGGTGGGGTGACTTGTGTGTCTCGGACCAGGTTCTGTTACCCAGATTCCTTTGCAAACCTCAAAATTTGGCTAAAAAAACACATGTTCCTAACATTTATGTGGCAGAAAGTTCTGGAATCTGAGAGGAGCCACAAATTTCCTTCCACCCAGCGTTCCCCCATGTCTCCCGATAAAAATGATACCTCACTTGTTTGGGTAGGCCTAGCGGCCGCGACAGGAATCGCCCCAAAGCGCAACGTGGAGACATCCAAATTTGTGAAGGAAAACAGAGGTGTTTTTTGCAAAGTGACTAACTGTAGATTTTGGCCTGTAGCTCAGCCGCCACCTAGGGAAACCTACCAAACCTGTTCATTTCTGAAAACTAGAGACCTAGGGAAATCCAAGATGGGGTGACTTGTGTGGCTCGGACCAGGTTCTGTTACCCAGAATCCTTTGCAAACCTCAAAATTTGGATAAAAAACACATGTTCCTAACATTTCTGTGGCAGAAAGTTCTGGAATCTGAGAGGAGCCACAAATTTCCTTCCACCCAGCGTTCCCCCACGTCTCCCGATAAAAATGATACCTCACTTGTGTGGGTAGGCCTAGCGCCCGCGATAGGAAACGCCCCAAAACGCAACGTGGACACAGCCAAATTTGTGAAGGAAAACAGAGGTGTTTTTTGCAAAGTGCCTACCTGTAGATTTTGGCCTGTAGCTCAGCCGCCACCTAGGGAAACCTGCCAAACCTGTGCATTTCTGAAAACTAGAGACCTAGGGGAATCCAAGATGGGGTGACTTGTGTGGCTCGGACCAGGTTCTGTTACCCAGAATCCTTTGCAAATCTCAAAATGTGGCTAAAAAAAAACATGTTCCTAACATTTCTGTGGCAGAAAGTTCTGGAATCTGAGAGGAGCCACAAATTTCCTTCCACCCAGTGTTCCCCCACGTCTCCCGATAAAAATTATACCTCACTTGTGTGGGTAGGCCTAGCGCCTGCGACAGAATAAGTCCCAAAACTTGTAGAGATAGAGGGGATAGCACAGCAAGTTTATAAGGACATATTCTTTTACACATCTTTAGACTGACTCTGCTTTGGAGACCCACATAAGTGAGGTGTCATTTTACTTGGGAGACTGAGGGGAACACTGGGGAGTAGGAATTTTGTGCTGGAGTGGTGATCTTACGAAGAAAAGTAAGGGAAATATGCTTTTTTAAGCACATTTTGAGGTTTACAGAGGAGTCTGGGTAAGAAAATGTTGGGGGATCCACGCAAGCCGCACCTCCCTGGACTCCTTGGGGTGTCTAGTTTTAAAAAATGTCTGGGTTTGGTAGGTTTCCCTAGATGAAGGCCGCACACAGGACCAAAAACATAGGTGCCCTCTCCCCCCCAAACACAGGTAGTTTTGTAATATATCGTTTTGATGTGCCCACATACGTCCGTGATGTGCCAAACACTAAAATTTTGAAAAGAAACACACTTAGGTTATGTGAAAAAGACCCCTCACCCACCAACCAAGTTGGTGGCATGCTTTATCATTGGGGTCCCACCTGAGGCATCTAGCGTGTCACAGGTGTGCTGCAACGCCTGATTACAGCGGAGCAGGTTTTGTCATTTTTACCACACATACTGGTTGGATTTGGCACGAGGGTGAGTGATGGTTCAGTGGATCAAATTTTACTAACAGAAGAGCTTTCACAAAAATGAAATGCACGGTTAGTAACTGAAAGGCAAAAAACTGAACCAATGACTCACAGCTCATGAGCTGTAAAGCCGCGACAAGGCAGCAACCGCTTTACAGTCCATTCACACAACTTTCATACATGACAAACACAAGGCCATTCACACCGCCAGCCACGGGCCCAGCACATTACAACACTCACATCGACAGACAGCGCCACTCAAGGGCCCATCACTTACATACGCCCACATGCCTGATACAACAATCACACCAGCTGATGGGAGTGTGTGGACTGGTGTTTGGCTGACAGTGTGTTGCAGTAGCCAACAGCAAGTCAATATGTACACTCTCAGCCAAACCCCACTCCACACACAATGGCATCATTTTTTTTTTTTTTTTAACAGAGGCACCCCTAACTAAGTAGAAAGAATTAAAAAACTACAAACACAAAAGCTCTAACTAAGAACATGACAGAAATGCTAACCATGAAACTAAACACATGAAAATACAAAACAGACATGAGTTTACACTCATGGTTGTTCCCAGAAATTCTTCTGGGTGTGGTAATTCTTAAAATAAGCACCGACACACAGCCCAGGCTTTGAAGGACAATCTGGGCAGTACATTCGAGTCTCCCTCCGGACACCTCTTCGAAAACACACTCTACATTTCTTAGCTGGAAAGTCTTTTTTGGGTGTGGGAGGAATGTGCTCAGCAAAGTGGCGATCTTTCAATCTAGCCACATCCTCCACCACTGCTTCTCTAGGAACTCTGGCCTCTTCCACCACAATAAGGCTCTCTATCACTGACTCCTGAAATTTCACAAATGTCATCTTTGACTCTGGAGACCTATCCCTAAACACAATAAAAGCATTGAAGGTTGCTAAGTGGAAGAGGTGAAGTGCTAACTTCTTATACCAAACGTAAGACTTACGAATAGCAGTATAAGGTTCCAACCTCTGGTCAACTCTATCTACACCTCCCATGTGCTTATTATAATCTAAAATGCACACAGGTTTGCGCACTTCAGCAACCTGGCCCCAAACAGTCACAGGGGAAGTACTCTCATCATGGATGGTACTTAGCATGTAGACATCCCTCTTGTCTGAAAATTTCAAAGCTAGCAGCTCCTCGTTCCGCAAGGCACAGCACTCAAGTTTTTTACAGACAAGCTCCCTTGGATAGCCTTTCCGGTTAGAACGGATTGTGCCACAAGCAACTGTGTCCACTCTAAACAATTCCTTGAACAATTGCACACCAGTGTTGAAGTTATCTACATACAAATGGTGACCTTTGTTGAACAGTCGTCTACCAAGATCCCACACAATTTTCTCAGTAACTCCAAAAGTGGGAGGACAACCAGGGGGGTCAATATTGGAATCCCTACCAGTGTACACACGGAAACTATACACATATCCTGTCCTACTTTCAGACAGCATATACAATTTAATTCCATATCGTGCCCTTTTGCTAGGAATGTACTGCCTAAAAACCAAACGACCCTTGAAGAGGACCAAAGACTCGTCCACACTTAACTCTTTGCCTGGAACATAGACCTCCGAAAAACGATCTACAAAATGATCAAGTACAGGCCTAATCTTAAAAAGCCGGTCAGAATCTGGGTGATCTCGTGGCAAGGCTAATGCATTGTCAACAATATGCAGCATCCTAAGAAGAAGCAAATACCGATTACGACTCATGGTCGCTGGAAATATAGCTGTTGCCATCAAGGGACTAGTAGACCAATACGAAGCCAGTGACGGCTTCCTTATCAACCCCATCAAAAAAGTCAAACCCCAAAACTTTTTTAACTCCTCCAAATTTGTGGGAATCCACTGGGCAGCTCTAGAGTGTGGCCTAAGTCTAGCAGCGTTGTCCCTCAAATGCTGCTCCGCATACAAATTAGTCTGCTCAACAATCTCTTCCAAAAACATATCATCCATGAATAACTCAAAGAAATTGATAGGCATAAAGTTCTCTGTATTGGCGTTACACCCTGGGAGACCAGTAAAGGCAGGCAACTCTGGCTGCTCCATGTTTGGGGCAACCCAGACATCAGGTCTTATAACGGGAAACCTTTCAGCCCCAGGTTGCTGCACTATTGGCACATCAATGTCCTCCTCTAAAACAGGCCCTTCATCCGCACTGAGTGTGGCTTCATCATCAGAAGATTCCCCTCCAACAGAAACATCACTGCCAGAATCTCTGACTTCCTCCTCTGCCTCAGATGCAGAGTCCGTCTCATAGTCATGATCAGACTGTGACTCAAAAAGCATACCAACCACCTGCTGAGCGGTCATCCTGCGGCTAGCCATAATCTCTCCTGCTAAAATTAACTGGACAAATTCAACACCAACAACCAGCACTGTGTAAGACAAGTAACAAAGTGTAGCTTTGTTAGTAAGAGTTATAAACTCACAAACTATACCGCTCACTTGCCTGAAAAAGCTTGATTCACCAGCAACTACACAGCAATCACCAATGATATCCCACTAAAAATAAAGAAAGAAAGGCAAATTAGAAATAAGACAAAACAAATATCATTGTGCACAAACCTAAGGACAATTTCACACACAATCCTGCATTTAGTACACCCCCTACAAACATGTCATTCATGCATTGCAACAATACTCCTTTGGAGTAAATTGTTTTTACTTACCTAAAACATGCAACTGTGCAAACTGCAGGTCAACCACCGCCAAAACCGCAAGGAGCCACAGCAAATAAAGCAAAAGCTTTCAACTAGAACAAAAAGGAGGAAAACATTTTTTATCACAAATGCAAAGACTTCTTCAGTTGACAAACACCCCACCATCAAACATTTAGAAATTGGTGCCTAAGTGGATTCTGCCATAGGGGCAGATGGGCCTACTAAAAGAATAGGCCTGTCTGCCCCAAGGAAGCCAGAAAATACCTTTAGTAGTGTGTCCCCATGGAGAGCGACCCTTGCCAAAGGGGACAGCCCTCAAACAAACAAAAAAAACACACACAACACTATCCCTGGTGCCTAAGTGGCTTCTGCCCCCCTTGGGGGCAGGTGGGCCTAAGAAAATAGGCCCATCTGCCCCCAGGGGGTGTAGAAATGGCCAACAGGTCAATGCCCCCCGTGGGGGGGCGCCCCGTGCCCAAGGGGACGCCCCCCCACCAAAATAAACAAATAAAAAAAAATCCCTGGCGTTCTAGTGGTTTCTGCCCACCTTGGGGGCAGACCAGCCTAAAAATAATAGGCTGATCTGTCTCCAAGGGGTGCAGAAATGGCCTGGGTACATGTGCCCCCAAAGTGGGGGCGACCCTTGCCCAAGGCCCCCCCATCCACTAACACACACACACACACACACACTATCCCTGGTGTCTAAGTGGCTTCTGCCCCCCTTGGGGGCAGGTGGGCCTTACAAAATAGGCCCATCTGCCCCCAGGGGGTGTAGAAATGGCCAACAGGTCAATGCCCCCCTTGGGGGGGCGCCCCGTGCCCAAGGGGACGCCCCCCCACAAAAATAAACAAATAAAAAAAAATCCCTGGCGTTCTAGTGGTTTCTGCCCCCCTTGGAGGCAGACCAGCCTAAAAATAATAGGCTGATCTGTCTCCAAGGGGTGCAGAAATGGCCTGGGTACATGTGCCCCCAAAGTGGGGGGCGACCCTTGCCCAAGACACCCCCCATCCACTAACACACACACACACACACACTATCCCTGGTGTCTAAGTGGCTTCTGCCTCCCTTGGGGGCAGGTGGGCCTAACAAAATAGGCCCATCTGTCCCCAGGGGGTGTAGAAATGGCCAACAGGTCAATGCCCCCCTTGGGGGGGCACCCCGTGACCAAGGGGACACCCCACCCACAAAAATAAACAAATTTAAAAAAATCCCTGGCGTTCTAGTGGTTTCTGCCCCCCTTGGGGGCAGACCAGCCTAACAATAATAGGCTGATCTGTCTCCAAGGGGTGCAGAAATGGCCTGGGTACATGTGCCCCCAAAGTGGGGGGCGACCCTTGCCCAAGGCCCCCCCCCATCCACTAACACACACACACACACACACTATCCCTGTTGTCTAAGTGGCTTCTGCCCCCCTTGGGGGCAGGTGGGCCTAACATAATAGGCCCATCTGCCCCCAGGGGGTGTAGAAATGGCCAACAGGTCAATGCCCCCCTTGGGGGGGCGCCCCGTGACCAAGGGGACGCCCCCCCACAAAAATAAACAAATAAAAAAAAAACCCTGGCGTTCTAGTGGTTTCTGCCCACCTTGGGGGCAGACCAGCCTAAAAATAATAGGCTGATCTGTCTCCAAGGGGTGCAGAAATGGCCTGGGTACATGTGCCCCCAAAGTGGGGGGCGACCCTTGCCCAAGGCCCCCCCCCATCCACTAACACACACACACTATCCCTGGTGTCTAAGTGGCTTCTGCCCCCCTTGGGGGCAGGTGGGCCTACAAAAATAGGCCCATCTGCCCCCAGGGGGGGCAGAAATGGCCAACAGGTCAATGCCCCCCTTGGGGGGGGCGCCCCGTGCCCAAGGGGACGCCCCCCCACAAAAATAAACACATAAAAAAAAATCCCTGGCGTTCTAGTGGTTTCTGCCCCCCTTGGGGCAGATCAGCCTAAAAATAATAGGCTGATCTGCCCTCAAGGGGGGCAGAAATGGCCCTAAAAGACATGCCCCCCAAAGGGGAGCGACCCTTGCCCAAGGGGGCGCCCCCCCATCCACTACACACACAATCCCTGGTGCCTAAGTGGCTTCTGCCCCCCTTGGGGGCAGATGGACCTAAAAAAAATAGGCCGATTTGCCCCCAAGGGGGGCAGAAAAGGCCAACAGTTCTCTGCCCCCTTGGGGGGGTGCCCCTTGCCCAAGGGGGCACCCCCCAACACATAAATGCTCATAACAATATAAATCCCTGGTGATCTAGTGTTTTCTGCCCCCCTTGGGGGCAGATCTGGCTAAAAAGTAGCCAGATCTGCCCCCAAGGGGGGCAGGAATGGCCGTAGTAATTGCCCCCTAAAGGGGAGCGACCCTTGCCCAAGGGGCCGCTCCCCGGAAGACAAAAACACAAAAGAACAACAAAACAAAAAAATCCCTGGTGTCTAGTGGGCATTCCTGCTGCCCGATCGCAATGCGATCGGGCAGCAGGAATGCTCAAAGAGACACCGAGGAAAAGGAAAAGCCTTTCCTTTTCCCCGGTGCCTCTTTAGCCCCAACCCCCCACCCACCGGGAAGAGGAACTCACCTCTTTACTCGTCGCCGCACAGGAAGCAAATGGCTTCCTGTGCGGCGAGGATCCCATAATGAAGTCAGCGCGCGATCGCGCGCTGACGTCATTATAGGGGGTGGGGGGGTCAGGGGTGGAAGGGGAAGGGCTTCCCCTTCCATCCCTGACTTTGGGGGGTGGGGGAGAAGCACACAGAGGGAGCGAGAGCGCTCCCTCTGGGCTGTGTGCCGAGGACGTAGTGGTTACGTCCTCGGCACAGCAGCACTGTGCCACGGGACGTAACCACTACGTCCGCGGCACAGAAGGGGTTAAACATCAGGACACAAATTGAGGGTAGATGCGGGTAAAGGGCATCTACTCACTTTTTTTTACAGGATGGACGCTGTTTATCCTGCCAAGAGGTTGGGCCCCAAAAAATATGATAAACTTGTCCCGGTGTAATTTTTACACGGGGCACATTCAGTGCCATGTGCACATTGTCTGCTTTTGTTACAATCAGCAACATTCAGGCCGGGAGGAGGCTTATCAGATGCCAGCTAATCCATAACAAACACAAACTTTAAGGGGCATCAGGCTTCCTTTTATTTGAAGTATCTTGGCTGGGAGCTATCAGGAGCTTCACACCTAAATGCAATGGAGGAGAAACAAAGGCACACAGTTTATCACTTCACAGGTAGTTAAGAGAGGCACACGCTTGACTTTGTTCATTTCCTGTATTTCCGACATATGCATGCGCTGTAAGAATGATAGATGTGTTGGTCTCTCCCAGAATTCACACAAATAATAGTTTAAATGCCACTGTTTTGTTTTTATTGCTATAGCACTACACACCCAAATGCAGGATGTCAGAACACTTTACATCACAGATTTTATACCGGGCACACAAAGATCTCTGCAGCAGGTGTCTTAACTGCATGAGATATTTTAAAATGCAGATTTTGCAATCAATTAAGCAGAACAGATTTACTGCCACGTGTCTCCTTGTTGCCCGATTTTGCATCAGGGTTGTGCTTTTTTTTTTGGGACATCCCTGATGCTAAATCTCATTTGTTAAATATTATAGTGTGCTCAAATGTACTCATGATAGACTTGCTAAACAGATGTGTCAGGTCTTAAGAGGTGATGGCACTTCTTGTGATGCCACTTACTTTGAGGCCATGGGCTGTGATGCCACTTCCTGTAATGCCATATGCGGTCACCCTCCATGATGTCACACACCATTATTTCACACACTGTGATGTCAGGCGCCATGATGTCACTTGCATACTGCCTAATTTGGTTAGTCCCCAACTTCTTTTTTTTAGAACTTGTGCACTGGTCTCCATGTTTCACAGTGCAGGCAGCAACCTGCCCTCACTTTCAAGAGGAGAGAGCGATCCTCTTGCAGGTGAGTGAGTGACTGCACCTGCCTGGAGGGAGGTGCATGGGGGGGTCCACGGGACTCCCTTTCGCCCCTCCAGAAGGCAGCCTTTAGGGGGTGCACTGAAAGTGTGCCACCTTACTATGACACACTTTCAGTGTACCTCCTAAAGGCATATTTGCCTCTGCACCTGCATCCATAATACTGCTTGGGCACACTGGCAAAGTGATGCCCTCATTTGCATGGATTCCATGCAAATGAAAGAATGCCTTTTCATGATAGCATTGGTGCTACATGTGCATCAGTGCTATCAGTATTACAGAAGGGGGTTGTTGGACTGGGCCCTTTTTGAAGCGTCATCCCCAAATGTTTTACCTCCTTCCTCCTACTTTTTCTGACCTTTTTTGTTGACTTTAGGACTCTGGGCACTTTACCACTGCTACCCTGTGCTAAAGTGCATATGCTCTCTGTCTAAATTGTATTAGTGATTGGTTTATCCATGATTGGTATATCTGATTAACTAGTAAGGCCTTAGCATAGTGCATCATGTGTGCCCAGGGCCTGTAAATCAAATGCTACAAGTGGGCCTGCAGCACTGATTATGTCCTGCAAACGTGTCTCAGACCTGCCATTGCAGTGTCTGTGTGTGCATTTTGCCCTGCCAATTAGACCTGGCAAGTGTACCCTCTTGCCAGGCCCAAACCTTCCCTTTTACTACATGTAAGACACCCCTAAGACAGGCCCTATGGAGTCCCATGGGTAGAGTGCAGTGTATTAAAAAGATAGCACGTACACTGGTGTGTTTTACATGTCCTGATAGTGAAATACTGCAAAATTAAGTTTTCACTATCACAAGCCCTATCTCTACCATAGGTTAACATGAGGGATGCCTTTAAATGTCTTTTAAGTGCAGTGTTCCATTGGAAGCAGATAGAGATATGAAGTTTGGATCTCTGAACTTACAACTTAAAAATACATCTTTTGGTAGAGTTGGTTTTTAGAGTGTCTGCTTGAAAATGCCACTTTTAGGAAGTGAACATTTTCTTGCTTAACCATTCTGTGCCTCTGCATGTCTGGGTCAGATTGACAGTCGGGCTGTTCTGAATTCCCTCTAGACAGTGACACACAGGGAGCTGAGGTGTGTCATGCATATCCTGATGAGTCTCCTGGGCTAGAGTGTGGAGGGAGGAGCTGACACCTGCACCTGAATGGGCTGTGCCAGTCCTCCCACAATGCAGTCTCCAACATACTGGAGTGTGTATGGGGCCAGGCCTGGGCAAGTTGTGAACAACAAAGACTTTACTTTGAAGTTTGCTTACTTGAAAGGCAGAAATGAGTATAGGTAGTGGACCTAAAACCCCAGACTTTTAAATTACTTCTGGATGAAGAGAAGCCTCTGCTATGGAGGAGAGATTGATGCTTCAGGAGGACCTGCCACTCTGCCTGTTGCTTTGTTGTGCTGGCCTGCTGCTGCTTCTGTTTTAAGAGGGAAAGCACTGGACTTTGCTTTCCAAAATTCTGAGTGTGAAGTTTCTCCAAGGGCTTAGACTGGGTTTGCTTCCTGCTAAAAGGTCCCAGGGGCATCAAAGACTTCGTCTACTAGCACCTGGGATTTTCTGCTGAGGACTCTGACTTGCCAAGTGATGCCAATCCAATTCCTGGGCCCTTGGAAGTGAGTTCTGGTGAGAAAACAAGAAGATCCAGGCACCCTGACTCCAGAAGACTCTAGAACCAGTGCCACTGCATGACCCCGTGCTGCTGCCAGCGACACCACAGGCCAGGTGACGCCGCAGCCTCGCTGAAGTTCTGTGACTCCGTGAGTCCCGAAGTGCCATGTCACCGGCGTCCATGACACCCGACTCAGCTGTGGCACCTGCAGCCGTGTGAGGTCATCCATTGCGTCTTGACTGCTGGATTCATCGACCCTGCCAGATCATCAAGAACCAATGCTTCACACCGATGCAGCATCACCTCCCCTGCTCTGCAGTAAGGAATGGCTGCAGCACTGAATCCAGCAATGCCTCACCTCCCTGACTCCACTCACTGGCTTGTTTCCTCATTTGCCAAAGGTTCTGTATCTGGGGGTCCATGCGACTCCATGACCGGCACCACCCTCCTCGCAAGTGGTCTCAGATTGTTGGGAACGACTACGTGAACAAAGTCGCGAGAGCCCCAGTTGGAGCTATTGTGTTTCTAAGCGCTATATTGACGTTTAGTCTTTGAAAATGTATATCTTTTCTTGTGTATGTTGGATTTTTGTTGTTTTGGTCTTGTTTTACTCAGATAAATATTGCCTGTTGTTCTAAACTGGTGTGGAGTCCTTTTGTGGTCTTTCACTGTGTTACTGTGTATGTTAGTACAAATACTTTACACATTGACTCTGAGATAAGCCTGGCTGCTTGTGCCAAGCTACCAAGGAGGTGAGTAGGGGTTATCTGAGCAGTGTATCTTCCTTGCCATGACTAGAGTCAGGGTCCCTACTTGGACAGTGTTTAAACTGACTGCAAACTAGAGAACCCTTTTCTAGCAGGGGTACAGAAGTGTCTTTGTCCCCCTGTGTAATACCGGGGGTGTCCAATGCGGGCGCACACTCCCATTGTATTTCCCCGGGGTACAATGTATAACATGGAGCCTAGTATCTAGTTTACAGAAATGTCTGTGTTTGGTAGGATTCACTAGGTGCAAGCTCTTTTTCTTTCTTTTACCTAATTATGCCTCTGGACTGCCCACTTTGTTTGTCCGCAGGACAGTCTATGTTTAATACAAAATTATTGATTCACTTCTTTCTTTTACCTCAGGCACTATCCTTTGCTTTCTCTTTCATGAGGCATTACTAGCACAGCTCCTCTTACTAACATGAGCCTTAGATGGTGACCAAAAATGTTTATCCTCAGAACAGTGACCCACACGTTGTGAACATAAGAGGTGTTCTAAACTCTTTTCCATTGTGCTTAGAGCATACACAGAAATATGTTCCACAGCCTTATTAATGCTGTCTTTAATTTGCTCCTCAAAGACCTTTTCTGACATTTCTTTTGTTATAGTAGGTATGATTAGCTTAGATTTTATGGAAATTGTTTGTTTGCACAAAAATGCTTCCTTTTCCAAAAGCCATTCCAAAAGTCATTAAATTGCCTACTCGAGAAAAGACACAGTGCTTCCTCTCGAGTCGTAATGTACACCCTTACAAGAGCCCGACTTAACAAAGGAAAAATAGGTAATTGCTCTTCATAATAAGTGTAGGAAAGTCACTCTTTTTGGCTTGATTACCTTCACTTTTTGCCTGTCTATCAGTGTGTTAAGACTGTTTTTACTAGAATCCTGCTAACCAGGACCCTAGTGATTGTGCTCTCTTCTCTAAATTAGGTTGCTTTAGTACCTTTACACCCCACAATTGGTATACTCGTGTACCCCCCGTAAGTCCCTAGTATATGGTACTTAGGTACCAGGGCATTGGCACAGCAGCATATATTATGCCACCCATGGGAGCCCAGGCAAACTATGGGCCAAATTTAAGAAAAGTGGCTCTGCATCCAATGCAGTGCCACTTTTTTCTGCTTCCCTAATGCCATATGTGTGCCGTATTTATCATACGGTGCACTATGGAGATAATAGGAACAATAGCATCAACATTTTTGATACTATTGTGGTGCTTTACTCCACTTGTGTCAAAAATTGGGAACCTAACTTTGCATTGCACTGTTTTAGTATATGGTTTGGCTTCCCCCAGGCCCCTTGCTAATTTTTGCTATTTCGTGCCAGTGCTTGTTGTTTCTAAATGCTAATTTCTAGTACTTACCTTGTATATTTGGTGTGTACTTACCTCCAGTTGGGGGACTACCTAAGAGTAATCAGGTTCAGTGTTACTATAATGAAGTACCTTTATTTTTGCAACACTGTGTGGTTCCTTTCATGTGTGATAAGTTGCTGTGTGACTGCTGTGATATTGCAAGTGCTTTACATTCCTCCTAGATAAGTCCTGGCTGCTCACCACATCTACCACTAGAGAGCCCTGGCTTCCTAGAAACTGTCTCACTAACTAATAAGGGTTGCCTGGACCTGGTATGAGGTGCAAACACAATAGGTGTCCACCACACATCAGGCCAGATTCCTACAATAAGCATGAGTTCACCCTTTACTTCCGTTTTTAATCAAGTGTAATAATGTTCATCATTTGGACCTTCTGCCACAATCTCCGGGTCCCACTAGAGCCACATAAGTCGGATTCCAAACACCCGGTGCAAGGACATAGTTCAATGTGCCATAAATTTTTTATAAATTGTATTAGATTTTCCTATGCCTGTCTATAGAAAGATCTCCACGGCAGAGATCTCTGCACTGGTGGTGGACACGTATGCCGACCTGGTAGAATGTCAAATATAATTGACAAGTTACTTGTATTAACTTTACAGTCATAAATACAATCTTAGGAAGCCTCATCCCCTCACTGGTCGGTGGAGACATGCAAATCTACACCTAGGTATAAATCTTCATACAGATACATTGACTTTTAACACACATTCCAGAACGCAACATTACAAGTACAGAACACCACATGTAGCTTTTCCAGTTCTCAGTGACATGCATAAAATGAAATGCACTTTGCCTTGGTCCAACTTGATATGGGCTGGATTTTCCCCACAACTAGTGTTACCAGAACCCCTAGGATAGAAAAAATTCCATCCATTTACTCGGTCACTCATGATGAGGGACTATGTTGTGACACCCTTTCTTGGCCAAGTCGGTTTCTTCATGAGATTTGCAAATATTCCTATGTTACAGTAGGTTCCCTAACCTGAAAGTGACCTCAATGGCCATATTTCCACAATTCTCTCCTATTTTGTCCTTATCTGACAGACAACTAAGGCTCTGGCAGGATCAGCAACACCTAAAGTTTCAAGTTGTAGTGTCCTCATAAGGATAAGGTCTCTTGCAGGGCATTTGGACCTTCATGACACACAGTAATATGGACCCCTTCAGGGCTCGAGTCCAGATTGAGAGGACTTTCAGACTTTACTGAAGGCATGAAACTCAAAATACTTTTATGGGTGTCATGTTAAAGCTGTCTGTGTTTCAGCAGAGGCACAAGGTCTTCCTTGCTCTCAGTCTTTAGCATGGAGTTGACAGCCATGTGTATGGATGAAGGATTTAAAGGCCCAGGACTTCTCAGGACTGCACTGCTCATTAGCTCTATGGTGCTGTTGTAAGACTTTCAATCTCTGGCACAAACATGGCCAGCACTGTGAGATCTGAAAGCATGGCAAGTGACTTGGTGAGTGCTGGACTTGGCCCTCCCTACAGCAATCCTTTTGCCTTCACCCTCCAATAATTTGCTGAATTAGTTTTTGCTGGTTTGAAGACTCTATTATTGCTAACCTTTGCTAAACTGCTTTTCGTTCTCTCCCTTAAACATGGTAAAACTGCTTATGCCTGATTGGTATATTTCATGTACTAGTAAATACCTAGTAAAGGGGTAAGCCATATTCCCAGGGCCTGCAGTTTCTATTGTGCCACCCACTAAGGTGGTACCTTAAAACATGGCCCAGGCCTGTCTTTGCAGCCTGAATGCAGTTTTAAACTACCAAATTAATTTAGTAATATAACCTGCTTGCCAAGCCTTAAATCCCCTTTCATTCCCTATATGTCACCCCTACGGTAGACCTTAGGTAGCCCATAGGGATGGGTGCATTGCAATTATAAGGTTGGACATCAACGTTTTGTACATGTAATGGTAGTGAAAAACTCCTACATTTGTTTTGCATAACTGTGACACCTATCTGTCCCTTCGGATAATGTTGGGTTGCCTTATTAAAATGAATGAGTGCTAACTTTTGATTGGGACCAGGTAGCCAGTTCATACTTGGTATCTATGAAATTATAATGAAAAATCTGCTTCACTGGTAAAGTTGCATTTTAAAAATTTAAATTTTAAAATAATTTAGGAGTTTTTCACTACTTTTAGGATGCTAGTTTGTATTCTCCTCTTAGACCTTTTGTGCCTGCAGTCTGTTGTAGTTCGCATTACAATGGTATGTGTCTATTGAGTACAGAGATGCAAAGCCCCTCTCCTTTGTGCTGAGAAATCCAGTTTCACCAACCACCTGATCAATTGGTTTTAAAATGAGGATGAAATGAGGATGCAACATCAAAAAAGCCAATATTGGCTGACCAGTGAACAGAGCTAGATGACCTCAGAAAAAAATATTGTAATGAGGTCAATAAATCAAGGGATGAATCAGTGTTTTTTATCATCCTCTTGTGTGGCTTGGTAGATTTATTATGTGTTTGCGTTTTTGTAGCTATCAAAAAACAGAAATATGTCTTGGCCCTGCATCAATGAAATATAAGCTGTGACAATATTAAAAAAATATCTTCCTGAATAACATTTGGGATAAATTCTGGCAGATTTAGCAATTACCTGATGCTATTAGATTTGAGACATGTTGTGGGCCTTTAACTGGTTAATTATCCATCTCTTTTCTTGTCTACTACTGTACAAGAAAGCTCTGTTGCTATGGTGCCATCCCACATGCAGGTGACACCAGATGATCCTTTGTACTTAACTTTATAGTTCAACGTAGTTGTGGATTTATTTTTTAAGAAGAAAGTGAGAAGGAAATACGCAGGCTATTTTCGTTTTATCATAACATTTAAAAATGGATCCTCGTCATAGACTTTGACTGTGTACACTGTGCAGCATGCATATATTTTCATTCTTTATAAGTGGTAATGATCCAGTGGGTGTTTCAGTGCACTGCCCATTAATACAGGTTATGCAGGTCAAAGGCACCCACACAACTGAAAGCCAGCAGAGTGACTCAGCAGTGTTTGTGAATATGCAACTTAGGTTGTGCATGTGATGGAAAAACATGGTTAGTGTTTGTAACAGTGGTTTAGATTTGGAGCTCAGATTATACATTGGTTCTGATTGGGTGAGATGGTTTTTACATTTAAGTGAGCTTGAATAATGACTGGTGTGGAATCTTAGAAGAGAGGTTTGAAGAAAGTTATGAGAAGCCAACTTCTTCTGAGAGAGACAGCAAAAGCTATCAGTTACAGAAGATTGAAATTCATACAAGAGCTATGAACATGGGAGAAGTTCCCAGGATTAAATGTCTACCATAACAATATCTAATCTATGGCCTGCATTTCGCCATCAGTGCAGCCGCACAGGGTTCACACCCTCAAAACCCTGCAAATGGAGACTAGTGGTGTCAGAGCATAATTTGCCAAGAGACAGTTCTACACTGGTATGGCTACTACTGCATGAAACTCCTTACCTCACCGCTACAGAACTCTGTCAGGCCTTCTTGTCATCGGGTAACACATATCTTTTCCCTGCTTCCTAATTTACACATCCTGCACCTGAAACCACAAAGTGGTTTCTCAAAATGATTATTAATTTCCTTCTAAACTCATTATTTCTCCACATTTTGCATATGTTTCAATGTGTATTGCTACTTGACATCTTGATTTGTAATTCTAAGATTTATCCAAAGAGTTGTTATGCCTATTGATGCAATAGCACTATATAAAAGTATTCCTACCAATGGCTAAAATAAAAAAAGTCTATTCATGACATAAAAATTATTGGTGAATTCCAGATGCCACAATTTTTAAGTTCAACATAGAGATACTCACAGCAAAAAATTCTAATTAGTTCTGTAATTGGATTTATATTGTGCTTAATACCCCTGATGTGGCATTAAAGTGCTTTACGGAATGTAGAACACTTTTCTGGAACCCAAGGGTAGCGGTTAATCTAGTGGTTAATATTATTGTAATTAGTCAGGTGCTCTCAAGAAAAATAACATGCATTTACTTTATGATATATTAATACCAGTTAGATGTCATAATTAGTGGGGGAATTCAGGTGTCTGGTGTCTGGTTGGTGAGTCTTATCGGCTGGTGGAGAGTAAGTAAAGTTAGAATACAGGTAGGGTATTGTTAGAAATGGGATCTTTAGTTGGAAGTCAGTTTACATCCTTCCAAGTATCGACCCTCACACTAGTCAGGGTAAGGGAGTTACACAGCTCAGATAACCCCTTCTCACCCCTTTGGTAGCTTGGCACAAGCAGTCAGGCTTATTTCAGAGGCAAATAAAGTATTTGTACCAACACACACAGTAGCACAGTGAAAACACCACAAAAGGACTCCACATCAGTTTAGAAAAATAGCCAATATTTATCTAAATCAAACAAGACCAAAATGACAAAAATCTATTATACACAAGCAAAGATATGCATTTTTAAAGTAAAAAGAGTTTTAATCCATAGAAATCAATAGACGTGTTGTTTTAGCCCAAAGTATGTGGTATGTGTCCAAAATAAAGCCATACGGTCAATCGTGAGTCAGAAAAGGAAGCGATGCGTCAATTCCTTACTCGCAAGCAAGGCCGTGTCGGTTCTTTCTCTGCCGGTCAAGCAATTTGTCGATTCTTTCGTCGCAGGGAAGAGATGCATCAATTCACGGACAAGCAGCCTCAGGACTGTGCAGTGATGTTGCAGGTATTGGCGTCCAGGGGTGATGTGTGGAAAACCAGACGCACGGCAGCAATGAATCCGCGTTGAGCTAGAAATGTTTCTATTTCATCAGCACAGCATCAATTATTCATCCGCAGTGCAGCCGCTGCATCGATTTTGCTGCAGCTCCGCTCTGGTGCATGGATTTTCAGCTTGAGTTCACCAGCTTCTCCTTTCAAGTGCCCAGGGACTGGTTTGACATCACTTTTGCAGGGTAGGGGTCTCAGCAAGAGAGCCCAGGTGCTGGCAGATGAAGTCTTTGATGGCCCTGTGACTTCAGAACAGGGGGCAAGCTCAGTCCAAGTCCTTGGAGAATCTTCATAAGCAGGATACACAGCAAAGTCCATTCTTTGACCTCCTTAAGGTAGAAGCAGCAACTGCAGGCCAACCCAGCAAAGCACACACAGCAAAGGGGCAATACTCCTCCTCTAGCTCTTCAGCTCTTCTTCTTGGCAGAGGTTCCTCTTGATCCAGAAGTATTCTAAAAGTCTGGGGTTTTAGGTCCACTACTTATACTCATTTCTGCCTTTGAAGTAGGCAAACCTTAAAGAGAGTCTCTGTTGTTCACAAGATCCTGCCTTGCCAAGGCCTAGGCCGATACACACTCAAGGAGGTTGGAGCCTGCCTTGTGGGAAGACAGGCACAGCCCTTTCAAAAGCAGGTGTCAGTTCCTCCCTCCCCACTCTAGCCCAGGAGACTCATCAGGATATGCAGGACACTCCTCAGCTCCCTTTGTGTCACTGTCTAGAGCAAATTCACAACAGCCCAACTGCCAGTCTGATCCAGACGTGGATACTAAAGACAGGCAGAGGCACAGAATGGTTAAGCAAGAAAACACCCTCTTTCTAAAAGCGGCATTTTCAAACAGACAATCTGAAAACTTTCTAACTGCCATTTTCAAACAGACAATCTGAAAACCAATTCTATCAAAAGATATATTTTTAAAGTGTGAGTTCAGAGAACCCAAACTCCATATCTATCTCTATCTGCTCCTAATGGGAAATTAAACTTAAAAGATATTTAAAAGCAGCCCCCCATGTTAACCTATGGGAGAGAGAGACCTTGCAATAGTGTAAACTGAATTTGGCAGTATTTCACTATTAGGATATGTAAAACACACCAGTACATGTCCTACCTTTTAAATGCATTGCATCCTGCCCATGGGGCTACCTAAGGCCTACCTTAGGGGTGACACATGTAGTAAAAGAAAAGGTTTGGGCCTGGCAAGTGGGTACACTAGCTAGGTCAAATTGACCGTGCAAAACTGCACACACAGACACTGCAATGCAGATCTGAGACATGTTTACAGGGCTACTCATGTGGGTGGCACAACTAGTGCTGCAGGCCCTCTAGTAGCATTTGATTTATAGGCCCAGGTCACCTCTAGTACACTTTACTAGGGATGTACTGGTAAATCAGATATGCCAATCAGGGATAACCAATCACAATCACAATTTTCCCAGGGAGCACTTTAGCACTGGTCAGCAGTGGTAAAGTGCCCAGAGCACCAAAACCAGCAAAAATGAATGCATCACACAGTCGAAAACACAGAAAGCAGAGGCAAAAGGACAGGTGAGACCACGCCAAGAATGCCAAGTGTTAGAAATGGGGTCTCTAATTGGCAAAGGTATACATCTTTGTCCAAGTAGGGACCACAATCCTAGTCAGGGTAAGTCACAACACAATTCAAATTCTCCTGTGCCCACCCTTTGGTAACTTGGCACTGAGCAGTCAGTCTTAATTTAGAAGGCAATGTGTAAAGTATTTGTGCAGAACCTTATACAATAACACAGTGAAAACACCACAAAAAGGATCCACCCAGGTTTAGAAACGTAGTTAAAATTTATCTGAATAAAATACTGTAGAAACAATGAAAATCCAATGTACAGAAGCAAAGTTATGAATTTTTAAAGATTAAATCCAATTAAAGTACCTTGAAAAGACAATAGCACCAACTGTGGCTATCACAGCCTCATTGACAGAGTCATTGCCAACAATCTGACACCACCGGTGCCAGTCAAGGAGTCACACAGACGCCCAGGTACAGTACCTTTTGAAAATGAAGCACAATGACATCACACGGAGTTGGAAATAGTCGCCAATGGAGTTGGTGCGGCGTCAGTCGCTTATGGCTTCCGAGGGAAAGAGGCACTGGTTCCGCACTGTCACAGTCATTGCATGCAGCGAGGTCCAACAAGCTCGAGCAGGCTGCAGCGTAGCGGGCCTCATTGAAGTTGTTCCAGAGTTGCTGGAGTCGGGTACTAGCAGAAAACTATTAGTTGAAGTCTTTGCTGTCCCTAACACTTTGAAACAGGAGGCAAGCTCAATCCAATTCCTTGGAGATCACTTTGGGGGAAGACAGAATCCTTCCAGCACAGTCAGAGGCCATCAGGGCAGCAGGGCAACAGCAGGGCAGCAAACCTTTGTGGCAAAGCAGTCCAGAGAGCCTGGCAGGTCTTCAGACAGAGTTCAGGTCCAGATGTGTCTGAGTTGGTGGGGTCAGAGACCAAGTTTATATACCCAAAAATGCCTTTCAAGTCAGAGAGACTTCAAAGAGTGATTTTGAAGTGCACACATTCCCCTTCCAGCCCAGTCCAGTTTGCCTGGGTCCCAGTGGGTGAGGGCAGGCCTCTGGCCTTTGAAATGTAAATGTTAGGTCCTCCACCCTTCAAGCCCAAGAAGACCCATTCAGTATGCAGATGAATCTGAGTGTCCTGTGTTTGTGGTTGTCTGGGTGAAATGCACGAGGGAGCTGTCAACCAGCAGAAACCAGACATTGTTTGGAGACAGACTATAAGGCAAATATGTTTTTAAGTGCAGGGAAATACTCACTTTCTAAAAGTGGCATTTCTAAAATAGTAATATTAAATCCAAATTCACCAATAAGTAGGATTTCTTATTGCCATTCTGGCCATACTGAATATGACCTCCTTTCAGATCAGAATCTACCACTCAAAAAAGTATATGAGGGCAGTCCTAATGCTAGTCTATGAAAGGAGCAGGCCTCACAGTTGTGGAAAATCAAATTTAGTAGTTTTTCACTACCATGACATATAAAACAAATATGTACATGTCCTGCCTTTTACCTACATAGCACCCGGCCCGATAGATTACTTAGGGCCTACTTAGGGATGACTTACATGTAGAAAAAGGGGGGTTAAAGCTTGGCAAGTACTTTTAAATGCCAAGTCGAAGTGGCAGTGAAACTGCACACGCGTCTTCAGTGGCAGGCCTGAGACATTGTTAAGGGGCTACTTATGTGGGTGGCACAATCAGTGCTGCCGACCCACTAGTAGCATTTAATTAACAGACCCTGGGCACATGTAGTGCACTTTACTAAGGACTTATTAGTAAATCAAATATGCCAATTTGGGATGAACCAATGATACCATGTTTTAAGGGAAAGAGCAAATGCACTTTCGCACTGGTTAGCAGTGGTAAAGTGTGCAGAGGCCTAGAACCAGCAAAAACAGTGTCAGAAAAGTGGAGGGAGGCAGGCAAAAGTTGGAGAATGACCACCCTAAAGCTGTCAGGTCTAACACCAGGTCTAACATGTATGGTAAGATAGGAGAGGGTTTTAAAGAGGAGAGATGTGATCAATGAAATTAGGTATCAGACAATTGCAGAATTACAATAATAAGGACTGAGGCAGGCAGACGTGAGACTGAGAGCAGGAGATATTTAGAAATAGAAAATTTGCAGAGAATGGAAAGTTAAAGGAGGGTCACTGAAGAACAAAAATGGAGGAATGAAGTGAGAGTAAGTCAGGGTACGTTTTCATGCAAGGTTTAGCAGTATAGTGGAAGAAGGCTTTCTGAGGTAGCAAGCTATCAGAGAAAGTAAGCTGTAGAAAGAAACAACATTTTACATACTGCTCCTTATTTGGGGCAGACAGCCTAAACAAGTGATTCTGAATGTATGCGTCATTTAAACATTCAAAATGTCCTAGCTTGTTGTGTCCCAATACTAGGACAGCCCTTTTAAACATAGGGGCATATTTACAAGCACCTTGAGCCTCTTTGTGCCACACTAGCATCATTTCTTTTATGGTAATGTGGCATTAAGGAGGCAATTTTCCTGTGCCATATTTACAAAGTTGCTTAGTGCATGCATTGCCCACTTCTTAAACTCTTGCGCCACATTATGCCTGCACCAGGCATAATGTATACAAGGAGGGCGTTCCCATGCAGGGAGGCCCAAAAAATAGCGCAATGAAATTTGCTAGATTTCACTGCTCCATTTTTTGTGTAATTTTTATCGCCTGCTCAGGGCAAGCATTAAAATGATGCACCCATAATCTCCTTTGGACCTCCCTGTGCTTTCCCGTGCAGCTAAGCGCCACAATAGCATAAACAATGGTGACGCTATTGTGGTATTGTGTGCCATGGTGTGCCACATTGTAAATATGGCACACCCATGGTGATGTTAGGGGGGCAAGAAAAGTGGTGCATCAGTGCTGATGTGCCACTTTCTTGTAAATATGCCCCATAATCTGTAGTATCCCAAACTTGGTACAAGGTCTGTATGCTGCACAATGAGACTTAACACACAAAAAGAAAAGGTTTCATTTAGGTTCTTCACTCACTATTCTGAATATAGTAGGTTTGTTCACCCACTGACTAAAAATGAGCACTGGCTGAGAAGGTCTTGCCCATAAGTAATTAGATGCATAACCTTTTTTTGTCACCTAATCCTGTCCAAGTGTACATTGTGTGTGTTTGTGTATGTGACTACTGTAGTATATGCATTTTGTGTATAAGAGAAGCAAAGTGATTAAGGCTTGTGGGTTCAGTTTGGACATCTTGTGTCTTTTTCTGTGCACAAATTGCGGGCTAAGTTGTTTTATTAGACAGTGAAATGTATCACAATGCAGGAGAGAGGGGACGTAGTCAGTATATTGAGCGCAAAGCAGACAAGGCTCCTACAGAAATTCAATTGAGTCCTTCCCGTAGCACTGCCACTTGGTAGTTGGTATGGGTGAAGGATGCTGCGGTCTATTGTTCAGATTGAGAAGGGTCCGTTAGGTGAGATCAGCCTTTTCTCCCTTCCCTGATCACTATCTTTGTGGCCAAAGAAGGGCTATAGCTGTTCCTAAGCAAAATACTAAAATGCACATAATAAACTAGTTCTTCTAACCTGGGTAGCGATCAGCTGCATAATTCATTCATCCACTATTTCTAATATGTAGTATACATCCGAGTTAATGTGAAGTTACATTTTTTATTAATATAAAGGGAAAGTAACTTTGTAAAAGTTAGACTTTCCATGATTGAAGTTCCAGTAGGGTAATTAGTGTTAGGCTCTCAACATCTGTCAGTGTTTACCACCCGCGGTGTTAGGTGTGAAAATTGCTATCAGAGTAGAAACAATGACTTGTCTTTCTGTGTGGTATGAAAGAGATGCATTCCTTTTCAGGAAGGGCAACTAAGCAATGTTTGAGAACCAAATTAACTTGAAATTGACCAGGACACGGCCTCCCTATTCATAGGCAAGTGTACAATAATACCTGAGGGAAAAACGACTTTTGATCACAAGGCCCAGAGTAGCCATCCTGGCATCATCCCAGTGGGAAGGGGTGCTGGTCCCTCGAACAGGTTTGTCTGGATGAGCAGTAGGGAACTATTCATGTAACTAGACATATCCTGCACTATTTCAGCAACCGCCTGGTGAGGGTGAAGACCTCCAGTATGTTGGATTTCCCTCAGAATAGTACCCTGTGGGATAGTTTGTCGTAGGGTAAACATGATGTGGTGCATAAGGGGGAAGGTTTGCCTTTGGAAACGTTTTGCCCATTGGCTAGTGATTTCTACAAAATGGCATCTCACCCCCATATTGTCCAAACCCATTAGGGCTTGCAGAAGAACAAAAGAGGGCTGGACCTTTTGACTTTTGTTGTGTGGGGAGCTAAAGGGCTGGATCTGTGCCCACATGACCTTGGATCAAGAGGTAGACTCCAAGGATCAGTTGACAGACCTACTGTGTGGATACGTGAGCATCAAAAGGTGCAAAAGGGTTGACTAGTTACAACTGGCACTGTACTGGATCCTGCTAGTGCCTTCTGCTGAAGTTTGCCCTGACCTCTAAGTGCTACCACTGAGGTCATGAGGGCCTTACAAGTGACTAAAATTAGGTTCTCCCATATGTTGGAAAATGTTGGATTTCCAAGACCGCTCGATCTTTAGCTGGACTTTGTGGCAAAGATGTCTAATGCTAAGAGGACTTCATCAGATACAGCTTCTAGGCTTTCCCCACTAACGGGTTTTGAGCTAAACATAAAAAGAAAAAGATTTGAACAATAAAGAGGCTACAAAATGTGTCTGGGCATAAGCACTGTAAGAAAATGCCTCTTTTTGGCATAATCTGATGTTGCTGTTTCTTTATGTTCTGTGAACTAGGTCCCTGCTACCCAAGATTCAGTGAAAGCATTCCCACTGCTAAAACATGTAAAATTCAACTTACTCCTAATTGGCTTATTTAACTTACTAATAAGTTCCTAATATATGGTACCAAGTATCCATAGGGCCTATAAGTTCAGTGTCACTAATGTACTGTAGGGTATATTACAAAACATGACTGCAGGCTTGCCACCGGTGGTCCAACTTTGCAGTTTTAAATTGCACATTTATCCTGTCAAAATAACCACTTTTGACAGGCCTAAAACATCCTTTCAAATGTTAATAGCCACCCTTAAGTAAGTCTTAAATTGTGAAAAGGCCAAAGTGCATGGTATTTTAAGTACAGGATATGTACAAGTTTAAAGTAAAGCATGTCACCCAAAAGCTAATTTCAGTGGTGCAGGGTTAGCTGTTCCACATGAAAGTGTTGGGAGTTAAGGTTAAAATTAAATAATGTTATCGCTGCCTAAGAACCAGATACAATTTTACTTATTGGACTTTTAAAAATACTTATTACAAATTCAATTCATTCGTAAAGTTGAATTTGTAACAAATATTTTAACAAATATACTTTTAAAAAGTTAACTTTAGCCAGTCTAAAGCCTCCAGAAGCCCATTTGCATAAGCTTCTAGCTGACATCCAGCAGCGGCTTGGTTTCTTGATCAGGTGTGAAGTGGCTCCCAGAGCCAACACAAAAGGCTTGGCTGTGGAGAAGTGTGCTGTTCCTCTGACAGGATAACCATCGGGGCAGTGCCCAGGAACTTAATTATCCTCAAACGGGACTAACCTATCACTGGCAGATATAGCTCACTCCGGGGCCTGCCCCCTCTATTGTCTTTTGAGCCAGCTATTGTACCAATCCCAGTGGGAGATGAGCTGCCCACAGAAATGGTTTTGAGTGACCACAAGGGGCAGAGGGCTTGATTATTTCCTTAAGTGATCACTGGAGCTCTCCACCATAAAGGAAAGGTTCTGCAATCCTGATTTTAGGCAGAGCTGGGCACTATGGGATTGATCGCACTAGAGCACACACATCCTGCTGCAAATGTGGGTAGGGTCACCCTGGAAAGTTGAATCCCATTGGTTACGAAGGGGCCAGAAGTTTCTCCACTCACAAGCTGGCACTGGGCATAAATATGACACCTCCAGTACTCTCCTCAGAACACTTTTGGTCCAATCTAAGAACAGTAGAGGACTGGAACTCTGGCCTGTGACCAGGGAAGTCTCTCGAAGACTAGACCTGCTCCCCCTCTTCTACCCCAAACTAAGAAGTGGACTCCAAGAGTCATATGGCTGATCTCCTGTTTGGGCTTCAGGGACACAATAGGCCCCAAGAATACTTTTCCTGAATTCGCAGGTGAAAATTTCCAAATGAACTTGACCCGGTCCCATCTGCTGGCCCCTATGGATGGAGTCCTGACCCCCAAGTGCTATGCTCAAGGTCCTTGACCCTTGCCTAGAGCCAGGGTGCAATTTTCTCTACCCTAAAGGAGGTTTCATTGGATCCGTGCAGAGCTGTGCAGCTCTCCATACCTTGCACTGATCAATGCAGAGCCCCACAGAGTAGGTAAGGATACCCCCTGGGAACCTTTTCTGTATTGGTCAGGGAGGGGTCAGGAGTCACCCCCCCACCACTGCAGGCTGGTGCAAAGCATAAAATTGGCACCATGGACCACCTTCTTCAGAACATCTATGGACCTGCGGAAGACAGAAGGAGAGAAGTAGGATTGCACCACTGTTGTGACATATAAGGACAACCTTAAGGGCTAGGCCTACTCCCACTTCAACACAAGACTAAGAAGGGGATTTCAAGGCTCATTCAGCCGACGTCCTATTAAACTACAGAGAAACAAACACTGCAAGAAGTCACTTTCTTGAGAGACCCAAACTTACCAATTACAACTGGATCTGCCCTGGACACTCTTGGTTGCTTCTGTGGAATGAGTCCTCAACCCCAAGTGCAGTTCCAGAGGTCCTGGGGCCCTTAAATGGTGTGACAGCGTACTTCCCCTGCCTAACTCCAAAACCTGTGACTGAAACTTTTTCAAGGATTTTTGCCCAAAGGACTGACAGAAGACTGACAGAAGACTGGGATCAATATATCAAGCCAATCCACAGAGGGTGCATTGATAGGGAACTAGACTTTACTGCAGCTCGACTACTTTCTTCTCAACAGTAAATCCAATTCAGTGGTCCAGACGCTGACAAGCAAACAATGACACCAAACTCTCCCTGCCTACAGCCTGCAGCCTTTCCCCACTGAAGGAATTTGACTTCCAGAAAAGAGGTTAAGCTCAAAGATAGAAATCTTCTCTTGACTTGACAATGAGCAGCACCCGATTGATGTCAGTGGCTTTCTAGGCACGAAGTCTGGACTTTTTCCGCACAGAAATTTTCCGACCTTCATCAACAGCTTCACCAAGATATTGTCCTTCGGCCCCAATTGTTGACAACTCCGTCTTTGGATCTAGTCTGCTGCCTTGCCCCACTGAGGGCTCTACATACTGAGAAAAGTAACTCTTTGACCAGGACCAACCTGATCCTGGTATCCAACCCACAGTCTTTTGCTGTTAGTCTTAATACTTACCTTTGTCTCAGCCTAGCAGAAGCAGTTCCATGTAGTTGCTCTTTGTATGCTTTGACTACTTTATTTAAAACTTATAGAATTTAGTCTCTGATTCCCTTGCTGAATTTTTGTCATTTTAGTGTTAGTCTGTTCATTCAAATATTCTCTATTTTTATAAATTGGGGTAGGATTTGTATTGTGTTGCTTTTTGACTGTATAACTGTTTTTGCCATTCTAAATGCTTTACTTCTTTGCAAGCAACCAGTCTGCAACTGCAAGCAACTAGTCTGTATGCTATCAGAGGTGGAGCTCAGGTATCAATTAATGAAATCTTTACAGGACCTAAAAAAAGTGCCATTATTACTTGTGGTGAACTACCATCCACCAAACCTAATAATGCACTTTCTCACAGTGACAAAAGGTTTCTGCCTAACAGAAGGACTTCGAAAAGTGCAACATTTTAATTTTCCTTGTCTGCGCTTTTCCAGTCAAAAGCAATGGCTTTATCTTGTTTTCAACCAACAGGTTTCTGACTTTAAGTAGACCTCATTCAATGCAGCCTGCAACTTTGCCCTGTTAGAGAACTTCATTATTCCAAGAGACAAGGTAAGAACTTTGACCTAGACAACCCACTTGCTGTGTACAGCCTCTGCTCCCTCATTGCTGGTCTGAAATCACACCTATGTTCCAGCCGATTGCAAACAATGACTTCTGACTAATGCTTAACTTTTTCTAGGTGCTTTTTGCACTACCGCTTTTAAAAATGTATGCATCTGATTCTCAATACTTTCTATTAGTTATTTTAAATTATTAAATGTTTTCTTTATTTTTAGAAATTGATTGTGGAGCACTGGCAGTGTGGCAAGCACCCTTTTACACACTTACAGGATAAACCATCATGCCATGTGCATTCTGTCAAGGCATGTACTCAAGACAGCAGATACAACTAGGGCCATGTGCCCATTGAATGACATAGCACTTGATGATTGCAGTCTCTGGTATATCTTCTGTAAAGATTTAGGTATTTTTTTTGTTGTATTATTTTTTTCCTTTGGTATCTCCTTGCATTTTGTTTGCTCACAGCTGGAAGCACAGAGAAGGAAAGTATCCCGCAGCATTTTATTTCAAAGTAGGATTGATCTACTGGACCTGGACTGCTAACGTTCTCAAGAGTGGATTCCTGTTGTTGTAAAGTCAAAAGTTTTTCAAGTTTGAATTACCGTTGAAACGTTATAATAATTATATATTGGTCACCATCATCAAAGGACAAGCAAATTAGTTTGGGCATATGGCTGAAAAAAACTTCAATTAAATTAGGATGAGTTAAGTGGTAGGCAACCACAGCAGCTAATCAGTAATAATGTAGGCAAAATATATCTTGTTTTTACTGGTCTCAGTTCTGCTAGTGCAGGTGTTTTAATAAAACAAGTGTTCATGTATTCTGAATAAGTGAGTTGCGTAGAAAATATAATAACGTAGGAAAATAATGCACGCATTTTAAAATGTGATTACGATGAGTGGCCGCCAATGTTCACAAAGTGTACTTATTAGTATAAGTAATATTGTGAAATGATGAATATATGTTTGACAAATGTAGTAAAACGTCATATTAACGGTTATGGATTATGTCCTAGTTTTATTAACTGCAGGCCTTAGCGAATGTCTTGGCCTACTTGCCACGCCTCATGTCAAAGCTGTATTTCTTAATGTTCAATAAAATGGCTGTCCTAGAGAGTTAAACTGTGATTTTCCTTTTTGCATTGTTTAAATGTGCTCACAGCAGAAGTTTCTCATGAGAACCGACTGCTAGAAGATGCTGTTCTTGCTAATGTAACATTTTGTGTGTAATACGTGTGAGACTGACTTTCTCAGGAGGAGAAGAACCATGGAGATACTGACTGGAGTGAAAACTGCAACAATATTGCTACCTGATGAGCCAGATGGACTTGCAGGACAACCAATCAACGACATGTGAACAGAGTAAAGGTAGAATTAATAGATTAGGAGTTTTAGTTTTACTGCACAAAGTGTGAACATGCTATTAATTGACCAATAGGTATTTGGGGAGTAGTTTTACTAGTTTTAACTTATCAGAACTGCACAAGAGAGGGATAGTTCATTACCTGCCCATTGTGTGTCTTGACAAGAGACGCGCTTAACTTTATTGCTTAAAGACTTTGGTGGTCATTACAACCCTGGCGGATGGTGTTAAAGGTGCGGTAATACCGCAAACAGGCCGGCGGACAAAAAAAGGGAATTATGACCGTGGCGGAAACCGCCAACAAAGACAGCCACTTTAACACTCCGACCGCCACGGCGGTACAGACAAGCAGCGCGGCGGTCACCTCCAACAGACAGGCGGAAGACAATGTACCGCCCATAGTATCACAACCCGCCAATCCGCCACCTTTTCCGGGGCGGATTCACCGTGGATAAAAACATGGCGGAAAGAGTTTCTGCAATGGGAAAACGCTCACCTTAACACATCCCACGAGGAAGGAGGACACCATGGAGCCGGAATTACAAATCCTACCTGCCCTTCTCTTCCTACTCATCTACAAAGACCAGCGCCGGCGAAGACAACGGTGAGTACTGCACCTATGACATAGGGGAGGGGGGAGGCAAAAGTCAGGGGGACACACACGCAACACCCCCACCCCCACCCCCACCCTCGCATATTACAACACACACACCAATGCAATTACAAACATCACAGTAACAACCCCCCGGAAGAATGCAAAGTAAAAACTAAATTAGTTCAAACATTGTAATGTATCAATATACATGTATCAATTATATACAGATATATATAAACTCATACAAAGGTATATACAGTACACATCTCAATGTCCGTGCACCACTAGGCCAAAAATGCATGGGCGAGGCCCACACAAGATACCTGTCTACAAACGGAGAGAACACTGCCGGGGCATCAGAGAGAAAAACAACAGGCACCTCAGGGGGAAGGGAAGGGGGGGGGCACCTCAGCCGGATTACAGCACCACGCCACATCCACGACGGGGCTCCATGCCCATTGATGTATCCTGGGGAGTGCAAAGCCACAGTCTCACAAGTCTCTACAGTGGGTGGTTTGCCCACTGTTCCATCCTGGGGAGTGCAAAGCCACAGTCTCACAAGTACATAACAGCCTCCACTGGTTCTGGAGGGGGACTGGTGCCCAGAGTGTTTCATCCTGTGAAGGACAGAGGTTGTGGA
The DNA here is from genome assembly GCF_031143425.1 of Pleurodeles waltl. NCBI lineage: Eukaryota > Metazoa > Chordata > Amphibia > Caudata > Salamandridae > Pleurodeles > Pleurodeles waltl. Next base: position 139,788,740 of record NC_090440.1, read on the forward strand.
TGGATCTCTCCACTGGTTCTGGAGGGGGAATGGTGCCCAGACTGGATTAGTCTCCCCGTGACAGTTCCTGTCTCGTCACAGTCCCAGCTGCACATGGGATAACGATGCTTGATGTGGCGGTCTTTTCCTTCTTCTGCAGTGCATGCCCTGTTCAGCGGTGCTTGCCCTGTTCAGCGGTGCTTGCCCTGTTCAGCGGTGCATGCCCTGTTCAGCGGTGCTTTGCCATGGCGGTCTCTGGACTGTTCAGCGGTGCTTGCCCTGTTCAGCGGTCTCTGGACTGTTCAGCGGTGCTTTGCCATGGCGGGCTCTGGACTGGGCATTGGTGTGTGGCATGACGGTCTCTCATTGCCCAGCGGGGCTGTGGCTGCCGGGGCCCTCCTGGGCAATGCCTATGGCGGTGGTCTCATGACCAGTGACGATACTTGGGCCCTCCTGGGCAATGACTTTGGCGGTGGTCTCCTGACCAGTGACGATACTTGGGCCCTCCTGGGCAATAACTCTGGCGGTGGTCTCCTGACCAGTGACGATACTTGGGCCCTCCTGGGCAATGCCTATGGCGGTGGTCTCATGACCAGTGACGATACTTGGGCCCTCCTGGGCAATGACTCTGATGGTGGTCTCCTGACCAGTGACGATACTTGTGCCCTCCTGGGCAATGACTCTGGCGGTGGTCTCCTGACCAGTGACGATACTTGGGCCCTCCTGGGCAATGCCTATGGCTGTGTTCTCCTGACCAGTGACAATACTTGGGCCTTTCTGGGCAATGCCTATGGCGGTGGTCTCCTGACCAGTGACGATACTTGGGCCCTCCTGGGCAATGACTCTGGCGGTGGTCTCATGACCAGTGACGATACTTGTGCCCTCCTGGGCAATGGCTATGGCGGTGGTCTCCTGACCAGTGACGATACTTATGCCCTCCTGGGCAATGACTCTGGCGGTGGTCTCCTGACCAGTGACGATACTTGTGCCCTCCTGGGCAATGCCTATGGCGGTGGTCTCCTGACCAGTGACGATACTTGTGCCCTCCTGGGCAATGAATCTGGCGGTGGTCTCCTGACCAGTTACGATACTTGGGCCCTCCTGGGCAATGCCTATGGCGGTGGTCTCCTGACCAGTGATGACAGTGCTTGCGGTGGCATCCCGGCCGCCGGGAAGGATGCTGCCCTTCTCCGCCGTGATGCTCACACCAGGCTGTGCAGACTTCTTCTGGCCCTTCCCAACCTTTGGAGGAGTCACAGCTGACTCTGCAATCCCCCTGCGACCCCTGTGAGTTGTTTTGCCTCCAGGAGTCTTCAGCCGGTCCCGTCTGCCACTTTCCAACTTCAGAGCCTTTACAGGGGGTGGACTGGCAGTGCGTTGGCTACGTGTCACACTGCATGCCCTGGTGGCCGGTGCACTCCACACACCTTTAACACGCACCACTGGTACTGGAGGCTTTTTGGCTGAGGCACTACGACGGGACTGATGAATTGGAGGGGTGGGGTGGGGGCAAAAAGGTCAACTTTGCAGAGGGACAGTTTCTGACGAACACTGGGATGGGTAGCTGGAGGGGGTCTGGGAGTGGAGGAAGAGGAGGTGGTTGTAGGAGGTGTCACTTTAGGTGTTTTGGGTGCAGGTGCAGGTACTGGAGGCTGTCGTGAGGTGGATGGATGTTGGGTGTGTGGGTGCCCGCGTTTGTGTACTTTGGGAGGGGGCGTCACAGACACACTGGGAGAGGACACAGGGGACGTGTAAATGGGAGTGGGGGTGGTGAGTGCAGGTGAGCGGGGTGTGGTGCTGGGTGTTCTGGTGCAAGTCCTAGTACCTGTAGATGTAGTGCATGCAGGTGAGAGTGTAGATGACACTGGGAGGGAGGAGGGAGACGATGAGGAGGGGGACACAGTGGAGGCAGTGGATGTTGCTGTGTCTGTATGTGTGTGATGCTTGTGTGAGTGCCTGTGGGATGTGTGGTGCCTATGTTTGCCTGAGCTACTTTTGTGTGTTGAGGGGTGGGCATGCTGGTCTGATGGTGTGCTTGGGATGGGCTGGGGTACAGGGGATTGGGTCTGGGTGGAGAAAGTTGGAAGGGGGAGGCTAGACACAGGGACAATGGCTGCCATCAGTGCTGAGGCCAGAGATTGCAGGGTTTGCTGAAGGGCAGCCTGACCAGAATGAATGCCCTCCAGGAATGCTTTACCGTGTTGCAACTCCCTTTCTACACCCTCGATGGCATTCACAATGGTAGACTGCCCAACAGTGAATGACCTGAGGAGGTCAATGGCCTCCTCACTGAGGGCAGCAGGGGTGACTGGGGCAGGGCCTGAGGTGCCTGGGGCGAAGGTGATGCCCACCCTCCTGGGTGAGCGGGCACGGGGTGAACGCTGAGGGGCTGCTGGTAGGGGAGGTGGCGGCTGTACCTGTAGAAGTGGGGGGCACAGATGGTGCCGCCACCACAAGGGAGCTCCCATCGGCAGACGAGTCCGTGTCGCTGGTTGGTGATCCGGTGCCCGACGTGAAGCTCCCCTCTCCCTCCGTCCCACTGGTGCATTCTGAGTCCGTGGTGTGGCCATCCATGGCCATGTGGGATGCAGTTCCCTCGTGCTCCGGTGCCACTGTACCTCCGCCTGATGATGCTGATGCACAAAAGAACAGGGAGAGCACAAAAAGGGGGGGGAGGGGATGACAGAAGAAAGACAGGTTGAGTGCATGGCATACCGCTACCGTTGGCGGACAATACAGACACAGCAGACCCCTGCACTATGCCGTGCTCCTGGCCTCTACAGATGTAATTCCTGGGATCTGGACTACATGGCTATGGTGGACATCTGCACACATGGATGCCACAGGGGCATGTATACCTGTACTTGGCACTCTACTGCGGTGGGGTGGAGTGCCACATGGCCTGCATTACGGAGGGGCCTAGCCTATGGAAGTCGCCATGGCCTAGGGAAACCCACAGCCCTCCTCCCACACCTAGACCCCTCAACTGCGCGCAAAGTCCCCAGAATGATAGTGTACTCACCCCCTTGTGTCTGCTGTGATGCCCTCAAGTGCCCATCCAACTCAGGGTAGGCCACCGCCAGGATCCGGAACATCAGGGGAGTCATGGTGCGACGGGCACCCCTCCCACGTTGGGAGACCACCCCCAGCTGAGCCTCCGCCGTCTTCTTGCTACAGCGGCGAATGTCCTCCCATCTTTTCCGGCAGTGGGTGCCCAGTCTCTGGTGGGCCCCCAGGGTCCGGACTTCCTTGGCGATGGCACGCCAAATATCCTTCTACTGGTGGGCGCTGACCTACATGACATGCACAAGGGAAGAAGAGAAGTCATTACCAACTGCACTGTCGATGTAAGTGTCCCCCCTCCCTACCCTTGCCATGTGGCACATGCATTCACATGCATTCATGTTCCCTGAACTCTGCCCCCTTCCCTCTTACAACCAGCCCTCTCCACCCAGCCCTAGCCCATGCAACGTGCTCCCTGTGTTCTTACCTGTTGGTCTGGAGGACCGTAGAGTAGCGTGTACTGGGGGAGGACCCCGTCTACTAGTTTCTCCAACTCCTGAGCAGTGAAGGCAGGGGCCCTTTCCCCAGACGCAGCAGCCATCGTCGCTTCTAGACCGAGGTCACAGCAGCACTTGCAGTGTAGGTTCTCTCCTGTCGAAGGTCAGGTATCGAGTGATTGAATAGATAGAAAATGGCGGTGACATCCGCGGCGGTGACGTCCGCGGTGGTGCGTATCATCAACGCCGGCGCACTTGTTCATTAGCTCCTGGGACCCATAGGGTACAATGTTAACCAATGCTGCATTGCGCCGCGGTCTACCACCGCCTACCGCGACGGTGTGCAACGCCAGCGCAGTTACCTCACAATACCATTGTCCCAGTTTAGAGGTCAGGCAGCCGCCATTTCAGGGGCCCATATGGCTTCATTTACTTCTGCGTCACATATAGCTAGGCCTACACTCAACACACATACAGGAATGGTTTTGTGTTTGGTGTCGTGTTCTGTGTATCTGTGGGTACATACCTGGAAATTTGTTGACTCTGTTGTCGCTGTTGTCCTTCCTAGGCACTGTCAGCTGGGACAATTGAGAAGATGGCGGAATCCTCCGGTGTACCGACCGCTGGTGGACCTGTTGACAATGGAGGAGCGACATTTAATCATCACCTACAGGTTTGACCGTGCCACTATCCAGAAACTATGTACCCAGTTGGAGCCAGACCTGATGTCACCAATCCGCCATCTCACTGGAATCCCCCCTGACGTTCAGGTGCTGTCAGTGCTCCATTTCCTTGCAAGTGGGTCTTTTCAGACAACAGTGGCCATGGCATCAGGGATGTCCCAGCCTATGTTTTGCAGAGTGTTGGGTGCCCTGCTGAAACACGTGAGGAGCTACATCATTTTCCCTGAAGTGGAGGATTTGGCTACAGTGAAAGGTGACTTCTATGCCCTTGGACATATCCCCAACATAATAGGTGCTATTGATGGGACCCATGTAGCTCTGGTCCCCCCCCACAGGAGTGAACAGGTGTACAGAAACCGGAAGAGTTATCATTCGATGAATGTACAGATGGTATGTTTGGCAGACCAGTACATCTCCCAGGTAAATGCTATGTTCCCTGGCTCAGTGCATGACGCCTACATTCTGCGCAATAGCAGCGTCCCTTATATGATGGGTCAACTCCAGAGGCACCGTGTGTGGCTATTAGGTGACTCTGGTTACCCCAACCTGTCCTGGCTACTGACCCCAGTGAGGAATCCCAGGACCAGGGCAGAGGAACGCTACAATGAGGCCCATGGGCCTCCTGAAGGCCAGGTTCAGGTGCCTCCATATGACAGGTGGTTCCCTATTCTACTCACCGAGTAAGGTGTGCCAGATCATCATCGCCTGCTCAATGCTTCCCAATCTTGCTTTGCGATGCCAGGTGCCTTTTCTGCAGGAGGATGGTCCCGATGACGGTGTTGTGGCAGCTGTGGAGCCTGTGGAGCCTGTGGACAGTGATGAGGAGGAAGCTGAGGAAGAAGACAACGACAACAGGGAGTCAGTCATACAGCAATATTTCCAGTGACACACAGGTGAGAACATTTTAATTTTTACCATTACATTCACTGTCACACGTCTTCCTCTATCCTGTGTGTAATTTCATAGCAGTATTTGGTAACTGAGTTGTACCTTTCCATTACGGTTTCACAGGTGTGGTTACCAACGTGTGTTATCTGCTTGCATCCTTCAAGGACTTGTGATGTGTGACATAGGTATGTTGGCTTTACAACTAGAAACACATTTTGACACTGTCATTGATAATACATTTTACCAAATCACAGACTGACTCCAGATTTTTCTGTGGTCAAGGGTGTTTCTTGAAGTGCTCAAAAATGGAGGAGGGTTGTACTATGGTGATGGGGGACGGCGGAGGAATGTCCATGGCATAGTCCAGTCCATTGGTCACAGAAGTACACTGGCCATATGGGCAAAGGAAGTGGAGCTGGGGCAGTTAAAGTATGGACAGGGTAACAAAGTGGGACAGTGGGAGGACAATCAGGGTGGTCTCATTTCCTGGCTGGGGTCTTGCCATCTTGCTCTGTCCTGTTCCTGGATCTCAGGGACCGCTTGCGTGGTGGTTGTCCATATGCAGAGGGTGGGGTGCTGGTGTGGTGGTCCTGTGGCGGGGCGTCCTGTCCACTAGCGCCGACGGAGGTGGTGGGCAGTTCATCGTCCATGCTAGTGTCAGGGGCCCCTTGGAGTGCCACGGTGTCCCTCAAGGTCTGCTGTATGTCTTTCAGCACCCCTACGATGGTGCCCAGGGCGGAGCTGATGGTCCTGAGCTCCTCCCTGAACCCAAAATACTGTTCCTCCTGCAGGCGCTGGGTGTCCTGAAACTTGGCCAGGACCGTCGCCATCGTCTCCTGGGAGTGGTGGTATGCTCCCATGATGGAGGATAGGGCCTCGTGGAGAATGGGTTCCCTTGGCCTGTCCGCCCCCTGTTGCACAGCAGCCCTCCCAGTTCCCCTGTGTTCCTGTGCCTCCGTCCCCTGGACCGTGTGCCCACTACCACTGCCCCCAGGTCCCTGTTGTTGTTGGGGTGGTGGGTTATCCTGGGTTCCCTGTAGTGGTGGACACACCGCTGATTGACGTGTCCTGGGTAGGGAGGTATGGGCCCGCTGGGTGGGTGCTGTGCTGGTGTTACCAGATGGTGGAAGGTCATTGTTGGGCTGTGCCTGTGCAAGGGGAACCGACTGTCCCGAGGCCCACGATGGTCCGGGCTGGTCATCAGGATCCAGTAGGGCAGAGATGCTATCGTCACTGTGGGCCTCTTCTGTGGGTGGAGTGGAGTTGTCTGGACCCTCCGGTGTGGTGACGGTCGTTCGTGATCCTGCAGGGGCATAAGTGCATGATTATTGCATGTGTGTGTGTCATGGTGTGCAATGGGTGGCTCACCGTGTACACCAGTGCAAGTATTCCTGTGGGGGGGCTTGTGTGATGATGGTTGGGGGGGTGTTCTGGGTATGTGCAGTGAGCATGCTTTGGTGAAGGGTGACCATGTTTAGTTGTGTCATTGAGGGCTTGGTGTTGGGATGTGTGGTTTGTGTTATTAGTACATTAGTGAGGAGTTGGAGTGATAGTGGAGGGTGTGAGGGTGGGGGGGTGTGATAGCATGCAGGTAGGGTGGGGGATATGATAATTAAGATTTGACTTACCAGTGTCCATTCCTCCACCGACTCCTCCGAGGCGCTCTGGATGCATGATGGTCAAGACTTGCTCCTCCCATGTTGTTAGTTGTGGGGGAGGAGGTGGGGGTCCGCCGCCAGTCCGCTGAACCGCGATGTTGTGCCTGGAGACCGCTGAACGCACCTTCCCCCGTAGGTCAATCCACCTCTTCCTGAAGTCCTCCCGATTTCTTGGATGCTGTCCCACAGCGTTGACCCTGTCCACGATTCTGCGCCATAGCTCCATCCTCCTGGCTATGGATGTGTGCTGCACCTGTGAGCCAAATAGCTGTGGCTATACCCGTAGGATTTCCTCCACCATGACCCTGAGCTCCTCCTCGGAAAACCGGGGGTGTCTTTGGCGTGACATGTGGTGGTGTCGGTGATGTGTGGGGTGGTGTATGTGTTGATGAGTGTGGTGATTTGTAGTGGTGTGTGGTGTTTTGTGCATGGATGTTGTGTGGGTGATGGTGTTGTGTGCCTCTGTGTGGTGGGGTTGTCTATTCTGTGCTCTCTCTCTGGCCTTCATCTCTATTTTTTGGTCGTAGGGGTTTGTGGGTGATGTGGGTGTGTGTTTTATATTGTGTTGGGTGTGTGGGAGTGTTGTTTGTATGTGTATCAGGTGTGTGTATTTGGAATTGTCCAATGTGGCGGTGTTTTGGAGATGTGTGTGTATTTTGAGCGCGGCGGTGTGTACCGCCAATGGAATACCGCGGCTGAAAGACCACCGCGTGGATTCGTGGGTCGTAATAGCATGGGCGTGTTTCTGTTGGCGTGGAGGTGGAGGTTTTGTTTTCGCCAGTTTAACACTGACCTTTGTTGTGGCGGACTTGTGTGGGTGTCTGAATTTCGGCGGATTCTGAGATGTGGGTCATAATAGCTGTGGCGGGATTCCGCGGTCGCAGCGGTGTATTGGCGGTCTTCTGCACGGCGGTAAGCGCCTTTTACCGCCAATGTTGTAATGACCCCCTTTGTGTTTTCTGAACTTTGATGCTGAATCCTGATATCTTGCTGTTGAACTGATGTCCTGAGGACGAAGAATGACTCTGCTTGCTGATCCACATTGAGGATAGGTATTATGAATTAGACTGTTGATTATTATGCATATTTGCTTTTCTTTTCTATGTTTTCCAAATTTGTGTTACTAAATTGTTTTGCATGGTGCCCAACATGCTGATGCTAATCTGATGTTAGCTAAGAATCCTCTCTAATTAAGTTAGAGTAAGTGGGAATAATGCTTGATTAATTTTTCTGCTGAACTTAAATGTATGTAGTTACTTTGACACAGTTGACTTTGCTATTACTTTGTACTGTAACCTTAGAATGTGTTGTAGTTCAAGCTTTGATTAGTTTGCGTTTCTTCCACCACGTTGGACAGCCAGTATTATTCTATATGTGTTTCATTTAATTTTGAGATTAATCTACATGAACTTAGTATTGTTAATATAGGAAAATAAATATTCTAACTTTTACCAAAAGGTGTGGTTATTCGTGACTGAACTGTCATGGTGTGTGACAATTACTGACTCCATTGATTATTGATGCTATTGATTGTTGATGATTATTGATATTGTGTATTGGTTATTGATTATGTCCTGGAGCATCTTAATTGTGAGTCAAAAGGTTCATCGACCTATTTGGGTCCCCTTGTAAGTTTAGTTATTGAGGTCAGACGTGCTAACAGTTCCCTTTGAGAAAAGTGTGTGCTAGGGTGCTGAGCCAAATCTGATGTTTTCATGGATGCTGTTCTTTTCCAGATACTCTTGAATTTCAACCCACTAAGCATTGCAGTTTATAAAACACAAAGATGACAGAACTAACATCTGATTGAGTGGCTTGCTACATCCCAGTCTGTTCTCAGATCCATTTTTGGATTGAAGTTCCATGTTCATAGCTTTGGGCACTCCCCGGGTATATTTTCTGAAAAGAGCGAACGTTTGAGGATGTTTACTGACATTTTTCCATCCTAACATACTTGAACATACTTTTCAGAAACCTATCACACTTTGTGGTGAAAGTAGCTGCTCTCATGTGAATAAAGTGGTAGTAAAATGTGTTTAACTTACTCTGTTTAGAAGACTAAAAAATATTGCATTGCAATTGTATTGATATTGTTTCTTTTTGAGAAAATGAAAGCTGGAAAAATTGAACCTGCTAAACTGCTGGGTAGCCTCATAAATAAAATGTCATATCACAATCCCAGAACTTTGCGTAGATGTATTTGCTAGTGGCAGCTTAATTTGGGGGAACCATAAATCTGCACCCACATGTTTACACTCTGGTGCTAATTTATGAATTCACAAACCTTTCCAACAGTTGTAGTAAAAGCAAGAAGACAATCATAACTGTACCTAAAATACGCGGCCAATTCTTTCAAGTATGCTAAGATGGCAGCTGCTGCTAGGCAGTTGGGTCCCTCTTTTCCAGATGCACCAACGCCTACATGAACATTAGTTACCCTTATGCGGGAGGTTGGCGTCTGATTACACTTCTATACCGAGCATTACGAGAGGATGGAAGTAGTTTGGCCCTTCGCATTGAAGAAAAATGGCAAGAATCTAGGGACGACTTGATAAGACCCAGGGAGTGGAAGAACATACATGCAGGAGTTAAAAAAAAATCGTCTTTAACGTAAGAGTAAAGGTAACAAAATACAATTACATCCATATAGTATACCTCACCCCAAAGAGACTAAACATGATATACCCTCGCAGAAGCTCATGTTGTTTAAGGTTTGGTATGTCCAAAGCTGACTTTATACCTTGCACAGTTTCAGGAAGAAATAGTGACCCATATACAGAAGGTAACAAATTGGGCAGTACCCTTACAGATTGAGCAATGTCTGTTAAGTGCACTCCTGTTAAACTCCAAAAAGAAACTAAGCAGAAGGTATACTCTGTTAGGGTTGCTGGCTGCTAAAAGAAGAATAGCGAAACTTTGGCTGCTCAAATGGAGAAATGACCTAGGGGAATGGGTGGGTGCAGAAGAAGCGCATATGCGACGTACAAGGCGAGATGAGCGACTAACTGATGACCTACTAGGATGGGAGATGATGACACAAGCTTTGATAATGGTATTGGGGGACCTGATGACGCCGACAGTAAACACCACTACACAGAAAGGGTGCCCCTGAGGTGACTGCACCTGGGGAGGACACACAAAGACTTGTTTGGACTGAGGACCAGTGTAACTGTGTCATAACACAGAGCTGTTACCCCACTATCATCTAGCTTGGATGCTTGGGTGGAGGGGTGTTTTCGTTGACAGGCTATTTAGTATTTTGTCAGTTCATCAACTAAGAATGACACTATTGCTGGAGCCTGTATTGAAGGTGATTATTACATGATAAGTATGTTGCATATTGTAACTGGTTGTTGTTTTTGTCTGATAATTATTTGCTGTAACCAAATTGTAAACAAAAACTGTACGTAAAATACAGCATTGTATATGAAAAGGCTTTTGCAGTTGTGCTGTATAATTTTTCCCTCCAGACAGAAAATACTTTCCAGGGGAAAAACCCTTTCACCTCAATCTCACCAATTATATGGATGAATACACTCATTCCCATAATGAAGAAAACATGATAGCACTACATTTTCAAAGGGGGGATGAGGCAGCAAAAGAGTGCTTAAATCATCAAAACATTGAAGCTCTCATTTACAAGAAACAGGCGCATCATCATCAATGCATCAGATTTCCTGCACCTGCTGCACATCCCCTAACGATGCCATTGATGCACTGAATTTATAATACAGAGCTCCATGGTGCATGTTTTCACAGATGCATCAGAAATTCTGACTCATCTGTTGGTGCTAAAGTGACGCATTGCTGGAGTTGCGTCATTAAACTGACACAACTCCAGCAATGCAAGGAGAGTCCCATTGTAAAACCCTGCATCCATTTTCACACCTGGTCTGATCAGGCAGTAACATTTGGATGCAGTGAAGTACAGTGATGCAGTGATGCAGTGAAAAGTTGTAAATTTCACTTCACCATTTCTACGTGGCTTTTTCCATGGGAACACCTACCCTGTCTACATTATATCTGGCGCAGGTATTATGTGACGCAGAGCTTTACAAATTGACACTTCATGCCCAATGGATCAGTAATTAATATTCCATCGTGATTCAACTTTCTCCAGCGCTCCTGATGCATGGATCCAAACTAGAATTGCTTTAGCAATGAAATAATGCACCAATTGAAACGTGTAGATTATGAAATTTATACAGATAGTTGCAGACCAGTTTGCAACATGATTTAAGCAAATTCGGATGAAGTAAACATTAATAAATTAGAAGTAGTTGATGAAATATTGATAGGTAGAATTATATTATCTTGAATAATAAGGCAAAACATCACAGCAATGCAAACAAGAAGTTCTCTGTATTTGTCAGCAACCACATCAGGCAGAGCATTATTAAGAGCATCCCTATCTGGTTCTTAGGTTTGCCAAGCAATAGCATCACTACACTGGGACCAGAATTCACTAGGAACAACTATGCCAAAGCATTCTGGAAATTATTTTCAATCTACAAACTTTCTTGTAAAACCAGGTCTATTCTGCAATTTTGAAGAATTTGTCACAAAAGCATAAAGATCACCTCTTGTCCAAGGTTTATGATTGCCTTGTGTACTTCTCTCAGGTAAAACTCTGAAATTGCCTCTAACTCTAAATTTATTTCCCACTTCTGAACCCTTCTTTTTCTTAGGGACAATTGTCTTCTACCTTTCCCAGTATTTCTTTAAATCCCTCTAGTCATTTATCTTTTTCACCAAATCCTTAATATGGACTATAAGGTTATTAAACCCAATTCATTTATTTAATAATTTGTCAAATCCATTTTAAAATTTCTCAGCACATTTTTCTTTCGACTAGTTCCAACCTGACATTCATCAGTCAGTTCCTCAAGCTTATCATGAGACTCGTTTGCACATCCTGCTGCTTCTTTAATCAAATATCTCATTTCATTCATACTTTATGCTATTAGTCTGTTAGTGTCAATGGTTCCCTCCAGAATTTCTCTAAATTCTATTTTTTTAAATCCAACATTAATTTCTCATTCTTAAGGAGACTCAACAACAGAAACAGCAGGTGTGTCATTTGTAATAGAAGAGACAACTACATTCTCTGCTGATCCTCTGTAAAGCTGTTGAATTCTTAGGTGGGGCACTCAATGGTGCACAAACAACTGCAAGCACAGTCTCTCCTTGTACTGTTGACCCACTCACTTTCCCGCTGCATCCTTATCAGGTATTGCAGAACTTTGTTCTGTCTCGGGATTCCATCTGTATATGGATGAGGGCTAAAATTAAAAATATCATTTAAGAAGTTATCCTCCTTATCATCTCCTCTCATCTCTCCTTCTTCATGTTTCCCGAATCAGCTTTATTTTTGTTTGTTGTCTTTTTGACTATTGCAGGAAAAAATTACACCCTCCATCATATTCTCTTTTCAACATTTCTCTTCTTGGTCCCACTTGCACTCCAACCATTGTTTACATGAAACCTTCGCATGCTTTTCCATATTCTTTCTCTACTTCTTTATAGTCATCCAGTCCCATTTATTCAGTGCCTCAAATTGTGTAGATCTAGGTAATAGGTCCTGTGATACACACTATGACTCTGGCTGGAAATCTAGCAAGGCCTTGTCATAAGCTGTATATTCATGCAATTCAGAAATCCAGGTACGTATATAAAATAAATTTCCATCATCATTTCATATGCAGGCATACCTTCTTAAATTAATGTATGATCCTTTGTAGCATGGATGTTAAGAGCCTTGGCCTTTTTCAATACAACACAGCACCCATTGTTTTCACTCAAAATAATCCAAATGAACACACAAGACAAACTAAATGAACAACCCTCAATCTCACTTTCCCTATGCCAATGGTCAACCAATCATAGTGCAGCTCAGATACCAAACAACCAATGAAGTCTGTCACTGTGGTAATGTCTCACCAATTCCATCGTGGCTTTTTGGCTGACTGTGAATAGGAAAACAATTGCCAGTCCTTTCTCTATACACTCACAGTATAACAAAACTAAATTAATATTGCATGCTCAACCTAAATAAAAAAAAATCAGCAAGTTAGAATAAAAAACATCCCACTTAACAAGACTAATGCTTTACCTGCACTTGTCAAATTCAATTCACACTAAAGCAGAATCCTCTCCAGTGGCAATCCACTTCTGGCTAGTGTATTTATTTCTGTCCACCAATTAGCAGAAGACACCAACAGAATTAGACATGCAAAGTCCTGGAAGTGAACGCTAGATAATTCATAATAGCCTATCCGTGTGCATGTGGCGCCTCGCAGAACACACTACTTTCATGTAGAAACGTTAAACAGCAATATCTCAAGATCTTGGATATCAACAAATCTGATAACTAAATCAACCAACATTAAACCAAGAATTTATTTGACGCAAATCACAAATAAGAATAGTGCAAAATTACAGTACTCATACCACCAATTGAACCCAGAATCAACACTGCATAACCAAAAGACTCCCACACATTATAACAATCCATCACGCATCACAAAACTCAAAACTTCACTGCCACACTTAAGCACTCTTAATTAGCTGAATAATTTCACCTTATTTATACTTACAATCCAAAACATTCAGGATCAAGAAAAAAACACTACATGTCAGGATCAAGACAAAATCCACCAGGTAGAGCCACACTTAAACATCTACTGAAGAACATAGGCACAGGCAAGGGAAGTTCCTAAAGCAGAAAAGTGCTGCTCTTTTAACAAACCACTATCCTCTACTACTCCAAATTACGGGCACTAAGGTGACCCCAAAATGTAGACAGAAAACATTTGCCTCAATAGAATGCCAACATTGCGATGAATCTGGGAATGTTTGAACCTCAATATCATGAAGCAGTGTTTCCTAGAAATAAATCAGAATTGACTCAGCACCCTGGCACACACTTTTCTCAAAGGCTACCCAGACCAGTAAGGACACCACCCTACACGACAAAAATCAGTAACTGCATTCAATGAAGTAAAAGAGCCCACTCAATAACTGGGTTCCAGATGAGCAAAATAGTTGAAGAGTTTTATTTTAACAAATAAAGTAAGGCACTACAGAGTAAATAACATAAAGGCTCTCAACAAATAGATGATTATGGAGGATGCAAAATCCAGTTAAGTCCCAAATAACCACAATCAGGAGAGAAACAGACAGCATCCAGTGGTGCATGGTGACATTTGGAGATGGTAGTGCGTACATGTTTGGGATGAGTGCTCTGTGGTGAGCCCTCAATCATTATTACAGACAAGAATGCACATCATAAAGGAAAGGCTGTGATACAATGTTAAATAAATGCATACAAAATAAAATACATATTGCAGCTTAACTGCAGTGTTCACCACACATGTTTTAATAACTTTTCCTCCAGGCATTGCTTTCTTTTGAGGCCTTTCCTTCACCCTTGGTGTCCCCTTTGCACACTCTCCCTCTGTGGTATTGTTCAAAGGGCAGGGACAAGGGCTATGAATTTGGCAAGCGCTCTTTGCTATTAGGCAAATTGGTAGCAGTTTACAGGCTGTCTAGTGAATATTTTGGAAACATCTTCTGTGAAATTGAAAGGATTAGCATGTGGTTAGGCACACTTGCTTTGAATGGTATTCAGACATTCAGTAAGTAAGGGACATCACTTTGCATCCCTTGGTGTCTAAGGTTTGCAGCTCTGTTATTGGGTGTTTAAGTTTCGCTTGCTGAAATCGTGCTTTTAAGCTGGTCGTCAGAATACTGCATTGTCCGATCCATTTTTCTGGCATAAGATATGCCTCAACGATGCCTCCCTCAACTTGATTGTGTGTCCTTATGAAGCCAACCTTTCTAATGTAGTCACTAGGTAACAACACAGACAAAAAGTGGTACTTCATTTCCATTTTTAAATTTTTCATGGATTTAAGGCCTCCAAAAAACATTTTCGAGGTTCCACACCTACAGAGAGTAAAGCTGCCATGTCTCTATGTAGCAGCTCCACTCCTTGCTCATATTAAGGGTGGGTTGGAAAGTATTCCTAAAGGACTTAAATCACTACTTGCATTGTGTGTGGATGTGGCACCTTTCAAATATGGCACCTTATCCTCCATTATTTCCAAGTACACTGACTGTGCATAATAATTCACTAATTCATAACTTGTTAGTAAACGATTCATAAACTTCAATGTTACAGTGCATTCAGCCCCAGACGTGTGTGTGTCATAATGCCAAACAAGAAAAAACCTACCTAAAATGACATTTTATTTGAATGAAACCACACAACTGCTTTTGTATAGTATTTGTGGACCTTAGCTATGAACCCTTTCAGTTTGCATGACAGAATGATTCTGTCATGTGCACTGGTGGGCATGTGTAGAGTATGGAATCATTCTGTCCTGACACCGGCCTGCGGGGGAATTGCTGGCACTCCCCCTGTGGGCAACCCTTTTTAACTCCCCCCTCACAGGGAGGGCTTCAGCTGAACTGATGATGTTGCCGTGCATGACATGCACTGACATCAACAAAAGCCGCCAGAGCCACTGCAAGTCATTTGGCTTCCAGCACGCATTCAACAATGAAGGTTTTTCCTGCCGGGGTGTGTGCACAGAGGCATCGGGGAGAGGAAACAGTTTTTCCTCTTCCCGATGTATCTCTGCAGGGCATTCCTGCTGCACGATCGCGCATGGGGTTGTGATCATGCAGCTGGAATGCCCCCACTAGCGCCAAGATTGTATTAAAGAATCGTGAGCGGCCCCTTTTGCAAGGGCCGCTCAAATGAAAGGGGCAATGTTTTGGCCATTTTCTGCCCCCCTTGGGGTGGATTGGCACTATTGTGAAGTCCATCTTCCCCCAGGGATTATTTAAGATAATGCTTGGGGGCGGCCCCTTGGGCAAGAGTCATCCCAGTCGGGCATACATATTTTTTTAATGAGTTTTGGCTGTTTTCTACCCCCCTGGGGGCAGATCAGCCCAATTTTGAGGCCCAGTTGCCCCACCAGGGATTTTTAAAGGTTATGTTTGGAGGCACCCCTTTGGGCACAGGGCACCCCTATGGGGGATAAATATTTTTTAGATTACGTTTGGCTGTTTTCTGCCCCCCTCGGCAGATCAGCCCTATTTAGAGGGCCATTTGCTCTCAGGGGTGGCAGAAAATGCGCTAGAGCCAGGGATTTTTTCAGATAAGGTTTGGAGCAGCCCCTTGGGCAAGGATCGCCAGTATGGGTGATAAAAGTTTTTTGAATTACTTTTGCCATTTTTCTTTCCCCCTTTGTGAAAGATTGAGCACTAGACAGCAAGAAAAGCTTTTGTGTGTGTCTGGAGTTCGCTTCCAGTGTGTGTGGACTAGCGCTTGACTGGCAGTGTGTGTGGGCAGGAATTTTGGGTAGTGACATAGCATTTTATAATGCTAACTGCTTTATTTCTTGTCATTTGCATTTGTGATTGTAATGTTTTATCTCCCTTTTTATTCTAGTGCAAAACTTTTTGATTTCCTTGGCTGTGTTTCCTGCTTGCAGTTTCATCACTGGTAGATCTGCAGTTTGTGTAGTTGCATGTGTTTGGTAAGAAAACTTTTTTTGAACTATTTACTGTAAATGAGTATCATTTTCCTGCATGAATGTGTCTTTTTGTAAATGGTATCATAATAGCTGTGTGTTTAGCTTCAGTTTTATTGTGTGTGAAATTGTGAAAATCTCCTTCCATTTGTGCACGATGTGTGTTGTGCTATCTTGTGAATATTTTATTTTCCTTTCTAGTGGGATATTGTTGGTGCTTGCTGTGTCTGTGCAGAGTAGGAGCTGGTGTGATTAGTAGTCTCCGACAAGTGAGTAGTATCATTTTTGAGTTGATAGGTATATAGGTCTTTGTGATAAAGCCACATTTGTTTTACTAATTATTTTGCACAGAGTTGTTTGTTGTTGACTTTTTTGTCAAGTTCCTTTTATTAGTAAGGATTATGGGTAGCAGCAAGGTAAGTGCTTAGCCGGTCGTTGGTATGCTTTTTGAATCTTCCTCTGTCTATGATTATGAGACTGCCTCTGCATCTGAGGCAGAGGAGGAAGTGCAAGATTCTGGCAGTGAATTTTCTGTCTGAGAGGAATCATCAGATGATGAAGCTACTCTCAGTGCAGACGAAGTCCCTTTTTTAGAGAAGGGCACTGATGTGCTGATAGTGCAGCAAGTGACATTTGGATTGCAGCCTGAGGCTGCAAAGCTTCCCATTGGAAGAGCTGAACTCTAGGTTGCCCCAGTGTTGCCTGCCTTTACGGATGTCACAGGGTGTAGAGTGAATATTGAAAACATTTTGCCTATCAATGTCTTTCAGTTGTTTATGGACATTTTATTTTTGGATGAGATTGTTGAACAGACTAATTTGTATGCTGAACAGTATTTGAGAGACAACAGTGCCAGACTTAGGCCCTGCTCTAGAGCTTCCCAGTGGACTCCCACAACTCTGGATGAGATGAAGACATTTTTGGATGTAACTTTTTTGATGGGTTTGATAAAGAAGTCATCACTGTCTCCACATTGGTCTACTAGTCTCTTGATGGCAGAGGCCATATTTCCTGCAACCCTGAGTCGTGACCGGTCTTTGCTTCTGCTTCAGATGCTGCATTTTGTTGATAGTGCCTTAGCATTGCCACGAGATCACACTGATTGTGATCGTCTTTTTAAGATTTGGTCTGGCCTTGATCACTTTGTAGAGCGTTTTTCAGAGATCTATGTTCCAGGGAAAGAAATAGCTGTAGGCAAGTCATTGGTCCTGTTCAAGGGCCATTTAGTTTTTAGGCAGTACGTTTCTACCAAGAGGACGAATTATGGAATAAAGATTGATATGCTGTCTGAGAGTAGGACTGGACATTTCTATAATTTCAGGGTGTACACTGTTGGGATTCCATCTTTGACCCCCCTGGTTGACCATCCCACAGTTAGTGAGAAGATTGTGTGGGAAGTTCGTAGAGGACTTTTTTTACAGAGGTCACCATTTCTATGTAGATAACTTCTACACTGGGGTGCAGTTTTTCAAGGAATTGGTCAAAGTGGACAATGTTGCTTGCGTCACAATCCGCTCTAACCATAAAGGTTACCGAAGAGAGCTTGTTTGTAAAAAACCGTAAGAGGAGACAGTGCAGTGCTTTGCATAGTGCATGTGAAATCTGCAGACAGAAGAGATGTGTGCATTGTGACTACCATCCATGGTGATAATACTTCACCTGCAACTGTTTGGGGTCAGGTTGCTGAAGTGCACAAACATGTGCATTTTAGACTATAATAGGCACATGGGTGGTATTGATATAGTAGATCAGAGATTGGAACCTCACATTGCTGTTCATAAAGGGTTACAGTTGGTATAAGAAATTTGATATAAATGTATTCCACTTAGCAACCTTTCATGGTATTGTTATATTCAATGATGGTTCTTCAGAATCAAAGATGACATTTGCTCAGTTTCAGCCATCTGTGATAGGCATCCTTGTTGTAGTGGTGCTGGAACATGTTCCTGGAGTTGGAGTGGTGAAGGATGGATGTGACTAGATTGAAAGATCACCACTCTCCCAAAAAGACTTTCCCAGTAGGAGATGTAGGGTCTGTATGTGAAAAGATGTGCAGGAAGAGAGTTGTATGTACTGTGCAAACTGCCCTAAATCTGCACTGTGTGCCCCCTCCTGTTTCATAATGTACCACACCCAAAATCATTTTTGGGAGCTTCAGTGAGCGTAAAATTGAACTGCCTATTCTATATTGTTTGATATTTTTTTCAGTTTCATGTATATTTAGTTAGAGCTTCTGTGTTT
This sequence comes from Pleurodeles waltl, assembly GCF_031143425.1. NCBI lineage: Eukaryota > Metazoa > Chordata > Amphibia > Caudata > Salamandridae > Pleurodeles > Pleurodeles waltl. Next base: position 139,807,231 of record NC_090440.1, read on the forward strand.
GCAGTTTTGTATTTACTTACAATTAGTCTGTGTTTTATTTTTTGTTAAAGAAATGTGATGGTGGTGTGCACAGACTGGCGCCTGGCTGACGGTGTGCATGGAGTTGCCCTTGGCTGATGGTGTGCATGGACTGGTGCTTGGCTGGCAGTGTGCATGGACTGGTGCTTGGCTGGCTGTGTGTGTGGACTATGGATTGACTGGCAGTGTGTGTGAGCTGGTGCTTGGATGGCAGTAAGTGAGTAGTGACTTGCTGCTGGTAACTACACACACTGTTAGCCAAACCCCAGTCCACATATTCCATCGGCGTATGAATGTGATGGGCCTTGAATGGCAATGTCAGTTGATTTAAGTTTTGTAATACGCTGGGCCCGTGGTTAGAGGTGTGAATGGTCTTGTGTGTGTCACATATGCAAAGAGTGTGAATGACCTGTAAAGTGATTGGTGGCTTGTCGTGTCCTTACAGTTCGCGAGCTGTGAGTCATTGGTTCCGTTTTTTGACCTATCAATTATCAACAGTGCATTTAATTTTTTTGAAATCTCTTGTTAATAAAATGTTATATATTGAACCATCACTCACCACTCTGCCAAATCCAACCGGTACATATGTGTAAAAGTAAAGAGAGTGAGAAGAGAGAGCTCACTCACCTTCCCAAATTACTATCAACAACCACAACAAGCAAGCACACTACCAAGTCTCTTACTTCTGTGATGTTGCAAACACTCAAATTATGAAAATCACTCTTTTTAACCTTTGCTCAAGGTTACCATGATTTAAAACACGCCACATTGGTGGGTAACCAAAGGATAATTTCATCACACTTCTTCTCTAAGCTGGGAATTCAACTCACAAAAAAGCATGCACTGCTGTAATCAGGCATTGAAGCTCACCCCTGGCACAATAGGTGTCTCGGGTAGGACCCCAATGATGAAGCATGCCACCAACGAGGTTGGTGGGACAGGGGTCTTTTTTAACAAAACCTAAGGGTGTTTATTTCACAATTTGATTGTTTGGGACATCACAGAAGTAAGAGACTTGGTAGATGGCTTGCTTCTTGTCTAGGGAAAAACTACCAACTACCAGATACCAACTCAAGATATGTTCAAAAACTAGACATCAAGAGGAGTACAGAGTGGGGTGCCTCTCATGGATCCCAACAAGTTTTCCTGCCCACAATGCCCTGCAAACCTCAAAATGTGACTAAAATCACACATTTTTTTCTTGCCTGTCTGTGCCATATTCTTCCAGAAACAGAAATGAAACACAAATGCCCTACCACCCAGCGTATCCCTCAGTCTCCCAATAAAAATGATACTTCACTTGTGTGGGTGCCCAAAGCAGAGTAAGCCTAAAAAGGTATATAAAAAACTTCTTTGCTTATGAACATGCTTTGGAGCCTGCATAATCCCTACTGTTTCTGGCCGTTCCCTGTCGCAGGCACATGACCCATCCACACAACTTCGGCATCATTTTTAACAGGAGACCGAGGGGAACGCTGAGTGGTAGGAAATTTGTGGCTCCTCTCAGATTCCAGAACTTTGAATAACAGAAATGTAAGGACAATGTGTTTTTAGACAAATTTAGAGGTTTGCAAGGGATTCTGGGAAGAAAAACGTGGTAAGAGCCACATAAGTCACCCCATCCTGGATTTCCCTAGGTCTCTAGTTTTCAGAAATGTACAGGTTTACTAGATTTCCCCGGTTGAGGTAGAGCTCAAAAACCACAGCTGGGCACATTGCAAAAAGTGAGTCCGTTTTCAGTCGAAAAATGTGATACATCCACGTTGCATTTAGAGGTGTTTCCTGTCATGGGGACTAGGAGTACCCACACAAGTGAGGTACCATATTTATTGGGAGATTTGGGGGAACGCTAGGTGGAAGGAAGTTTGTGGCTCTTGTGCACCGGCCTGTTCCGTGTGCAGTGTCTATGGGGCAGGCCGGTGCACAAAAGCCCTGAAACAGCAGTTTTCTTTCACTCTGGTGGTCCTGGGTTCAGGATACAGCCCCGGTTTTTTACCCAGGCAGCATGGCAATAGAGTAACAGCTCTTCTTGCAGAGCAGCACAATAGTCCTTATGAGTCTTCGACAGGTCCATGGGTATACTAACAGTTGGGTTTGAGGGTCCATTATTTATACCTGGTGCCTACTTTGAAGTAGGAAATGGTTCCGGAGGTTTCTACCACCCGAGGTATCAGGCATCCCTTTCTTCCCGGCCCTGGTGCCAGCTTGTCTGAGGACATAAGAGATTAGTGACAATATTTTTGTCAGTGTGCTCAGGCAGGGCCTTTGTGCTATGCAACTGTGGTGGGTGACAGTTCCGGCCCCTCATTAAGTCAGAGTGGCCTATCCTGCCAACTTCTCTCTTCCCTTTTTCTCACTGTCTGGGAGCAATACACAAGGAACAACTACCAGCTACTGCTTGTCATGTTATCCAGGATACAGGCAGCAAATAACAAATGTTGGGGACAAGAAAAAGCTAACTTTCTAAATGTGGCACTTTCAGAACTGTGACTTAAATCTGATTTTAACAATAAAGTGGGCTTTTAATGACAATTCTTTAGACTCCAAACTTAACTGGTCTACCTGCTTCCAATTGAAAGTTATCACTTATTAAATGTAATAAGGAAACCCAAAGCTACCCTACGGGAGAGGTAGGCGTTGTAGTAGTGAAAACACATTAAAGGGTTTTTTACTGCCAGGACATGTACAACTTAAAGTTGCATGTCAAACTTTGTAAAAACGCTGCACTCTGCCCTCTGAGCTGTTCAAGGACTATACTAGGGGTAACTTCTGTGTATTAAAAAGGAAGGTTTGGGCCTAGAAATACGTTTATTTTGCCAGGTCGAAAGAACAGCTTACAACTGCCCACACAGGCTGCAATGGCAGGCCTGAAACATGTTTAAAATGACTATGTGGATGGCACAATCTGTGCTGCAGGACGACTAGCAGCATTTAATTTAACGGCCCTGGGTACATGGGGTACAACCTTCCTAGGGATTTGTAAGTAAATTAAATAAGTCAGTTGGGTATAAGCCAATCCTACCATGTTTATGGGAGAGAGCACTTTAGCACTGGTTAGCAGAGGTAAAGACCACAGAGTCTTAAGGCCAACAAAAACAAGGTCAGAACAAAGGAGGGCAAAGGCAAAACTTCTGGGGATTACTCATCCGAAAGGGCCAAGTCCAACAATGATCTAATTATATATTAAAGTATTAGTTGCTAAGCTGGGTTGCAATTGAAAGCATTTGAGACAAAACTAGAGAATGGGCTTCTCTTACGTATTAGACCGGCAGCTTAACTTGATTCAATTCTAGCAAAAACAACATTCCTTTACTTGATGCCTTAAACTAAAAAGTGGTTGTTACTTAACAATTTAGCATTGTAGTGAATGGCAGGTGACAACAATTGACAGGAGGAAGTGTTTTATTCACAAGACATGTAACATGCTCCTCTAACCAGTAATGTCTTTTCTGTGTGACCATCTGTGTGACCACCCACAATCTCAAAGTAGATCTCCAAAACTTTAACTTTGGCACATTCCTCTGCTGGTAGTAAATGGTTAGATACTGATAACTGGTGTTATTGTTGTTTCAATATATGCCTTGTTATCGTTATCGTAGTAACTGGTAAAATAACTCTATCCACATAATTACAGATATCAGAGGCATCAATGACTCTGGAGGGTAGGGGGTGGGGTTACAGGGGATTACAAGTGAGAGCCTTAGGGCCCCTTGGGCCCCTTTGGATATGAAGAGTTAGTGAGGACTCTGGCCCGTAATTCCCATCCTCATTCTTCTTGCTGTTTCTCATTCCCTGCTCAGAAAGTCATGCAGACACTCCATCTACTTTAATCAGGCTTTTAGAAAGTGGAGTCTCTAGGTGTAAGGCACTAGATCTGCTGTCTACTTGTGGAACTCTTCATTCTAATGGGGCCAGTAATTGTTGTTACCTGTCACTTTGAATAAAACTAGCCCTATGTTATTAGGAAAACAGAAAATGAAAATTTGAATGCAAAGCAAAGTGAAAAAATCTGTTTGAGAGTAAGGTGGATATTTACCATTTCAGTGTCATTTATTTTGACGCTAAAACAGCGCAAACCTAACGTCATATTTATACTTTGACTCTAGACCTGTCTAGCGTCAAAATATTGGGCTTACCACCATTTCTAGGATGCACCAACCCACCTTGCGTCAATGAGATGCAAGGTAGGTGATCCCGTCCTAGAAATTACTCTAACCCCCAATCACTATAGCTATAGTCTGGCGCAGCCATACGCAAGGAATAGGCGGGCCCAGATAATGGCACTAAGCCTGCTCAGCACCATTATCTAACGCATGGGTCTCACCAGGCGTTAGGGTGGCTATGGACCCATTTCCATGGTCAAACACTATGGAATGGGCCCACAGATGCCCACCCCAAGTCCCAGGACCACCCCCACCCACACCAGAGGGACACCACAGGATGGGGGACCCCATCCCAGGTAAGTAGAGGTAAGTAGAGGTAAGTATATATTTTTAATTATTAGGTGTGCCATTGGGGGACCCTGGCATGGGGCCCCCTAACTGGTACTGGGTCTAATGGCATTGCCCAGGGGACACTGGTCCCCTGTGCTGGCCATTGGGGTGGTGGGCATGACTCCTGTCTACACATATACAGGAGTAATGTTTGTGGCTGCTTGTGCATCAGAAAATGACGCTAGGCTGGATAGCGGCATATATTTTGCCGCTAACCAGCCTAATGTCATTTATCACCCACTAACGCCATACTCCGTAACGCCATCCCTGCCCGGCTAGCGTCTTTTTTCCAGACCCTAGCAATTCCTTGAGCCCTAAAGAATGGCGTTAACCGACATTATTATTTTTGCCGCAAAACTGCATTAGCGCTGTTTTGTGGCAAAAACCATAAATATGGGCCTAAATGTCTCACTGTAGCTGGAACAAAAACTTCTCTTTTAAGCAATAGTTTATCAATTCAATGGAAATTACACACAATTGAGGTACAGGGTGGCGCAAACTCAGTAACACCTGACTCGCATTAATATGGCTCAGTGACATCTGGCTCGTGCCAATAGCAATGAGAACCATCTATGAGAAAGTGAATAGGCTCCTTTGAACACTGTCAACTATTTGGCTGTTATACCTCCAAAGCCATTTGCATCTCCAGACAGTGGGATAACATGGCAATTGTGTACTTATGGCCCCTGCTGGCCAAGATGTTCTGCTGCTCAAGTGATGCACTTCAGGTGCACACAGTGGCAGTAATGTCACTGTAGTAATTGTGGGAAGAATCCTTCAGACCTGTTAAATTCAACAGAAAGATGAACAGGGTGCTGTACACAAGAAAGGCAGAGCAAGCTCACCTTAAACCTTATTCAATCCCTACTGGCTCTAGTGACCCAAACTGTATTACGACACTCTTGCGAAGGGGGTAAGTTGTATGTACATTTGCAAATCCTTGCGTAGTCAGATTAGCTGTTGATTGAAGGACAACTCATCACCAAAATGTTGTGAACTGGCAAGCAACACAAAACGGTAGTGACAAGTATTTTACTTATAAGAGACACCTTTTAGTTTTAGTGCAATAAAAATGTGTATGTATGGTATGATATGGTATGATATAGTATGAAATGTATGGTATGGTATTATCGCACTGTATGATATGGTATGAGCCTTTATACAATAGAATCCACTTCCTTTTTGAGGTTACACAGCCCACATAATGAATCATTGGTCGCTTGCTACTCCTGGTGAAAGATTACTTCTGGTTGCAGATACCAGTAGTTCCACCTCACCAATATGCAGACTCTTTCTGATGTCAACATGTTACTGCTTTTTGTGAAAAATGCTAAATTTGTGTTTTGGAATATGTGGACCATGCAGCCATATTCTTGTTCGCATCTTGTGAAGTTCAGAAGTACAATAAAAAATAATACTGTGATAAATATCTATCTCGGATAGAAGAAAGGAAGCTGAGCAGCTGTTCTTTTTTTATTGTTTATATTGCAAGTGTAGTTGATGTTTGGCTCAGTAAACTGTTTTTCACACTATTCTGGCACTGGCAGAAGACATTGTGATGCTTCAACTCACCTGCAACAAATGATTAAAGAAGGAAAGTGATGTAGTGTTCTCATTACTGGTGAGTGGTAATGTCAAAACTAGACAGTAATAAAACCATTAGAAGCAGGTGTTAGTACAGGTTGTTAGCTTTTCATAATTATATACAACTTGGTTGTCTGCATTCTGAGGATCTAAATGTGCTTAAACTAAGAGCTATGTCTGAGAGCTGTCTCATTTGGTAAGCTGTCTACAATTTGAGGAACGGCTCTGATGTCTGCAACAGTAATATCTAGTAACCTGATAAATGCATCCTCATGACCTGGCATTAGAGAACTTTGCAATGTTTTCCTTTTTCTATGTTATACCTTCCACAACATTCTCAGTCTTATATGATTTCAAGTTTAATTGAAAACGTCAAGGTGTGGAAATGAAAGGTAGAAGTTTAGGGGGATGCCTAATCCAGTGTGAGCAATGTAGATCAAGGTAGGACGTTCATGCCACCATTTTCCATAACAGTGTTGGAAAACGTTTAGCTTTTGAACCATTTAATATTGTGTCTTAAAACGTTCTATTAATTAAAATATATTTTCAATATTAATGCAAGTGGGCACCTCACCATACATATGCAAGCTCCCTCACAAGAGCCCACTAAACCCCGGATGAAGGTACAAAAGCTGCCTCTGGGTGGAAGAAGCCAAAGATTCTGCAACAACGGAAGGTGCCAGGAACTTCTCCTTTGGTCAGAAGATGTCCCACAGAGTGCTGAAGGATGCAAAGTTGTTTTTACGCAGAAAGACCACAAACAAGCTTTGCTAGCTGCAAGAGTTGCCGTAGAAGAAAATGGGTGCTTGCCGGGCCCAGGAAGGAAGAGAAGGTCGCCCCTTGGAAGAGGAGACAGAGGGGGCGCTCAGCAGAACAGAGAGCCCATGCAGAAACAGGCAGTACCCACAGAAGCACTTGAACACGTGTTCAAGAAATCTGAGCACAGCAGTCATCTCAACACTACAAAGGAGGGTCCCACGAAGTCGGTGGTCAACTCAGCGAGTTGAGCAATGCAGGACAGAGGAGTGCTGGGGACCTGGGCTATGCTGTGCACAAAGGATTCCTTGCGAAAGTGCACAGAAGCCCTAGCAGCTGCAGTTCATGCAGTACACAGGATTACTGTCTGGCGTGGGGAGGCAAGGACTTACCTCCACCAAATTTGGACAGAAGGACCACTGGACTGTTGGGGTCACTTGGATCCAGCTCCTGTGTTCCAGGGACCACGCTCGTCGAGAAGAGAGGGGACCCAGAGGACTGGTGATGCAGACGTTTGGTGCCTGCGTTAGCGATTCCGTCGACCCACGGGAGATTTCTTCTTGGCTTCCAGTGCAGGGTGAAGGCAGACAGTCCTCAGAGCATGCACCACCAGGAAACAGTTGAGAAAGCTGGCAGGATTAGGTGCTACAATGTTGCTGGTAGTCTTCTTGCTACTTTGTTGCAGTTTTGCAGTCGTCCTGGAGCAGTCAGCGGTCGATCCTTCGCAGAAGTCAAAGATGGAAATGAAGAGGAACTCTGGTGAGCTCATGCATTCGTTATCTGAAGAGAAACCCACAGGAGAGACCCTAAATAGCCCTCAGAGGAGGATTGGCCACCTAACCAGGTAAGCACCTATCAGGAGGGGTCTCTGACATCACCTTCTGGCACTGGCCACTCAAAGGCCTCCATTGTGCCCTCACACCTCTGCATTCAAGATGGCAGAGGTGTGGAACACACTGGAGGAGCTCTGGGCACCACCCCTGGGGTGGTGATGGACAGGAGAGTGGTCACTCCCCTCTCCTTTGTCCAGTTTCGTGCCAGAGCAGGGGCTGGGGGATCCCTGAACCGGTGTAGACTGGTTCATACAAGGAGGACACTATCTGTGCCCTTCAAAGCATTCCCAGAGGCCAGGAGAGGCTACTCCTCTCAGGCCCTTAACACCTATTTCCAAAGGGAGAGGGTGTAACACCCTGTCTCAGAGGAAATCCTTTGTTCTGCCTTCCTGGGACTGGGCTGCCCAGACCCCAGGAGGGCAGAAGCCTGTCTGTGGGTTGGCAGCAGCGGTAGCTGCAGTGAAAACCCCAGAGAGCTGGTTTGGCAGTACCCGGGGTCCATGCCGGAGCCTGGGATTGGCACCCCAATACCAGATTTGGCATGGGGGGACAATTCCATGATCTTAGACATGTTACATGGCCATGTTCGGAGTTACCATTGTGAAGACCTATATGTAGTGCACGCGTGTAATGGTGTCCCTGCACTCACAAAGTCCGGGGAAATTGCCCTGAACAATATGGGGGCACCTTGGCTAGTGCCAGGGTGCCCTCACACTTAGTAACTTTGCACCTAACCTTCACTAAGTGAGGGTTAGACATATAGGTGACTTATAAGTTACTTAAGTGCAGTGTAAAATGGCTGTGTAATAACGTGGACGTTATTTCACTCAGGCTGCAGTGGCAGTCCTGGGTAGGAATTGAGCTCCCTATGGGTGGCAAAAGAAATGCTGCAGCCCATAGGGACCTTCTGGAACCCCAATTCCCTGGGTACCTAGGTACCATATACTAGGGAATTATAAGGGTGTTCCAGTGTGCCAATCAGAATTGGTAAAAATGGTCGCTAGCCTGCAGTGACAATTTTAAAGACAGAGAGAGCATAAGCACTGATGTTCTAGTTAGCAGAGCCTCAGTGACACAGTTAGGCACCACACAGGGAACACATTCAGGCCACAACCTATGAGCACTGGGGCCCTGGCTAGGAGGGTCCAGGTGAGACATATAAAACACAATGACAAATAGGGTTTTCACTATGAGCACTGGGGTCCTGGCTAGCAGGATTCCAGTGAGACAGTAAAAACACCCTGACATATACTCACAAACAGGCCAAAAGGGGCGGGTAACAAGGCTAGAAAGAGGCTACCTTCCTACAATTGTGCACTTGCAACATACTTTTCCAGCAAGATGCCTAAAGAAACTAGGCTCTCCACTGTTTTGCTGCAGCACATTGCCCCACATTGTCCCGTATTGCCCTACATTGAGAAGATGTGCACCATTAGCTCTCATCTACATGGAGAAATTAAGTGTACAAAAATGTTCTATAATATGAACAATTTTGCACTTTATATTTCTTCTATTTAAAAACATGGTTGTATCTTTGTGCTGTACTTATAACAGTGCTACATATGGCGAAAGGTATGCCCTGTGCCACCTGTAATATATGAGGCAGCCTCTCGGTTACCCATACACATATCTCCCATTCAAATGCACACATGTTGATACACCTCCAAATACCACACTCTCACTGACACACATGGCAGTCCTGTCATAGTGCCCCTAGTCAAAGTATTTTGTTCAAACCTTAGTATCTTGCTCTATGAACATTAGGCTTGAAGTCAAGGAAGGTTGGCATGGGGTGTTTGGTAATAATGCACGTGATGTTTAGACTTCGGTAGCTCACAATGCTTTTCACCGATCAGAAGTAGCTCTTGCTGCAGAAAAGGTTGGAGACTCCTGGTATAGTGTAAGTGGTAAATTATTTTAAAGAGTTGTGTCACCCTTCACTGCACAACGACTAGCAAGAACAACACAGCTCTCAACTTAGATTTATCAAGCTATCCAAGGCCAACTTGCATAGCCTTGTTTGGCTTGATAAATCTAGACACAGCGCAAATCACTGCGTTGCGTTACTTTGCTCCTGGAAGATGTTCCATGGAAGGAGTGCGGATATTTCCACTTATCCACCCATGTATTTTATCGCATTCTCATATTTACCATTGCTGGTAGACTTTGGAATGTGACAAAATGCTGCAGCTCCGCAGGGGAGGCATAATGAAGAGAAATATCTTTATTTCTCCTTGTTACGTCCTCTTTCTACGTGTGCTGCATAGAAAGAGGAAAATGCCTCAGAGAATTGTTTTTGTGCAGGAAGTTGCCCCTTCCTGCACAAAAACAATCCTGCTTACAACGCAGACGGGTTACTGGTTGGCGCTAGGCAGCACATTGTGAGTAAGCACTGGGAAAAAACAGGAATGTTCTGTATTATGTTAAATACAGAGCATTCCTGTCCTTTCCCTATCAGGCAGTGCAGCAAGGTGATTTACAGGGCTGCGTGATTCTTTCACTAATATGCTCCTAATTACAGTGCTTAATTTGTAAATAAAAACGGGCCGGTGCCCAAAGCCCTCATTTTAAGCATGCAGCTGCTGTAATTAAATGTCCGCGCACGGAATATTGAGGCAACGTAATCCTGAAGCCATCTCGTGCCTCTTCAATCACAATATAGCCACCCCCTCCCTCTTCAGCTCACTCTTGCAGCTTTCTGCTTTCTCCCTTTGTGAAGCTTTTTCGTTTTCCCTTCCTCCGTCTTTCCCATATGTGTCTTTTGCTAGCAACAAATGCTTGAGGCAGAAGAATAAGCCCCGGCCCTCAAAACTAAGTGCTGAGCACCGGAAACAACAAACACAAATTAAGCATTGCCTAATTACTTATAGCCACCATTGAGCAGAGTGGAAAGAGGCCTGTAAAAGCATTTGTATTTAGTATAGGGGTTTGTTGCTATGGAGCCAGCTGCCTGTTACCCCAAAAAACCATTTTGCTCGTGAGAAAAAGTGGCCTCCCTTTATAATCCGGCTCACAGTATCTGACGTTCTCGGACGGTAGCTCAAAAGTGTATCTCAGGAGCCAGGTTTGTACCCGCCCCAAAATGCGATGTGGAAGGGTGTATTGTTGGACTGAAATAGATCCCACCGTAGTTCACACAGGCCTCTGTTAAGGGATAGTCATTATTTCTTCAAAAACTGCTAACTCAGATTTAGCGTTTGTGAAAGTCAAGATTGTCCTAGATTTCTGGGCTGGCCTGTCAACTTTGTGGAGTCGAGGGCAGAGGTCCTTTTTTGTAGTTATTCTTACACAGTCTATTTGTTCCACCCCCACATCCACTTTGCCTCCCTACTTCAGTGTTCACAAAAGTTGCCCTTCCAACCCTTTCAGATGGTGGTTCGATCTGTCGTGCTGAATATTGGTTAAACATTTCAGAGCTTACAAGACGACATACGTTCCTTCATCGACACATGTAAATATGTAAAGCAATACATTTGACTTCAGATGCAGTGAAATGACATCACGTATCTCCAGAGAAATATTACAAGAAAAACTGAGAGCCAAACACAAGTCAGAGCTATTTTTCATTGCGGCAAGGCTTTCTATTCCCATTATATGCAACCTTTGAAACATTTTGGGGCATATTTATACTCTGCGCCGGAATTGCGTCGTTTTTTTTTTACGCAATTCCGACGCAAAACTAACTCCATATTTATACTTTGCGTTAGATGCGTCTAGCGCCAAAGTCCATGGAGTTTGCGTCATTTTTTTGCGTGGACACCTACTTTGCGTTAATGATATGCAAGGTAGGTGTTCCCGTCTAAAAAATTGACTCCGAGGCATGTGCGCCGTATTTACACTCCCGGGCAAAATTCACGCCCGGGAGTGGGCGGGTCAAAAAAAATGACGTCCAGCCGCTTTTGCGCCGTTTTTTAGCGCCTGGACAAGGCAGGCGTTAAGGGACCTGTGGACTCGGAAGGAGCCCAGAGGTGCCCTCCTATGCCCCCAGGGACACCCCCTGCCACCCTTGCCCACCCCAGGAGGACGCCCAAGGATGGAGGGACCCATCCCAGGGAAGTTAAGGTAAGTTCAGGTATGTATTATTTTTTTTTTTTTGTGGCATAGGTGGGCATGATTTGTGCCCCCCTACATGCCACTATGCCCAATGACCATGCCCAGGGGACAGAAGTCCCCTGGGCATGGCCATTGGGCAAGGGGGCATGACTCCTGTCTTTGCTAAGACAGGAGTCATTTCAATGGGGGTTGGGAGTCGAAAGAAATGGCGCAAATCGGGTTGAGGCGAAAAATTTGCCTCAGCCTGACTTGCCCCATTTTTTGGCGCCCAAGCTCCATATTCCCCTACGCCGGCGCTGCCTGGTGTACGTCATTTTTTTTCACGCACACCAGGCAGCGTAGCCGGCTAACGCCGGCTAACGTCATTGAATAAATACGGCGCCCGCATGGTGCTTCAGAATGGCGTTAGCCGGCGCTAATTTTTTTGACGCAAAACTGCGTTAGCGCAGTTTTGCGTCAAAAAGTATAAATATGGCCCTTTATATCTACGATTACATTTTACCCCAGTGAATTTTTATAATTGAATTTCAACTGTGATCACGTTTTATAAGAGGAAAATGCACACTATCGAGTTAGATTTTATTTTAGGGGCATTTCTTAATATTACCACATGCATGGTTGAAATAGATACACAAATGGATACATGAAATAGTAGATAGAAAAACAGGTAGATAAAGAAACCGAAAACGGAAAGAGAATAGAAAGAGAATGAGGGAAACAGAGCGCAAATGAAACAGAAAAAATCACTGCAAAATAAGTGTAGAAAGGCATAGAGACAGAAACCGCTTGTCACAAGTCGACTGAGACGGGCATAAACAAGTGCGGAATGCACTTAATATATGTGTATTTTCACATATTATCCGAACATATTAATCCTCAAATCACAAAGGAGTATTTAACCCTTTAAAGAATCCTGCTGATCTGCCGATCCTCTATGAAAAATGCTCCCGCTATACTCATATTCATTAATTGCCCTACATCATTGTTTACAGCAAACGAAAATCAAAATCTTTAGAGTTTTAAATGAAACCTCCACTCTTCGGGATTTATCTAGAATTGGTATACGTGAAACCCTCAGTAGAGTTCGGAGTGCATAGCAACAATTAAACAATGCTACAGCGATGCTGCTGCCATTGGACAATCTCATTGCATGGTTCTTTCCACGTAGGGGTCGAACGGTCGATCGGGGCGGGGTAAAGTGATGCATAGGAGTTCAGAAAAGAAGTGGACCAGGAAGCAATCAATGTATTTTCTTTCCAATTTTTCCCGAATACTAAAGATGCTGGCATTGTCATACCTGCACCTATTCTCTAAGCTGGGTGTCTGCAGCACCGATTCCAGATTTCTTGGCCTCAACTTAATGCAATATAGTTACTCTATAGCATCTTTTAGTCGCTATTTTGTGGCTATAAAATGAGAGGGAAATTTCTTGCACTGCTGAATAGGTATATTCCTCACCCATACTGATGACGGATTTAATTGATGTGGCTTCTTTCATGAGTGAGTCAGATGTAAAAGTAGTCATTCTTTTATGTGGGAAGGCGGCTTTGGCTTTCTGAATATCCATTTTGAGCGAAGGAGTTACAGTTCTGACTAGGCCTTGGTGGAGTTCATGGAGTCGTGCTACGTGGAGCTCCGCAAAGTGCCCAAAAAACTCGGCCACACTACTCAGAGTTCTGCATGGGTGGAGTGCATTAGGTTGTGCCGTTCAAGCTGATTTGTAGTGCTTTTTAGTCCCACACTGAAAAATCAGCACGAACAGCTCTCTGCGCAGCGCAAGAGGGCACTGCTTCTTTTCTGCCACTCAAGTTGATTTTCTACTCGAGCAGCAGCTACCTCAACACGAACCAAAGATTTCTCAATGCAAGCAGTCACAACTATCTGCGACTCTTCGCATTGAGAAATCTTGCCGGGAGGTGGTCTTGAGTAAGATTTTCCTTGCTCACCAACTCACCATTGACAAGCACAAGTGAAGAAAAAACTCTGCTCTGCTCCATAATGCAAAGTTTTTTGGAACTCTGCGCTGTAAGCGGAGCGTGGAGTGGGAAAAACTCTGCAAACTCCGTGAGGAGAGTGGAGTTCACCACCCACCACTAAGGCGGTCATTCTGACCCTAGCGGTTGAAAACCGCCAGGGCAGAGTGCCGCGGAAGCACCGCCAACAGGCTGGCGGTGCTTCAGGGGCCATTCTGACCACGGCGGTAAAGCTGCGGTCAGAAAAGGGAAGCCGGCGGATTCCCGCCGGTTTCCCGCTGCCCCAGGGAATCCTCCACGGCGGCGCTGCAAGCAGGGCCGCCATGGGGATTCCGACCCCCTTCCCGCCATCCTGTTTCTGGCGGTTTTCACCGCCAGAAACAGGATGGCGGGAACGGGTGTCGTGGGGCCCCTGGGGGCCCCTGCAGTGCCCATGCCACAGGCATGGGCACTGAAGGGGCCCCCTAGCAGGGCCCCACATTGATTTTCAGTGTCTGCTTGGCAGACACTGAAAATCGCGACGGGTGCAACTGCACCCGTCGCACACCAGCAACTCCGCCGGCTCCAGTCGGAGCCGGCTTCCTCGTTGCTGGTGCTTTCCCGCTGGGCTGGCGGGCGGCCTTTTGGCGGTCGCCCGCCAGCCCAGCGGGAAAGTCAGAATGACCGCCGCGGTCTTTTGACCGCGGTACGGTCTTCTGGCGGTTCCCGCCAGGCCGACGGCAACCGCCGCCGGCGGGGGTCAGAATGACCCCCTAAGTTTCTTATGGTCTTGAGCTGTGGAGAAGCAAACTTATCAAGATACAGTAAGGCCCATGGCCAGTAGGTACACCTTTACACAAGCATGTCTACACAAATGGACGTGTTTTAAAGGGTTAGGTGGAATGGAGAGATAATGTGTATCAAAATGAATTAGTGCAGGTAGCCAGTGACCAAAGGGTGGACAGATGGACATTGGTTAGTGTAGCAATAGTACACCTCCTTCAGAAAGATAGATTACGTGTCAAACACCAACTGGAGACAAGTATTCAGTGCCAGTCTGTGCAGTGGAGTTACCAATTTTCACCATTTGTTTTATCAGTGTGTCTTCTGCAACATATATCACTGATTGCAATAAGGAGACATATGTCAAACAGTAATGAGTAGGCCACCAGACAAGAGAACAACGACTTTTGAAGGTAGGATTGAGTTTGGACATGCTACTTCTATACAGAATGAATTTTAGGAGTTTCTACCCCCATGCTCTGTGTTAGTGGCAAAACAAATCTGTTTAATTTTTGCTCATATTGCAATCAGAGTTTAGTAATGTCTTTCCATGAGTTAATATTAAATATTTAAATCAGATTTCCTCTGTCTTTGGTAAAACCAAATCTCTTCTTGGTCACTTCTTGCCCAGTTCTTTCATACAATGTCTTTAAAACCAGCTTGCCTACATCTCTTGCCCCTACCCTTGATACATAGAGTTTGTCGAACTATCAACTATCAACCCATTCAAGATCTTTCTTTGAAAACATCTTGAACGAAATTATAGCCTTGTGGGTAACCAGTGGTTATTAATCTCCCCACACCATACACCTGTCTTGACTGCAGTATTGAATGCCTGCCAGGTCAAAGACTTAGGGACTTATTCCGACTTTGACGGACAATATACTACATGACAAACATGGCAGATGACCCATTCACCATATTACACCATTTTACAGGTCCATTATAGCCCAAAACTCTTGTAATATGGCAGACATGATATCCACCATGTTCTGAGTGTATTCTGTCCAATAAAGAAGCCCCTAAGGGCCTCATTACAAGTGTGGCACTGTGCACTTCAGGTGGTCCGACCTCCACATTACAACCTTGGCTGCCTGGCTGATTAAGGGAGCCCAGACGTAGCTGGGAACATTATAATATGCTTGGGAGGTTCGCCACCAGTATGACGGTGGTGTCCTGCCCACGAGTTGCAGACCGCCAAACTTATAATGAGGCCCTAAGTCTTTCACTTGGGCTGGCAGGCATTCAGTGTTCTCTGTAAGCTGCAAGCTGAAGCTGCCTGCCTTCAGAGTTGCTCAGTGGTTCTTCACAGTAAGAATATGGGATTTTGCTAATAATTTTGAAGCCATTACAGGCAATGGCACTAATGTGCTGGATCGGATTGCTGGATTGTTCATTTCCTGATCCCAAATTACACTGGTCTATTGCACAGTGAAAAATCCCTTTGAGTTTAACTATCATGCTTTCTATAAACGTGTTGTTTGTTCTTTGCAGGTTCATGCAAAGTGATTGTCCGTTCCGCAGGATCAAGACATAAGAAATCTTCCGTCCCTCAGGATGCAAGTTTAAGCTGGGGTACAGGTAAATTCTCATGAGCTTAAGTAAGAGTCCTCTTGATGCAATTTGAATCTATATTATCTAGCAAAGGCCGTGGTTCCAAGGGTGTGACTAATATGTGATTTTTCTCAAAATGGCCACCAGGATTTCAAGATCTATTGAGATCTATTTTCCTGGAAGTATCCATCTTGGCATCAAAGTATCAAATTGTATGTACACTTCCCTCATGATAGTAGGTGGAGAAGATATGTCCAAAAGACTTTATTTTACCAACTGATAATAGCCCTTCAAATTAGACTGCATCTCTCTTCTCCATGCCACCTTTGGTGGGGGTGATTATTTTTCATCCATGAGTGCCTTTGAGCAGAGGCTGATGTGGATTTCGGTATCCCCTTCTGCTGCCCGTGATGGTAGGCAACAATAGGGAAAGTGCTGGACCTTGTAGGGATCAAATTTACCATTCCCAGTCCAACCTGAGCAACAATAGGTAGAGCGAGGGACTCTGGTGGTCTTAGAATTATTATTTGCACTCCAATGGACACAAAAGTAGGGAAAGTGTTAGATTTTGGTGGGATGATAAATACTGATCTCACTGCAGTGTAAGCAACAGTAGGGAAAACGTAAACTTTTGAAAGCTCATATTTAATTTTCTCTATCCAAAATCAATATAAAATAAATTGCATGAAAATTAAATAAAACAACATAAAATATCTTTCCATAAACAATTAAAAAACATATTTTACATGAAATTGTTTATGTAAATTGTTAACAACTAAAACATGAAATAGACATACAATTGAACCTAAATTAATATTTTAACATTAACTAGATTAAATAAATTAAAAACTTGCCAATAACCATAAAAACAAGTACATTAATAACATAAAAATATCAATACATGTGATTTACAAATAATAAGACGATAACATAATTATTAAACAAAAAAGTAAATTTAATATAATTAATGCATATCCATTTTTATTAAGATTATTACATCATTACAACAATCATCCAACTAACAAATTCATGAGTAAAACATAATTCATATTGTTAAATTGATATACTAAATTAATAAAAAATATTTACATGATTAAATATCTAAATAACAAAATGAAACATGTAACTAGTTACAAAATAAGTGTTTAAAATACTTCTTTCAAAACATTTCCTGTTAAAATGTTCTCCTTTAAAACTTGATAAAAAAAAAAAAAGTGAAAGAAAATGTTAATATCTATTAACAAATAAACAAAACATTTAAACATAACTAAGCATAATTAACATTGAATTAATAACAAGTTATAAACCAAAAACAAGTAAAAGACACAATATTTTACGGAACTATCACCTAATGTGTTCACATCACTTCTCCTTTGACAGCTAGGGCCTGAGCAAAAACACTCCCCAGCGACCCAACAATTAAGCTTCCTTGTTATGATTGGGTGCCATGACCTGACTCTCATCACCATCCCACAAAGGTGGACCTCCCTTGATCATTGCATTCTACTTTTTTCCACAACATTTGAAACATTGATGGAAATGAGAGCATTGCAACTAGCAGAAACTGGCCTCTCTTTCCTCAGTCTCTTTGTCTCAAATTTTGGACTCTGCAGGCATCGCTATCTATAAGGGGTAGAGATAGGAAAACATCCTTGTGACATTCTCAGAAAGGAAGTGAGAAAGCATGACGAGAATTGGGCCAGAGCACAGTGAATCAAGGAAGATCTAAAACTGAGACACCAGGTTGGGAATTAGCAGATACAGAACAGGTCTATCCTACTCACAATAAGTCATGGTACTAGTATGTAGCTAGCAAGGCATCGTTTCTATCATACCCACGTCCAGGAAAAAACACACCTGACAAGAATCAGAGTAGTCAGAAAACCTAAATTGCGATCACTCTGAATGGTGCCCTCAGTGAATAGTCATAAGAAAATCAATGCAGGAAAAACATATGACACATTTAACCCTAAGAGCCTGATTTAGATGTCAACGAAGGAGAATGCTCTGTCACAAACACGACAGATATATCTTCTGCCATATTATGATCCCATTCTATACTACCAGGATCGTATTATTGCAGGGGGGATATCCATCACATTTGTGACAGAGTATTCCCTCTGCCTGCATTAAAATCAGGCCCTAAGTCAGATCAAGTTAGACTCTGCCAATATATCCCCTACTATGAATCACTACTATTGGTAATACCTTCAAACCTAAAATTACTTTATTTACAGGGACCTCATAGCTTATATTGACCATGGCCTGCTAATACACTCTTTTCACAGAGAAAAACCTCCAGTGGACAAACCAGCAATTGAAGGCCACTACACTTGAGATTAGGAGTGTAACATTACAAATGCAACTTTCCACCTGCTTGTGGAGATCTCCCCAATCTACAGGGTAGAGAACTCCCACTAGGAAATTATAGAGACATTCATTAAAGTTTGCTAATTCATTTAAAAAAATGAATTTAATAATTTAATGTAAAATATATAAAATAAACATAAACAAATATTATTAATCAAAAGCAGACTACCTCTTACAATTAATGTTGTTAATTTGTAAACTAATTAAAATATGCAAATTAATTTTTTACATATGATATTCTGGATAATATTTTGAAAATTAAAATCACCCACTCTCCCTCACTATTTTATTTGAATTTAATTTGTAATGAACATGATTGTAAGCTACGTTTTGAATAAACCATTTTAGTATCTTGAAACTAAGGGCCTGTTTACAACTTTGGCGGTCAAACAATCAGACCACCATATTGGCAGTCCTAAAAAGACCGCTGTGCCGGCGGTCGCTAGCCCGCCATATTATGATGGAAACAAGCAGAACCGCCCCCAAGCAAAAAGGCAGATCGCCAGCGGTGTGGTGGTCTTGAATCTATGTGGTCTGACCTCCAGCACCGTCAGCACCGTGGCAAACCCCAGAGCGTACTACAAACCCACAGTCACTGAGGCAGTCCCCTTGTGGTGGTATCCAATAGCGGTCAACCACTGCAGTACGCGTTCAGCAAAGTAACAGACAAGCAGACATTAAACTAATTCAAAAACAACACAGCTGACACACACTGGTCCAGTAAACACACCTGCAAATCACACTACAAAACACACCCCTTCCCAGACCACAATTCTTTGCATCTCCACTGGAAGACAAACATCGACCACCATTTATAAAATGTTCCATATATTAGGCAACCCTTTTTTTGACTATCCCATTTAACACCTTGAAAACATGTTTGTCCTTTCACACCCTATTGCAGATCCCCTGTTAAGTAACTCCCTGTTATCCACTTTAGTTGTCCACCATCTCACATGCCAAAAATCACCTTCTCTCTGAAGATGAGTTGACAGTCATAGTGGATAAAATCATAAAAGTAGAACCACATATGTTTGGAGCCCATTTCTAGCATATTCCTCTCAGTAGGAAAATGGAAATGTGGCAATGATCGTCGACAGAGTGAATGCTGTAGGCACCACCCTGTGTACAAAAGGGGAATTTTGGAAGTGGAGGAATGGACTGAGGGGCAATATGTGTTCCCTGGCCTCCAGGCAATAGATAGAGGCCTAAAAGCCTGGTGGTGGCCCTCCCATTGCCCTATTAAGAGTGTTTTTCCTGGGAGGAGAAGGTCTTTGCATTCCTGCATCCTGAGGGCTTGACAGGAATACCAGTGGAGTCTGGTAAGTTACCACACCTAAAACTGTTGAAAAAATGCAATGGCATGCATGCTTAGAGCTTACCTTTTGCCACTGTGCTGTTGTAATGTACCTCACCAACATTCAGTGCCCAGAATATCTGAGATATAGCACTGTCAATGTGTATTGTTGGATCCAACAGCACAGGGGCATCACATGCCAGAGGTCAAAATGGTGCCAGTAAGTCTTCCATATCACAACATCATCCCAGGAATCATGGTATGGTTCAACATGTAAATGTATGCTCAAACCTAAATGCAGTCTGCCTACAGATATGTAATACCCAATATTTGTTCAGTGTGCGAAGTAGAGGGAGTGACCTGGCTGCAACTCCCAGGAGGCCCTGTTTCTGTCATTCCAACCACCTGCTGAGTGGCCACTTGCCCCAATACATCTGTTAGTAAACTCTCAAATGAAGTTTACTCACCTGGGAGTATACCATTAGTCAAGTGTTGGGAAGTAGAGAGAGTGAACTGACTGCAAGGCCCAATAGGCTCTGTTTCTGCAACTCCAACCCCAAGTCCAGTGTTTACTTGCCCAAATATATCTGTTAGTAAACTTTCAAATGAAGCTTAATCACTTGTGAGTACACCATTTGTCAAATGTTGCGAAGTTGACAGAGTGAACTGTCTGCAAATCACAGTAAACCACGTTTCTATAACTCTAACCACCAGCCCAGTGTTCACTTGCCAATGTACATCTGATAGTAAATTCTCAAATTAAGTTTACTCACCTGGGAGTAAGCCATTTGACAAGTTTTGGGAAGTAGAGGGAGAGATCTGACTGCAATGCCCAATAGGCTCAGTTTCTGTAACTTCAACCACTAGCCCAGTGTTCACTTGCAAAAAAACCTCTGTTAGTAAATTCTCAAAAAAAGATTAATCACCTGGGAGTATACCATTTGTCAAGCGTATGGAAGTAGAGGGAGTGACCTGACTGCAAATCCCAGTAGGCCCCATTTCTGTAACTCCAACCATCTGCTGAGTTGCCACTTTCCCCAATACATCTGTTAGTAAACTCTCAAATGAAGTTCACTTGCCTATATAAAGTTGATAGAAAACTCCCAAATGAAGTTTACTCACCTGGGAGTATGCCATTTGACAAGTGTTGAGAAGTAGAGGGAGTGATCTGACTGCAAAGCCCAATAGGCCCCGTTTCTGTAACTCCAACCACAAGCCCAGTGTTCACTTGCCCAAATACATCCGATAGTAAACTTTCAAATGAGGTTTACTCACATGGGAGTGTACCAATTTTCAAGTGTTGGGAAGTAGAGGGAGTGATCTGACTGAAAAGTCCATAGGCTCTGTTTCTGTAACTCCAACCACAAGCCCAGCAGTTTACTTGCCCAAATATATCTGTTAGTAAACTCTCAGATGAAGCTTAATCACCTGGAAGTATACCATTTGTCAAATGTTGGGAAGTAGAGGGAGTGACCTGACTGCAAATCCTATTAGGTCCCGTTTCTGTAACTCCAACCACGAGCCCAGTGTTCACTTGCCTATATAAATCTGTTAGTAAACTCTCAAATGAAGTTAACTCACCTGGCAGTATGCCATTTGACAAGTGTTGGGAATTAGAGGGAGTGATCTGACTGCAAAGCCCAATAGGCTCAGTTTCTGTAACTTCAACCACCAGCCCAGTGTTCACTTGCCCAGATACCTCTGTTAGTAAACTCTCAAATAAAGATTTATCTCCTGGGAGTATACCATTTGTCAAGTGTTGGGAAGTAGAGTGAGTGACCTGACTACAAAGTCCAATAGGTCCTGTTTCTGTAATTCTAACCACAGGCCCAGTATTCACTTGCCCAAATGCATCTGTTAGTAAACTCTAACATGAAGTTTACTCTCCTGGTAGTATTTCATTTGTCAAGAGTTGGTAAGTAGAAGGATTGACCTGACTGCAAAGCCCAATAGGCCCTGTTACTCTAACTCCAACAACCAGCCCAGAGTTCACTTGCCCAAAAACATCTGTTAGTAAACTCTCAAATGAAGTTTAATCACTTGGGGGTATACAATTTGTCAAGTGTTGGGAAGTAGAGGGAGTGACCTGACTGGAAAGCCCAATGGGCCCTGTCTCTGTAACTCTAACCACCAGCCTGCTGTTCTCTTGCCCAAATACTAGGCCTGGGCATAGAACTCTGCTCCACCAGCAGAGTTTGCGGAATTCGTGCACTCTGCTCTATGTAAAATAGGGCAGAGTTCCTTAATTCCGCTCTCTGGTTTGGAGCGGAGTTAGTTTGCGCTCACTAGATTAGGTTTTGGCGCTCTCTCACAAGCACGATGAGTCTCCTGGGCCACTAGCAAGCATGCACTGTCGTAGTTGGACTGTTGCGCTAGGCAAGACTGCTGGTTTAGGGATGACAGTACTTTTGTTTGTAGGTCACTAAGCTAATCCTACAAAAAGTTGCAACTGTTGGCCCAACCATCCCGGCTCACAAGCATTACCTCACCAAAAACCCAAATAGTAAAAGGTGATTTGTGGCAGCCTTATGCATGGACTCATCTCAGGGGAATCTCATGGGACATCTCAGGGGAATCGTAGTTAAACGGAGATTACCCTTTTCTCACATGAGCAACAAGTCTCAGTCAGGCACTGGCAATGAAGGACATGCACTAAAGTTTCCAATTGGTTTTATTTACAAGACTGCAATCTACTGTAAATTGCATGGGTTGCAATGATTAGGATAGTGAGCAATGCAAGAAACAGAATTGTAAAAACAAGAGTCATGAATGCAAAGACCCCCACCATCTTGCAATAACATAAGATGTAAAATAGGTGTGAAATAAACCCTAAAACCCTAGCATGATAACCTAATCTCTAACCTAGAGAGAGCTAGGTGTGTTAAACCTAATCTGCTAGTACGACATCCATGAGTAGAGCCTTCCAACCCTCTCTACTTTGGAATGAGGTCCCTGGATCAGACTCTGTGATGACATGAAGGCTGGGTCTGCATCAAGGCGACGTGTAGCATAGATAGCTTTGATGACATCTGGTAGGAATCCCTCTTATAATCTTGTCTGTGTGAGATGTATTTATACAGATCTCGTAGGACCCCTGATGCAGGTATGTTCCCAAACAATGGATAAGAAGGCATGCTTGGGGTGGCAGTTATATAAACAATTTCCCGAAAAGGTACATTATATTACTGTCACACGAAAGTGGGAAAGTACATGATGTGAATACCTACGTTTATCATTTATCTTTGACGCTGCTAGTGATGCCTTCACAGAATGGAACTGATAACGTGAAACTAAAACATCTTCCTTACTATAAACATAGCAGCCATTTTGGAAGAAATAATTAAAGAAATATGCTAAAACAGAGCAAGCTAAGTAAGTTAAAATTCACTAGGTGATGGGGCACCGGTCTGCAAGCCAGAAGGCTAAGCTAACTCCTGATTCCAAAAAAACTAAATAGGATCCACTACAGCGCAAGACCTCACATTCTCTCGCATTGCTTCCAGCCATGCCAGTGGTCAAAATGGACTGCTCACAAGTGCATACTCACTTGTGAAGAATATTTTTTACTCCAGAGCCACTAAATCTAGCCAAAAAGAGCTTTGTTTGACTAGATTTTCTTCTGCAATGGACCCTGAAATTTGTTTTTCAGATTCAGGAGCCTTTTTTTTTCAAACCGGAAGGAAGTGTGTCAGAGACTCCAACTTACTGTTCCTGTCCAGCAGACTCCTCCCTGTGCTTTGTCCATCCCCTGCTTGCTTTTCACTTGGATTTCGAGGTGGAAGGATCACTCTCTTTGTCTCCTAGGTATACTTTTAGATTTAAGGACTTTGTTTTTGTGAAATCATCACATAAGTAAGTTCTAAAACTAAATTGAATAAGGGTGGTGCTGTTTGTTTGCTTGGGCATGCACCAGTATTTCTTTGTACTTTCATTTGAAATAAAAATGTATAGTGGTGGGTGGCCTGGAGTTTAACTATGGGCCTAGTTATCATTTGTTTTACATTCCATTGATTTTTTACTTTTTGTAAAGGAAAATTGTTGCACAGCTCAGTACCTTTTCTACATGTTACCATTTGCAATAATATTTTAGTATGTGGACTTTAATTTTCCAAAGGGCCACTAAGCCAGCTGTCTCAGCCCATTACTATAGTCATCAGTGCATTAAATAAATGGTTTAGTGGTATATGTTTTTACAAGTTCATTTAGGGCAGGGATGAAATTGGATTAAGTTAAATTTAAATGTTGCCTCTTGTTTGCATTTCATTTTTTGCAAAACGTTCATATATTGTGGGGTAATACTATTTGAAGGCATAGGATGATGTAGTTTGACCATGTGGCTGCCTGACAGCCATTTTGTCCATCCAGCTAGTATTCTTTTCCATAGGCTTATCTGTGTTCATTGTTTGCCGTGCCTTCTTGCTCCTTGTTGTTATTGTTTGATCATGTGGCTGGCAGCCATTTTGTCCATGCAGCCATTGTCCCTTGCCATAGGCTTGCACATGTTATTTGTTCTCCATGCTTCCTCCTTGCTCCTTGTTTTTGTTGTTTGACCATGTGGCTGTCTGGCAGCCATATTGTTCATCCAGCCAGTGTCCTTTGCCCTAGGCTTGCATGTGTTCTTCTTTGTTCTCCTTGTTCCTTGTTGTTGTAGGTTGACCATGTGACAGCTGGCAGCCATTTTGGCCATGAAGCTAGTGTCCTTTGCCATAGGCTTGCATGGGTTCTTTGTTCTCCATGCTTCCTCCTTATTGTTGTTGTTTGATCATGTGGCTGGCTGGCAGCTATTTTGTGTGTATACTGTGCAACCAGTGTGTCTTTGAGTTGACATAGCCTTACATACAAACATCCTTAGTCATTCATAAAAAAATTTTAGGTTTCTATTTTTATTTTATTTTTCTATTTTACTTTTAAAATTTCATGTTTAATCTTAATTTCATTTTTTAATTTACTT
The DNA here is from genome assembly GCF_031143425.1 of Pleurodeles waltl. Taxonomy (NCBI): domain Eukaryota; kingdom Metazoa; phylum Chordata; class Amphibia; order Caudata; family Salamandridae; genus Pleurodeles; species Pleurodeles waltl. Next base: position 139,831,875 of record NC_090440.1, read on the forward strand.
TTTAATTTTAATTTTTACGTTTTAGGATTTTTAATTTATTTGTACTTTTTAAATTTTAATTTGTATATCGTTTTTACTTTAATTTTTATATTTAACTTTTTATGTTTTAAAAAAAAAACTTGTAATGTTTTTTTTTATTTAACTTTGCATTTTGCCTTGATCTATCCCTCCATCCATCCAATCCATTTAATTCCTCCATCCATCCATCACCAAAGCATTTCCCCTGGACCACCTTGCCGCCGTAGGTTATTTTATTTAAAGGATTATTCCATTTACCCATGCACCTCTCTCTTACTACTCCAGGTGTCTCTTTAAACAGATGTAAATATTTGAAAGAGTTGTGCTGTCTGATTTGAAATGTCATGTTTTATGATGTGGTGGTGTGGTTTGCCATTACAATAAATACAAGGTTTATTACATAAGTAATCAACCGCACTAAGATTGCGTTTCTCTGTACTATTTTTAAACCTGCTGCAACAATGGCATGCTACATTTTAATAAATATATGTTTTACTTGCTTGGTTGTTTTTAGGTGTACAAGAGAAGAGACCCCACATCACCCGCAGTACTTCGGTCAACAGGCACCAAACTCTTTTGCTTGTGCCTCTTAGTGCCATTGCCAACCTAGAGCTAGTTAAGATGGCCCCAAAGATAGTTGCCCCCAAGAAAGTGGCCAGTGAGGAGAAGCAGCTTTCCGCCAGTGGTGTGCCAACCGCAACCTTTTTCGGGACAAGCGTGCTGGCTGCTACAACGGGCTCTGGAGAAGAACCTGGGAGCACTCCTGCATCAACAACAGCACCACTCCAACCTAAGCCCAAGATGATCTCTGTCAGTGAGGCAGCCACTGCAATCATGGCAACCCCAACGAGCAGTAATATTGAATTGGATGTGTCCCTTTCATAAAGTAGTACCCAATCAGTTCAGGAAACAGAGCAAAGTGGACAGCAGCCACAGCCAGATCTTCCCAAAGCTGGAGCAGAACAGGCGGTTGAGCTTTCTTTCGAGCAAGAACCTCGTCTTTTAGAATCAAGGGCTCCCAGATCTCCAGCAAGAAAAAGGAAGGGTAGTACTTCACCATCGCCTCCATTCAACACTTCTGATGACGATGATAGGGACATTGACTGGACCCCAGGAGAGTCCAGGAGATGCCAGGAAAGGCAAGGGAAAAGGTCCAGAAAGCCTTGGAATCATGGAAGGGTGTGATGACGAGGATGATGACAATGACACAGTCATTGTAGAAGTTGGCACAGAAGAGTCTGACATTACTATCCAACCTGCTCTGAGGGATGTGGCACAGACAGCACCACCAGCATCCATATTTCTAAGTCCCCAGCCAAGACTTGCACCAACCCCTACCTCAGTGCAAGTATGCACCTACATCCAGTTCTTCTTCAGGCATTGGCAGTGGCCCAATAAGAAAGTACTCCTCCCCAGTTTAGGACTTTTTTATGATTAGCAAACAGGAAGAGAACATTGCCATATGCTCAATTTGCCACACTAGAGTTTGTCGAGGTAAGCATGGTTCACATTATGGTACTGAAGGCGAGACGACCTATGTGAAAAAATATCATGCAATCCGATGGGAGCAGCACCTTAAACAAACAGCTCAACGTGGTCGTGGTGGTGAAGGTGAGGAGAGCCAGGAAACATTAGCTACACCTGGTCAAATCATGGTTGAAGGTGAGGAAGAAAAGGGTGACATCACCCTCATGCAAAGGAGCCCTGTCCCCAGCAAAGCACTTTAATCACCTGCCTCAGCGACCTCACAGTGGCAAAGGAAGACTCAGAGTCAGGTGGAGATACTACCATGACACACGTAAAGTCTACCACCACCTACATCTGAAAAGTTGCCCTCGACAGTGTCCCCACAAAAGAAGAAAATCCAGGATTCAGTTACAAACATGTTTAGTTAGGAGGGTTCATATGACCACATCCAATGGCAAGTTGGCAAAAATGTTAGTGCTGGACCTCTTCCCTTTTTTTTGTGGAAGGAGTAGGATTCTTAGAGTATGTGGCAGCCCTCTATCTGAAATGGAAGGTCCCAAGTTGGACCTATTTTTCCAGAATTGCTGTTCCAGCACTGCATCCCAAAGTGCTTCAATTGGTTGGACAAGCTTTGCAGCAGTATTGGCCACACTATCCACCTGACGACAGGCATGTGGACCAGTTGTGAGGCGACTGATTACATGTGCACCACTGCACACTGGGTTGCTTTTCTGGGGGTAAAGCCAAAGCTATCTACAGGTCTTGGTCCTGAAGACATTTTTAGGAGTGTTCGGCGGCATGCAAAAGTAGCCATGTTCACCATGGAGAAATCAAACACAGCTGCAAACATCTTGGAGGAATTTAACAGCAAGGTGTCTAAATGGCTGCGACCCAGATGTCTTCAAGTTGGATTTGTTGCCATGGACAATGGCAGTAACATAGTCAATGCCATGCCAGACGGTGGCTATTTCAGAGTCCTGTGTTTGGCACACTGCATAAACCTGGTTGTGCAAGACTTTCTTAAATAAGAAGACATAGTCATCAACATACTGACCACCTGCAGATTCATCTGCACTCATTTCAACCATTCCCTTAAAGCACAGAAACAATTTTGGATTATTTAGCGTCACAACAGAGTACCAGTTAAAGCGCTGATACAGGAGGTGCCAACACGCTGGAACTCAACCTATTATATTTTGCAGTGCTGTTTGAGCAGTACATACAGATCAATGACTGATGCAATTGGGAGAGTTATGACTATGAAGGCGGACATATGGGTCATAGCCAAATGTCTTACAAGATGCTGCTCCCTTTTGAGGTTTTCACACGGGAAGTTAGCAAGGAGGACAATACAAAGGGCCAAGCTATCCCGTTATTGCATCTGCTACAGGAGTAGCTAAAGAAGGTGTCTGAAAGGTTTGAATTTGTGTGTGCGAAGGAAAACCCAGAAGTGCATGCTTTGTTTACTAGCCTAAGCTGTCACTTGACTTGTAATACAAGACTGAAAATGACATCATCTCACCCAAAGAGTACATCTGTGCCAGCCTACTTGATCGATGCTACAAAAAAAAGTCTTCCCGCTATCATTCCTTTTTAAGAAGGGGATGTTTCACAATACAAGAGGTGCATTGTTAAGCAAGCAGAAGAACTGGAAGAAGAAGGTCTGGAACTCAGAGTCCAACTCTGCAGGTCTGGGGTGCTGCCTTCAACTTCTAAAGAGGCGAGTCTTCTCCCACATCCACCAACCCTGCCAACAAGAACAGCAGCAACAGAAGAATTAGACCCAAACTCTGCATTGGCTTGGCTTCAAGTGGCAGGTCTTAAGTCCAGTAGTGAGGTGCAGGGAAAAGTGGTTGAGCAGGTGGCAGCACCGATGACCATTCAGAGGATGTTCCAGGAGTATCTGGATGACCCAAAAGAGGTACATGTGGATCAAAACCCATTGGTGTATTGGTATGGGAAGATGCGCCAATGGCCAGAACCCAACAGACTGGCAAGAAACCTTCTAGATTGTACTGTAGGCAGTGTGTCTGCTGAACGTGTGTTCAGTGCAGCTGGTGCAGTTGTTACAATGAGAAGGACCAGTTGCTTTCCTCAAAACGTGGAGAGGTTGACCATGATCAAAATGAACCAGCATTTTATACCGCCTGATTACACCATTCCTGAAACACCACAGAAGGTGGAAGAGAACGATTGGTCTGAATCAAGTGTGTTAGCTGAACAACTTCTTGGTGAACCATCAGAGTTCAAGGACAAACTCTTATTTCCTGGATTGAGCATGCCAGTGACACCACAGAACTAATTCATTATTTCTCATTCAGCTTCTTTTTTTCTTGGTTTGAAGAAAAAATGCTAGTGCAACATTATGTTTGTTTCAGATTTATGCTGCCCCACCATTGAGTATATAGTCACATACAAGCCCAGATTGGAGTTGGACCCATGTGCAGTGAAGAAGCCTCTACATACCCTTCAGGATGTTGGAGATGTTGCCTGTTTCCCTCACATGCCATTGCCTACCCCATACATCACCTAGCAGGGCTGTCCTATGAGATCATTGATTAAAAGACTGCCACTGGCAATGTCTAATTTCAATATGTGGATACCATCAAAGAGGAGGTATTTAAGTAAATATTGGACCAATAAGAGGTGACATATTGATTGATTGTGATTGTGAATTTTGAAAGTGAGAACTGTAAACTTGTTTCTGATGATTTGCAATGTGTAGTGGCTGATGGGTGATCATTTTTAAAAAGTAGTGAACTTTACTTGCAGGATCTACTCCTTTTTTCTGGTTCCACGTAACAATCCAACCACTTTACGTAAAAAACACAAATCTACACAAACAATTACAAACAATTACTCCAGTTCTGTTTCTCTATGTGTTCTTCAACAGCAGTGCACTTCAGAAGTCTACCTTGCTCTGTTTGGGACTGGGACGGAGTTACTCTGTATCTGGAGGAAGATGGAAGGACTCAGGGCAGGACTACCTCAACAACTAGAAATGAGAACATTTTCGACTTCAAAGAGAACCTATGATGATGGTGAAGACTCTGAGACCTAGTACTCACTCAGCACTGTGAACTAGAGAGATGTGTGTTGATTTAGAAATACTGCTGAGTATGTGGTTGCTGCAATGCTAGCTCAAATGTGAAAGTTCTCTTATGTTCTTGCTCTACCTCTGAGTTTTCTTGGTAAACTCATGAAGATTACCTTGCTTTCTTTTGTCCTTTTACTTTACTCTATAATACAGATACTGTTTTCTTCTAATAAATACTTCTCCTAGTCCTCTCCTGCACAAACAAACCTTGAAAACCTCAAGACTCCAGCTTACCTATCAGACAGATTCAGACAGGCACCAGAGTGACTGACAATCCAGGAAGAATGGAGATGCATCACCCAATTTGGCAATGCAGTATCATTTTCGTTTGGACAATCATAATTTTGAGAACTGGGTCGGTTATATTCAATCTTCCATCTTTCATAACTAGAAGACATAACACTTAGGATATACTATCTGGGGTCTCTCTAGGACAGAAGGACTTTTTCCAATGAATTTACTGAACTTTGTCAGACTTTCTTACTTACCCCCTTGTTTCCCTCTACAACAGATGAATGATGGTGTGCAGCTCAACGAATATTGTTGTGGTTTCTTTTGTTTAGTGGTTGTCTTTGTCACATCTTTCCTGAAATCACCTTTCTCATCCCTCATTGAGCCCCCAACCCTCTTCCCTTGGGCTGTGTGATTTATTGAAGTGTGACCTCATTTTACACCATAAATGAATCACACACTTGCTGGGGCGGATGTGGTGTAAGCAAGTAAGTGAGACCAACTGATTGCATGACCTTCTACCTTCTATTATCTGAGCAATATTCCACACCGGCTCCATCAACATCTTCATTCATGCCTCGTGTGTATGTCCAGTAGATGCTTAACGTAGTCCAAACACTCTTGAGTCTGTGCCCACTTCTGACTGCATGATCTAATTTCATAAGTTTAGTTTTATTATACTATAGCTGTCCACCATTGCTCAAAAGAAATTGATATTCCTATATTTTATTATCACATTAGGTCTTCGTCATTGATGTGTGTCAATACTGTCATTGTGCTAGTCTGGTCTCAGTCTTCGTACACTTATAATATATGATGATGGCCCACTAACTCTCTATTTTCTTTCAATCAAGTTGATTGATCCTGTAGTTGGAGTTTGCATAGGTGGGAATGTCACTTTCTGCCAAATTCTGTCTTCCCTTTCAGTGTGCTAGCTTGCTGCTCTACTACCTACCTACCACCCATTTAAGATGCCATTTGGGAGAACCCTGCAGTAAGAAGAAGACTCCCTTGCTTCATCTATTCAGGTAGGAGAAGTACTATGGTTTGAAGTGGTTTGAGTTTAGTTAGTATTTAACTCCTTTTGAATGAATGTTGTCTTTGTGTACTGGTTTATGTAGGCAAAGTAGGCAAGAGCAATCATTCCATAGTGGTCAATAATTGTTGCAGAGAGCAATAGAGCAAGGTTCTAAGTAAATGAGATACATGTTTTTAGCAGATTAAAAATAACAGGCTGCAAAATAACACAGCTGTGCAAACTAAAAGTTTAAAACACCTAAATAGATTTGAGTTGCAAATGAAGTAAGAAATTAATATCACCTTTATTCTTTACACATATAAAACCCTCCCTCTGCACCCACAACAGTCCCACCCTTATCCCGGGATAAATATAACCCATCCCCAAGAAGTCCAACAAAGAGTCTAATCTTGAAGTCCATCCCAACTTCCTCCCCACCCTCTCCACCCACAAGTCCTTCCCACCAAAACATTTTTTTTTAAAAAGGGCTTAAAAAGGTCACTGTCTGTATGAGTCTGGATCTGGTTGATGCTCTGCTCTATCATGGCGAGGCGGCTATTTAAACAGTATATCCGCTGCAGGGTGCATCTTTGAAATGCCCTGGAGGAGTGGGAGGGTGCAGCAGTAGGTGCATTCAGGGACCCTGAGTGCTGGCAGCGGCACAGGTGATGTAGTAGCCGGGAGGGAGGGGGCAGGCGTGCTCTTCTGCTGGGTCCTGGGTTCAAGGCAGCTGTTTTGGCCTCTTCCTACTCCAGGATCACTAGGTGCTGGTACTCGGACCAAATGTTCCCCAGCCTCTGCTGCCGCAGACTGGCTGCTATCTCCTGCCTAATTGGTGGTGGTCGTCAGCCAGGAGTGGCCATATTGAGAAAAAGAAGAACAACAAAAGGCAAATTGTAAACAATGGTCTAAATAAACACTTGTTAAAATGATAGATAATGGGTGGCACCGTAGCATTACATTGCTGGTCCCCTAGGAAAGATATAATTTGACGTAATTATTATATATGATTAGGAAAGTCACAGGACCAATATTTTATTTGTTTACTTACGCATGCCTCACATAAGAAGTAAAAACTGTCTGGTAGAAAATAATTAAGGCAGAATAAGAGCAGATTAAAAAGCTGGTGATTTCACTTTTTTCTTTTAGGCTTTTTTAGTAACCAATTAGACACATTTAGTGGAAAAATAAAAAATAGAATTACCTCTAATTATGATGAGTAAGGCATTATGCAATATGGAGTACACGTTGCTGTGCCAAATTATTGGAGGAATGCTAGCCAGTACTTCAAGTACATTGCTACTGTCTGTAGCTCTGGCAGCTGTAGCTGACAATTATCTATTTTTAATTCCAATGGCCCTGCTCTTCCCCACATGCCTTTCACTTAGTTTAGTTTCTACCCTGACTCCAAAGATGCAGATGAATAAATATAAGATACATCACACATGTCATGTATAAAATGCGGATATATTTTCCTGCCTGCTGTAAGTAGATGGGGGGAAATGATGCACTACACTAGAGGGAAACAAATAGGCTATATAGATTGAATTTGGCACATTCATCACAGAGTATCCCTTACGCCAAACTTGAAATCAAATCGGGTACTTACTAGTGTTGTGTAGCCATTTTAGTTATAGCTTCATACAAGTTATTTTAGCAAACTAAGCCTGCCGCTGTACACTTTAACCTAGATATATTTTATTCAGCTTTGTTTTATTATTTTAACAATAGCCACATTTGCGGTCTTGTTTTATTTTCTTTATCTAGTGGTTCTTTGCCTAGGCCAGCAGTGCGATCTTAAACAAGACATTTCTTTCACTCTGCGCTCTTCTCAAGGCTGAAGTAAGATAGGTCGCCAGCAAAAGTGTTACGCTTCACTTTCTCACTAATGTTCACAGAAACATACACACTCTTATGTGGAACATCAGCTGTTTTATTATAAAAACACTACTTTGACCCATGTAACTTAGAGAGAGATTCCAGCTAGATGACCATGACTGTATGCTGATTGGTGGGTGCTTCGCCACAGCTGCTTATGTAGACTACAGGCCTCTTGCTCAGGTATGAGGGATGATGTCTTCCCAGGAGAACCTGAAGGGCATAATTAGAGCTTACCATGCTGTGCTCTAACATAGCCTAGGTAGGAGATATGTTTGCCCATCTTAGTGACAATATGATAGTGTTATTTTTATGTTTTACTCTCCTTATCACAATTTTAATCCTGTCATGCTTTATTATCTAAGATGCAGTTACTTCAATAAAACCTTATTGAACTATATTCTGCCTCTAATTGCATATGTGAGACTAATGTACTTGAGAGAAATGGATGAGATCTGAGTGACTACGATTTCCCTGAGGAGTCAATTGTGTCATGCTCTCGGTTGCCCAATCATCCATGCTCTTGGGTGGAGATGAGGCATTGCTAGTTGACTGGAACAAAACCTGGATTATGCCGACAGGTGTCACCTGTAGTGGGTTCAGACTCAGTCCCTCACAGTGCAGGTGATTCTCCCACCCAAATCCAGTCCAATCTCATTAGCATAATGAGAGCCTATGTGACATGGCACCACCAACCTTTGGTCAGGCACTTATTTTTGGGTCCTCCTGAGTATCTCTGTCTCACTACATGCATGGACACCTCAGCACTACATACAGAGACGTCCGTGTCATTGAGGATTTTCCTCCTCAGCTAAGTAGAGAGTACCTAACAAACGCTGTAGGTTGTTCAAGCTTGAACCCTAAAAAGATAATCCCCATTTGGTGTGCTTATCTCTAAACAAAATTACTATTCATTATGGCAAACCTGAAACAGGTAGCAATTGCAGTCAATATGAGACCACCCCCTATTGCACATTTATTGGCACATGGCCTAACGGCCCAGGGGGGTCCTGTTACATTTGTTGTTGAGGCTCATCCAGCCTATAGAACAGAAATGTTGTATTCTTGGGACACATTTCCAGCAACTGATGGGAACACAACTACATTTCATCAGTATACACCTGCAAACACACCTGCACAATATAGAGCATATGCATTTCTAGAAACACCTCTATCTTATCAAGAACATAATCATTGGCTTGATGGCGTCCTACCCCATACAATTCTACATGTTGGGTTAGGTCCTCTAAGTAATGATGGTCCTACCTGGACTTTATTGGCCACATATACACCTTACCCTGCTGCAGAAAACTTGAAGGTAGCAGAAGTCTGTCCATTATTTGCTGAGCTTACGGCAATATACAGATAATTAGTATAATTTGGATTGCAAACATTAAATACAAACCCAGCAAGTGCTGCCCCAGTGCAACCACATGCAGCAACGCCAGTCATTAATCCTGCAACTGTACATTCGATCATGGGTAATGTACCTGCCAAACGAGAAGAGATTCTGTTTTGGTTGGCTCAAAAAATAAATGCACCGGAAGCAGTATTTCCCCCATACAGGTCCTCAGGATAAGCACAGAATATTAACTATGCGCTTACCATTTGGGATGGTTCCCACAGTAGATAACTGCAATACTTGGGGCACGGTATTTGCCACCCTCTATACTACCACACATGGTACACGGACACTTGCCAATTTACCGGAGGTGTTGAAACAAATTCAAGAGGAATACAGGGCTGCCCTGGCCCTGGACTCGGGGATGCAACTTATGGGCAATTTTGCCACTGTATCTTCCATTATACTGAGTAATCTTAAAGGGGGAAGCAGTTGTACTAGCAGTGCGCATGTGGCTCTGGGACGTTCCTCCACAGGATCAAGAACGTGAGCTGCCAAAAATTATCGTGGAGACCTACTCCAGCATTGGTCGAGATAGTCTGTGGGCCAGACCCACAAAATCACAGTTTCAAGATAAATCTAATAGAGATCATACAAAAACAAGCTCCTGAGGGTTCTAAAAAATGCTGGGATAAAAAACAACAAACATCTAAAAAAGAAAGGGGAGAATCTCCGCATACGGAGACCACACAGAATAGATGTAATCTCAAAAATAGAGATAACCTAAAAACACCTGACAGATATCAATATACTGACACACGCCAATCTCGTTCCTTCCAGGACTCACCAGAAAAATGCAGTGAAAGAGGTGGGTGGTCAGAACGAAGAACTGAGTACGTAAAACCGAGACAGGAATCACAATACTCAACAGAAGTTTCTGTTAAAAAAGAAGAGAAACTTCCCCAACAAAAATACCAAATTTTAAAGTTGTGATTCATCATGCCACTCAAGAACAGGGCTCTATTGAAGAACAAGAAGTGGGCACTAGTTCTGCTAGACAGCGCGGTAGAGGTCGTATAATAGTTTGCCAGAATCTTCAAGAGCATCTGGAAGTGAAAGCAACTGATGACTTCTTACAAGTTGAAACTGCGGACATGCATGTCTCCACACCTGATAGGGTGTACAAAGTAACATTGCAGTTAGAAGGAGACATTAAACGCACAATCGACGCAATCTTTTGGGACCGCATCATAAACAAATATGATATTCTAGTGGCCTAAAGGGATTGGCCACCTGAATTTGTCTGTACTTGTCCATATGGGGAAGATGTTATCAAACCTTCTTTCTCACCTCTTGTTCCTGGTGAGCTCGCAGAATCCTACGCCAGTGATTGGGCATTGGCACAGGCACCCGATTTATATCACAACCACGTAGGGTGGGATAAAGATTCCCCCTATCATCTAATTCCTATTTTAAAAAAACAGAAATGCTTGCAGCACAACACCTACACACAAGGGACAATACAAAATCATCTGGTCATCAGAGTAATTGCTGGTGCCATTGGTTTCGCCTCTGTAGATTTAATGAGGTTGAGGCAGTCCCGATTGCATACAAATCACATTTGTATTCAGCAGCAGAACAACGCTTTGCTCCCACTAAGAAAATTCTCACTCCTGTTCAAATGGCTGTCATTAAAGAAAGACATCTAGCCCAGGGCAAACAATGTATTGTCGTCTCTCTAATTCCAGCCCTTGAGGCTGTCACCAAAGCCAGCGTTCCAAACGCTAAAACATTACATCCACGTTGGATACAATGGGCAACGTCTTTGACAGCCTGTTGCAAAGTCATCTTTTTGTCCTGTTCATCTCCATTCTTTTGTTGCTGACTGGTGCTGATGATAACTGACTCTGACTGTGCCCTGGACTCTGTTAGCCAGACCCAGGCCAGTGCTATGTTAAAACACACACTTGTAGTAGAGTACACTAGGTATTAGTGTACCCTTTCGTTTGTCCTGACAGACCCTGTAAGTCCCTAGTATATAATAGGCAAGGGTGTACAATCTGCCTATAAGCCCCTATATAATAGGGCATGGAAGTAGAGACCCGGCAAAATTGCTGCCCTTTGCATGTGGGCACTGCTGAAGGTTTTCTGTCATTTTAAAATGAAGCCTCACTCTGCAGACTGCATTTACATGGAAATGGTGTCCCAATTCGACTTTGGTGCTTTGGGCACTTTAAATGTGATGATCTACCTTATTTTCACATATTAGGTACCCCCAGGATCTCCCCTTTGTATCCCAGGGGCGGGGGTCATGTAACCATAAGCAGGGGTCTTATAAAAGAAGTTTTATAAACCCAGGTAAGGGAAAACTGACCATTTCATTTTCCCCCACTCTAGATACTTGCCTTCAAAAGCTATCATTGCTATATGGTATTTTCATGGTAAAAAAAGTAAGGAAAAGCCCAGAAAAGTAGTTCAAGGACTTAAAAGATTTGTTTTGATAAATCCAGCAATTGGACATTGGTGAATTTATCACAACTTGTACAGAAAATAAGTTATAAGGCTTTTCTTTCTGTAAGCCAAAATCCAGCCTTCTGACTGTCCCTTCTGATTGGTCAGTGCTAACAGGATTAGCAGAGCTGCTTGATTAAGTGCTAAGTGGCTGTCCAGGGGAGAGCATATCTGGTGAAGGGCAGCTCAGGGGCTACACAGGAATGCATGAGCAGGGGAGGGATAATAAAATATACAAACTCAAAGGAGAGCAAGACAGGAGAGAATGCCAGATCACCTAACCCCCACCTTCTGGACCCCTCAGTCAGATACTAGGCTTAAGGAAGGAATTTGCAGATGTTAGAAGGAGGAGAGCTATGGAAATGAGCCACACTGGAGGATGGTTTAGTCAGCTCTTAGTTTCAGACATCATGGATTTTGGAAAAATTTTGCTTTCTGGGGCAGGAATATGCCACACTTTGCAGGAAGTGGTCATGCATCTGGGCATCAGGCTGCATTCTATTGGTTGGGTGCCCCCCTTCCTGCTGCCCAGGAGCTGGGAATAAATATGTGAGAGGTGCATAGCCTCTCAGATCTGCTGCCTGAAACTACAAGAGAAAGAAAGACTGCCCTTCTGGAATCTGGATCTACACCCTTGGCCTGCAGTGAACTGCGCCTGCTGCACAATCTGGTACTACAGCCCTGGGGACAGTGCCTTGCTTCAAGAAGGACTCAGAAGTGGACTCCCTGCAGCTACAGGTTAACAGAGCTTCACCTGCATCATCCCCAGCAAAAGTCCCCAGCCTGGAGTGCATCCAGTGGACTTTTGAGGATTTGGCCAGGTGCATTGCGGGAATTGTGGTCCACCTTTCCAAGGACCATCTAGGAGGTTCCGGACCCTTGGATTTGTGTTTTGGACCCTCTGTACCTGCAAGGAGGACTTCAGGAAACGCCTCCTGAAAATTGGAGAAGTTTGGAGAATTTTAGTAAAATTGGCGCTTTGTGTTTCTTAGCACTAGGAAGTGTTTATTCTTTTAAAAATTCACATCTCTGGTTCCAAGGACCTACCCGGAGATTCCAGACTCTTGGGTTTGTGTTTTGGACCTTTTGTACCTGCAAGGAAGACTTCAGGAAACACCTCCTGAAGTTTGGAGATTTTTGGTAAAGTTGGCACTTTGTGTTTCTAAGCGCTAGAAAGTGTTTATTCTTTTAAAATAAATTCTTATAGCTGATTCCCTGCATTGGATTTTTGTTGTTTTGGTGTCTATTTACTCATAAAAATATAACCTATTTTTATAAATTGGTGTGGGATTTTTATTGTGTGTAGTGTCTCACTTATTTACTGTATTTGTGTTTTTGAATGCTTTACACTCTTGGCTCCTAAGTTAGGCCTGCCTGCTCGGTTATAGCTACCAAGGGTTGAGCAAGGGGCTAATTTACTGGGACCTGTACTGAACCTGTATTTGGTTTATGGCCTTAGTGCCAGTGGTAGGTTCATAGTTACCACTGCCAGTAACCCACTTTCCAACACAGCCACTAATGTACACTGCATTTTTTACCCAAAACTACAAACTCAAGAATATTTGCAATATGAACTTGAATACCCAGTTCCTGCAAATACACTGCCTATTAATCAGTATCGAAGAGTCATGTACACCAATGGCTCAGACCAACCTGTAATTGGCACAAAGCATCAATACTCTGCTGCTTGCTCAGTCGTAAGTGGCTACATGGAGGATAATACATTTTGTCCCCAACATACCTTCTACACAAACCCTAGGGGATTGCATAGCACAGCCAGCAGATCTAAAGGCTCTGGTGATGGCACTGGAACATACGGATCCTGCACAGCTAACAATGATTGTGATTCGTATTACTGGATCCAGTCCTTCAATGAATACCTGTATTACTGGTGCCACAATGGGTTCGGAGATTCTAAGGGCAACGCCATTAAACACAGACTTCTGTGGGGGAAAGTAGAGGATCTGAAGAAAACGCTACCAAATGTCCATGTTGTACATACACCTGGACACCAGTGCGTTGGAATACACGTTGCTGGGAATATACTGGCTGGTGAAGTCTCAAAGTCAGCAGTAGCTACGGCCACTGTTGCTGCAGTCACCCGCTTAGGTGCGAAACCGGACGAGGACATATATACTGCCGTGAAAGCTACAGCTGAAGGTACGCCCTATCCAAAAGCATTTCCTACTAAATATTACTACCGAATGGGAGGCTGCCTAAACGCTGAGGTTAAGATACCAGGCACAGGAGTTTGAGATATTCCAAAGATATGAGACCAGAGTTGATTAAGGCAGCACATGAAGGGGCAGCATCTGCCAATGCTGGTGTGGCGGCTACAATATCATTGTTACAAGCCTGTTATTGGTGGCAAGGCCTATATAAAGAGGCCCAGCAGTATGTCCTTTGTTGTGACATCTGCCAACAAATTAAAGTTTCCACTGCTGGGCACAAACAAACCTTTACATAACACACAAACCTTTACAATGTGTGTACTTGGACGATTGTGGTCCCCTAACACCGGATAGCGCATACAAATACATCTTAGTCGCTGTTGACTCCTGATCCAGATTTCTATTGGTGTGGCCACAACACTCGGCTAACGCTCTGACTATTATTAAAGATTTGCAAGTGTTTATCGGTACATATGCAGTTGAGGCTTTCCACTCAGACCAGGGCCCTGCTTTCACCTCAAGGGCATTCAGGGACACCATAGCTTCATTGGTGGTCCAACTCCAGTACTCGTCTCCATTTCATCCTGAGGGAAATAGTGTTGTGGAGCAACTAAACTGTGATTTAAAGCAGTCCTCAACAGCCAGATTCTTAGGTACGGGTTGTAGTTGGCTTATTCACCTGTATGGAGTCCAGAGAGCACTTAACAATCTGCCTAGAAGGTCCCTGGGGGTTGTACTTCATATGAGTGCCTGTTTGGACCTCGAATGCATGTTCCAGATCTTGATGGTCCTGGCGTGGAGGGGGCAGAAACACCCTTTGACATAAATGAATGTGTCACTGTCTTACAGGAATAGCAACAGTTCCGTGATGACAATGCTTCTGCAAGTGCTGCCTCCACAGGAATTAAGGACGTACCTGTAACTCCTATGGGCTGGATTCCTAAAGTTGGGGATCTTGTACGTGAAAAAGTTGCTGTGAAAAAGGAGTTTGGTCCTTCTTATCGTACACCTGTCCCAGTCTTGGGAATAGACAGTACCAGAATGTAATTGGCAGGTGCCAAAGAAAACTGCTTTGTATCTATCAACAATGTCAAGTTACACCATGTGGCCGATCCTGCACAGTCGACCAAAAGGAACAACCAGTAGTTCCTGAGTCCCTCCCACTACAGGTCAAGAGGTTCTTCAACAAGTTGTAAACAGCAACACTGACACCTCTCCGAGCTCGGGGAGGGTGGAAAATGATCTTGCATTGGTTCCACTGACATCTAACAATACAGAAATAACTGATCGATTTGACACAACTTCAACACAGACGGATGGCGCCATTTATTCTGAGCCACCACTGAAAATACCCACTTCACCTACAAACACGGCTCCAGCTTTTGCATGAACTGCTTCTGGATACTTTGCCGACATGAACGACAACTTTTCAGACTCATTCGGCTCTTCGACACCTGAACTTTCAAAAACACATGAACTGATAAATTGGCTTAAAGCAACTTACTTTGTCCTTCCATGGAACTGTCTGTGGCTTATCTTGACTGTACTGGCTTTCCTGCTTTGGACTGAGTTCGTTATAACATGCTTTTTACTAATAAATAGTCATTTTTTTCCTGAAAAATCAACCGTTGAACTGGTGGATGAGGTCCTAAATCCACATTTTTCTTCTCAGAAACTCTGCAGAGACTTGTCTTTTGTGAACATTTCCGCTATACCAACTCCTGATGAGATTGTTTGTGATAAAGTAACATTTGATATATACGGCCCCCAGAGGTCATTCAAATACTATATGTGTTTAAACTTTCAATGAACGATGTAATAATACCCGGAGTTGTTTCTCATGATTGGGATGTCAAAGCAGTTGATTCTATGATAACTGAAAACGAAGATGTTTATCAATCTAAAGAGAATTATGGTGATATGTTTTGCTATAATTATTATGGGCACCATTTCATCCAAAGAGCAAGTACCTCAAAGACTGTTTTTAATTACACACAATGGGAACATTGTCCAACTCCACCGTGAGGGAGTTCTAAAACATATTCTGAAAAGTTTACATATTTTTCTGGGCAAAGTCAGTAAAGTCCAGTAACACAACGTTGTCTTTTAAACATCTTCATTTTTTATTATTGCTTTTTCTTGAACAAACGAGCAATCAGCCAACGCGTTTCGTCCTACACAAAAGGACTTCTTCAGGGCTTATATTTGCATGGTCTTTAAATTGATTGTGTTTCCATATTATTGGAAATAAATGTCCAACCTATTATTACCTATAAAGTAAGGGATCAACCATGTCTGTCCCTTTGCTGATTGCTTGTTTGTTCAAGAAAAAGCAATAATAAAAAATGAAGATGTTTAAAAGACAATGTTTTGTTACAGGACTTTACTGACTTTGCGCAGTGGTGCACTATCCATATCTTTTTGTATGTAATCCTTTCAGGATTGCCCCTTTGGTGGCAGGTGCTGTGATTTGTGCACAGGTGTAGCCATAGATATTGGGCAACAATATAGTTCACAGAGTTTTAATATTTATGGTAGTCTAAGACAGGTGCATTCTTAAGGTTTAACCCGCCACCAATTCAGTAGCAGTATATTTTTCTGGGGACAATGTTAAAAATGCTGAGTCATATTATTTGATATTGCCACAGACAGAAAATGTGGGCATATTGTTTACAAATAGGACATTTATTTATTCGGATTCCTTTGTTTCTCGGTTGACTATAGAAGGCTAAGAATATTGGCTGAAGTCGATTGATTTAAAAAGTGTGTGGGGAACTAGACATTGGCAAATACGGGGGAAGGAAGCTTTATTTAGAGCATGCCTGATACCTGCTCAAATGATAATTTTAAATGAAACTGTACACCAAACAAGTTGTTTAGGCTTGGCAACGATTAAGAAATTGAACACACCCAGTATTCCTGATACTGGAGACGTGTGGCATAATGGTTATAGTGGGAGTCCTCTGATGCAGAGATCTGGCCTGAGACCAGAGTTCAATTCCCACCTTGGCAGGTCTTGAGCTCAATTCCCTTGGACCTGATAATTCTCACCTTGATGCCTAATCTAATTAATGGGTCCCACTCTGTAACTCTGGGCAATAGATTGCTTAATCTCCACAATGACCCTGACAGTGCTTGGATGCCTGGCTTCACCCTGGGGGTTGCCCATGAGTGGGTGCCTCACAGGAAAAAACCAGGAGGGGTTCCACAGTGGTATGTGTACAGCACCTTGAGACCCTAACGGGTGAGTAGTGTGCTATACAAGTGCTAAGTTTACATTTAGCCTGCAAAATTTCATAAATGGTAAAAATATATAAATGCAACTGAAGATACTTTTTTTTCACCGTATTTACGTATTTTTTTTTTACCCAAATTTGGCGCAAAGCTAACACCATATTTATACATTGACGCTAGACCCGTCTAATGTCAAAATAGTGTGCGTCATTTTCTGGATGCGTGAAACCGCCTTGCGTTAATGAGATACAAGGTAGGCGTTCCCAGCCAAATAATGATTTAAACACCTGTGTGCCATATTTAACAACCCTGGAAAAATGCTGCATGGCTGGGAGACGGAGCTGGAAAAAGGCGCAAATCGGGGTCAGGGCAGGCGTTAAAATGGGGCAAACACACCACTACTTAAGAAAAACCCACAGAAGCAACATCAGAGCTCCAAAAGGAAGACATGGAGGTGCTTTTCATCCAGCATGCACGAAGACGCAGAGCACAGGAGCAACAGCATCAGCTTTCACCACACCAAAAGGGACCCTAAAGGCAACGTCAAAGACAGGAGAGGATATTCCGGACCAGGGCAACCCTTCCAGGCTTCATGGAAAATGACATCATCCAGAGATACAGACTAAACTGGCAAGCCATACAGCAGCTGCTGTGCCACATTGAGCCACAGTTGGCACACAGCTTGCAGACACCCCACATCATTCCACCAGAGACCAAGCTGCTAACTGTCCTGCACATGTTGACAAGTGGCTCTTTTCAAACCACTGGTGCCCTGGTTGCCAGGATTTCACAGCCCTCATTCTCTGCCTTCCTTCCCAAGGTACTGGATGACATCATCTCCCTCACACCCCGCCACATCAGCCTCTACAACACACAGCAGAAGCAGCAGGAGACCAAACAGGGCTTCTATCAAATCAATTGCTTCCCACACGTGCTTGGTGCCATTGACTGCACACATGTACGATTTGTGCCACCTGCTGCAACAGAGCATCTATACCGCAACAGGAAGCACACACACTCCATCAATGTGCAGGCCATTGGGGATCACCGGGGATTGATCACCAACATCGTGGCAAAGTATCCTGGGAGTGTACATTCATCTTCCGCCACAGCACCATTAATCAACACTTCCAGGATGGATGATATGGCAATGGCCTACTTGTTGGTAAGTACATAAACCTAGTTATATACACACAGCACAGCAACCCTGTGGGACATACAACACATACACCACTACATTGACACATGACCAGGAAGACACTGAAGTTTTGACACTGGTAGTCATGTTTGATATCCTAACCCAATGGGATACACAACTATGAACAAATGACAGATGCAACTAACAACAGATGCCACTCCAGAGCCACACGGGACCAATTTAAAACCACACAGTGACAATGACATGGCCTTAACTGACAGTACAACTTGGAAGATGAATCTTTCATTATCACATCAATAACACTCAATCACACACCCTTCCAACCAATACGTCCTGTGTAATGGGTGTGTAATGTGTTTTGTTGCAGGTCAAACACCATGAGACACATAGCATGATGATGCTGACTCTAATGAAGGTGACATGGAATCATTGAGGCAGTACCAACCTCTCACATCACTCCTGGGGTGACGTTGCCCGCTAGCAATAAGGATGTAAAGTGCACACTGCTACACATACGGATTGAGACAATTACACATATACATAACAGATGTACAGGCACATGGACCTTCTGACACTTAAACCTTCACCCCCACAACCAAGTTAGCCAGCTTACAAGGAGCAGGTTCAGTAGTTTATGTACACGTTTGCACATGAGCCAACTCGGTGAGGGCACAAAAATAGGTTTGCATAGAACTTGTCACACATGGGATGATTGTGCATTGTCAATTGTGAACACTTCAGTGCTACCAACTTATGGAGATGTGTTTTACATTGTCACCTAGCCAAATCATAGGGCCTCACTGTTGTATTTCACATGCAATTACATATGTCTAATT
The DNA here is from genome assembly GCF_031143425.1 of Pleurodeles waltl. Taxonomy (NCBI): domain Eukaryota; kingdom Metazoa; phylum Chordata; class Amphibia; order Caudata; family Salamandridae; genus Pleurodeles; species Pleurodeles waltl. The sequence continues at coordinate 139,850,837 of NC_090440.1, forward strand.
GGATGAGATGTTCAGGCCATATAGTGCAACCGTGTTACCACCACAATGGAATCAATTGTGTGTGTGGAAGTATCATGTCACCTCCAGTGAAGGCACATGGACACTTCTTTCACATGACATAATGCATGGGAGAAACACAATGAACTGCAAGTTTACAAATATACCCCTGATATCAGGTAAATCAGCCATATACCAGTTTTAATAGTTAAACAACCCAATGTAGAAAGAACGTCCTAGAAGCCTAGGATCCCACACAATAACATGAACACAGCTGAGTCACAGATGACCCAAGAAAACAACTGCCATGCAAAATGATGATCAAGGTGCAATCAACAACCAAATATTTACCCTCATTTTCTCTTTCAGCTGATCAGTGTTACGGGATCCAGCCATGGATCATGACCCCATTTGCCAACCCAAGCACAGCAGCAGAGCGTGCCTATAATGAGGCACATCGCAGGACATGCACCATAATTGAGAGGACTTTTGGCATCCTCAAGTCCAGATTCAGGCGCCTCGACATCACCGGAGGCAGCCTCCTATAATCACCTGAAATGGTCTGCAAGAACATTTTGACCTGTGCCCTCCTGCACATTTTATAAGAATAAACATTCCCCTCTATGAACCAGACCCACAATTGCCTGAAAAGGAGGAAGAGGAGGATGTTGTCCGTGAAAATGAGGGGGACCATCCAAACACTGCAGCAGGATTGCGTCGGAGACAACACCTTGTACAAAACTTCTAACTATAGTCACTATCACCACTTTGTTATCATATGCCATTAAACACCTAACTTCATCACTCAATCATGCTCTGGGTAATTTTTATGCATCACATTATCCCTAGGAATCATAATCAGAGTTTAGCCTCATGGAGCACTGCAGAAATACAGATTAGGATACTGAAAAAGCCACATCCCATTTGATGGGTATGAATGTACACCCAACATCACACACAGTGTAAAAATATCCTGTCTATTTCATATGTGAAGGGCATGTGAAGGGCAATATCAGAGGACCACAGCTATGAGACACATCCATGTTGCCAACATGGTCCATTGCAGCACATGACACACAACTAAGACACCATCAATCATAAGGAAAAAAAGTGTCTCATACATGAGGCAGTGTATGTACCATTGCATTGGTAACAGGACCAGACCCTTGACAGCAGTAAGTGTGACATCAGCTATCTCTGCAAGGAGCATGTGTGACAAGAAGTCCACCTAGGCTGAAAATGGTTGACACGAGTGCCCCAAGTATGACAAGCATTACTCACAAAACATGCCCTGCGCAGTCCATCCCAGGTAATAAGTCCTGCCACTGACATGTTTTAAGTCTCTCCCCACACTTTTCTAGGGGGCCCTGTAAATGGACCATATGTTGCCTGAGATTCCTCAGCTACACACACCCAGACTCCCATTCTGACTCCTGTGTGCTTCCCACTTCAGAATGGCATGCCATAGTCATAGTTCATCAGTCTGCATGGACTTCAGGTCAAATAATGCACTGCCTGGTAGTCGGTAAGACCTCTAATCGGCTGTCTATTGCTTCCCATGTGAAAGGTCTACTTGGCCCTTTAAACTTGATTCTCAATTCCACAACTTGAGAGAAACTGAAGCTGCACACACATGTGAGCACTACCATGCAGACCAGGCAATTGACTCTGCACTGCCCTTGCTGCTGCCTGGAACTTCTTAGAAGCTGCCATTTTCTGAATCTCCTTCTTGTGCATTGGCGTAAAAATTGCTTGTGTACCAGAGGCATTGGGGGATTGTGTAAGTGCAGGCCACAGCAGAAACTGTTTGTTGATCCCACAGTGTTGTTCCTGCTTGTCCCCATCAGTGTCATCTCACTGTGTATTTGCCTTGTTCATGTTTCTTCCTGACAGAGCCTGTATCCTGTTAGCCAGACTGGTTCTAGTATTTGCATTAACCACAGAGGTTCCCTGTGGCTACACAGACTCATGACTAGACCTGCACGTAATTATGACAACATGGAGGCCAATAATGACACAGGGTACACATGGCACACACTTGAACTGGATACCTTTGTACAATGAACCACTGGAAATATGTGAACACATACAGCATGGTCTGCTGGTCCTCCACAGCCACAAGAGAAACATAGGTCATTTACATGACTCAAACTGTGGTGTACCAAAACATTTTTGGATTGGAGTTGGGACTCTGTGTCACAAACACTGTATCTACCTAGCATGTTCAAATGCCTGACTCATGGGTAATTTACACACAAGTGACCATGAAGTGGTATCCAACACTCCATTACATGTGATTTCTTACATTTTTGACATTGCAATTATCAACCGTCCTATCCTGTGTATAGTTTGTCATGGGAGATGTTTTGTCCCCAAAGTCATTGAAGTTCACACAGCATAAGAAGCAGCAAATATAACAAAGACATATCATGACTGATGTACCTCAATGAATGGCATCTGATGGTTATCCACAATTTCAACACATGCATACAAGCACATTATACAAAACACGTCTTGTGACGTTCACACAGAGGCACAACAACAATTGAAATAGCAAATTCACAGACATAAACACACAGGCCATGAGTGAATTCTTCAAGTTGTGTAGCCTTGCTATCCTCTATTGATGCAACACCTGCTCAAACTAAGAAATACCAATTTTAATTCCAAAAGTTTGTGTTGCTGTTGCGTCAAGAGTGCTAATCCGGCACAACAACATGAGTATTATGGTCCTCAGTAATGTGGTCTGCCACATGTGCCCAAACACTAGAACACACATAGCAGGCCATAACATTCTATCTTTGAATAGTTATAGCCTTCATGTATGTTAAAAAAGAGAAAAATGACACAAACACAGTTATAGACAGATATTTTGACACGAAAGCGTAAAAAAAGACGTATATGCGTCAAAATATGACGCATATGCGGTAAAAAATTACGCTCACACCCATTATACATCGGTTGGTCCCTAGCGTTAATTCCAATACTGCATCCCATGAAATCGGTTATCCATGAAAAAAATATTGATCCTTGAATGCAGGGGAATTTTCAAGCATATGCATAAAAAAATATTGACGCAAAGCCAGTAAGCTGCATAAAATTCCACGCATCATATTAAAAATGCACTGCATTTGAGATAGGAAGTGATGTAATAGGATATCTTGTTTACAGAAATGGTACAGTGGTTGTACTTTCACTTTCACTTTGCAGTGTGTGATTCTTCTAGACTGTGTGGCTGTGTAGAGAGTGGTGTCTGTTAATATTGTCCTTTTGTCTCCTGTGTGCCTTTTCCATTGTCATCTGTTGTTTTTGTAAGTGTCTGTGTAAATCATTGTAAGTGTGTTTTTGAAATTTTTTGTGTTTAAATTTGTCTTTGTACTGTTGGGAGTGTGTAGTGGGTATTGTTGGTTGGGGTATTGTTGGGCTGTTTGTGTGCTCTTTAAGTTTCATTTACATACCTCCTTTCCCTGTATTTCCCTCTTTTCCCTTTCCTATCCCTATTATTTTTGAGATGTTGGGAAAGCCACGTCTAGGGAGAATGGGTGAGGAGGAGCTGGGGGCTTTTATTTGGCTGGTGTGCCACTTCCTCCCCCTGGTGTTAGAGGCTGGTGGCAGGGTGATGCAGGGGTATCACACCGAGGCTAGGAGGCTCAGGTGGTCAAATGTGCTATTCCACCTAAAGAGAGTGTTCAACACCCAGCGCAATGACCACCAACTTAAACATCGCTGGGCTGACCTGGTGGCCAGTGAGCAAGACCTGCTGGACCACCTGGGTGTGGTGATTGGTGGCCCTGTTGGTGAGTACAAATTAGACTAATGTGTACAGTAAAATGCTCTGTAGTGACAGTAGCAAATTTTGTGACATGCTGCATGCAATGTTTGTGGACATGTGGAATGCAAGTTGAACAAACAGTGGCCCTCATTTATACAATTTTTGCTACACATTACCGTCATTTGTTGACGCCAAAGCTGCACAATCTTACCAAAGACAACTTTATCTTGTAAATTAGCGCTGCTGTGACGTCAATAGATGATGGTAATGGGGCACAAACAAAAGTATTATTCAGGGCCTGTGAGTGTACCAGGAATGAGATATATTTCACATGCTAATGCAAGAAACCAATGTAGTCCCCAAATTTTGTGATACATGTCTGAACAGTATTCATGGCCATACGCACAAAGATCTTCCTAACCTCTGGTAATATCTTAGGCTGATATTTCGACTTGGTTTGTGCAGCATTTAAATTAATTATGGATGTCAAAATAATGCACACTTGATAATATCTAAATATTTTGTGCTACTTTCCATAGATGTAGCATAAACAAATGAAGCAAATGCTACACATAAAAAAAGAACATCTGGCCCTAAGTTCATTGTTTCTGTGTGTTTTTTTTTGCCTTGGGCACAATTGCTGGTACAGAGCTGGTGCTTTTGCCATCTGTGTCCCTTTATAGCCACACAATTTTTAAACGTTAATGGATCATCATGGGATCCCTGAACTTTGTGAATGCATGGTCACAAATTATTTATTTGCATGATGTTGTGCAAGGGACCCCTGACCGCTTCCATCATGCATTTAAAGTGACAAAATAGTTTGGTAGTTTACGTTTGGTACACCTCTGCTGATCTAGTGTAGCATATGTACAATTGTTAACTTCTCAGTATGAAGGCTATCACAGACATGAGTGTATGCTAAGATCAGCAGGCCAATGTTCCTGTGAATTAGACACTGTCAGCATATATTTCTTTGCTGTTTTGATTTAGATTAATGGCCAATCCACGTTTAGCGTAACATTGTCATCAAGTAACACACAGGATCCCTGCCATCACGGTGTCATAGGGGGCATATACAGCTCTGGATACACTACCAATGTGGCATATGCAACCTACATACCACACAGGCACACATATAATGGACCACAGAAAGCACAATAATTCCTGAACTAAACTCAACCCACATGAGCATCACACAGTAACTCATTGTCCTTGATGCACAAGCCACAATACCTGAGTGACTGGTATTGCAGTGCACCATGAATGTGGCTATGCATGTCTCTCATAACAACAAATGATGAAATGGAGTACCCTCTAGAAATAATTCTGCACAAAATTGAGTAATCATGTTTGGCACCACATGATTTTTAGGGCCTGTGCATGTGTTCATATGTGTGTCTATCACTAAATGGAGTGACAGGTTCAATGCATGTTTGCAGTAGTATGTCTGTTGGGGTGTCTACATGCCTATTGTGATGCTCTATCATATAAAATGTCACACACAATAATTTGTTGATCCAAGTTCTGTACAGGGAGCAGACATCGAGCACATTTCACCCTTCCATGTTTTACAGGTAGACCAGCCCCCTACACAATTGGTGAAATGGCTTGATTTGCGGACCCAGACATATCCAGTAAGTGTTAATATGTTTGTTCTGTGTTGTGTTTGCAGCTGTTGTGTGATTGACTCCTGCGTGTTGGACTCATTGCAAGGGATGATGTGCTGGCACACGATCTGATATGTGACTTGACTGGAGTTTGACATTTTGTTCCATGTTTGAGTTGGACAATCTGTGGCGGAGAGTCATATATTGGGAGTCGAGTGCTACGCTATAGGCATGGGCAGGTGAACAGGGTGATATTTGTTGCTACATGTATGCCACTGATTAATTTGGAGGTGGGCATTTTCATGATTTAGTCAGCAAGCCATACCCTGATTCACAGAGACCAGTGATGCTGAAGTCTTACCCACAGACTTGAACATACTTGTTAACTAATTAACATGTAGGACTGTATGTTTGACTTCCTAGCAACATTTAGCTCCACATGTTGTGCTCCGTTTATGGGGCACTTGAGTAGAATGACATGTGTGTGCATGCAGCTCAAGCCCAGATGGGTGCTTGCATCTATGTGCTTGTTTTTGGAAAGGTATCAGTGAGATCAAATGATATTGGCAATTGTCCGCAATTAGGAACAAAAATGTGGATTTGATTATCCAATGTTTGAGTCAATCCTAGTTAGTCAATCCCTCCTTACCTGTGGTGGACTGACTAAACCCATGGACAGCTGTCCAAAGCTTCCTGACTGTCCTTGATGTTTGAAAGTATGTGTTGCATGTCCATCACCCCCTGAGGCACAGGGTTAGGGTTATGAAATATGTGTACCTAGGTGTGAGGATCCCAGTGTAGAAGACAGTCATGTAATTCCAACATTCATTTGTTCCAACCTAGGATACCCTCTCACGATTAGCAACTGAACACCGTCCAGGCAATTCCATTTACAAATCACAGGTCTTCTGGGCCTTGATTGTCATCCAGAAGATAGTAATTAGTTGGCCTCTCACTTGTGGAGTACTTGCAGCATTTGTTATGTGACTAATAACAGTACAAAGAGGCACAGATCATTTAAATAGGTACACACCTTGTTGTGCATTGCTTTGCTGTTAGATAGTAGATGTGTAGGCTGCATTGGCATGTCATTCCTCAGAGACATTCTATGATCTGTACTGTGATTTGGACTGTATGTGCTTTTTTTTTAGGAAGAGTTAGAATATCATCTGTAGATGTGTCTCACAATGATGTCACTAATGTTTGGCTTCTCTATTTTTATGTCTGCCAACATGAATGCCCATGAGATCAGGGAATTCCAGAGGGGGGCAATGCGTCTCGGCCACATACTAGATGTGGAGCCTGGGTTCCGCAATATGGCACAGCGTTATTGCCATGAGAGAGCCACAGGGGTCTGGAGGGCATTTGCCCAAGGGGGGCCAGCCTTGCCCAAAACAGCCACCACCACGAGCACTACAGCTCAGACCACAGTCACCCAAAGGATGACAGCCACTGTTGCAGATCCGTCAACCTCTTCTGCTCCAGGCCCACAAACAGCAGCTCCTGCACCTCCCCCTCCAAGCACGGCACCAGGACCAGCAGTGCCATCAACTAGTGGAACACAGACAACCCCAGATGCTGTGATAGACAATGCAGATTTTCAGTCCATGAGATGTGACATGCAACGGATGTTGTGAAGGATGGACAGGCTGCAACAGGAGGTGTCCCGCAATAGCAGGAGACTTCAGGTTATTAAGAAGATCCTGCGGAGGGCCAATTTGTGACTTTTGGATCCTCAGCCATGATTCCCTCCCCTCCCTCCTCTTTCCTGGTTCTCATTTTTAGTGGGTTTAGGGTGCTTAGTGTTAGGTTAGAGTAGGCTGTTATTTTAGGTAGTATAAGTGGGTTGGGGTGAAAGGTGTTAAATTATTACATGTGTTTTTTGTGGGTGGGTCGGTGGGGGATGATGTTGAGGTTTATGTGGATAAAAAAAGAATGAAAAAAATATAAACATATAATAAAACAAAATATATATATATATATATAAATATATATATATATATATATATATTTGTTTAGGATAAGATAGTATGTGTTTAGGTTAGTATGTGTTGTCCTACATGTGTCCTGTCATATAAGGGGGGTGGGTGGTTGATGGTTAGAGTGTTTAGTTAAATGTGATAGGTAAGTTTAGACTAGGCAAATTAGGGCCAGTTGTGGGTAATGAGTAGTTAGGATAGGTTAGGTTAGTTAAGGTGTTTCCCCTAGTTTTAGTATCCTTTATTAATGATAAATAAAGTTTTAGGTACTCCTTTACAGTATATGTCATATGCTTGGGGATCAGGGCCTTGGCATGGGTAAACAGTGTCAATTTAGTATTTGCATTTGTGTTCCATCCTGCATCCGAATCCCATTGTTGACATGGTTATTCACAATTCCTAAGGTGCAGTCACATTGGCAGCTACACCAAAGCTACTTCTATATGCATCTGCCATTAATTGCAAGGTTACTATGGTTCCCAATGTGATGTGAAGTTTGAATGTGTTTTTAAATCTGTCATCTTTTGAGTCCTGATTTGGAATCTTGGGCACTGTGGTACGTCTGCCTGCAGCCTGATGCTCATGTGAACCCTGATAAGCTTAGCGATGTTATAATCCTGTGTAGTATTGCATACATAAATCACACCTATCATTTCTTACATTGTACTCCCAGGTTACATATTTGTCAATACACTCGTACACATCCATTCCTGCTATATGGTGTATGTGTGTGATGAAAGTTTATAGTCAAATGTCACATACATAAAGATTGTCTTGAAGGGAATGTTGGCCACATTGATTTTCAACTAATACATACCTTGAAGTGGACCTTTTCAGTCCAACACAGCATTATAGTGTTTGTTTTCAATTTACTTCAGAAATAAGCCCCAGGAAGTGCAGATGATGATACAACGCAGACCCCAGTGGATAGTTATCAACCCACATTCTTTCTACACTGTAGTATTGACATTCTATGGCCATTGACATGTGACATACATCACTAATCCCCTACACAGTTTATGTGTCACATTACACAGAGACAAAGTGATTGTGTAAGTGCTATTTATTTTAAAGTGCTGTAGTGCAATAATTACATAGTCCAGGATTGTGAGTCCATTGGTGTGACGCCTTCTATTGTGATGCAACACAAGTGCAATGGGACATGTCATTCGACATGCTGGGGTGAAGTGTCATACAGTGCAGAGGAACATGAATTGCCAATGAGGTAGTGAGAGGCAATTACAGTGCATAGTGTCAAGGTAAACAGAGTGCTGGAGAACAGTGCATGTGACCAACTGTAGCAAGACAGGCATGTTAACAAGCACAGTACCTAGGCTGTCAGTGCCCATGTGGCATGGACTGGTGCTACCGGGTACTCCTATTGGTGAAGGTGATCTGTTCCACGTCTTCATCTTCTGATGTGTGTGTTGTCTCGTCTGCCCTGGGTGATAGTTGGTTTGAAGGGGCAACACACACTTCAGTGTTTAAAGACGGGGAGTCAGAATTTGCGGTAGCTGCCAACTGTGGGGCTATTAAGGGCATTACTGCGGCAAGGAGGAGCTGCTGGTTCTTGAGTATAGCAGCTACATCACTGTGGTAGTCAGCCAGGTCGGCCCTGATGGGGTCATGATTGCATTTGTGCACGCAGTGAAAGGTTTGGGATGCCAGGTGTTGTGGCAGCTCCCTTACTGCTGTGGTGAATTCCCTTACACTTTGTTGTAGTCCTTGCAGGATGGATGTTAGCGCTTGCATGGCTGCTGCCTGCTCTGCAGATGACATCATGCACCTTCACATCCCGTCAATTCTGGCTGCCATATTTTGCATCCCCTCCCACACCTCCTTGGCCAGCTCCCGCTGTACTTCAACTACAGTCCTCGCAAAGGTGGTACCAGTGTCCTCAGAGTCCTCAGCTGGGTTGGAGCTGGCAGGTCGTACTATTGGGGTGGTGGGTGGTTCAGCTGTGATGGCTACTACTTCTGTGCTCCTCCTTGTGACTGAAGGTGGGGTCTGGAGGGTTCCACGGACATCTTGGAGGGTCTGCTGGCTAATGTTTGTCAGCTCATCATCCATGTCATCAGGGAAGTCCAGGACAGGCATATCCCCAGGAGAACCATCGTCCTCTGCAATGAGATATTGTACAATTAGTGTGTCTGTGTTGTGGCATTTGTAATGTGACATTACTGACTTCCTATTAATGGAACATTGTAATCTTGGGTCTTGTTCATTGAGATTAGCATTCTCACAGACCCATGCCACACCTGCATGTCACATGTAGTGTGGGCAGTTTGGGGAATTGTTTGCGTCACATCCTCTAGGTGTAGGTTCTGTCCAAATTGTATGTTGCCAGCTTCTTGTCCTACTCAACCTTCCGTCTACTTCCATTATCATGGTGAGGCCTTTTCACTGGCTGTGGGGGTTCTGATGGCACTTGCACCACACTTAACAATCTGGAACTGACCCAGTCTCAGATATTTCACATCCACCTATATGTTGCTGATACCTAGCATATACTATGTATAGCATTGGCATGGCACGATGCAGGTGTCACCATTGGTAGTGTGTAATGATGATGTTGGGGAATGTGTGCTACATTGGATTGCACTGATAGTACTGGCAGTGTTCCATTTCCTCTTATGACTGTGCAGGTGTGTTTAACTAGCTAGACACATATGTCCTCAATGCTGTTGTCTTAGCAGTATGACAGTTGGGATGTTGCAAGGTGGCATTGCAGCTATTGTAACACTGGCACGGGGTACATCCTGAAATGTGCAGCATGGGTATGACATTACTGCTGTGTACTTCATAATGTTAATAACAATACCTGATGTTTATTGCACCTATAGATATGAGAATTTGACACGATTTGCACTTTGTTAGGAATTATAAGAGATTGACAACGTCGTCATCCTGAACCCTTTATTTTGAATGTGTGTTTGATCCATGGGCACGTAACTGCCATTGGGTACTTGACCTGCACACACAGCACAGGTGGTAGTGGCAACTGTTCTCAATGGTAAATACCACTTGCGGATATGGCCTGAGACTGGTAATTGAGCCCTAGTTCATGTAGGGACAATACCAGATGTTTTGTGACAGCAGGCCAGTTTTACGTTGTACCCTACCCTCCAGGACTGGCCTTGCCTTTCCAACAGCCTTGGCATGGCAGAATATCCCCATGGAAAGGTTGTTGGTTTAGTGTTGTGCTGTGCCCCAGGTTTCCCCTGCAGAGCCCATGCACCCGTGCCATACCACTTTGCCCTTTCCACTACCTGATTTGACATGCATTGTGTAGTATGTATGTCCCCTCCGCTTACAGTTAACATTTAGGCATTTTTGTCCCCCATGCAACTTACCCTGCATCTGTGTTGTTTCCTGGTAGTCTGCTCTGTCCTGTCCTTGAATCCCTGTGATGATCTCCTCTAGGATGACAGCTGCCACGATCTCCTCCATGTGGTTCAGGGCCTCCAGTGGTGCTGGACTCCCACCTCCAGTGTGCAGTGCTGCCTTCCTGTTCCTTGCCACCTTTTCCTTGGTCCTGCTCTTGCAATCATGCCAGCGTTTCTTGCACTCAGTGACTGTTCTCCGTACTTCTGCCACACTGTATATCTTGTCGAAAATGAGTTGCCAAATTGCCTCTCTCCTCCCAATTGGCAATTTTGAGGTGACAAAAAGTTGATGCTGGTGTTCCGTCACCTTTTTCACCAGTATTTCCTGCTCCTCTGCACTGAACCGGCACTTCATTTCTTCTTCTCCCTCTCATGGGTCTTGTCTGGGTCCTCCTGGCTGGTTCCTGGTTGGTTGTAGTCTTCCTGACCCAGATCTCTGTACTGGGGGTGAATCTTTGACATTGTTCAGCGTTCCGTCCATCACTTGTTCTTTTTGCATTTGTCGCCCTAAGTGGGAAGGGTATGCCCAGACGTGGGTCCCGTGCTTCCCATGCCACTGGATTCAAGCTAGCTTGGCTGATGAGGGGTGAAACCCCAAAACCGGTCCCAGGATGCTTGTTTCCAGTCCAGGGAAAACCTGGCCTGGCAGTTCGGGCTGGACTGTTCCCATGGGGAACAGGGTCAAGACTGATTTGCATATCGCTGGGTCCAAACTGGAATGGCATGGGCAGCAAAAAAACGATGGATTTAGGCCCAGATCTCTGTACTGGGGGTGAATTATTGACATTGTTCAGCATTCCGTCCATCACTTGTTCTTTTTGCATTTGTCGCCCTAAGTGGGAAGGGTATGCCCAGACGTGGGTCCCGTGCTTCCCATGCCACTGGATTCAAACTAGCCTGGCTGATGAGGGGTGAAACCCCGAAACCGGTCCCAAGGTGCTTGTTTCCAGTCCAGGGAAAACCTGGCCTGGCAGTTCGGGCTGGACTGTTCCCATGGGGAACAGGGTCAAGACTGATTTGCATATGGCTGGGTCCAAACTGGAATGGCATGGGCAGCAAAAAAATGATGGATTTAGGCCCAGATCTCTGTACTGGGGGTGAATTTTTGACATTGTTCAGCATTCCGTCTATCACTTGTTCTTTTTGCATTTGTCTTCCTGGGGTCTGTCATGGCTTCTGGGATCCATTTTGGGGCTTCTTTGCACATTTTGCTGTGTTTGTGCCGCTTTTTGACGCTATTGTGACAAAAAAGGCGCGTATCCGGTTTGTGGCGTCGTAAACCGGATAAAAGTAATTTTTGTTGCATTAACATTGTTTTTCTTTACGACGTGGCACAATGGATTGAGTAAAAAAAAACTGACTCTAACCGGTGGTTTGCGCCATGGAGCGTCAAAGTATAAATTTGACACCCGGGTGGCGCAAAGAAATGGCGTTAGCGAGCGTTATACTTTTTGATGCAAAACTGCATCAGCGCAGTTTTACGTCAAAAAGTATAAATATGGCCCTAAGATTGTTACATGCTGCAGGAACGTACCTTTTCCTCCCACTAGATTAAAAGAGGTAGCTGACATTTAGCTCCATTTTGCTACTTCCAATGTGAATTTTGACGAGTTGAGCAGACTCAAGGCTTTACTGTTCCAAAAGGATGTGGCTCTCATATCTGGACGCGAGACCTATGCAGAGATACAGTCCCTTTTAAGTACCAACTTTCCGAGACACTTTGGTGAACATGTGGGACGAATATTTAATGTTAATTTCTTTAACGCTGTTGGTTCTGGTTTTGTTCACACCTTTTCCTCCATATTCGGTTTGATACCATCAGCCATCCACTTAATCTTCTACAGTATTTTCAGGGGATTTCTGATAACTTTGGCTATAATAGGTGGCATTTTGTTATTACTACTTTTTATGCACAACAAGGAGGACTGAAAGTGCTTAAACCAGCGCAGCTGTGCCGTGATTGCATGATGCAGTACTTTGGAGCATTACTCCTGGAGTAATTGGAGTGTGACTGGTCTCTGTCATTCAGACAGGTTTTGCATTGTGTGCAGCCTGTGTTTCAATGCCTCTGGTGCTCGTCTGAATATGCACAAGTTTGTCTTTCTATGCAGCGCTTACTTTCAGTGGACGCTGATCTGTTGATGTTCTGGCTGAGGGCTCATTACCAGATATGCAAGTTTGTTACAGGAAGCTGCTTATGAGTTGCTGTTTGTGGATTATGAAGCTCTAAACTCATTGGTTGGCACACCATGGAATGCTGCTGCCTTGGCTGGAGCTAAGGCTTTAGGACACAAATGCTCCTTGGTTTTCCTTGGCAATGAACTTTACCACCTGCCAAACTGGAAGATTTCATGTCTTCAATTATCCCAGATTCAATTGGCAACTTCCAAAATGGCTCTGACTTTTGAAATTCAGCCTTTTGATGCCACACTTCACATTTTAAATTGTCCTTCTAATACATGCTTAAGTGTCTTTTTTAACTTGGCATTATTGGCATTCTCAAATATATGCCTTAGGTTGAATTTTAATAGCTTTTACATATAATTAGGCTTTGAACCACCTTTGAACCGGCAAGGGGAGGGTGTTGTGTAGCCATTTTAGTTATAGCTTCATACACATTATTTTAGCAAACTAAGCCTTCTGCTGTGCGCTTTAATCTAGATTTATTTTATTCAGCTTCGTTTTATTATTTTAATGATAGCCACATTTACGGTCTTGTTTTATTTTCTCTATCTAGCTGTTCTTTGCCTAGGCCAGCACTGCATACCTAAACAAGACATTTCTTTCACTCTGTGATCTTCTCAATGCTGCAGTAAGATAGGTTGCCAGCAAACGTGGTACTCTTTGTCTCTAATGTACACAGAAATATACACACTCTTACCTGGGGATCCTTTCTTGGAACATCAGCTGTTTTATTATAAAAACATTACTTTGACCCATGTACGTTAGAGGGAAATTCCAGCCAGATGACCACAACTGTATGCTGATTGCTGAGTGCTTCGCTGCAGGTGCTTATGTAGACTACAGGCCTCTTGCTCAGGTATGAGGGATGATGTCTTCCCAGGAGGAACCTGCTGAAGGGCAGAATTATAGCTTAACATGCTGTACTCTAACATAGCCTAGGTAGGAGCTATTTTTTATGATCTTAGTGACAACATGATAGCGTTATTTTTATGTTTTACTCTCCTTGTCACAATTTTAATTCTGTCATGCTTCATCGTCCTAGTTGTTGCATTACATGCTTTATTATCTAAGATAAAGTTACTTCAATAAAACCTTATTGAACTATATTCTGCCTCTAATTGTCCTTGCATATGTGAGACTAATGTAATTGAGAGAAATGGATGAGATCTGAGTAACCACGATTTCCCTAAAGAGTCAATTGTGTCATGCGCTTGGTTGCCCAATCATCCCTGCTCTTGGGTGGAGATGAGGCACTGCTAGTTAGCTGGAACAAAACTTGGATTAGGCCGACAGTAGTGGGTTCAGACTCAGTCCCCTACAGTGCAGGTGATTCTGCCATCCAAATCTAGTGGTCTCATTAGGACAAGCCTACGCCTCACCAGACCTACATTGCCCACTGGTCTCACCCACCATCACAAATTATTTCCAACAAATTGATTACTGCAGAGTAATCCTTTCATTCTTCCCCTCTATATAACCATAGCCACAATGATTTAAGCTTTGCATTCTCCAATCCAGTCTTTCACCCAAATTCACAATCACTTATCCATCTATTCAATACCCAAAATATCCACCCTTTGATTCAATCATCCTTTCAACCATCCATTTACCCAATACCAATACTCACTCACACATCCTTTTTCATCCACCCATGCATCATTTCCTTTCACTCTTTTCACCCACCCTTTTCTTTCAACCTTCCGTACTTTACTGTTTCCATTAAGCCATAATTTTTAACATATATTATGTGTGCTTTTGCTGATTTGCAGATAGAAGAGGCCATAAGTAACCCAACCGCCGCTGCAGCTGTAATGTAGGAAGTTCATGACTCCGACTGTGAAAACAGCCTTGTAGCTAGTCAGTAAGAGTAATTTCTCATTAAGCAAGCAATTTGACTTTCCATCGCCCATCCCTGCTACATCGTCTCCCCTAGATCCATCTGGTCCTGCAGCAGTCGAACTTGAGCCGGTTCCTCCTAGTCCACTGGTAGTTGGTGTAGCTATAAAAAAACAGTATACAGTTTTCATATACCAGATCCCATTCTTAATTCTTAAAATAAAAAAAATGCAATCACAATCATTACAGTTTGGTTAGCACTGAAGCATTGTATGTCAAAAATATCACTCTGGGCATTTCTTGGAATGTTAGAAAAGGCAGGTAGACAAGCCAACCAAAAGCTTCACGTAATAGAGGGGCAGAAAAGCAAACCAAAAGCTCCACATAATAGATGGGAGGAGCTATAGCCCATGACTGACAATGACTCAGAATCATTGAAGAGCAACAAAGGGGTGGAATACAAAATGGTCAATGAAAGACAGAAAAAAAAAAAATGAAGGGATAACAGGAATGAATGAAACAAAACTTGGATAGGGGAGTTGGGAAAAAGGGAGACAGTATAGAAAAATTAAACAAGGCAAAATTAAAAGTTGTATGAAAGTGGCGAGAGGTAAAAGTTAGGTAACTAATAATAATCATATTAAATATTAAGTTGGTTATACTCCTAAAATACCTATTCCAAATTTCCTTAAGAACATCTACATTTAGAACTAATGCATTGTAATGAATGACTCTTCGTTCTATTCTCACTTCTTGAGCCCCTTGATGGACCAACTAAGTCTCCCTTTTTTGCAGTGCATGCAAACTCTCATCAATGTGAAATTGCTTGGGACTGTACGTGTTACATGAAGTCACAGAGAAAGCTAACTCACTGATATCATTAATTCACTATGGAGTTAGGAGGAAGACAGAGGCGTCTGCGTTGCAATGGCTTCCTAAATAATCAGCCAAAGCAAGTATCTATCGACACGCATGAAAATCAGTGATGTGGCACTGAGCACCTGGCTAGCTCTAACTGGATCACATAATAAATAATATTCTAACGTAAACTAAATGTAACTTATCTCTGAGTGGAAGCTGCATGCTATTCAGAAAAAAAAGTTAGCACTGTAGAAGACAAACACAATAAAAATATAATACTCACCAAGCTCCGAGATCTCCACGCCTAGCAGGTGAAGTAGGTCCTGCTTGCGGTTGATGAAATCGACCCAGTGGTGTGTCAGCTGCTGGGTGTTGCGTTGGACCTGGGTGGTGTGCCTGACAACCCGTCGCATCCTAACCCACCGGTGCCAACGCTCCCACAGGGGATACCTGCTTCCAAGCCCACCACTTGCTGCCAGCATAGAGGGGAGGTGGCGTTGCACATAAAAAAAACAAGTACTGCTATCTCCTCCTCACAGAAGATCAGGCAAGGCTGCACCTCTTCACGGTGGCACGGACCACAAGGCAGGCGGCCGCTGTTGCCCCGTTGCTGCTCTGCCACAGTGCTGGGTGGATAGGGTAGGAGAAAAGAAAAAGAAACAGGAGGAAAATGAAGGAAAAAGATAAAAATATGCAAAAATACAAAAACTCACAAAAATCACGAAAAAAATTAAAACAACATAACAATAATGACACAAAAAGCAACACTAATACAGTACAAAATAGGGGTAGTTGAAGTATGGGGTAGAGAGTTACAAAGATTTAGGGCAGATTGAAGTAGAAGTCCCACCACCATGAGCAGAGTGAAAAACAAGATGGCCACACCCTTGCAAACCACACACTGCCATTTGTGCAAGATTTTTAACACTACGCACTTCACATTCTGTGTGATGTCAAATGCAATGAGAATGGGCGCAACAGAGAACTCTACTTGCGAGCAGAACTCCACGTAGCGCGGTGGAGTTTTTTTGCCACTTCACGGAGCTCTGCCTAGCGTGACTCCACGCACTCCTCCCAGGCCTACCAAATACACCTGTTTGTTATCTCTCAAATGATGTTTACTCACCTGGGAGTATACCATTTGTCAAGTGTTGGGAAGTATAGGGAGTGACCTGACTACAACTCCCAGGAAACCCTGTTTCTGTGATTGCAACCACAAAACCAGTGGTCACTTGCCCCAATACATCTGTTCGCAAACACTGAAATATAGTTTACTCACATGGGAGCATACCATTTGTCAAGTGGTGGGATGTCAAGGGAGTGACCTGACTGCAGAGTCCAATAGACTGTAATTCCAACTACCAGCCCAGAGGTCTGAAAATCCGGTCAGACGGCAACAGTGGGGCTCACTGTGGCCACAACGTTATCTCCTAGCCCCGTTGCATCAAAATCCCAGGCAACAATGCACCTCTCAACCTATATACCTAGCACAGTTTCCACCATCTTGTGCTCCCAGGCCTGGCACCTGAGGTGTAACTCGACACTCCTAACGTCGCGGGTCCAGGGTCCAGTTGGAGAGGGCACCCTGTGCCAAGGGCACAAGCTTGTGGAGGTAGGGTTTGTGGGAGGGATGCTGTGGGCCAGCAGAGTGAGGCCACGAATCTGCTCTTGGTCAGGATACTATCAGCCACATCTTGGGGTCTATCAGGAGTCTCAAGGCGTGATGGGCCTCGTGTTGACTGATCTCTGGGAAATGAAGCAGCTTCAGAGGATCATGAATGAAAACACCCACAGAAACCCCTAACTCTGCAGCAGCTGATCCCCCTCCTCGAAAGCAGGGACGTCCAGCAAAGAATCCAGGAGGTGCGGATGGCATGACATCCACCAGTGCCAGCAATAAAACTCTTCTTTAATGTTCTCCTTTCTGTGTCAAACATACACTCTGTGGTCTGATCCTGAACAATATTCCATTGCCAATCGGAAGAATGCTTCCAATGGTGTGGCATCAGCTGCAGTATCGTACTGTTACGCATTACAAAGGAATCATGGGCTGAACCACGGAACCGGGCACAGATGTTTGAGATGTAGAGATCGGACAAACAGATGACTTGCACATTGATAGAATGGACGTTTTTCCTGTTGCAATAGACTTTACCAAGGCAACATGTGTGCAATCAATGGTTTCCACCACATGTGGGAGGTGAGCAAAACCATAGAAGTGAGCCTTCACATTGGTTAAATACTCATGTCGGGGTGACTTGATATACCTGCCAATGTGTTTCATTATTACTGATAGAACATCTCTTAACACACGACTGAACATAGTTTGGGACATACCACCAGATATGGCTGTTAGATATTGGAATGGACCCTGTTGCAAGGAAGTGCGACACTGCCATGAGTTGAACAATGGTTGGTATGCAGGTTGGATTACTGTTTTCAGGTATAATATCTGACTCCAACTGACTAGATAAATACACTCAAGTGTTTCTACCTTAGTCTCGTGCTGAATCTTCCCTCCAGATGTTTCTCTCTGGGATCCCTGCACTTCAACTGTCATCCTGAGGAGAATAAGCAGTGTTCTTGAGACGCTTTGTTTCATAGAGAATTCTTACAGTTTTGAGTAATTAATTATTTTTCGTATTACAGTGTGCACACCAGCTACTTTTTCCCTTTGGAAGAAGCTGAATTTTTTCCTTCTTCCAATAACTGGCTATCGGCTTTCTGAGGAGAATTAATTTTGGCTTAACATAACTTCAAGCAACTGCAGTAAGGAATGATTTCCAGACTTGCCAATAAATATATGTACATATATATTCAAAAACTCTTTGCTTTGCAGACTTGTGAGTCTTAGAGACAAACCTCAGTGCTCAGACTAATTCCTAGAGACTGTGACTGAGAAAAATGAACCTTGAGAAGGAGTTTTTGTTTCCTGTAAAAGACATTAGTAGTTTGTATATTTGTGAACTTTTGAACTGCTCTTCAGAGAACCTTGGAAACCTCTGACTCCTGGAGAAAAGAAGATATTAAGTTAACATTGTTATTTTAGAGAGAGGCTAGTCTCTCAAAAGATCCATGTTAGGAGAATGATAGAACTGGGTGAATGAGAATGGCTGACCAGTTGAATGAGCAATAGGAATGTACTTATCTATGCTCTTATCACCCAACTGCAGGTCCTTCCTTTAAAGAAATCCTAATAAGAAGAAAGGTGCAAGTTTTCAGAGGCACACATTGAATATCCTATCTTCAAGTGGGAAACACAGGCTGGAACTAGATCTGGAGGGAGTTGGGTAAAAGAAATCTGCTCTTGTGGAAGTTTGATTTTATAGGTAATCTTCTGACAGTTAATCACTGTGTTCACAACAGCACACATTATGTATAGCAACAAAATCATGTGACAAAGCATTTCTGACTGGAAATACATTATACCCAGTCCACATCACAGCTGTCAACTACACAAGAGTCAAATGTGACCCCCATGATTATCAACACATGTGGCCACAACATGGATTTGGGCAACACCCCACTATCTACTCCTCAAATGCCCCTAGAAATTTTAGTCTGTTCCGACTGCCAAAAATACTGTCAGCGGCATTAGTCAGTGCACTGCTATCATATGCCATCTGTGCCCAGCAACACACTACACTGGTGATTGTGTAGTATAACCTACACAATAAGCCTGTGTTAAGATGTTTGTGATGATCCAAAATATGTTGGTATTGTGATGCATTTGCCAGGGCCCAACCACCAAAATGGCAGACGCCTGTCTTCTTCACTGGACATAGAGAAACCATCCGCGGCCGCCAGCGGAAGTCGCCCTCTAAGGGGGCAGTTTCAACCACAGCAGACACAACCATAGGCTTACATTGTTGTCTGTGGCTGTCGGGGCCAATGGCTGTGCTCCTTGATTGGGATGACCGCATATGTGCCATAAATGTATACCGCATTTTGCAAATTCTCTCACTTGACTCCTGACACTGCTACAAACAACTCCTCCAGCACTTTAGCTGCTGTGTGCCGCCACTGGGAGCAATCATGCCACAGTCAGCAGGTGAAAGGGCCCCTGCCTTCTCGCCAGAAAAGCGGGAGAAGCTTGTGAACGAGGTCCTTCCCCTGTATGATCAGCTCTATGGCTCACCAGAGGAGCAGGTAAGAACCTTATAGGCACATTTGACTCTGCTCAGCACCATCCTTTTCCTCCTCACATGCTACAATGTACCCCTGTGTGCCAGTTAGTCTTCTTGTGTGCCTGTTGTTACATTTTGTGTGGCATAAATGGGATGTACATGGTGCAGGTAGTGGACAAAAGTATGCTATGTATTGCACATTCATATTGTGTTGTGTGATGTGTTTTGAGGCTTAGATCATTCTTGTGTTGCGTTTATTTATGTAGGCAAGGAGACTTTACAACCAAACAATGGCACATCAATGGATATGATGGTTGTAAAAGTCAAACAGCATGTATGTGCATGACAGCATGAGGATCTTTTAAGCAATGAGTATAGTGACAAAGATCATTTAGCCCACATGTGGGCTTGCCAAACTGTTGTATGAAAGGCATATAGGGGGTCATTACGACCCCGGCGGTCGGCAATAATGTGGCAGTATGTACCGCCAACATGCTGGTGGTACTTATGGTCATATTATGACATATCCATCTCCAGCCTGGAGGCCTCAATTGTTCTGCCTGCTGGATTATGACCCTGCCTATTGCCATGGTTGTCGTGGCATTTGTAACGCCACAAAAACCATGGTGGTAGGCCATATCAGTGACAGGGAATTCCTTCCATGTCACTGAAAGGGGTCCCCCACCCTCTCCAGTTACCCCCACACCCCCTCTACCTCTCCAAACCCCCCCTACCAACCCGACATTCATGCCCCCCTTCAAACACACACACGCATGGACACTCTCATTCAGACTTACATACACGCATGCATACATCCAATCACACACACGTCTGCACACTCTTCCAAACAAACACGCATTCACATTCACAACATACAGGCTCTCACACTTCCATACATGCACACATGCATTCAACAATCAACACACATCTGCATTCACGCACAGACATACATTCACACACACCCACACACACACAACATCCCCCACCCCCCTCTCCTGTCAGAGACCCGACTTACCTGGATCCAGGGGGTCCTCTGACAGGGGACGGGACGGAGCGCTGCTACTGCCAGCAGCGTCCGCCAGCAGCGTCCTCCAGCAGAACACCGCCAGGCTGTATTATTGATCATAATACGGCTGGCAGCAGTCTATTGGTAGGGCGCTGCTGGTGGTAGCAGTGCTACCTTACCGCCATCTGCCGGCATGGCCACAGCTAGATTTCCGCCATTCTTGTGGCAGAAATCCGGCTGTGGTCATAATACGGCAGACGGCTGGTAGCCACGGTGATGATCTTTTGGCAGCCGTCACCATGGCGGTAGGCGTTTTTTACTGCCATGGTTAAAATGAAGGCCATAATGTGCCTTAGGACCCGTATGGGTGAGTAGTACGCTCTACAAATTCTGATTGATTGATTGTATAATGACTCACTGTGCCCTTCAGAGTGCCACACAAGCCACAAGCCACATTGATGATGTCCACATGATGCACTGTCATGCATAAGAGCGATGGAAATGTGAGTGCCATGTAGGTTCTTTATGCTCTGCCTGCAGAGACCAGGGTCTGTCAAATGTATCCCTCAGTGAGAGACATAGTCCACACTGAGATAGAGTTACTGTGGCTATGCAACTGCAGCACTGTGCCCACTACCTGTAGACCTGCAGATCCTGGCATGTGGCCAATAGGAGGCTCTAGTGGCAAGACTTGGCCTGAATGCCTTAGTCCATTGACTAGATTAGGAATGTGTACTGAGATAAATCCCTGAGCTAGTACAAATGTGCATTTTGCATCATTGGCAATGTATGCTATTGACTTATGGCAGGTCTGTTACTCCCACAGCTCTATTGTCACCTTTACATAAATCATATTTGTCCAGTAAAGGCGTAGGGTCCAAGTGACAAACCTACAGTGCAAATAGTCTGTAGATTCTAGGGAGCCCATGACATGTGACTCCATAGCTTGATTCCATGCCAAACCCTAGACCAAACATACCTCTGTATATTGGAGACTATTTCTATAGATTTGCCACATATGGTCAAACGTGTGCTCTGTGGTACAAGTATATACCACACAACCCCACTGTGAAGTGACATGTGTCTACATTGGGTAGGACACATGTTCACAAATGCACAGGGAAGAGACTTTCTGTGGCCACCATGGCAGCCCTTTCATTGTTACTCAAGCCTTAGTGTGAAGTCTGTACTATGGTAGTTGCCTGAAGGGACCTTATGCAGTGAGTCAATGTTGCAGAGTGTAAATGTGTCTGTCCAATCAGGCCCAATGAGTTTACCCTTCAGAAGGCCACAATGGTGTGTTATGTTTCACTCTGGTTCACATCACAATTTCTCTTGCTTGATCCTGGGTTACTTGATGTCAGTAGGCTAGCTTAGTCAGTAAAGGTCATGAGCAGGGTAGTGGGTTAGTCTGCAGATTAACCCAAAAGTATGTAGTCATGTCCCTGTACTTATCAGCATATGTGCTTCACACTTGTGGTGTGTTGGCAAGTTAAAAATATTGTGCTTGGTGTTTCTGACGTGTGTGAAACAACCATTTGGGAAAAAGCTTGTGTTTGAAACCTTTTTATTTGTCTCTTGAATCCATACAGGTCAATGGCCATCAGAAGAAGGGGATTTGGAGAGCTATTGCCCGGAAGGTGCGGACCCTCAGGGTCCAGAGCCGTTGGAGCACCCACTGTCAGAAGAGGTGGGAGGACTTTAGACTCTGGGCCTGGAAAATCGCTGAGATCCAACTGGGGATGTCCTTCTAAGGAGGGCGGGAAGCACATCTTAGCCTGACACCCTAATGGCCCATATTCTGGTGGTGGCCTACCCGGAGCTTGATGGGAATTTGAGGGGATCAGAGCAGCTATAAGGAGCTCTGTCCAGGGCATATTCCTGCCTGTAACATTGCTAAGTTGTTGTGTTCTGCCATCTCCCACTGAAGAATCAGAATGGACTATGTGTGACACACAAGATGACTAAATGTTTGTGTAAATATGGAAGTTGTTACATGCTGATGTGCCTTGCCTATTAGCCCAGTGACTTAGGACGCAACCAATTTACTCTCCAGGGCCAACACATGGCTGAGTACAGTTATCAATCAGGTCTGGTTGTTTGTTCTTGTGGGTGTAATTTGTATGCAACAGTCCACTACTCTTCAGTGTGATAGCCCAAACAACATGAAATAATAGATCACTGTCTTCAGTCATGTGCTCAAGTGAGTATATTGGCATCTGTCCCCCAGAGGCCACTTGTCACAAGTGCTGGTGCCTCACTAATGTCTGTCAGGTGAAGGTGCCCATATTACATGTAACAGAGCATACATTGCTCTTTGGGTGCAGTCACAGAGCAATACTTTCCCTTAAGTGATGAATGCCCATTGAAATGATTTTGATAACATTACTGTTAACATCATCCCTTGTGCCTGCGCGTTAGCATGTGTTCCTTTCACTTTTGCCAAATCATTTTCACTGCTGTTTCATGCATGGTCTACCTGTCTTAATGGGATGATGTCTGAATTCCCTTACATATGAGTGCATGCCAACAGGTGTTTGGAATTGGACATATGTGATGGGACTACAGTTTGTGTTGTGCCAGAGGCAGGAGTGTGTCACCATTGATTGGTGGCTCACCCATACCCTCACCCGTAATTGCATGTAATTTAGCAGATACAACTGCAGTAGCAATGAAGGACATGACAGGTAGGACAGGTTTTACCCACAATGTGTATTTTGATGCCATTGATGTAGAATCATGTAGCACAGTGCTTTGCACATGTGAAATGGGGAAGGTGTGTTACCTAAGTGTTGACTTGCAGTTATGGGGGAATCATATTGGTCGTCCAAGGGAATCTGTTTTTGCATGACAAAAAGAGACAGTGATATGGCTTCCTATTGGGCAACATGTTAAGTGTGTGTTACAAGTATTTGAGAATCCCTGGCCTCTACAACATTACAAAAAACTGTTAGCTCTTATTAGTGCAATCAGTGTATGGTATTGTCGGGAGAACCAATCAAGAGAGGTATCATCCTTGGGGCTAGCTGATTCATTGTTGTGTGGATTTTGTAGATATATCACCCTGACATTTTGCCCAACTTGTCTCCAGTGTACATTTCTGTGCAAGATGTGCTATTTATCTGAGCAATATGAGCACAACCTCCATGAGTCCATTTAGACAATGTACATATAGTGAGGTGACCATTGTTGATTTGTTTCCAGTGTGACATGGGGGTTTCCATGTCACCTTCTTCAGACTACTGTGCTTCTGTCAGCAACATGGCTGAATCATTTGGGAATCATTTCTTCATGATGTGGCACTGGACATATGATGATTTGATGGATGCATGACTTTGTGTGGGATCTGTGTAAATGAACTTGGCATCACCCTGCTATTTGATGATAACAGGTAAATGAAGAATGCTACATGAAGCAAACCATTGAAGGTGATAAGGTCTCTTAATTGTTCCGTGAGCACTGTTGAGGTACTGGGTTTTTCAGAACCGATACTGATCCGGTAACCCAGCGGTGCCAGGGTACACCCAAAGACCTCGGGTACTTTCCTGATTCAGACTACAGAAACTCAGAGTCTTCTAGGTGAAGTCAAAGATCGAATTTATTGGCTGCAACCAATTGACAAGTGTCCTAGAAGTACAACAGCACGATTTGTATGTTCTCAGGAGACTGTGTTTCAATGCAAAGTCAGGTTTCCTTATATACAGTTTTTTAAGCTTCAGGCAAACATTCTTGACATTTTGGTTGGTCATTCACATGTTTTCACTACAAAGGAAAAAACAGTGTCATGATGAAACCTTATATTTCATGTCATCCAACCCATAATAAATTACCCGGCAAGGCCTAGTATTTTACATCAGATAAGTGTGGACCCCTAATAAAAACGGGCACCTCCCCCTCGTAAAGTAAGAAGAAGAAAAGAGCAGGTGCAGGTGTGAGCAAGTTAGGCAGGGTGTGTGAGCAATAATAAGGGTTTTATGGCCTGGTGTGCCTTGATGCTATCTGATTCGGCCACTGGGAGAGGGACTGACCAAACAGGTTTGGCCTGAGGCAATGGTTCCAGCTTGCCCAGGTCAGAGAAAAGTCAATCAAGGTGTACGTGTCCTTGGAATCAAATCTGACTGTATTATAAGCCTATGTGAGGGCAACTTTTAAAAATGGCTGCCGTGTATAAAATGGGAGCCACGAGTGCAGGACGAAAATGGCAATTTCGAGGTGAAAACGCTGCTGGAATTGAGCGAAAATGCTCATGCTTAGTGTACTAGTCATTATCGGTCTTTTGATACTAAAATCGTACTGCTGTGGCAAAGTAAATTACATGGGTCCAGAATTTTTAGAACCACAAACCCTCCTTTTGCCCTTACATAGGTAATAAACCTATTCTCATGCTAATCTGAGTCCAGGTCTATGTTTATAAGGCCATGGAGATGTTGCTGGAGCAAAATTCTAGTACTTGGTAACTCTCTCTGGACAGGTCTCCTCGAACATGAAGTAGCACAAAAGGCCACATATGGCAGGACAAAATAAGGAATACCTCTATCTGCAGTAGGTGGCATAAGATCACACACCCAACGATTAGTGATGTTCACTACTAACTAGTGTTGATGCAGAAGCTGTACAAAAGAATTGCTTACAAATTCTGATCTTCTGACCTGCTCATGTTCAGGAAAAGGGTGAAAAGAGTGCAAAGAAACAATAGTAGGAAAAGACATAGGTTGGGAAGTGGGTGCAGAAGTCAATTGAGTAGAGAAAAACAATCCCACCCATAAATGACAACGTCATGTTTAAAAGACACTAGAAAACACGTTATTAAGAACATATAGACAACGGGAGAAAGTAGTGACCACTATTTACAAATGAAATAATAATTTTTCACAACCCTAACCAAAAAGCAAATCATAAAATTATCTAGTAACATTTTTAGGGCTCCTCTGCATTTCAGTAATTTTTGTATGTTCAGGTGGAACAGTGGTGACTCTCATCAATGCTCTAAGGTGAAAAGGGGGTACTCTTTCCACAGAAAATGGACTTTATTCTGCTTTTACTAAACAGAATAGTACTTTAAAACAATGCCAGCAAAACAATCAGTCTCCTAACACCTAGTCTATACAATCACACGGAAACCTCTTGTGAAACCAACTATGCCCAGAGTCTGTTCAAAAAGCCTCTCTGGCAGGCTTCTATTGTCCATCAAATTTTCTTTTGTTGTTTTCTTGCGCATGGGCCTCTCAATTCAGGCCTCTTCGTGAGAAAAGTACTGCTTAGTTGGAGTGCCCTCCTGGCAAACACCCACAGCTCACTCGAAAGTCTCAATGTCTTAAAGCAATGCACCAGTGTCTCTCCTCTGTGGCAGACACTACAAACAATGTGCTCTTCATGGATCAAGGGCACAAATCATCTCGTGCAGACGCAAGCACCATTAATAGGGAAATAGCTCAAGCTCAGCAGCACTTTCAGACTCCAACACTCATTATTTAGTGTCAGAGGACGCTCAAGCTGCTCTTTCATGGGCACCACAATATAGTGCCTTTTTCCAAACTTGAAATCTCCGGTGCACTGCCCTTCTTCCGTTGGAGCAAAGAAAAGGGGGTGTGTGGCCAAAACTCAGGCCAAGGGGCTCAAGGGATTGCACACTGTCAGAGGTTACCAGCACATGACAGGTAGAGAAATGAAACCTCAAAACAGCTCTGCCATCAACAACAGGAATCCTTCTCTTTAGTTCTTTTACACTGAAACTTTGGTTTTGTGATGTCCAACGCCGTCTGATGGAGCAAGTACGATATCATGCGCTGGCGATTGCTGTCCAGCTTTGCTACTTCCTGGGTGCTGAGACTGTAGGGCCAAGACGTCCGTCTTTCATCTGTAGCTGTCACTGATGGGAATTAGGCTTAAATCAATGTCCTGCAGGTTATTATGACTTGATACCCGCAGAATCTAGTGACGTAGGAAGTGTGCCACAGCTGTTAGTTTCCTTCAATTTAGTACAAAAACAGTTCATGGTTTTTAACAAGGGGACTGCAAGCAGGTGGTCTGCAATCTTCAAAGGAGTAGCCATACACCATGGGCATAAAATACAAAGACAAAGGCAGAAGGGCAAAACAGGGTCTGTAGCATCTTTAATTCAGTTCTCTCCATTATTCTCTGCCATCTATAGCTACATGAGAATTCTATCTGAATGGATTTCCTCACACAGTGGCATTGTCTAATGGGGTAAACACATATTTGCCTCAATGATTAAGTCTAGGTGTTCCTCCTTACCTTAGAACATCTCAATAGAGAAATCACATGATACCGATTATCAGGGACATGTAGAAACCTTCCTTTAAAAACTGTGCATCAGGTGCACTATGCAATACACAGGCTAATAGTCAAATGTGCAAACAAAAAGACAAGAACTAGAGGGTCCTGATATTTGCATGATTAGGACACATCTGATCCCACAAAAAATTAAAGTAGCAGGAACAGAAGGGAACCGAAAACCAAATTAAAATAGACATTGAAAATTCGTCATGTTCAAAAAGGTAAACATAAGATATCTCCTATTGAGATGGAAAACTTGTCTTACTATAATATTGAGTCAGTTAACCAGTCTATCGCTACCCTGACAGTCAGGCTGGAAAACATTGAAGCAGGCAAATTCTTGAAAACCAGTCTGGTCATACCAAAGGGAATTATACATAACATGGGGGTCCCTGGTACATCACTGCAGTCTGGAAATGTGAACCTGAACAATACATCAATAATAATAAAAGGGCTGACTGGTGAAAGGAATTCGAAAAAGAGAAATGGGACTAGGACATAGCTAAAATCTCAATAACTAAGCATGGTGCGACATTGGTCAGGGGAAGTAACCAAAGAAAAAATCTATAGAAAGAACAAAAAAAAATATTTGGGTGATAGTCAGGCATGTGACACAACACCAAGAGTACGGGTGATACACAAAGGCCAAAGTTACACAAATTTTAACTCTACCGTTGGCGACTACACCATATACGGTACTCCTAGCTAATGTTTCAGTTCCTTCTTCAGGAAAAAATGAAAACCTGGTTTTCTTTTAAGGAACGAAAGCCATATGCTACTTAGGAAACAGAACATCATTAACTAATGTAATATAGAAATTAGGCCACCTTGAGTCACAGATCTATAATTTCATCCTTAGGTCCAATCAAGGATACATAAATGTAGGGCTGCCTGTTCCTTTAAGGGAAGGGGCAGTAACGTGACTAACTGCAGGTGACACACTTTGATCCTGTATATCTCTTTTTATTTTCCTTCAATACCATTATAGCCAAATAGACATTCACTGGTGAAGTGTTGTCTTTTATGTTCACAGCATGAAATATCATTATCTGTGGAATTTAGTAACCAGAACAAGTTCAACCAACTGTTGCGTAGCGATGGGCATCGTCATGACCATCCCCTCACAACACAGGGGAGCTTGTAATAGTATCAAAAGCAGCAACAAACATGCAAAAAACAAATAAAAAATTATAAAAACGCACAAAACGTCAAGCCATCAGATATACTTGCTGTGTATCAAGCACAAAAAGCATAGACAAAACAATAGCATGTGTGAATAAGCGGTGACACACAACACCATGTCATGTACTTTATGCACTGTAAACCTGCAGCCCAAAACCCAATATTTGGGCCTGTTTAATTTGTCAGGTTTAAAATCCTTACCCTCCTTTTGACAGTAGATCACCAGGCAATGGAAATCTGCTGTCAAATATAACTTTACTGTTTCTCTTCTAACATACAGGACCAGCAAGAACAATTCATGATAGGACCAAATACATGAAAATAAATTTCCATTACTTAACTGTTACCCTCTTGTCAGTTACTTCGCAACATCAAGCCACCTTAGTTTTACCTTTCTAAAAGTAAAAATTGTTACACTGACACTCCATATTAATTTGGCACCTACAATTTCCACTGTGAAAAATAAGTCTTAATTGGCAAATCGTTCTCATTAAGGCATGTAGCCTTCAAAATAAAAAAAAAAAGGCTGCATCTTATTTTCTGTCTAAGACTTAATGCAACACTTCGTTTTCTGTCAAATAAAAGCAACTAGCAGGCATCATTTTATTTTTTTAGAGCGGAGACACAAATGTATCAGTTCTGCAGAGCATTTAACATGATGTTGGGACATTCGAAGAAACCCCTTTTTTTAAATATTTTCCCTTTGGAATTAAGTTCTTTAATTGTATTGATGTTCTTCTGGAGAAACCAGAAATCCCACTTTTAGAGGCCCGTAGGGTCATTCTGCATTTCACAGAGACAAGGCCCTAAGTTAAAAGGTCACAGGTGTCAACATGACAGCCTCCTCCATTGTTTATGGGAAAACTAAAGATAGCATCTCAGCAGCGTGACTTGAGCCAGCCTCTGTAGCTCTCCTAGCTTCTGCCACTCTGAATCTGTCAAAGACAGTAGGCCTTCCTATTTTCCTTCTAACCTGCAATAATTCACTCTATTTAAAAAAATTAAAAAAAAATCCTTTTTAGGCGCTAAAAAAATTATCTCTATTTCCAGATTATTAAACTACATTTACTGTGAATAATTCACAAACCTTTATAACACACATACCAGTTGTTAGAATAAATGCTTGTTGCAATCCCATGCAATGGTATATATTTTATCAACCTCGAATGAATGAACGTCTCAGTAGGCCCAGCTGAAGTTAGAACCTTCAACCTTGATATTAAAACAAGCCTTTGTACTGGCACATTGACTCATTGAATCATAAGAAGGCACAACCTGCAAATATATATCAAACCTAAATGTATGCATTTACTGAAGCCTGAGACACTTTAAAAAGTACTCTGAATGAAAGAAAATGCAGTTTAAACAGTGCTTTTGCCCAAAATCGACTTTGATATTTTAGGCATTAAAAAATCAATATCCTACAATTTTCTTGCATAATATGCATTACCAGAATGTCTATTACACAATCCATGAGTCAGCCATTGAAAATATTAACTTATACTTTATAGAAATGAGCTTGTTTGCTCCTGCGCCAAGGGAAAATTGCACATACAAATGTCATTTTAGCGGTGCAACATAACTTAAATTAAATTTTAATGTTAGGAGGTCATAGTATAGGTATTAAGCTTTATAAATATTAAAAAACGATTTTGAAAGGAACTTATTTTTTAAATAATTTTTCCATAATTAATAATTTTCTTTTTAAAAAAAAAGAAGAACCCAATTATTCTTTTTTTTTTTTGTTGATAATTCCACATATAAAAGCAAGCTGCATCCCTTGCCTATTATTTGGGATACATTAACTCACAAGCCTAAGCGCATAAGCCTAACTTGAAATGCGTCACATTTTTGCGCCACTTTCATTTAAAAGGAAGGTTATGCAAAATTCCACCCATGTTTAACTGGGAAAGTGCTGGCTGAATTGAAAATAGATAATTTCGTTTTTTTTGGGGGGGGCCCTATTTATATCTATTGAATGTGTTTTCTAATTTATTAAGCATTTAACGGCAGTTTTGTATATGTGCACAATTGCTCATTCTATAAATAAAAGAGCAACATATAGCTATGTTAGCACATCACATGGTTAATTTCTGGATTTTTTCTAAGTTTCTACTTAATATTAATTAACCAACATTTTACTTAACAAACTGAAAACATCAAGAAGACCCACAAACACACATTGAGCTCATTTCAGATATAAACAGAAAACACTCAGGACACACAATACAGCGCGCTTTAGCCATTTTTCATAAATAGCGCCGTCGCAATTTACTTACAGAACCGTTTGCAGATCCTAGTTGTAAGTCATATTTACAAGAAAAAAATAAAACTTTTCTCAATTATTTCCGAGAATAGCGGACCCATACTTTATTAAACGTGATGGGGCCCACTCCGTGCTTCACATATAGTTCAAAGGTTGGAGTTCCAATCGGAGGAACCGGACATGAGTCCTCCAACCGGGAGTCCCTTTTACAACCAAGACAAAACAAATTTCCAAGTCTGCTAAGACCAGGCATCTTCGCTCACTAGTCTAGCTTCAAACTTCAAAGGATCATCGTTTACGATAGTCTCGTGAATACACGAGTCCTTCGGCTTTGGTACTTGCAAGTTCCAAATCAAAGGGATCCCAAAGGGATACCAAACCAAATGTCCAATTAAGGACCAAACCAAGTGTCCAACTAAGGACCAAACCAAGTGTCCAACTAAGGACTGGGAGACGCTCCACTTATACTTAACTGAAAATATCAATGTCGTCACCAGAAGACTCGTCTTATCGTTTCGCTCTACCAAAAATCAAGGGTCCAAATCAGGGCGATAGCCAGGGCAGCAGTCCTTCATAGCCGTCGGGAAGCGGGGAACCTCGCAACAAAGACTTTCGGACCACGTCGACATGCAGGGGTCGATGAAGTGGCGGCCTTCCTCCAGAATTTTCACACGAAGCTCCCCACGGACCTCAGGCTTGGACCGGTACCGCTGGTATCGCCCCACGTTTGGGCGCCAACTGAGGTACTGGGTTTTTCAGAACCGGTACTGATCCGGTAACCCAGCGGTGCCAGGGTACACCCAAAGACCTCGGGTACTTTCCTGATTCAGACTACAGAAACTCAGAGTCTTCTAGGTGAAGTCAAAGATCGAATTTATTGGCTGCAACCAATTGACAAGTGTCCTAGAAGTACAACAGCACGTTTTGTATGTTCTCAGGAGACTGTGTTTCAATGCAAAGTCAGGTTTGCTTATATACAGTTTTTTAAGCTTCAGGCAAACATTCTTGACATTTTGGTTGGTCATTCACATGTTTTCACTACAAAGGAAAAAACAGTGTCATGATGAAACCTTATATTTCATGTCATCCAACCCATAATAAATTACCCGGCAAGGCCTAGTATTTTACATCAGATAAGTGTGGACCCCTAATAAAAACGGGCACCTCCCCCTCGTAAAGTAAGAAGAAGAAAAGAGCAGGTGCAGGTGTGAGCAAGTTAGGCAGGGTGTGTGAGCGATAATAAGGGTTTTATGGCCTGGTGTGCCTTGATGCTATCTGATTCGGCCACTGGGAGAGGGACTGACCAAACAGGTTTGGCCTGAGGCAATGGTTCCAGCTTGCCCAGGTCAGAGAAAAGTCAATCAAGGTGTACGTGTCCTTGGAATCAAATCTGACTGTATTATAAGCCTATGTGAGGGCAACTTTTAAAAATGGCTGCCGTGTATAAAATGGGAGCCACGAGTGCAGGACGAAAATGGCGATTTCGAGGTGAAAACGCTGCTGGAATTGAGCGAAAATGCTCATGCTTAGTGTACTAGTCATTATCGGTCTTTTGATACTAAAATCGTACTGCTGTGGCAAAGTAAATTACATGGGTCCAGAATTTGTAGAACCACACTGTGATTACACAACTTCACCAATACAATTGGAGTTGTTTGTGATTCAGAATGTCCTATGTGCAACTGTTGACAGTTCATGTAGTATGCATGCACATGGTGTGCCAAATATTTAAGTTACTTTGCTGCAGCTTATGGCTGGGTGCTACTGTACGTCGTGGTAACGTTTACTAATCACAGCTGTTGTTCAAGTGTTATCAGGAACATGAAGTGACCCTATTTGTCTTTGTAATTTCAGCATCATCCCAGGCAAGCAGAGGAGACAGGGCAGAAACAAGTGGGGGGGGCAGCTGGCCATGGTACCTCCAATCATGAGATGACTGACATGAATGGGACTCAGTGGCAGAGAAGGTGAGAAGAGTGTCATGGATGACACATGATCAATCATTTCATTTTCTGATTCTTCCTCCAGTGGCCACTACCTAGTGGTGGCTGATCTATCAGGACCTGCTCCTGTTCCATCCTTGTCCACCACCCCCAGTTCCATCTCTACCCTCCCTGTTGCTCCCCACTCATTTGGCCAACCTGCCCACAGACACCATGCCCACCCCACCCAACCCACACACCACAACCAACATACCCACATACACCACCACAACACCCAGTGACACATCCACCACACCCACCATACCCCCAGACACCACCTCAACAACCATACAACCATGAACCCACACACCCCAGACACCATACCCCCAGACGCCACCCCAACACAACCAGACACAGCCACCACATCCATCCTACCCCCAGACACCACCCCAACACACACAAATACAGGCACTACAACTACCATACCCCCAGTCACTACCCCAACATCCACAAACACAGACACCACTTCTACCATACCTCTTGACACCGCCCCAACTCCCAGTCACACAGCCACCACTCCCGCATCACTAAGTACCTTCACCTTACAGTCCCCCAGAAATGCAAACATGCAACAGATTCCACACAAACCAAGGCATACCTCAGACATGCACACACCAGTAGCATCAATACCCACAAGCAAGACAATCACTCCCTCAACCTTCCAAACTCCAATCCCTTCTGAAGACACTACCTGTTTTCCCAGGAAAGGATTCCTTTTTGACCTTGCCCTTTCCCCTGTGACCTCCAGTCCCCTTCCAAACCCAAGAGGACCCTGCCCACATCCCATCTCATCTCTTCCACATGAAGTCCTCACCTGCCACAACTGCCCTCCTACAAGCACCCAAACCCCTCCCCTCCCAAAGAAATCCACCCCTAAGGAGAAGACCACCCCTCTTAAGAAAAAGCCCACCCCTCCAAATCTAAATCTGACCCCATTCCACCCAAAGATGATCCCTGAGGTGCCTGCATGCCCACTTGGTGCTCTTTTGCTGTGGAGGTTCTCTGGCAGTGATCAGAGTCAAGCTGGAGCACAATACTGTGAATGGATTAACATATGGACTGGCCAATGGCCTTTGCTCTTCATCATTTCCATTCAATAAAACCAAGTTATTGTTTTTTGGGTACACATTTCTCCAGCCATTACTTTTCTATCTTTTTGTTTTTGTGTTGTATGCTTACAGTTGTGTGTGTTTCACCCTGAGTGCTGACCCATTTGCTGTTGTCGTCAAGATTTGGGGCTGAATTGGGGTATCATTGAATTGTGTTTTGTTTGATGTGGTAAGTCTTTCATCTTGGGTTGGCCAACGTCAGCATGTATTGTGTTAGATTTGTCCCCCTGATGTAGATTGGACATTTGTCTAATGTGTGCAAGCTAGAGTTTTCTTTTTCCGCATATCGAGGGTGTTCAATTGTGCTACCTTCCTTTACATTTGACTGACCATGTATCCATTTTGATATGTGTACCTTCCAACTACTTCATCTAAAATGTGTGACACATGTTTTGCTGTTGTATTTTGTTTCTTGAATTCCACTTACACATTTAGGAGATTGGCATGTCATTTGCCTCTACTATTGGTTGACCATGAGATATATGAAGGGCCAATTTCTTTGCAAATGGAGTTTTAGGGGCATGTACAAGTGAAATGTGTCCCAGGGCACCATTCTTCCAGGAGTGCCCCTGATAACCCCATCCCTATTCTGCAGGTACTGATTACATTGTGAGCTTTGGATATTTGTCTCACAAAATATTGTGCATCCCATCGACCTTCCATTGTGTTACAATGTAGGTGAGATGTGTGCGTCCATTACAGGGATGTTGCATGGAAGGAGTGTTTGTGTTAAATGACACATCCATATATGTGTGTCTTCAATGTCATAACAGTTCATGGCATGTGAGCAATGTGAGGGTATCAGCCTAATTATATGTGATACTGATGTGGTGTTGGTATTGTGTGACACAAAGGGGGTCATTCATGACCGCCGGGGCCGGGGATGCGGGAGCACCGCCAACAGGCTGGCGGTGCCCCGCAGGGCATTCTGACCGCGGCGGTTTGGCCACGGCCAGGCCAGGAAAACCGGCGGTCTCCCGCCGGTTTCTCGCTGCCCTGGGAATCCCCCATGGCGGCGCAGCTTGCTGCGCCGCCATGGGGGATTCCGACCCCCTCACCGCCATCCTGTTCCTGGCGGTTCCGACTGCCATGAACAGGATGGCGGTGAGGGGTGTCGTGGGGCCCCTGGGGGCCCCTGCAGTGCCCATGCCAATGGCATGGGCACTGCAGGGGCCACCGTAAGAGGGCCCCACTTTGAATTCCAGTGTCTGCTCAGCAGACACTGGAATTCGCGACGGGTGCAACTGCACCCGTCGCACCTTCCCACTCCGCCGGCTCCATTCGGAGCCGGCTTCCTCGTGGGAAGGGGTTTCCCGCTGGGCTGGCGGGCGGCCTTCTGGCGGTTCCAACTAGACACCAAGGGGAATCCAGGATGGGGTAACATGTGGCCCTCTCACCAAGTTCTGTTACCCAGAATCCTTTGTAAACCTCACAATTTGACAAAAAAACACCTTTTCCTCACATTTCGTTGATAGAAAGTTCTGGAATTGAGGGAAGCCACAAACTTCCTACTACCCAACATTCCCCCACATCTGCTAAATATGGTACCTCACTTTTGTGGGGAGGCCTAGCGACCGTATCAGGAATAGATCACTCAACGGTCAATGTTAGTCCTTGCATGAGGGCAACTGTTGACCCTAGGGTGATCCATTCCTGACACAGGCACTAGGTACAGGCTCTCAAGTGGGGTAGAGTTTTTACCAGGACAGCTGCTAGGAATTTTGTGGATCCCAGCATATTCCTGTAGTTTGTGTGACGCAAATGCAAGACAAAATAGAGCTTTTATTCAACATTTCACCTTTGTAGGGTATTCTGGGTAAGAACTCTTTGGGGAATCCATACAAGCCACACCTTTGTGGACTCCCCCGGGAGTCTAGTGTCCAGAAATGTCTGGATTTGGTAGGTTTCCCTATATGGCCGCCGAGCCCAGGACCAAGAACCATGTGCCTGCCTTCCAAAACCAGGTTGTTTTGTGATAGGTAATTTTGATGTCTCCACAATACAATTTGGGCAGTGGAATTTGGGGCTAAACTAAATTGGGGAGCTCCCAAGAGAGCACTCTCTCTGTGCTTGCTGCCGCATGCACCTGCTCTATGGGTTGGGCTCACCCGTTATTGTTCCACTGCACAGACTGTGCTTGCGAAGGGACAGCAGGGCTGTCCTCATCACCTCCCTCAGAATCATTGGAAGAGGAGTGGTCGGATGGGACTCCTCTGACTGAAAAATCACTCCCAGAGTGTGCTCTATTGTCCTATCCCTCAGATGCTGTCTCAGTATCTGCTGTCTCAGCTTCTGATCCTACGTCAGGCCTGTCCTCTATAACCCGAGTTAGGGCTTGAGCAGCAGTCATCCAACGAGACGCCATCTCTGCTACTGGCTAAACTGTCGCTCTAAAAAACTAGCCTATGTATACAGTAAAGAAATTGCTGATGGGTGTGTATGTGATGCGTGCAACAGTAAAGGTCACCTTACCTTCGCTTCTTCCCTTAATCAGCACATTCTCTCAAGACACTCACAAAAACAAAAAAGACTCACTATTACTATTTTTTCACCTTGTCACATACCAATCGTCACAGTCTTTAACGCCTCTGTCAGTCCAACAAGCATTATTGGTGCTCCCATGACCTCCTCCTTGGATTCCCTCACTACCACCCAGCAAAGTGCCCTTCATCTCTCCATAGCCCCCCTTACACATACATTTCATTTGTATTATAGCGCAGGTAACGACTGGCTTTCCTAATCCACTCAGCTATTCACATAAAATACAGATTTGATCTTTGCAGTATGCATATAAACATTCTGCACTGCTTTATGGCTTCAAACCTGCCACTAAACAAAAGTCAGATCCTTTTCTAGCAGAAACATAATCACAAGAGTTACTTGACTTTTTTTATTCCTGCCTAAAAGCTACAGTTGAAACACATCACTTGAAGTATGTGCATTGCTTTGAAGATGCGAGCAGCAAGACAACTGGTGGCAAATATATATATATATATATATTTATATATATATATATATATATTTATATATATATATATATATATATATATATATATATATATGTATACATATATATATATATGTATACATATGTATATATCCGTGATCAAGGCTACGGCTGAAACGCGTTGGGAGGAATAACCTTGTGACAATAGAAATATATTTGCAACTTGTCGAAAGTGTCCTGACTGTTTCACTTTCACTGGGTAAGGAAACGTTTTGATATATATATATATTATATATATATATATATATATATATATATATACATATATGTATATTCCACTTTTGTTTGGAAGCGGTATTGCACTTGCACCTTATTTGAAATAAAAAGATAAGCATTTATAGATTGGAAGCCCATCCTTTTGTGGTGGGAGTAGCGGAGTTATTCTTTGGTACAGCCAGATGATGAGCTAAATCTCATCTGCTTGGAAGAGATACATATACATATATATATATATATATATATATATATATATATAAAGAGATTTTTAATTTCTATTAATTAGGGGCCGGCCTGTTTTCAGAGGGGGCCTTCCCCCCAAGTATAAACTCTGGTGTCTAGTGGGGTGTCCTGTCTGTGGATCGCAGCCTCTTTCAGGAAGGCCTTGTTTGACATGGGAGAATCTCTACTTTCAAACAAGGCCTTCCCAAACAGTGAGAAGGCCCTTTTGGGCCTGTTTTCCCCACCAAAGCAGAAAGTGGCCTTACCTGCTGCTTCTTGCTCCGGTGGGCACACGTCACATCACAAAGTCGAGAGTGGAGGGGCAGGGGGAGATACGGAAGCTCTTCCATGTCTCCTGATGGGGCTTTAAATTAAAAAAAATCCTCCGGTGTGATGCACCGGAGGATTTTTAGACTACCTCCCTGGCGTCGGCCACTGGTCATGACCTGCATCAGGGAGGGTGTGCGGACGTCGGCCAGTGGCCAGCGCCCGCACCGATGGGTTTAAAATATATTTTTATTAAATACAATTATTTTAGAGCCTGATTACGAGTTTGGAGGTCCATGGACCACCATGGCAGCGGCGGTGGTTTGTCCGCCATCGACTAGATGGTCGGACCGCCATAATACGTTGCATGTGGTCCCATAGATAATAGACCGCTGCAGTCTAGCAGGCACCGCCGTGCATAGCATAGCAGACCGACCATGAGGCAAGAGAGGCCATCGGAGCCAATGTTTCTGCAGGACAGATTATGATGTTGGCTTCCGCCAATGTGACTGTGGCGTCCAATCACCACATACAAGCTGGCAGAAATGGAGAGATTAAAGTAAGGAACTCACATGCAGGCAGCCTCACATGTCCTGTGCCACCACTGAGCCGAAAATACACGTATTGCTGCTGCTCATAGATGAAGCACAAAATCAACACTGCAGTGGACGCAACTGAGGACGCAACCAACAGTAAGAACACACACTCACCCAAGTTCTGAAACTCAACAACAGAACGCCATCTACCTGTTATGTGAGTTATGCTACATGGGCCAAGTACCCTTGTTATTGTGTCCGGGGATGGAGTTGTTCACATCAAATGACCCATTCACAGCCACCTGACGCCCCTCTGGGCAGGTCACTAACTCTGCACCCAAACACTCCACAAAAACATGTCTGCTCATCCCAGTGTCTGGGTCAGTGAAGTGTACAGAACTTTGGGGGTCATTCAGACCCCGGCGGGCGGCGAGAGCAAGGGTTGCAATCTCACCAGCCTCCATCAGCGATGCTGCACGTCATTTCTCCAGCTCCGTGCGTCGATTCTTCGGTTGCGTTGCAGACGAGCATCAATTTTCAGCTGCGAAGCCGGCAGCGTGTCAATTTTCCAGCCACGGATCGGAGTTGCGTCGATCTTTTCCTCACACGGCGTTCTGTGCATGGATTTCTTCCTCTTAGGCTGCCAGCATCTCCTTTCAGGGTCCCACGAACTGTATGGGCACCACTTGGCAGAGTACGAGTCTCTCCAGAGACTCCAGATGCTAGCAGTGATAAGTCTTTGCTGTCCCTGAGACTTCAAACAACAGGAGGCAAGCTCTAAATCAAGCCCTTGGAGATCGTCACAAGATGGAAGGCACACAAAGTCCAGTCTTTGCCATCTTTCTCTGGCAGAAGCAGCAACTGCAGGATAGCTCCACAAAGCACAGTCACAGGCAGGGCAGCTTTTTCCTCAGCTCTTCAGCTCTTCTCCAGGCAGAGGTTCCTCTTGGTTTCCAGAAGTGTTCCAAAGTCTGTGGTTTTGGCTGCCCTTCTTAACCCCATTTTCTCCTTTGAAGTAGGCCTACTTCAAAGCAAAGTCTCTCTTGATTGTGAAATTCTGCCTTGCCCAGGCCAGGCCCCAGACACTCACCAGGGGGTTGGAGACTGCACTGTGTGAGGACAGGCACAGCCCTTTCAGGTGTAAGTGGCCACTCCTCCCCTCTCTCCTAGCACAGATGGCTCATCAGGAAATACAGATTACGCCCCAGCTCCCTTTGTATAACTGTCTAGTGAGAGGTGCAACCAGCCCAACTGTCAAACTGACCCAGACAGGGAATCCACAAACAGGCAGAATCACAGAAATGGTTTAAGCAAGAAAATGTTTACTTTCTAACAGTGGCATTTTCAAACACACAATCTTAAAATCAACTTTACTAAAAGATGTATTTTTAAAATATGAGCTCAGAGACTCCAAACTCCACATGTCTGTCCGCTACCAAAGGGGATCTACACTTTAATCATATGTAAAGGTAGCCCCCATGTCAACTTATGAGAGGGACAGGCCTTGCAACAGTGAAAAACGAATTTAGAAATATTTCACTGTCAGGACATATAAAACACATTACTATTTGTCCTACCTTAACTATACACTTTACCCTGTCCTTGGGGCTACCTAGGGCCTACCTTAGGGGTGCCTTACATGTAAGAAAAGGGAAGGTTTAGGCCTGGCAAGTGGGTACCCTTGCCAAGTCAAATTTACCATTTAAAACTGCACACACAGACACTGCAGTGTCAGGTCTGAGACATGATTACAGAGCTACTAATGTGGGTGGCACAACCAGTGCTGCAGGCCCACTGGTAGGATTTGATTTACAGGCCCTGGGAACCTCTAGTGCACTGTACTAGGGACTCACCTAGTAAATCAAATATGCCAATCATGGATAAACCAATCAACCATACAATTTACACAGAGAGCATTTGCACTTTAGCACTGGTTAGCAGGGGTAAGGTGCTCAGAGTTCAAAAGCCAACATCAACAGGTCATAGAAATAGGAGGTAGAAGGCAAAAAGATTGGGTATGACCCTGCAAAAGGGCAAAAGTCCAACAACACTCAGTACATACATACCACAATGTATCATAACTCAACTCCTGGCACTGAACACAAATACATGCACATTGACTCCCCATTGATGGCCATTGAC
Organism: Pleurodeles waltl; assembly: GCF_031143425.1. Classification (NCBI taxonomy): domain Eukaryota; kingdom Metazoa; phylum Chordata; class Amphibia; order Caudata; family Salamandridae; genus Pleurodeles; species Pleurodeles waltl. Next base: position 139,890,821 of record NC_090440.1, read on the forward strand.
TGCACCTACAGGGCTTTGAGTTTGCATTCTGCCACACATGGTCACACTCTAGACTGTGAGGAGGGGATGTATGTCAAAGTACAGAGAAAACCGTGCACATGAGATACTTACCTGCTCCTCTGGTACACCATAGAGCTGTCAATACAGGGTAGAACCTCAAACAACAGTTTATCCAACTCCTCTGGTGAAAAGGCTGAGGCGCTATCGGCAGCTAGACATGGCATGATCGATCGCAGAGGCTGTAGACAGCAGCTCAGGTAGTGGAAGTCTTGCCGGCAGAAGTGTCAGGAGTCAAGTGAGGGATTTTGCAGAACATGGCCGTCAAGTCTGTCACATACGCGGTCGTCACTGCCAGCGGACACAGCCATTGGCCTATGACCACCACTGGCATCAACATTAGCCTATGGTTGTGTCTGTCTCATTTGCAACTGCCTACTACCAAATCAACTTCTGCCAGCGGTTGGGGCAGTTACCAATGTCATGTGGAGTAGGTCAGGCAGCCACCATTTTAGAGGCCTGAAATGCTCCAACAAATGCGTCACACCCCCTTTGAAACAGTTGGGTTTTGCATCATTAAGGCCCGTATTTATACTTTTTGACGCTAAACTGCGCTAACGCAGTTTAGCGTCAAAAAGTTTTGCGCCGGCTAACGCCATTCTGAAGCGCCATGCGGGCGCCGTATTTATTGAATGGCGTTAGCCCCCTGGGGGCATGGGAGGGCAGCTGTGGGCTCATTTTGAGCCCACAGGTCCCTTAACGCCTGCCCTGACCCAGGCGCTAAAATCCGGCACAAATGCGGGGTTTTTTGCCCCGCCCACTCCCGGGCGTCATTTTTGCCCGGGAGTATAAATACGACGCATTTGCGGCGCAGTCATTTTTTTAGACGGGAACGCCTACCTTGCATCTCATTAACGCAAGGAAGGCGTTCACGCAAAAAAATGACGCTCTTTCCTCATACTTTGGCGCTAGACGCGTCTAACGCCAAAGTACAAATATGGCGTTAGTTTAGCGCCGAATTTGCGTCAAAATAAACGACGCTAATTCGGCGCAAACGGAGTATAAATATGCCCCTCAGTGCTTGTCTTTTTCTGTCATGTAGCTCCTACTACTCAGAAACCATTGTTGTACATTGCTAGGCATACATGGCGATTTGCATTGGGGTATAGCCCTCCCCGTGACACAGGTCATTTTAATGCTTGGGACATCAAGTGACAGCCCAAGAGGCATGTTTCATGTTTTGTTGCACAATTGTCGATGACCATTTACATGATGTGTACACATGTATGGCAAAGCCAGGGGGTGATGTAACTGCTGTGTGATTATCAGTTGTAATGGGTATGGTGTATCATGTCCAAACCTCAATATATGCCTTGTCACATCTTAACATTGACATGCACCCTGTATCTTGCAAAGGACACATTCAATATTGGCGATCTCATGTCTTGTCATACCTAGGTACCCAGAGAGGGGAAGGTACAGACAACCTCCTGTCTATCGTCCACTTCCCGACCTTCAGACCATGGAAGAATGTCACTTCATCCAGATTTACCATCGGATTCGGCTAACAATTGTGGACCTATGCCATCAGTTGGGGCCAGATCTGATGCCTGACATTCGTCATCCAATTAGCATACCACTCATTGCACAAGTTATGGCGGTTTTACACTATCTGGTCACAGGACCTCCCAAAATACAGTGGTCCTATCTGCTGGGATGCCCCAGCCTAGGTTCAGTCTGGTTTTGAAGTTTGTACTCTCAGCAATGTTGAAACACCTTGACAGCTATATCTGCTTTCCTCAACTTGAGGATGTGACCCATGTGAAGGCTGACTTCTATGATTTGGCACACATCTTACATGTGGTGGGCGCCATTTATGGTACACATGTTGCCTTGGTCCCACTGCATGGCAATGAACAAGTGTACCACGGCAGAAAGAGCTACCGTTCTATCAATGTCCAAGCGGTTTGTTTGGGGGCCCTCTACATTTCACAAGTTTGTGCCTGATTCCTGGGTTCAGTCCATGATGCCTTCATTATGCAAAACAGTGCAATTCCCCAAATGATGGATGTCACGACTGTACCTAGAGAGGGCCTGTCTGGTTAGTAAGTCAAATCTGTCCTCATTGTGTGTGTGTGCAATGTTTACTGCAACAAATCCAATGAGAGGAAGTCATAGTTGCACATACGTTCCGTTCTATAACAGGGATCTCTGCATACCCAAACCATCCATGGTTGTTGACGCCAATGAGGAACCCAACTACGCCAGGGGACGTGCTCTTTAATGATGCTCATGAAAGAGTTTCAGTCTCAGATGAGGGGGAAACTGCAGTTCCACTGTGCGAGAATCCTGAAATGCCAAGTGAGGATGACAGTGATGAGGAGAAAGGTGCAGTCTTGCAATCAGATCTCATCAATCTCTACTTTACCTGAGTGTAAGTAAGTATTGTTATGTTATCACTGTGACTGTATGAGGACCTGTAATTGCCAGGATGTGTGGACTAGGATGTTTTCTCTGCAGATAGTGGATGTTATGCTTTTCTGTGTACATCCAAGCTTTGCTTGCTATGTCAGACTTGAACATTTCACTACCTTGATTATCTGCAAGGTTTGTGTCAGTCTCACTGCAATGCAAGTGTATCCACTGATGTTTCACATGAGCTTATGGTTATAGGTATAAATTCCCAACCTAAACTCATTGTATTATTCATTATCCAGGTACCTTTACCATGCCTTCCTCATTAGGGCATTTCAGAGTTGTGACATTGGCTGGTATCTGATGCTGTTCTGACATAGGAAGAGGGCATGGATTGATCCAGGTAATGTTAGTCACAGATTTAGGGTATATGATTACTGTGCCAAGGCAGCCTGGACATTTTGTGGATAGAAATCTGAAGTGCAGTATAAACTGGTTTGATGTGGTATGTAGGTCTAGTTGTCACATATGTGAGATCATATGGCCTTGAGATATGTTCTAATCAAGTGCAATCCATGCATACTCCCACAACATTGTGTTGATAATGATCCTGTATCACCTGTTTGTAGCTGTATATGTGTATCCTCTTTGCAGGCCAGAGTGCCTGTGCTACAACACTGACATCAGTTGCCTCATATCCACAGATGCTTTGTGATTTTAATAGAATGGACCCATGATAGGGGCTGTTGTACTACCCTCTGTCGGTGCCATGGTGTATGTTATGTTGGCAGACCATGTTTTGGTATGTGATAAGGCTCAAGCTGGTGACAACATCCACTAATCCGTTAGCCTATTATACGGTACAAGGCCTGATGAAGCCCTTTCTTCTGCAGTCTGGGAGATGGTACTTTGGCATATCTAGCCTGATTCAACATCGTCCAGACATACTTGACTATGCCAGTCCAGACATTTTGACAGCCTATGTGCTGTACAGTGCAAGAAAAATGTTTGGTGCGACCAGACACTTGTAGCAGTATGTTGCTATTAATCCTCCGCATGACACTACATGTGGCATATCCCTCATTCCATTAGCATGTTGAGTCTTCCTCATGTGCATCAGAAGGGCTTACATCTCAACATTTCAACACGTGGAACATAAGCAAGCAGGCAATGTTTTTCCTAATTGGTGAGTTTATTTACATAAGTGCAGGAAATTATAAACTGATGCTACAGAAGATGAAAGTGAGGGGATCAGTCATGGTGGATGAAATCATATATGGTATACCACTGTACAAGGGACTTACAGGTAAAGTAAATAAGCCAACCAGGTGTGAGACAACTATACCAAGTTTCAGGGATGAGAGCACATGCTCTTTAGCACTGTTTAGCAGTGGTAAAGCACCCTGAGTCCTAAAGCCAACAAAAAGAGGGTCATAAAAATAGGAGGAGAAAGGTAAAATGTTTGGGGATAACCCTGAAGAAAGGGACATTTCCAACACCCACACTGAGGGTCTTCCTACACCAGGGGTCTCTCCTGCATAGGTGTCTGTCCCTCACTGGGGTCTGTCTCAATCTTATGGCTGTCCTACACTGGAGGCCCTCACCTGGAGCCGCTCCCACAGGGGTCTGTCCTGCACTGGGGCGCAGCGCAGCTGTACACCTTGGAATGAGGAATAACATGATAATAGTGCCCGGTGTTCCCCATTCCTTGCACACATTGCATGCATTTTGTTTGTGGCTGGTTGTGCCTGCTGAAAATCTTGCGAGGAAACATACTTGGTTTGTCACTGGTTTGTAATCATGTTTTTGGCAAAAAAGGGAGTTTTTGCTCAATCGATTCCCTGTGGCAATCTGGGGGGAAAAAAGATGGGTTTCAGAGCACTATTGGGGGGGCACAAGACAGCATCTGATACTCGCCATCTAGAATGCTTTAGTGCTTGTGAGGGGCATGTATGTGAAGATGTGAGCGGAATTCATTTTACAACAAGCACTAGCAAAGCCAATAGCTCTCGCCTTTGCCAGCTCTTGAGTTGGCAATGGATGTTAGCCAAGCTACACCGCAGCCGCCATTTCTGCACCGCGGCTAAAGGGATGATGATGATGATGCATATTTTTTATAGAATGCTCAAATGCCAAAGGGCGTCTTGGCGCTGTGTGAGCATAGGGTGGGAAGAACCGTCAGAAGAATCCCCAACTAGGATAAGAGCAGAGCAGACACGCTTTCTGGAGGAGAGGAGGGATGTGGCTGATTTCAGATGAATTGGAAGTTTGTTCCATTGCAGAGCAAATTTCACGCACCTACAACATGACACAGGTGCCTTTTTTTCTTTTTAATTATCTCTCCATCTTGGAGAGGAAGAAAAAAGTAAATAGTGTGTAAAAGCTTCTAATTTCCCAAAAAGGGCGGGTGCTCGAGGGTCGGAAGCAACCTAGAAAGTTTAGGAGAAAGCAACTGGGGGATGGCAGAAGTAAAACCGATGGAAGCTTGGGGGCATGGGTGGGGTGACGCACTGGGGGGTCCTTAGTAGACACAGAGCCAGTGAGCTGTGGTGAGGAGGAAGGTTCGTGCTCTACTGCTGAGGGCCATGAAGCTGACACCTGTGCATCACCCTCTGCACCACCTGTGCATCCCCCCACCTGTGCATCACCTGGTGGACCACCTGTGTATTATGCAGTGAACCACCCATGCATCACCTGTACATCACACAGGGCACCACCCATGCCTCACCCTCTGCACCACCTGTGCATCAACCCACCTGTGCATCACCTGGTGCACCACCTGTGTATTATGCAGTGAACTACCCACGCATCACCTGTACATCACCTGGTGCACAACCCATGCCTCACCCTCTGCACCACCTGTTCATCACCCCACCCGTGCATCACTGGTGCACCACCCATGCATTATGTGGTGCATCACCCGTGCATCGCCAGAGACACCACCCATTGCATCACCCAGGGCACAACCGATGCATCACCTGGTGCACCACCTGTGTATTTTGCAGTGAACCACCCATGCATCACCTGTGCATCACCCGGGCACCACCAATGCATCACCCAGGACACCACCTGTGCATCACCCGGGGCACCACCCATGCATTATGTGGTGCATCACCTGAGATACCACACGTGCATCACCAAGGGCACCACCCGCGCATCTCCTGGTGCACCACCTGTGTATTATTCAGTACACCACCCATACTTCACCTGTGCATCACCCGGGGCACCACCCAAACCTCACCTGCTGCACCACCCGTGCATCACCCGGGGCACCACCCATGTATTGTATGGTGCATCACTTGAGACACTACCCGTGCATCACCTGCTACACCACCCGTGCTTCACCCGGGGTACCACCCATGTATTATGCAGTGCATCACCTGGGACACAACCTGTGCATCACCGAGGGCTCCACCCGCGCATTATGTGGTGCACCACGCATGCAACACTCATGCATTATGCAGTACACAACCTGAGCATCACCCAGGGCACCACCCATGCATCACCTGTGCATCACCCAGGGCACCACCTGTGCATAACCTGCTTCACCACCCGGTCATCACCCGGGGCACCACCCTTGTATTATACGGTGCATCACCTGGGACACAACCCGTGCATCACCGAGGGCCCCACCTGTGCATTATGCAGTGTACCACACATGCATCATACATGCATTATGCAGTACACCACCTGTGCATCACCCAGGGCACCACCCATGCATCACCTCAGTCAACACCCGTGCAGCACCCAGGGTATCACCCATGCATCACCTACTGCAACATCTATGCATCACCTGGGGCACCACCCATGCATTATACAGAGCACCACCTGTGAATTATCCGCGACACCACCCGTACATAAACTTGGGCACCACCCGTGTGCCACCCATGCATCACCCAGTGCACCACCTGTGCATTACGCAGTCCACCACCTGTGAATCACCCAGAGAACCACTCTTGCATCGCCAATGCATCACCCAGGACATTACCCTTCCATCAACTAAGGCAGCACCTGTGCATCACCCGGTGCACTACCCATGCGTCACCCAGGCACCACCCATGCATCACCTGGTGCACCACCCGTGCATCACCTGGTGCATCACCCAGGACACCACCCGAACATCACCTACTACATCACCCATGCATACGCAGTGCATCACCCATGCATCAGCCAGGACACTACCCGTGCATCACCAATGCATCACCCAGGTCACTACTCTTTCATCACCCAGTGCACCATTCTTACATTACCCAGTGCACCACCCATGCATTACAAAGTGCACCTCCTGTGAAATACAAAGTGCACCTCCTGTGCATTACCCAGTGCACAATTGCATTACCCGGTGCACCACCCATGCATCACCCAGTGCACACCCGTACATTACCCAGTGCACCACCCATACATTATCCAGTGCACCACCTGTGCATTACAAAGTGCACCATACGTGCATCACCTGGTGAACCACCTGTGTATTACCCAGTGCACCACCCATGCATTACCCAGTACACCACCTGTGCTTTACCCGATACTCCACCCATGCATTACCCAATGCATCACCAGTGCACCACTTGTGCATTACACAGTGCACCACCCAGTACACCACCCATCCATTACCCAGTGAACCACCCATACATTATCCAGTGCACCACCCGTGCATTACAAAGTGCACCATCTGTGCATCACCTGGTGCACCATCTGTGTATTACCCAGTGCACCACCTGTGCCTTACCTAGTACACCATCTGTGCATTACCCAGTACACCATCTGTGCATTACCTGGTACACCACCAATGCATTACCCAGTGCATCACCAGTGTACCACTCGTGCATTACCCAGTGCACCACCCAGCACACCACCTGTGCATTACCCAGTGCACCACCCATACATTATCCAGTGCACTACCCGTGCATTACAAAGTGCACCATCCATGCATCACCTGGTGCACCACCTGTGCATTACCCAGTGCACCACCTGTGCATTACCCAGTACACCACCTGTGCTTTACCAGGCACACCACCCATGCATTACCCAGTGCACCACCCAGTACACCACCCGTGCACTACCCACTGTATCACCTGTGCATTACCCATGGACCAGATCATGAAACATCACATCATCCCTGCATTACCTACCACCCAAGCTTCCGTGCATGACCTACCATCCAAACTTGTCTGAGCCAATCCACCTTCCATGCCAGACCCAGAACATGTTCTCCTGTATGACCCAGCATACCACTTGTATATGACTTAGCACACCATGCATGCATGATGCAATACGCTGCTGGTGCATTACCCAGTACATCATCCGTGCATGATCCAATGGACTGCCAACAGATGAGCCAGTATACTAGCCCTGTATGACCTCGCTCACTGCCTCATCCAACACCACCCATGAAGATGCATTACCCCATCCATGCATGACCCACTGCACCACTAATGAATCACCTGGTGCCCCATCCATGCAAGATACATTACCCCACTCCTGCATGACTCAATGCACTACCCATGCAGGACGCATTGCTCCACCGATGCGTGACCTAATGCGCTACCTATGCAAGTTGCATTACCCCACCCATGCATGACCCAATGCACTACCCATGCAAGATATGTTACCCCATCCGGGCATCTCCCTTTGCATTACCCATGCATCACATTCTGCACCAACCACGCATCACCCGGTGCACTACCCATGCAAAATGCATTACCCCACCTGTGCATGACCCAATGCACTACCCAAGAAGATGCATTACTCAACCTGTGCATCAACCAGTGCCCCACCCATGAAGATGCTTGATCCACTGTGCCACCCATGTAAGATGTATTACCCCACTCATGCATGACCCAGTGCACTAGTTATGCAAGATGCATTACCCAACTCATGCATGACTGTAGGAAGCTGGCTCTGTATATACTATATCAAAATGAGAGATAGTGTGCACAGAGACCAGGGGTTCCCCAAGAGGCTTGACAGAGGCAATAATAGATAATACTAATGCTCTACTTGTGGTAGTGTGGTCGAACAGTTAGGCTTATCAGAGGGTAGTGTTAAGCATTTGTTATACACACACAAGCAATAAGTGAAAACACACACTCAATGGCTTAACTCCAGGCCAATAGGTTTGTACACAGAAAAATATTATTTTGTTAATTTATTTTTAGACACACAAGATTAATTTAGCAGGTAAGTACATTAAATGAAAGGTACTCAGCATAGTAATAGTTGAGACTTTGAATAGATTCAAAATTGTACACACTTTTCATTAAAATGCCAAAAAGCTAAATGCCAAAAAGCTATTTTAAAAGTGGACACAGTGCAATTTTCAACAGTTCCTCGGGGAGGTAAGTACAGTACAGTTTCAGAGGTAAGTACCGCACTTATGGGTTCAGTATCCGTGGCATAAGTAGCCCACTGTTGACAACCCCAAACACCTAGCAAAACAGGGCCGGTCAGGTGCAGAGGTCAAACAGGAGCCAAAATAACATGGGTGCCTTTGGAGACGGGGTGCTCCGGTTCCAGTCTGCTTACAGGTAAGTACCTGCGTTGTCAGAGGGCAGACCAGGTGGGTTTGGAGGCATACTGGAGGGGCCCCAAGTAGGCACAAAAACCACACTCTCAGCAGCACAGGGGCAGCCGGGTGCAGTGTGCAAACAGGGCATCAGGTTCTCAATAGAACTCTATGGAGGGACCCGGGGGCAGGGCACAGGGGGGCCTCTCGGGCAAGCCACTGACTGGGCAAGGGTGAGGGCTGCCTGCTGGTCGTTGCTGTACCGGTGGTCAGTTTCTCACAGGCCTGGGGGCTGCAGGTGCAGTGCTTCTCCAGGCATCGGATATCTTTTTCCCGGGCAGTCACAGTCTGGGGGTCCTTGGGATTCCCCCTGAAGGCGTCATCGTGGGGGTGCAGAGAGGTCAGCCCAGGGCAGACAAGTCGTCGGAGTTGCCCGTGGGTCCTCTCTGGATAGTTGGTTTCTCTGGACACTGGCCGGCGGTGTCGGGTGCAGAGTAGTGGGGACTCACGCTTCTGGAGTGAGGTTGGAGTCCCTTTAAATATGGATGGCTTTTCTTCTGGTTGGGCAGAGCTGCTGCCCACGGGAGTTCTTGGTCCTCGGTGATGCAAGCAGTCCCCTGGAGGCTTTTCGGGGGTCGCTGGTCCTGTAGAACGCGTTGCTTTTTGGTTGCAGGGTCTTTGCAGCAGGAGACAGGCCGGTAGGGCTAGGGCCAAGTCAGCTGTTGTCTCTTTCTCTTCTCTGCGGGGTTTTCAGCTAAGCAGTCCTTCTTCTTCTTGTGAGGCTATCAGGAATCTGAAGAGCTGGGTTCAGGATCACCCCTAAATACAAAATTTAGGGGTGTATTAGGGTTAGAGGGCAATAGCCAATGGCTACTGTCCCTGAGGGAGTCTACACCGTCCTTGTGACCACTCCCCCTGAGGCGGGGGCACATCTCTATCCCTATTGGTCCTACTTTTCCAAAGCAAGATGGAGGATTTCTCAAGGAGGGGCTCACTTCAGCTCTGGTAACCTTTGGGGTGGACCTGACTGAGGGGGTGACTCCTCCTTATTTTTCTCATTATCCCTCTGGACTTGCCGCCAAAAGTGGGGGCTCATCTGGGCGTGGGCATCTCCATTAGCTGGAGGGCCCTAGAGCATTGTAACACCAGGCTTCAGCCTTTGAGGATCACTGTCAGGTGTTACAGTTCTGGCAGGGGGAGGTGTGAAGCACCTCCACCCAGGACAGGCTTTGTTTCTGACACAGAGTGCACAAAGCCACTCACCCCATGAGGTCAGAAACTTGTCTGGAAGTGGCAGACTGGCAGAGACCAGTCAGCCTTGCACTAGCAGTTGGGCTAACATACAGGGGGCATCTCTAAGATGCTCTCTGTGTGCATTTCTCAATAAATCCCACACTGGCATCAGTGTGGGTTTATTGTGCTGAGAAGTTTGATTCTGAACTTCCCAGTATTCAGTGTAGCCATTATGGTGCTGTGGAGTTTGTAATGGCAGACTCCCAGGCCATATACTCAGTATGGCTACCCTGCACATAGAGGGGTGACTTACCTATGCCACAGGCAGTGGCTTATGGGCATGGCAACTCTGATGGGAGTGCCATTTCGACTTTGGGGGTCATTCTGACCTCGGCGGTAAAAGTCACTTACCGCCGGTCAGAAGACCGCCATAACACCGCCGCGGCCGCGGTAAACCGCCACAGTCATTCTGACCCGCAACTGGCAAACCGCCAAAAACCCGACATCCACAAAAGTCCGCCATACCAAGCTCAGCAAAAAAATGGCGATGACCAAACCTCCACCGTCACGCCAACAGAAATACGCCCATACCATTCCGACCCACAAATCCACGCGGCGGTCTTTCAAACGCGGTATTCCATTGGCGGTACACACCGCTGCGGTCAAAATACACACACACATAGAAAACTCAGCCACATTGGTCAGTTTGAAATACACACACCTGATACACATACTAACACCACTCCCACACACCCAACACAATATAAAACACACACCCACATCACCCACAAGCCCCTACGACCTGAAATCATTGACAAAGGCTAGAGAGAGAGCACAGAATAGACAATCCCACAACACAGAGGCACACAACACCATCACCCACACAGAATCCACGCACCAAACACCACACACACCACCACACGCACCACACTCATCACCACAAACGCCACCCCACACCTCAACCACACCACCCCATGGCACCCCAAAGACACCCCAGGTTCAGTGACGCCGAACTCAGGGTCATGGTGGAGGAAATAGTCCGTGTAGAGCCCCAGCTCTTCGGGGCACAGGTGCAGCACACCACAATTGCCAGGAAGATGGAGCTATGGCAAAGGATAGTGGACAGGGTTAACGCGGTGGGACAGCATCCACGCAATCGGGACGACATCAGGAAGAGATGGAACGACCTACGGGGGAAGGTGCGTTCCATGGTATCAAGGCACAACATTGCGGTGCAGAAGACTGGCGGCGGACCCCCGCCTACTCCCCCAGAATTCACCGCGTGGGAGGAGGAAGTCTTGCACATCCTGCATCCTGAGGGCCTCGCAGGAGTAGGCGGAGGAATGGACTCTGGTAAGGCAAATCTTCACTACTGCTTCCCACCCCCACCCCACCTGCATGCCAAATCATACCCCAACCCTCACCCCCTCCCCCATCACACCAACCCCTAGCAAAAGGCTCACCATCACAACCCACCCATCCCAACACCAAGCCCTGCATGTGACCACAAAGCATGGACACCCATCACCAAAGCATGCCCACTGCACACACACATCACCCCCACAAGCCACTCTCACAAATGCCCCCACAAGGAAATGCCTGCACATGGGTACACGGACACCCACCCATCACACGAAATCCCACACACAGAAGCACTAACCATACCTTTATACCCCTACAGGACCTGAACGCCACCACACCGCCACGGAGGGTCCAGAGATGTCCATCCCACCCCCAGAAGAGGCCCCCAGCGATGACAGCAGCTCTGTCTCCCTGGAGCCAGACGACCAGCCCGGCCCATCGGGGACCTCTGGACAGTCGGATCCCCACAGACAGCCACAGGCTACACCAGACCCAACCCCCTCTGGGAACACCAGCACAGCTCCCACCCAGCGGGCCCATGCCTCTGTCTCCAGGACACGTCAATCAGCGGTGTGTCCACCACTACAGGGCACCCAGGTTGACCCACCACTCCAACAACAACAGGGACCTGGGGGCAGTGGTAGTGGGCACACCGTCCAGGGCACAGAGGCCCTGGAACACAGGGGAACTGGGAGGGCTGCTGTGCGACAGGGGGGGACAGGCCCGGGGTAACCGACTCTCCAAGAAGCCCTCTCCTCCATCATGGGAGCATACCACCGCTCCCAGGAGACGATGGCGATGGTACTGGCCCGGTTCCAGGAGATCCAGGAACTGCAGGAGGAACGGTACATGGGGTTCTGGGAGGAACTGAGGAACATCGGTTTCGCAATGGGGACCATCGTCGTGGCCCTTACCCAGATCGTCACCACATTGCGGGACCATGTGGCACCCCAAAGGGCCCCTGTCACTAGCCCAGGCCAGGAACAGCCTACCACCTCCGCCGGCGCTAGTGGACAGGAGGCCCCCACACAACAACAGGCCACCAGAACCCCACCTCCTGCAGAAGAAGAACCACCCCGCAAGCGGAACCTGAGATCTCACAAGAAGACAGAGTAGGATTGCAAGACCCCCGCCAGCCTAAGATACCCCCTGATGTCATCCCACTGTCCCACATTGTCACCCTGTCCAACCTTGAACTGCCCCTGCTCCATCCTTCCCCAGGCATATGGACAATGCACCTGTGCGACTGAGAACTGGACTCTGCCATGGACATTACTTCACCCCCACCCATCACCGTTTCCCAATCATGTACCTATATGTAGCACTTAAAATAAATCACTTATTCCACTTAAAAAAACAGGAGTCTGCTTGTATTCTTAACAAATGTATTAATCATAACGGTGCTATAATGTCCAGTTACTTTGTGATGACAACATACCAATTTCAATAAGCTTTAGTCCATGGGCAAACAAAGCTGAAGTCAGGCAGTGGGTCATACAGCTCTGAAAAGGGAAGGGAAAGTCACAAATCAGTTAACAGGAACTGGGGGGAAACAGAGACAGTGGAGACGCATGAGGCCTTAAGTAAATGTAAAATGGGGTGGCTGATTCTTACCTGTGTGCTACTGAAAGTATTGTTGTATGACTGTCTCCCTGTTGTCCGTGTCGTCCCCGTCGTCTTCCTCCTCTTCACTCTCCACAGGCTCCACAGCTGCTACAACACCACCATCTGGACCATCCTCCTGCAGAAAAGGCACCTGGCGTCGCAATGCAAGATTGTGAAGCATACAGCAGGCCACGATGATCTGGCACACCTTCTTTAGTGAGTACATGAGGGATCCCCCTGTCATATGCAGGCACCTAAACCTGGCCTTCAGGACCCCGAAGGTCCTTTCTATGACCCTCCTAGATCGCCCATGGGCCTCATTGTACCGTTCCTCTGCCCTGGTCCGGGGATTCCTCACTGGGGTCAGTAGCCACGACAGGTTGGGGTAACCAGAGTCACCAATTAGCCACACACGGTGTCTCTGTAGCTGTTCCATCACATAAGGGATGCTGCTATTTCGCATGACATACGCGTCATGCACTGACCCAGGGAACTTGGCATTTACATGGGAGATGTACTGGTCAGCCAAACAGACCACCAGGACATTCATCGAATGATAACTTTTTCTGTTTCTGTACACCTGCTCACTTTCTTTGGGGGGAACCAAAGTCACATGGGTCCCATCAATGGCACCAATGATGTTGGGGATATGTCCAAGGGCATAGAAATCACCCTTCACTGTAGCCAAATCGCCCACCTCAGGGAAAATAATGTAGCTCTGCATGTATTTCATCAGGGCAGACAACACTCTGGACAAAACCTTAGAAAACATAGGCTGAGACATCCCAGATGATATGGCCACTGTTGTCTGAAAAGACCCACTTGCCAAAAAATTGAGTACTGACAGAACCTGCACCAGAGGGGGAATCCCTGTGGGTTGGCTGATGGGGGACATCAGGTCTGGCTCCAGCTGGGCACATAGTTCATGTATAGTTGCTCTGTCAAGCCGGTATGTAAGTATGATATGTCGTTCTTCCATTGTCGACAGGTCCACCAGCGGTCGGTACACGGGAGGATTCATCCTTCTCCTCGCAAGTCCCAGCGGACGGTGCCTAGGAAGGACAACAGCGAGCACACAGTCAAGCAACCCACAGGTTCGTTCACACAGATTGCACAGTACACGAATCGCTATGTATTGAATGGCTTGTATGAGTGGCAATGCAAGGCCTAGGCCTGTGTGACGCAGTAGAAATCATGCCATGTGGACCCTTGAAATGGTGGCTGCCTGACCTGTGAAGGGTGACAGTGGGATGTGAGGTCATTGTGCTGGCGTGGCACACCGTGGCGGTGGGCGGTCGAAGACCGCAGCACAAAGCAGCATTGGTTAACATTGAACCCTATGGGTCTCAGGAGCCAATGACGATGTGCGCCGGCGGTCGCGGTACGCACCGCCGCGGGCGTGACCGCCATTTTCTATCTGATTAATCACTCGAGACCTGATCATCCACAGGAGAGGACCTATACTGCAAGTGCTGCTGTGACCTCAGTCTGGGGGATACAATGGCTGCTGCGACTGGGGAAAGGGCCCCTGCCTTCACTTCCGAAGAATTGGAGAAACTTGTTGATGGGGTCCTCCCCCAGTATGCGCTACTCTGCGGTCCTCCAGACCAACAGGTTAGTACACAGGGTGCACGTTGAATGGGCTATGCCTGTGTTGAGTGGGGTGTATGTAAGATGGTGGGGAGGGGAGCGAATGAGGAGTGCAACGCACGAAAGATGAGAGCATGTGCCACATGGCAAGGTTGGGGAGGGGGGGCCACTCACATTGACCAGGCAGAAAACTGATGCGATTTCCTTTACCACCCTGTACATGTCACATAGGTCAGCGCCCATCAGAAGATCGACATTTGGCGTGCCATCGCCAAGGACGTCTGGGCCCTGGGGGTCCACAACAGACGGGGCACCCACTGCCGAAAGAGGTGGGAGGACATCCGCCGCGGGACCAGAAAGACCGCCGAGTCTCTGCTGGGGATGGCCTCCCAACGTAGGAGGGGTGCCAGCCGCCAATTGACCCCCCTGATGTCCCGGATCCTGGCGGTGGCCTACCCCTATTTGGATGGGCGCGTGAGGACATCACAGCAGACACAAGGGGGTGAGTATCAGCACATTCTGCTATCTTTGCGCGCAGTGAAGGTGTCTGGGTGGGGGAGGAGGGCTGTGGCTATCTCCAGGCCAGGGCACATTCTGTAGGCTAGGCCCCTCCGTTAGACATGGCCCTGTGCCCCCGCCCCCCACCTCTGTAGGGTGCCAAGTACAGCTACCCATGGTCCGGCCTCACCCATGTGTGCATTTGTCGTCCATAGACCTGTAGGCCTAGTCACAATAACTGAGTAGTGTACCCCCATTGCGCGGCCTAGTTCTGGGTGCTTCTGTGTCTGTCCTCTCCGACAACGGTGTTGCCAATGCATGCACTCAACCTGTCTTCATTCCCCCCCCCCCCCTTTTCTTTGTCTTCCTTTTCATGTGTGCATTAGCATCATCAGGCGGAGGAGAAGTGGCATCAGCGCACGAGGGAGCTGCATCTCACATGGCCCCGGAGGGCCATACAACAGACTCCGAGTACACCAGTGAGACGGAGGGCGAGTGGAGCTCCACAACGGGGACCCGTGGAGACGTCAGCGACACCGACACGTCCTCGGAAGGGAGCTCCCTAGCGGTGGCGGCAACATCCGTGCCCACCGCCACAACAGGTACAGCCGCCACCCAGCGCACCAGCCCGGCCCTCCCAGCAGCCCCTCAGCCTTTGCTCCGTGCCCGCTCGCCCAGGAAGGCGGGCATCTCCTTCACCCCAGGCCTCTCAGGCCCTGCCCCAGTTACCCCTGCTGCCCTCAGTGAGGAGGTCATTGACCTCCTCAGGACACTCATTGTTTGGCAGTCTACCCTTTTGAATGCCATCCAGGGTGTAGAAAGGGAGGTGCATCGGAGCAATGCATACCTGGAGGGCATTCATTCGGGTCAGGCTGCCCATCAGCGATCGTTCAACGCTCTGGCCTCAGCACTGACGGCAGCCATTGTCCCTGTCTCCAGCCTCCCTCTTCTGACTCCCTCCACCCAGTCCCAGTCTCCTGTTCCTCTGCCTATCCCATCCACACCATCAGACCAGCCTGCACACACCTCTACACCCAAGGGCAGCTCATCCAGACATAAGCACCACAGATCCCACAAGCATTCACCCAAGCAACATCCAGATGCAGACATGCCAACAGTCACTACCACCTCTGTGTCCCCCACCTCCTCATCTCCCTCCTCCCTCCCTGTGACATCTCCACTCACACCTGCATGCACACCACCATCAGCCAGAACTTCCATCACCAGCACACCCTCCATTACAGTCCGCACACGTGCAGTCACCACCCCCACTGCCATTTACACGTCCCCTGTGTCCTCTCCCAGTGTGTCTGTCACCCCTTCTTTGAAAACACACAAACACAGGCAGCCACCCACCCAACAGCCTTCCACCTCACGACAGCCTCCGTCACAGGCACCTGCACCCAAAGACAGCACACTTGACTCTCCTACAACCACATCCTCTTCCTCCACTCCCAAACCCACTACACCTACCCGTCCCTGTCCTTCCAAAGTCCTTTTCCTTTCCAACCTTGACCTCGTTCCAATCACTGACCCACCCCCTCCATCTGGTAAGAGTAAAAAAAGCACCTCAGCCACCACCAGCCCTGCATCTACTGTGACCAAAGTGCAGGGCTATTGGAGTCCACCAGATCCTAGGGCAGGAACATAGGCCAGCAGCAAGGGGACAGCCAGCCCACCCCCTGGGAAGAGGACAAAAAAGAAAAAGGCCCGGCGCGACAAGACTGAGACGGCTGCCACCAAGGACAGTAGCCTTGCCCCGTCACCTGCCACATCATCCAAGGGAGGCAAGGGCTACAGAGCTTCAGCGAAGGAGGGCAAGGGCAGCAGGGCGGAGAAGTCAGGCAGGAGGAGAGCTGCCCAGGAGGGCCCCACCAGCCCCATTCCGGGTGTGACGGACGACACCCACGGGCCCAGGACTCCATCACAGGAGGGCGCTGCGACCGCAAGTTCGGATGGTGAATGAGCGGGAAGTCTTGCCCAGGTCTGGCTCCCTAGACACACAGGACAAGCACCGCTGAACAGGGCACCGCCGGGAGGAGCACCGCTGAACAGGGCCCCGCTGGGAGGAGCACCACTGAACAGGGCCCCGTCGGGACAAGAACCGCTGAACAGGGCCCCGCCGGGACAAGAACCGCTGAATGGGCCCCGCCGGGACAAGAACCGCTGAACGGGCCCCGCCGGGAGGAGCACCGCTGAACAGGGCCCCGCCGGGAGGAGCACCGCTGAACAGGGCCCCATCGGGACAAGAACCGCTGCACAGGGCCCCGCCGGGAAAAGAACCGCTGAACGGGCCCCGCTGGGACAAGAACCGCTGAACGGGCCCCGCCGGGAGGAGCACCGCTGAACGGGCCCCGTCGGGACAAGAACCGCTGAACGGGCCCCGCCGGGACAAGAACCGCTGAACGGGCCCCGCCGGGAGGAGCACCGCTGAACAGGGCCCCTCCGGGACAAGAACCGCTGAACGGGCCCCGCCGGGACAAGAACCGCTGAATGGGCCCCCCCGGGAGGAGCACCGCTGAACAGGGCCCCGCCGGGACAAGAACCGCTGAACGGGCCCCGCCGGTAGGAGCACCGCTGAACAGGGCTTCGCCGGGAGGAACACCGCTGAACAGGGCCCCGCCGGGAGGAACACCGCTGAACAGGGTACCGCCGGGACAAGAACCGCTGAACAGGGGCCCTTCCTGTCAAGCACCGCTCCGCTGGGCCCTTCATCTCAAGCACCGCTCCGCTGGGATCTTCATCTCAAGCACCGCTCCGCTGGGCCCTTCCTGTCAAGCACCGCTCCGCTGGGCCCTTCATCTCAAGCACCGCTCCGCTGGGCCCTTCATCTCAAGCACCGCTCCGCTGGCCACCGCTGTCTCAAGCACCGCTCCGCTGGCCACCGCCGTCTCAAGCACCGCTCCGCTGGGCCCTTCATCTCAAGCACCGCTCCGCTGGGCCCTTCCTGTCAAGCACCGCTCCGCTGGGCCCTTCATCTCAAGCACCGCTCCGCTGGGCCCTTCCTGTCAAGCACCGCTCCGCTGGGCCCTTCATCTCAAGCACCGCTCCGCTGGGCCCTTCCTGTCAAGCACCGCTCCGCTGGGCCCTTCATCTCAAGCACAGCTCTGCTGGGCCCTTCATCTCAAGCACCGCTCCGCTGGCCACCGCCGTCTCAAACACCGCTCCGCTGGCCACCGCCGTCTCAAGCACCGCTCCGCTGGGCCCTTCATCTCAAGCACCGCTCCGCTGGGGCCTTCATCTCAAGCACCGCTCCGCTGGGGCCTTCCTGTCAAGCACCGCTCCCCTGGGCCCTTCATCTCAAGCACCGCTCCGCTGGGCCCTTCATCTCAAGCACCGCTCCGCTGGCCACCGCCGTCTCAAGCACCGCTCCGCTGGCCACCGCCGTCTCAAGCACCGCTCCGCTGGCCACCACCGTCTCAAGCACCGCTCCGCTGGGCCCTTCATCTCAAGCACCGCTCCGCTGGGCCCTTCATCTCAAGCACCGCTCCGCTGGGCAACGCCGTCTCAAGCACCGCTGGCCCATTGACATTGCCGGTTCTGTGTTGAGCAGGGCTTCACGAAGCACTCTGGGCACCATGCCTCCTCCATTAACAGTGGAGTCGGTAATCCATCTGATGGACTGTGGCTTGGCACTTCCCAGGATGGAACAGTGGGCAAGCCACCCACTGTAGAGACTTGAGAGACTGTGGCTTTGCACTCCCAAAGATGGGACAGTGGGCATGGAGGCCCCTCGTGGATCTGGCGTCGTGGACTCATGTGGCTGAGGTGCCCCCCCTTCCCTTCCCCCTGAGGTGCCTGTAGTTTTATCATCTGATGCCCCAGCAGTGTTCTCTCCAATGGTATCTGGTCTCCTGTGTGGGCTTTGCCCATGTGTTTGTGCACATTGGCCCACGGACTATGGAACTTTGACGGAATGTGCAGGACTTTTTGCCTATGTATATATTGTTGAATATGTTCATTCCTTATTTTTGTATCTTTTATATGGCATATTTCCCATACCTTCAATGGAGCTATTTATACATATATTTTATAGATCATTTTAATTGTGTCTTTGCATTATTCTGGGGGGTTTGTGTGGTGTCACTCTGACTTGTTGCTCGGCATTGGGGTGTAGGTAGTTGTGGTGGGGGGGTGGGTGTATGGCGCATGTGTGTGCCCATAAGCTTTCCTCCTCCCCCCTCGCCTGTGTCGTAGGTGCAGTACTCACCGTTGTCGTCTGTGCCGGCGTTCGTACTCCTGGTAGATGAGCAGGTAGACAATAGCTGGTAGGATGTGTAATTCGGGTTCCATGCTGTCCTACTTCCTCGTGGAGTGTGTATAGGTGAGTGTTTTCCCGTTCGTAGTCTGTTTCCGCCGTGTTTTTATCGGCGGGGCTCCCGCCCCGGAAAAGGTGGCGGATTGGTGAGTTGTGATAGGGTGGGCGGTACATTGTCTGCCGCCTGCCTGTTGGCGGTGACCGTCGCGCTGTTTGTCTGTCCCGCCATGGTGGTTGGAGTGTTAAAGTGGCGGGCTGTGTTGGCGGTTCCTGCCAGGGTCAGAATTCCATTTTTTTGACCGCCTGCCTGTTGGCGGGTTGGCCGCCGCTTTATCACCGACCGCCAGGGTCAGAATTACCCCCTTTGTCTTTTCTACCCACCAGCCCACACAAGCTGCAAAACAGTGTGCATGCAGTGAGTGAGGGGTCCCTGAGGGTGGCATAATACATGCTGCAGCCCTTAGCGACCTTCCCTGGCCACAGGGCCCTTGGTACCAGGGGTACCTTTTATAAGGGACTTAAGTGTGTGCCAGGGCTGTGCCAATTGTGGAAACAGTTTTGGGGAAAGAACACTGGTGCTGGAAGCCTGGTTAGCAGGGCCCCAGCACACTTCCTATCAAAGCTGGCATCAAAGCCACATTTCAGAGTGCGCAACAAGCAGTATTTCAGTGTTTTTTTTACAATCTCTCCTTTACCTGGAAAGTAGACTCTGCTAGCTTGTAAGTGTAGATTCAGCCTGTCTGTATCCAAGGAGATTCTGAATAGAGCAGCAGCTCCCCCGTCCCTTCCCACAGGGGCTGGGCCTAGCGGATTGGCTCTCTGAGTCCCAGGCAACCTGAGCCCTCCTCCCACACTTGCTCTGGCCCCTTACGTTTGTGGTGGGAACCCCAAGACAGCCACCTCCATTTTGTGAGCCCAGCATTTTCCCTGTGCTCTAATACAGCCCAGTGATCAAGGATTCCTAAGAGACCTAGGTAAGGTGCCCCAGACTTTTCTGGGAAATGTAATTATTTATTTATTATTTGTTTAAAAGTGTTTTTTACTGCTACCCGTGCCTGTTTGCTGTAGGCTCTCTGTGTTCAAGGCAGCTTGGCCTTTTAAAGTTCTGTTTTTTAGATGTGACTGTTTGAATTTTCCCTCCTAGTGTATGGCTCAAGACTGCATAAATCCCCTCTCCCCCATTTTCTAAGTAAAAAGGCTACATACAGCTTCCAGGGTGTGTTTAGGAGACTGCTCAATCTGTTTCTGTGATTTAAATTGTGTTTAGAAACTGTCTCCACCCCCTGTTTTTGCCTTAAAAAAGCCACATTTCAGAGTGCATGACAAGCAGTATTTCAGTGTTTTTTACAATCTCTCCCTTACCTGGAAAGTAGACTCTGGTTGTTGGGGTTGGTCTTTCTATTGACTTAGGGATTAGAGATGGGCTTATGATTGGTAGTAGGGCTGAGATTCTGATTGGTTCCTGGTTTTTAGGGCTGGGCTTGTGATTGGTAGTAGGGATGAGATTCTGATTGTTTCCTGGTTTATGGGGCTGGACTTGAGATTGGTAATAGGGCTGAGATCCTGATTGGTTCCTGGTTTTTAGGGCTGGGCTTGTGATTGGTAATAGGACTGGGTCTCCCATTGGTTGTGTGAATTAGGGTTGCAAATCTGATTGGTTGGGTTAGGACTAGGTTTCTATTGGCTAGCAGGGCTATTTAAGCCTAGGACTCAGGGCATCTCAGCCCGGGCGTCGAGGTTAAGGGCAGAGAGCACAAAGGCAGCTGCCTGTTTGGGCCTGTTCGGGGCTGGTAGGGCCCAGGGCCAGAAATGCTGCCCAATTTCCCATTGATCATAAAGGAACTTACTGCCTACACATCCATCAACATGTAAACACATTATCTGCAAAGACATCCAACTCCTGCATCACAAACTGACCGCATACAGATTACAATGTCCCATCATCCAACACGATACCCCATATACAACACCAATACACATATCCACAACAGTAAAACACCTTCATTCTCACAGCAAACACTACTCAGACCACTCCCACTAACACAACCTGCCATCACCCACACAACACAAAATCACATTGTACATTACTTTCAGCCTTCCAGATACACACTCCCTGTTCATACAAACCAACAACACTATCCTCTATTTGCTCCACACAGACCACCTTCCATCATGACAATTCCTAAACCCAGCTTCCCAAAACACATCTACAAACGCCCTTTCCCTCTCTTCACCAACTACACTCAACCATACAATCCTCACACTCCACTCTACCACACATATTACCTCTTCCAGTCATCACAACTAACACAAACTCCC
Organism: Pleurodeles waltl; assembly: GCF_031143425.1. Classification (NCBI taxonomy): domain Eukaryota; kingdom Metazoa; phylum Chordata; class Amphibia; order Caudata; family Salamandridae; genus Pleurodeles; species Pleurodeles waltl. Next base: position 139,912,603 of record NC_090440.1, read on the forward strand.
CTGACACACTTCCATCCCCTCTTACATACCTCATACATACATCTACAAAACACATCAACACCCCGTGTAATACTCTAATTCCACTCGCCAGCACTAACTCACATACAAATCCCTCACTGAAAACCACTACATCAATATCCCCTCTCACTATTCCACAAAAACAATACAGACCACACACATCATCACCTCAAATCAACACAAACTTTCATTATACTTCTTGTCACACCCACTCCCACCCTCATGACTACACAAAGAATACAAATCCCATCCAATCTTTACCCCTACATTCTCACTCTTCACAGACATCTACTACAAGCACTCAAACACAGCAACATTCATTCACCCACCTCTCATCCATTGCACAATTTAGACCCTTACATCATGATCTACATGCTCCTCATCCACCCCTAACCCATACTCCATCCACACTAAACAGACGCACACAAAATAGACAACATGCCACTCTTAACAACTTCGCATCCCCTTGTCTATTACATAATAAGGCTACCCTACAAAAAAATGTACACTCTTCATGTCTCTCTCAGCCACCAAGTTCACCACCCACACACACAGACCCAACAAAATGCCTCCTAAACCTGCTAGAAGAAGAACACTATATTGAAAAACAAGACTATTGTGACACTCACACAGTTATCACAACTAACAACACACCTGCTACAAGCTCAAAATACACTGCTCACCCTTATCCTAAGCAAAACAACACCGCAAGTAACACACTTTTTCTAAACTGCCAGCTCATAAATGCTCGGTCACTCTCAAAAAACAAACACCACATCTACGACCTGCTCACAGACACACAACCAGACTTACTATTCATAACAGAATCATGGTTGGGAGATGACATGGCCCCAGTGTTGCATGAAGCCCTTCCTCCGGACTATCAAACCATCACACAAAACCATATAGGCAAGAGAGGAGGTGGACTAGGTATTATATTCAAACAGGAAATAAATCTCAGTATAACAGACAACATTTCCATCCAAGGTTGTGAAGCCCTCCTCACCTGATGCCACCCTACTCCAATACCTCCTGTAACTTTCTCCTCCTTTACAGACTGCCACCTAACAACTCTACATTCCCAGACGCTTTTCTAGGTACAGTCTCAACCCTCATTACATTATAGTCAAATGTAGTCTTTCTTGGGGACCTAAACATTTGGTTTGACAAACCCAATATGCCCCATCCAAAAGCTATCACCACTGGCCTAGTCGCATTGAACCTACATCAGATTGTACACAATCCCACACACATCGCTGGAAACATCCTAGATGTAATTTTTGCTAAGCCTGAACTAGTTACCGTTCATAGCATCACGCCAATCACATGGTCAGACCACTATTTGATAACTTTCTGACATAAAACACCACAAATCAACACACCCCACAACTATTTACATACATGCACCTATCGACCTTGGAGCAAACTCAATTTTGATGACTTAGAAACGCAACTAACAGCCAACACAGATCTAGATACAATTAATTATGTTCCAAAACTTTATGAGTGGCTACAGGAAGCTTTTGATATCCTAATACAACTCAGAAAAACTAAACACGACAAAAGAAAACCAACACCTTGGAGAAACACAGAACTTAAAAACATAGAGCAACAAATTAGAAAGTTGCAGCGGGCCTGGCTCAAAACAAAAAAACAGTCAAGACAAACTGCAGCTACACAAACTTAACAGAATAGACAAATCATCAATCAAAAAAGCTAAAAAAAGGTACTACTCAGACAGAATTCAAAATGCTAAATCTGCAACCAAAGAATTTTATAAAATTCTCAATTAAAAAAAAAAAACCTACATGCAAGGAAGGAAGTCATCCCACAACTCAAGATTTCACAACAAAACTGGCAACTCATTACACAACCAAGACAGACACATTGGATTCCAATTTAAAACAGAAGAAAACCATCAGCACCAACGCCTTTCCTAAAATACCCTCTAAGAATAAACCAACCCAGCCTCTACAGTCCTTCAAACAAATATCAAAAGGTGAATTTATGGATTTGGTCAAAGCAAGCAGATCCTCTGGTTGCCCTTCTAAACCTTGCCCACCACATATCTTCAAGAACATTATTTTATCTACTTCTGCTGCAACACCTGTAAGAAGAATCATCAACAACTCTTTAACTACAGGAATTTTTCCTGTAGACCTGAAAATCCATAAGTACGACCTGTCCTGGGCAAACAGATAGAAAGAGCAGTATTCACCCAGATGTCACAATTTATTGAAGACAATTCTATACTTTCAGACTACCAAACTGGATTCCGCCCAGGAAGAGGCACTGAATCGGCACTCATAGCAATGTGAGATGATCTTAAAAACACAGTCGACCGCAATGGAGTTGCTGTACTACTTCTCTTGGACCTCTCGGCTGCCTTTGATAAGGTTGACCATGACACCCTAATTCAAAGACTCCACGAAGCTGGCATAGGAGGGACTGCTCTCAAATGGATTACATCCTACCTTCAAAAATGAACTAATATAATCTATTCTCCCCCCTTCTCGTCCAAACCCTACCTTACAAAAGCAGGGGTCCTCCAAAGATCACTCATCTCACCTTTGCTTTTCAGCATCTAGATGATATAATTACCAGAACTGATCAATGATTTTCATCTCACATGCTACAACTATGCAGATGACACACAAATACTACTTACATTAGAATGCTCCAGAAACATTGAAACTCACAAATCTTCAGTTGCCTCAGAGCCATTGATCAGTGGATGACTTGGATCCATCTCAAACTGAATGTCTCCAAAACAGAAATACTCATATGAGGTGACTGGAAAAATTATGACCCACTGTGTGCCTGGCCTGACGATCTCGGACCACCTCCTCCATTATCCAAGGAAGTTAAAAACCTTGGAATCACCATGGACTCCAAGTTAACAATGACTGCCCAAGTGGACAAATTAGCGCAAACAAGCTTCATCACCTTGAAGACTCTAAGACACATCTTCCCCCACCTCGGATTTCCACACAAGGTGCAGGCTACTATCTCGCTTGTACTATGCAAACTGTATTATGCCAATGGCCTCTACCATGGATCATCTCTATCTATTATGAAAAAACTAGAACGGATTCAGAACTCTACTGCCAGGCTACTATTACATGTAAAGCCACAAGCTCACATCTCCCCTGCCTTGAGAGCACTACACTGGTTACCCGTTGCCAGAAGATGCACTTTCAAGCTGCTTTGTATCAGCCATAAAGCTATACATGAAACAGGACCGCTTTTTATCAGAAACAAAATAACCAGATACATTCAACAAAGAAACCTCTGCTCAAGATTGGCACCCTGCCTAAGAACACCACCATACAAGAAAAATACTATAGGTGGTACATCCTTCTCCGTTCAAGCAGCCAAACTATGGAATTCATTCCCCCAACTATAAGATCCACAGATAACTATCTTGCCTTCAGAAGACTACTCAAGAGTTGTCTCTTTCCTTCATAACCACCATTTTCAAACAGCTATGGACTGCATATGCCTGTGTTGATAATTATTTTGTACCTGATTATGTGTCTATTCTAGATATATATAGTTCTTTAGAAAATATGTATTGCTACTATGTCATAACAATAAACTACACACATACTCTTTAAACCTGTTTAACTCATGTATATTTACTCACGGTTAAAATATGTATATGTGTGTGTACATATATATGTGTATATGTGTATATGTGTACGTATTCATGTGTGTATGTATGTGTGTATGTTATTCTATGCTAGAAATGTTCATAGGTCTTTGCATAGCTCCTAGATCAGTTGTTATATTAGTTACTTATGAATCCCTGCTCTCATTTTATATCTCACTGATCAAATGTTTATTATCATAGGTATTTGGCAATTCAAAAATTGAGTAAAGATAAATAAATGTTAGAAAAGTACACTTATTAATTAACTTCAAATATTACAACTCTTGAAAGTCTGTGTTTATACAATACTACTTTTTTCTCCTATTATACCCATTATTATATTCCTTGGACATGTATTCCCTTACTATGTACTTACATATATATATATATATATATATATTATATATATATATATATATATATACATATATATATACATATGTATAAATATATATATATATATGTATATATATATATATATATATATATATATATATAAATATATATACATATTATATTAATAATAAATACATTTAATAAAAATAATGATTGAAAATGTATATGTATATATACATATATATATATATGTGTGTGTGTGTGTATATATATAAAATTATAAAAGAAAAATATATTTTTACTCTCTTGTAAGCTTTACTTTGTCTGCCCATCACCATATGTCATGACTCTATCAGTCTATCCTCCATTCCCACTCTGACTCATCCCAAATCCATTCTACTACTTTTATTCCCTAAATAAACCTGCCTATGCTCTTCCCTTCTCTTCCACATCTAACTCACCCAAACCTCAGTTTGCTACCATGATCTCCCAAAAAACTCTACTAAATTATCCCTCATTTACCTCACCATTAACTCATCCAAAAGCCCTCCTGCTGCTATGATCTCCCTAACCCTTTCCACAGACTCTTCCCTCCTCCATCCCCCCTTTATTCATCCCAAGCCTAAATCCTATTCCTATAAACTCCCAATTAATACTTCTGGATTCTTCCCTCCTCCATCCCTCCATTACTCCAGTCAATCCAACTAACAAACTCACATATCCGCGGCTCAAATGAACTCATAATAATACTAAAACTGTACTCATATTTCCCTATACTAATCCACAACTAATTCCTTTTGGGTTCTGTCGTGGTGTGCTACTGGCCAAAAAGCCCGTTAACGCCTCGTCAGAGGTAGTAAGCGCTATATAAATACTATTACAATTACAATATTAGTAGTGTCCTACTACCATGGAAGATGGAACGTGGTTGGAGAACAGTCAACAGAGTGAATAATTGGCACACAAAGGCGTAAAATCAGGAAAAGGTCACTTGCTGGCAGTGGCTGGTGTCTTGCCATCTGTACCTCGTGGAGTCTTGGGGGTTCTGCAGCTACAGAGGCAGGGGTGTCTGAGGCGGGTGTTTCCCCTGACAGGGCCTCTCTTCCAGTGGCTGCCACTGAAGTAGAAAGACCTGGTGTTGCTGGACCAAAGGAAGGAGTGTGGTGTTGCTCATGGTCCCTGATCAGGGTACTGCTAATCTCCTGAGCACCCTTAATGGGGAGACCAGGATGATGTTTGTGGCCTCCCACTTCTCCAATGACTCTCAATGGAAGTACCTCTGCAGCTGCTTGATTTCTTTGAGTTTGGTAAGAACCTGGCCCATCACACCTTGAGATTTTTGATAGGCTCTCAAGACTTGGCTAATGGTGTCCTGGCCAGGACCTTTCCATGTGGCCTCATGCCGCTGGCCCACAACATCCCTCCCACGCACGTTACCCCCACATGCCTGCGCCCTTAGCACAGCTTGCCCCCTACCACCGGTTCCAGAGCCATCATTGTCGGAGGTGTGTTGCTGTGACTCAAGATCCTGGACTGGGGGACAATATGGTGGTCACTGTCCTCAGGGCTGGGGTTTGGGGGCGAATGGCTGCCTGAGATGTGGATGAAACTAAGCTGGGAGGAGTCAATGTAGTCATGGTGAAGCTCACTGGTGTCATCTGACCAGGTTGCCCTGATGGGCCAGAACCAGCCACAATGTCCAGACATCCAGGAGTGTTCATCCAAGGGGTTAGTGGCAGTCTCTTCAGCGGTCTCAGTGTTCCCAGTGGCAGCACGACCTGTTGATGTGAAGGATTCAATGTTACAGGTTGTATTGTGACATCTGCCTCCAATAGTTTACAGTAACATTTGGATTGGCAGGTTTTCCTTATGTGACTGGTACACATGCTATCAACTGTATGGACCTCACATATCTGAGATATATCGATTACATTTTAGTGAAACAGCTGCAGAGTGTATGAATTAATTAGTACTTGGGAGGATGGTCATAGACTTATAACATGCCAGTAGTGTAGGCAAAACAGAGGATGGGAAGGAAGTGGCTTTGATCCTTTTAAGTCCTAGTTGACTGTTATGCAGGCAGACCCTAGACATTGTTGTATATGTGATTGTAGTCATCATGTGATCAGTGCATTGTGAATATGTCTGCTGCCAATACCATTCATTTGATGCATCTTGAGGCCTTTGGTTTATGTTTTTTGGCTGCACACAGGTTGAGCTGTCTTTCCTGTCCACAATAATCTTATCTTGGCTTAGCTGCAAGATGGATCTAGGTGTTCAGCCACATCACAGGGTGTACCATGATCTGTCTCTTTGTCCCTCCCAGGTGAGTAAACTTCATGCATTGTGACACATGTACAGTATACTGGTGATTCAAGTTACAGGGACTGGCCTTCCTAGAATTTACAGTAATGTTACTTCAAGTACCACACAGTATGCATAAGTTATCCTCGTAGATGTATATACTTCTATTGAAAGTTCAGAAACAAGGATATTGGGACAGATGCACACTGGACTTTGGATTTGGGGAGACAGAGCTTCCTGGCCTTAGGAGTATGTCACTCCCTGTACTTCATGTAGTTGGTACATGTCATCCCCTCAGAGGAGTGAACTTCATGTGTGAATTCCCATAGAAGGGTATTTTGGCAAGTGTACACTAGATTGGAGTTTGGAGTGACACTAAGGGAGCCTCCTGTGAGTTGCAGCCATGTAAATCCCTGGTGAGTACATTTCAGTGTTTATTTGGTACACAGGAGTATTTTGGGGGAGGACACAGTTTTGTAGTCTTGCTTTGGGGAGCAGTGCCTGCTGAGAGTTGCAGTTCTATCACTCTCACTGCTTTACAATACATGATAACTGCTAACTATCCCAGTGAGCACACAACAGCTTTGACATACTCTTGTCTTCAGGGAAGGGGATACAGTTCTGGTGTTTGTAGTGACAGTAGTAGTGTCTCCTGGACTTATCAGTCCTGTCATTGCTTGTAGTACTTACACACTATACAGATATCAACCTCTCAGGTGAGTACTCTTCGATGGTGAGTTCAGGGACAAGGGTCATTGGAACAGAGGACACTGTGGTGGCTGAGAGGAGTGACAGCAGCAGTGCCTCCTGGCCTTAACAGTCCTGCCAGTGCCTGTACTACCCACACACTATACACATGTCTTCCTCTCAGATGGGTACACTTCATTGGGGACTTATCAAACAAGGAACATTTGAGTATGATATACTGTTCTGGTTTTTGTAATTGTAGAACAGACCCTGCTGGAAATTGCATTGCTGTCAATCCCTGTACTGCACACAATGTACACAGCTATTGTTCCTCCAAGTGAGACTAGTTCACATGTGAGATGCCAGACAGTAGTCTATGGCAGGTTGACACTGGGCTGGTGAGTGGGATGACAGTGACAGTGGTCAAAGGTGAAAAGTGAGCATGCTTCACTATACATTTTTGTTTGATATTTTAGTGTTGTGGCATGCCATATTCTACTACCCCGGTATTCATGTCAAGCCGTCAGGATGCAGTATGGGCAAGACCTTCTCTCACCCGAATGTGAGTTGTAAGGGAGGAGGTCGGGGACCACCACCAATCTTCTGTAGCTGCAGCTGGTGCTTAGATGCCATGGAACAGACCTTCCCCCTGAGGTTGTTCCACTGTGTGCTGGGTGGTGCCTACAGAATTCACTCTGTCAACTGTCCTTTGCCACACTTCCATTTTTCTGGCGATTGTAGTGTGGTGGACTTAGGCTCCAGATACATGTGGTTCTACTCTAATGATTTCATCCACCATGATTCTTAAGTCGTCATCACTGAAACTGGCATTTTTCTGGGGTGACATGGTGATGCTAAAGGAAAGGATTGAAATTAACAGGTGACGATGAGTTTGTGAAGTTGGTACATGCAAATGGATGTGCCTGGATAAAAAGTGTGAAGAGTGTGGTATGTGATGTGAGAAAAATGGCAGGGGTGCTTAGTCTAATTTTATATCTGTTTGATTGTGTGCTCTGGATGCAGTGTTTAGTGTTGTAGATGCATAGGATTGCGATGTGTGGAGGCGTTTGTTTTATAGTGTGCTTTGCAGCTGTTTCAAGTGTGACAATGAGTGTCAGCTGTGTTGTTTTCAAATCCATTCAATGAGGTATTCTCTATTAGTGTGGTGACCATGAACCAATATAGTTCGGATCACCATTGGCTGAATGATATGGAACCGCCACTGTGACTTTTGATTTGTATTACAGTCAGTGGTTGGTCGACCGGCTGTCAGTACTGGTGGTCAGACCACCTATTTCACGACCCATCACGGGACTGGCAGTCTTGAATTTTTGGCTGTGTTTTTGTGGTCCTACCTGCGTAACTTGTAATACGGCGGGCTGTATGACCACCAACATGGCAGTATTTTGGCGGCCGCCACTATGGCGGTCTGGTAGTCTGACCGCCAAACTCGTAATGAGGCCCTCAATAATATGTATATATATGTATTTGGGACTGTGATGATTTGTGCCGGCAGGCCTTGTTTACATGTTTTTGTCTACGAATGATTTCTATGGGAATTTGGATTTTACTATTTTTTAAGGAAATACATTTTTGTTTATTTTAAATCAATGTTTTTTACTTAGATTTCCTTTATGGAGTTTCCTGGAGCAGTTCTTTATTGTAAATGATTTTTCAGATTTTTTTTTTTCCTCTACTGAGTTTGGATTGCTTTGATAAATTTCGATTGGATTGTTTATACTTTTGTATTTTTCAGGGCTTTTTGGATTTGGAGATGGAGAAAGATCTACGGCTACATAACAGTAATTTTTATTTCTTAATTTTACTCTAGTTGGGAAATGTCATATTATATTTTTTATGTTATGTTTATGTCATTAATATGTAGAACTGTTTGAATTATGTGTTGTACTTACTTGATGTCATGGAATAATTTGGGCTTAAGTTATTTTATTGGCTATTGCTACTTTCTTAAAATCATACTATACTTATTTTTTTATATCAGTGTTTATTAACTTTTGATTTTACTTACATGGTTCACTGATGTAATAAAATATTTATACTATTATTTTAAAAAAGAGTTTGTTGTATTTTTGAGGACTATAGTATGGTTTTAGCTATCATTTCTAAGTAGTCGACTTCTTTATTATTTTTAAACTTAGACTTTAAATTGTAGCTTGTCGTACATTCTTTTAGTTTATTTGCTAAGTTTGGGGGATAATTTGGCTAACAGATTTCTCTATTCTTAGTTGTTGGTAGCTTTGCTGTTTGTAATGCTTCGATACAATATGTATAATATAGGTTGAGTTCTTCCTAGTGAGGTCTAGAAGGCATTGTGCCATCCGTCCACTGCATTGTTTGTTTTAGCTTCCTGTGCCAGGGTGCTGTCATAGACATTCCACCATGGTATCTGGAGTTTGGCTTGGCATCTGTGTCCTGACAGATGAAGTCGGCCAACCCAATTGCCTTCAAAATAGTCTATTAGGGGACTATGGACCTGATTTAGAGTTTGGTGGATGGGTTACTCTGTCACAAACATGATGGATATCCAGTCTGTTGTATTACGATGTCCATGTGTTCTCCTCTTTGGAACTCACAACATCTCCTCTTTCATTTACACACAACAGGAACCATGCCAAGGTATACCCCCCCATGGGGCCCATCATTACTGACTTCTATGACTCCAGTTTGGGACACGCACACCTTGCCGGGTGTTGAGCATCATGTTCCTAGGGTCAAAGTATTTATTTACCGCTGATCTACATGATCTAATTCCCAGCACCCTAAACTCCTTTTTCAGCAAGGACTGCCACTGTTCACCTGTGGCTGGGCAGATGCAAAGGACATGCACAGATGTCTTATTCGACTGGTGACACAAACAAAATCACACATTTCCACTATGTTCACTTTCCTGCCATTTCTGTGAGAAGTCTGGGGTAAGCAGTTTTCCTAGTTTTAATCTTAAAAACGTATGCTTAACCTTCAGGAAGTATGCTGCCTCCAAGAATGGCTGATTCTTTTGAGTGTCATAAGAATTCAATACTAGCCACCTGTGAGCTCATTTGGCCACTACTTCTATGCCTTCTAGCCAGCTTTGCAATGTAATACTCTTATTTAGCAATCTTTTGAATGATTGTGAAGTTGTATCTAGGTCTACAAATATTGACCAGTCTTTCTATATTCTCCTCCAACTACTTTTTATACAAGCCTTTTCCTCTTTGGAGGTTAATTTTGGTCCAGAGTAGGTTGGCTAGAGTGCCCTTCTATATTCTCTTTCAAGTACTTTTTGTACAAGCTAGGGAGCCCTTTACAACAGATATCGTTCTATCGCAGCATTTTATGAATACTCCAGGCCTGGCAAGGTACTGTTTTGTTAGTGAGAATTCCAACCTAACGTGAGCTGGTGATGCAGAATTTAACAACCCAAAAACTTGCTTATATGCTTTTACCACAATGTTATCCAATAAGGTAGCATTGGTGCCCCTCATCATTTCGCCTCCATAAGAAAGGCTAAGAATCAGCTTTGCCTTCATTATTTCAACCAATGGTCTGAGATTTGGGGCCTGAGTAAGAAATTGGCGGAAACAGTCTCACCATCAGTTTTCTGACTGAAATCCCACCCACCTCCTTGGTGGTCCACCAACCAAATTTAGATGTTGGCAATCTCATAGGCAAAAGCCCATTCAAGTCCCATTGCCTCCATCAAGCAATTCTATCTGCCATCGACTGCACCATAAGAAATATTGGCTGATGGCGGGACCCCAGCTACACTTACCACCAAGCAGATTTGGATCTACCTTTCTGCCAAGGAAAAAGTAGCGGTCTGACCTCCAAGTCTGATTTGGCAGACTGGGGTGGGGGGTAATGGGTAAACACCCACCTTTTTTCCCCATTCCACTCTTGTTTTCAACTGGACTTGACTGGACAGAACCCTCCGTCGCTGCAACCCCCTATCGCTGGACACAAAGGTAAGGAACCTGCATCGGCTGTGTACATTGGGGAGGGGTCAATGTACATATGCATGTACATGTCACAGTCATTTTTTTAAGTTACTGTCACATGCATATGTCGGGGTCACAACTGGATCAGATACGGGTGGGGAAACAATAGTACACAACACATATTACACACATACACAACTGTCATTATGGTGTTAGTATTCATTGACCAATAAATGTTGGCAACACAATGAGAGTACATTCACAACTGTCAACTGTGTTCATGTGTGCACATTGCCAGGGGGCCTGTATCTGTCATTGTGTGCTGCAAGTTGTGTGTGAGTCATTATGTGCATGTGTGTGTGCAGTGCGATTCTCTGGGTGAGGTGGATGGAACTGGAGTGGGTGATGTGGTTGTGTCAAGATGCGTACCAATTGAATATTGCATTGATGTTGTGTATGGTGTTGTGTGTTGTGTTTCTGCGTGCAACATTTAGGTGAGTAGTTATGTGTGGCAGTTGTTGTTGCACTGTGTATAGTTGTGCTTGTGTGTGCATGTGTTTGTGTAGACGAGTGTGCAGTTGTGTTGGTTGTTGTCATTGTGTGGTGTGTGGGTGCAGTGTCAATGTTGTATGTACATTGTTTCATGGATGTATGGCAATGTGTGCTTGTGGCAATTCTGTGTTGTGTTGTGGTGGAATGGCAATGGATACGCATGTGGATGTGATGTGTTCTGTCATGTGTGATGCAGGAGGACGCATGTGGCAAAGGTACAGTGTGTGTGAGACTTACCTTTATTCCACGGCCACTGACATTGTACAATGACCATAGAGTCCCACAATGTCCTTCCTCTGTCACCAAACTGCCACAAGTACACCACCTGCAGGTCTGTAACATCTAAATATGGGGAGCGGAAGACCTACAACTTGACGGTCTTCTCGGGTCCACCACCAACACAGGTTGGTGGTGAGACCACCAAGACCTAAATCAGGCCCTATGTCCTCGAATTGTTCTTGCCAGTGTTGTGAATGCAAAATCTAACACCAGGGCCTTTTCCTTGATTGGTTCCATTTGGAACAAATGAGGCTCTAGAATTAATTTTGACCCCGAGGTAGACTTAAACCAGACTTTCCTCCATTTAAGCTGCATTAAGCCACCATTTCTGCTGATTCAAGATCCAGAGATTTAGCAAGACCACTTTTGTTTTCTTTTGGTTGATTTCCAGCACAGTGCCAACTGCATATGTCGCCAGACAATTAATCAACCTTTGCAGACCTATCCTTTTGGTGCTAAACAGGAGCAGGTCTTCTTCGTACAGGATGTTCCACAGCAGAATGCCACCAAGGCTGAGGGCATGTGAATCAACTCGTCAGGAGCCGGAGAAAGATCTGAGATGTATAAATTGAATAGAAGGGGAACAAGAACAAACTCCTGTTTTAAGCATGTTGATGATCCTCCTTCTCTTGACAGGTGTAAGCTATCAGTCCCAGTAGAGCATCTCAATTGCTTTTAACAGGTTGTCTTAAATTCCCCACCAATGAAGCTTTGCCCACAACTTACCACATGGAATACAATCAAGCTCTTCTTAAAAATCTACAAAGCACATGTACAATGGGACGTGGGAGGCTTTTGCTTGACTGAGAATTAAACCCACTGCCATGTGATTCGTTAGCATTCCTTGTTTTTTTGTAAACCCATTCTGGTTTAAAGGCTGCCTGTTTGTATTTTAAGATCACGCTTTTAGGTCTTGGAGCAATAATGCTGCAAAGTATTTAATGTCTACATCCAGAAGAGCTATTAAGAGATAGTTGCTACAAGGGGAGACAGCTCCTTCTTTGTAGATTGGATGTATTGTTGAGCCTTTCCAGCTTGCCAGATTGGGCCCTGTCCTAAGAATCGTGTTGAACATTACAGTTAAGAAGTTTGACCACTGCAAAGCATTGTGTTTGAAAATAGCCTGGGGGATACCATTTGGCTCTGGTACACAATTGGGACAAGATCTCTCAATGATTTTAGTCACCAAACCATATAATCTAGTGGCATGGGTATTGCATCTGCCCTCTGGTTTACCAGGTGCCTTTCTAGCCCCACCTCCATTTGATAGCTTGCTGTTAAATGCGACTTCAGGTGCACCATCCAGTCATCCTCACTAATGTTTGCATTGTAGGATGATCTGGGGCCTTTCTCAATGTCATTGATCAACTTCCAAAGTTCCCTAGAGTTTTTTTTGTTTTGAAGCGTGGAAGAGCTTGGCTCATAGGACTTCCTGCTTACTTAGTCTGTGTGCCCATTTTTCTCTTTTGAATGCTCTTCTATCTAAATAATACGAGCACTCTTGCTCATGGTGTTATTTGGATATTTGGTATTCAGATGATTAGTGAAATGCTCCCAAGCTTTCATCAGGTTTGATTCATTTTGAGTGAAAGACTTAAGAATTTCTACAGCCTCTAAGACTTATGGCATTTGGGTTCCACTTTAGGCATTTTAAGTTTTCGATGTGGGCAGCTTCCTAAAGGGCCCTTGCAGTCTCCAGTTTGTATTTCCTAGCTCGAATGAGTTGCAGGTGATGAATACTCTCCGTCCCGTGGGAGATACTAAAATTCACAAACCTGGTATATAATTCAGTTTACCATTGGGTAGTATAGGTAGGAGACCAATTTGTTGGCTGCTCTGGACCATGTTGGCTGGATGTTTATTTAACACAATAAGCCCAGCAAGCTCACATGCCAATCCTATCTTTTTGTTTGTAATGGGGAAAACTCTAGACTAGAAATGGACCAGGTGCCTCAGTATGCTCCTCACTTAGCTGGTGGAACAAACTCAAATTAAAGTCTCATGAAACTAGCCACTGTGCTGGCTGACATAAGCTTTTTAAATATAAGATGTTTTTATTTAACTTGTCTGCTGTTATGGCTTTCTTCTTGGGGTTAATATACACGTTTACTAGTAACAGCGATTTGCCTGATTGAGGTGCCCAATTGCCCAGGAGCATTACCAAAAGAAAGGGATCATTCATAGGTAGTCTGAAGCTTTGAGAGGTAGGTTGGAATTGACATAAACCACCTGGCCACCCTTGGCCCTTCAGAAGGGGCTGCTTTTCTCTGCTGGCTTACTGAATTCCACAAATCCAATCAAGGGGACAATGGCCTGGGTCCATGTTTCCTCTATCAAATGAGCTCAGGTATTCCAGAGTAGAAGGGTCTTTAATGTTTGGATGCAGTCCTCTCATGTTCCATGAGCAGATGTTTAAACCACCCCACTCTGGGGTACCAGGTTGAGCCTCTATTCAGCCCTTTGAACCTGCCCCTATACAGATTGGGGTTCTTGGATCCTAAATGTCCCTCATTGATCCACAGGTACTCCCCCCTAGCTGATTTGAGCTATCAAAGGGGGGTTGGAGTGGGTGGGGGGTATAAGACCACACACCCCAAACCAACGAACCCTGGTCTCCCCATTCTTCTTGCTGTGAGTACTCACTTTTGGTGTCTTGCGGCGACTGACACAGAGGCCCTCCTGGTCCCTCCTCTTTTCCACTGATCCTGTTTCCCCTGTTGTGTCCTGTTGCGATGCAGTGTGACACACTGCCTGCTGTGAGGGTGTGAGCGCAGGTGCAGGAGTGCGCAAGGTCGCTGCCACTGTTAAAAAAGGATGCCTTGGGCTGCGGGGGAAGAGGGTAGCTTCTAGAATCTTGGACTGGACAGGTGGTGCGCAAGCGAGAAGATGTTGTGCACATCACAGGTGTCGCAGCCTGGCTTCTGCTTCTTTTCCGCTCTCACTCCGTTTGCTCGTTCTGCTCCACCACCTCCCCCTGAATGCTTCTTGTACCTGGCTCCCAGATGGAAAACTCTTGGGTAGTGGAAACCCCTAAACCCCTAAACTTCGCGCTCCGGGCTTCATCAGCACTCCACCCTCTCCACCACTGCAACGCTCTGAAGCATTGGATAGAAAATCTACTAGAGCAGCAGAAAGAAGCAACACCCTCTGGCATGCCACATGGTGCTGATTGCACTGAGATCAAACTCCTGGTGCTACAAATCAGCTTGCACAGTGCAATGGACCAGAATTCCGCTGCTCTCGGAACTCTGCAAACTTTTGTGGAATAATACTCCACGAGTTCCGCCCACTCCTATTTTTAATATTTTACAAAATGCAGTTCATGTTTTTTTTAATGTTTTTCATAGTTTTGTACCTTGTCCCCTGAGCTTCTTTTAAAGTGAGCAGGTGCTTTCTTTTCTGTTGAAAGAGAAAAAAAAGTAGATTCATTACAAATAGTATTTTGTTGCTAGTTTGTAGAGGTTTAGGGAGATAGATTTATTATTGGTTACAATTTGGGGGAGTTATTATTTATATATACTTACATTGTCATTTATTCTTGCTGTTTTGTTGTAGCTGATATTTTCTGGCAGTCTGTTGTCATGTTGTTTTTTTCTTTTAGGTAGCCTATGTAAACTTATAGAAATTACAGAATTTTTTAATATTTATTTGTTATTTTTTAAAATATATTTTAAGTCTAAGAACAGTTAAGTTTTATTTTAAAAATAAGTATTATATACTGGATTACGTAGTTGTTGATATATCATTATTTCTTTTTTTAATTGTTTTAATGAGAACCCGGCTGAGTTTCCTCGTCTTTCAGCGTATGTCTTTCTTGGAGTATTTAGTTGTTTTATTTAGTGTGCCTTTTATATTATTGTGTCAATTGTTTGTTTGATTTTAATTGGTCTAAGTTGTTAATAGTGTTATTTTATTAGTTGGTTTAGTATAGTTTGATTTTTTTATCAGCTGAGTCCTTGTTGGGCAAACATTAACTCATGTTTTCTTTTTAAAGTTTGATATAAAGTTTGCTTTATTGTCAAATGCATGCATTTGTCTATATCTTAATTAATATTTATGTTTGTGTTTAAATGTTTATAGTTAATATAAATGCTTTTGGTGTGATTATTGTATGTATTTTAGGTGTATATTTACTTGGGTGAATGTTTAATTGTTGATAAATGTAATATATTTCTGAAATAATTGAAGTTTATTACAAGTTGTAGGTTTAATTGAAGTAATTGTTTTATGTAAAACTGCTTTTTGATATATTTTGTAAGGATTCATTAGTTATGTTGGTGACGTTTTGACAATGATAGTTCTACGCTCGATGTTTTTGATTTTCAAAGTTAGGAATATTTGTGCTCAATATTTAATTTTTTGATATTTGTGATGAATCTACATTATATCAGATATCAATTTTTTCGTACACGCTTGTGCCAAAGCATCGCTGAACTGTGCCAATATAATCAAATTATAACCAGTCTACCCCAGTGATAATTTGGATGAATTAATATATACCACTGTGATCAGGAGACAGAAATACAATCCTAAACATATCCTGTTTTTGGAAAGATTGGACTGTTTAAGTACAAATGACACAGATCTAAATACTCTCACTTGGAGCACCAGCTTCAGAATATGTTAGTGAACTATACAAATGACAGGTCACATTTGGGTGGGAAATGTCATATCATATTGTTTATGTTATGTTTATGTCATCAATATGTGGAATTGTTTGAATTATTATATTTATTTAATGTCATGGTGAAAGACGGTGTTGGGCCTTTCTGCAGGGTTTGCTTTTACCCTCAACGTTTTGCTGAATTCGTTTTTGATGGCTTAAGGACTCTGTGCACTTTAACACTGCTGACCAGTGCTAAAGTGCTTGTGTTCATTCCTTAAACATGGTAGAATTTGCTGATCCCCAATTGTCATATATAATTTACTTGTAAGTCCCTAATAAAGTGGCACTACATGTGCCCGGGACCTTTCAATTTAAAGCTACTAGTAGGCCTCAGTCACTGATTGTGCCATCCACTTAATTAGTCCTTTATACTACTTTCAGGCATGCCACTGCAGCCTGTGTGCGCAGTTTAACTGTCATTTCAACGAGGCAAAATAAATCTTTTAAGATGCACACAACAAAGGAAAGCTGAAAACTAACAAAACCTCTATTCAAGGAACCCTGAGTGGTTAATAAAAATTGAACCATCGGAGGGCAGCATATGATTCTTGATGAATGTTTGACTAGAGGGCGATGCTCCTACACTGGTTTTGTAAAGAATAAAATGAAACTCTGGAAATTCCAAGGTGTTACAATAAGAGGCAAGTGTGGCCATATATTGAATGTCTACCTCTAGTTAGTAAATGACAGAGAGGGGATACAGAAATATGAGGTAAAAGATCTAAATTCTGATGAAGGCCAATGACCCAGAGTGGTGACAACAGGGCTGAAACATGTTGATTCTAGCAGAAAGGGGAGAGGGCACTAATTTTCAAAACTCACTCAAAACTAGAGTATTCTCTTACATAGTTTTACATTTATTTCACATAGTGGATCTTTTGTAATATGGAGGCATTGACTCCATATATCACACTTTGCTCCACTCTGAGTATGTGTCTGTGCCAGAGTGTTGTAGCATGCCCTATGAAGAAGCATGCCACTATTTAGCGGGTGAGGGTCATTTTTATAAACTCTTGGTGTTCCCTGATTAGAGGTTGTTGATTTTTGTTAGTTTACTACTGTCCTTTCCTGTGTGTGTTTTGAAATGTGTCTGGGAGGACAAGGAAAGAGGAATACCTCTCACCCCTTTCTTTTCGTGGGTTTAAAATAAATATTTTGCCAGGCCGGCCCAAACCTTCCTTTTTAACTCAAATGAGTCACACTTAGCATAGGCTCTGGGCAGCCCAGAGGGCATAGTGCAGTGTGTCTTGGTGGTGAAAAACTAATTTCTCACTACTTGAGGGCCCACCTTTCCCACAGACTAACATTCTGTAATTTCTAAATGGGAGATGTAATTCCAAATGGGAGCAGGTAATAAGTTCATGTTTGGTGTCTTCGGAATTGTAATGAAAAATCCTCATTTACGGTGAAGTTGGACTTTAAATTAAAAAAAATTAAATGCCACTTTTAGAAATTTTTGGGGCACAAAAAAGAAAGTAGTGGATTGAATTCCTAAACTAATCTCAGCCACTTACAATCACTCCGGCCGCATCCAAATCCATCATATTTCACCCACCATGCCACCTCAGATTGGAAACAACCATAAACAAATCAGTTTTGACCCTATTTCTCATGGGAACAGTAAAGAAGAAAAACGGGGAGGGGGGAAAGATGGATGGAATAAGGAAGGTAGATTTTGACTGCTATTATCCTGTAAAGGGCAGAATCAATGGACCAATAGTTTCTTTGTGGGTAACAGAGCATTAATGTGTCAATATTTGTATTTTTGTGAAGAAACATAGTGAAATTCACAGCTGCATTTCCCTAATTTACTACTAACATGGCTTTCAGCAAGCACAAATGCATTTGGTCTCCCACATACCTCTCAGGCAGCATGTTTTAAAAAGTTGAGTTAGCCCAATTTGTAAATGCGGGCCACTTTTTTACTAACCAATTCACAAATGAAGGCCACTTTTATTTTGTCCAACTCTGAGTACATTCATGAACAATATGTGTGCACACTTAGCATTATCTGTCTACAGTTCCTAAAATAACTATTGTGAATACAGCTGAAAATATTGAGGAGGAGTGGATCGAGAAGAATTGTGAAATAAAGTACAGGGATAAAGCCCATCTTTAACACACCCCATCATCAATTAGTACACCAATTGTACTTCTATGTTGTTAGGGAATGCCAAAGCCCATGTGGAAGAAATTGGGATACTGGTCAAGCAGAAACTACAAGACTTCTCAGGGTGAAGTCACAAGCAAATACAAAATTAACCCTGCTTGACCCTCGGGTAGCTTGGCACAGAGCAGTCAGGCTTAACTCAGAGACAATGTGTAATGTACTTGTGCAGCACTTCAAACAGTAACACAGTAAAAACATACCACAAAAATCCCACAACAGAGTTAGAAAAATAGAGCAATTTTTAATAAATAAAACAAGATGGAAAATCTGAACAGTAGAACTGGAGATATTAATTTTTAAGTATTTTAATAAAAATAATGCAATAAGGCATGAAGTGTCAACTGTGGGTAACTGTTGTACTAGACCAGAACAAAGTCACATGTTCAAGCTGACCATAGTGGAGAATGGATTGGCTACAGGGATCATGTTAGGCCTGCTGAACAGAATACCTTAAGTCCTGGCTTCTGTAACAATATGAGGAACCACATCAAAGATACATTGCACAGCTGAGGCAATGCACCAAATTGTTGGGGAGTCAGAGATGCGTTGCACAGTCAGGGGTGATGTGTCAGTTCCAAGGAGCTGTGAGTCAGCTGTGCAGGGTCCTGCATCACCATCAAAGCTTCTGTTGAAGAGGGCTGAGAGGGCCTGTTCTGAGGATGCATTGCACAGTGGTGGTTCCGATGCAGCAATAGGCTGCACTGTGATATGGGTCATTGCAGCAGTTCTGATCCAGGCAGCAGCAGCGATTATTCGGTTCTGCTGGTGGGTGCACTGTGCTGTGTAGCACAGGGGATGTGTTGTTCCAATTGGTCCACAGAGGATGGCAGAGCACCTTATGACCACTTACATGGGGTCAAGACAGGGGTGGCATCACTTGAGAGGATAGACTCAAAGATGGGAGAGTCCAGGTGTAGGAGCAAGGTTGTTGGAGCCTTCTGGCCTTGGCGGCTCAGTAGGAAAGCCAGCCATCTATCCTTGGAGTCACTCTGGGAATCTGGGTTCAAGAGATGCAGGTCCAGCATTTCTCATCCAGTCAAGAGGGCAACAGACATCAGGTCAGTGTTTTGCTATACTTTTGACTGAGTCAAAATATACACACTGAAAGGAGTTGAAAAGATTCTCTGGAATGTACTTCTTAATCTGAAGAAGACATTTATTATAGCTTTTCTCAAGGCTCGTGAAGGAAGGTTTGAATAGACAAAAGTGTACTTTTAAAATGTGCAACAATGAAGTAAGACCATGTTCTATGAATCTTCAATCTATAAACAGCAAATATGTACATGCAAGAATACAAACACTTATATTGATATATGTATATATATTCATACACAAGGCAAAGCAAATAATTAATAAAAATGCATCACCGTGGGGCCTGTCTGGTGCTTCATCTTTCTCCTGCCAGTAAGCTGATGACTCCATTCGACTGCAACGAGAAAGAGAGAACTCTACCCTCACGGGAAATATATCAGGCAGTTGACATCTAAAATCCTGATTGAGGTCTCTAAATCTCCCACTGTTTATCTGGGTCTCATATATTTTTAAACAAATGAGGAAGGAGCTTTTTGGAAAAATCCCTCCTGCTGCACAAGAAGTATTAAAAAATACTAGCTATTTTAGGTCAGATTTGAAAGAAACACGTCAGGACTTGGCCAAAATCCTGAGGTGTCTTTCCCAAAAGTAAACCATTCCATGCTGTACCATAAACATCAGTCTAGTACATCCTTATCTTGATAACTGGCTCCTCCGCCTTATGTCCTACCTCTTCGGTGAAAAAAGAACAGGCAGAATAGAAAACACGTTGCTTAACATGTTTGTACCGAAAACTACTTGTACCTTTAAAGTGGCAGTGAAGCTAAGGCTAAGCTGAATACATGATAGATTCTGTAACTGATAATCACTAATGTGACAGTGGACAGCTAAGCCAAGTGCAAAGTGGTGTGACACAAAGCCAGTGGTCAAAATACAAATATCACTACAGCCAGAAAGGCAGTAGTCCAGCAGGGAAGCAGTCCAGTTGAGTGGCAGTCCTTCACCAGCACAACAGTCCTTCTTCTGGGCAGAGTAACTGCAGGTTCAGAAGTGTACCGAAAAGTTGGTGTCTGAGGTCACAATATTTATACTCACTTGGGCCTTTGAAGTGGGGAGAAGCTTCTAGAGGTTTCCCTTGAAATCCCCTGCCCTAGCACCAGAATTTCTATAGGAGGAATGAAGCACTTTTTGTGGAGGTAGTACACAGCCTAGTCAAGTGCAAGTGGACCTCTGCCCAGTTACTCCCTCCTATCCCGCCATTAATTACCCATGCAGCCACACCTAAGCTCCCTGTTGTATGTGGATGTCTAGGAGGAATACAGAAGGCTCCACTGTCATCTACACCCAGTCATATGACCCAGGTACTAGGTGCAACCACTAAATGACGAAGGCAGGAAAATGTCAGCTTTCTAAAAGTTTAAAAACTTCAAGGTGCTTGATGCAATGCTCAGGCACTTGCAATTTCTCAGGGCTGCATCAAATCCATTGTTTTTCTCCACCATGCCATGAGGTGCAGGGTCAAGACTGATATGCATAGGCCTTGGCCTAAACTGAGGTGGCATGGTGGATTCGGATGCGGCCCCAAGCTCTTACTAGTGGCCGAGATTAGTTCAAGCATTCTATCCATAACATTTTATTTTTTGCTGCCCTAAGTAGGATGGGTATGCCACGACGTGGATCCCATGCTCACTCTGTCAATGTATCAAGCTATAACTTGCTGATGAGTCCATAATAAGGGCAAAACCCATCCTGGGCTGCTTGTATTTTGTTTCAGGGTGGATGTGTTCCACTGTGCACTTTAGGCAGCTGTTTCAAGATTTGAACATCTGATTGACAAGTTAAGCAGTGCTTTGCAACAAGTCCATTAACCCTAAAAGTGTTTGCTGCTCAGAAGTTTGAACAATCACACGATTATACACAAATCTCTTTAAGGAGTCTGAGAAATTGTGTTGTAGGTTGACTGGGGTGTGTGCCTTGGTCAAGCAACAACCTCAATCCTTGGCAATGTGAACCACAAAAAGTCACTAAATTAACCTTGGCAAAAAAAGCAAGCAGGATTAACTTCTGAGCAATTTGTAAAGTATTTATGCAGCACACAAATAGTAATAAAATAAACACACAACACCAGTGTACAAAATAGAGCAAATCTCAATATAATATTAGACACCAAAATAAATATTCAACCAGTGGAACCTGAGTTATGATTTTTTTTAGTAAAAACTAGCATCTAAAAAATCAAAAGCACCAACCATGGACATCTAGTTGAGCAAGACCAGGCTCAAAACCAAAAAAATGGCTAACTTTGATGGAGCGTGGGCTAGATACAGGAAGTGGATTGGAGCTTGGCTTCAGCCTTGGAAGAATTTTCAAGAAAAAAGTTCTGAGAAGGTAAAGTTCAGGAGGGCAAGGTTGTGTTGATTTTGAAAGAAGGTTCATCATCATCGGGGAACTGCTGGACGGAGTTGCAGTAAAGTTTTGTACATTCAGACTTAGGGCCTGATTTACATCTTGGCAGTGTTACCGCCATACTGCTGCAGTGGCGGACCCAAGAAAACCATCATGTCGTTGATGTTCCACCTGCCATATTTAGATGTTACAGTCTTGCAGGCGGTGTACTGGCAGCAGGCTGCTGACCGAGGGAGCACATCACAGGACCCAATTGACATTGGATAATGGTAGTGGCTGTGGAATACAGGTAAGTCCCAAACACACACGCTGTACTTTTGCCATATGTGTCTCCCTTTATCACACACAACACAACACACCACATACACAGAATTACCCATTGCCATTCTGCCACATGACAACACGTACATGCTACAAACACCCATTGCCACACATCCATGACACAACATACACACTATTGCCACTGCACCCAAAAATGACACAAATACAACTAACACAACTACATACTCATCTACACAATAGACTCACACATCACAACTACACACATCACAACAATGACTGCCACACAACAACACTCATCTGAATGTTGCACACAGCAACACAACACAAAACACAACAACATCAATGCCATATGCAAGTGGTACACATACTGACACAACCACAGCACCTACTCCAGCTCCCTCTACGTACTCATCTACACAAATAGACTCACACATCACAACTACACACATCACAATGACTGCCACACAACAACACTCACCTGAATGTTGCACGCAGCAACACAAAACACAACAACATCAATGCCACATGCAAGTGGTACACATACTGACACAACCACAACACCTACTCCAGCTCCCTCCACCTCAGCCAGCCAATCGCATCGCACACACACACTGACTCATCACAACTGGAAGCACAATATGACAGGTACAGGTCCCCTTGCAATGTGCACACATTGACACAGTTGACAGGTGTGGTTGTACCATCATTGTGGTGCCAGCATTCATTTGCCAATGAATATTGACACCCAAATGACAGTTGTGAATGTGTGTGATATGTGTTTTGTACCAGTGTGTCCCCATCCGTGTCTGACCCAATGGTGTCCCAGACATATGCATGTCACAGTAATCCAAAAAACATTATTGTGACATGTATATGTGCGCAGTGGTCCTAAGCTCATGTGCAGTGACCCCCAACATTCACAGCCAATGCAGGTTCCCTACTTTTGTGTCCAGCAACAAGGGGGTTGTGTTTTCTCTGTGGTCCAGTGGGAGCAGTTACAAAGGGTGTTGTCCAGTCGTGTCCAGCCAGAAACAGATGAGGAATTAGGAACAATTGTGAGCTTTCACCCCTTTCCCACCAACTCCGCCAAGTCAGAATTGGAGGTCCGACCGTCACATTTTGCTTGGCGGTAAGGCACATCAAAATCTGCATGCTGGTAAGTATGGCTAGATTCCTGCCACCAGCCACTCTTTCCTATGGTGCCGTGGCAGTGGATGGGACTCTTTGGGGGAGTAGGTGGGACTCCAATGGTTTATTGTCTATGGGACCACCAAAATCGAAATCCGATGGCCAGACAACCAAGCCTTCAGATGGGGTTTCCGCCAAAGAAGTGGCAGCCGACCCATTATCCCCAACATGTAAATCAGGCCCTTAGTCACTTGTACAGAAGTTGAAAATCTCCTGTGGTACTAAACTGAAGGCTGTAGCCCACAAGAGTTTTAGGGGGCCAGAGAAGCCTTTGATGAAGGGACACTGAACAGGATTTGCTGCTGCAGAGAAGAACACAGCTGGAGCTACAGCAAAGTCAGGCCGATTGTCAATGCACCTGTGGCAGATTGACAAGCAGGTTGGCCATGGTGTTCCCTCGGTTCTCAAAGCAGTTTGTTGCCAAAACTTTTTCTAGTCCCAGGTTTTGGATTTTGGCTACCTGGGCACCATTAGAATCACCACCATGGGGCCCAGAAGTTGGGGGGTTAGGAATAACTGAGGCTGGGTCTAGGTGCAGGTTCAAGGTGGTGAGAGCCTGTTACATCCCTGTGTCTCTGACCAGGAGGCCAGCAAACTAGCCCTAGGAATCACTGGTAGTCCTGGGTTCAGGAGAAGCATGGCTCAAACAGCAGCAGGCCTCTGAGGGTTCAATGCAGGCTACAGGCAGTAAATCAGTCCTTCCAGGTTCAGCAAGGCAGTCTTATGGAGTACACAGCAGGGTGCAGCAGCAGGCATCTTCTAATAGTCCTTCTGCAAGTCCAAGAAGTGAACCGAAGAGTAGAACTGAGAGCCCTATTTTTTCACCTGGCACCCTCTTTGATGTGGTCAAAGTTTCTAGAAGTTTCTCTTTGAAGTGCTCAGAATTACCTGATGACTCCACTTCCCTGGGTCCAGGCTGGCTGCAGAGAAAATGCAAAGGTCACAAGTCCTTGTGTGAAGGCAGAGCACAGTCTTTTTAGTTACAAGTGGATCTGTTCCTAGCTCCGCCCTCCATCATGCCAGCAGACGGCCCATTCAGGCACACCTAGTCCTTTAATTGTGTGACAGTCTGGGAGGAATTCACAAAGTCCTAACTGCCTACCACACCCAATCATGTAACCCAAGGGAGACTGCTGACACCAATGGCTAAGGGCAGAAAAATGTCAACTTTCTAAAAGGGGCATTTTCAAAATCATACTTACAAAAACAGATTTTGCCATTAAAGAGGATTTTTTATTACAATTTCCCAGCCACCGAACATGAATTGCTCACCTGTCCTCAATCAAAAGTTAGGACTTATTACATTTGATAAGGCAACCAATGTTATCCTATTGAAAAGATAGGCCTCACATTCGTTTTTCACTACCAGTACATGTTAAACTCAAGAGTACATATTGAACATTTTAACTACAATGCATCCTGCCCTATGGACTACCTAGAGCCTACCTTAGGGGTGATGTCTATGTAAAAAAAGGGGAGTTGAAGGTTTGGCACAAGTGTTATATTGCCAAAGTGTAACTGGTAGTTCAAAACTACATTCATGGTGCAAAGGCAGACCTGGGACATGTTTCTAGGGGCTACTTATGTGGGTGGCACAATAAATGCAGCAGTCCCACTACAAACCATTCATTTACAGGATCTGGGTATATGATATACCACTCTAAGGAACTTATAAGTACAAAAATATGCCAATCAAGTGTAAACTAAGTTTACAATGTTTATAGGAGTGGGCACAAGCAGTTTAGCACTGGTTAGTCCTAAGCCCTACTAAACAACGAATTTCAGCAAAAACATAGTGGAGGGAAACAGGAAAAATGTTTGTGGGGAAGACCAGCCTAAGGCTGATAGGTCCAACAGAGTGCGTTCATAACCTAAATATTATATTGAAAGCATTACTCCAAGCAGTGCGAGATTCATACCGATCTTCTCTGCACCAAGTGCCTTACCCTACTATGTCAGCTTATCAGAAGATATTCTTGCCCAGAAGATGTTACTGGTAAGATACCACGATGGTCATGTGCCCCTATTGTGGTTATCTGAGGGCACAAAGGATGTAAGAGGTTCAAATCCTGCTGCTACAAACTCAGACTGTCATTCTTCGATGCTGAATGAAATAAGCATAACTGAGTTGGGTTCTGGCAACTCGTATTAAATTGTTACTAAACTACACAACTGTGGTAACAAGTAATAAAAGGAAACACAGGTAAGACTAAGCATGCGTCTCTGTGTGTCTACATATGCACCTACTTTCATAACACAAGCGGGTGCTACAAAGCTGTGTGTTACTTCTAGGTGGTCAGAGCTTAACATTTGGATGTGTTTGCAGCAGAAAAGTCAATCATACCTTAGGCATATTTTAAACAAATTTGGAACTATGCCCAAGGTTTGGCAGTTGCCACATGGCCATGCTTTGTTTCTAGCCCCAGTCATGGTGGCTCTGGTTCATGCTGCCAGCTTAGAAGATATAAAGCAGGGGAGAAGCATATGGGTGCATGGCATAAACTATGCAGCCTTCCTTTTCCGACTCTTAGACCGACAGCCCTCTCTCATTTAAAAAATATAGCTCGGTAAATGGGCTGGGCAGCATACATGCCAGGTGTAATATTACGACGTATTTCTTTGCAATGACTGCATATGGACCAGGCACCAGACTCTCAACTCGGGACAGACCTGAAGAAGTCACTGCAATCTGTATGAGAAGACTTTGACAAAAGACAGACACACAATGCATTTTGGGAAGTAAGGGGTCAGGGATAGCATAGTCTGGGGGACGTGATCCTCAGAAAATACTAAGCAAGTGGAGTAGCCTTGGGTCACCCCACCTTTTGAATCCATCCTAGGGGTCAGCAGCATGTTTTCTAGTGGGTGAGTGCATGGCCTAGTACTATCTAAAATGTGCAACAACACTGTAAATGCTATATAGCACCACAGACAGATATATGGTTGTCATGTGATTCCCTCTCTCTGATTCACCGTTTATTAGGAGAGCTCTAGCATGGAGCCTCCCTTGTATGTAGATGACACAACAAAAACATAAACACCCAGCCCACGCTGCCCAGAAATGAGAGTGAGTAGAGAGGCATTTTATTTATTTTCTACTTATACTTTCCTCACTAGTCTGGGGCGAAAGCACAGTTTCCATCCTTAAAACATGTGTAGCAGAGGGGAGATGAGAGGCAGGAGGCAAGGGCAAATATAAGGGGAGAGTAAAACAGGAACAAAGGTAGAGAAATGGGATAGACGGGAAAGGAGACATTAAAGACGGGGTGCTAAGCAAAGAAACTTGGGAACATGGCACCCTTGCTTTGTAACTATGCATTTCAATACGAGTGAAGTGTGCATTGCAGCCCTGAGCTGGGACGTATTGCCAGCTAGTGAATATCTGTGAAACTGAGCCTTCCAACATATGCTGGCAAAACACCATTGAGGAAATTAACACCCTTCTTTATTGCCAAATCGTCAATGTCTCACCTCACCGTATCATATCATAGTATATTTAACGTTTCCAATGAAAGTGACTTTGTAAACAATGTTTTTTTCTTTATTCTCACAACACTGTGTCCCACAGAGACTTATATTGTAAACTTCTGATTCCACACAACTGCTTCTGGGCTAACTGGACCCCATTTGGTGGCAACATGCTTTTGTGCATTAGGTACGGGTGTCCTGTTGTCCACCCATAATTTTAATCTCTTGTCAATTCAAACATCAAGCAACGCACTGGAAAGAAATAATAAATCAAAGCTTTTATCTTTTCATCAGCCCACGTACAGGGCATGACCTGAGAATGGCCAATAACTTTGTACCAGTGCTGTGTGTGTCTGTCTTACATTGCACAAACATAACTACAAGACAGAGCCCTATAGGTGGTGGGGGGTTTACAGTAGAGCAAGGAGGAAGATGCAACCATACGTAGAATATGTGGGCTTAGACCGAGACAACAACAGAACAGCTTTTCAGAGTTACAGCTTGCTGTTATTTCGGCATAATGCTATTTTAGCA
Source organism: Pleurodeles waltl (assembly GCF_031143425.1). Lineage (NCBI taxonomy): Eukaryota > Metazoa > Chordata > Amphibia > Caudata > Salamandridae > Pleurodeles > Pleurodeles waltl. The sequence goes on from NC_090440.1 coordinate 139,940,115, forward strand.
TAATGCTTTAACTCACTATGCACCTGGATCGAGGGTGAGAAGACATTCAGTAATATCAAGCATGTTATAAACTTACCTGCTACGGTGATATTGACTGTGTGCCATGATAAATGTTAATTGACTCACTCTGTCTCTGTCTCTAGGTCAAAAATACAATTAGCACAATTGCTGATGCTCATTTTGCTTGATGTTCTTTTAGCTTTTATTTAGTGGGCAATAGCCTTACAGAATGAAAACGTGTGACAGCCATCTGTCTACCAAAAAGAGAGATGCGGTTTCTACACTGGTAGGTTCAGGAGTAAGAGACTGCTTGAACATTACTGTGTCTGTTGCATGTCTAAAAGGGAATGGGACTTCATTAAAAAGCATGGAACTTTTCACTAGACATCCCTTTTGTTGCCACCAACACCTTTAGTTTGCTTGCATGGTCAAGCATCAGACACGTCAGATAATTTATAATATCCTGCAAGCTATTCTTTATGTTTTTGTGCATCTTTTTGTTTTATAATAATTGTTTTGTCACGTGTTCTATTTCGTCCTATTCATATCTTATATCCCCACTTTTTCTTTTTTTCCTTTTCGACCCTTCATTCTTTTCAATTCCCTGTTCTTGCTTCCTTGTTAATACACCACATGGAAGAAATGAATATCCATTTACCCGAATAGTGTTGCCTAGCAATGGCATGCATTTCTTGGTATCTGCATCTCCGATCTGCCTCATCCTGGTCTCTCCCCAATGATTGCTGAATCACCATTACTTGTATGCTCAGCTCACTCCTGATGTTCATTATGAGAAATTATGCATTCTGCGCGAACCCATGGAGATATACTGGATATTATAAATTCCCTGTAAGATTAATTTGCCTAAAAAATCTTCTGCTACCTGTGTCATGCACTGTATCTAGAAAACCAACACCATTTCTCATATCCTCCTGTTTTACTAACAAGCCAGACCTAGAAATGGATGTAGCAAGTCTCTCTTCTTACTCTGTCCAATATGTCTAATCTCAGGCCCGTACATTTATTTTTTATAGTGAATGGTTGTTAGGTTTATACCTGCTGCCTTATAGAATAATGAAAGATACATTTTCCCTCCCACACATGTTTTCAACCAGAGGTGTGTCTAAGGCCCGGATTTACAAACGCTTTCCAAAGGGTTTGTAATACTTTTCTTAACGGAACCTAGACTCAAAGTGTAGTGTTGGTGATTATAATTCAAATCACTGGAAAGGACAACTTCTTCTACAACAAGTATGCTTAACACAATGCTGACACATCTTCTTGTACAAAAGCTATGCTTAACACACTGCAGAAACACATGCACTAGGCAGCTAAAAGTTTGCCAGTGGTTCAGGACCCAAGGAAGCTATTTTACTTGCTGCGGCACAATGCATGATTTTTAGGGTCGAGCGTGCGTCGCATGCACTTGTGCATGCGTTTTCCTTACGAGATGCTTTAGTAGTTAAAAAAGGGCTCAGAGCGCCGTCCATGTCACGTCAGTGTCTTTCATTGGGTCATGGGCTTGCCTGTTAAAATCTGCTTGCTTTCATTAGTGGAAGGCATGCATACGTCATGCCTTTTCTGGAGGTTAGCCCTCCTCGGGCGCAACGACCAAGTACTGAAAACATGCAAGGCTCGCGGTTTACCGTCTGGTCTGTGACCTACTTTTTATCTTTTTTCCCAGCGCGATCTCGCTTGGCAGAAATCAAGCGCTTTCCACGACATTGACCCTGTTACATAGTTAATTGCACTTTTGCCAGTTACGTAGATAATTGCACTTTTGCCTATAGGTTTCTCTACGTTTGAACTGTAGCAGCGCAATCGCGTTCTTATTTTTCCATTTAATGTGGCAAGAAAAGTCCGGTTGGGAGTTTACAACTGCTGATAGCTCTAACTCTGAGAAATGTGAGACCCGTTGCATTGCAAATGCTTGTTTAGTAAATCGGGGCCCTTCAGTATGTCCTGTGTCCTACCTACACACCCATGCTATTTATTTAGTTTAGTTCTTGAGTACGCACGCAGCTCATAAACAAAGAATTTTAGGAAAGATATCATTTTTAAACAACTATCTCCTTTCCAGAATACTCACCATGGATTTCACTGTTAATGCACATTTCACAACTGCTATAATGCATGTGACTTCTAAACACTTTCACAAATCTCCTAAGCTATGTGCAGTGATATAAACTTGTCCTTAGTTTCTGATGTTTTTATGCCTACATATGCATGAATGTATGTATGAATGTATGTATGTATGTGGTATTAATGTTGGGCAAACTTGGGCATCAGGAAAAGGCTTCTGGACATGTACCATCCTTATTTTGCAAGTCGTAACCGACTCGCAAAATAGGGAGCGAGTCGGTCACTATTAGGAAGGGGCGTGCCAAGCGCGTCCCTTCCTAATACCGAGTGGCAGAGCCATGTATAAATGTTTTGCCACCATGAATGCAGTCACAAAACATTCTCAGTTGCCGTCAACTTCAAGTTGGTAGTAAACCATCCGCAAATGAGAAGGGGTCCCAGGGGACCCCATCCCCTTTAAGAATGGTAGTAAAAACGTATTTTTAAGAGCAACCTACTCTTAAAAAAAGAAAAGAAAACTTTTCATCTTTCTTTTTTAAATGCCTCCTGTTTTCCTTTAAGGAAAAGGAGCTGCATTTCAAAAACAAAAGATTGTTTTATTTCTAAGCAATCACAGACATGGTGGTCTGCTGCCCCCATGTACCTTCCCTATTTTAATGAAAAGTTGTTACCTCCTACTTTGTTTCTGTGTATGCGGGGCACATGTGCTAGTGAGAGTCCAGCTGAAAGAAGGTGCCTGGGAGGTTGGTGGAAGTGTAGAAGGGCCTTAATTTCTGGAATGCTTAGTATCTGTGTGTGTGAGACTTTGAACCAAATTTATTTATTTATGGGGAGCCAGTAAATTTCCTTGAGGTGTTGGGTGGTATGGGTGGTTATTAGGGCATTTATGATTGTTTTCCCAATAGTTTCTGGTAGCCAATTGAAGATTTTTTCACAGCATCCTTAGGCTGTGCAAGCAGGTGGAGGCCACCACATTTACCATCACTGTCATGTTAAGCTTGTCATCTAGGATGAGTCCTAAGTTTCTGGGAGTGGGAGTTGGTGTGGAGCCAAGGTCTGCCGGCCACCAGCTGGAACCCCAAGCAAAGGATTTCCCTCCACTTCACTAGAGATTGAGGCCCATATTTATACTTTTTTTGCACCACATTTGCGTCATTTTTTGACACAAACACAGCGCAAACTTAGAAAATACAATTTTGTAAGTTTGTGCCGCTTTTGCATCAAAGAATTATGCAAATGTGGCGCAAAAAAAGTATAAATATGGGCCTGAGTTTGTTAGATCACATCCAGGTGGCAACCATCCTCATGCAGGTGGAGAAGTTGTTTCAAGGGGCTTGTCCATCAGGGAGAGTATCAGTTGGATGTTGTCTGCATGGGAAAGTATGTTGATACCATGCAATCTGATGCGGCCAGCCAGTGACGTCATGTAGATGTTGAACAAGGTCAAACTGAGAGACGATCCTTGTGAGACTCCACAGATGAGGTTCTTGGGTTCTGACATGTAGAGTGGAATGCTGAATTTTTGAGTTCTTCTTGTGAGGTAGCAGGAGATCCAATTGAGGTTGGGTCCTTGGGTGCCTATTTTATGTTGTCTTCTGATCAGATTGCATAGGGAAACTGTCACTGAGAGGTTGAGCGGATGAGGGCCAATATTTCTCGGATGGAAAAAAGGCAGTCTCAGTGCTGTGATAGAGTCTGAAACCTAATTGTGCTGTGTCTAAGAATGAGGGTCAGATTTATACTTTTTTAAGGAGTGGCGCTAAGGCCCTGTTAGCGTCCTTTGAAAGGACGCAAACAGGGCCTGGGAGGCGTAGGGGGAACCCAGACTTTTGCTCCAAATTATGGCACTACAGTGTTTAGAGGTGAACAAATTGACTCTAAGCAGTGTAGTCCCATTTTCTGGCGCACAAACCCCACCCGCAATGGGAGGTCAGGAGCCATGCCCATCACCCCAATGGCCATGCACAGGGGACAGATGTACCCTGGGCATGGCCATTGGGGCCAGCGCCATGCAGGGGGCCCCAAGTCAGGGCCCCCAAGCGGCACTGGACAGAAAAAAAAAATACCTAACCGGACTTACCTTTGGATGGGTCCCCCATCCATGGGTGACGTCCTGGTGCTGGTAGGGGTGGGTGAGGATTGTCCCTGGGGATAGGGAAGGGCACCTGTGGGCAATTTCCATTGTCTCTGACCATGGAAATCTGCCTCCAGGTCCCCTCACGCCTGCCCATGCCCAGGCGTTAAATAATGGCGCTAAGCAGGTTTAGTGCCATGATTTAAGGCCCTCCTCCTCCCGTGCGTGATTTTTGCATGGGAGGATAAATAAGGCACTAGGGCAGTGGTTCCCAAACTGTGCGCCGCGGCACCCCGGTGCGCCATTAGAAGTTGCTCGGGGCGCCACGTGCATTTTGGAAACATGACAGGAACAATTTAAAAGATTTATGTGCAGTTTATAAATTATCTCTTAGGACGAGGTAAACAGTCTTTTGCGGTGAGTAACTCATTTGGCATTTCATGTGGGGGAATTACACAAGCCCCACCTGATAACGTCTTGCATCTGGAGTATGGTTTCACTCAGCGTGATTAAGTTATCAGAGCCTTCTCTTCTAAGGAGTGCAGCAATTGCGAAGACAGCAGTGTGATCAGGCCATGCTCATTGAAGTGCGCACATCCAACAGTGCGCACATCCGACGTGTTTCCCTGAAGTTCCTTGTCGAATTTAGGAAAATCAGGTAAGTATTATTATAATAATTAGGAGAATCTAGAGTGAGAGATAGGGCACGACAGGACCGGAGATTTCAGGAATGCTCAGAAAATTCTCCTAACCAGCACCGGTGTGGTAATTAAATGGGGCTCCTCTTATCCTGCACTGCATCTAGGCGGCTTTGATAACAGTGTTTACAGAGTCTTATAAAAGACAGAATTATTTACAATGATCCAGTTTCTGCTTCACAAAACCATTCCCCTGGGAGCGTCCAAAAAACAGGAAAATTGTTTATTTGGAATGAACTGAGTTAATTTGCTAGGAGAAGTCAGGGTCAAGTTATGTGCACTCCACGGCCTTGCAGGGGAGATTTATGATGCACCATTGATGTTAAAGAAAATTCTTAATTTTTGTAGCATGTGCTAAATACAATCACATTTACATATCTACATTTTTATTACTGAATGGTTTGCGCCCAAAAAAGAGACAGTAGTATGAACTTTTATGTAACGGGGCTATTTTTACTGATTTTAAGTATAACTACTGGAGCACATGATCTGTTTCCATGCCTCTGCATTTATTTTGTTGAACTACAAAAAACAGAAATGAGTTATTTCAGTGTCGGCCAATCTGGTTGGTCATGAAGCCCTTTTCTCATTATAAAGCACACCTTTCCTTTTTTCCCCATTTGTGTTTAAAAAATGCTATTTAAATTGTCCAAAATAAGTTATAGGCCGACAGTCCTCCCTCACTTGCATGCCCAAATCAGATTACTTACTGAGTCTTGCTGCCAAGGAAAGGCAATTTTCGTTGGGAGGCCCGAAAAACGGCTATGGGAGGTACAGACCGAGTGGAACTTGGAAAGCACAGTTTTCAAAAGCTGAAGGCTTTGAAATAATTTAAAAACTGCAGAGTGTGAGTGTGAACGACAGTGCTTAATTTGTAAATACAAATTTGCTGGTGCCCAAAGCCCTCCTCTTAAACATGTGGCTGCTGCAATTAAATGTGGGAAAATGGAATACTGATCAGTGTAATCCTGAAGCCATCTCAAGCCTCTTCAATGATTTTAAAGCCACTCCCTGCCCCTTCAGCTCACTCTTGCAGATTTCTGTTTTCTCCCATTGTGACATTATTTTGTTTTTCTCTTTTCTTCAGTCTTTCCCATATGTGTCTTATGTGTCGTTTGCTCGCAGTAAATGCTTGAGGCAGAAAAATAAGTGCCGGCCCTCAAAAATAAGTGCTGGTGCTGTGCACCGGAAACAAGCACAAATTAAGCACTGATGAATGATCAAGTACTGTTGCTAATTCATGGAAACATTTTTGGCCCTTAATATTGTATTGTTTCTGACTTAACTGAATTGAAAAAAATTCTTAAAGTAAACAACTTATATTTTTATTTTGTTACCAATACCTTCATCGCCTTCATCCCAATTATTTGGAGGGAGAAAAATTGAAGTACTCCCGAGGCTGGGCTTACATCGCCTACCCGAATAAAAGTGACATAATGGGGAGCCGCGGGCAATGGCCAATATAGGTGAAGGGAGCCGCGGGTCGAAAAAGTTTGGGAACCACTGCACTAGGGCCTTTGAGGCATTTTTTGCCCGGGAATGCCTACCTTGCATCTCATTGACGCAAGGTAGTTTTCCGCAGGCAAAAATGACGTTAACTCCAATATTTTGGTGCTAGACATGACTAGTGCCAAAATATAAATATGGAGTTAAGTTTGTGCCGGATTTGCGTAAAACAAATTACTCAAATCCAGCACAAACAGAGTATAAATATGGGCCTTGGTGTGTAGAGAAAATGGGCGAGTTGATTGATGGCTTCTCTGTGATCTTTGCTGGTTCGGGTAGCAGGGAGATTGGGCGGTAGGTCTGCTGAAACTTTCTCCAGAAATGCATAGACCACTGTTTGTTTCCAGGCCACTGGGAATGTTACATTGGTGATAGAGTTGTGTGGGATGCAAGTGAGTACTTCGCTGATTGGGGAGGCGCCCCTGTTGTAGATGTGGTGGGTGCAGCCGACTGTAATGTTGGCTGTTTGTTCCATGGTTTCTGGGGCCGTAAGAGTGTTTCTGAGATTTTTAGTAGGTAGGCTGGAGGCAAAGCTGCAAGGTTTCAGTTGAGGGTCGAAGTTGCTGTACATGGTTTTGAGTTTGTTGTTGAAAAATTCCAATAGGTTACCAAATCAGTCTTATGGGAGAGTAATGCTGTTTGTGGGGGAACTGGTGTGATGAGTTCTTTGATGATCACTAAGATTTTTTTACAGCATTTGGAGCTGTTATCAATGCATTCGGCTAGGGACTTCTTGGTTTCTCTGACCTCCTAGTGGTAATGTCTTAGTGCTGCTTTGTAAGTGTAAGTGAAGAAAGTAAGGACTAACATGTAAAGATTGCTTCCAGAGCAGAAACAATGGTTTAGAATGTTTGCTATGATGGGTATGAGGTATGTATTTCATCTCCACTAGGCAGGGTAGTTGGCGAGGGTTCAGGAACTTCATTAACTTGAAAGGAACCAGGATGGGCCCCTCCTGTTTATAGCTTACTACAAAGGGACACATGCATAAGAGAAGCACTGTCATTTCTAAGTACTGTGTAGCCAGATTGACATCAGCCCAGTGGGAGAGGAAACTGGTCCAGAAACCAGTTTGGTGTGGTAGGGGAAGAGGGAATTGCTCATTTCTCTAACACCCATTGCTAGGGCACCAGCTAACTCCAAAGGTAGGAGGTTTCTACCCTGTCAGATCTGTCCCATAATAATGCACTGTAAGACATTTTGCAGTAAAGCACACATGATGTGCTGCAAAACTGGTAATATTTGCCCTTTGAGAACTGTTTTCTAATTAGTTAGGGAGTGTCCAGTTGTCACTCCCATCCACTTGCTAGTAAATCCTACAAAAGTAACACCTAACTACCAGTTCATCAGAATACATTCTGAAACTGTAGAATAGAAGAGGACTTGGCCCACTCTCTGTGATCATGTAGAGACCTTAGAGGGTAGACATATTCCCACTTGTATCCAGGGCTCAAAAGTGAAGTGGTGGTTCCTCCCTTGGGGCAGAGGAGCACCACCCCACCTCTGAGAGTGCAGCAAGTATGAAAAATAAAATGGTAATTAAGAGCATACTGTTTTATTTTTCATTTCAGCCAACACGAGTGGAAGCTCTGGGTGGGGCCATGGCTGCTGATTGGCAGCAGAGAGCAGTGTTACTCCAGTTTAAAATGCGCATGTCACTTTGGCCGGCTGTCTTGGGACAGCCAGCCTGACATGCGCATTTTAAACCTCTCCACTAAGCACTCTTAGACGGCTGGGTGGAGAACAGGCACAGATCCAGTGCCTGATGGAGTGTCAAGGCAGCACGCTCCAACCCATCCCGGTGCTGCTCTCATGCTGCTAACATTAGTAGTAGCATCAGATCAGCATCCATATTTGTGGAGGTGAATTGCCTGAGGCTCCAAAAGTACTTGCGCTGGCTCCATTCCAGAAGAAACACGGGGATGAGGAAGCATGGGTAAGTACATTTTTTATTTATGCTGGTTCCTCTTAAAACCCTTCAAGTCCTGCCACCTGTCTGTAAAGTGATTGATTTCCCCGCTGCTGACTGCTCTTCTAGGACAAGGTGAGTGGCTCTTAAGCCTGGAGGACTTCCTCTCGGTGCTTAATTTGTGGGGAAATAAAACATGTGCCGGTTTCTTAGGAGAGCAAAGTTGGTGCTGCAGAGTGGTTAGATGATATACTCTCTACGTAGCTTTGATTTCAACCCATGCCTCTTTTCTTCCACGTCTCTATGACTTCTCTATTTATGTTGCTCTAGCAAGTTCCGCTCCATTTCTGCTTTGAACATTGGTTACTATTTTCGTATTTTTTGAGTCACCTTTTCTCTCATTTCGCTCTCTTGCTCTGAGACAAAATTATGATGGAAAATTAGCTCATGGCAATGGTTCCCAAAAATTAGTGCAGGTCTCACCACCTGCAAGTTCCTGCACAAATTAAGCACTGGTATTTCTTAAAGTTATTGACTCCATAGCTGATTCGAGGTGTGAGCAGAGTGAAGGGGACCCCTATGAAGAAACAGAGCTCTGTGTTTTTGAAGCGTGGCTTTTATTGGGACATTGCATGTCAAGGCAAGTACATAGATTCTCAAAGCATATAGGCATTGAAAGTTCACAGCAATTTAAAGTTCAGCTTCCTTCCTGTAGGCAGAGCAGCATTATTAAAAATATCGGTCAGCAAGTCCCGTTATATTTTAAATTGTCGTATCAAATATCCTTTATGCAATGGGAGAAGCTACCAGCTCTGTGTTTTTGCTTTGCAATCTAGTACTCGCAGTCTTATTGTTCTCGTGGCTGGGACTACTATATTGCAAAGAAAACAATTAAGAGCTCTAAGCGAAAAGGGTAGCAGAGGTTTACTTTTGAAGTTCTAGGCATTGTTAAAGGTGTACCACAGGTGTGGTGCAGAATTTGTTTCTTCCAACACAGGTTTGGCTCACATGTTCTGGCCCATTTGTATGTCAGAAACAACACATTCTTCTGTGTACATAATATGCAGAACTGTATATACTGCTGTGCTGTGTATAGCGCCCTTGGTGAGCAAAGCTACTGCACCCCAAGCATTGCCATGGGGGAAAGTGCAGCGAGAACTGTGGTGCGTGTGTCACACGTGCACATGCGCTGTATGTAAGTAAGGTTTGCAGACTACTGTGCACGGGTCTTCAGTGCCGAATATTCACAACTTGATGCATTCTGGGTATTGTAGTTCTGATTCACTTAATCTAAAGTAGTACCTCATTGAAATGCATTGTAAAAGAAAGGCAAAAAGCATTGTTCCCTTGATGATGGAGTCATCTCGAATTCTCAGGAAACACCAGGTATGGACTACTGAGTTACTCATGGAACTGGGAATCCTCGCAGCTATGTAACACCCATGCAAAAGGTTTTGGTTGAAGAATATTGTAACTATTCCAGCTTTTAGAAGTACCTCTTAAACTTACCTAGACGCTGGGGAGAGTGCTGCAAGAATCAAATACATAACTTGTGGTGAAAATACAGACAGAAAACGTATGCATGAGATAGATAAACATATCCATTTAGCTCCTCTCTTCCTGGAACGTAGCCTGCTGGTATGTTGTAAATGCTTTCATGCTACTTGTTACAGAGATTTAAGTATCATTAATCATTTAAGCCTCTATCAATGCTTTTAAGGACAGGTTAGATGAGTTTTTCCAGAGGTTTGGCACAGTCAGTGAGCAATTCAAGGCGCATGCGTTGGAAGAGGCTTAAAAAAGATCTGGGAGCTATATCATGGAGTAATGTACATATGGTTTATGCACATCACGGGAGTGGGGTGAAGGTGTGCAAGTCAATAGCAGGCTCATGGCACTGCAGGAGTGGCTCGTGTCGCTGGTTCTGGCTGCTCAGTGCAGTAGAGCCGGCTGTGGGTTTTTTCATCTTTGAAGTGCAGTGTGTCTGACCTCAGGGTTTTTACCAATGGCTGCAGAAAACTTTCACCTTATTAGTACCAGTGTACCACTCAATTACAGTAACAAGCAGCTGAATGATGACTTGCGAACCCTTGAAAAACGTCTTCCGCTGCAAAGGAACAAACACCTGTTGCCATGCTTTTAGTAACTTTAGATCTGTTTGAGCTAGAAATAAATTTGTTTTTTGTTAAAATCTGCCGATTTTGTATCAGAAGATAAATTATGTGGCAGTTTATGTCACATTCACAACCAGACAACACTGCACACTACACTCTCATAATTGATTTATTAACCTTCTTGCTTTTTCAAATTTGCTTGAAAATGCACCATTTGCCCAATCATTTTTTAAGAGCGAGCACCCCTCAAGCCCTTGCTCACCAATGGCCACTCATCCAGAAATTCTATGCCTCACCACTTTCAAATGTCACCAGCTGCCACTGCAAAAGTGGACTTCAAGTGTATCTGCAGAGGCCCAAGTAGCAACAGGACTTTTTACTGAAGTGACCAGTTGACTAGTAGTAGCTGGACCCTGCTGGTTGCTTTTGCTGGAGTGACACATGGACCCTAAATGCTGTCCTAGAGAGCTTCGGAAGACAACATTTTTGGACTTCCAAAACTTTTTGGGTCTTATTACTTGGGATGGACTCACATGCTCCCCAAATTGTTATGGCATGCATGCTGTGTTTCTGAATATGGGTATTGTTTGTTCAGTGTGTGGAAACGTCTTTTTGTGTTACAGGTATCATTAGCTATTGGAAAGAAATGTTTTGATTGAAGATGCTTATTTTTTCAAGCAAATGTTTTAGATGATTTTATATCTCAATGTTAGCACTAATTTTCTTTTTCCACTTTTATTTGAATATTCTTCTTTAAATACATTTGGAATTTTGGAGGGACAGAAATTGTTGGGTTTAGAGGTTTTTGAAGCTGAGGGGATTTTTTTCACCTAGATTTCTACGTAGGGAAAAGGATTTCTGTTTTTAAGGACCTTCATTTTCTAAACAGTAAGTAATTCTCTAATTATTACAATGTCTTTATTTTCCTTACTTTTGTCAAAACAGGGACATACAGCAGTATTTGCCCCAAGGATGGGAGGATCATGATGACTAATGACATTTCAATCCACTGCAATGAAAAGCAATTACCGGTTTACAAGAATATGTATTGGGAACAGTAAAGTTAATCATCTTCCCTTAAAGCAGTGGTTCCCAAACTTTTTCGACCCGCGGCTCCCTTCACCTATATTGGCCATTGCCCGCGGCTCCCCATTATGTCACTTTTATTCGGGTAGGCAATGTAAGCCCAGCCTCGGGAGTACTTCAATTTTTCTCCCTCCAAATAATTGGGATGAAGGCGATGAAGGTATTGGTAACAAAATAAAAATATAAGTTGTTTACTTTAAGATTTTTTTTCAATTCAGTTAAGTCAGAAACAATACAGTATTAAGAGCCAAAAATGTTTCCATGAATTAGCAACAGTACTTGATCATTCATCAGTGCTTAATTTGTGCTTGTTTCCGGTGCACAGCACCAGCACTTATTTTTGAGGGCCGGCACTTATTTTTCTGCCTCAAGCATTTACTGCGAGCAAACCACACATAAGACACATATGGGAAAGACTGAGGAAAAGAGAAAAACAAAATAATGTCACAATGGGAGAAAACAGAAAGCTGCAAGAGTGAGCTGAAGGGGCAGGGAGTGGGTTTAAAATCATTGAAGAGGCTTGAGATGGCTTCAGGATTACACTGCCTCAGTATTCCACTTTCCCACATTTAATTGCAGCAGCCACATATTTAAGAGGAGGGCTTTGGGCACCAGCAAATTTTTATTTACAAATTGAGCACTGTTGTTCACACTCACACTCTGCAGTTTCTAAATTATTTCAAAGCCTTTAGCTTTTCAAAACTGTGCTTTCCAAGTTCCACTCGGTCTGTACCTCCCATAGCCGTTTTTCTGGCCTCCCAACGAAAATTGCCTTTCCTTGGCAGCAAGACTCAGTAAGTAATCTGATTTGGGCATGCAAGTGAGGGAGGACTGTTGGCCTATAATTTATTTTGGACAATTTAAATAGCATTTTTTAAACACAAATGGGGAAAAAAGGAAAGGTGTGCTTTATAATGAGAAAAGGGCGTCATGACCAACCAGATTGGCCGACACTGAAATAACTTATTTCTGTTTTTTGTAGTTCAACAAAATAAATGCAGAGGCATGGAAACAGATCATGTGCTCCAGTAGTTATACTTAAAATCAGTAAAAATAGCCCCGTTACATAAAAGTTCATACTACTGTCTCTTTTTTGGGCGCAAACCATTCAGTAATAAAAATGTAAATATGTAAATGTGATTGTATTTAGCACATGCTACAAAAATTAAGAATTTTCTTTAACATCAATGGTGCATCATAAATCTCCCCTGCAAGGCAGTGGAGTGCACATAACTTGACCCTGACTTCTCCTAGCAAATTAACTCAGTTCATTCCAAATAAACAATTTTCCTGTTTTTTGGACGCTCCCAGGGGAATGGTTTTGTGAAGCAGAAACTGGATCATTGTAAATAATTCTGTTGTTTATAAGACTCTGTAAACACTGTTATCAAAGCCGCCTAGATGCAGTGCAGGATAAGAGGAGCCCCATTTAATTACCACACCGGTGCTGGCTAGGAGAATTTTCTGAGCATTCCTGAAATCTCCGGTCCTGTCGTGCCCTATCTCTCACTCTAGATTCTCCTAATTATTATAATAATACTTACCTGATTTTCCTAAATTCGACAAGGAACTTCAGGGAAACACGTCGGATGTGCGCACTGTTGGATGTGCGCACTTCAATGAGCATGGCCTGATCACACTGCTGTCTTCGCAATTGCTGCACTCCTTAGAAGAGAAGGCTCTGATAACGTAATCACGCTGAGTGAAACCATGCTCCAGATGCAAGACGTTATCAGGTGGGGCTTGTGTAATTCCCCACATGAAATGCCAAATGAGTTACTCGCCGCAAAAGACTGTTCACCTCGTCCTAAGAGATAATTTATAAACTGCACATTAATCTTTTAAATTGTTCCTGTCATGTTTCCAAAATGCACGTGGCGCCCCTGGCAACTTCTAATGGCGCACCGGGGTGCCCCGGCGCACAGTTTGGGAACCACTGCCTTAAAGGGTTGTAGGTAGGACTGAAAGGAACGGTAGAACTATCCACTCAATGGGAGTGCAATCCCTGAACATGGGAAAGAGGGGAAGTCATTTGGATGTTGTAGCAGACAGGTCAATGGGTTGGGGCAGGGAGGGGCAGGATGTCTCTAGGCGAGCTCCAACTGTGGTTTTATTTCCCTTCATGTGTGTCTGATTATGGATTGCACTGGATAATTTTTTTGACGTTTTACAAACAGTAATTTTCAATTTGAATTTAGTGTAATATCTTGAAAATGGTAAAAATAACTTATAATTTTAATTATTTTAAAAATATCTTTTACTTATGGTGGACATTTCTATGGAGTAATGTGTTCCTTGTTTAGAATAGTGTTTCTAGGTATCAGTTTAAGTAAATGTTTCAAGGTAGTGTTGACCCCCATTAATTGGAGAGAGTATGACTTCGGCAGCTAATATTTTGTGCATTTTGCATGTTTGGTTTCATTAGTTGTTTTGGTAGTTTAGGCATATTTGTTGTCTATGGTTTGCTTTTGGTATATGACCGGATAGGTATGTTCTTTTCTAACATTTCTATGAAGGGATATGGAGTAATTTAGCTTCTTCCAAAAGTGACTTGGAAGGAGGTTTGCCAACCTACCACTGCATAATTAGTTTTGTTTTCCTCGGATAGAGTCATGTTGTACAGATTCCACAAGAATATGTTGAAATTGGGTTGACACCTGTGCGTTGAACGGTGTGTGAGACCAACCCACGTTTCGTTAATGTACTCCGAAAAAGGAGTTTATTTTTCTTCATTTGATTAGTAGAATGGTGATTCTAGTAATGTTTCATAATATTTAATAGCTTCAGTTGGTGGTAAATGAATTTTTTGATTCCAAAGGCAAATTGAGTTTCATGAACTTCAAACGGATTTTCGGAGATAGTTCCATAAAGTTGATTAAATGGATGGTATTGTTGTGTGAGAATATAATTTATGGACTGTTTGAGTCACTGCCTGTTTAAAACTAATAAAAAGGTTATCATGGTAATTATTTGTTTTTTGAAATTGTTAGTATTTCCTTTACCCTTGAGAAAGGCTTTGTGTTGAAACGTGTCAGGGGAATCTGTGTTTGTAATATAGAAGCACCGCAAGCAACACTGGCGTATCTAGGTGCATCCTTTTACCTTGCCATGGGAAACTGGTTGTTCTATGTTGAGGTGGCATGAACCTCGCCCGGGTTATGGCGCTACTAGGTAATTGGTGTACCAGCTTTTGTTTGGATTGCAATTCCTGATATATGGTGCTTTATTTATAGAGCTAGATTGCATAACGTAGTCATATGTTAGTGCTGTAGTACTGCCTGTGGATACTGTATATGTGTTGAAAGAGTGGTGGGCATGATTTAAAGGCAGCATCCATTAGCCAGATAGTATACTGTGTTAGGATTAGTATATTATTAGCTGTGCTGAAAACTATAATTCTTTCTTCGTTATTTTCATTATCTTCATGAATGAGTTGTCATTTGGGTTATTTAGGTGGTAAGGGATATTTAGCTCGTCAAGTCATTGTCAAGCTCCTGTGGTTTGTCCATGGGGTCTTTTGGTTTTTGTAATTAGTGTTTTTAAATTTGGCATGGAGGGCAACTGTTCTATTACTTCTTCTGGAATGCTATGAATTTAGGGCCCAATTCACAAAGGTAACTTTGCATGTGTGGGTCTCATATGTACCAACATTTACAACTAGGTATAAATCGCCTAATGGATGACATTCATTTTTCATATGTAGCTTTACATGTAAAGGTATGAGACTCCACCCCTCAAGTGATGGAGATTCGAACAACTGAATTTGAGACTGAAATAATGCTAAATGCTGGGTTGTGCTCCTCATGTTAATTTTGTTGAATTTTGCTGTAATTTTGTGTAATTATGCAACAGCATTTACTTGACTTATGACCACGTCTAGTTTGTTCACACGCTCATTATGTTGACATATCCTCCTCTGTCTTGCCGGGGTGAATAATGGACATATCTGCAAAATATGCAATGTGTGAATGACATAGGTACACAAAGGTTTCATGGTTTCATGGATGCGTTTGTTAAAAATGTAAATTTAAGACATAGCATAGCAACAATTTGAGTTATTTCGGAGACAGTAGTTACGCAATCTAAAACATGGTATGCAACATACATACATATATACAAATATTTCCAAATTGGTATTTACACACTAAAACAATTGTGTTTCCATAATTTGTAAAAGTAACCTTAATTAAGGAACTGTCACCTATAAACATTTCAAAAGAAAATATATATTTTAACAAAGAAACATGTTTTCATTGACAAGTATTCCATTTAACCATTTTTATTTTTTCTTCCTTTTTCTGAGATCCGTCAAGTCAAAATTGATAGATATTACATTGTGACGGTGGAAATCTGTTGATTGTACAGGGATCATTCTACTGGTCTGCCATATTGTCAAGCATTCCCTATGCTGGCAATTGTGGTTTTTGAAGGCGGACCAAACATGGTGGATGCCTGACATATCCTTCATGGATGATGGATAAGTAAGCCAAGGCTGTCATACCTTTTCTGGCTGCTTTGGTCCCAGATTGGCTAAAGTAGTAATATAATGTAATGTAATATAAGGTGGATCTGTAGAGCTCTGCTTGTAACCGATGAGGGTATCCAGGTGTTGACAAATGAGGCAATTTGTAAAGTTTTTATGCAGTACTCAAACAGTAATAAAGTGAATAAAAACAGAAACAAAGAAAAACCCTCAAATCAATTTAGAAAAGAGGGAATATTTTCAGAAATAAAATAACACCAAAATGACAGCAATCCCATTGATAGATTGAGAGATATGAATGTTTAAAGTTTGAATTAAAAATCACACCAAAATTCACAAAGTGCAAACAGTGGTTATCTGGTTGCATTAGACCAAATTAGTTAAGACCAAATGCAATGGAGTGTGGGTTGGATACAGGAACTAGGTTTGTCCTAGTAAAAGGTTTGCCTTGTCTTAGAAACATTTATAGAGAAAAATTGGTTGTCAATGAATCATCAGCATGGCTGAGCTGGTGAGGACAGCAACTCAGGAGCCCTGGATCGGGATGAACTCCCTGGCCCATCAGGGACCACTGGTCAGTTATCTACCACATTCCACAGCCAGACCACTAGAAAGCCCCACTTCAGAATTCAACACCACAGCAGCCACCTACCATCCCCAAACCTCTGTCCCCAGGACATGTCAATTAGTAGTGTGCCCACCTGTACAGGGACCCGAGTCCACACCTTACAGGAAAGACAATTAGGGTCCTGAGGTCAGTGGGAGTGGGCACACTGTTCAGGGGACACAGGCACAGGGGGCCAGGGATGGTTGGAGGACAGCTGTGCGCCATGAGGAGGACAGGCAGAGGGAACTGACTGCCCAGGAGGCATTCACTAATGTCCTGGTGGCATACCAACAATCCCAGGACAAGATGGGTCAGGTGTTAACCATCATGCAGAAGAGCAGTGGCTGCAGGGGGAACACCACCGGGAGATCAAGCAAGAATTGCAGGTCTTGAATACCATCATGGTCTCCATTGCAGGGGTGCTGGGTGACCTGGCCAATATCATAAGGGAGTACACAGCACACCAGCGAGCCCCTACCACTAGCCAGTGTACTGATCAGCCCTCTGCATCTGCTGCAGCTAGTGGACAGGAGGCCCTGCCACAGGACCCACAGGCCACCAGCATCCCACCCCTTGCAGAAGGTGAACCACCTCACAAACATTCCCTGCGACCCAGACAAACATCAGAGACAGTTGCCAAGACCAAGACCACTGCCAGGAAATGAGCCCCTCTGAATGTCCCCCTTGTGTTCCACTGTGTCACCTTGTCCACTATGAACTGCCAGTGTTCCCCTTCCTATGGCCCCTTGGACACTGGACCTGTGCAACAAAAAGACTGGCCCACTACACTGGACTTTTCCCAACCATTACCTCACTCTATTGCACTTTACATTGTATACCAGAATAATTATTAAACACCCTTGGACACAATTTGAGTAATAGTGCTTTATCTGAAGTAGATTTAAAATGGATTGAACTGTTTTGAACTGCCTGGGCCTGTGCAAATGTCCAGTAATATGTTGATTCATCCTACATATGTGTTTCAGCAGTCTGTACACATCACAACATCACACTGTTGTAACCACACCAAACGCTGCAACATAGAAAGCCACAGGTGACAGTCAGTTGGGATGCAAAGGCAGTGACTGGCATAATGCTACAGCCACACAGCACAACACTTAAATGGAGAAATGTTTAGTTCCACACTCTTACCTGAGTGTCATTGGAAGTACTGCTGTATCATATGTGTCCTGTTGTCCACATCCTCCTCCTCACTGTTGTCACTGTCCACTGCTGCCACAGGGGCATTGCCACCCCCCCCTCCTGCAGTTAGGGCACAAAGGTGTCTGAGGGCCAAGTTGTGCAACATGAAGCACACAACAACAATCCCACAGACCTTGTCAGGGGAGTAGCATAGGGGTCCACCTGTCAGAAGGAGGCACCTGAACCTGGCCGTTGGGAGACTGAAGGTCCTTTCAACAATCCTCCTGGCAAGCCCATGAGCATCAATGTACCTATTGTCAGCCCCTGTTCTCGGATTTCTAACAGGGGTCAAGAGCCAGGACAGGTTTGGGTAGCCAGAATCACCTGCAAGAAGTGAGGGATACACATTAGCCTTGCACAATGGCAGGGGTTTTGACTCCTGAAGGCATACACTGAAAAACAGTGGCAGTGTTTTTGCAGTGATATGGGTCATGTTTGTGTATGATGAGGGGCAAATGCAGTATGTGAGACATTTCTTTCACAGGTTGGATTGAATGGTTAATGGCGTTCTGTCTGTGTTTCCTCTGCAGGTCAGCGTCCATCAGAAGAAGGGGTTGTGGTGTGCCATCACCTAGGACGTGCAGACCCTGGGGATCCATAGCTGGCGGAGCACCCACTGCAGGAAACGGTGGGAGGACCTGAGACGCTGAGCCCGGAAGACCGCGGAGGCCCAGCTGGGGATGGCCTCTAAACGAGGGAGTGGGTGCCTGTTGAAACCTGACGCCCTTTATGGGCCACATACTGGCGGTGGTCTACCCAGAGCTGAATGGGTGCTTGAGGGCATCACAGCAGCCACAAGGGGGTAAGTACAGAGTGTGTGACAACCATCTATGTTGCCTGGCAAGGGATTTTGGTGCAGGGTTCTAATCAGTGGATGCCCCAATATGCCAGCTTAAGACATTGTGGCAAGGTCCAGCTTAGGTATTTGGGGTGTAATGCTTATTTTAGATGGCTAGGTAGCTGGATTTCCACGTCAGACAGGGATTAGTTGGCTCCAATTGATGTGCAGGTGGCAGTGTTTGGCTCGTACCTGCTGTGGTACCTAGCTGATGGTATGTCAGTGTGGTCCATACTGCCCATTCCTAGTCCCTGTGTGTGATAGTGATGTGTATGCCATCTGTGCTCTGATTGACCCTGTGCTCCCTTTCTCTCCTCTCCTTTTGTCACCCTGTCCATGTGTGCATTTGCATTGTAAGGCAAAGGAGCATGGGCACCGGCGAGTGAGGGAGCTGCAACCCACGGGACCCAGGAGGCAGAGTCCACCAACGCCGAGGTGACCAGTGGGACAGAGGAAGAGGGGAGCACCACAGGGAGACAGGAGCTGATTCAACTGACTCTCATACCTCATCCGAGGAGAGCTCCCTGATGATGGCGGACCCCTCTGGGACCACCCCAGCTACAGGTTAAACTGCCACCCCCATACCAGCACCGCCCTCCCAGTATCCCCCCACCAAGTTGCCCATGCCCACTCACCCAGGAGGGAGGGCGTCTCCTTCGCCCCAGGCACCTCAATCCCTGCCCCAGTCAGCCCTGCTGCCCTCAGTGAGGAGGCTATTGACCTCCTGAGATCCGTCTCTGTAGGGGAGTCAACCATAGTGAATGCCATCCAGGGGCTGGCATCCCAGATGCAGCAATGCAATGCCTTCCTGAAGGGCATTCACTGTGGCTTCGCGGCTCTACTGAGATCGTTTCAGGCTCTGGCCTCCTCTCTGATGGCAGCTAGTGTCCCTGTTTCTTCCACCCCCCCTCCAACTACCACTTCCCAGTCCCAGTCTCCTCACCCCAAGCCCATCCAATGCTCACATTCTGACAAGCATGCACCCAAAACAAGAACAAGAGACAAGACACAGACAAACACAGGTGGCACACTTCATTCCACAAGCACTCACAGTCAACACATATATGCACACACAACATCATCCACTGCCTCCACTGTCTCCCCCTCCTCCTCCTCCCTCACAGTCACATCAGCACTCACACCTGCATGCACTGCATCAACAGTCCCTGAACCTGCTACCTGCACAGCCTTTCCCACAGTCAAAAAAACAGTAGACCCGCAGACATGCAACCCACCCATCACCATGTCCACCGCATGCAGCACACCCACCTCACTTGCAGACACCAGCACAACATCCATCCACACTTCCTGTTTGACCTCCCTCACTGTGTCTGCCTCCTCCAAAGACACACAAACGCTCGCATCCACCTCACACACACACACCTGCACCCAAGTCCAGCACACCTCCTCCTCCTACAACCACTCCCTCTACCTCCACTCCCATCCCTCCTCCCACAACCCACCCCATTGGCCCTAAGAAGCTTTCCCTTTCCTGCCTTGACCACTTCCCGCCCCCTTCCCCAGTCCTGCCCATAAGAGAAAGGTCCCACCTCTCAGCCCAGTACTTCCAGCACCAAGTCTAGCCCTGTACCACCCCCAAAGACTTCAGCTGTCACTAAGGGGCACATGAGTGCAACTCCGAGCCCCCGCTCCAAGCCCACTCCTCCGCCCCCAAAACAGAAGGGGAAAGTACTGCCCCCTTTCCAAACCCAAGGACCCCCCTCCCAAGAAGAAGACACCCCCACCCCCACCACCCCTCCCTGCCGCCTGAGGTGCCTGCCTATTTCCAACATGCTGCCCCTGCACAGTGGAGTCCCAATGTTGTCAGGAGTCGAGTTGGGGCTTGGACTTTGCCCTGTGGGCTGATTCAGACTTTGGACTGTCTACTGGCCCTGCATGTGAACATGCATTGATGTATATATTTTGGATTTGGGCTCTTCATCCAACAGGATTACAGTGGTTGGAACAGAGGTATGTGTCCTAGTTTTCCTTTCTCCTGGTTTCTGTTACTGTCGTTTAACTCCGCAGATGGTTCAGGGTGTGGTGTGTGCGTATTGTGTGTGTTGTGTGGGTGTGTGTCACTCTCCCCTTCCTCCCTCCCTCCCATGTGTGCTAGGCGGCTGTACTCACCGTCGTCGTCAGCATTGGTGCTCCAGGATGGGCATTGCATGGTACAGCATCGGGAAGACTTGCAGTCAGGTTCCATGGCGACGGCTGACTCCTTTGTGTCCCTGGAGGTGAATGTCTCCTTTTATATGATGTGTTTCTGCCAGGCTTTTGGTGGTGTTGCTACCGCCCCTGAGATACTGGTGGTGTGCTATGTCATAATATGGTGGGCAGATCCTTGTCTTCCACCTGTGTGGAGATTGATACCGCCGAGTCCAGTGTTCATATCGTACTGGCGGTTTGAGTGGTACATTGGCTGTCTATGGGAGGGATCACCGCCATGGTCATTATTTGGCGGTCATTACTGCTGGCCTGGCAATGGTACTACTGCCATCGGCGGCGTGGCAGTCAACTGACCGCCAAGGTCATAACGGCCACCTTAATCACTTCTACGAAGTGGTAACTTCGATAAATAAAACCTATGGACCTAAATAGGAGATCTCACCAATTTATCCAAGTATCTAGAAACATTGGCACAAGTCCCAGCCGAGATGACAGTAGTATAACAACAAGGACATGAAAAGTGTATATCCTTCCTGACATTCTCTGTGACAATTATGATTTACAATCAAGAACTAAACACAAATGTATTTTCTGGTGAACGCTAATGGGGCCATAATGATGCTTAGGTATAGCCGGTGAAGGTGTATATATCCAAGATTCAGAGTGTTAGAAATGGGGTCTTTGGTTGGCAGTCAGGTTACCCCCTGTCCAAGCAAGGACCCTCACTCTAGTCAGGGTAAGTCACACACAATCCAAATTATCCTGTGCCCACCCTTTGGTAGCTTGGCACTGAGCAGTCAGGCTTAACTTAGAAGGCAATGTGTAAAGTATTTGTGCAATAAATCATACAATAACACAATATAGCACCACAAAAATTAACCACACAGTGTTTAGAAAAATATATAATATTTATCTGGATATTTGCAGGTCAAAACGATAAAAGATGCAATATGAATTTGTAGAAATATCACTGAAAAGTGATAGAAAGTGTCTTAAGTCTTTAAAAAGCAAACAAAGGGCCTGATTCTAACTTTGGAGGACGGTGTTAAACCGTCCCAAAAGTGGCGGATATACCACCTACCGTATTACGAGTCCATTATATCCTATGGAACTCGTAATACGGTAGGTGGTATATCCGCCACTTTTGGGACGGTTTAACACCGTCCTCCAAAGTTAGAATCAGGCCCAAAGTCTCTTTCAAGCACAAAGTACCTGGGTTGTAGAGGAAAATCTCCGTAAAGGGCCGCAGAGGAGGAGATGCGTGGAAAAATGGTGTGTGCGTTGGTTTCGCCCCTTCACACACAGACTTGCGCCGTTATTTTTCACGCGGGGAAGACGTGCGTTGTTTTCCGGCGCGCGGACAGTCTCCTTCTGTGGATTACCAGATGTCCCGAGGTCTGTGCGTGGAATCCTGGGCTTGTTATCCGGCTGCGCGTCGTTCCGGTGGGCTGTGCGTGGAATTTTTTCCCTCACAGCAGGCGTCGCGTCGATTTCCTCTCTGAAAGTCGGGCGGTGTTGTTCAGGCGGGCCGTGCGTCAAAGTTCCGGTCGCACCGCAGGCGTCGCATCGATCTTTTCCTTGCGGGGTCGAGCGGCATCTTTCCGTATCGGCGTACGGTGAATTTTTCACCTCGGAGCAAGCTGTGCGCCGAATTTTTCAGCACACAAGGATTCCAGTTGAAAGATGGAAGTCTTTTTGGTCCTGTGACTTCAGGGAACAGGAGGCAAGCTCTATCCAAGCCCTTGGAGAGCACTTCTGCAGCAAGGCAAGAGTTCAGCAAGGCAGCAGGCCAACAGCAAGGCAGCAGTCCTTTGTAGAAAGCAGTCAGGTGAGTCCTTTGAGCAATCAGGCAGTTCTTCTTGGCAGGATGCAGGTTCTGGTTCAGGTTTCTTCTCCAGCAAGTGTCTGAGGTGGTAGGGCAGAGGCCCTGTTTTATACCTAAATGTGCCTTTGAAGTAGGGGAGACTTCTAAGAGTGGCTTAGAAGTGCACCAGGTCCCCTTACAGTCCAGTCCTGTCTGCCAGGGTCCCAGAAGGGGGTGTGGCAGTCCTTTGTGTCAGAGCAGGCCCTCCACCCTCCCAGACCAGGAAGACCCATTCAAAATGCAGATGTATGCAAGTGAGGCTGAGTACCCTGTGTTTGGGGTGTGTCTGAGTGAATGCACAAGGATCTGTCAACTAAACCCAGCCAGATGTGGATTGTAAGGCACAGAAAGATTTAAGTGCAAAGAAATGCTCACTTTCAAAAAGTGGCATTTCTAGAATAGTAATATTAAATCCAACTTCACCAGTCAGCAGGATTTTGTATTACCATTCTGGCCATACTAAATATGACCTTCCTGCTCCTTTCAGATCAGCAGCTACCACTTCAATAATGTATGAGGTCCGCCCCAATGTTAGCCTATGAAGGGAGCAGGCCTCACAGTAGTGTAAAAACGAATTTAGGAGTTTTACACTGCCAGGACATGTAAACTACACAGGTACATGTCCTGCCTTTTACCCACACAGCACCCTGCTCTAGGGGTTACCTAGGGCACACATTAGGGGTGACTTATGTGTAGAATAGGGGAGTTTTAGGCTTGGCAAGTACTTTTAAATGCCAAGTCGAATTGCCAGTGAAACTGCATACACAGGCCTTGCAATGGCAGGCCTGGGACAAGGTAAAGGGGCTACTTGAGTGGGTGGCACAACCAGTGCTACAGGCCCACTAGTAGCATTTAATCTACAGGCCCTAGGCACATACAGTGCACATTACTAGGGACTTATAAGTAGATTAAGTAGTCCAATTGGGTATGATCCAAAGTTACCATGTTTAAAGGGAGAGAGCATATGCACTTTAGCACTGGTTAGCAGTGGTAAAGTGCGCAGAGTCTAAAAGCCAGCAAAAGCAGAGTCCAAAAAGTGGATAGAGGCAGGAAAAAAGTTAGGGGTGACCACCCTAAGGCATGTCAGGTCTAACATGTGTCCCCCCCAGCTGAAAGTGGGGAGAGCTACCCGACCTCCTGGGAGCTCTCATCGCTAAGGCGAAAGTATCTGGAGAGACCATCAGCATTGGCGTGGTCAACCCCTGGGCGATGCTCCACCATAAAGTCCATCTCCCTGTAGGGAAATGGACCACCTCAAGAGTTTTGGATTCTCACCCCTCATCTTCATGAGCCATCTGAGGGGCCTGTGGTCTGTCTGAACCCGGAAGTGAGTCCCAAACAGGTAGGGTCTTAGCTTCTTAAGTGCCCAGACCACAGCAAATGCTTCTCTCTCAATAGCACTCCACCTCTGTTCCCGTGGTAATAGTCTTCTGCTAATAAATACTACTGGTTGGTCTGAGCCCTCCTCATTTAGCTGTGCTAAAACAGTCCCTATGCCATGCTCTGAAGAGTCTGTCTGCACAATAAATTCCTGGGAGTAGTCAGGGGCCTTGAGCAAGGGGCCATGCACATGGCTTCCTTCAGAGAATCAAAGGCTTTCTGACAAGCCTCTGTCCAATTAACCAACCTAGGTTGTTTCTTGGAATGGAGTTCTGTCAAGGGTGACACAATGGTACCATAGCCCTTGACGAATCTGCAGTAGTATCCAGTGAGGCCTAAAAAGGCTCTCACCTCAGTCTGTGTTCTAGGTGGTTGCCAGGCCTTGATAGTTTCAATCTTGGCCTGGAGTGGCTGCACCTTGCCACCACCTACTAGGTATCCCAAGTACACCACGGAACCCTGCCCAATCTGGCACTTACTAGCCTTGATAGTCAGGCCTGCCTGTTGCAGAGCCTGAAGCACCTCCTTGAGGTGGAGCAGGAGTTCCTCCCAGCTGGTACTGTAGACAACTATGTCGTCCAGGTAAGCTGCACAGTAGGTATCTTTACCAGCTAGGACCCCGTTAACCAACCATTGGAAGGTAGCGGGGGCATTTTTCAACCCAAATGGCATCACCCGGAATTGGTAATGGCCATCAGGGGTGGAAAATGCTGATCTCTCTTTAGCCCCCTCAGTCAGGCTGATCTGCCAGTACCCTGAAGTAAGATCAAACGTACTCAGGAACTTGGCAGCGCCTAGTCTGTCATCGAGCTCATCAGCTCGGGGGATGGGGTGAGCATCAGTCCGGGTGACTGAGTTGAGACCCCGGTAGTCCACACAGAACCTGAGTTCTGGCTTCGCACCTGGGGCAGTAGCCTTAGGAACCAATACCACAGGGCTGGCCCAGGGACTACTGGATTTCTCAATAACCCCTAAAGTCAACATCTTGGAGACCTCCTCTTTGATGCTGGGCTTCACCTTATCCGATAACCTGTAAATTTTGTTCTTCACAGGGGGACTGTCACCTGTGTCAATGTCATGAACACAGAGGTGGGTCAGTCCAGGGGTAAGGGAGAACAGGGGGGAGAACTGCTCTAACAGCTCATAGCAGTCTCCTCTCTGGGTTAGAGTCAGGGAGTCAGAGAGAATGATGCCCTCCACTGACCCATCCCCTTCTTTGACAGAGAGGAGATCGGGGAGAGGTTCACTCTCCTCTTCCATGCCCTCATCTGTGACCAGGAGCATACTGACCTCAGACCTCTCAAAGTGAGGTTTGAGCTGGTTGTGATGGAGGACCCTTAGGTGGTGCCTAGGGGTCTTGAGGTCCACTAGGTAAGTGGCCTCTCCTTTACGCTCCTTGATCTCAAAGGGGCCAGTCCAGCGGTCCTGGAGAGCCCTGGGCTCTACTGGCTCCATCACCCAAACTTTGTTTCCAGGTAAGAAGTCAACCAGAGTGGTCTTCCGGTCATACCGCTCCTTCATCACCTCTTGACTGGCCTCGAGGTTACTCTTGGCCTGCTTCCAGAAGCGTTGGGTTTGGTTGCGGATGGCCAGCATGTAGCTGACCACATCCTGGGGAGGTGACTTGGGAGCTTTCTCCCAGCCCTCTTTAACAATGCTTAGGGGTCCCCTGACAGGGAGACCATAGAGAAGCTCAAAGGGGCTGAACCCCACCCCTTTCTAGAGCACCTCTCTGTAAGCAAACAACAGGCATGGTAAGAGGACGTCCCACTTACGCCTCATGGCATCAGTCAGGCCACTAATCATGCCCTTCAGGGTCTTGTTGAACCTCTCAACAAGCCCATTGGGTTGAGGATGATAAGGGGTGGTAAACCGGTAGGTCACCCCACACTCATCCCACATGGACTTCATGTATGCAGACATGAAGTTTGTGCCCCTGTCAGACACAACCACCTTAGAGAATCCCACACGGGTAAATATTCCCAACAGGGCTCTGGTCACCACCGGTGCAGTCACTGTTCTCAGAGGGATTGCCTCTGGATAGCGGGTGGCATAGTCCACCAAAACCAGGATAAACCTGTTGCCCAAGGCAGTTTTGGGGTCCAAGGGACCAACAATGTCGATGCCCACCCTTTCAAAGGGGGTGCCAACGACTGGGAGTGGGAGCAGGGGAGCCTTAAGCTGTTTCCCTGTCTTCCCACTATCCTGGCAGGTGGGGCAAGCTCTGCAGAAGTTATCTGAGGCTGTCCTCATTCTGGGCCAATGGAAGTGGGTGACAAGCCTGTTAAAGGTCTTGCCTTGGCCCAGTGTCCTGCCAGGGGGATGTCGTGAGCCAGATCCAGTAGGAAGGTCCGGTAACACTGGGGGACCACCAACACGTGGGCTGCCCCAGGACCTGGAACCTTACGCTCACTGTAAAGGAGATCATTCTCCCAGTAAATATGGTGAGTGCCAGAGGCGTCACATGCTGCTTGGGCTGTGGCCTGTTGCCTCAGACCCTCAAGGGTGGGGCATTCCTTCTGTGCTTTGCAGAATTCTGTCCTGGTCGGCCCACCCTTTACTTGCCAGCCATCAAGTTCAGGTTGGTTACCCAGGTCAGCTATGTCCTCCCCAGTTGGCTCAGGGGCCTCCTCCTCCTCCTTAGGGGCCCCGTCCACCACCGTGGGAGCATTTGAGGCGGGTTTCCCGCGCCTCTTTCCCTTCCTCTTTTCAGCTGTCTGGGCCATTGTTACAGGCTCCAGACGCCCTTGACTCCCTTCCTGGGCAGCCATGGACCGTGTAGTCATTCAGACCCACTCAGGCAAACCTAACATCTCCAGGTGGGATCTGAGCTCTACCTCTTTCCATGCAGTATGCTCAAGATCATCGCCTAACAGACACTCTACAGGCATGGCAGGACTCACAGCTACTTTCAGAGTACCAGAGACCCCCCCCCCCACTCAAAGGGAACCAGAGCCACCGGTAGGTGACTCTCACGATTGTCAGCGACTATGACCTGGTGGAATGTATTAGGGACTATCTGCTCTGTTAACACCAGCTGACTCTTGACAGTAGTCATACTGGCTCCTGTGTCATGCAGAGCCTCCACCTTTTGCCCATCAATGGTGACCCACTGCCTGTACTTAGAAGTATTTTTGGGCATGTGGGCTTTGGGCACCATTTCTCTTTCTCCCAGGGACACTAGGGAAACCTCTGCCTGCTCCAGTGGTAAAGTGCGCGGAGTGTAAAAGCCAGCAAAAACAGAGTCCAAAAAGTGGAGGGAGGCAGTCAAAAAGTTAGGGGTGACCACCCTAAGGCATGTCAGGTCTAACAATGAGTATTGCCCTTTAACTATAAGAATGATAGTTAAGTAACTGAATATGACAGCTATCGATGACCATGTGATGCTACTAATGTTTGTTCATTTATTGTTATAATTTATTGTCTTAAGTGTTTGATTACAGGAAGGCACCCCCCGCCACACACATAATTCGTGAATCACCCAATAATAGCGTAAGGTGTTGAAGTGTTAGTAGAAACCCACCTTGTGAATGAGTCGTGAAACTGTATGCATGGGGAAGGTGCTTCACAAGTGTTGCATCCCTGCCCATGCACGATTGAAGGCTTTATAGATGGCTTGCTGTCTCACACATACACATGGTGGCTTTACAGCAGGTTAATTGTGGTACATGACGTGACTTTTTTAACACTTGGATCATTTGGAGCACTGCAGTTGGGAAATTGGGACCAATATGTAGTTCCCTTGAATATTTAAGGTTGTGAGTCTTAAGAAATTAGGTGTCTACTAGATGGACTGAAATAGTCCTTTAAATTCTTTTTCTTTTTAGTGGTAAAAGATTCTTATGAATTCATAGAACAGGAAACACCCTTTCATGACCAATGGCATGTTTGTTACAATAATAATGAATATCCACTATTAATTGACCACCCTTATTCTTGATTTGCCTTGCATTTTTCCAGGTACTCCCAAATGAGAAGTCACATCTAGTTAAGGTGAGAGCACTAGGCCTCACATTTACGCATGGAGCACATCAGTAGACAGTCAGGGACAGTTCGACAGTCCTGGTGAAGCAACCCAGAACCTGATGGGCTCTTGGCAAGGGCCGAAGCATGTTGGCGTAATGAAAGGTTTTATAGCACACTAATTCCCTTCAAAAGCTCTGCTCTCAGGTTTCATCTATACCCTAAAATAAAAGGAATCTTCTTTGGGTATACCAAGAGGTATTTTTAACAGTATTCCTCCTTCCTGGATCCCTGCTTCTATCCAATTAGATACTTCATTTAAAAACTCCAATTCTAGTTGAGTCCACCCTGGTGGTAAAATCCTACCAGGGTTTGGATAGGCATCAATGATGAAGTACACTTTAATAGTTGTTACTATTCTTTGTCCCTATGTTCACGAGCCTGGCTGCCATTTGGTGTTTATTAAAAGGTTTATTTTGACATGCCAAAATGGTACTTTACAATCGCACACCCAGGCTGTGGTAGCAGGCCTGGAGACATGATTTGCAGTGCTACTGTAGTACATGGAACAAGGAGTGCTGCAGCCCACCATCAGCATTTAATTTGCAGACCCTGGGTAGAGGTGGAACCATATACTAATACATATAAGCAAAGTAAATGTGCCAATCAGGTGTATATCAATTGTACTATGTCTGAAAAGGGATGCATTAGCACTCTATCAGTGTTTAGCATGGGAAAGTGCATGGAGGTCTAGAGCCAAAAAAAATTGGTTCAATAAAAAGGCGAACAATAATTCTGGCTGACCTTGCAGGAAGGGTACTTTTCCAATACATGTCTTGGCCAAATGTATTAACACACTATTGTCACAAAGACAGGCTAGGCTTTCATATACATATGTGTTTTGTTTGAGCAAGGGTTCATATAGGGCTGAAAGTATGAGTTTTACAAATGTGAATATTGGGCATGGGATGTAGGTCTACACCATGCAAGAACATTGCTGTCAATAATATTTATAACAAACAACATGCCAATAGGTGTCTTATTGTGACTTTGACAGATGGGTTAATCCATCTCAATAATGGCAGATACAATTTTCACAGTGGAAGAAAGCATATCTAACTTGTATTGTGTTGGGAAAAATGTATGTCACATTTGAATTTGATGGAGTGCCCTGCCCTTCAAAATCTTTGGATGTGATAAAGTGTTTGATATTGGTAAACAAGTGTGCATACTTAGTAAATGTTAGTTTTACTTAACATTCATTCTTTAACAGATATTGCACATGATTTAGAGTTTTGCATATTGGTATTGATATCCCAGCCACTGAATTACAAGTGCCTAAATACACATTCTATGTGATACACTTGAAATAAGGCAGATAGGATAGCCACAGTGTTTGTGACAAAGAAACCTATCTACAAAAATCAAAACCAAGCCCTTTAGGATGTTACATCGTGTGTCCTTTTGGGAGATTAGCTACCTACATTGTATAAATTATGGACTTCTTTAATGTGTGTTCCTTATGTTTTCATCCTCTTTAGTATGTAACTGTTATGTGCATATGTCTGCTTTTAGCTTCCTCTCAAGCAAACAAGAAAGAAGCTGACCATTCTTCGGGGGATCAGCAGAAGGGCCACTGACACTAAAGAAAGTGTTGGCACTGAGTGTTAGGGGGCTGGAAGGAGGCACCGTTATGATCTGATTCAGTGGCCTCTGAGCCTGGCCGGCCTCAGGTTGTGTTTGCCAAAACATCACAGGCCACTACATCTGTTCCTGTGACTGCCACCATCATCACTACCAATACTGCAGTCACTGCTGTCCCCCAGTAACAAGCCACCACCTAGATTGTAAATGGACTGTGGCCACATTTGCCCGGGCACCGCTACCTGTTTCCCCATCCCACCAGGACTTGTGACAGATACTTTTTCTGTGTGGTAGTCAGCACTGTTGCATGCCATCTGGCATGATTTGCATTCAGCCCTATCTGCCAAACGGAGAGGTCTGTCTCTGCTATTGTCTCCTGTGAAACCAGTGCTTCCTGCACACCTGTTCCTATTCCTCCTTCTGGCCCCTTGGAGTCCCAAATCTCATTCCACTACTTGTCCCCATTCAAAGCAGTGATCCAATTCTAAAGCTACCCCGGTTTTTCCTACTTGACCGTATTCCTCCACCTCCATCCAAGAAACTTCATCCAGAAAAGTAGATGCCTTGACTTTCATTTGTTACACAATGATGAAGAGCCAATGAGAACGACTCATCTGCATAGATGTATGAGCAAGCTGTAAGCCTGGAGACTTCCTATCTGAAGGTGATAGGACACTATTTTTTTTTTATTCCTCATCCACAGACTTCGAGTTTTATTCATTATTTGTTGAAAACATTTTATTACCACAGAGAATGAAGCTTTTTATTGCCCCTTTGTATTTTAAATGTATAAAAATATTTACTTGAATCTTATATGTCTGTTTTGTACGTGTTGTTTTTTTAAATACTATAATGTTTGCATTATGTGATTATGTGATCTAATCTATTGCTTACATAAACCATTACCTTCCATTTTCTGGTCTTGTGGTTTGCTATGTGTTGCATCATAGGAGGTATAGTTCATTGCCTTTGGCATGTAAGATTGATAGACTAGCAGTGGTGTTGTTAGGGCCCAGCGTGTATTGCATTTGGATCTGGAGTGTGTTATAATTTTAGATATTGGGTTCAACTAGAATTCATGTCAGATACTGTATGCTTGCTTCTAGGTTGAGTATATGATATCTGGCATGGGTGTGTGTACTGCTCTTGATATTATTTATTACACTGAGATACATATTATATCACAGATTGGCATGTGGGAATATCTCTTTGGAGTACATGGCTGCATCATATGCTTGTGGAGTGTGCAATAAGTGGGTAAAGTGGGACCAAAGGTAACCTTAGAATAGCTTTGTGACCAAAGGTAACCTTAGAATAGCTTTGTGATTTATTGAAAACAATTCAATTTAAATATTCTATTAGTATACATGTATTTAGTAAAAACATCTAAACAGCTTAGTTATAGAGTGTTAGCATAATGTTTGTCTGAACCTTCACCTACTGACTTAAGGTGTGGGGAGGATTTAGTAGTAAAATAGTACTAGATGAGTATTTACTATAGGTATGTAGTTTGAGCTGTTTTGAATGTCGGAACCACACATTCCATTGCAACCCACGTCATTACCACAAGTGCTATACAACGAGAATGCCATTACTACACACACCCCTTACCACGCATGCCGTTACAATGAATTATGTTGTGAAAGCATGCGTTTCAAAGGTATAGGTGTGGTAAAGGTCCTAGTGCGACTTCCCAACCCCCAGTCATTCTAATAAAAATTGCCCTTCCCTCACCCTGAATCTATCTATTTGTCCAATCCTATCCCCTGCCCTGAGCCCTAAAATTGTCTTTCTGCCCTAATCCCAACCAAAACCCACCCTAAAACCTAACCCCCATTCACCTCCCCCTCCCTAAAACAGTATCTGCCACCCCCAAGACCAATTCCCCTGCCATAAGCCCAAAAACTGTACCCATGTCCTAAATCCTACCCCCAGCTCGCTAAAACAGTACCCGCCCAGGCCCTATACCCCCGAGCCCGAAAAACACCCTGCCCTAAAACCTAACACTTCGCTACTCCCTAAAACAGTACACCTACTCCCAGACCAAAACCCCCCTCCCTATTCCAGAAAACTGAGCCCCGCCCTAAAACCTAACCCCTCACCCCTACCCACTCCCTAAAACAGTACCCTTACCCCAAGCCCAATCCCCCCAGCCCAAGCCCAAAGCACATGTCCCCCACCCTAAATCCTAACTCCCCGCCCCCTGCCTAAAACAGTATCCCCTAGGCCCAATAGCCCCAAGCCCAAAAACCACCCCTGCCCTAAAACCTAACCCTCACCTGCACCCCCGCCCCTCTCTAAAAGAGTACCCCCACCTCTAGACCCAATCCCCCTGCACTAAGCCCGAAAACCAAACCCCGCCCTAAAACCTAACCCTTACCCTCTGCCCCATCCCTAAAACAGTCGCCTCCACCCCAAGCCCAACCACCCTCTGCACTTCACCTGAAAACCACCCCCCAAACCATAACCCCCTTCCCTAAAACTGTATTCCCCTGGCCCAATACCCCCAAGCCTGAAAACCACCCTGCTCTAAAACCTAACCTGCCCCTCTCTAAAACAGTACCCTGAAACCCGATCCCCCGTCATAAGCCCAAAAACTGACTCCCCCCCGAAATCTAACTCCCCAGCCTCCGCCCCTCCCTAAAACAGTGTCCTCACTCTCAAGCCCAACCCCACCCACTTAACCAGAAAACCACTCCCTGCCTTAAAACATAACCCCTGTCCCCTCCTTACAACAGTGCCCCCCATCTCCAGACCCACTCCCCCTTTCCCTACTCCTAAGGTGCCTTGCAGCTCGTTCTGAGGAAACAGAATGATCTTTCCGTTGCCTCTAATGAAGCCGATAGCCTTTACCATCATTACCACGCATAGCCCTTACCATGCATACCATTACAATTGTTGTAATGGTATGCGTGGTAAAGGCTAGTTGGGGAAACAGCTGCGTTGTAATGGCTGTTTCCTGGGTGAGGCCTGTGTCCAGATGGGGAAGCAAAGTAAACAGATGTTAGATATGGTTTGTTTTACATAAACTTCATTTTAGTGTCATTGATAATCAACATGAAAAATTTACACAAGCAATAGGTGGAGTGCATGAATTGATCTAAGCCACTAGTAATTACTTGGGTTGCATCCCAGCCCTTCATTATTTTACACACCATGTCACCTCAGTTTGGAACAAGACATATTTGCAAATCAGGATTGACCTTTGCAAAAATAGGAACATTCCACCCTGAACTGCCAGGCCATATTCTCCCTGAACCAGACCACAAGACATCCAAGACTATTTTTGCCCTGATTGTGGCTTGTGAGTCGGGTGCAGCTTGGTTTCGGTGGTACAACAAGGATGGGACACACATCTGGACATACCCTTTGTACTTAGGGCATTGCACTAAATCCATTACTTACAAAAAAGTAATGGATTGAATACTTGAAGTAATTTCAGCCACTCATTCCTTGGGGGTGACATCCCAGTCTATGTGTATTGACATTCCATGCCAACTCAGTTTGAACCCAACCATATGCAAATCAATCTTGACCCTACTCTAATAGGAACAGCCCAGTCCAAACGTCCAGGCCATGTCCTCCCTAAATCTGAACTCAAGCAACTCATGACCGGTTTTGCCCTGATTGTGTCTCATCAGTCAGATGCAGCTTGGCTCCAGTGGAACAGTGAGCACGAGACCACATGCCATTCATTACATTGAAATATACAAAAAAGTGATGAATTGCATGCATTAAATAATTTCGGCCACTGCTAATTACTCTGTGTCACATCCCGGGCCATCTCGATTTTGCACACAAAAGGCCATCTCAGTTGGGATCCAGCCTTATGATAATCACTCATGACCCTGTCCAGTAGGAATAGTTCCTCCCAAACTGCCACACCTGGTCCTCCCTGAATCAGAACACATGCAACGTGTTAGACCTGACAGCCTTAGGGTGGTCACCCCTAACTTTTTACCTGCCTCCTTCCACTTTTTAGGTACTGTTCTTGCTGGTTTTAAGACTCTGAGCACTTTTACCACTGCTAACCAGTGCTAAAGTGCAGATGCTCCCTCCCTTCAAACATGATAACATTGGATCATACCCAATTGGATTATTTCATTTACTTATAAGTCCCTAGTAAAGTGCACTATGTGTGCCTAGGCCCTGTAGATTAAATGCTACTAGTGGGCCTGCAGCACTGATTGTGCCACCCACTTAAGTAGCTCCTTCAACTTGTCTCAGGCCTGCCCTTTCAAGGCCTGTGTGTGTAGTTTCACTGCCAATTCGACTTGACATTTAAAAGTACTTGCTAAGCCTAAAACTCCCCCTTTTCTACATATAAGTCACCCCTAAGGTGTGCCCTAGGTAACCCAAAGGGCAGGGTGCTGTGTAGGCAAAAGGCAGGACATGTACCCGTGGAGTTACATGTCCTGGTAGTGTAAAACTTCTAAACTTGTTTTTACACTGCTGTGAGGCCTGCTCCCTTCATAGGCTAACATTGGGGCTACCCTCATATACTGTTTGAGTGGTAGCTGCTGATCCGAAAGGAGTAGGAAGGTCATATTTATTATGCCCAGAATGGTGATACAAAATCCTGCTGACTGGTGAAGTTGGATTTAATATTACTATTTTAGAAATGCCACTTTTAGAAAGTGAGTATTTCTGGCTGGGTTCAGTTGACAGCTCCCTTGTGCATTCACTCAGACATACCCCAAACACAGGATAATCAGCCTCACTTGCATACATCTGCATTTTGAATGGGTCTTCCTGAGCTGGGAGGGTGGAGAGCCTCACATTTGCATGTCAAAGGACAATAGCCTGCTCTCACACAAAGGACTGCCACACCCCCTACTGGGACCCTGACAGACAGGATTGAACTGAAAGGAGACCATGTGCACTTCTAAGCCACTCTTTGAAGTCTCCCCCACCTCAAAGGCACATTTGGGTATTTAAACAGGGCCTCTACCCCTACCAACTCAGACACTTCCTGGAGAAGAGATCTGAACCAGAATCTGCAACCTGCCCAGAAGAACTGCCTGGCTGCCCAAAAGACTCACCTGACTGCTTTCTGTGAATGACTGCTGCCTTACTGTTGCCCTGCTGCCTTGCTGCTCTCTGGCTGTGCTGAGAAGTGCTCTCCAAGGGCTTGGATAGAACTTTCCTCCTGTTCCCTGAAGTTTCAGGACCAAAAATACTTAGGGGGTCATTACGACCCTGGCGGAACAAGTCCGCCAGGGCCGTGGGACGCGGTGGCACCGCCGACAGGCCGGCGGTGCCCCGCGGGGCATTCTGACCGCGGCGGCTCAGCCGCGGTCAGAGAAGGGAAACCGGCGGTCTCCCGCCGGTTTCCCGCTGCCCCAAAGGAATCCTCCAAGCCGGCGCAGCATGCTGCGCCGGCATGGGGATTCCGACTCCCCCTCCCGCCATCCAGTTCCTGGCGGTTCTCCCGCCGGGAACCGGATGGCGGGAGGGGGAGTCGCGGGGCCCCTGGGGGCCCCTGCCGTGCCCATGCCTATGGCATGGGCAAGGCAGGGGCCCCCGTAAGAGGGCCCCTAAAAGTATTTCAGTGTCTGCAGTATTTCAATATTTGCAGACACTGAAATACGCGACGGGTGCAACTGCACCCGTCGCACCTTCCCACTCTGCCGGCTCTATTACGAGCCGGCGTCATCGTGGGAAGGGAGTTTTCCCCTGGGCTGGCGGGCGGTCTTGTGAAGACCGCCCGCCAGCCCAGGGGAAAACTCGGAATACCCTCCGCGGTCTTACGACCGCGGAGCGGTATTTCGGAGGGGGGAAGCCTGGCGGGCGGCCTCCGCCGCCCGCCAGGCTCGGAATGAGGGCCTTAATCTCTACAAGAAGGACTTTTTGTGCGGCAAAAATCGACACACAGCCTGCTAGAAACGACACACAGCCTGCATCGCAGTGAAAAATTCACCGCACGCCAAACCGGACCGACGCAGCCCAACTTCACAATGATAAATTTGATGTATGGCCTACTGGATCGACGCACAGTTGAGCCGGAATGACGCAACCCGAATTCCAGAGAGGAATTGACGCAGCACCTGCCATGCAGTAGAAATTTCCACGCAACGCCCACCGGATCGACGCAGCCCCTGTGACTTCGTCCTGTCAGCACCAGAAATCCACACATCATCCCCGGGATGTCCAAAAACCCCACAACCCGAAGAGGATCCACGACCGTGCGCCGGAAATCGCCACACAGCCATCCCTGTGTGAAAAATAAATGACGCATCGCCGTGAGTGGCCTGAGAAATCGACACACACCTCCTTGTTTTCCATGCATCTCCTCCTCTGCAGTTCTTTGCAGAGATTTTGAACACTAACCAGGTATTTTGTGCTTGAAAGAGACATTTATTGTTTTTAAAGGACTAAAGACACTTTATATCACTTTTACAGTGATCTCTCAACATATACTTATTGCATCTTAATCGTTTTGACCTGCATCTTATCAGATAAATATTACATATTTTTCTAAACACTGTGTGGTGTATTTTTGTGGTGCTATACTTGGTTATTGCATGATTTATTGCACAAGTACTTTACACATTGCCTTCTACGTTAAGCCTGACTGCTCACTGCCAAGCTACCAGAGGGTGGGCACAGGATAATTTGGATTGTGTGTGACTTACCCTGACTAGAGTGAGGGTCCTTGCTAGGACAGGGGGTAACCTGACTGCCAGCCAAAGACCCCGTTTCTAACACAACGCATGACTAGTTTTGCTCTCATTCGGTTGCGTTAGTCAAGTGCAACTTGGTTCCAGTGGAACAGTGAGCACCAGATGGAAGTCTGGGCATACCCGTTGCACCTAGGGCATCGCATTTAAGTACACAAAAAAGTCATTGATTGTAAGCTTGAATTAATCTCAGTCATTAATCATTCATTATTAGTCGGCATGCATCAGTGTCTGTCATTATTTTGCACAGCACGCCAAGTCAGTTTGGACCTAGCCATATGCAAATCAATCTTGACTCTGATCCAGTAGGATCATTCCAGCCTGAGCTGCCAGGCAGGTCTTCATTCAACCAGAAAAAAGCAACCCAAGACCGATTTCGCCCATATTAGGACTTATCAGTCAAGCTGAAATGCAACTGCAAATGATTGACACTGGTTGAAATTATTGAAAGCGTTCTCCTCATCACCTTTTTTTGCTTAGTAATTGACATAGCACATTCAAAATAATGCAAATTGTTAAACTTACTTTCTATTTTGTTGCACATCCTCCACTGGCAGGGCTTGTAGTAGCAGGGACATTTTGATAGAGTACATTGTATGGTCGTTGTGGGCAGTTTGGCTATTTATCCTTTTTTTTCCCTTTTAACACAGGTGTGGAACATGAAACGCCATATTTCTATTGACGTATGTTATACTCTAAATATGGCAGTAGAACTAGTGACTTTGCATCGCTCCCTCCATTGTGTTTAGAGTATATCCCCATCGATAAAGTAAAGAAACTGCAGCCGCGGCGGCGGACAGATGAAAGATGATAATCTGTCAAACACTAAATAGGCGGATGATAAACAGATGTTTTCTGACAGCTCATCCATATCCACCCAACTCTAAAGCAGGCCCTAAGTGGAAATGTCATAAATGACAAAGACCTACTAAGCAGCTGTGTCGTGACTGGCAGGTTAACGTACCCAGCTCATTATTAAGAGGTACAAAATAATCTGATACATGAAATCTTGTTTCAGGACTATTTGAAGGTTTTCGAATACGGTGAGATTCTCTTTTGTGCAGCATTAGTTTAAGTAGCCTCTGAGTTGGATAAGCAAGTCATTTTAGTTGATATTCCCGATGCTGTACAATGAAAAATCCATCAATGTTGGTGAGGGAAGCCCACGTGGAAGCATTTTTTTAACTTCCTTTGGATATCAACACTCAGTAAAGATCCCACCATCCCTTGGGAGGGTTATAGTACCAATGGTGCTCATAAGTGCATCCTCCAAAATGTTGAACTCCACCTGCCAGAACAGCAGCAGTGTTGCTAATTCTTCGCTCTCATTCAGTAAATACCTAAAAACCTTCCTATCTTAAATCATTATGCATCTGTACCAATTGAACATAACTCGTTGAAGACAATTGATGTTTGCTCATGGGTTTCACACACGTTTAAATTGACTAATTCACTTAACTAATGCTGTTGGCAACTCAGAGGTATTTCATCGTTCCGTATTTCATTCTGTATTCTGACCTTGTATTTTGTTTTGAAACTGGTCGGCCCTCCAATTCACCGAGCACCATGTCGATATTATATAAATAACATAAATGCATAACCTATTAATGATTAGCTTTCTTACAAAGTAAAGACGTTTAAATAAGAATCACTGACTCTACTCAGGACACTCACTGCTACTCTGCCGAGGGTTCTAAAAGCTGTTAGTTGCTTGACCCACAAGTTTGAGTCCAGGAACAATGACAAACGTGAATTTGGTGAAATGCAGTTAAGAGATGTCAGCACACCATTGCATGAGTAGCCATACATTGCAGGGTTGTTTTCCACCAATGAAGATCAAGTGACAATCTGAGAGACACCGTGAATCCTGGGAGGGAAAGTCCTGATTCTTGGTGGTTTGTTATACCTCAAATTCATATTGTGGGCCCCGCATGAATATCCACCCTTGCAAGACACTGCATTGAGGGATGAAGAGTCATAAATTAAATCCTTCCTTACTAACTGACTCCCTCCAGCAATCTCCTTCAAATTGATAAAATAATACTAAAGATATTGCCGCTTTCCCGTACTTCTCTCTGGCCTTCTTTTTTGCTCCAACCAAGAAGGTTAAACTCTGTAAATTCATTGAAAGAGTAGAAAGTGGGTACTGTGCTGCCAAGTGGCTTCTATTACTACTGCCAGCACAAAGAGAAATTTCAGCAATGGTTCAGCACTGACCATTGGGAGGTGATACAGATTGTTGGTGCAAAAGCATCATCTACTAGTTCCTCCATGCAGAGGTCTGAGGGAGATAGATTAACACAGCGGAAACATTTGTAGGACAGTGTAGGACTCATTTACAAGGACTGTGGCGGAGACGGTGCAGCAAGTGGCTTGCTGCGCAACCCAGCGCCACCAGGAAAAGGCAGAAATGCAACATATCTGAAAGATACAGCGCTTTTCTGTTCTCTCTGCTGTGCTGGCACACAAATTGCTGCCTTGCGCCAAAGCAGACACCCTTGCAAGATGGTGCAATGGCACCTGCATTGTGGAGATGATTTCCTGTGCAGGAAGGCACACCTGCAGAATGTAGCGCACACAGAAAGAGGAAACAACTGGGAAAAATAAAGATATTTCTCCCCATTGAGTTACTCATGTGCCACCCCTGAGGAGGAAAGGAATCTGACGCATTCCCAGACTTGTAAATCTGGGAATGCGTCAGATTCCTTTAGGTCTCATGGGTATTGCATGGGAACACCCCAAGCAACCCCCAGGAACGCCCCCTTCATGCAGTGTTATGCTTGAAAGGAGTCTATGTTTACAAGGCCATGAAAAGCCACGCAAGGTGGCCTTGCTTGGCCTTGTAAATGTGGACTGGCACACTGCACCGCTGGAGCATAAAACAAAATGACGCTCTGGTGGGGCAGTGTGCCGCAAGGGCCTCGTAATTGAGGCTCTACATTTCTCTCACCTCCTTAATGTCTCCAAAGACCTGGTGGGTTGTTGGGCCATCATTATTCGTTGCACAACTTCAACAAAGTTGAGGACAGTCCTAAAATAGGAGCAACGAAAATCAAAGCTTCCACTTTATTTCATTATACCCTGCTCTCAGGTCAGAGCATTGAATAACTTTGATTCCAGTGCTATAATGTTAAGTATGGTTTCATTGGAAATCCATCAACAAACAGGATGTTAGCAGTCATGGCAATCTGATGGATCACAGGGAAAATAACATGCCTTACTGTCTGTGGCAATCAGTATTTACTTGTTTCAGCTAATAAAACACATCCCTATAAAAATGGACCAAAAGTTGAATAATTGATCATAAAATGAAAACATCGATCAAGAATAATAAAACCTGAGAAGGAACTGATCATTTTAATTTGTAAGCTGACATAATATAAGATACAACTAGAAAAATATACTTTCAAAGTCACTCCATACGCACAGGAACATGGCTTCTCTGCAAGATCTTATATTTTGCTTCTAGAATAGGGGGAGGAACGTCTTCCTTAGCAACAATGATTTGATTCAAAACAGCATGAAATGTTTTATTGTCTCCTTGCCACCTAATTCACAGTTGCAGTATTCCGAGCAAATGTTTAGTGGTTGATAATTTTTTACATAAGATAGAACCAGTCAAGTTGCTAGTCTACATTTTCAGTAGAGACTTCTATTTAGCTCTGATAGTAATTGGTTCTTGTGAGGCTCACATATACTCACAGATTTGATTTCCAAATGCAATAGCACCAAGTTCCCTTTACCAACTGTTTTATGGCAAACTTGAAGGACGATTGCTCAAGGCTGGTTTTTAGCAGTTTTGTAAACTGATACGCAGGATGAATGGGCCACAGGTATCTAAATTAATGCCATCATTAATGTATGGGAGCCCGTACCTTTAAATATCACCCACAGGTTTGGCTAGATTGTGCCGAGACAGAATCTTATATTATAACCTTGTTTAATTGCATACCACGTAAAGGCAAGAAACGCTGAGACTGGCACAATGAAACACCTTATTTGGCAGTCAATTTCATGTGATCACCTGGAGTGGTATCAATATCTTACATCTGCAGTAACCACCTTGCAGCAGAAGAAACCTGGGACAGTAATATGCCACCAAAACTCATGTCCAGTGTTTTGTCAAAGCAAGCTAGATTAATCTCCAGATTAATGGATATTGGAACAGTATCTGCTATGGTGCGATCAGAGATCCTACTCTCTCAATACAATGAAACAGGAGGTTTAGCATTTTTTGATCTGCCCTGGAAAATGTAAATGAAGCAAAGTTTATTAGGCCTAAAGGGTGGCCTAATTCCACTGAAGGAATATCACTTTGGGCAAAAGTAAAGGCAACATGAAATGCTCTAGCCTACTCTGTGACGTGCAGCCACAGTCTCTATTGGACATAATCTGTATCTGCGCCCCTCTAATACCCCTTACGGGATAATGGTTGAGGCCAATTTTCCTACTATTAAATTTGAGAATTTGTAAAGATGCAGTTGCTGCCTGCCAATCTAGAAAATTCCTGCAATTGTCAGCCTGCTATTTGAAATGTATGCAACAGACAGTTAAGTAAGTCAATAATAAATCCCTGTAAACAGATTAAGGGGGCAGTGACGATCTTAACTCAGGCTGCTAGTGGATATTGAGAGTATTAATGAATTTATTAATCAAGGAAGTGACTACTACTCAGCTATTAATTTGGCTCTGTGTGTTAGAATGATGTCTTTCTAGAATTTTATCTTATCCACTGAGGTTTAGGCTCAAGTACTGGATATTTAAATTAAAAACATATGCTTTTTATCAGGCTCCTTTGAATTTTGGTTAATGTTATGAAATGAGGGATAGAAATCTACTATGGAGATGAGCACAGGAGAACCATACCCAATTTATAGATTTGATGGAATAGTTCACATTGCTCATACACTCAGTCACTTTAGAGATACACGTGTTCTAAATATTTGAGAGTCTCCCGTTACTGATTATGCTTTTGCTAAGGTATTTGCTGCTAAAAATATTGCAAACTTGCATTGAGTTATGGACATGAGATCATTTTCTATTTCTACCAGCTTTGTAAAGGTGTTAATTAACTGATACAAATAAGGATGTATTCATTCATTCATTCATTCATTCATTTATTCGCTGTTCCAGTACTTGTTTTACTCTTGAAACTCAGAGTTTCTCTGTAATCAGTCAGGTCAATCTCTTTTAGATTGTGTTTAACATGATACAACCATTCTATTTTTGTCTTTGTTAATTTGAATATCGAGAAGAGTTTCAAAATAGATGTGTGCTGCAGGATTAGTGCATGTTGTGGCCCAGCAGAGTGTAGGCTTTAAATGAATCGATGACCAAATGCTGGCTATGTCCAGTTCTAAACCAAAACTTCTAATGGAGGGGATCAGGTCTAGGCACAGCATGCGTTTTGGAAACAGTGCTCATTTTTAGTAGCTCGGTTACACATTTATAACTCCCCGGGGCCACCTGCACCCCGTCTCAGGCAGCCTTTACATGGTGGGGCTACTGCCAAGTAATCGCTGGTGGAGAAGGGTCTCATAATTGGTAATGCAAGCAGCACTGCCCTGGCGGGTTAAGACCACCAGTCCCTCCTGTGGAGGACAACTGGCGGTGCTGGTGGTCCGACCGTGGTGCAACTGCCACGGTTGTAATGTGGCGGTTGGACTGCCACACTGGCGGCAGTCCAACCGCCACTGCGGCCCTGTCGGTCTTAAGACCGCCAGGTTCTTAATGAGACCCTAAATGTTTTCTTCAAAGGAGCTTTCGGATTCTGGAAACATAAATCTTTTGGGTGGACACTGATGTCAATTTTTTGATACCACAAAAACGATCAAAGTCATTCAATATGCAATGCATAGCTGACTAGTTTTTACTACATCATCTGTAAAGAGGAGGGAGACTTTTTTATTTCCTATCACTAGAATTCCTAGGTTCAGGTCTAAAAGGAACCTCCCACGTCATCGATATACAGGTTGAATATTGTTGATGCTTATAAGCAGCCTTGGTCTATATCTGACCTGGGAGTGGTGGAGGGGGAATGGGCTGTATGTGATTTAATAGAAAAATGATTTAATTGAACACCATTACTAAGAAACCATTTCACCAAAACTGTTTGATGCTAACTTTCAGAATGAATGCCATTTACCAATTCCCAAAAAACAATTAATAGAAT
This sequence comes from Pleurodeles waltl, assembly GCF_031143425.1. NCBI lineage: Eukaryota > Metazoa > Chordata > Amphibia > Caudata > Salamandridae > Pleurodeles > Pleurodeles waltl. The sequence goes on from NC_090440.1 coordinate 139,982,587, forward strand.
GGCTTTTTGGTCACAACTGGCTTTTGCATGCTTATTTTTAAGGTGACCGCTCACCACCCTCCACACCATCCATCCCTGCCCCTAAACTCCCCATACCACGCCTAAACTACACCCACCACTGAACCCTAAAAACCCCCTTCCAGGCCTAAAGTACACCCATCACAGAACCTTAAAAAAATCTCACCAGCCTTAAACATCACTTATCCATGACCCCAAAAAATCCCTCACCACCCCTAAATTCCACCCATCATTGAACCCTAAAAACCCCTTTTTACATACAAACTCTACCAATCCTGAACTTTAAAAACTCTTCATCACTCCTAACACCTCTACCCATCACTGAACGTTACCAATTCTCACCAGCCCATCCATGAACCATAAAAAACCCTCAGCACATCTACACTCCACCCATCCCGAACCTTAAAACCACCTCTCCACACATAAACGCCACCCATCCCTAAACCTGAAACAATCCTTTCTATGCCTGACCTACACTCATTCTTGACCCATTAAAAAACGTTATCACGCCTAAACATTACCCGACCCTGAACCCAAAAACTTCTCACTAGCCCTAACTCCTCCCAAGTTTAATGTACTTTTGTACTTTTCAATAAAATTACCTCGCCTGAAAAATGTTTACTTTAAATTCTGATTTATTTGTATTTCTCTAAAATGTTCTTGCCTTAAAATTGTTTTTTCAATATTTGGTTTTCTCCATTGTGGTTTCATCTTTCCATTAATTCACATAGGCCATCGTGGGGTGTTTCTTATGATAAAGCTACTGTAATGCACACAGGGGTTATCTGGATTTAACTTAGTTTATAATTCCATCTCAATTTCTGAAGGTCACTTGTAAATTCGAGATAATAATACCACTTTCAGTCACTCTTGGATAGAGTTAAAGATAAGTTTCCATAGATTGTTCTAACTCCGTCGAGTAGCAAAATTGTAGGATGAATTCTTTGAATCTGAGCATACAGCTTCTTTTTTTTTTTTAACTAAGATTATGACTGCTGATTTTCATGAGCTGGGGAGCTTCCTTGTTTCAAGCAATTATTAAAAGTGGAGCCCATACTAATATTTGACCCAAAAACGCCCGTGGGCTAATGTAGTTAAGGTTTGTGGGATTTTTGGCTATAAATTGCCTCAATTACTTCTTTTTTTATATATTCGAAATCCATGGCTGTGCTTAGAGGATATTTCTTTTTAATGCTACATCTTCTACTGTTTCAGAAGTACTTGAAGCCCACTATAGTAAAGAAAAGTGCCCAGCCTTCGCACAGGGCCATGATCTGTGTCCAGATTTGATGGAGGACCGTCCAAGACTACTGCTTGTAACTAGGTCTCTAAGGTCCAGATTTAAGAGGGCCTAGCGCCATTCTAACACCACATTAGAGTCATTTTTTCATGCTAATGTGGTGTTAGATGGCCAGAAATGCCACGCCATATATACAAGGTGGCGCAAACAAAATGGCGGAATGCTTGAATTGCACCACTTTGTAACCCTTTGTGCTACATTATGCCTGCGCCAGGCATAATGTATGCAAAGGGGGTGTTCCCCTGTTAGAGGGGCTGACAAAAATGTCACGAAGAAATCTAAGAGATTTCTTTGCGTAATTTTTTTGGCACTTTTAATGTCTGCTCTGAGTAGGCATTAAAAGGAGACTCCCATTGGTTACAATGGGCCTCTGGGTGCTTTGCAGGATTAGCGTCATCATTTTTTATGCTAGTCCAGCAAAACGTGGAACTAGCATCAAAAATTCAGACACTAGTTCCCTAACTACCGCCATGGAGCACCATATATAATATAGTGCACACATGGTGGCATTAGGGTGGCACTAATGGGCGAAAGAAAAGTGGTACTGCACTAGGTGCAGCACCACTTTTCATAAATATTCTCCTAAACATTGCTTCTTCCAATGGATTAAAATGTCTTCTCGGGGCTTCACTCAATACCTGCTGATCTTTTAGACATTCATCGTCATACCATTTCAGATTATTCACATTGATGTTTACAGGGTTTTAAGAACGGTATTCTTTTGTTGTGATTGGGTAACCAGCTTTAACAGGAATCAACAAAAGAGTGCTAAGTTTCAGTTGTCATCCCGCATTTTACCCTAGTTTAGTAATTTTTCACAATTGACTAATGCTATTGCCACTTGTATGACTAGATCCTAAAATAGTTTGATGGCCTGATCAGTGAGAGGTCGTATACAGACATGAAAGTGAGGAAATATTCTCGATTTTTGCTGCATCAAGTAGTCTCTTGCTTATACAGTCAGAGCATAGCTTGTTGTCGCCTTTTCTCGCCTGAAAGAAGAAAACATTTTACCAATTTACAGTCTGAGTAACTATACTAGAAGCCTGACCAGTTTGCAAGGCAATACCCTGATGCTATACAATTACAACTGTGCAATGTTGGAAGCTACATAGAAGGCAGAGGAGTGGCAAGGTGACGTAAACGGCTGCTTTATCACCTTCTCCAACATTCTAATGCTTGCCTTATTTGTCCTTCCTGTTTAATTTATAACATTCCACCCTTAGTGGACGAAATGTTTTAATAGCATTGTAGGGCATGAGAGCCTCCGATTCGTGTTTGAAAGCGCATCTCTTATTTTCTCATTACAGGTGACTTGTGACGTCACCAGTCGCTGTAATAAAGAATCGACGTACAGTCTCAATGATGATACGTTAATACATTTGACATCTGACATCATAACGTCTCCTGGCAGAGCCAGCAGCCAGGGTGAAATGGAGCATATTTACACCTGCAGTTTAAAGAAGTCAACCAAAACTGGATTTTCATTCTTATGATGTTTTTCCCAAAACAACGATCAGTAGAAATTAGCTATTTATGTCATGCTTATTTTTTGCACTGTAAAGATCATTAAAGAAACAGTGGATTATATCACTCACGCACGCACACACACATTCAAAGTTCTACACAACTCAGGTCCAACCTCCCCGAATAGTCGCAACTCCTTCTACCAGCCCCACAGACACCGCTCTACAGGTCAGGACGGACTTTCTCTTAGGACACGCCTTTAGCATTGAATGACCTCCAACTCCACATCAGAGCATCCTCCTTTCGTAAATTCTGCAAGAAGCTAAAGACGTAGTGTTTCCATTAACCCACCTACCACAGGAACACCTGTTCAGCACCAGAATACCCTCACGTGAGACAGTGCACTTTATAAACAGACATAACATCTACCTTTCTCTTAATGCTGAGCCTCATCATGTTTTAATCTGATTTTCATTAAAATAATTCCAATGTATTTTGCAACAAATTGCTAACTCTTTTCTGAGGTCTTTAATTTCACATTAGATTCCATTTTTATTCTTTATATCTACAATACCATTTCTTACAAATGAGATGACACCAGGGGGCACATTTAAGAGTCCCTAGTGCCTCCTTGCACCACATAAGCATCATAGAGGCAAAAATCGCTGTGCCAAATTTACAAGGTGGCGCAAGGCATGCTTTGCGCTACTTTGTAAGCCTTTGGGCTACAATATGCGTGCACCAGGCTTTATCTATGCAAAGAGGGCATTCCCCCGTTAGGGGGGCTGGAAAAATGGCGTAAACAAAATCGCAGAGATTTATTTGTGTCATTGTTTTCTGCACTTTTAACACCTGCTCAGAGCTGGCATTAAAAGGAGGCACACCATTGTTTACAATGGGCCTCAATGGGCTTTGCAGGATTAGCGTCAAAATTCGACCCTAATTCTGCAAAGTGCCAAACCAGTGTAAAATTATGACACTAGTTTTCTAACTACCGCTATTGGTGCGCCGTATATTAAGTGCAGTGCACACATGGTGGTGTTAGGGGGTGCTAAGGGGCGCTAGAAAAGTGGCGCTGCATTAAGTGCAGAGCCCCTTTTCATAAATCTGCCCCATGAATTTAAGTGGCATTCGGGAAGGGGGATGTTGTGACTATTATCAGGAATAAAATACCATGTGACTTCACCTCAAAGTTCAGTGACTTTATAAAGGTACTTGGCCTTTGGGCTAGGTATTCTATATAGTCACAAAACTCATTTGTTAGTTCTAGTATTCTTTTAATGTTCAGCGGGGGTGCTTTTTCCCATATACAGCCCATCTGCCTCTGCTATAACAGCCATTAAAGGCCCTCTTCCTTTCTGGAGATCCTTGACTGCAATCATGCACTATGGCTTAACTGGAGGGTGTTCTGACCAATTTAGCCATGAACAGTGGGCTATAATGCCACCATAAAATATTAGAATGATGAAACCTTCATTAAAGACAGTAGCCTGGAAAAGACTGGAAAACAGTTAATATTGGCCATGACCTTCAGCTCCGACATTCTAATGTTATTCTTTCTTCATGTTTAGTTTTCAACATTCCCCTTTGCGGGTAGAATGTTTTAGTAGGACTCTACAGTAGATTTCTACTTTGGGCATATGCGTTGTTAAGGTCATCTTCCTCCAGTATAGAAATATGACAAGGGCTGTAATGTAAATAATGTAATTAGCAGAAGAATGTGATTTTACACAGGAATGTAACAAAAAATTACATGTTAAAATTAGAATGATTTTCTTGAATTCATCATTTTCTTTTGATACTTCGGACAATACCGTATTGGGATATTCCTAGTGTACATCCCTCTTTTAGCTGCAGGTGAGAACATTGCAAAAGAAAATTCAAATAGTTTGAAGGTACATAAAAATTAAATGGAGAGAAGCGATGCAGTCATTTCTTTTATTTTTTTTTTGTGCTGAACTGTACAGGAGGAAGATCATTACTTTTTCGCAGTGGATCCGTTCGCTCAGTGTTGGGTTTTTATGACAAATGAGATGATGTGAGGGAAAAGAGTTGCAGCGTGATCACGGAACAGCCTATGAAATTCAGCGCTATGGCTGGGCTTTACATCCTGCCACCTGTGGAAACAGAAGGGGCAAACATTTGATCTTAACCAATCACATAACATCTGACTACTTTGATCAATTTTCCTCTAGAGTGTATTCAATAAAATCACCCAAATCCCTTAGCTGAATTTCTCTTAAAGTGTTGAATAAATATTACTGATCCTCTATCACGTTTGTGTAATTGGTCTCCGTGTATTCGCTAAAAATGCCTTAATGCTGTACTCTGAAAAGGTCTTCTTAATGGGATTGTTTTTGTTTTTGTATTCATTAAAACAGGTTATAGGGGAGGGTTTTGTCTGTAACACCTACTGTTACACTGCACTTCAGGCTTTTTTTACTTTGAGGCTGAATGTGAAAACACTTGGACACTTTGAACCTGAGGTACTGATAGATGGTGGGTCGCAAACCCTTTTATTTACCAAATCATTTGGTTTGTGAATACAAAATAACTTTTCACTAATTACTGAGGGCCACACGTATGAAGGTCTGCATAAGCGATTTCCTAATTGTGATTTCCTGTGAATCACAGTTAGGAAATTGCTCATTCAAGTCTATGAATTTTTTTTGAGTTGAATTTGTGATTCCGGTGGATCGCAAATAGACCTCATGAATATTAATGCAGTAGGTCTCACTTTGCAAGCCATTGGGAATCGTAAAAATCACAAGGACGGTGGCCTGCTGGGATCAGCAGACCACCACATCTGTGGATGCTTTTAAATAAAGCAACGTTTTCTTTTATAAATGCATCCCATTTTCTTTAAAGGAAAACGGGATGCGTTTAAAAAAGGAAATGAAAGGTTTTCATTTTGTTTTTTAAATTGAGCTTATTCAGCGTGCATATGCTGTCTGCAATACCTGCTGTATTCAGTAAACAGACTTTGATCCCGCCTGCTGCTTACCATAGGTCGATTGCAGTATCACTCTCCTTTGCTGCCTCCTAACTAGTTTGCACAGCCAATACAACACTTTTGTACTTGGCTGAGGAGCACAGGCCAAGTACATTTTCCCTACACTTTGATTGTTTATTTGTTGTTTGGGGAAACTCTTTTTTTAATTGTTTCCTGCCCCAGCTCGTCTTCTGATGTACGTGTTTCTGCCCCTGTTTTCGAAATTTTGCTTTAATTCCTCTACACGTTCTCCCGATGGGAGTTCATTTGCAGGCATCAGGCATTTGTCATTTTGTTTCAGTTTCGTCATTGTTTGTTAACAATTGCAATGTACTTAAATTGTTTTTTTAGGCATGGGAAAACCAATGCTGAGACTGGGACCCAGCTCCCCAGTTCTAAAGTTAGCAGCTCTAGATGTCACTCCACATCCTCTCTCTAAATATTGCTGGCTGTATTTTGTTAGCAGTTCTCATATAACACAAAGTTAGCCAAAAGGCATAGTCCACTTTACACAGGTTTCACATCAAACGGTCACTTGCCTTTGCTTAATCATGCTCTCTAGTTATTCATCTTTATATGTTACCAATATACATAAAACCATGTCACAAACTAAGAATCAAACAATTGCTTAGCGACTTGTGTAAAACCTCCTTGCACTGTTTAAAACCCAGATTGGCTATTCCATTCATTCACTCTTCACAGAAGAAGAGGTGGGTGCTATTGAGTTGGGCAAAAGCGTCCTCTTTCATCAAAGCGCCAGTCTTCCTATGTGACGCTCTTTGAGACAGAAAGTCATTATATAGCATGTGTATTTGTAAAAAGCACTTTCACCCAGAATGGTACCTTGGCGCAGAATAACAGGTGTTTATTGTTACCCAACAGTACTCATTTTATCAACCTCAGATGGATGAAAGGTTGAGAGGAATAGCCAGGATTTGAACCTGTGCCAATGAGGTTGAACACAGGCCCCTATGCTGGATGCATTAGTCCACTAAACCACCAGACCCCGCGCTTGGGGGCAGATAATCATAATTTATGAGATCCTACTCCTTTAGCAGTATTTATAGCCTTTATTTTTTATAATAGTTGACCCAATACTGGTCTTTTTCCGTGACACTTGGCATGCACAAATGACGGCATGCAATTACATAAGAGTAAGCTTCCATTGCATGAAGATTGCACAATTGTATCTTCTCTGCCCGATGGATAAGCTCACCAAAACTTACTGCACAGTATCACCATGGATGGTGGAAAAGAAGGTTTGGTATGAGTCATACTATAATACTTGAGGGGGCACCTTCCGGAACTCCACCCTTAAACCATCATGCAAGTATCAACTCATAAAAGAAGTTAATTACATAAAGGAGCCAAACCCAAATAGTGAAAGATTTTATCACAAGACAAACAATCTGATGTGCACTGCAAAAGGGGACATTGTTAAGTTCCAAAATAAGTAGTTAACTTGGTATCAAAATACGCAGTGATGGCGTGTCTCATTGGGCAAAGCCAAACCATTTTTCAGGCACAATTATACAGTGCCAGGTAAGCAGACCAATTGCATTGCTGCAGTTTTCTCCAGTTGCGATGTTCATCGTAATCCCATAATTGCTCTTATCCTCCACCTCATCCAGGATAGTCATTAAATAAATATCATCCGGTGACCTAACACATTGTTATGCCACAGAAATTGATGGAGCACCAGAGGCTATTTCTTCAATGAAAGAAACTTAGATAGAATCATGAAACTCCCCCTTTTAAACTACTACAAATTTTCTGGAAAAATACAGCAACCTCGACCCGAAGGTGTGGGAGCACTTTACTAGAGCACCAGATATAATATAATACACATGTCCATGCACATTATTTCCACGCATGTATCAAAGGAGTTTGCATTTGCAAATGGTGTGAACCAGTAAATTCCACCGTTTGCGAGTGCAAAATAGCCTTTCACGATGTATGAAAGACATCGCAGTCCCATTTAAGGGAATTGCAATGTTTTGCAACTCCCCAAAATTCAGCTTCGAATGAGGAATCGCAAACAGGGAATTCCTATTTGTGATTCCCTATGCACGTGTATCAAGCAATTGGGAACTGGGCATTTAGGAAATACAATAATCACCAACTCTAAGTTGGTGGTAACCATGTACATTTTAACAACATTTATTAAAAATGCCTTTTTTAAAGCGCGTAGGGTATGTTGGCACTTTATTGTGCAAACATTTTTTCAGGGGGTGCATCAAAGGGGGCCTTAGACCCTCAGCACCCTTGGTTTTGCATTTCCTAATTTGCAACTTTCTAAAAGGAATTTTCAAATTAGGAAATTCAAAACCATTCGCACCTATGGGCCTCCAGGCCCACAGGAACAAATGGAGTCTCATTCCCTTATAGCTATTGCAAATTTTAAGTAATCGCTATTAGGGAATCGCTATTTTGTTACATTAAATTTTGCCTTACTTAAATAGCGATTACCTAAAGTTTACTATTTAGATAATGCAAAATGGAACTTTGATACATCTGGCCCATTTATAAACAAGCTGAAAGTGTTTCGCCAAACAAAAACACAGCGTCTTGCATGCCATTATATGGTAATATGCAGCTCATGATTCAACACGGCTGTAACAGTCTCATAAAGGATTTAATAGCAATTATCTGTTACCGTCACCTGGGAAGAATCATACCATGTGTCTCAAATGTACAAGAAACAATAAAGAAGCTGCATTTTGTAATCCAGGTTGCAAAATCCCCAGCATTGCCATTTGGATTTATCCCTCACTGGCAGATTGAATATGCAGTGGTTCACAGCTCTTCTGAAGCAAATTACTTTCACTGAGCGCAGGCCTGCTGTATTTGTTTATATTGCTGCTATAATTTTTTTCCCATTGACAGGGACCTTCCGGATGAGGCTGGGACAGAAATGGCACCCATTACTGCACTATAAAGTTTAAAAAGTGATTTATATGTGCAAATTGGGGACGTTTTGAACTTGACACGCTGTACAAGTGTTTTTCAAGTTATGAAAGAGTGCATGGATTTGAGCTTGTTATTTGCCTTCTGTAATGACAAACATGCTTACTGTCAGTTATAAACACTCAGCAAATGCAGAGAATGTGAGCAAATGCCTCTCTGAGGTAGGGACAAAAGCGACAGGCTGTTTTCACGCTATTACATTTCCATGTTCCCTCTCTCTCATCAAAAAGTTCAGACTACATATTCCTGTCTTCCTGTCCATCTATTCTGTGCAGCTCTCACCCCTATCTATCCAACATGCCACATAATTCCACTCCATAAATCCACTCCACACCACACAATTCCACCCCACACAATTCACATAATTCACATAATTTAACAACTAAGAATTCCAATCCGACCCACATAATTCCAATCCACACCACATACATCCATTCTACTCTTAACCAAAACACTTGGGTAAAAAATATTGGTGGTCATTACAACCCTGGCGGACGGTGATAAAGCGGCGGTAAGGCCGGCGGAAAAAAATCGTTATTACGAAACTTGGCGGAAACCGCCAACAAAGACAGCCACTTTAACACTCCGACTGCCACGGCGGTACAAACAAACAGCATGGTGGTCACCACCAACAGACAGGCGGAGGACAATGTACCGCCCACACTATTATGACAGGCCAATCCGCCACCTTTTCCGGGGCGGATTCACCGCGGATAAAAATACGGCGGAAACAGGAATTCCGAAGGGAAAACGCTCACCTCTACACACCCCACGAGGAACGAGGACACCATGGACCCGGAACTCCAAATTCTACCTGCGATAGTCTTCCTGCTCCTCTACCAGGAGCACGAATGCCGGCGGCGAAGACCACAGTGAGTACTGCACCTATGACACAGGGGAGGGGGGAGGGAAAAGAGAGTGACACTCACACGCAGCACGCAACACCCCCACCCCCACCCACTACAACACACACACTAATGCATATTAATACATCACAGTTACACCCCCCAAACCCCCAGGAAGAATGCAAAGACAATAGAAAATGAGTGTAACCATTGTAATATATTAAAATCAAGTAGGCAGAAATATATATATACACCATGTACAAAATATATACCAAGCATAGTAGTCCAGGTAGTGCTCTAATTAAGTCCGTGGAACACTGGGACCACACGGCACGGGCGAGGCCCACACAAGATCCCCGACCATGATGGAGAGAACACTGCAGGGGCATCAGAGAGCAACTAAACAGGCACCTCAGGGGGAGGGAAAGGGAGGGCACCTCAGCCGCTTGAATGCATGATGCCAAATCCAAGATGGGGCCACCTGCCCACTGTTCCATCCTGGGGAGTGCAAAGCCACAGTCTCTCAAGTCTCTACAGTGGGTGGTTTGCCCACTGTTTCATCCTGGGGAGTGCAAAGCCACAGTCTCTGAAGTCTAAACAGTGGGTGGGTTGCCCACTGTTACATCCTAGGGAGTGCAAAGCCACAGTTTCTCAAGTCTCTACAGTGGGAGGATTGCCAACTGTTACATCCTGGGGAGTGCAAAGCCACAGTCTCTCAAGTGGATGACAGTCTCGACTGGTTCTGGAGGGGACCTTGTGCCCAGAGTGCTTCATCCTGCTAAGGACAGAGGTAGTGGATGGATCTCTCCACTGGTTCTGTAGGGGGCATAGTGCCCAGAGTGCTTCATCCTGCTAAGGACAGAGGTAGTGGATGACATTCTCCACTGGTTCTGGAGGGGGCATGGTGCCCAGAGTGCTTCATCCTGCTAAGGACAGAGGTAGTGGATGGATCTCTCCACTGGTTCTGGAGGGGGCATGGTGCCCAGAGTGCTTCATTCACCCCGTGACGGACTCAGTAGCGTCAGTGCCCTTGCCGCTCATGGGCCAGCTGTGCTTGAGATGGCGGTGCCCTGTTCAGCGGTGCTTGAGGTGGCGGTGCCCTGTTCAGCGGTGCTTGAGACGGCGGTGCCCTGTTCAGCGGTGCTTGAGGTGGCGGTCTCCATTGCAGGGACTCAGCTGCTGGCGGTCCTTCATGGCCCAGCGGGGCTTTTGCTGGTGGTCCTTCATGGCCCAGCGGGGCTTTTGCTGGCGGTCCTTCATGGCCCAGCGGGGCTTTTGCTGGCTGTCCTTCATGGCCCAGCGGGGCTTGTGCTGGCGGTCCTTCATGGCCCAGCGGGGCTGGTGCTGGTGGTAGCCTCATGGGCAGCTGGGCTGGTGCTGGCCGTGGCCTCCTGGGCAGCTGGGCTGGTGCTGGTGGTGGCCTCCTGGGCAGCTGCGATGGTGCTGGCGGTGGCCTCCTGGGGAGCTGGGCTGGTGCTGGCGGTCCTGTCCTGGCAGCTGGGCTGGTGCTGGCGGTCCTGTCTTGGGCAGCTGGGCTGGTGCTGGCGGTCCTGTCCTGGGCAGCGGGGCTTGTGCTGGCGGTCCTGGGCAGGTGGGCTGGTGCTGGCGGTCCTGTCCTGGGCAGCTGGGCCGGTGCTGGAGGTGGCCTCCCGGGCAGCAGGGATGATGGCGGTCTTCTCCGCCGTGCTGCTCTTTCCAGACTTGCCAAGTTTGTTATGGCCCTTCCCCAACTTGGAAGGTGTCCAAGCTGACTCCACACTCCCACCGGGATCCCTGGGAGCGGCTTTGGTGGCAGGAGTCTTCCCCCTCTCCCGCCGGGCACTGGCCAACTTCTGATGCTTCACAGGTGGGGGACTGTCTGTGCTGTGTCTCTGTGCCACACTGGCTGCCCTGGTGGCCGATGCACTCCAGATTCCGGTGATTACAGGCACCACTGGTCCCGGAGATGTTGTGGCTGAGGTGCTAGTTCGGGACCTAGGAGACGGATGGGGTGGGGGAGGTGTGGGAAAGAGGTCAAGGTTGGACAGGAAAAGTTTTTTGGAGACACTGGGACGGGTAGCTGGAGGGGGTTTGGGAGTGGAGGAAGAGGTGGTGGTGGTAGGAGGTGTTCGTTTGCTGACTTTGGGTGAAGGTGCATGCGCTGGAGGCTGTCATGAGGTGGATGGCTGTTGGGTGGGTGTGTACCTGCGTTTGTGTATCTTGGGAGGGGGCGTCACAGACACACTGGGAGAGGACACAGGGGACGTGTGAATGGTAGTGGGGGTGGTGACTGCACGTGAGCGGGGTGTGGTGGTGGGTGTGCTGTAGAGGGACGTAGTGGCTGTAGAGGTAGTGCATGCAGGTGTGAGTGTAGACAAGACAGGGAGGGAGGAGGGAGACGAGGAGGAGGGGGACACAGTGGAGGCAGTGGATGTTGGTGTGTCTGCATGTGTGTGATGCTTGCGTGAGTGCTTGTGGGATGAGTGGTGCTTATGTTTGCCTGAGCTTCCCTTGTGTGTTGACGTGTGTGCATGCTGGTCTGTAGGTGTGCTTGGGATAGGCTGAGGTAGAGGGGATTGAGTCTGGGGGGAGGAAGTTGGAGGGGGGAGGCTAGAGACAGGGACAATGGCTGCCATCAGTGCTGAGGCCAGAGTCTGAAAAGCTCGCTGAAGGGCTGCCTGACCAGAATGAATGCCCTCCAGGAATGCATTTGTTTGTTGCAACTGCCTTTCTACACCCTGGATGGCATTCAAAATGTTACACTGCCCAACAGTGAGGGACCTGAGGAGGTCAATGGCCTCCTCACTGAGGGTAGCAGGGGTGACTGGGGCAGGGCCTGAGGTGCCTGGGGCGAAGGTGATGCCCACCCTCCTGGGTGAGCGGGCACGGGGCAAAGGCTGAGGGCGGTGCTGGAAGGGGTGGTGGCGGCTGTACCTGTAGATGGGGGTGGCACAGATGTTGCCACCACCACAAGGGAGCTCCCATCAGAGGACGAGTCTGTGTCACTGGTCTCAGCTCCTGTCCCCGCTGTGGAGCTCCCCCCACCCTCCACACCACTGGTGAACTCTGTGAGTCCGTAGTGTGGCCCTCCATGGCCATGTGGGATGCAGCCCCCTGGTGCTCCGATGCCACTGCTCCTCCGCCTGATGATGCTAATGCACACAAGAACAGGGAGACCACAAAAAGGGGGGGGACGACAGAAGAAAGACATGTTGAGTGCATGCATTGCCGCTACCGTTGGCGGACACGACATACACAGAAGTCCCCTGCACTACGCAGCGCTCTTGGGCTCCACTGTTCAATTCCTGGGAAATGGCCTACAAGGCTACGGACGACATCTGCACACATAGATGACACAGGGGCATGACTAGGTGTAGTTGTCACTCTACAGAGGTGGGGTGGGGTGGGGTGCCACATGGCCTGCCTTAAGGAGGGACCTTGCCTACGGAACTCGCCCTGGCCTAGGGAAACCCACATCCCACCTCCCCCACCCAGACCCCTCCACTGCGCGCAAAGTCAGCAGAATGAGAGTGTACTCACCCCCTTGTGGCTGCTGTGATGCCCTCAAGCGCCCATCCAACTCCAGGTAGGTCACCGCCAGGATACTGAACATCAAAGGGGTCATGGTGCGACGGGCACCCCTCCCACATTGGGAGGCCATCCCCAGCTGAGCCTCTGCCGTGTTCTTGCTCCAGCGGCGAATGTCCTCCCACCTTTTCCGGCAGTGGGTGCTCCGTCTGTGGTAGACCCCCAGGGTACGGACGTCCTTGGTGATGGCACGCCAAATATGTTTTTTCTGGTGGGCGCTGACCTACATGACTTGTACAGGGGGAAGAGAAAGTTATTACCAACTGCACCTTCAAAGTGATTGGCCCCCATCCCTACCCTTGCCATGTGGCACATGCATTCACCGTCATTTCATGCACGCCGCACTCTCCCCCCTTCCTTCTTACATCCAGCCCTCTCCACACAGGCATAGCCCATTCATCATGCTCCCAGTGTACTTACCTGTTTGTCTGGAGGACCGTAGAGTAGCGTGTACTGGGGGAGAACCCCATCCACGAGTTTCTCCAACTCCTCCGATGTGAAGGCAGGGGCCCTTTCTCCAGACACTCGAGCCATTGTCTCTTCCAGACCGAGGTCACAGCAGCACTTGCAGTGTAGGTCCTCTCCTGTCGAAGATCAGGTATTGAGTGATTGAACAGATAGAAAATGGCGGTCACGTCCGTGGCGGTGCGTACCGTCACCGCCGGCGTACATCGTCATTGGCTCTTGGGACCCATAGGGTCCAATGTTAACCAATGCAGCATTGCGCCGCTGTCTTCGACCGCCTACCGCGACGGTGTACAACGCCAGCGCAGTTACCTCACATCCCATTGTCCCACTTTAGAGGTCAGGCAACCGCCATTTCAGGGGCCCACATGGCTTCATTTTCAACTGCGTCACACATACCTAGGCCTAGACTCCACACACATACAGGCCACTTTTTGAGTATGAATGGTGTTCTGTGTAAACTATGGGTATGTACCTCTGAGTTGTTTGACTCTGTGCTCGCTGTTGTCCTTCATAGGCACCGTCTGCTGGGACATGTGAGGATATGGCGGCATCCTCCGATGTACCGACCGTTGGTGGACCTGTCGACAATGGAGGAAAGACATGTGATTATCACATACAGGCTTGACCGTGCCACAATCCAGGAACTGTGTACCCAGTTTGAGCCAGACCTGATGTCAGCTATCCGCCATCCCACAGGAATCCCCCCTCAAGTGCAGGTGCTGTCAGTGCTCCATTTCCTTGCAAGTGGGTCATTTCAAACAACAGTGGCCATAGCATCAGGGATGTCCCAGCCTATGTTTTCCAATGTGTTGTCCAGAGTGTTGTCTGCCCTGCTGAAACACATGCAGAGCTACATCGTTTTCCCTCAGGTGGAGGATTTGCCTACAGTGAAAGGTGATTTCTATGCCCTGGGACATATCCCCAACATCATAGGTGCCATTGATGGGACTCATGTGGCTTTGGTCCCCCCCCCCACAGGAGTGAACAGGTGTACAGAAACCGGAAGAGTTATCATTCGATGAATGTACAGATGGTATGTTTGGCAGACCAGTACATCTTCCATGTGAATGCCATGTTCCCTGGCTCAGTGCATGACGCCTACATCCTGCAGAATAGCAGCATCCCTTATGTGATGGGTCAACTCCAGAGGCACCGTGTGTGGCTATTAGGTGAGCACCTGGAAGCTAGTCAGTGGGAAAGGTTGTCTGGGTATATCCCTACAGGTTAGTGCGTGTCTAACAGTTGTACCTCGCCATTTGCAGGTGACTCTGGTTACCCCAACCTGTCATGGCTACTGACCCCAGTGAGGAATCCCAGGACAAGGGCAGAGGAACGCTACAATGAAGCCCATGGGTGAACTAGGAGGGTGATCGAGCGGACCTTCGGCCTCCTGAAGGCCAGGTTCCGGTGCCTCCATATGACAGGTGGATCCCTATTCTACTCACCAAAGAAGGTGTGCCAGATCACCGTGGCCTGCTGTATGCTTCACAACTTGGCTTTGCGACAACAGGTGCTCCTTTTCTGCAGGAGGATGGTCCAGATGGAGGTGTTGTGGCAGCTGTGGAGCCTGTGGACAGTGAAGACGAGGAAGCAGAGGAAGAAGACATGAACAACAGGGACTCAGTGATCCAGCAATATTTCCAGTGAGACACAGGTAAGAGTACAGACCTGCCTACTACATGTACTTAAACACTACTGCCTCTCTACTGTCTGTCGTTTTCACCCAGTGTATGATCACTGAGTTGTCACTTTCCCTTACGATTTCACAGATGTGGTTCCCACTGTTTGGCATCTGCTTTGATTCCTCATGGACTAAAGCTGTGTGACATAGGTATGTTGACATTACATTTGAAAGAACATTTTGCCACTGTAATTGCTAATATACTATTTCGAAATCACAGACAGACTCCAGATTGTTTTGTGCTTTAAGTGTGTTTATTTAAGTGCTCAATATTGGAGGGGGTAGTAAAATGGTGAGGGGTGATGGTGGAGGAATGTCCATGGCAGAGTCCAGTCTATTAGTCTCACAGGTGCATTGTCCAAAGGGGCATAGGAAGTGGAGCTGGGGCAGTTTAAGTATGGACAGGGTGACAAAGTGGGACAGTAGGATGACAATCAGGGTGGTCTCATTTCTTGGCGGGGGTCTTGGCATCGTTCTCTGTCTTGTTCCTGGATCTCAGGGACCGTTTACGAGGTGGTTCTCCCTCTGCAGGGGGTGGGGTGCTGGTGTCGTGGTCCTGTGGCGGGGCGTCCTGTCCAATCGCGCCGGCGGAGGTGGTGAGCAGTTCATCATCCAGGCTAGTGTCAGGGGCCCCTTGTAGTGCCACAGTGTCCCTCTTGGTGTTGACGAGTTCCTTCAGCACCCCTACGATGGTGCCCAGGGTGGAGTTGATTGTTCTGAGTTCCTCCCTGAAGCCCATATAATGTTCCTCCTGCAGGCGCTGGGTCTCCTGAAACTTGGCCAGTACCGTTGCCATCGTCTCCTGGGAGTGGTCGTAGGCTCCCATGATGGAGGAGAGGTCCTCGTGGAGAGTGGGTTCCCTTGGCCTGTCCGCCCCCTGTCGCACAGCAGCCCTCCCAGTTCCCCTGTGTTCCTGGGCCTCCGTCCCCTGGACCATGTGCCCACCACCACTGCCCCCAGGTCCCTGTTGTTGTTGGGGTGGTGGGTTAGCCTGGTTTCCCTGTAGTGGTGCACACACAGCTGATTGACTTGTCCTGGGGATGGAGGTATGGGCCCGCTGGGTGGGTGCTGTGCTGGTGTTTCCAGAGGGGGGGTAGCTCTGTAGTGGTCTTTGACTGTGTCAGGGGAACCGACTGTCCAGAGGTCCCCGATGGGCAGGGCTGGTCATCTAGATCCAGTTGAACAGAGGTGCAGTCATCACTGTGGGCCTCTTCTGTTGGTGGTGTGGACGTGTGGACCCTCCTGTCCGGTGACGTTGGGTAGGGGTCCTGCAGGGGTATAAAAGGATGGTTATTACATCTGTGTGTGTCATGGTGTGCAATGGGTGGGTGACTGTGTACCCCAGTGCTTGCATTCCTGTGTGGGACCTTGTGTGATGATGGTTTAGGGGGGTGTATGGGTATGTGCAGTGGGCATGCTTTAGTGATGGGTGTCCATGCTTTGTTGTTGCATGCAGGGCTTGGTGTTGGGATGTGTGGGTTGTGATGTTGGGACATTTGTGAGGAGTTGAGTGCTGGGGGTGAGGGTGAGGGTGGTGGTATGTGCTGGCATGCAGGTAGGGTGGGGGATGTAATAGTTAAGATTTGTCCTACCAGAGTCCATTCCTCCACCTACTCCTGCGAGGCCCTCAGAATGCAGAATCGCCAAGACCTGCTCCTCCCATGTTGTTAGTTGTGGGGGAGGAGGTGGGGGTCCGCCGCCAGTCCGCTGAACCGCCAGGTGGTGTCTTGAGACCATGGAACGCACCTTCCCCCGTAGGTCGTTCCACCTCTTCCTGATGTCCTCCTGATTTCTTGGGTGCTGTCCCACTGCGTTTACCCTGTCCACTATTCTTCGCCATAGCTTCATCTTCCTTGCAATGAAGGTGTGCTGCACCTGTGATCCGAATAGCTGTGGCTCTACCCGGACGATTTCCTCCACCATGACCCTGACCTCCTCCTCCGAGAACCTGGGGTGTCTTTGCCGTGCCATGGGGTGGTGTAGGTGATGTGTGGGGTGGTGTGTGGGGTGATAAGTGTTCTGATATGTAGTGTGGTGTTGTGTGAGGTGCGTGGAAGTTCTTTGGGTGATGGTGTTGTGTGCCTGTGGATGCTGTTGTTCTTGCTGATGCTGTCTCTCTCTGGCTTTCGTTCGTCAATTGTTGTCATAAGGGTTTGTGGGTGATGTGGGTGTGTTTTTTATATTGTATTGGGTGTGTGGGAGTGGTGTGTGTATGTGTATCAGGTATGTGCATTTTGAATAGTCCAATGTGGTTGTGTTTTGTAAATGTGTGTGTATTTTGAGCGCGGCAGTGTGTACCGCCAATGGAATACCGCAGTTGGAAGACCGCCGCGTGGATTTGTGGGTCGTGATAGTGTGGGCATATTTCTGTTGGCGTGACGGTGGAGGTTTTGTTTTCGCCAGTTTATCACTGACCTTTGGCGTGCCGGACATGTGTGGGTGTCTAGATTTTGGCGGATTCAGAACTGTGGGTCATTATAGCTGTGGCGGAATTCCGCGGCCGCGGCAGTGTGTTGGCGGTCTTCTGCACGGCGGTAAGCGGGATTTACCTCCAATGTTGTAATGAGGGCCCATTGTCATTTACAACGCCAATAGCTCTAACTCTCGCAAATGCGAGCCCTATTGCATTGCAAATGCTTGCTAAGAGTAGGCAAAGGTCGGTGGTGGTAAAATGCAAATGTTTTGTGACTGCATTTTGGTTGCAAAACATTCTCACATACCACTGTGGTTCGGCATTAGGAAGGGGCGCTCTCAACATCCCCCTTCCAAATACCGAATCACAAACCCCAAATTCTGCAAATTGGCCAGTTTCTGACTAGAAAAATGCTTTGTACATGTGGCCCCTCATTCCTTTTACGAGTTTAAAAATTATTTCAAAATCGTTAAATGAGTTTTGTGACCCACTAAGATTTGCAAATAAGAGAGGGTATAAAAAGGCGTCACCATCCTACCCTAGCCTAACCACATCTTCAGCCATAAACCATTGATCAGATACTGACACCCGACTTGGGGTGGTATCTGATTGGAAACTGGAAGCAGTCTGTGTGGTACAGGTTGTCTTTTATGAATCATGTCTAATGCCTAATGACTTCAAGTGAGAGCACGCAGTGCCCCAGAGGACCACTGCCTGCTTAACTTACATATTCCCAAACTGAAATGTTTTTTTTGTAAATAGGAAACGTCTTTTTAAAGAAGCGCGGCTGCTTTAAAACGTGATTTGCGTTTGGAAAACATTCAGCGATGGCTATTTGCTGCCTCTTGCAGATTATCATCCGGTTATTCTCTGCCATGCACAGGGGGTTCCAAAATGGAACCTGCTAGATGAATATTAGTTAGGCAGGTTAACTTGCCACCCTTTGCGAATGGGAAATGTAAGATGTGACCTATTAGTACATAGGTCGCAACTCAAATTACACCTCATTTTGCAAACCCTTCAGTGAGGAATTTGTACTGGTTTGAGAACGAAGATTGTACATCAGCCCTGTTATTAATTTGCTATTTTTCACAAATGCAATTCAAAAACACCCTCATTTTTAATAACAGTTATATAATTTCAGTTTCTGATTACTTGAAATATTCCATATTTTCCTATTTGTTTTCTTCTAGCAAATACAACCTTACCCTCTTAGCAGCCGATATTTTATTGAATCCGTACTGGTGCTCTATTTACTGATATTGTAGCAAAAGAAGGCTGATTTTGCCAAACTGAAGACCTATCGACTATATTAGAAGTCAGTGGTGAGCATTTCCTCAATTAGCGACCCTGCAAACCTCTAATGAGCATCCAAATATCTGTAAATCGTACCAGTCAATTCCCCATTAGACAAATCATATAAGATTTAAAATAGAATCTGCATGTAAATGTACCTTGCCTTTTTCGAGACCCATTCGTAGTTTACGGCTCCTACCCAATGATACAACGGTTTTCTATTTTGGAGAATGTGAAACACTGACTTTTCGAGCCAGATACAAACAATAGACTATGCCGTACCCCTGAAAAGCAGAAGAGCTTGCAGGAAACGAACAAAAAGGAGCATCGTGCCAAATAAAAGCAAGACACTTAAACACCGTCATTAAAACAATTGGAATCGCTGTTTAATAACTCTAAAATCACTCCAAAGCAAAATAAAACTTCGTAAATGATGTGTTTGTATGCCAAATCTTGTCTCTTCCCAGTCGTTCCCTGGATTGTTAAGCCGCCCTTATCAAATGGACAATTTGCTCTTTTTTTCCGCTTTTCTCTTGGACAATTTTGACTCAAATACGCAATCAAATTTTAGTCCTGTATCCTATGTTTCTTACCGTAACTTCTTCTTCTTCTCCTATAATACTTGCTCTGTCGATTGCCACATGTTCCACTTCTTCGAGAGCGCTTCCTGTACCTGCTCCTGGACCTCCTACTGGCCCTTCTCCCGTACCTTAAGTTGCACATGGTTGTGACCTTTTCACCTTTGATGAATGATGTTACTCGGGCCAGACAGGATGCTGCTCGGAGGACCCACACAGTGCTTATGTGAACTATTTGCCCTACTATGTCTGGTGCTGCCCATACAAATTTGACTCAGCTGGTATGGAGATAATCTGCTATTGTGATGTATGCTGGTGATGAGGGGCATGATGATGTGTCCTACCCATAAATGGAAGTGAATCCTGGCCAGCAATTAGTCTGACTCATACTAGGGTTTTGATGACAAGGGCAGCAATACTGGGACTTTGAGTATCATTTGAAACGATTCATAATTTCCATTTGAACGGTAACAAACGGCTTTTCATGAAAATGACTGTGGCATATCGGTTTGGACGTTGAATTAAATATTTCCCCAAAAAAAATCAGAAATGTTGCTTAGTACCCAATAGTGTCAAATTAAATCATTAGACACCATTGAACACGAATACTGAGTCATCAGATGCAACTGAAATCCACTGATTGTGTATGACTGTAGGTCACACATTCTATGGCATGGGTTATAGCCCTAGAAATGTTCACCCTCTTTGGCAATATGGTGCCACTACAGGTCAGGTGTAACAGTGCTCCTGGCATATTGTGGCCATCCCTGATATAATGCTAAACCTTTCATGCACGCCGCACTCTCCCCCCTTCCTTCTTACATCCAGCCCTCTCCACACAGGCATAGCCCATACATCATGCTCCCAGTGTACTTACCTGTTTGTCTGGAGGACCGTAGAGTAGCGTGTACTGGGGGAGAACCCCATCCACGAGTTTCTCCAACTCCTCCGATGTGAAGGCAGGGGCCCTTTCTCCAGACACTCGAGCCATTGTCTCTTCCAGACCGAGGTCACAGCAGCACTTGCAGTGTAGGTCCTCTCCTGTCGAAGATCAGGTATTGAGTGATTGAACAGATAGAAAATGGCGGTCACGTCCGTGGCGGTGCGTACCGTCACCGCCGGCGTACATCGTCATTGGCTCTTGGGACCCATAGGGTCCAATGTTAACCAATGCAGCATTGCGCCGCTGTCTTCGACCGCCTACCGCGACGGTGTACAACGCCAGCGCAGTTACCTCACATCCCATTGTCCCACTTTAGAGGTCAGGCAACCGCCATTTCAGGGGCCCACATGGCTTCATTTTCAACTGCGTCACACATACCTAGGCCTAGACTCCACACACATACAGGCCACTTTTTGAGTATGAATGGTGTTCTGTGTAAACTGTGGGTATGTACCTCTGAGTTGTTTGACTCTGTGATCGCTGTTGTCTTTCATAGGCACCGTCCGCTGGGACATGTGAGGATATGGCGGCATCCTCCGATGTACCGACCGTTGGTGGACCTGTCGACAATGGAGGAAAGACGTGATTATCACATACAGGCTTGACCGTGCCACAATCCAGGAACTGTGTACCCAGTTTGAGCCAGACCTGATGTCAGCTATCCGCCATCCCACAGGAATCCCCCCTCAAGTGCAGGTGCTGTCAGTGCTCCATTTCCTTGCAAGTGGGTCATTTCAAACAACAGTGGCCATAGCATCAGGGATGTCCCAGCCTATGCTTTCCAATGTGTTGTCCAGAGTGTTGTCTGCCCTGCTGAAACACATGCGGAGCTACATCGTTTTCCCTCAGGTGGAGGATTTGCCTACAGTGAAAGGTGATTTCTATGCCCTGGGACATATCCCCAACATCATAGGTGCCATTGATGGGACTCATGTGGCTTTGGTCCCCCCCCACAGGAGTGAACAGGTGTACAGAAACCGGAAGAGTTCTCATTCGATGAATGTACAGATGGTATGTTTGGCAGACCAGTACATCTCCCATGTGAATGCCATGTTCCCTGGCTCAGTGCATGACGCCTACATCCTGCAGAATAGCAGCATCCCTTATGTGATGGGTCAACTCCAGAGGCACTGTGTGTGGCTATTAGGTGAGCACCTGGAAGCTAGTCAGTGGGAAAGGTTGTCTGGGTATATCCCTACAGGTTAGTGCGTGTCTAACAGTTGTACCTCGCCATTTGCAGGTGACTCTGGTTACCCCAACCTGTCATGGCTACTGACCCCAGTGAGGAATCCCAGGACAAGGGCAGAGGAACGCTACAATGAAGCCCATGGGTGAACTAGGAGGGTGATCGAGCGGACCTTCGGCCTCCTGAAGGCCAGGTTCCGGTGCCTCCATATGACAGGTGGATCCCTATTCTACTCACCAAAGAAGGTGTGCCAGATCATCGTGGCCTGCTGTATGCTTCACAACTTGGCTTTGCGACAACAGGTGCTCCTTTTCTGCAGGAGGATGGTCCAGATGGAGGTGTTGTGGCAGCTGTGGAGCCTGTGGACAGTGAAGACGAGGAAGCAGAGGAAGAAGACATGAACAACAGGGACTCAGTGATCCAGCAATATTTCCAGTGAGACACAGGTAAGAGTACAGACCTGCCTACTACATGTACTTAAACACTACTGCCTCTCTACTGTCTGTCGTTTTCACCCAGTGTATGATCACTGAGTTGTCACTTTCCCTTACGATTTCACAGATGTGTTTCCCACTGTTTGGCATCTGCTTTGATTCCTCATGGACTAAAGCTGTGTGACATAGGTATGTTGACATTACATTTGAAAGAACATTTTGCCACTGTAATTGCTAATATACTATTTCGAAATCACAGACAGACTCCAGATTGTTTTGTGCTTTAAGTGTGTTTATTTAAGTGCTCAATATTGGAGGGGGTAGTAAAATGGTGAGGGGTGATGGTGGAGGAATGTCCATGGCAGAGTCCAGTCTATTAGTCTCACAGGTGCATTGTCCAAAGGGGCATAGGAAGTGGAGCTGGGGCAGTTTAAGTATGGACAGGGTGACAAAGTGGGACAGTAGGATGACAATCAGGGTGGTCTCATTTCTTGGCGGGGGTCTTGGCATCGTTCTCTGTCTTGTTCCTGGATCTCAGGGACCATTTACGAGGTGGTTCTCCCTCTGCAGGGGGTGGGGTGCTGGTGTGGTGGTCCTGTGGCGGGGCGTCCTGTCCAATCGCGCCGGCGGAGGTGGTGAGCAGTTCATCGTCCAGGCTAGTGTTAGGGGCCCCTTGTAGTGCCACAGTGTCCCTCTTGGTGTTGACGAGTTCCTTCAGCACCCCTACGATGGTGCCCAGGGTGGAGTTGATTGTTCTGAGTTCCTCCCTGAAGCCCATATAATGTTCCTCCTGCAGGCGCTGGGTCTCCTGAAACTTGGCCAGTACCGTTGCCATCGTCTCCTGGGAGTGGTCGTAGGCTCCCATGATGGAGGAGAGGTCCTCGTGGAGAGTGGGTTCCCTTGGCCTGTCCGCCCCCTGTCGCACAGCAGCCCTCCCAGTTCCCCTGTGTTCCTGGGCCTCCGTCCCCTGGACCATGTGCCCACCACCACTGCCCCCAGGTCCCTGTTGTTGTTGGGGTGGTGGGTTAGCCTGGTTTCCCTGTAGTGGTGCACACACAGCTGATTGACTTGTCCTGGGGATGGAGGTATGGGCCCGCTGGGTGGGTGCTGTGCTGGTGTTTCCAGAGGGGGGGTAGCTCTGTAGTGGTCTTTGACTGTGTCAGGGGAAGCGACTGTCCAGAGGTCCCCGATGGGCAGGGCTGGTCATCTAGATCCAGTTGAACAGAGGTGCAGTCATCACTGTGGGCCTCTTCTGTTGGTGGTGTGGACGTGTGGACCCTCCTGTCCGGTGACGTTGGGTAGGGGTCCTGCAGGGGTATAAAAGGATGGTTATTACATCTGTGTGTGTCATGGTGTGCAATGGGTGGGTGACTGTGTACCCCAGTGCTTGCATTCCTGTGTGGGACCTCGTGTGATGATGGTTTAGGGGGGTGTATGGGTATGTGCAGTGGGCATGCTTTAGTGATGGGTGTCCATGCTTTGTTGTTGCATGCAGGGCTTGGTGTTGGGATGTGTGGGTTGTGATGTTGGGACATTTGTGAGGAGTTGAGTGCTGGGGGTGAGGGTGAGGGTGGTGGTATGTGCTGGCATGCAGGTAGGGTGGGGGATGTAATAGTTAAGATTTGTCCTACCAGAGTCCATTCCTCCACCTACTCCTGCGAGGCCCTCAGAATGCAGAATCGCCAAGACCTGCTCCTCCCATGTTGTTAGTTGTGGGGGAGGAGGTGGGGGTCCGCCGCCAGTCCGCTGAACCGCCAGGTGGTGTCTTGAGACCATGGAACGCACCTTCCCCCGTAGGTCGTTCCACCTCTTCCTGATGTCCTCCTGATTTCTTGGGTGCTGTCCTACTGCGTTACCCTGTCCACTATTCTTCGCCATAGCTTCATCTTCCTTGCAATGAAGGTGTGCTGCACCTGTGATCCGAATAGCTGTGGCTCTACCCGGACGATTTCCTCCACCATGACCCTGACCTCCTCCTCCGAGAACCTGGGGTGTCTTTGCCGTGCCATGGGGTGGTGTAGGTGATGTGTGGGGTGGTGTGTGGGGTGATAAGTGTTCTGATATGTAGTGTGGTGTTGTGTGAGGTGCGTGGAAGTTCTTTGGGTGATGGTGTTGTGTGCCTGTGGATGCTGTTGTTCTTGCTGATGCTGTCTCTCTCTGGCTTTCGTTCGTCAATTGTTGTCATAAGGGTTTGTGGGTGATGTGGGTGTGTTTTTTATATTGTACTGGGTGTGTGGGAGTGGTGTGTGTATGTGTATCAGGTATGTGCATTTTGAATAGTCCAATGTGGTTGTGTTTTGTAAATGTGTGTGTATTTTGAGCGCGGCAGTGTGTACCGCCAATGGAATACCGCAGTTGAAAGACCGCCACGTGGATTTGTGGGTCGTGATAGTGTGGGCGTATTTCTGTTGGCGTGACGGTGGAGGTTTTGTTTTCGCCAGTTTATCACTGACCTTTGGTGTGCCGGACATGTGTGGGTGTCTAGATTTTGGCGGATTCAGAACTGTGGGTCATAATAGCTGTGGCGGAATTCCGCGGCCGCGGCAGTGTGTTGGCGGTCTTCTGCACGGCGGTAAGCGGGATTTACCTCCAATGTTGTAATGAGGGCCCATTGTCATTTACAACGCCAATAGCTCTAACTCTCGCAAATGCGAGCCCTATTGCATTGCAAATGCTTGCTAAGAGTAGGCAAAGGTCGGTGGTGGTAAAATGCAAATGTTTTGTGACTGCATTTTGGTTGCAAAACATTCTCACATACCACTGTGGTTCGGCATTAGGAAGGGGCGCCCTCAACATCCCCCTTCCAAATACCGAATCACAAACCCCAAATTCTGCAAATTGGCCAGTTTCTGACTAGAAAAATGCTTTGTACATGTGGCCCCTCATTCCTTTTATGAGTTTAAAAATTATTTCAAAATCGTTAAATGAGTTTTGTGACCCACTAAGTTTTGCAAATAAGAGAGGGTATAAAAAGGCGTCACCATCCTACCCTAGCCTAACCACATCTTCAGCCATAAACCATTGATCAGATACTGACACCCGACTTGGGGTGGTATCTGATTGGAAACTGGAAGCAGTCTGTGTGGTACAGGTTGTCTTTTATGAATCATGTCTAATGCCTAATGACTTCAAGGGAGAGCACGCAGTGCCCCAGAGGACCACTGCCTGCTTAACTTACATATTCCCAAACTGAAATGTTTTTTTTGTAAATAGGAAACGTCTTTTTAAAGAAGCGCGGCTGCTTTAAAACGTGATTTGCGTTTGGAAAACATTCAGCGATGGCTATTTGCTGCCTCTTGCAAATTATCATCCGGTTATTCTCTGCCATGCACAGGGGGTTCCAAAATGGAACCTGCTAGATGAATATTAGTTAGGCAGGTTAACTTGCCACCCTTTGCGAATGGGAAATGTAAGATGTGACCTATTAGTACATAGGTCGCAACTCAAATTACACCTCATTTCGCAAACCCTTCAGTGAGGAATTTGTACTGGTTTGAGAACGAAGATTGTACGTCAGCCCTGTTATTAATTTGCTATTTTTCACAAATGCAATTCAAAAACACCCTCATTTTTAATAACAGTTATATAATTTCAGTTTCTGATTACTTGAAATATTCCATATTTTCCTATTTGTTTTCTTCTAGCAAATACAACCCTACCCTCTTAGCAGCCGATATTTTATTGAATCCGTACTGGTGCTCTATTTACTGATATTGTAGCAAAAGAAGGCTGATTTTGCCAAACTGAAGACCTATCGACTATATTAGAAGTCAGTGGTGAGCATTTCCTCAATTAGCGACCCTGCAAACCTCTAATGAGCATCCAAATATCAGTAAATCGTACCAGTCAATTCCCCATTAGACAAATCATATATGATTTAAAATAGAATCTGCATGTAAATGTACCTTGCCTTTTTCGAGACCCATTCGTAGTTTACGGCTCCTACCCAATGATACAACGGTTTTCTATTTTGGAGAATGTGAAACACTGACTTTTCGAGTCAGATACAAACAATAGACTATGCCGTAACCCTGAAAAGCAGAAGAGCTTGCAGGAAATGAACAAAAAGGAGCATCGTGCCAAATAAAAGCAAGACACTTAAACACCGTCATTAAAACAATTGGAATCGCTGTTTAATAACTCTAAAATCACTCCAAAGCAAAATAAAACTTCGTAAATGATGTGTTTGTATGCCAAATCTTGTCTCTTCCCAGTCGTTCCCTGGATTGTTAAGCCGCCCTTATCAAATGGACAATTTGCTCTTTTTTTCCGCTTTTCTCTTGGACAATTTTGACTCAAATACGCAATCAAATTTTAGTCCCGTATCCTATGTTTCTTACCGTAACTTCTTCTTCTTCTCCTATAATACTTGCTCTGTCGATTGCCACATGTTCCACTTCTTCGAGAGCGCTTCCTGTACCTGCTCCTGGACCTCCTACTGGCCCTTCTCCCGTACCTTAAGTTGCACATGGTTGTGACCTTTTCACCTTTGATGAATGATGTTACTCGGGCCAGACAGGATGCTGCTCGGAGGACCCACACAGTGCTTATGTGAACTATTTGCCCTACTATGGCCCTCATTCTGACCTTGGCGGGCGGCGGAGGCCGCCCGCCAAAGTCCCGCAGTCAGGTTACCGTTCCGCGGTCGAAAGACCGCGGCGGTAATTCTGACTTTCCCGCTGGGCTGGCGGGCGGTCGCCTTCAGACCGCCAGCCAGCCCAGCGGGAAAGAGGCTTCCACGATGAAGCCGGCTCGGAATCGAGCCGGCGGAGTGGAAGCTGTGCGACGGGTGCAGTTGCACCCGTCGCGTATTTCACTGTCTGCGCAGCAGACAGTGAAATACATGTAGGGGCCCTCTTACGGGGGCCCCTGCAATGCCCATGCCAGTGGCATGGGCACTGCAGGGGCCCCCAGGGGCCCCGCGACCCCCCCTACCGCCATCCGGATCTCGGCGGTCCGACCGCCGGGATCTGGATGGCAGTAGGGGGGGTCGGAATCCCCGCGGCGGTGCAGCAAGCTGCGCCGCCGCGGAGGATTCAATGGGGCCGCGGTACACTGGCGGGACCCCGCCAGTGGTGCCGGTCCGACCGCGGCTTTACCGCTGCGGTCGGAATCCCCATTGGAGCACCGCCGGCCTGTCGGCGGTGCTCCCGCGGTCCTCCGCCCTGGCGGTCAAAGACCGCCAGGGTCAGAATGACCACCTATGTCTGGTGCTGCCCATACAAATTTGACTCAGCTGGTATGGAGATAATCTGCTATTGTGATGTATGCTGGTGATGAGGGGCATGATGATGTGTCCTACCCATAAATGGAAGTGAATCCTGGCCAGCAATTAGTCTGACTCATACTAGGGTTTTGATGACAAGGGCAGCAATACTGGGACTTTGAGTATCATTTGAAACGATTCATAATTTCCATTTGAACGGTAACAAACGGCTTTTCATGAAAATGACTGTGGCATATCGGTTTGGACGTTGAATTAAATATTTCCCCCCAAAAAATCAGAAATGTTGCTTAGTACCCAATAGTGTCAAATTAAATCATTAGACACCATTGAACACGAATACTGAGTCATCAGATGCAACTGAAATCCACTGATTGTGTATGACTGTAGGTCACACATTCTATGGCATGGGTTATAGCCCTAGAAATGTTCACCCTCTTTGGCAATATGGTGCCACTACAGGTCAGGTGTAACAGTGCTCCTGGCATATAGTGGCCATCCCTGATATAATGCTAAACCTTGTCATATTTTATACTACCTTTGCTTCATGAGGCCCCTTACCATAACATGGTGGTGACATACTGTGGGTCTTATTGGGATAATGGTAGTAATCCCTGGCATAGATGTGGGCATCCCATGTGTAGCGGTGGTCATTCTTAGCATAATAGTACTCACCTCAGGCATGTTTGCTATTCTGGGCACTTTGGGAACAATGATATGCCTGGTAAATTGTGAGCAATCTTGGCATATCCGGTGCAAGCTTGGCATGTTATATGGATACTTGTTAGAATTTGGGCCTCTAGTTGGCAGAGGTAAACACACTAAGTAGGGACCACAATCCCAGTCAGTGTAAGTCAGTAACACACCATGCATTAACCTGTGCTCACCCACAAGAAGCTTGGCACAGAGAAGAAAGGCTAAATGTAGGAGGAAATGTGTAAAGTACTTGTACAACGCTTATAACAGTGAAACAGTGAAAACGCCACACACAAAAAACACACTAGGTTAGAAAAATAGAGCTAAATTTAATGAACAAAACACGACTGTGACCGGGTGTTCCCGGCACAGAGCGATACCAGTGACGTATCGGACGGTGCCGATACGTCACTTCCGCGTCTCCCCGTTGTCGGGGAAACGCAACGAGAGCGAGGCTGGCAGAATGCCGTTGCCGGGGAAACCATTAGGGTTTCCCGGCACGGCAAAGGTGAAAAGGGGAACGCGCCGCAACCGGGGGAGCGTCCCGTGAGGAGAGAGGAGAGCAGGAGACCGGAGGAGACAGCCAGCGAAGAGGAACACCTTAAGGAAAAACTAACGAGGACGGAAGGACGAGCAACTCCTGAAGATCACGAGGAGCTCGAGCTGGACAACCCTGGAGGGAGAGAGCAACAGGAGGACCGCCACAACGCCAGCCACGACCCTGGAGGGTCGTGGCTAACCAAGGTACGGTCCTTGTGGACTCAGAAAAGGGGCACCAATAATAAAAGGACTGGGGAGGGGATATAGAGGAGGAGTGGAAAGGGAGGAGTAACAAAGGGGCACCTCGACCAGCATGTGTGATGCACTTTTCCCCACCAATCTAAGTTTATGGTCACATCATTTCCCCAACTCCTCACTGGCACCAACCCCCCTCCTTGTGTTCTTACCTTTTCCCCAGTCAGTGATAGAGAGAGAGGGGGAACCCTGTTATAGGCCCCATACTTACCCGAGCGTTTTGTCCTTCTATTTCCGGTGTCGTCCTGGATTCATCCGAGAGGGCAAGCCAGCATTCAACCTGAAAGAGACAACAAGAAAAATAGAAGAAATCACCAATCCGGGGAAGCAGACGAACAAGGCCACAAGTCCGGGAAAATCCAACCCCACCTCTGTTATAAACACTTTATGTTCACCAATTAATTAGAATAAACCACTTACCTAATCAATTCCACACCTCTCCGTTGCCTTTATACTGTTCGGTCTGTCACAGTGGTGTCAGAAGTGGGATTTTGTTTGGACCCCTCCCAGACAACCGAACAGTATACACCATGAGTGACACCCCCTCGTTGGAGGATATGATAAAACAATTGGCCGAAGGCCAGCGACACCTGCAGCTGGTGTGGGAGGCCCACCAGCGAGAAGCAAAAGAGGACAGGGAAGCCTTACAGTCGGCTTTGAAAAGTCAGGCAACAATCCTTGCAAATAATCAACTGGTCCACGAGACGGCCATGAAGAATTTAACCGAGACTATTGCTGTTAGTAAGGTTCACCCCAATGTTCCAAGTTCTGTGTTGCAGAAGTATCAAGAAGGTGAAGACCCCGAATCCTTTTTCACTAATTTTGAGAGGGTGGCTTCATCAGCCCAATGGCCTGAGGATAGATGGGGTCAGTATGTCGCACCCCTACTTACGGGGATATTACAAGCAGCATATCAAGCAGCAAACCCGGGTGGAACCACGCCATACCAAGAAATAAAGACTAGTATCTTAGAACGTGTGGGACATGACACTGAATATTATAGGGTCAAATTCCGGAAAATCAAATGGGGGCCGAATGAGGACCCCCGAACCTTTTACTATCGGGTAAAGGATTTGGCTTTGAAATGGTTGGGTCCTTCCGGGAATAGCAGGGAAGAAGTGATCCAAACGATCGTTCTCGAACAATATCTAGATGCCTTGCCTACGGCTACAAAACATTCGATCCGTCAACATCCAAAGGTGAATACGGACATGGCGATCGATTTAGCATGTGCCTATCATCGCTCGGTGGATATAAGAAGTGTATCACCCCGACCCAGCATAAAACAAGGGCTATCCAACCCTAAAAGCACTCCCAGAGCCCTCCCCGACGAACCCGTTCCTCGCAGACTAATTGACCATCCACCAGTAACTGGACCCCAATGTTACAACTGTGGGGAATGGGGACACATCGCCCGCATGTGTCCAAGGAAACAGGATAGTAGTGAGCCAATGGAGATCGGAGTAACTCGGCGACGGGTACTGTGTACAGGCAGAGGTAACCTGAAGTTTAAACAGACCCTGAACATCAATGGACGAGCGGTATGGGCCCTTATTGATTCCGGGTGTAGCCAATCCGTAGTGAGGAACGATATAGTAAAAATAGCAGACGAGGAAGTAAAACGATGGGTGAATATTTGCTGTATCCATGGGGACAAAGAGCAATACCCCTTACATAAACTAACAGTAGAGTGGAGAAATTACCGGGATGTCCTACCTATGGGAATAATGACAGATCTGGTCGAGGAGTGTATCATCGGGACTGATTATAAACATTTCCAAGAAATCCTGGATCCCGTCAGAAAACCCAAACTGACACAGGACTGGTGGAGGGAAGCTCCCTTTTCTGACAGTGATATTGAATGTCCCATAAACCGTAGGAAATTGTCACGTAGAGAGAAACGGGCAGAAAGAGCGAATCACCGGGGAAGAGAGGTATCAGGACAAAACCCAGGTCTTATTGCCGAAACCATGAGGTACCTGTCAGTTTTCCCCAGCTACAGAGAGAAGATCCTTCTCTCGCCCAAGCTTGGAAGTCAGCAAAATCAGAAGAAACCGAGGAGGTGGGTCCCTACTTTCTAATTAAGAAAAACCTCTTATACAGGGTAACCACTACTCGTACAGGGGACCATAAACAACAATTATTAGTACCCGAGCATTATAGAGAACATGTCCTAACTTTGGCTCATTGTCAACCCGGTGGGGGTCATTATGGGAGGGAAAAAAACGAAGAGTACCTCCTTCGGCGGTTTTATTGGCCGGGGGTTTTCGCCCACATACGCAAATATTGTTCCCAATGTCCCAGGTGCCAACTTACTGAACCGGGTAGACCTAAGAAAGCCCCTCTAATGCCCCTACCCATCATAGACATCCCTTTTAGTAGGATGGGAATGGACCTGATTGGTCCTGTAGTACCCTCAACGAAAGGTCACATGTATATCCTAGTTATGGTTGATTATGCCACCCGATACCCCGAGGCCGTTCTTCTAAAAAGTATGACAACCAAAACTATTGCCCAAGCAATGATAAATGTCTTCTCTCGAGTTGGGTTTCCGCATGAAATACTTACCGACCAGGGAACCCCTTTTATGTCTACGCTCATGAAGCAGGTGTGTAAGACATTAGGTATTTCCCAAATTCGAACTTCGGTGTACCATCCACAGACAGATGGACTGGTGGAACGGTACAAGCGAACAATAAAAACCCTACTGAGGAAAGTAGTAGAGGATTCAGGGAGAGACTGGGATCAGAAGTTACCATTAGTGTTATATGCGATACGAACTCATGAACAGGCCTCAACAGGCCACAGCCCTTTTGAGCTCGTGTTCGGAAGACAGCCTCGGTCCCTTTTAGACATGGCTATTGAAACATGGGAAGAAGAGGCGGAAGAAGGGAGAAGACCCTTATTAGAATATGCCCACAACTTACGTTCTCAACTACAAGGGTTATGGGAAACAGTCAGAGTAAATATGGAACGAGCTCAACAAAACCAAAAACAGTATTATGACCGAGGGAGTAAGTTAAGGGTTTTACAACCGGGAGATCAGGTTCTAATAATGCGTCCCACGTCTGAACAAAAACTGGTTGCAAAATGGCAGGGTCCCTATAAGGTACTACGAGCCGTTTCTCCTATCACTTACCTAGTTGAAATCTCGAACACTCCTCAGAAAACCCAAATTTATCATATAAATCTCTTTAAAAAATGGGAAGAATCCAAACAACTCCGACACTTCCGGAGCAATGGGCCGATTCCTATGTCCTAGCAAAAACTTGTATATCGAGTTTTGTCCAACCGAACACAATGATGGGGAGAGGCTACCCGCAGTAAACGAAACATTAACGATATCAGAGAAGGAACAGGTATATAGCTTACTAGAGCACTTCAGAAAGTTCTTTTCAGTAGTGCCAGGTAAAACCATCTTGATAACCCATAAAATAAGGACTACACCGGGTAAAATTGTTAGGTTACGGCCGTATCGTATCCCCGAGGCAAGGAAACAGATTATGGAGGACGAAATCCAGAAAATGCTAGAACTAGGACTGATAGAGCCTTCGACTAGTCCCTGGTGCTCCCCAGTTGTCCTGGTACCAAAACCTGACGGTACTATTCGATTCTGTATTGACTTCCGGAAGCTTAACGAAAATTCAATGTTTGACACATATCCAATACCTAGAGTAGATGACGTACTAGAAAAACTGGGAAAGGCAAAATATATGTCCACATTAGATTTGACTAAAGGGTATTGGCAGATTCCATTGGCCCCAGAGGATAAAGAGAAAACGGCTTTTGCCACTCAGACCGGTCTTTATCACTTTACCGTGTTACCGTTCGGACTGCATGGAGCACCAGCTACGTTCCAAAGGTTAATGGATAGACTCTTAAACCCATTTCAAACTTTTGCAGCAGCTTACCTAGATGCCGTAGTTATCTTTAGTGAAACCTGGGATGATCATCTAATACATTTACAACAGATATTCCACACTCTTGCAAACGCTGGGTTAACTGCCAACCCAAAAAAGTGCGTTATAGGAAAATCCGACATATCATACTTAGGATAAAAAATCAGTCAAGGGAGCCTACAACCTCAAACTAAGAAAGTAGACGCCATTCTAAATGCACCTAACCCTATAACAAAAAAAGATTTACGCTCGTTCCTAGGGTTAGTAGGCTACTATCGAAGGTTCATACCAGAATATTCCACCCTTGCCGCCCCCCTCACAGATTTTTGTCTAAATCCCATCCTAATCGGTTAGCCCCTTTTTCGGATCAACAGAAGGCTAGTTTTGAGCAACTGAAGTCCTATCTGACTATAGACCCAATACTATGGTGCCCGGATTTCTCATAACCCTTCCATCTATACACAGATGCCTCTGATGTAGGTTTGGGGGGAGTACTGGCCCAACCCGATGGGGAAGGTAGGGATCACCCAGTAGTCTATGTCAGTAGAAAGCTGTTTCCCCGGGAACGCCACTATCCTACCATCAAAAGGGAATGTTTGGCCATTAAATGGGCCGTGGACACTTTACAATATTACCTTTTAGGTCGACCTTTTATACTTTTTACGGATCATGCTCCCCTCACTTGGTTATCCACTCATAAGGATACAAATTCCCGGATTTTGAGATGGTTCCTTGAACTCCAACCATTTTCCTTTCAGGTCCGTCACATACCAGGACCCCAACAGGCCCCGGCTGATTATTTGTCTCGGTTCCCGGACTCTACTATGGTCCTCGAACAGGACCGTCCATGGGGAGGGGTGTGTGACCGGGTGTTCCCGGCACAGAGCGATACCAGTGACGTATCGGACGGTGCCGATACGTCACTTCCGCGTCTCCCCGTTGTCGGGGAAACGCGATGAGAGCGAGGCTGGCAGAATGCCGTTGCCGGGGAAACCATTAGGGTTTCCCGGCACGGCAAAGGAGAAAAGGGGAACGCGCCGCAACCGGGGGAGCGTCCCGTGAGGAGAGAGGAGAGCAGGAGACCGGAGGAGACAGCCAGCGAAGAGGAACACCTTAAGGAAAAACTAACGAGGACGGAAGGACGAGCAACTCCTGAAGATCACGAGGAGCTCGAGCTGGACAACCCTGGAGGGAGAGAGCAACAGGAGGACCGCCACAACGCCAGCCACGACCCTGGAGGGTCGTGGCTAACCAAGGTACGGTCCTTGTGGACTCAGAAAAGGGGCACCAATAATAAAAGGACTGGGGAGGGGATATAGAGGAGGGGTGGAAAGGGAGGAGTAATAAAGGGGCACCTCGACCAGCACGTGTGAGGCACTTTTCCCCACCAATCTTAGTTTATGGTCACATCATTTCCCCAACTCCTCACTGGCACCAACCCCCTCCTTGTGTTCTTACCTTTTCCCCAGTCAGTGATAGAGAGAAAGGGAGAACCCTGTTATAGGCCCCATACTTACCCGAGCGTTTTGTCCTTCTATTTCTGGTGTCGTCCTGGATTCATCCGAGAGGGCAAGCCAGCATTCAACCTGAAAGAGACAACAAGAAAAATAGAAGAAATCACCAATCCGGGGAAGCAGACGAACAAGGCCACAAGTCCGGGAAAATCCAACCCCGCCTCTGTTATAAACACTTTATGTTCACCAATTAATTAGAATAAACCACTTACCTAATCAATTCCACACCTCTCCGTTGCCTTTATACTGTTCGGTCTGTCACAACGACCAAAACAACAAACATCCAATAAGTAGAAGTTGAGATATGCATTTTTAAAGAACATCTTCAAATATAGTCCTTAACAGCATAAAGCACCACCAGGGCTACCTGGTCTGATTAGACCGGGTGAAATCTAAAAAGTCAGGCTGACGGAGATGGAGCACGGGTTGGATACAGAGACCAACCTTGTCCCACTGAAAAAGTACTGTGGATGGAGAGTTGCGTAGACAATGAAGAATCAATGTGAGGAGCAGATAAGGTGATGCATTGGCGTTCATCCCTTCGGATGCAGGCAATGCATTGTTTCCGATCCGCACAGTCATAGATGCACCCTCATCAAGCTACACAGCTGTTGATGCAATGTCCTCGAACAGCGTTGCCTCAGTGAATCCCTTTGCGATGAAGGCAATGGGTTTTTGGTGAGCAATGCAGCTGGCCCTGAGATGCCTTTGTCCTCGGTGGCAGGGGCGACACAACACCATCAAGGAGAAAGGCATTGGTTCCTACTGGTGCAATGACA